>NC_091630.1:4828750-6035937 GCF_027580195.1 Bos mutus | reverse complement strand
AGAGCTCTTCAGGCTCTTCTGGCATTAATTTAAATATAATTAAATTCTACAGCTCTATGTCTTTGCTACTAAGCACGTCATTTCCCATTTAAGAATATGCCTTGGCAATGCATGACAATCAGGCCCCAGATTAGCTCTGGATTGGCCTGACAGTCAGAGAATCAGCGCCTAATTATGTCTCTAATACAAATGATTTGGATCCAAACGTTTTACATGGCCAAATTCAAATTTAGAGGTCTTTTTTTGTAAATAAAAAATGTATAGCAAAGAAATTTTAATGTTTTGAATGTTTCTAATTTTCTAATTTTCCTCTTCTTAATGCATTACATTACATTTAAGTGTCTTTCACCTAACACTTATTCTGTGTGGGGCACTCACTGATTCATCTGTTTAATTAACTCATTCAACAAACATTTTATTCAGTTCTTACTTAAATGTTCCCGGCACCATTTTAGCTACTAGGAATTCAATGGTTTAAAAGAAAAAATACTTGCACACATGGAGCTTAAATTTCAGAAGAGAGGAATAAAAAAGCAATATAGAACATGTGTGGAGGTGATAATGCTAGGAACAGAATTAAGCAGGTTAAGGAGAGTAAGGGTGGTATTGGCTATGAAAGGTTTGCTCTAGGGAAGTGCAACTGAGTATTGGGGCAGAGGACTGCAGGCAGCAAGGGAGTGAGCGTGCAGGTACCGGGAGCAGGAAAGGAGGGATAGACAGAGAGGGTGCCCTGCAGGAGGACAGACGAGATGAAGCTCTGGTCTGCAAGGCTAAAGGCAGAGTCGTGTGCAGCAAGAGGAGGCAGAGGAGAGGAAAAACTGGAATGATCAGTCAGGGCAAGTTAATGGAGGGCTTAATGGAGGGCTTTGGAGGCTGTGGCATAAACTTCAGGTTGTCCTCTGAGATGCAGAAACCACTGAAGATCTTGAGCAGAAGGTGACCTACTTGAGATCTTTTTGAAAGGGATTTTTTCCTGCTGTGTGGAGAATAGACCACAGAAGCAAATATGGAAGTCAGGGAAGCCAAGGAGGGATCACCATCTACAGAATTCTATAGGGATAATGGCCCTCAGACCCAGAGTAGTTGGAGCAGAGTTTGTGTGTCTGTGTGTGTGTTGTGTGATCAGTCGCTCAGTGGTCCAACTCTTTGTGACCCCATGCAGCAGAGTTAAGAAGTGGCCCAATATTGGATGCATTCAAAGAAAGAGCCTATAGTTTTTGCTATTTGATTGTGTGAAGAGAGAAAAAAATCAAGGATAATTTAGGATTTAAGCTGAGGAACAGTAAGAACAAAGATGCCATTTGCAAAATAGGAAATTTTAAAGCAAGCATAGAGTGAGAAAGATAGAAACAGATTGTTTGGAGATGTGTTAGTGTGAGGTGAGAACCAGAATTCAGATGGAATGTCATGTAGGCAGTTTGATAAATAAATCTGAGTTCAGAGGAGAGGTCCAAGCTGGAGCCATAAATTTGGGCAAATCAATATACTGATGGACTTTAAGCTAACGACTAGATACGATTCCCTATTATGTAATCCACACAGAAAGAGATGGCTTGAAAATAGGTGAAAGATACTTTTGCATAAAAGATGAAGAAGCAGACACTATATGCTGAAATGGTTAGGCAAGGTCACTCTCGAGATTAGCTTAACCCCAGACTGCAGGAAACTAGAGATGTGTCGGTATCCCAGACCCTTTTCTTGGGTGATAGTTTCTGTTCTAAATTTCCATAAGGATTTGAATGAAGATATAAACCATGTGATTTTCAAATTGGCAGATGAAACAAAGTAAGAGGAATAGTTATAAATGTGTTAGATGACGAAACAAAATTAACTGAATACTTGGAAACAATGAGCAAAACCAAGATTAGCTTCCATAGGCATAAAAGAAAAATCCTGAGTTTAGTCCTAAAATTATAAAAGAGCAATAGTTTTATAACAATTTTTTTAATACCTGGGAGTTTTAGTTGACCTCAAGCTACATGTGAGTCAATAGAGTTATATACAATATTGCCCTAAAATTTAACCTAATATTAGTTTTCTTGATTATTGCAACTACATTTCTTTTAATATATATGGTAAATAACCAGTTTTAAGAAGTGAAGTGAAAGTCACTCAGTCGTGTCTGACTTTTTGCAACCCCATGGACTATATAGTCCATGGAATTCTCCAGGCCAGAATACTAGAATGGGTAGCCTTTCCCTTCTCCAAGGGATCTTCCCAACCCAGGGATCGAACCCAGGTCTCCTGTAGTGCAGACAGATTCTTTACCAGCTGAGCCAAAAGGGAAGCTCAGTTTTAAGAAGGACTTGGACAAATTAGACCATCTTTCAGGGGATAAGAAGTATGGATTGAGTAGAAGAGAACCAAGAAGATAGCAAAAGAATGATTTTAGAAACAAAATTATTCTATAATGGTACAAATCAGACCAATGACTGCTTATAATTGGGAGTGGGTAAGAAGACATGAGAGAATTTTATGGAGTGATAGAAATTTTTTTGTCTTACTAGGGAAGTGCCACAAGGCATGCATTTGTCAAAATTGATCTGTCCTTTAAAATTTATATATTTCACAGCATATAAATTATTCTTCAGTTTAAAAAATAATGGCTTCAAAAGAAAATGTATATATGCTGAGCATATTTAGTTATTGGGAAAATTAATTCAAGAGCAGCAGTAGTTACATAGAGTAATGTTTGTTAAATGAACAAGGAATAACATTTACTCTCCCTATTTTGGCAAAATAACACTCAACTGTAAACCCCATTTCTAAGCTGCAGATACATCTACTGGAACAAAACATTCTTGGAGAAAAAGGCTTGGTCCTAATGGTCTTGATCCCCACAGGAGGGGTCTTAGGAGGAAAGAGAGAGGACGGGAGGGAAGGTGCCCTGGGTCAATTCCTGGAGATTTTAGAATGTGGTTTCCTAATTGGAAAGCGGTTTCCAATTTCTAGTGCAAGCGCCACAGTGGAAGCTCTGGTGAAGTAGAAGCATCATGGAACGAGTTCAGTTTTCTGATTTTCTATCAGGGAGACTAGGAAAGGGATTTGTACCTTGGTTAACAGGTGCCTCTAAATAAATCGTTTTCAAGCTGCAGCTTGCAGTTCATTCGGGAATCATGAATTCAATTAAATGGGTCATAACCAGCATATAAAATAGACAAGAAAATATCAGAGTGCTACACACATAAATAAGGGTAAGCATTATACTACAGAATTTTTGTTTCTGTTATTTACTCTTTTAAATATACATATGCATATCTATGGGCTTTCCAGATGGCACTAGTGGTAAAGAATCTGCCTGCCAAAGCAGGAGACGTAAGAGACGCGCGTTCAGTCCCTGGGTCAGGAAGATCCCATGGAGGAGGGCATGGCAACCCACTCCATATTCCTGCCTGGAGAATCCCATGGACAGAGGAGCCTGGCAGCTACAGTCCATGGGGTCGCAAAGAGTCAGACACCAATGAGTGACTTTCACATCAATGACTGGCTTAATTGAGACTAAGTGAGAACAACCAGAACTGTGTTTAAGAAAACAAAACCTTTAACTGATACACTGGTGACTTTTATATAATTATCTCTGACTTAGGAAGTTATCAGTTTCCAGCTTTAAAAATATTTTTCTTTTGTTTTTGCATATATTTTTGGAAATCCATAAAATCAACAATATCTGATTGAGAAAAAAAGGTTAGATCATCACACGTTGCTACCATTATTCATAAACATAGATTCATTCCTCCCTGACATTTCCATTAAAGATGTAGTTCCTTCCGGAAAGAACCCATTTCCATCTATATTTCTGTTAAATGAAAAAAGTTATTTTTTTCCCCTAAAGCCAGTGAAGTAGAAAATAAGCAGGTATGGAAAAATTCCTAAATTTATTTCTTTTCTAAATCTATGAAGACAATCTTTGTAGTTGACACAAATTTGTTATTTTCTTAGGGAGGAAATTGACTAGGGAATCCTACACCCTTAGCTCATAAATTATACCCAATTGACGCGCCACTTCTCATTCAGTCAGAGTTCACTGAGAGTGACCTCTGCCCTCGAGGGTCTAAGGCACAAAGGAGAAAACTTTTGTGTTCACCCGGCAGCTTCGGAGTGAAAAAAGAGGGGCTCCCAGGCAGGGGCCTTGTTGTCACTCGTTAGGACCAGAGCATGTGGCAACAGCTACAGACAGTCTAGAAAGGTCAGCTGAAGCCAGGCCAAGGCACGCGGGCCCGATCCTGCAGGCCAAGAAAGCTGGAAAGGAGGAACCCAACAGCACGGATTTCAGTTTTACAAAGACAAGAAATGGGGATACTTCGAATAGAACAGAACATCCAGGGATAACAAAAAAAAAAGTGACTGTCAACTGTTAACAACCTCCATATCTTGAATTCTCCCTGAAAATGGATCTTCCATATCTTTAAAAGGCCAGCAGGCAGGAGCAGAGAGAAAAAGAGACAGAGAGCGCACGCATAAACACATACACACACACACACACACAGAAGGATACCAGGACTGGGGGCTGGCGGGCATGCTCTGTGTCTTTCCAATCTTCAGGATTAGGGTAAATTAAAAGTACTTGAAAATCACTTAATTCACGAATACCTAGTGTAAGATGCCCGAAAGAATACTTTATGCAAAGAGTTGGACATGACTGAGCGACTGAACTGAAAGAATACTTTAAGTTTGTATCTTGAATCTTCAGTTAGAAATTTCACAAGGACTCTTTGCACTTTGTAAATGTGTGAAGGGATGCAGATGTAGTAGCATTTGTTTGCAATGTAGCACCAGAAAATAAGTCTATGCTAAATAAATTAGAATAAACTAACAAATTAGAATAAACTTGTTTCAGCTTTTCCAAAGATATATGTCTGTTGCTTTAACTGTGCATTGTATTCAATTTTTAAAAGGACAGTTCAGTTCAGTTCAGCCAGTCAGTCGTGTCCGACTCTGCAGCCTCACGGACTGCAGCACGCCAGGCCTCCCTGTCCATCACCAACTCCCGGAGTTTACTCAAACTCATGTCCACCGAGTTGTTGATGCCATCCAATCATCTCATCCTCTGTTGTCCCCTTTTCCTCCCGCCTTCAATCTTTCCCAGCATCAGGGTCTCTTCAAATGAGTCATTTCTTCGAATCAGGTGGCCAAAGGATTGGAGTTTCAGCTTCAACATCAGTCCTTCCAATGAATATTCAGGACCCATTTCCTTTAGGATGGACTGGTTGGATCTTCTTGCAGTCCAAGGGACTCTCAAGAGTCTTCTCCAACACCACAGTTCAAAAGCATCAATTCATCGGCACTCAGCTTTCTTTATATTCCAATGTTCACATCCATACATGACTCCTGGAAAAACCATAGCCTTGACTAGATGGACCTCTGTTGACAAAGTCATGTCTCTGCTTTTTATTATGCTGTCTAGGTTGATCCTAACTTTCCTTCCAAGAAGTAAGCGTCTTTTAATTTCATGGCTGCAATCACCATCTGCAGTGATTTGGGAGCCCAAAAAAATAAAGTCTGTCACTGTTTCCTCTGTTTCCCCATCTTTTTGCCATGAAGCTATGGGACCAGATGTCACGATCTTAGTTTTCTGAATGTTGAGTTTTAAGCCAACTTTTCACTCTCCTCTTTCACTTTCATCAAGAGGCTCTTTAGTTCTTCACTTTCTGCCATAAGGGTGCTGTCATCTACATATCTGAGGTTATTGATATTTCTCCTGGCAATCTTGATTCCAGCTTGTGCTTCATCCAGCCAGGCATTTCCCATGATGTACTCTGCATATAAGTTAAATAAACAGGGTGACATTATACAGCCTTGACATACTCCTTTCCCTATTTGGAACCAGTCTGTTGTTCCATGTCCAGTTCTAACTGTTGCTTCCTGACCTGCATACAGGTTTCTCAAGAGGCAGATCAGGTGGTCTGATATGCCCATTGAAGAATTTTCCACAGTTTGTTGTGACCCACACAGTCAAAGGCTTTGGCATAGTCAATAAAGCAGATTAGATGTTTTTCTGGAACTCTCTTGCTTTTTTGATGATCCAACGGGTGTCGGCAATTTGATCTCTGGTTCCTCTGCCTTTTCTAAATCCAGCTTGAACATCTGGAAGTTCACAGTTCACGTATTATTGAAGGCTGGCTTGGAGAATTTTGAGCATTACTTTGCTAGCATGTGAGATGAGTGCAATTGTGCGGTAGTTTGAGCATTCTTTGGCATTGCCTTTCTTTGGGATTGGAATGAAAACTGACCTTTTCCAGTCCAAAGGACAACGTGCTTATATTTCTTTCCTTTTAACCTTGTGAAGTTTGTTTATTTACTAGGGAAACAGTGAGTGTCCTAATGCTTTAATGAAAGTAATGTAAGTCATGCTGGAGTATCACAGATTATAATACGGACAATGTTACATGAAGGTGGTCTGTGCTGCCCCTGATCTTTCATTCCCAGGGCTGTCACCTCATACCTTGCTGTAACCAATTGTCTCATGGCCCCTGTATTAGGGTACTCCAGAGAATCAGCCTGCCAATGGTGGAGATGCAGGAGATCAGCTTGTCCCTGGGATGGGAAGATCCCCTGGAGAAGGAAATGACAGCACACTCCAGTACTCTTGCCTGGAGAATCCCATGGTGGGCTGCGGTCCAGGGTGTCGCAGACTTGGACACGACTGGAGGAGGGGATTTATTTTAAAGAAGGGCTCGTGTAATCATGCAGACCGACAGATCTAAAACCTTCAGGACAGGTCAGCTTGTTGGAAACCCTGGAAAGTGTTACTGTTGCAGCTCAAATCCAAAGGCAGTCTGGAGGCAGATTCCCCTGCTCCTTGGGGAACTTTAGACTTTTTTCTCTGAAGGCCTTCAGTTATTGGATGAGGCCAATCCACATAACGGAGTGGACCTTGCTTCGTGTGTATGCGTGCTTCGTTGCTCAGTTGTGTCCAACTCTTTGTGACCCCATGAACTGTGGCCCGCCAGGCTCCTCTGCGCATGGGATTCTCCAGGCAAGAGTCCTGGAGTGGGTTGCCATGCCCTCCTCCAGGGGATCTTCCCAACCCAGGGATCAAACTCTTATCTCTTATGTCTCCTGCATTGTCAGATGGGTTCTTTACTTCTCAAAAATCATAGCTACTGTTTATTGGGTTCTGGTTGTACTGTATTATCTTCTTTGCTACCTTCTCTCAGTTAATTCTCACAGCAAGTCTCTTGAGAAAAGTTTTATGACCCCTCATTTTACAGAAAGTAGAAACTATTTACCTGACTGAGGCCAAAGAGAGCAGGAAGCAAATTTTTACTGCACAGGCTACAGTCTTAGCAGCTCGGTGATGAGACCTTTCAGCTCCCCACCAGCCCTGTCTAGATAGTGGTAAGATGCTGAGAAAGTGTCCCCAGAGTCAAAAAACAGCAACATAGCATCCTGCGGTGGATGTCACAGACTTAGACTCAGCACATCGATTAGTCTCACACCAGACACCTAAATTTACACACTCTTTACTACTCTCCTACTAAGACCTTGTAGCTCAGGTGGTTTTTCCCCTCTTGTTCAAAGCAGGTAGAACTAAAGTCACAGAATTTCACTAAAACTTTGCTTCAATCAATTGTGGTGAATTAGTAAGATTTGCTCCTTCTACATGGGGTGATCAGAGTTTCCAAAGAGCTTCGAGATGAATAGTCATTTTTTGACTTTTTTTTTTTCCCCCCACAAAAATGGGTCTCTTTTTCCAGCCCAAACTCAAGTATTAAGCTAATAAGGAGTGATTTATTCCCATGAGGTTGGACAATTTCCCTTCCTATCTGTTGATTTATTACTTTTGTATTGATTTTTAAATATGTTTTATCAAATTAAATGCTAGGGAAATCACATTTTGTGTCTACCATTAAACTACCAGAAATGGGAGAAAATTTAGTGAAAGTTCTGTTGCGCCACCTAGTGTGTGGAATTAAGATTGCATCCTTTAGAAACTGAAAAAGATCCCCTTGCTTATTGGTACGGAGAGGGCAATGGCGCCCCACTCCAGTACTCTTGCCTAGAAAATGCCATGGACGGAGGAGCCGGGTGGGCTGCAGTCCATGGGGTCGCTAAGAGTCGGGCACGACTGAGCGACTTCACTTTCACTTTTCAGTTTCATGCATTGGAAAAGGAAATGGCAACCCGCTCCAGTGTTCTTGCCTGGAGAATCCCAGGGACGGGGGAGCCTGGTGGGCTGCTGTCTATGGGGTCGCATGGAGTCGGACACGACTGAAGCGACTTAGCAGCAGCAGCAGCTGATTAGTAGGACTTCCCGGATCGGCTTCCCGGAAGCCGATAGCTCAGCTGGTAAAGAATCCACCTGCAATGCAAGAGACCCCGGTTGGATTCTTGGGTCGGGAAGATCCCCTGGAGAAGGGAAAGGCTGCCCACTCCAGTATTCTGGCCTGGAGAATTCCATGGACTGTATAGCCCATGGGGTCGCAGAGAGTCGGACACGATTGAGCGACTTTGACTTTCCCAGATGGAGCGGTGGTATCCATCTGCCAATGCAAGAGACACAGAGACATGAGTTCCATCCCTGGGTTGGGAAGCCCCCAGGAGTAGGAAATTTCAACGCACCCCAGAATTCTTGCCTAGAAAATTCCATAGGCGTCCAGGGGTTTGTAAAGAGTTGGACACGACTGAGCACACAGAGCCCCAGCTCCAAGGTAGGAAAGGAAAGACACCAAACTGAAAACGGAGGTACCACCGGCCTGTCAAGGAAAGCGCGAAGCGTCTCACCGTCTGCTGCTCCGGTAACAATGCAGACTGCTTCCCAAACAGGACCCCTCAGGGGCGGCTGGGACTCGTCCTTGTGTGGCAAGCAGAGCCTGGAAAGGCTGTGATGTCACAGACAGGAAGCACGCGGAGACGAGTTTCGTCTGTGAAGGCAGACTGCGCCAGGGGTGGGATGGGAAAGGCACTGTTATTACTTCCCATCACCCAGGGTCCACCTGTTCACATATTTCCTCCCAGGGGCCTGAAATCAGAGCATTACAGGAGGCTTACTACTTTTCATTTTTAACTATGTTTAACTACGGTGGTATCAGTAATACTGTTGCGGCTGGTGCTAAGACGCTTGAGTCGTGTCCGACTCTGTGCCACCCCATAGACGGCAGCCCACCAGGCTCCGCCTTCTCTGGGATTCTGCAGGCAAGAACACTGCAGTGGGTTGCCATTTCCTTCTGCAATGCATGAAAGTGAGAAGTGAAAGTGAAGTCGCTCTGTCGTGTCCGACTCTCATCGACCCCATGGACTGCAGCAGCCTACAGGCTCCTCCGTCCATGGGATTTTCCAGGCAAGAGTACTGGAGTGGGGTGCCATTGCCTTCTCCAAATACTGTTGCTAGACTTGTTGAAAGTATTCTGACGTTGAGCTTATAACCCAGATGAACTCCACTCAGCAAAACATGCTGAGCAGTCACTCTGTCTAAAGCACCAGTGGGGTGCCTCAGACCCTGTACCCCTGTGGTCACTGCTCTCCACTGCCTCCCAGAAGGTAGGCAAACTACACAAATAAGATGACATCCTTGGCTGTTGTGCGATAATTCAGTAACTCAAAACATACAGAGCACTTATATCAATACATCAGATATACGTACATTATTCATATATTGTGATTATTACTACTATCCCTGAGGAATAAAACTGATTCAGCCACAGAGGAGTTTTCACACAGGTAAAACCAGTGTGTGGTCATGCTTGATCCTAGGAAGATGGATTAGATTCATCCTCCGGGTTGCATCCAGCTTGTGACTTCCCATTTTGACTGTGATACTGAAGCTCCTAGAAAAAGAGAATTATTGTTAGTTCTCAGGGAAAGCCTGATGGAAATGACTCTCCTCGTGTTTCCAGATATGAAGCATAGGGTTCGGTCTAAGATCACTTAGAACTCTATAAGTTGTGC
The DNA here is from genome assembly GCF_027580195.1 of Bos mutus. Classification (NCBI taxonomy): domain Eukaryota; kingdom Metazoa; phylum Chordata; class Mammalia; order Artiodactyla; family Bovidae; genus Bos; species Bos mutus. The sequence continues at coordinate 6,026,049 of NC_091630.1, read as the reverse complement.
CATCATAGTGCCTTGCAAATTATTTATCACATTTGACTTTGCTGCTCCCAAAGCTGCCAGTCAATAACGTGACTGGTATAGTCGATAGCATGGGCGACTGGGTTCAGAATTCCTGCCTAGACATATCACCCATCCCTGGCTTAGTGGGAGTGCAGTTTCAGATGGGACAGAGCAAGGCCTCTTTTAACAAACAGGGCTGAGTTGAGAAAAGCCTTGAAGACTCTTGCTTATACGTGAGGGTGACTGGAAGTCCCAGTAGTTATATATTACTGATAGTATCTTGAGTTCTTTTTCAAATAACTTAGGGAGAATGAGCTTAGAAATGAAAAAATCCTTCAAGACTGAGAAGGTTAGCGCCCAAAGATAAATTTTACCAACTTGACAATTGTGTTCAGAGTTTGCCGGTATTAAAAGGACTTCCTGGGTATGGGAACATTCATCTAACATATAGCTCATGTGTTGAATAAAAATAGAATTTCTCCCAACTCCATTCACATCTCCAGGAGCCTTATTCAAATATGAATCCAATTTTATACGGCACTGAACTTCCCATTGTTGAAAAGAGAATGCTTTCTAACAACTTCATGACGGACGTCAGGCCTTATTTATTTAGTGCCTGGCATGCCCCCAGCCCTGGCAAGACACCAGGGAGATGGAAGCACTGTCTTGTCCTGTTGCTCAGAGTGCGGATTAAGCAGCGCACTCCCCCGCACACGCCCTGGTGAGTCTTCCTCCGACACAGATTCCACACGTGACCTCAGCTGAAGAGTCAATAGACGTCCTGAGCCTGTGCTCCCTCATCTAAAATCCAAGAGTGTTGACAATGTGTTAATGAATGTCAGGCCTCACAGGGAGGTTGAGAGAATTAAACAGATACAAAAAAAAATTAAACAAAAAATATAAGAAATAAAATGTAATGCAAATGTACGATGAATACATACAAAAGTGAATATTGACATTCTCACAGGTACGCTCACTTTATAGAAAAAGGAACATTTATGAAACAATGGCTGTGTGCTGACTTTCTGAGAATCAGAAATTTTTCCTAATTACTTCTATAAAGGAAATGGAGCTGCATTATAAAGGAAAAAATGCCAACCCTGGGATGTGATTCTTTTAAATCATATGATAATGGAACAAACTGTATCTCAAGAAAATAATCATTTGGCAGGAGAGGGGGAGAAGATAATTATCCTCAAATACATCATAAGATATAACGGCTTCATAACACAAACTTTGTTTCACTAAGAGAGAAAGGAAGGACCTAGTCCTAAATCACAGTTGCCCCAAGGCCAGTGGCAACCTGTCCACAAAGCAATCATTAGGGTCCAGAATCAATTGATGAAGTTTAAGTTGTAGATTTTTTTTTCTAGCACACAATTGCTATGGCCTATTTACATGAATAATACATATTTTATGCAAGTATGTTGATAAAAATATATATTTGTAGTGGTTCATATGTTTTTCTCTGAAGAAATCCAAGACATAAGCTAAAATCTCTCCTTTTAAGTATTTGGGCATTTCTACTGAGGAAAGCACTAATCGTTTGTTAAGTTATTTTAAGGTTTATCTCCTAGTTTCATCCAATACTTTCCATTAATTAGGCTTCTTTATAGTGCTTTCTGCCTGAGTTAACCTGAAAGGTAGAAGAGAAAGATGAAACGTGGTCCTTCTCGAAGAGGATTTTTGTTCCTACAAGCAATCCTAGGATGTGTGTTTTGCTTTATTTTTACTATTATTAATAAAAGTTAAAGTTGAGGTCTAATCAGTTCTTCTCCCCAGTTCCATTCTCCTTTCTCCCTCCCCAGAGGTGGCCACTAAGATAATTTTAAGAATAGCCTTCCAACCCTCATTTTTATTTTACTTTTTATCTATAAACAGTATCAGGCAGTATGAAGTATCTATAATCAGTGACGGGCAGTATTATTTTGTTCAGTGTTTTTTTCATAGTTGGAGTCATAGTGAACATATTCTGTAGCTTTTTTTGTGCAGAACACATTATTTGTTGAATTCAACCATATCTGGAGAGAGAGAATCGGTGTATTGATTTTAACCACTGTATGCTATTGCAACCTACACACCGTCGGTACTTTTCTCTGCCCACAGATCGCGCTTTTGTTGTTTCCAGTCTTTTCAGTACTGAAAATGATACTGCCGCATACATCTTTACATTTACGGAATTACTGCCATAGGAAAACAACACTTAAAGTAATTAATAATTCCTATTAACATAACATAACACAATTGGGAACTTTCATCAAAGTTCATTCCAGCAGGAATTGTTTAAGGAATAAAAACTTTACTTTGGCCTCAGTTCAGTTCAGTCCAGTCACTCAGTTGTGTCCGACTCTTTGCGACCCCATGGACTGCAGCACGCCAGGCTTCCCTGTCCATCACCAACTCCCGGAGCTTACTCAAACTCATGTCCATCGAGTCGGTGATGCCATCCGATCATCTCATCCTCTGTCGTCCCCTTCTCCTCCCGCCTTCAATCTTCACCAGCATCAGGGTCTTTTCCAATGAGTCGGTTCTTCACATCAGGTGGCCAAAGTATTGGAGTTTCAGCTTCAGCATCAGTCCTTCCAATGAATATTCAGGACTGATTTCCTTTAAGGTGGGCTGGTTGAATCTCTTTGCAGTCCAGGAGACTGCAAGGCCTACACATTATATTGTATTTTGGCCTATACATTATAATTGTAAAAGTTAAGGCCAAAAACATCAAATTTCAAATTATGCACATTAAAATAAATGTAAGTAGATTTTTTAAAAGACCTTCTCTTTGTGATCATTTGCAATGCTATTATTCTCCATGCGTGGTAAGTTGCTTCAGTCGTGCCTGACTCTTTCTGACCCCATGGACTATAGCCTGCCAGGCTCCTCTGTCCATGGATTCTCCAGGCAAGAATACTGAAGTGTGTTGCCATGCCCTCCTCCAGAGGATCTTCCCAATCCAGGAACTGAACCCAGGTCTCCTGCATTACAGGCAGGTTCTTTACCATCTGAGCCACTAGGGAGACCCATTATTCTCCATCAGTTCAGTTCAGTTCAGTCGCTCAGTCATGTCCGACTCTTTGCGACCCCATGAATCGCAGCATGCCAGGCCTCCCTGTCCATCACCAACTCCCAGAGTTCACTCACACTCATGTCCATCGAGTCAGTGATGCCATCCAGCCATCTTATCCTCTGTCGTCCCCTTCTCCTCCTGCCCCCAATCCCTCCCAGCATCAGAGGCTTTTCCAATGAGTCAACTCTTCATGTGAGGTGGCCAAAGTACTAGAGTTTCAGCTTCAGCATCATTCCCTCCAAAGAAATCCCAGGGCTGATCTCCTTCAGAATGGACTGGTTGGATCTCCTTGCAGTCCAAGGGACTCTCAAGAGTCTTCTCCAACACCACAGTTCAAAAGCATCAATTCTTTGGCGCTCAGCCTTCTTCACAGTCCAACTCTCACATCCATACATGACCACAGGAAAAACCATAGCCTTGACTAGATGGACCTTTGTTGGCAAAGTAATATCTCTGCTTTTGAATATGCTATCTAGGTTGGTCATAACTTTCCTTCCACGGAGTAAGCGTCTTTTAATCTCATGGCTGCAGTCACCATCTGCAGTGATTTTGAAGCCCAAAAAAATAAAGTCTGACACTGTTTCCCCATCTATTTCCCATGAATTATTCTCCATAGGTATAAAAAATTGAGAGTTACCTTCATTGCAGTGATAGTCATTCCTGCTGGAATGAACTTTGATGAAAGTTCCCAACCGTGTTATGTTATGTTAATATGAATTATTAATTATTTTAAGTGTTGTTTTCTTATGGCAATAATTCCATAAATGTACTGAAAAGACTGGAAACAACAAAAGTGCAATCTGTGGGCAGAGAAGTCATGCTTAAGCTTTAAGAACTTCCAAATATATTTCTAATGAATTTTCTCTAAAATATCGAAAACATGAACTTTCTTTAGTGGGAGAGATCTTAAAATACTGTTTTTTCCCTAATAGAGTTCTGAGTGATCAGAACACCAATTTCTGAAATGAAATTTCTCTGAATCAGTGACAGGACTAAAAGAAATAGAACACTTGAGCCGTAGAGTTAGAGAAGCTTTACTAAAAGCAAAATAATAAATTTTAGAAAGAAATTAATGTTTGTCATTTGCCTTAACAAATATGATAATCTGAGACATAGTAGGAATAAAGTCAATATAAATAAAAATTATACATTTTGCACTAAGCAAATATATAACAAAGAAAGAAGCGGTACATTTCTCTCTTCCTCAAAGGACCTTTGCACGTCTTTTCAAATATAAATCACACTCATCAAATGACTTGGCTTTGTGGCCCACATGAGCACCTTCTTCCCATCTCCCCTGTCTCCTGTCTGCACTCCCAGGCAGAAGTAAGCGCCCCCGTCTCTGAAAAGTTTTATGGATATTTACATGACATAACTTACAGCATGATTAACTTTTACCACAAATTACTGTTTTTCTGTTTACTTAAAACATTATTCCCAACTAGACTCACTCTCTTTCACCTCTGATTGGGCCAAGGGCATGGTTCATAGCCGCTTCTCATCATTACGTGTTGGACTGTGTTAAGAAGGTATTCCTATTGGCTTCAGCCTCTCTCTATTCAAGAGAACCCAAAGCTATAGCTTCTCAAATAAATTGTTAAATCCCAGCTTCAAGTTCATCTGAATGCTTCTAACCCATGGCTATTTGAAAATATTTCAATCATAAATCATTAATTTTCCTTATCAGTCAAGCAAGCCTGAGGTGTAAATTTTATATGGATCTAGGTCAAGTGTTTGCTACTGAAATTATTATGGAAACCTATGATTGCTAATGGAGAAGGCAATGGCACCCCACTCCAGTACTCTTGCCTGGGAAATCCCATGGATGGAGGAGCCTGGTGGGCTGCAGTCCATGGGGTCGCTAAGAGTCGGACACAACTGAACGACTTCACTTTCACTTTTCACTTTCATGCATTGGAGAAGGAAATGGCAACCCACTCCAGCTGTTCCTGCCTGGAGAATCCCAGGTACAGGGAGCATGATGGGCTGCCGTCTATGGGGTCTCACAGAGTTGGACACGACTGACACGATTTAGCAGCAGCAGCAGCATGATCTCTAAAGAAATGATTATCCATCCATGAATTGGGGGTAGATCCTTTGCTTTCTACCTGGGATTAGTTATCTGAAAATAATAATGTCCCTAAAAAATGGACAAGCAAAAAAGAAAGCAGCTACATGCTAACAGTTCTGGGAGGAAAAACTAAAAATATTTGATGAAAGTCAGTTCAGTCATTCAGTTGTGTCCGACTCTTTGTGACCCCATGACCCCACTGACTGCAGCACGCCAGGCTTCCATGCCCATCACCAACCCCTGGAGCTTGCTCAAACTCATGTCCATCGAGTCAGTGATGCCATCCAACCATCTCATCCTCTTTCGTCCCCTTCTCCTCCTGCCTTCAATCTTTCCCAGCATCAGGGTCTTTTCAAATGAGTCAGTTCTTCGCATCAGGTGGCCAAAGGATTGGAGATTCAGCTTCAGCATCAGTCCTTCCAATGAACACCCAGGACTGATCTCCTTTAGGATGGACTGGTTGGATCTTCTGCAGTCCAAGGGACGCTCAAGAGTCTTCTCCAACACCACAGTTCAAAAGCATCAATTCTTCAGCACTCAGCTTTCTTTATGGTCCAACTCTCACATCCATACATGACCACTGGAAAAGTCATGTATGTAGCTTTGACTAGACAGACATTTTTTGGCAAAGTAATGTCTCTGCTTTTTAATATGCTGTCTAGGTTAGTCATAGCTTTTCTTCCAAGGAGCAAGCATCTTTTCATGGCTGAAGTCTCCATCTCAGTGATTTTGGAGCCTCAAAAAATAAACTCTCTCACTGTTTCCACTGTTACCCCATATATTTGACATGAAGTGATGGGACCTGATGCCATGATCTTAGTTTTCTGAATGTTGAGCTTTAAGCCAACTTTTTCACTCTCTTCTTTCACTTTCATCAAGAGGCTCTTAAGTTCACTTTCTGCCATAAGGGTGGTGTCATCTACATATCTGAGGTTATTAATATTTCCCCAGGCAATCTTGATTCCAGCTTGTGCTTTATCCAGCCCAGCATTTTGCATGATGTACTCTGCATATAAGTTAAATAAGACAATATACAGCCTGATGTACTCCTTTAACTATTTGGAATCAGTCTGTTGTTCCATGTCCAGTTCTAACTGTTGCTTCTTGACCTGCACACAGATTTCTCAGGAAGCAGGTCACGTGGTCTTGTATTCCCTTCTCTGGAAGAATTTCCCACAGTTTGTTGTGATCCACACAGTCAAAGGTTTTGGCATAGCAGAAGTGATGTTTTTCTGCAACTCTCTTGCTTTTTCGATGATCCAACAGATGTCGGCAATTTGATCTCTGGTTCCTCTGCCTTTTCTAAATCCAGCTTGAATATCTGGAAGTTCATAGTTCACAAACTGTTGAAGCCTGGCTTGGAGAATTTTGAGCATTACTTTGCTAGTGTGTGAGATGAGTACATTTGTGTGGTAGTTTGAGCATTCGTTGGCATTGCCTTTCTTTGGGATTGGAATGAAAACTGATCTTTTCCAGTCCTGTGGCCACTGCTGAGTTTTCCCAGTTTGTTGGCATATTGAGTGCAGCACTTTCACAGCATCATTTTTCAGGTTTTGAAATAGCTCAACTGGAATTCCATGACCTCCACTAGCTTTGTTCGTATGATGCTTCCTAAGGCCCACTTGACTTTGCATTCCAGGATGTCTGGCTCTAGGTCAGTGATCACACCATCGTTGTTATCTGGGTCATGAAGATCTTTTTGTACAGTTCTTCTGTGTATTCTTGCCATCTCTTCTTAATATCTTAATAGCTTCTGTTAGGTCCATACCATTTCTGTCCTTTATTAAGCCCATCTTTACATGAAATGTTCTCTTGGTATCTCTAATTTTCTTGAAGAGATCTCTGGTCTTTCCCATTCTATTGTTTTCCTCTATCTCTTTGTGTTGATCACTGAGGAAGGCTTTCTTATCTCTTCTTGCTATCTTTGGAACTCTGCATTCAAATGGGTATATCTTTCCTTTTCACCTTTGCCTTTAAATCAAATCCCTTATGATTATACAGTGGAAGTGAGAAATAGATTTAAGGGCCTAGATCTGATAGATAGAGTGCCTGATGAACTATGGACTGAGGTCCGTGACATTGTACAGGAGACAGGGATCAAGATCATTCCCATAGAAAAGAAATGCAAAAAAGCAAAATGTCTGTCTGGGGAGGCCTTACAAATAGCTGTGAAAAGAAGAGAAGCGAAAAGCAGAGGAGAAAAGGAAAGATATAAACATCTGAATTCACAGTTCCAAAGAATAGCAAGAAGAGATAAGAAAACCTTCTTCAGCGATCAATGCAAAGAAATAGAGGAAAACAACAGAATGGGAAAGACTAGAGATCTCTTCAAGAAAATCAGAGATACCAAAGGAACATTTCATGCAAAGATGAGCTCGATAAAGGACAGAAATGGTATGGACCTAACAGAAGCAGATGATGGCAAGAATACACAGAAGAACTGTAAAAAAAGATCTTCACGACCCAGATAATCACGATGGTGTGATCACTGACCTAGAGCCAGACATCCTGGAATGTGAAGTCAAGTGGGCCTTAGAAAGCATCACTACGAACAAAGCAAGTGGAGGTGATGGAATTCCAGTGGAGCTATTCCAAATTCTGAAAGATGATGCTGTGAAAGTGCTGCACTCAATATGCCAACAAACTGGGAAAACTCAGCAGTGGCCACAGGACTGGAAAATGTCAGTTTTCATTCCACTCCCAAAGAAAGGCAATGCCAAAGAATGCTCAAACTACCACACAATTGCACTCATCTCACACGCTAGTAAAGTCATGCTCAAAATTCTCCAAGCCAGGCTTCAGCAATATGTGAACTGTGAACTTCCTGATGTTCAAGCTGGATTTAGAAAAGGCAGAGGAACCAGAGATCAAATTGCCAACATCCATTAGATCATAGAAAAAGCAAGAGAGTCCCAGAAAAACATCTATTTCTGATTTATTGACTATGCCAAAGCTTTTGACTGTGTGGATCACAGTAAAGTGTGGAAAATTCTTCCAGAGAAGGGAATACCAGACCACCTGACCTGCCTCTTGAGAAATTTGTATGCAGGTCAGGAAGCAACAGTTAGAACTGGACATAGAACAACGGACTGGTTCCAAATAGGAAAAGGAGTTCGTCAAGGCTGTATATTGTCACTCTGTTTATTTAACTTATATGCAGAGTACATCATGAGAAACGCTGGACTGGAAGAAACACAAGCTGGAATCAAGATTGCTGGGAGAAATATCAATAACCTCAGATATGCAGATGACACTACCCTTATGGCAGAAAGTGAAGAGGAACTCAAAAGCCTCTTGATGAAAGTGAAAGTGGAGAGTGAAAAAGTTGGCTTAAAGCTCAACATTCAGAAAACTAAGATCATGGCATCTGGTCCCACCACTTCATGGGAAATAGATGGGGAAACAGTGTCAGACTTTATTTTGGGGGGTTCCAAAATCACTGCAGATGGTGACTGCAGCCATGAAATGCAGCAGAGACATTACTTTGCCAACAAAGGTTCGTTTAGTCAAGGCTATGGTTTTTCCTGTGGTCGTGTATGGATGTGAGAGTTGGACTGTGAAGAAGGCTGAGCACTGAAGAATTGATGCTTTTGAACTGTGGTGTTGGAGAAGACTCTTGAGGGTCCCTTGGACTGCAAGGAGATCCAACCAGTCCATTCTGAAGGAGATCAGCCCTGGGATTTCTTTGGAAGGAATGATGCTAAAGCTGAAACTCCAGTACTTTGGCCACCTCATGCAAAGAGTTGACTCATTGGAAAAGACTCTGCTGCTGGGAGCGATTGGGAGCAGGAGGAGAAGGGGACGCCAGAGGATGAGATGGCTGGATGGCATCACTGACTTGATGGACGTGAGTCTGAGTGAACTCCGGGAGTTGGTGATGGACAGGGAGGCCTGGTGTGCTGCAATTCATGGGGTCACAAAGAGTCGGACACGACTGAGTGACTGATCTGATCTGATCTCTTCTTTTCTCAGCTATTTGTAAGGCCTCATCAGACAATCATTTTGCTTTTTTTTTTCTTGGGGATCGTCTTGATCACTGCCTACTGTACAATGTCACAAACCTCCATCCATAGTTCTTCAGGCACTCTGCCTATCAGATCAAATCCCTTGAATCTATTTGTCACTTCCACTGAAATGCAATGTAAGGGATTTGATTTAGGTCATACCTGAATGGCCTAGTGGTTTTCCCTACTTTCTTCAATTTCAGTCTCAATTTGGCAATAAGGAGTTCATGGTCTGTGCCACAGTCAGCTCCTGGTCTTGTTTTTGCTGACTGCATAGAACTTCTCCATCTTTGGCTGCAAAGAATATAATCAATCTGATTTCAGTGTTGACCATCTGGTGATATCCATGTGGAGAGTCTTCTCTTGTGTTGTTGGAAGAAGGTGTTTGCTATGACCAGTGCGTTCTCTTGGCAAAACTCTGTTAGTCTTGTCCTACTTCATTCTGTACTCCAAGGCCAAATTTGCCTGTTACTCCAGGTATCTCTTGACTTCCTACTTTTGCATTCCAGTCCCTTCTAATGAAGAGGATTTCTTTTTTGAGTCTTAGTTCTATAAGGTCTTGTAGGTCTTCATAGAATGGTTTGACTTCAGTTTCTTCAGCATTACTGGTTGGGGCATAGACTTGGATTACTATAATATTGAATGGTTTGCCTTGGAAATGAACAGAGATCATTTTGTCATTTTTGAGATTGCACCCAAGTAGTGCACTTTAGACTCTTTTGTTGACTATGAGGAGTAGAAAGTCTAATGAAAGTAGAAAATCCAAAATCACTATGTGAGGTGAGATTTTTGGAACATCTACAGATTTTTCTTTAACCTATGTTGTAGATAAATTATTGGCTTCCCTTGTGCCTCAGATGGTAAAGCATCTGCCTGCAATGTGGGAGACCTGGGTTCGTTCGCTGGGTCTGGAAGATCCCCTGGAGAAGGAAATGGCCACCCACTCCAGTATTGCAGCCTGGAGAATCCCCAGGGATGGAGGAGCCTGCAGGTCACAGTTCATGGGGTCGCCAAGAGTTGGACACGACTGAGTGACTAAGCACACACACATAGGTGAATTATAATTATTTAGACAGAGAACAAATATAAACATATTTTCAAATGAATCAAATTTGTTTCTTACACTACTGAAGTGAATATGAACAGTCATTTATTTAACATATATTGTTTTTATATCTCTTAAGTACAGTTAAAGAAGAGGACAAGTTGGGGAAGAAAAACATACAAGTTTGCAAATGTACTATCTCACAATAGTATGAAAGATGTTATTAAAAAGAAAAATATGTGGCAAATATTTTATATGTCAGTGTTAATATATTAATAATCAATTGTTATTACCATTACATTACCATAATCTTTAATACTTATCATTTATTAAGATTATGTTAAGTTTTACATGAGTAAAATTTTACTATTACAAAATTAGTACCACTTAACTCCCATTTAGCAGACTAGGAAAATGAGGCCATGAGATATGTAGATACATAGCAATAAGTAGTGGAAACAGGATTAAAACCCAAATATATCTGCAGGAGTGCATGCTTAGTCACTCAGCTGTATCTAACTCTTTGTGACCCTATGGACTTTAGCCCGCCAGGCTCCTCTCTCCAGGAGATTTTCCAGGCAAGAATACTGGCGTGGGTAGCTAGTCCCTTCTCCAGAGGGATCTAATATATCTGACCAGCATTTAAGTTCTAACTATTATGCTGTAGGTATTTTTTTTCTATGTTTTGTTCTAAGACAAGTCCATATCTACTGGCAACTATTTTGGCATCAACACAGACAAAAATCTGTTAGTGTTTATTTTCACTGCCTTTTTAAGCCTCTCGGAATATTTGCCTCTTAGCTGTATCAGTAAAGATTACTTTTCTCTTTACTGTTTTTTCTTTAGGGCTGTGACACACAGATGATTTATGACATGCTGCTAAGATTGAAGTCCATTGTCTACTTACCTGGTGACTTTGTCTGCAAAAAGGTGAGTGCCTGCAATTTTTCAAGTGCATGACTCATAAATAAATATATCTGAAGAGTTCAGATATAAGTCAGGAGAACAGTTTAAACAAAATCTGCCTAGGGTGAGTTCCAAAGTATGAAAATAATCATGAGATACAATTCTGTAAAACAATAATGTGCTTTCAGAGTTCAAAACAGAATAAGACAATATGGATTTCATTACTTATAGCATATGAGTGGTGGGTGGTCTGAAAAGTCAGTTTGTGTATATGGAAGTCATCAACTGTCATACCCCATTAATTCCAAATACCTTCCCTTAATTCTACCTTTCTACCTTTTCCCTTAAGAAGTGAAAGGTGGTTCTGCCCCTTTTATGTCTTCAGCAAACTATCAGTTACCTCCATTTAGCTCACCCAGTTAGTGGATAATCAATGCCATATTTTTTAAATTGTACTGTAATTACAAAGTAATACATGGTCATTATTTTTAACATGGGAAACACATAAAAGCACAAAGCCAAAAACTCCAGCATCCATAAATAACCACTATTAATATATTTCAACCTATCTCTTTTATAAATAGATTGATGGATAGGTAGAGCTTGTTTCATAAAATTAGCATCATACCTCCCTTATGGGTGAAACTTGCTTTGTCACGTCACAATATATCATAGGAAGTAATCTACAACCTCCTTTTTAAAGCTGCATAGTATTCCAGTCTATGAATGTATCATAATCAATTTCCAAGTGTTTGCTATTATAAATAACTCCAAAATGAGTATTTTTGCACATCTCTGATTACTAACTTAAGGGAGAGAGAAGGAATGATGACCTTGGGTTTTTCATCTTGAGACATTAAATCAGTTGTGAAGGCAACAATCAAAATTAAACGTAGAGAAAGATAAGTAGTTCAAAGAAATGAAAGATGATCCAAAACCCTAGGGAGTTTACAGACAAGTGGGGGTAAGAAGCACTTACATCCCAAAATAATGTGTTAAATGTGGTGGGAGAAGTAAGCACAAGCTGTAGTGGGACATAGGTCAAGAATGTTTCTCCCTGGGGTGCTGGTAAGAGCTCCTGGAGAAGATGCTGGTCAAGCAAAGTCCTGAACAATGAATCGGCATGAACCAGGAGAAAGAAGAAGCAGGCGTTCCAGATAAAGGGAAAAAGTTCACATGAGCTCAGGCAGAAAGGAAGGAGCTGTCTGCGGAGAGACTGTATGGAACCGCAAGTCAAAAGATGGAAAATTTGAGTGTCATTTATTCAGCAAAACTCAATAAATAATTTTGAAATGCTATGGGCCAGGCACTGTGCTAGATACTGGATATACTCAGTATATATCAGAAAAGGGTGGTTCTTGCCCTTCAGAGGCCTACTGCCTGATGCTGGGGTATTCAATTCACAGTCTACATCAGATTCACCAGAATTTAGAAGTCTGGGCTCCATCCCCAGAAATTCAATTGGTCTGGTAGAGCCCACATATCAATACTTTTAAGGCCTCCTGGGTGATTCTCACGTGCAGCCAAAGTTGAATATCACTGTCTTGATGGAAGAGATGAACAATGAATAAATTAAATAAATGCATAACTCCAAAACATGCTAACTTCTATGAAGGGAACGCAGAATTTGTGTGGTGGCAGAGGTACTTAAGATTGTCAGATTGTCAGACATAATCTTTGTGAAAGTCTAAACAGAAATAGTTCTCTAGTTTAAAAAAAAAGAAAAAAACTAGAGAGGACAGTTTTTTAGATGAAGACTTGGGGACATGAGGCAGGACAGAACTTGACAAACTTAAGGAATTGAAGCACATAATCAACTAGCATAATGGCAAAGGACAAAGTCAGATAGAGGGAAGGTACTTCAAGGCACCCAGGTGCAGAGGTGGAAATAATGTACTCTGCGAGAGAGGATACGACTGGAGGTACATCTTTAGGAACCAGCATATAACAGAACTGATATCATAAGAAGCTCAACAAAGGTACGTGAAAAAGACCAAGGTTGTAACTTTGAAGAAAAACAGTATTTATGGAAGAGGTCAGTGGAGAAGAATCACGGAGGGCAACTGAGAAGGAGCTCTCAGTAGTAAGAGAGGAAAATGTGGATGAGACATTGTGATATTAATGAAACCAGGAATACAGTGTGAAAGCGTTAGTCGCTCAGTCATGTCCAACTCTTTGCGACCCCAGGGACTGTAGCCTGCCAGGCTTCTCTTGTCTGGATTTCTCCATGCAAGAATACTGAGTGGGTTGCCATTCCCTTCTCCAAGGAAGTCTTCCTGACCCCAGGATCAAATATGGGTCTCCTACATTGCAGGCAGATTCTTTACCATCCGAGGAATATATAAGCCCACACAAATAAGCCCAGATTAAAAGTGGGCATACTGATGATATGAAATCATTTTCATGAAAATGGGAAATGCACAGCTCGATTTAAGGACTCCTTTCAATCAATGATGCATTAGGATGGCATGGCCTTAATGCACCCAAATAGCCTTTCAGTTTGTAGCAGCAGGGACTGAAAATTGAGACAACTCATAGAAACTTTAGCACTCATGCCCTTAAGCAGTGAAAACTTGCTTAACAAAGTGTGAAATGCAGAGTAGATGCAGCCTTTTCGCTTCTAATTTCTTCCTTGCATCACATCCATCACTTAGTAATAAAAATGGATCAATTGAACACGAAGGAAGGGAAAAAAGTAAGCAGGGGGAAGAGCAGAAATGAAAAGACGTGAGACCCAAGCCACGTCTCTCTGCTTCCGTTTCTGTTTTAAAGAAGGGATTTAATTAATAGTAAACGTAGAGATGAAAAGTTGTTACTTGACCAGACTTTAGACAGCTGAATTCAGCTTTGCTTTTGCTTTACCATTTCCACAAATCATTGTAGGAAAAGGGAAGAAAAACAAACAACAAACATGTTCATTAGAGGTCGTTTAAATAATTGAAGAAATGGCAGGGCTCAGGACTGAGTCTGCTGACCTACCTAATCCTCTAAACATCTCCTAACACTGGGTTCGCATTCCCAAATTTCCCCAGAGGAATTAGATACATATGCTTGAAAGTGTGAAAGTGTTAGTCACTCCGTCGTGTCTGACTCTTTGTGACCCCATGGACTGTAGCCATCCGGGCTCCTCTGTCAATGGAATTTTCCAGGCAAGAATCCTAGAGTGGGTAGCCATTCCCCTCTTCCCAACCCAGGGATCGAACCTGAGTCTCCTGCATTGCAAGCAGGTTCTTTACTGTCTGAGCCACCAGAGAAGCCCTAATCCTCTGGATGGCTCCTAAAGTTACTGAGTGGCTAGCTTGGACTGCTTCAAAGAGTGTTTGGGAGTTTTCCCAGGATTAATTTGCAAGAATTAATTTGAGGTCATAATACCCCTGCCAGGCTTGGAATAGCCTTTCACAGGGGAACTCTGAAAATTTTAAATGCTCTCTCAGGAAGAGTTACCCTACTGTATATGAAGTGCTTGCATTTCTATGCTTTCTCCAAATTAGCAGGTAAACCAACCACCAAAGCTTGGTTTGGTCTTATTTTGCACATGCTGTCAGACCTTCTTCTCTAAGGAATGTCTACTTCATTTGAATGCTAATTAAACTTGCAGGAAAGTCTTAAATTAGCCTAGAAATATGCAAGAAATAGTGGAAGTTTTGGTTCGGTGATTATGCCAGATCTCCTTGAAAAATTATTGAAATGATCATTAAAAAATAATTAAAAGTGCTGAACTATATTTAAGTACCCATTATGTACTTCTACCTCCAGTCAGCTGTAAAAACTGCCCTTGAAAAATCATTCCAGTTCCTTGAGAATGACTTCATGCAAAAAATGAAGGAATATGACCATGTTCTAATCATTACTTCTTGGAGTATTTCTTGAAAAACTAATTTTCAGACACTTTCCCTCTTTTTAAAAATAACTCATAGCTATTTTGTTGGTTTTAAAGAGATCAGTCTTGATATTGGATTCATCATTAAATATGTTCTATATTTAATGATATAGATATACTATATCATATTTAATATACATATTATATAGTCAGGTGACTCAGGTGTTGCTGGTTCTAATGCTGTCATCTGCCAGCCTCACGAATTTGCCCAAGACACTTAACTTTTCAAGTCTCTACTGGTAGCTCAGATGGTAATGAATCTGATCTGCAAAGCAGGAGACCTGAGTTCAATCTCTGGGTCAGGAAGATCCCCTGGCGAAGGGAATGGCTACCACTCCAATATTCTTGCCAGGAGAATTCCATAGACAGAGGAACCTGGCAGGCTGTATAGTCCATGGGGTTGAAAACAGTCAGAGATGACTGAATGACTTACACACAACCAAATTTAAATACAACTAATGATATCTTTCCTATATGACCTCACTGAGATTTTTGCAAGAATTATATGTTAATATCTATGAAAATATTTTGCAGCTATAAAGTAGCATGTTCTGATCAAACAAACACAGGCATAAAATAAGGAGCAATGTAAAACCTGACACTGTGAGTTTAAAAATACTTTGCAAAATGCAAGATGTATTATTAGTATTGATATTATGGAAATAACTATAATTAGATCCATCTGTATTGGAATTTCTACTCAGATCTACATTTGGGAATAAATATATGCTTAGTATTCTCCACAATGCAGAATTTAAATATACTTTTTGCATTGCTTCATCCAGAGATGTGCATTCTAGGCTTCCTTTTGCTTCTAATTACTGTCATGGAGCGTTGGTTACTCAGCCAAATATTAGCCAGTAAGTCAATCTGTGCCTTTATTTTCTTTCTGTAAAATGGAAATAATAATATCTATGCTAACTTCCTCATAAAAGTCATAGGGAGATAAAATGAGAATGTCACAGATGTCAGCTAAGAGATAGAACCTAAAAACTTCAAACTTAACCTAACAGTTAGAATGTGACAGTAAGTAATGATCAGGAAAATAACCCTTGGTATTAAAGTACTTCCCAGAGAATGGTGAAATCATAAATTATTCATAAATGAGCTGTCTACGTCATAATTCCTATGCTCAGCACTGGAACAAAGTAGACATTGTCTCAGTCTTTGCAGAGCAGAAACTATAATCAACCTTGTTTAATCCTAAATTAATTTTAGTGTGTTCTAATCTTCTGAAAATATGATTAACAAGAATATTTGATGAACTCAAATAATCTAGTCCCCTCCTAAGCCAAGTATAAGAGAATTTATTGTATTCATGCTATTTTTAATAGCTCAGATTGATCAAGACTCAACTCATTAAGACATATAGGTACTATTATCCAGTTTGCCTAGTATTATGACAACTGTCTTATTTAAAGTTTAACAGCTTTTCTTGACCCAAGTGCCATTCAGGTCTCTTGTAAAGCATATTTATTCTTTTTGGATCCTGGAGTGAGATGTGTTCCAAGGGTTCCACAATCACCCACTAGTTTGGTGATTTGCATGACTCAATATAAAATGGTATTTATCAACTAAGATTTATTATAGTAAAGCATACAGTGCAGGAAAAGCAAGAAAAAGACATTCATAGGCAAAGACTAGAAAAATACGGTGCAGATTTACTAGGTCCTGCTTCCACGAGGGTCACATGAAATTCATCTTTATCACCCACTGTGGACAAGGACAAAACATCTCTGCTAGGAAAACTCAACACAGTCTTGGAGTCTAGAATTTTTAAATGGGTCTGGCCACATAGCTACATGACCAGCCATGGTTCAGACTACAAACTAGACACCAAGTACACATCGTAAATCTTCGTGTTTACATTAAACAGTGTTGACAGCCGGGTACATCCCGCCACGCTGCCTGAGGCATACAGAGCAGCATCATTAACCAGGGGCTATGTGAACACTCCAGGAGTTTAGTTCTCGGGGCTTTGAACAAGGGTCATTGCCCTGGTTCCAGGGTCCCCAGAGATAAACAAGAACTGAATAAAAACAACCTGCTGCATTAACACTTTCAATGTGGAACAAGAATAATAGCTTAAGGGCCTCCTATGCCCCAATTACTAAAATGAGATCTCAGTGCTATAGGCAGATGAGTAGAGTTCATCTTTGAATGACTGTAACCCATACTCTCTGCATAAATTAAGCAACTTCTTCAAAACAAAGCAGTGGTCACCAAAAAAGAAAAAAGAAAAGTTGCTATTCTTACAGTCTCTAATTTCCTCTCTCCAATCCCATTCCTGAAACAATGTGCTAGCTAAAATATCTTTGACTATCCAGTGACGGCACACAGTGCTCTCATTTTGAAGAGTATCACTTTCCTTATCGTTTCTTTTCACACGATATATCAAACTAATGTCCATAACCCCCTTAAGACTTCAAATAATTACTTTTACGCTTCTTTCCTTTATGTTTATTCATCTAGAGGAGTGTATATTTCTTTAATTTGGGGCATAATTGTCAAGAATAAAGTGACTATCATTTCCTCTTTTTATTTGGCATACAGGGAGAAATTGGCAAGGAAATGTATATCATTAAGCAAGGAGAAGTCCAAGTTCTTGGAGGTGCTGATGGAACTCAAGTTCTGGTCACTCTGAAAGCTGGGGCAGTGTTTGGAGAAATCAGGTATTCAAAAGACACCTTGTCATTTGTCATAAAAGAGAAGTCTTAAGTCGTAAAATTCCTGCTCAAATTCATCAGTGGTTTTATTGCGCTGACAACATGGATAAAATAAAGAGTTTCACATTTCTATTTATCCTTTCCCTTCCTCCAAAGACCATTTAAGCCCAAGACTTAGGTCAGTGCCTGGCATAAGGTATTCACTCAGTATATGTTGAACAATGGATGTTCAATGCATGAACGGATGGATGAATGATGAAAGAAGAGATTGGGAGAGCTAGACATCAGATTGTTGGAAAGCTGGGATGCCAGGATAAGACAGTAGTTTGAGTAGGTGAGTGATAATGATTATCGCTGTGGGACCAAATTACCTGAGTCCAAATTCCCATCCCTCTACTTAGGAACAAAACCTTTGTTTCTTTGTTTCTTGAACCATCTGTCCCTCATCCTAATAAGTTGGATAATATTAACACATATCTTAGAGGATTGATAAGTGAGTTAATTCATTAAAGGCACTTAGAGAAATGTTCAGCATCTATTAGGAGCTCAATAGATATTAGCTATTGTTATTATTATTTGCTATTGGCCAGGAGAAGTTTGTCCTAAAGGTGAGTCCCCAAGAGTAAGAATCAGTTCAGTTCAGTCGCTCAGTCGTGTCCGACTCTTTGCGACCCCATGAATCGCAGCACGCCAGGCCTCCCTTCAGTATCCTATCATTTTGCCTTTTCATACTGTTCATGGGGTTCTCAAGGCAAGAATACTGAAGTGGTTTGCCATTCCCTTCTCCAGTGGACCACATTCTGTCAGATCTCTCCACCATGACCCGCCCATCTTGGGTTGCCCCACGGGCATGGCTTAGTTTCATTGAGTTAGACAAGGCTGTGGTCCTAGTGTGATTAGATTGACTAGTTTTCTGTGAGTATGGTTTCAGTGTGTCTGCCCTCTGATGCCCTCTTGCAACACCTACCGTCTTACTTGGTCTTCTCTTACCTTGGGCATGGAGTATCTCTTCACGGCTGCTCCAGCAAAGCGCAGCCGCCGCTCCTTACCTTGGACGAGGGGTATCTCCTCACCGCCGCCCTTCCTGACCTTCAACGTGGGATAGCTCCTCTAGGCCCTCCTGCGCCCTGCGCAGCCACGGCTCTTGGACGTGGGGTTGGTCCTCCCGGCCACCGCCCTGGGCCTCGGGCTTGGGGCGTGGGGTAGCTCCTCTCCGCCGTTCCTGCACCGTCACAGTCTGGCACTCTCGGCCACTGCCCCTGACCACGGACGTAGGGTAACTCCTCTTGGCCGCCGCCCTTCAGGCATGGGGTCCTCTCGGCTTCTAGTTGACCCTTAATATCTACCAGGATATTGGTTCCAGGACCCCCACAGATACCAAATTTCACCAGTGCTCAAGTTCCTTATGTAAAATAACATAGTAGAATCAGCCATTTGTGTCTGTGGGTCCCTCGTGTGAGGGTTCCACACCCCAGGATTCAACAGACCAGCCTGCACAACCTGTGTGCAAATGCACAACCTGTGGATACAAAGGTCTGATGCTACCGACAGCAAATTTAAGCATTTTATGGGCTAAACATTTCATATATATTATTACACTCATGTATTCATCTGATAAACCCTTATTTTGAGTGCCTAGTAAATGCTAGACTGTCAGGTATTGCTCTAAACTCTGGGAATGTACTGTGTAAGTGAACAAGAGCTTACAGTCTTGTGGGATAAACCTCACCATAAATAAACAACTAACTAGATAAGATAGACTCCCGTGGTGATAACTGCTATGGAGGTAAAAACTGTTGGAAAGTGACCAGGGATGCCACTTCACATACAGTGTCCAGGGACACCTCTCTGGACGGATAGTATTCCAACTGGGCCTTGAGAGAGTAAATGGAGCAAGCTTCCAGACGTGGCAGAAGAGCCTCCTGGATGATGCAACCGCACGTGTGGGAGGCTAGAGGGAAGGCAGCCATGTCTGGCTGAACGTCACAGAGATCAGTATGGCTGGAGCTCAGTGAATAAGGGGCCCTGTGGAGCGACGGGGACAAAGAAGTAGGCAAGGACCAGACTGTACAGATCTTTTAGGCCATGATAAGGGACTTGCATTTTATTCGAAATACCAATGGATGCCAGTGGAGGATTTTAGGCAAAAGAATGATACAACTTGAACTGTGATGTTAAAAGACCATTCTAACAGCTATGCAGAGAAAAGGCAGCAGCGGAACAAGAATGAAATACAGGAGATCAGTTAGAAGCCATTTGCAGTGGTTCAAGTGAAAGATGATAGAGTCTTGAACTAGGATTTTGGCCCTTAAGGTAGAGTGCACTGTCAAGCAGTTATTAACATATCCATTTCACAATTGGGAAAATTGTAATTCCAAGGCATCAATTATCTTGCCCAGGATAATATAGCTAATAAGTGAAAGGAACAATATTCAAACACAAGTTTCATGGATCATGGTCAAGTGATCTTTCTACCATACCAGGAAGAAAGGTGCTCATTCAACCTTTTATTTCAGAGCTGCTGAGAAGTTATCTTCAAGGTTCCAGAGATATGACTAATTTCAGATGAGTTTATATGAGTATGACTAAAGTTTCCTTAGAATATTGAAGCATGTTATTTCTCTGTTGATAATGTGGATTCTCTTTTTTAATTTTTCCTCCTTGCTTAAAACAGGGTGGGCATGCCTGTGGGGGTCCTGTTCTGTTGCAGGAGTGAAAACGCTTCCCAGAATATCCAGGTCTTTGTGTGTTCTTTGCCTGTTTCCTATTGCTTCCTTACTGGGAGTCCTTGCAAAAGTGATTTAATATTTTAGTGACTTAATAATCACTGCAGTCTTCAAGGTCACAAAACAAGCAACAGTCTAATCTAAAACATTGCAGAAATTAATTAGGTGACCTCTCTCAAGGGTCGAGTACTCCCTGAAGAATAAGGCTTTATAAATACAAGTACGTTAATTGCTGATATTATCATCACGGGAGGAAATACTCTAAAAATACAATCCAGGTGCGGCTGAACTGCGATTGAAAGGACTCTTAGATTCTTGACAGCAGTTTCTCAAATAAATCTCCTGTTTCGCACTGGGCTTGTAAGGCCAAATTGAAACCAGTAGACCAGACAAGCTCTAAATTTGCTCAATAATCTGGTTAATTCAAACAACAGGGAGATTTCTGCCTCGATTGTCTTCTTGGCCGTGGTTGAGGAGAGATAGGATGCGTCTGCTTCTTCCCAGATACTCCCAGGCTTCGCGGGCCCACAGCTGTCATATGCCCCTGGCCCTCTAGTTATTTATTCCAGCAATGGAGGCTTGCCTGCCAAATATCTAGATTCTGGAAAGATCTAGCAATCGTGTTTACTACTCAAAAATGCTGTGACCTTTGTAAAAACTAGCTAAGTCCAACAGCATCATGTAACTTTTTGAAGAAGGTTCTTTTTTCTTTGGAAAAAAAAGAAAGAAAAAAGAACCGAGGGCTTTCAAGGACATTACATACTAATCCAGAAGAGCAAAGCCCTGACTAAAATATAGATTTACAGCCTGTCATGGAGAAAACCCAGACCGCACTTCCAATTAACATCTGAAGAGTTCAGACACCCCATTTTTAACAGAGAGGCCCAGGGTCTGCTGGGCGATGGCCTTGTAGTAGTTCTGACTCCACTGCTGTTTTTTTTTCACAAATACATTTATTGCCAAGTCTTATTCACTGAATATATTTAACCGCTTCCTCTCCTTCTTCTGCATCTGTTAAAAATCTCACTTTTCCTGAAAATGCATCTGAAATTTTTCCCTTGCTAGTGCTCTTATGATTTCAATAGGAATCCCTCCGGTTTCATCTTTCTTTGGATAACCTCCCCCTGGAAAATATCTGTTCGCCTCCCAAGACTTCAATTCACATGTCACCTCCCTGAAGCCATCTCTACTGCTGCTGTTTAATCGCTCAGTTGGGTCCAGCTCTCTGCAACCCCATGGACTGCCAGGAGCCCTGCCAGGCTCCTCTGTCCATGGGATTCTCCAGGCAAGAATACTAAAGTGGGTTGCCATGCCCTCCTCCAGGGGAAGCCATCTCTAACCTCCACCAAAATAACCAGCTGCTTGCTCCCTGTTGTTCCATAGCATTTCATGCATGGCTTTACAGCAGGAATTACCACTAATTTATAATTAATTTGCTCAAACAAATCTTAATAGACTAAGCAATTAAAATGTAAGAACTAAAACTTTCCATCTTTAAGTCACCAGCAGCTATAGAAAAACTATACAATGTGTTCATTCTCGCTGATATTCTGCCAACCAAAATAGTTTGCAGGTGCTATTCAGAAATCTCTAATTAATTAAGTAGTTAATTGCGATTTGATTTTAAAAAATTATATTCGAGACATCTTACAGCATAATGTGAAGTGCCTCAAGGAAGGCCACACCTGGCCTGGTGAACAAGAAAGGTAAACAATCACCTCCTCCAAGGGCCTTACAAATAAGAGACGAGGAAACAGCAAGATTCCAACAGCAGGTGACAAAATGCTCAGATTGCACGCAATGATGGAGCATACAGATGCTTAGCATAGAGATGCAGAGGTTTCACAAGGATCAATCCGTTAGATTTAGCAGTTGCTTTGGGAGGTGAAGGCAGACCTTTCAGAGCTTCTCAAAAGACTTGTGGGACAATATGTGTGCGTGAAGGTCAGTCCTGGTAGCCCATACAAAGTGAAAAAAGAAAGAAAGAAAGAAAGTGAAGTTGCTCAGTTCTGTCTGACTCTTTGTGACCCCATGGACTGTAGCCTGCCAGGCTCCTCTATCCATGGGATTTTCCAGGCAAGAATACTGGAGTGGGTTGCCATTTCCATCTCCAGGGGGCCTTCCCAGCCCAGGATGGAATCCGGGTCTCCAGGCTTGTAGGCAGACTCTTTACCATCTGAGCCACCAGGAAAGTCAAGCAGTATATAAAAGATTGTTCACATAATGCTTGTAATGGGTTGAACGTTGGCCCCCACAAAAACATATCCATGCCCTAATCCCTGGAACCTGTGAGTCGGCGGTGGCGGGGAGGTGGGGAGAAGAGCTTGCAGATGCAGTTAAGCTAAGGATCTCAGGGTGAGATCATTCTGGATTTCGTCGGATGGGCCCTAAATCTAATGACAAGTGTCCTCACATGAGACAGAAGAGAAGACACACAGACACAGGGAGGAGAGGGGACGGCCACGTGAAGACGGAGGCGGAAACTGGAGTTACACAGCCACAGCCAAGGGACTCCTGGAACCACCAAATCTGGGAGAGGCAAGACGGGATTCTTTCCTAGAGTCCTCGGAGAGAGCCAGCCCTGCCAACGTCCTGATTTTGGACTTCTGGCCTCCAGAACTGTGAGAAAATAAATATCTGTTGGTAGTCACTGGTTTTGCAGGAATTTGTTACAGCAGCCCCAGGAAACTAATATAAAACTAAGCTCTTTACACTGTTAACCTTTGAAATTTACTGGGAAAAAAAAAGGTTTGCGTGGCACCCCTTCAACTCACCCTACATGGCGGGTCCACACCTAATACCTATCAGTTTCACCTCCAAAGTGTGTCTCCGATCATTTGTACCTTTCCTTCTCTGCTGCCCACACTTCCATCCACACCACCTCCCTCTCTCACTGGACAACTGCAGCCGCTGCTCCAAGTCTCCCACCCCGACCACCATGCCCTCTGTAATCCAGGCCCCACTCATAGGCTGGGAGGTCTTTCAGAAACAGGGATGACCGTGTCATTCCCCTCCTGCTTAAAACCACTCAAACCACGCACTGCTGTCAGTGCTTTCCTAGAAATAAGATCAGAGAATAAGATCACAGCTCTTGCCTGACCTCCAAGACCCTGCAGAATCCAGCTCCTGCCTACCTCTCCACTGCAGGGTGCACCACACTCCCCTTGCCCACTTTAATCCGTACTTCAATTCCTTGAATGTGCCACATGCCAACAAACCGTGGAGGGTTGGTTTATTTTTTCCTAATTTTAAATTTTAAAAATGAGGTAATATTGGTTTGTGACATTAGGTATGTTTCATGCATACATTACATTTTGACTTATACTGCTGCAAGCTTAGCACCAAAAATGTAGTTTTCATCTGTCTATATAGTTGACCCCTTTTATCCATGTCACTGTCCTCCAAACCCCTTATGGTAACTAGTGTTCTGTTCTCTGTATCTATGTTTTTGTTTGGTTTATTCATTTATTTTGCATTGTTTTTGTTTTTTATATTCTACATATGAGTAAAAACATATAGTATTTGTCTTCTTCTATCTGACTTATTTCACCCAGTACAATACCCTCAAGATCCATCCTTGTCACAAATGGCAAGATTTCATCTTCCTATGGCCGAGTAGAATTCCATTGGATGTATCTACCACGCCTTTTCTTTTTAATTTATGTATTTTTAATTGGAGGAGAGTTGTTTACAACACTGTTGGTTTGTTGGTTTCTGCCATACGTGAACATGAATCAACCATAGGTATACATAAGTCCCCCCTCTTGAAGCTCTCTCCCACCTCCCACCCCATCCCACGTCTCTAGGTTGTAACAGAGCACCGGGGTGAGCTCCCAGCATCTTATAGCAAATTCCCACTGGTTGTGTATTTTACGTATGTATACACATCTTCTTCATTCTTTCGCTGATGGACACTAAGGCTGTTTCCATATCATGGCTATTGTAAATAGAGGTGCAATGAACAAGCATAGGGGTGCATATATCTTTTCAAATTAGTCTGTTTTCTTTGGATGAACATACAGAAGTGGAACAATTGGATCATATGGTGCTTCTAGTCTCAATTTTTTAGATGAATCTCCATGCTGTTTTTCCATAGCAACCATGGGGAGTTTTTACCTCTGCCCAAATGCACTACCCACCCCATTAACCTAACCTCAGGTTCTTTTGGGACCTCTTTTATTCTCCACTGTAGGGACCTCCCTGGTCTCCTTGCCATATGCTCTGGTTGGGCTACATTCCTTTCTTTCAGAGCACTTACCTTTGTAAGCATGCACTCACTGGTGCATTTATTTCCTCAGCGTCTTTCTTCCTTCCTCACTAAACTGTAAGCACCAGGATTACTCTGGATGGTCGTGCTGGTCACCTCTGCATCAGGATGTCCAGGGCGGGGCTGGGAGGTCTGCAATGCAGCCTGTACGCCGCTCCTGAGTGTGAGCCCTGCTGTTGTATTCCCCTCATGCACAGGTGCCCTCTACTTTGAAAAAGGGGGCATTTTTCTGGCCAAGCTTGACCTACAGGACTGCGTTTGCCCAGAGAGGCTGTATTTTTCCACTGTGCACAAAGACACAGGCCCTAGCAGACACCACACTCAATCTGCTCTTGATCCCCAGCCCTTAGGGCTGTGCCTGCCCCACATAAATGCCTAATAAATAGCTACTGAATAAATAAGTTAACATCATTATCTTTCTATCTTTGTAAATGTACTAACGCACATTCATTTTGTCCTGAGCGTGCATATTCGGCCTTGTGCCCTTTTTGTCAGCTTTTTTATTAAGAATAAGACTGCTGTGTTTGTCCTTGTAAAGTCATTTTCCTTTTCTTTTATTTCTTTAAAGTTTATTCCCCAAAGTGAAATAACTAGGTCGAAAAGTAGAAACATTTCTATAACTTTTGGAATATATGGGCAGATGATTTTCTAGAAAAATTGAACCAATTTATGATACAACGTGCAATATCAAGCTATTTTCCCCTAGCATCAGTGATATTACCTCATTACTCTCACTGGTTTTGCATTTTAATAGGTTGTTTTAATTTTCATTTCTCTAAATAGTGCATAGAAAATAATAGGTCCTTAATAAATATTTTCTAAATGAATTAATTTCCTCTGGGCCTATTTATTTTCATAAATGCAATCATTTACTTTCTGCATTTCTTTTGTTGTACAACATTCTTTTTTCATCACACATAACAAGTTATTGAGTAGAATTTAGGCAGTGATACGTTTTAGGAACTGACTCATTTGAAAAGACTCTGATGTTGGGAATGATTGAAGGTGGTAGGAGAAGGGAACGACAGAGGATGAGATGGTTGGATGGCATCACCAGCTCAATGGACGTGAATTTGAATGAGCTCCAGGGGTTGGTGATGGACAGGGAAGCCTGGTGTGCTGCAGTCCATAGGGTGGCAAAGAGTCGGACGCGACTGAGTGACTGAACTGAACTGATGTTTTATGTACTCTGGATTTCATTTAAAGTATTTAAGTTCTGACTTCCACCAGCTATATTGGTCAAATCACACCTTCTGCATATTTAGCAGAATATTTAACAAATATTTACTCTAAGCCATTGTGAAAAGGCCAAATATTTTGCAAAATAATTTTAAACTTCTTTGTTCCCTCCAAACAACGTTTGCCTGTTTCTCCTAAACACTCAGTTTTCAAAGTGTGAGTACCAAGGTAGAGTTCTGGGCTTCCCAGGTGGCGCTAGTGGTAAAGAACCCGTCTGCCAGCGCAGGAGACAAAAGAGATGCGAGTTCGATCCTTGGGTCAGGAATATTCCCTGGAAGAGGACATGGCAACCCACTTCAGTATTCTTGCCTGGAGAATCCCCATGGACAGAGGAGCCTGGCCGGCTACAGTCCATACTGTCTCAAAACCAGACATGACCGAAGTGACTTAGCACACAGAAGCACATAAGGTAGAGTTTTAGTTATTTCCAACTATTTTAATTCCATACTTTTATTCTTCATCAGAATAACTCTGTTATCACTTCCTCCACAACACTGCTTTTCCTAAAATACAGAAATAGTAGATACATTGGAAGTATGAAAGGGGTAAGAAGACTGATTAATACTGAAGGAGAAAAATTTTACTTCCATCTTTTTCTAGCTCAATACTGTGAATACTACCCACATTTTTAAAAACGTGTTTGTATTTTCACCACATTTTTTAAGAGACAGTGTCTTTGATTGTGTAACATCTTTTTCCTTAGAGCAAAGAGCAACCCTCACCTAAGTTTCACAATATTCCTGTGAACAACTTTGTTATCAGTTCAGTTCAGTTCAGTCGCTCAGTCATGTCTGACTCCTTGTGACCCCATGGACTGCGACACGCCAGGCCTCCCCGTCCATCACCAACTCCCAGAGTTTACTCAAACTCATGTCCATTAAGTTGGTGATGCCATCCAACCATCTCATCCTCTGTCGTCCCCTTCTCCTCCCACCTTCAAATTTTCCCAGAATCAGGGTCTTTTCCTATGAGTCAGTTCTTCACATCAGGTGGCCAAAGGATTAGAGTTTCAACTTCAGCATCAACCCTTCCAATGAATAGTCAGGACTAATTTCCTTTAGGACGCACTGGGTGGACCTCCTTGCAGTCCAAGGGACTCTCAAGAGTCTTCTCCAACACCACAGTTCAAAAGCATCAATTCTTCAGCACTCAGCTTTCTTTATAGTCCAACTCTCACATCCATACATGAATACTGGAAAACCATAGCTTTGACTAGACTGACATTTGTTGGCAAAGTAAAGTCTCTGCTTTTTAATATGCTGTCTAGGTTGGTCATAACTTTTCTTCCAAGGAGCAAGCGTCTTTTAATTTCATGGCTGCAGTCACCATCTGCAGTGATTTTGGAGCCGAAAAATTAAGTCTTTCACTGTTTCCACTGTTTCCTCATCTATTTGCCATGAAGTGATGGGATCAGATGCTATGATCTTAGTTTTCTGAATGTTGAGCTTTAAGCCAACTTTTTAACTCTCCTCTTTCACTTTCATCAAGAGGCTCTTTAGTTCCTCTTCACTTTCTGCCATAAGGGTGGTGTCATCTACATATCTGAGGTTATTGATATTTCTCCCAGCAATCTTTATTCCAGCTTGTGCTTCATCCAGCCCA
The DNA here is from genome assembly GCF_027580195.1 of Bos mutus. NCBI lineage: Eukaryota > Metazoa > Chordata > Mammalia > Artiodactyla > Bovidae > Bos > Bos mutus. The sequence continues at coordinate 5,998,579 of NC_091630.1, read as the reverse complement.
GCGTTTCTCATGATGTACTCTGCATAGAAGTTAAATAAGCAGAGTGACAATATACAGCCTTGACGTACTCCTTTTCCTATTTGGAACCAGTCTGTTGTTCCATGTCCACTTCTAACTGTGGCTTCCTCACCTGCATACAGATTTCTCAAGAGGCAGGTCAGGTGGTCTGATATTCCCATCTCTTGAAGAATTTTCCACAGTTGATTGTGATCCACACAGTCAAAGACTTTGGTATAGTCAATAAATCAGAAATAGATGCTTTTCTGGAACTCTCTTGGTTTTTCCATGATCCAGCAGATGTTGGCCATTTGATCTCTGGTTCCTCTGCCTTTTATAAATCCAGCTTGAACATCTGAAAGTTCAAGGTTCACGTACTGTTGAAGCCTGGCTTGGAGAACACTGATACTTGTTATCAGTACCAGTTTAAACCTGTATTCAGATGTTCTCAGAACTCCTCATAAAGTGACCACCTGGTAACTCTAATTCTATGAAAATCAAGGATCTTTACCATTAATTGGAAGAGCAGAGAGGGAGTAAAGAATCGAACGCTCAGAATTTGGCAGAGCTTATCCTGGCCAGCCTAGCAGGCTTCCTCCCTGATTTTTTCTGACATCCATAGGCAAATCCGTAATGTTAGAACAGTAACAATGTCTTCATTAGCAGCGCTAGAGTTAGGGTATAAAGAAAAGACCTCAAGACTTGAGGTCAGCTCTGATCTTGGATTTCAACAGCGGAAAGCATAAGTATCTGTTCTGGAATAAGTCACTTCACTGGACTCTGGGCCTCAGTTTCCATGTCAATAAGTGTAGGCTGAGAACCTACCTCACCAGGTTGATGTGGTCGTTAACGTATCACATCGTTAGCTATTTTCTAGCAGAGTATCATATATCTTCCTGGATAGTTGAAGGGATATAAGTAAAGCATGGAGTAAAAAGTGCATGATATTCTTTTTTTCCTTTCTCCTTTCTTAGAATTTTTACCTGGATTCTTCATTGATCATCCACTTCTAAGGCCAATTCAACTCTGAAATAAAGACCTCTTGGGGGAAAGAGGGCTACATGTTTTGTATCTGTGAAATCTGAACCCTCTAACCCTGATGAAAATCCATACCCGGAGATTTTTCTCAAACATGTAGGTTAACATGTGTTTGCCTTGCAGTAATTTTATGAATATCAAAGTCACGGCAAAAAGCAAGCAGCCTGGGCAGAGGTGACATAAGAACGTCGTCTGATATTTGCTAACCCACTAAAGTTTCATAAGAATTTATTTTTAGTGAAGTGGTAAAAAATATTCAAGCAACGAAGTATTTTCCAATAACACTGAAAAGATTTAAAGAATATCTCAAAAATCCTACTTAGGTGACCTAACCTCCTACCTTCCAAATATAATCCAGTTGGAAATTTGCTTAATGAGAGTAGATATTTGAAGTTGTGATCTCTCACTCGGCATGGGATATGATTGCTATTTTTCCATAGACAGTATTTAGAGTTGGATTTATTTCTACTATAGGGAATAATTCTATGTGAGAAAATGCTTTTAGTCAAGAAACTTCTTCATTTTAGGAAGCATTCTCATTTCTTACAGTTATCAAGGCATTAATCATTCTGAACTGTGCGTCTCTGTTTAAGAAGTCTGTCTGGGTTTGCATCCAACTCATCAACAATGAGCTGTGTGACTCTGGGCAAGGTTCCAAACTGAGGTTTCATTTCTTCATGAAATGAAAGTTAAAAGGAGTAATAATAATACATAATTACCTCATAGGATTTGAAAAGCATTATATGTATTAATATACAAAAAGAACTTAGAAAAATACCCCCAAATATTAGCTATTACTATAAAACTGTCACTATTACTAATATCACTATCAATATTTTCTGGTTGACTAGACAACTAGAAAAAGTCGGATAACCTCACTCATGCTTCTCCCACTCCTGAATTGCAAGAAACTTGAGGTCAGATAGTTTTTTTTTTAATTTGAAATATAGCTGATTTACCATATTGTGTTAGTTTCAGATATACAGCAGAGGGACTCAGTTATACATATATATGTATATATCTATATTCTTTCTTTATCCTTTTCCATTATAGTTTATATAAGATATTGAATATACTTCCCCGTGCTCTACAGTAAATAATTTTGTGCATCTATTTTATATTTGGTAGTGTGCATCTGTTAATCCCATACTCCTGATTTACCGCCTGTCCCTTCTTGTTTGGTAACCATAAGTTTGTGTTCTATGTCTGTGAGTCCATTTCTGTTTTGCAAATAGGTTCATTTGTACTAATTTTTAGATTCCACGTATACGTAATATAATATTGTCTTTATCTGACTTACTTCGTTTTATATGATAATGTCTCCGTCCATCTGTGCTGCTGCAAATGACATTATTTCATTCTTTTTTATGACTAATATTTCATTGTGTATATGTGTGTGTAACACATACACAAAGATGTGTATAACACATCTTTATCCATTCATCTGTCAATGGACACTCGCTTTCACGTCTTGGCTATTGTAAGTAGTGATGCTGTAACACTGGGGCGCATGTATCTTTTTTAGCGCTTCTGTCTTTTCCGGGTACATGCCCAGGAGTGGGATTATTGAACCAGATGGTAGTTTTTTAAGGAACCTCCACACTGTTCTCCACGCTGGCTGCACAAATTTACATTCCCACCAACAGTGTAGGCAGGTGCCCTCTTGGTTTGAGGACAGATATTAATCATCTTTATAGCCCCAGAACTTAGCACAGTATCTAGGTCATTATGGAGTATGCTATTTCTACACACTCCTAATTTATCTCTAATTTCTTTTTTTCCTTTCCTTTTCAGTTCATACAGTGGATTTCTTATATGTTTCTGCATGATTGGCCTCCAAAGTGTAATGGTCCGTACAATCTCAAACTCTTAGAAAAAACTACTAATCAAGAGAACAGTTGAGAAAGACATTGTTTAGGAGGATTATTTTTTTCTCGATAGTCTGGGTACCACTGAAAACAGAGAGGAGTATCTGATATGCCCTATACTGACTGCCCTTCCCACCCACAGAATTGCTCTGATGGAACTGGACTTTGGAATGACACACGGCGTTTACTGAGGTCCACATCACAAACGGTGCTGGCAAGCTTAGTTTCGCATCTGTAATAAGAATATGAACATGTTGTCCACCAGTTTCATAGTGGCCTCTCTACTAAAGCCCTTCAGGAGGTATTTCTGTCTTAAAACTAAGAACTGATCGCTTTTTATGATGTAAGAGACTTAAAGCCAGATTTGAAGCCCTCTGGTGGCAGAGTTCGCAATCTTGTGTAACCCTCATTTTATGTTTCCATTCTTGTTTTTCTTTTGCTCTTAGGCTGTTTTGTATTCTACTTATCCTTGTGAATGCCTTCTGCGTAAACCAGCTCTGCTAAAAAGGGCTGTGAGGGCGTGTTCCAGTCATATTATAGTTGGTGTGTGCTGTGCACAATTTATGATGCCATACGTGGCAGGCCTGGAAAAGAACTGGGAACGAATGACTGACAAGGGACCATCTGAATATTCTAGCTCTTTCTGATGTAAGCACATAACATGCACCTATGTATACATAAACACATATATAGGCATAATTGTTTACTGTATATGTGCATTTACATATTATATGTATATGATGTGTTTATTACATGCATGTATAACATATGTGTATATTATACATGTATAATAGATGTGTATGTAAATATGCCAATATGTACATATATAACCTCCATATTGCTACTGACTCCTGACATTTATCAAGTTTTGCACATACAGGTCATCTCACACTAAATATATTTATACCTTTTCCCTCTGACATTCCCATCACCGATTTCATTTACTTATTCACCTTTCTCATGCTAGTAATATGATGGTTAATTTTGTATGTCAACTTGATGAGCCTAAAGGATGCCCAGATAGTTGATAAAGCATTGTTTCTGGGTGTGTTTGTGAGCGTGTTTGGGGAAGAAATTATCATCTGAATCAAAGAGAGTAAGGAAGATCACCCTCAGCAACGTAGGAGGAATCACCAGACCCACTGAGGGCATGAATAGAACAAAAAGGCAAAAAAAGGGCAAATTCACCCTCTCAGCTTGAGCTAGCGCATCTGCCTTCTGCCCTCAGGCATCAGAGCTCCTGGTTCTGAACATTCAGACCCAGACTTGCACTTGCACCAGAGGCTCCTCTTTCTGCTTTCTCAGGCCTTCGGACCCAGACTGAATTGTACCACTAGCTTGCTGGTCTCCAGCTTGTATGTGGCAGACGGTGGGACTTCTCAGTCTCCATAACTACATGAGCCAATACCCACAATATATCTCCTTTTATATGTACATACGTAAGTATGTGTGTGTGTGTGTGCAAATGCACACACACGTGTGCACTTGCGCACGTGCACACACACCCTAGTTTTTTCTGTTTCTCTGGAAAACCTTGAATAATAAAGTTTATTATACTTATTGATACTTGTTACAATTACATACCCCATTTTAGGGTTTAAAACTTCTCAGCCAGGAGTTTTACCTAATTACACCTTCATAATTGAATGTCAGGAGTCTACAAACACCTATTTCTCCCTAAGGATAATGATACCTATGCTGCTGCTGCTGCTGCTGCTAAGTTGCTTCAGTCGTGTCCGACTCTGTGCAACCCCATAGACGGCAGCCCACCAGGCTCCCATCCCCTGGGATTCTCCAGGCAAGAACACTGGAGTGGGTTGCCATTTCCTTCTCCAATGCATAAAAGTGAAAAGTGAAAGTGAAGTCGCTCAGTCGTGTCTGACTCTTTGTGACCCCATGGACTACCAGACTCCTCCATCCATGGGATTTTCCAGGCAAGAGTACTGGAGTGGGGTGCCATCACCTTCTCCGATAGTAGGTGCTAAAAGATGGTCTTGCTTCCCAAAAGAGTGATTAAGTATCTTGCTCAGAACTATACTTAATAAATAGCAAAGTTCAACTATAGTTCAATTTTTAAAATTTTAAACATTATAAATAAATAAATGGTAGAGTTATCTGGTTCCAAAATCTGTACTCTTCGCACAAAACCATATCATGCTTTAGTGTTTTTCCTTCAGGCCTCCTGAATACATGATAGGTGCTCAATAATTACTTATGTGCTTGGAGTAAGCATCTAAAAGGTCCTTAAGTTCTTGTTTAAGGTCCCAGCAAACAGAGGCAGACCTGGAATTAGAATCCATCCCATCATTTTCCGAGCTGTTGCTCTATTCACTATTTTTGACCTGGGGACACTTATCATTAACCTCAGCTGTTCACCCTCCAGCACGTGCTCTTTCCGAAACTCTGTGGGCTTGGAAATATTTAGAGATCTTCTTACTAAGCTATTTAGTGAGCGAAACTTTCCATTGGTGGAATGCTGGAGAAGCATTTTGTGGACAGAAGGAAAAAAAAGATGCTATTTTAAACATTGCTGAGAGAGTTTGGGCAAAATCCATCTGGCAGACGGACTATTTCTTCCGTTCAAAAACTCATCAAGCGCTCCAAATGTGTAACCTGTAGGCAACTTTAATTAAGGCTTGAGAAATCTCAAAATAACTTGACATTTAAATATGTTATTCTGTTCTGCTCTCATAGTCTGACACACACAGAGACAATCTCAGGTCCAAATTAAGGTCCAAATTAAGCCCCTCAATGCCATCTAGCCCTGCCTAGGCACTGGACTACTCTATTCCAAGGAGATAGGACTGAATGAAATAGGCTCATCCAATCACTGTCCTTCAAATGGTAACATCCATTTCATAGATAGGTAGGAAGACAGATGATAAAATAGATGAATGATATAGTAAAATTTCTTTTTCTTCCTCAAAAAAGAAAAGAAATTGAAGGCAGAGCTTGTCTTGGGGAGAACCTTGGGAAAGGACTATAAAGTAAATTGGGTTTTTTTGGCCATGGAGAAACAAACTTTTAAGTTTTTAATGTGAGATCTTGAGCAAAATTAGGCATTAACATGCTCAATTTGTGTGGATTCCAAAGAAATAGTTTCCATCTAGGAGGAGTAAATCCATTCTTAAGTGACCTGAATAGTCTTGGACTCAAATTTAACATGAAGTTCAGGTGGAGTCTCTGATGCCTTATGGTGGCCTAACAGTAAGCTTTTCTTCCCTCTATTTTATTTTATTATTATTTTTTGCCTTCTCTGGTTTTAATTGAGCATTTTATATAATTCTGTTTTTCTCTTAACATATCTATGATGATTCAAAAATTTCAGTGCTTGCAATACACATTTTAAAATAAGTTTACCTTCACATTTACACTAAACCACTATCACACATCACTTCATGGCAAATAGATGGGGAAACAATGGAAACAGTGACAGACTTTATTTTCTAGGGCTCCAAAATCACTGCAGATGGTGACTGCAGCCATGAAATTAAAAGACGCTTGCTCCTTGGAAGAAAAGCTATGACCAACCTAGACAGCATATTAAAAAGCAGAGACATTACTATGCCAACAAAGTTCTGTATAGTCAAAGCTATGATTTTTCCAATAGTCATGTATACATGTGAGAGTTGGATCATAAAGAAAGCTGAGCACCGAAGAATTGATGCTTTTGAACTGTGGTGTTGGAGAAGACTCTTGAGAGTCCCTTGTACTGCAAGGAGAGCCAACCAGTCCATCCTAAAGGAAATCAGTCCTGAATATTCATTGGAAGGACCAATACTGAAGTTGAAGTTCCAATACTTCGGCCACCTGATGGCGAGAGCTGACTCATTGGAAAAGACCCTGATGCTGGGAAAGATTGAAGGCGGAAAGAGAAGGGGGCAACAGAGGATGAGATGGTTGGATGGCATCACTGACTCAACGGACACGAGTTTGGGTAAACTCCAGGAGTTGGTGATGGACAGGGAGGCCTGGCGTGCTGTGGTCCATGGGGTCACAAAGAGTCAGACACAACTGAGGGACTGAACTGACTGACTTACCAGGTAATCCAGGAGCTTTATAACGGCCTTCCGTACCAGCCCTGAAGACATTAATGTCGGTCATTTCACTTCTCCCCATGCTCAGTCACCCAATACACTGCTACTTTATTTAAAGTTATACTTCAGATCAATTAAAAATAAGAAAAATAAAACTTTTATTTACCTCTACTTATTCCTTCTCCCCTTTAATTCTCTTTATAGACCTAAGTTTTTAATCTGTATCATTTTACTTCTTCCCAAAGAAATTCTTTCAACATTTTTAAAAAGTAGTTCTGCTAATGTCAAAGTCCTTCAGTTTTTGGTTTTCTGAGAAAATCTTTGTCTCTCCTTCACTTTTGAAGAGTAATTTTACTATGCATAGAATTCTAGGTTGATGATTTTGCTCTTCTCAGGCACAATATTTCACTCCACTCTCTTCTTACCTGCATGGTTTCTGATGAAAAGTTCACCATAATTTTTATTATCATTCCTTTATAAGTAATGTTTTCCCCTCTTATCTCTTTTCAAGATTGTCTTTGGTTTACTGCAATTCAAATATGATATGCTCAGGAATGGGGGTGGGAATTTCTTCTGCTTGGTATTCTCTGAGCTTCCTGGAACTGTGGTTTGTTGTCTGTCATTAATTTGGGAAAGTTCTTGCCATAATTACTTCAAGTTCTTTTTTTAGTATTAGAGATTGGTAGTTGCTTCTCTGTGTGTGTGTATATATATAATACTTTATGAGAATATTTCACAGTTCTCGATGTTCTGTTTTTATTTTCTTTTTCTCTCTTCGCATTTCAGTTCAGGAACTTTCTACACGTCTCATGTAATCTTTTCTTGGCCATACTCAGTCTATTGATGAGCCCATCAAAGTCACTATTCATTTCTGCTACAGTATTTTTGATTTCTAACATTTCCTCTAGAACCTGTCTTGGAATTTTTATCTCTCTGCTTACATTACCCATCTGTTCTTGAATGATGCCTACTTTTTCCAATAGATCCTTTAACATATTAATCATGGTTATTTTAAACTCTCTATCTGATAATTCCAACATCTGTTTTACATCTCAGTCTGGTTCTGATGCTTTCTTTGGCTCTTCCGGCTGTATTTCACTTATTTTTTAGCATGCTTTGTAATTTTTGTTAAAAGTTGTACATGATGTAATGGGAACTGAGGCGAAAGGTTTAGAATGAGATGTTATATTACTCTCCTTAGGAGTCGAGCTGTGTTTACCGTTTGCTGTAGCTGTGGGTGCTAGACCTTCTAAATGTCTCCAGCGCCCTTGTTTCCATCTCCTCCGTTGCCTTTGGCCTTCCTTAAATACTCCTCCTCAGAGCAAGTCTGCATTTTGCAACTACAATCCACTCTTTTTATACAGAAGCCCCTTTGACATGGTGCTAAGGTATGGGGGAGAGCTCAGACTTTAGGATTAAATCTCAGTCTTTTAGGGCACTTATGTCCCTGGGATGCGATCTTCACAGGTCCTTCTTATCCTATTACATAAGACAGGAAGGCTAGAAGTGCCTGGAGTGAGAGAAATGCCCTTCCTGAAGGTGGATAAGACTCTGGTAATCTTTTTCCCTCGATGTAGGCCTTTGTGATGGAGAAAAAAATACACCCTGGGAGTTTTGTTTTGTTTTGTTTTGTTTTGTTTTTTAACAATGATTAATTATCCCCTTTTACTGCCAGAGCAACAAGCAGATCTTTCTTGGCTCTCAACCATGAGAATTTGCTGGAGTTTCTCAACGTCAAACCCATAAAAGTATCAGTTTCCCCCTCATTGTGACCCTCTGAGTTTCTCATTCTCTTGATAATTTACTCTCAACCTATAGCAATTTGTCAAAATTACCGTTTAAGTGTTCTCTACCAGTTACAGCTCCAAGGGCTTCTGCCCAGATAAGCAGGTCTGGCCATGACCTTCTGAAATCATCTGATTATCCAGATTGGGGTGGGGGTTGACCTTGCAACCTCAGTTCTCTGACAGGTCTGAGAAAAGTCATTGGGTTTTCAGTTTGTTCAACTTTTTCAAGTGGTAAAGACAGGAATGACAGCTTCCACGCTCATTACATGTCACAGCTAAACTCTGTTAGTTTTCTAATGATTAACGGCCAGTCAGAATGTTCCATTTTCTGCAACAACAGCTGGAGAAGTACACATGGTCTGATATCAATCTTCAGGCCCAAGATCCAGGCAGCTTCTCACATCTCATTGCCCCCAAAGGCAGGGCTGTGAAAGCGTGAGCATTTCCATTGCCAGACCGCTTGCTCAGTCCTTCCCAACCCTGGAGATCGTTTTCATTAATGTGAGACTTCTTTCTCCATTCCTAAATAGTTGACTCCAAGAGGCTGAATCTCAGTGAGTGTTACCATCTCACTGCAGAGCCTGTAGTGTGTTTTTTTTTTTTAACATTTGAAATGTGCTTTTTATTGTCTGTTTTCAAAGATCAACCCTCATTTTCTAGATTACTGCTGAATTATAGAAGTTATATTTATTTGTTTCATTCACTCCATTGTTCATTTATTTGATAACTATCTATTGGCTACTTCCAAAAGGCAAAATGCCCCAGCTATACCCTGAGAAAGACTAGGGATCTCTTCAAGAAAATCAGAGATACCAAAGGAACATTTCATGCAAAGATGGGCTTGATAAAGGACAGAAATGGTATGGATCTAACAGAAGCAGAAGATATTAAGAAGAGATAGCAAGAATCACAGAAAAACTGTACAAAAAAGATCTTCACGACCCAGATAATCACGATGGTGTGATCACTGATCTAGAGCCAGACATCCTGGAATGTTAAGTCCAGTGGGCCTTAGAAAGCATCACTACGAACAAAGCTAGTGGAGGTGATGGAATTCCAGTTGAGCTATTCCAAATCCTGAAAGATGATGCTGTGAAAGTGCTGCACTCAATATGCCAGCAAATTTGGAAAACATAGCAGTGGCCACAGCACTGGAAAAAGTCGGTTTTCATTCCAATCCCAAAGAAAGGCAATGCCAAAGAATGCTCAAACTACCACACAATTGCACTCATCTCACATGCTAGTAAAGTCATGCTCAAAATTCTCCAAGCCAGGCTTCAGCAATATGTGAACCGTGAACTTCCTGATGTTCAAGCTGGTTTTAGAAAAGGCAGAGGAACCAGAGATCAAATTGCCAACATCTGCTAGATCATGGAAAAAACAAGAGAGTTCCAGAAAAGCATCTATTTCTGATTTATTGACTATACCAAAGCCTTTGACTGTGTGGATCACAATAAACTGTGGAAAATTCTTCAAGAGATGGGAATACCAGACCACCTGATCTGCCTCTTGAGAAATTTGTATGCAGGTCAGGAAGCAACAGTTAGAACTGGACATGGAACAACAGACTGGTTCCAAATAGGAAAAGGAGTTCGTCAAGGCTGTATATTGTCACCCTGTTTATTTAACTTCTATGCAGGGTACATCATGAGAAACGCTGGACTGGAAGAAACACAAGCTGGAATCAAGATTGCCAGGAGAAATATCAATAACCTCAGATATGCAGATGACACCACCCTTATGGCAGAAAGTGAAGAGGAACTCAAAAGCCTCTTGATGAAAGTGAAAGTGGAGAGTGAAAAAGTTGGCTTAAAGCTCAACATTCAGAAAACGAAGATCATGGCATCTGGTCCCGTCACTTCATGGGAAATAGATGGGGAAACAGTGGAAACAATGTCAGACTTTATTTTGGGGGGCTCCAAAATCACTGCAGATGGTGACTGCAGCCATGAAATTAAAAGACACTTACTCCTTGGAAGGAAAGTTATGACCAACCTAGATAGCATATTCAAAAGCAGAGACATTACTTGGCCAACAAAGGTTCGTCTAGTCAAGGCTATGGTTTTTCCTGTAGTCATGTATGGATGTGAGAGTTGGACTGTGAAGAAGGCTGAGCACCGAAGAGTTGATGCTTTTGAAGTGTGGTGTTGGAGAAGACTCTTGAGAGTGCTTTGGACTGCAAGGAGATCCAACCAGTCCATTCTGAAGGAGATCAGCCCTGGGATTTCTTTGGAAGGAATGATGCTAAAGCTGAAACTCCATACTTTGGCCACCTCATGTGAAGAGTTGACTCATTGGAAAAGACTCTGATGCTGGGAGGGATTGGGGGCAGGAGGAGAAGGGGATGACAGAGGATGAGATGACTGGATGGCATCACGGACTCGATGGACGTGAGTCTCAGTGAACTCCGGGAGTTGGTGATGGACAGGGAGGCCTGGCGTGCTGCAATTCATGGGGTCGCAAAGAGTCGGACATGACTGAGTGACTGATCTGATCTGATCTAATACCCTGAGAGATATAAAACCCACAATTCTCTAACATTCCAAGTGGAAAGTGGTATATGAATGACCATAGCTATTTTTTCACTAAGCCACGTTCAACTCTTTGCAACCCCACGGACTGTAGCCTGCCAAGGTTCCTCTGCCCATGGAATTTTCCAGACAAGAATACTAGAAAGGGTTGCCATTTCCTTCTCCAGGGGATCTTCCCAACCCAGGTATTGAACCTGTGTCTCCTGCTTGGCAGGCAGATTCTTTACTACTGAGCCACCTGGGAAGCCCTAATAACCGTACTACAGAGCAATTTATGATACTGAGAAATAATTTGATCTGGAAACTACTTACAGGAAGAGACTGAATTCACCTAGTGTTACCAAAGTATCATTAAGATTTGCTGTCAGAGCTTTATTACTCAGAGTACAGGCGAAACAGAATGTACATTTAAGGAAATTAACTAAGAAGACTTTAATAAAGGGATTATTGACAGAAGTCAGTCAAAGAAAATTAAAAGACAAATCTAAGAGTACCCAACAAGAGATGCTGATATATCTCAAAGCTAGCTACAAGGGAGCTGTTTTCAGAGCCAAGCCTAAAGGGGACAAGGGCAGGGCATGTTATCAGGGCCCAGAAAGAAATCTGTGGGAGCTGTTCTAGGAGACGGCCACGTGTCAGGGGCTGTGGATTTTTGGTAGCAACTGCAGCCATTGCTAACCTAAGTCCTGGCAGGGCAAGAATGGGGGAATAAATGCTCCAAAACCACTCTCTACCTGCTTTCTGACTTCCTCCTCATATTTCCCATTGGCTCACCCCAAATCAAAGTCAGAGAGCAAACCCGCAATTCAGCTTCCTGGAGGGCAAAGAGGTCAGGAGGGATAAAAGGTGAGTCTGGAAGAGCAAATAAAGGATTCCCACCAAAGAGAGGCAGCGCTTCTGGAATCTGGGAGGAAGAGTCTCCCGGGCTCTGATGGCTACAAGCCTTGATTTGAGGCGGGAGTTAGATGCCAAACATGTCAAAAGCTGTTGCCACTTCTATTGCCGCCACATCCTGACTTTCTCCACAGAATCACCTGACCTCTCACCCCAGGGAATGACCCCGAGGCAGTATAAATGGCTCTGACATGTGGTATTTATTTTTTAAAAGATTTTGGTGGAGGGAGATAGAAAATTGTGGCAAAGATTTGCTTTTCTCTCTTACAGCCTTCTAGCGGCAAGAGGAGGAAACCGAAGAACAGCCAACGTGGTGGCCCATGGCTTTGCCAATCTTTTAACTCTCGACAAAAAGACCCTCCAAGAAATTCTAGTGCATTATCCAGATTCTGAAAAGCTGCTCATGAAGAAAGCCAGGTACCATCTTTGAAATCTCATTAGAGAAAAAAAAAAAAAAACCATTAGAGAGGAGTTGGCCTCACTTGACACTGTGTTCATGGCTGCAGTTAACTGTTTCCAGGAGAACCACCTAACATACTATTGCTTACGCGGTTATGCATTGAAAACTTCACAGATTAGGCGAAAAGATAGTATTTCTGGGAAGTTCTTCCAGAATCCTCACAATGCTATCTAAAATGGCCTTTCTCTCCTGCCCACAGAGTGCTTCTAAAGAACAAAGCTCCAGGCACAGGGGCAACCCCCCCAAACAAAGGACTTGCCTTTCTCTTCCCACCGAAACAAGAAACACCCAAAATGTTTAAAGCTCTTCTGGGAAGCTCTGGAAAAGCAGGTCTTGCAAGACTACTCACGTTGAAGAGAGAACAAACCGCTCAGGTAATAGGACAGAGGGAAAGGAGGGCTGTAACAGAGACCCCCGGACGAAATACACTCAGACAAGCTCCTACTTTAATCCTGTGTCAGACACTGGGATAATCTGGATTCATCTAATGCATATAATTGCTACATTATACACAGCACTTACTATTATTTACTGTATACCCATGTATCATCACAGTTAACCCCCTGGGTTTATTATGACAGTTTCAGTGTTTTGTGACTATATATATATATATATGAGAAAAGGTGAAAGGGTTAGTCGCTCAGCAGTGTCTAACTCTTTGCGACCCCATGGACTATAGCCCGCCAGGCTCCTCTGTCCAAGGAGTTCTCCAGGCAAGAATACTGGACTAGGTAGCCATTTTAATCTAGACTGATTTCTGTTGGATTCTATATTCCTCAGACGGTAGAGAATCTGCCTGCAATGCAGGAGACCCAGATTCGATCCCTGGGTCAGGAAGATACCCTGGAGAAAGGAATGGCAATCCACTCCCGTATTCTTGCCTGGAGAATCCCCATGGACAGAGGAGTCTGGTGGGCTGCAGTCCATGGGGTCACAAAAAGTTGGACATGACTGAGCGACTAAACCCAACACCGTGCTTGTGTGTATATGGCATCCCTGGCGGCTCGATTTGTGTTTTCTGTGTTTGTGAAACTGCTTACTCACTAAAGTGTGTTTGTAGCCTCAAAACCAATATTTAAGGGGTTCGGGGGGGGTCATTCACAGGCATACATGTACAGAATAGCGAAAATTTAAGTTGCTGGGGGCACATGTTTTCAGCTGAATTTGAACAAGGAGACACTCTGCCTTCTGGTTTCAGCTCTCACACTGTGAATGAATGAACTTTTCATGGTCTATTTATGGTCACGTTTTTTGTATTTTTGTGCATTTCTCCCCTCCCACTGTTAAAAATGGCCCTCAAACATAGTGCCAAAGTACTGTGTTCCAAAGGGCAAAAAAGCAGTGATGTGCCCTACAGAGAAACACGTGTATTAAATAAGCTTCATCCGGGCATGAGTCAGAGTGCTACTGGCTGTGAGTTCAATGTAATGAATAAACCATACATATTAAATAAGGTGTTTCTAAATAGAAATGTATGTAAAACAAGGTTATGTATTGAGGAGTTGACAAAAATGTTAAAACCAGAGGCTTGTAGGATCCTGAACTTGCATTATCCCAAAGAGCAGGGTTTGTTAGTTCAGTGTTCACGGAAGCTTTATAGAACAAAACTACTACCATGAATAATGAGGATCAACTGTATTTATATAAACATATGTATACCTATAAATGTGTAAGACATTTTACCAGCTATTAAACATTTTCACCAGTATTCATTCAATTACTAAGTCAGAAGTAACCTCACAGAGGGCATCACAGCCTTCATGTTATAGCCGAATAAACTGAGATCCAGATCAATTATTTAGATAAGATCATCATCAATGACAGAGCAAAAGTTATTAGTCAGAAATTCAGACTTCAACACCTACACCAAGCTGTCTCCTAATTCCTAGAAATGTCATGAAACTGAAATGTTTTAGTTTTTCTCTTTTTTTTCATATTTCTTTGATTCTCATGATAAGTTTATGAGGCCAGATCCTGAAAAACAGAGCAAAGATTCAAGTTTTCTGAATCTAGTTATTATGTTGTCTCTAAAACAGTAAGAAATGAGTGTCTGACTCTTTCTGAAAATTGGTAAAGCAAATATTATAAAGTCAATCACACTCAAGAGATTCAAAGTTGCTTCTTCCTTTTCCACACACACAACACTGTGATAGAGGTCAGGGTACACCAGATGCCTCGTTTAATTGGCAGACAAATAATAATCTGTGTAGAAGACTTATGGGGAAAACAACTCTGTAGGTCAGTGTGTTAATTAAGGCTTTCAACTCTGTATATGCACCTTCATACCCTGTACAAGCCTCTTTCAAACTGATCTCAAGCATCACCAGCAAACAGCATGGTATGTTTCTTAATCTGAAATTTATACAGATGACCCTAAATGCCAAAGGTTCTAAAATTATATCAAATACCCCATGGAGCAAATGGAGAAGACTGTACTAGGAAGGAGACATGAATTTCTCCCTGAGATGCTCCCATGAGCTTATGCAGGAGGGAAACCATAGTTCTAGAGTGTTTTTACAGCATTATTTGGTATTAGGCTAATACTTTTTTATTAAAAGATAAATATTTAAAATTTCATCTTCATAAAATAAATAAGTAAATATTTGAAAAGCAAAGCATCTTGAGCACTAAGTCTAATAATTCAGAGACCATGGGAGCCAATAGGGAGCAAATTCCTTGGCAGGAACAGAAATGTAAGGCACACTAACCCTGAGTTCAAAGGTGACAGCTCAACCCCATTCTCCAGCACATCTGAAAACTTAAAGGATAGTCAAAGGCAGACATGATTCCCATATTACGTCAGTCTTTTGACGGCGATCCTTAGGTATTGCATATTAATCAAAAGACTCCAACATCCTCGATTAAGATTTCAGCACCAACTTTTTCAATAACTTTCTTCTAGAGAAAAGACGAAAACCAGGAAGAAGAGAATAAAGGAAAAGAATCTGAAGATAAAGGAAGAGCAACAGCAGAGAAACCACTTGAAACATCCAAATGTGAAACGAGTTCCATTACAGCGGAGGAAGCGCCCCAGGCAACTAGAAAGGCGGTTTTACCCAGAGGAACTACCCGTCACTCACTCATCATCAGCATGGCTCCTTCTGCCGAGGCCGGGGAAGAGGTTCTGACGATTGAAGTCAAAGAAAAGGCTAAGCAATAAATATGTGATGATCTTTAGATATACTCTAGCTAGTTCCCCGAGAGATTACAGCCAGGATAGGAGTTTAAACTAATGACAGGAAAAGACCTTGCCGGCACCCTTGAGAAACCACAGGCAAATCTCTAGCTTAGTTTCTAGGGCGTATCTGAGAGTGTGATCTTCTGCAGTGGCAATAAGAAGATTATTAAGGAAAAAATCCCTATTCTCCGTTGTCATCAGCTTTGTGCAATTGGTATTCTCCTAATGGTACCTAGAAGGTTATTTTTCTTCTGTACTTTCTTGATGATGTTTCTTCCCTCCGTTTTGATTAGGTTGGTCTTGGCTCTGAAATAATTCACTAGGTTTTTCTCTTAATTGTGTGTGTGTGTGTGTGTGTGTGTTAAAGTCTTGCATTGCACTGTTAGTCTTGGTTAAATGTTCTATGTATATGACTATTACCTCTTACTTGGGGAGTGTGAGATTTTAATAAAATGTCAAACATCAACTGATTTTTATCCAAGCCAGGGTTATGTCAGTCAAGTATCAGATCAACCCCCCAGGTGGGATTAAAGGAAGCAATCATTATGAACTCAATGGATATAAAACCCACCTTGCAGAGGAGTCCTCTGAAGACCACAGCTGGTCAGCAATACTAACAACAGTGAAAGTGAAAGTGTTAGTTGTATAGACTCTTTTCAACCCCATGGACTGTAGCCAGCCAGGTTCCTCTCTCTGTGGGATTCTCCAGGCAAGAATACTGAAGTGGGCTGCCATTCCCGTCTCCAGGGTATCTTCCTGACCCAGGAATCGAACCCAGGTCTCCTGCATTGCAGGCAGATTCCTTACCCTCTGAGCCAAGAGGGAAGCCCAAACCCACAAGCAAAATCACATTGCAGCAACATGTTGGAAAAACTATACCCTTTACTAAAGACAACGCTTTAATATTTTCATTCATACCAGCTTAGAAGTCTCATCTGGCTCAACAGACTCAAACAGGAGAAATCAGATTGTCCCCATCTTCCAGGAGGCTAAAGCAACATTTCTCAGAAGCTTGCAGGCATTTGCTTCAGAAGGTGCCAAATTTGAGCTTCTTGTTTTCAGCTTTAGTAAAAACTGATGAGGTTAGGAAGGCAGACTGTACACATGTCAGATTGACATATCCCTACAATTTCCGGAAACTACATGTACAGCTGTTTACAAAATCCCCGAGTTAATTAAGTGCACTTTAGGAAGTTGTCCTCATGAATCAGCTAGCATTAGCATAATTACCAAAGTCTCATGCTGTGAGGAGGCTAAAAAAGCCAGGCTGCTGTCGGAGGTAATAATACATATAGAATTCCATTCTAATAAATGCCATTACTGTATAACATTACGTTCAGTATAATAAGGCTATTTCCAAGTCTCAGAAGATGGTCACTGTAACAGCACTTTGCTGAGAGTGTTTTAACAAATTATATTAGCCAAGAAGCCTATAACACAGACACATTCAGCAAACCATGTATAAATTAATCACTAGAAGAAAATGTATCATTTGTTACTCCCATTTTTATATGCAAAAATATTAAGAGTATCACAGAGACATGACAAATTTTACAAAAGGTTGGGTGGTGTTTTTCCATAGTTAAGCAAACAGAGAGAAATTGTTAAATAGTGCTTATTTGGTAAATGGGAGTTTGTTGTGGAGACTGATTACAAGAGCCAGAAAGAAAAGGTAAAAAAAAAATGTTTTTTAAAGGTAAAAATCAGGTCAGATCAGATCAGTCGCTCAGTCGTGTCCGACTCTTTGTGACCCCATGAATCGCAGCACGCCAGGCCTCCCTGTCCGTCACCAACTCCCGGAGTTCACTCAGACTCACGTCCATCAAGTCAGTGATGCCATCCAGCCATCTCATCCTCTGTCATCCCCTTCTCCTCTTGCCCTCAGTCCCTCCCAGCATCAGAGTCTTTTCCAATGAGTCAACTCTTTGCGTGAGGTGGCCAAAGTACTGGAGTTTCAGCTTTAGCATCATTCCTTCCAAAGAAATCCCAGGGCTGATCTCCTTCAGAATGGACTGGTTGGATCTCCTTGCAGTCCAAGGGACTCTCAAGAGTCTTCTCCAACACCACAGTTCAAAAGCATCAATTCTTTGGCACTCAGCTTTCTTCACAGTCCAACTCTCACATCTATACATGACCGCAGGAAAAACCATAGCCTTGACTAGATGGACCTTTGTTGGCCAAGTAATGTCTCTGCTTTTGAATATGCTATCTAGGTTGGTCATAACTTTCCTTCCAAGGAGTAAGCGTCTTTTAATTTCATGGCTGCAGTCACCATCTGCAGTGATTTTGGAGCCCCCAAAAATAAAGTCTGACACTATTTCCACTGTTTCCCCATCTATTTCCCATGAAGTGATGGGACCAGATGCCATGATCTTCGTTTTCTGAATGTTGAGCTTTAAGCCAATTTTTTCACTCTCCACTTTCACTTTCATCAAGAGGCTTTTGAGTTCCTCTTCACTTTCTGCCATAAGGGTGGTGTCATCTGCATATCTGAGGTTATTGATATTTCTCCTGGCAATCTTGATTCCAGCTTGTGTTTCTTCCAGTCCAGCGTTTCTCATGATGTACTCTGCATATAAGTTAAATAAACAGGGTGACAATATACAGCCTTGACGAACTCCTTTTCCTATTTGGAACCAGTCTGTTGTTCCATGTCCAGTTCTAACTGTTGCTTCCTGACCTGCATACAAATATCTCAAGAGGCAGATCGGGTGGTCTGGTATTCCCATCTCTTGAAGAATTTTCCACAGTTGATTGTGATCCACACAGTCAAAGGCTTTGGCATAGTCAATAAATCAGAAATAGATGCTTTTTTGGAACTCTCTTGTTTTTTCCATGATCCAGTGGATGTTGGCAATTTGATCTCTGGTTCCTCTGCCTTTTCTAAAACCAGCTTGAACATCAGGAAGTTCATGGTTCACATATTGCTGAAGTCTGGCTTGGAGAATTTTGAGCATTACTTTACTAGTGTGTGAGATGAGTGCAAATGTGCGGTAGTTTGAGCATTCTTTGGCATTGCCCTTCTTTGGTACTAGAATGAAAACAGACTTTTTCCAGTCCTGTGGCCACTGCTGAGTTTTCCAAATTTGCTGGCAGATTGAGTGCAGCACTTTCACAGCATCATCTTTCAGGATTTGGAATAGCTCAACTGGAATTCCATCACCTCCACTAGCTTTGTTCATAGTGATGCTTTCTAAGGCCCACTGGACTTCACATTCCAGGATGTCTGGCTCTAGGTCAGTGATCACACCATCATGATTATCTGGGTCGTGAAGATCTTTTTTGTACAGTTCTTCTGTGTATTCTTGCCACCTCTTCTTAATATCTTCTGCTTCTGTTAGGTAAAAATAGGACCTCTAAAAAGTCTGATAATAGGGAAAAAAAATAAATGAGAAAAGTCCTGAGCTTATGAATTATGTGTTTCCCCTTATATCCTATAAAGAAAGTAAAATTAACCTCCATTATGCTCTTCCTCTGTCATTTATTTTCTCTCCCAAACTATCCTTTTTTAGATAATATCTTCATTCTACCAGACTCTCAGACTCAAATCTAAGAATAATTAGCAATTCTTCCATTGCCTATATAGTGCACCAAATCCTGTCTCTTTCTTAAATCTCACTAATTTCCCTTTCCTTTTCAACTTCAACGCTAACCATCCAGTTCATATTTTCTGTTCGATTCAAATAATCACTTTTTACCCACTATCCGCTTTAATCACGTTATCTTTCTTGGTCCTTCTGCCATGGCTAAAGTCAGGCCTTTCTCAAATACAACTATCTTAGACCGTTTGGGCTGCTGTAATAAAAGTACCACATACAGGGTAGCTTATGAACAACACAGTGTATTTCTCACAGGTCTGGAGGCTGGGAAATGCAGGATCGAAGCCCAACATGGTTCTTAGAAGGCTTATTCTCACTGTGTCTACACAGGGTTGAATGGGCAAGGGATCCCTCCAGAGTCTCTTTTATGGAGGCACTAATCCTATTCATAGGATTTGTGGAAGTGACAAATAGTTTCAACAGATTAGATCCAAAGAATTATGGGTGGAGGTTCATAACATTGTACAGGAGACAGTGATCAAAACCATCCCCAAGAAAAAGAAATGCAAAAAGGCAAAATGGTTGTCTGAGGAGGCCTTACAAACAGTTAAGAAGAGAGGAGAAGTGAAAGGCAAAGGAGAAAAGGAAAGATATACCCATTTGAATGCAGAATTCCAAAGAATAGCAAGGAGAGATAAGAAACCCTTCCTCAGTGATCAATGCAAAAAAAAAAAAAAAAGAGGAAAACAATAGAATGGGAAAGACTGGAGATCTTTTCAAAGAAATTAGAGATACCAATGGAACATTTCATGCAAAGATGGACACAATAAAGGACAGAAACGGTATGGACTTATCAGAAGCAGAAGATATTAAGAAGAGGTGGCCAGAATACACAGAAGAATTACACAAAAAAATCTTCATGACCCAGATAACCATGATGGTGTGATCACTCACCTAGAGCCAGACATCCTGGAGTGCAAAGTCAAATGGGCTTTAGAAAGTATCACTACGAACAAAGCTAGTGGAGGTGATGGAATTACAGCTGAGCTATTTCAAATCCTAAAAGTTGATGCTATGAAAGTGCTGCACTCAATATGCCAGCAAATTTGGAAATCTCAGCAGTGGCTATAGGACTGGAAAAGTCTGTTTTCATTCCAGTACCAAAGAAGGGCAATGTCAAAGAATGTTCAAACTACCACACAATTACACTCATTTCACATGCTAGCAAGGTCATGCTCAAAATCCTCCAAGCTAGGCTCAACAGTTCATGAACTGAGAACTTCCAGATGTTCAAACTGGATTGAGAAAAGGCAGAGGAACCAGAGTTCAAATTGCCAATATCCATTGGATCATAGAAAAAACAAGAGAATACCAGAAAAACATATATTTCTGCTTCATTAATTACGGTAAAGCCTTTGACTGTGTGGATCACAATAAACTGTGGGAAGCTGTTAAAGAGATGAGAATACCAGACCACCTTACCTGGTGGAAACCTGTATGCAGGTCAAGAAGCAACAGTTAGAGCTGAACATGGAACAGCAAGCTGGTTAAAAATTGGGAAAGGAGTACGTCAAAGCTGTGTACTGTCACGCTGCTTATTTAAGTTGTATGCAGAGTACATCATGCAAAATGCCTGGCTGGATGAATCACAAGCTGGAATCAAGATTGCTGGGAGAAATATCAATAACCTCAGATATGCAGATGACACCACCCTTATGGCAGAAAGTGAAGAGGAACTAAAGAGCCTCTTGATGAAAGTGAAAGAGGAGGGTGAAAAAGTTGCCTTAAAACTCAACATTAAAAAAACTAAGATCATGGGATCTAGTCCCATCACTTCTTGGCAAATAGATGGGGAAACAATGACAGACTTTCTTTTCTGGGGCTCTAAAATCACTGCAGATGGTGACTGCAGCCCTGAAATTAAAAGATGCTAGCTCCTTGGCAGAAAAGCTATGACAAATCTAGGCAGCATATTAAAAAGCAGAGGTATTACTCTGCCAACAAAGGTCAGTAGAGTCAAAGCTATGGTTTTTCCAGTAGTCATGTATGGATGTGAGAGTTGGATCATAAATAAGGCTAAGCACCAAAGAATTGAAGATTTTGAACTATGGTGTTGGAGAAGACTCTTGAGAGTCCCTTGGACTGCAAGGAGATCCAACCAGTCCATGCTAAAGGAGATCAGTCCTGGGTGTTCATTGGAAGGACCGATGCTGAGGCTGAAACTCCAATACTTTGGCCACCAAAAGAGCCGACTCATTTGAAAAGACCCTGATGCTAGGAAACTTTGAAGGGGGGAGGAGAAGGGGACGACAGAGGATGAGATAGTTGGATGGCATCACCGACTCGATGCACATGAGTTTGAGCAAGCTCTGGGAGATGGTGAAGGATGGGGAGGCCTGGCGTGTTGCAGTCCATGGGGTTGCAAAGAGTCAGACACAAACGAGTGACTGAACAAGAAAATAAATCCTGTTCACGAGAGCTGAATACCTCCCAAAGCACTTCCCAAAGGCCCCATCTCCTAATCCTATCGTATTTGGGGTTAGGATTTCAATACACAAATTTGCTGCAATTGGGAAGAGGCAGCGGTGGAGGACACTAACATTCAAACCATGGCAACTACTTTTGACCATGTTGTTTCTCTGCTCAGGGACCTACTAATTCGTCCTAGTGATTAAATCTTCTTTGTCCAAATGTGATTACCACTATTCCAACCATACTCTCCACTGAAGCTAGTCATCTTGCTTTTTCTGGAACCAACACCCGCCTTTCACCCTCTGGCATTTGTCCATGCTTCTACCACAGTAGAAGCATCATTCTTCCTCCATCACTTACCTCTTTCCAGTACTTCCAAACCTCTCCCACTGCTGATGGCTGCAGTTTCAAGGGATTATCACACAGTAAAGCCCTCCGTTGTTCTTTCAGTTCAGTTCAGTTCAGTCACTCAGTCGTGTTCAACTCTTTGCGACCCCATGAATCGCAGCACGCCAGGCTTCCCTGTCCATCACCATCTCCCAGAGCCTACCCAAACCCATGTCCATTGAGTCAGTGATACCATCCAACCATCTCATTCTCTGTCATCCCCTTCTCCTCCCGCCTTCAATCTTTCCCAGCATCGGGGTCTTTTCCAATGAGTCAGTTCTTTGCATCAGGTGGCCAAAGGATTGGAGTTTCAGCTTCAGCATCAGTCCTTCCAATGAACACCCAAGACTGATCTCCTTTAGGATGGACTGGTTGGATCTCCTTGCAGTCCAAGGGACTCTCAAGAGTCTTCTCCAACACCACAGTTCAAAAGCATCAATTCTTCGGCGCTCAGCTTTCTTCACAGTCCAACTCTCACATCCATACATGACCACTGGAAAAACCATAGCCTTGACTAGACAGACCTTTGTTGGCAAAGTAATGTCTCTGTTGTTCAAAGTAATGTCTCTGTTGTTCTCTGACTTCTGCTTAATTTTATATTACAATAAGGTAAAGACTAGCTCTTACACTTTATTTCTATAAAGACAGAAAGCCCAGGGGTTGTTTGTTTTGTTTTCACCTTTTTATTTTTGTAACTTTTTTTAAATTGGAAGATAATTGCTTTACAATGTTGTATTGGTTTCTGCTGTACAGCAACAAAAATCAGTATATACATTGTGTATACACATACACATACGTAAGCGTATATCTGTCCCCTCCCTGTTGAGCCTCCCTTCCACCCCACACCCCACACCACTCCTCTAGGTCTGCACAGAATGCCAGGTTGTGGTCCCTGCGTCGTATACCAGCTTTCCATTACCTATATATTTCACACATGGCAGTGTATATATGTCAATGCTAGTTTCTCAATCTGTCCCACCCTCTCCTTGCCCCACTGTGTTTTTTTGTTTTTAAAGAGAGAGATTATTAATAGTGAATTCATGGAAGCAGACTACATAGGACATCAGCATAGAAAAGAGGCTTGACTTCACTCATGCTCAAAGAAATATAAATCAGAATGAAAAAGGAATATACCCATCAAGTGGGAAAATATTTGGTAGTAGACAATAATACTGAGTGCTGGTATGTAAATTTGGGCTACTGTTCTGGCAGTACATCTTAGAACCCAGCAGTACTGGCTCATATTTACATACATCCCAGAAAATCCTCAAGTAGGCCCATACAACAAAATGCAAGAGGAAATGCATTGCTTGTAGTACACAAGGACCTAAAGGCAACCAGATAGGCCATACTAGCAGAATAGGTAAAAATTTATATATGGTATGTGGAGTATGGATGTGTTTTTAATGAAATTTTATTCAGCCATTAAAGTAACAAATTAGATTTACATCTAACAACATGAATAGGTCTCTTTTAAAACTAGTGTATTTTTTTAAGTAAGAAAAAAGAATGAGACCTTTAGTTATACCATGCATCACATTTTTATAAAGCCAACCTAATCAAGACTATTGGGGACAAATCTGTAGCCTGAAAAAGCCAAGATTATTAACCTGCAGCAACAGGGGAGACCAATCACCAGAGGAAAGATGAGGGTTTCACCAAGCACAGAAAAGGATGAGTTATGATAGGATCTTGGGGAAAGGCAGAGGTTTGCTGTTGTTCAGTCATTAAGTCATGTCCGACTCACTGTTATTCCATGGACTACAGTGCGCCAGGTTCCTCTGTCCCTCACTATCTGAAGGAGTCTGCTCAAATTCATGTCCACTGAGTCAGTGATGCTATCTAACCATCTCATCTGCCACCCCCTTCTCCTTTCACCTTCAAGCTTTCCCAGAATCGGTCTTTTCCAGTGAGTCAGCTCTTCACATGAGGTGGCCAAAGTATTGGAGTTTCAGCTTCAATATCAGTCCTTCCAATGGATATTCAGAACTGATTTCCTTTAGGATGGACTGGTTGGATCTCCTTGCAGTCCAAGGGACTCTCAAGAGTCTTCTCCAACACCACAGTTCAAAAGCATTAATTCTTTGGCACTCAGCTTTCTTTATAGTCCAACTCTCACATCCATACATGACTACTAGAAAAACCATAGCTCTGACTAGACGGACCTTTGTTGGCAACGTAATGTCTCTGCTTTTTAATATGCCATCTAGGTTGGTCATAACTATCCTTCCAAGGAGTAAGCATCTTTTAATTTCATGGCTGCAGTCTCCACCTGCAGTTAAAGTCTGTCACTGTTTCCATTGTTTCCCCATCTATTTCCCATGAAGTGATGGGACCAGATGCCATGATCTTCGTTTTCTGAATGTTGAGCTTTAAGCCAACTTTTTCACCCTCCTCTTTCACTTTCATCAAGAGGCTTTTTAGTTCTTCTACTCTTTCTGCCATAAGGGTGGTGTCATCTCCATATCTGAGGTTATTGATATTTCTCCCAGCAAACTTGATTCCAGCTTGTGCTTCATCCAGCCCAGTATTGCTCATAACGTACTCTGCATATAAGTTAAATAAGCAGGATGACAATATATAGCCTTGACTTACTCCTTTCCTGATTTGGAACAAGTCTGTTGTTCCACGTCCAGTTCTAACTGTTGCTTCTTGACCTGCATACAGATTTCTCAAGAGGCAGGACAGGTGGTCTGGTATTCCCATCTCTTGAAGAATTTTCCACAGTTTGTTGTGATCCTGTGGCCACTGCTGAGTTTTCCAAATTTGCTGACATACTGAGTGCGGCACTTTCACAGCATCATCTTTTAGAATTTGAAGTAACTCGGCTGAAATAACTCGAATTTGAAACACCACTAGCTTTGTTCATAGTAATTCTTCCTAAGGCCCATTTGACTTAGCATTCCAGGGTGTCTGGCTCTAGGTGAGTGATCATACCATCGTGATTATCTGGGTCAAAAGGATCTTTTTTGTATAGCTCTTCTATGTATTCTTGTCACCTCTTCTTAATATCTTCTGCTTCTGTTTGGTCCATTCCATTTTTGTCCTTTATTGTGCTCATCTTTGCATGAAATGTTCCCTTTGTATATCTAATTTTCTTGAAGAGATCTCTAGTCTTTCCCATTCTATTGTTTTCCTCTATTTCTTTGCATTAATCACTGAGTACCCTTAGGAGAAACCAAAAGTTCAGGCATCCTGATTTTGGACTTCCAGCCTCCAGACTGTGAGAAGATAAATGTCTGTTGTTAAATACGCATTCTATACATACTATTCTATACAACAGCACCAGGAGACTAACATACTTAATTTCATGAACTATGGCAGGAGATAGCTGTTGGTTGGAGAAGCAGGACACAAGAATGAGAAATATCTCATGGAGATTCAAGAGGCAGACCTGATAAGACAGGTCTGTGGAGGTGTGAAATAACCATACCAAGGGAGCCACAGCTGTGAGTGAATGTACGTAATGCCCACCTTAAATTATATCAGCTCATTTGCTGGGTACATGGCAAACAGAGTTCCCAGCACCTTAGTTACAGAGAAGAACAGTAGTTGAAAACTGGATTTGTAACTTCCATGGGGCTTCCCTGGTGGCTCAGTGTAAAGAATCTGCTTGCCAATGCAGGAGATGCAAGAGACGCAGGTTTGATCCCTGGGTCCAGAAGATGCCTTGGAAGAGGAAATGGCAACCCACTCCAGTATTCTTGTCTGGAGAATCCCATGGACAGAGGACCCTGGTGGGCTATAGCCCACGTGGTCACAAAGCGTCGGACATGTCTTAGCCACTGAGTGCGCACACACACGCACACACACAACCTCCACAGATGTTGACCACACTTCTCTCAACAAACTCTGATACATTCATTCATTCTACGTAAAACCAAAAGGCCTTATCATCTCCTAGTTCCTAGCAGACACCAAGCCCACAACCCACTGTTGATAACAATTCCATATTTTGCTTAAAAATGTGAAATATGTGGAGGGGACAGTGAGAATCTGGTAAAAAAACATAGATGGGGGAGACACTTTCCCTTATGAATTTCAAAAATAATTTCTGATTAAAAATGAAAAATTTGTATAAGGTGGGGTTGCCCCCACCCCAGGATAGCATAACTAATAGCGTGTGTTCAATAAAAGGTAGCTAAGTGAATGGAAGAAAAGTTATGACCAACCTAAATAGCATATTAAAAAGCAGGAGACATGACTTTGCCAACAAAGTTTTGTATAGTCAAAGCTGTGGTTTTTCCAGTAGTCATGTATGGATGTGAGAGTTGGACCATAAAGAAAGCTGAGCGCTGAAGAATTGATGCTTTGGAACTGTGAGAAGACTCTTGAGAGTCTCATGGACAGCAAGGAGATACAGCCAGTCCATCCTAATGGAAATCAGTCCTGAATGTTCATTGGAAGAACTGATGCTGAAGCTGAAACTCCAATCCTTTGACTACCTGATCCGAAGAACTGACGCATTTGAAAGACTCACGCAAAGGATGTTCATATGGACCATCAAAGCGCCCCAAGCCTCCGAGCCGGAGGGCTTCTCTCCGAACCCAGGCAGCGGCTGTCGCAGGCCGCGGGCAAGCAGGCATAGCAACCGCGGTGCGCGGGGTCCAGGACCGGCTCTCGGCCTTCGGGGCTCCAGCGAGGCTGCGCGCTCTGCAGGCTGCACCGCATCCATCAGGTCCACTCTTACAGCGAGCTGCTGGGCGGCCGCCTGGTCAACCGCTGCACCCGTGCACCCGCGGGGCCTTGAAGGAGCCCGGACTCCGTGGCCCCGGAGCAAAGTTTCCTGCCCACCCCGCCCCCAGCGACCCCACCTCCTGGGACGGAGAAACTGGGGGAAAAAAATAGGTAAAGTCTCACAAAAAGCCTGCCTCACCTTGCTTGTTTTAGCATCATGTACTGTCTCCTTTCTCATATTAGATCATAAACTCTTTGAGGTTACTAAGAAATTTTACTCACTTTGACTTCCACCTGTTGATTGCTAGTACTAAACGATTTGGGTTTCCCTGATAGCTCAGTTGGTAAAGAATCCGCCTGCAATGCAGGAGTCCCTGGTTTGATTCCTGGGTTGTGAAGATCCCCTGGAGAAGGGAAAGGCTACCCACTCCAGTATTCTTGGGCTTCCCTGGTGGTTTAGCTGGTAAAGAATCTGCCTGCCATGCAGGAGACCTGGGTTCAATCCCTGGGTTGAGAAGATACCCTGGAGAAGAGAAAGGCTACCCACTCCAGTATTCTGGACTTTCTAGACTGGAGAATTCCATGGACAGTGTAGTCCATGGGATCCTAAAGAGTCGGACATGACTGAGCAAGTTTCACTAAACTATTCAATATTTATTCAAAAACAAGCAAATAATTTTTACTGGCTGGAAGACGTGGCTGAAGACTAATCCTATCACACTCAGTCTTCTCTCTGAGAACCCTCTGGAGCTTCCCAACCCGAGATTCTTGCGTCCAGTCCTAGATGACCAAGCGCTGTTGTGAAACCTGGCACGCTGTGAGTTTATGAAAAAAATCAAAGATACTAGGGCTCTCATTTACCTATTGTAAGAGGTCACAATTCTGCTTATAATGATATTTGCTTCCTGATCATTTCCTTTTAGAGAGAAGATCAATAGCCAAGACAAAGTATAACTCTTTAAGGACACTGCAACCTCTTCAGAGTATTCTGGAGAAGTTGGCCAAACAGCCGTGTGCTCAGTCGCTCAGTCCTGTCCTGCTCTTTGCAGCCCCGTAGACTGTGGTCACCAGGCTCCTCTGTCCATGGGATTCTCCAAGCAAGAATCCTGGAACAGGTTGCCATTTCCTCCTCCAAAGGGTCTGCTGGACCTCAGGATTGAACCCGCATCTCCTGCATTGGCAGGCAGATTCTTTCACCACTGAGCCACCTGGGAACGCTCAATGACAAATGACGAGGGTGCTGGTCTTGCTACAAGGGTCACAGATGAGAAGGCTTTGGCAATGCTGGGACTCTGTGCCATTATCAGGTGTGAGTCAGCATTGGAGCCATGAAAGAACTGACATGGGGCTAATCGATAGATGATTCAGTGTGGAGGCAGGGCTGTGGCAGAAAAAGTCTAGAATTCAGAAACTGACCTAGAATCCGAACTTGGCAAGTGGGTAACCAAACAGCAGAGTCTTTGCCATAAGGTGACCACCACCTATTCCATCAGGGCTTCACCAAGGCCACTGTGGCCACAGCAACTTTGGCAATGGGGTCCCTTCTACCCCCCTAACGTAAGGCCCTTCTGTTTTTCAAAAACCTGACTTGGATCACATCAGAGCTGCTAAGTCCATTCGGTGGCATCCCATTCCTTTTAGCCTAAGCAGGGACGCCCTTGAATGCCCCCGGGGGCTGGACAGGATGCAAAGCCACCCGCCACCCCGTCTCCTCTCTCCCCTCTTCTCTCACATTCTCCCTCTCGCACTTTGCATTCCAGCAAACTTAAATTCTTCCCATTCCCCAAACATTCAACTCCATAGTTGCTGTTGATACGATACCTTCATAAACGCTTTGAGCGTTCGTCGTCCAGTGAGGGTTCAGGTCTCAACTTGAATGGGGGTGCACATCCTGGGAAAAGTGCTCCTTGGCAGTAGGTGGGTCGGGTCTCCCCCTGACCTCATGTCCCTACAATTACTTAGTCTTTCCTCTCTCTTCCGGTCCATTATTTCCATGAAGGCGGCAACTTTGGCTTCCGAGGTCACACTGTTCCCCCAAGACCTTGCCCAATACTGCAACACGATAGAAGCAACTTAGAAGAAAAAGTTAGGTGAATATACTGTCCTGCCCAACAACCGATAAAATAGGAGGGCACAGTTCTCATGTGAGCACCCTAGTTAAGCTGAGAACCTTTCCCTTACTGTACCCTGAAAAATACCTTGAATACATTCAATATCTTTAAGTGATTACATCCCATAAAAGAATAAACCCCCCAAACTGTTTAATTCAGAAAAACACAGAATACAGGCTGATTAAAGCACTAACTTTATTTCTAACTTTTTGACCAATATCATTTGAAGAAAGAACAAAAATAAAAACAAGGTACTATTGTAACACATCAAGAAATGACTTTATCCAAATGGAAGATATACTTAACATCAATTCATATATTAGTAACTTACACACTTATTATCAAATATGACATAAAACCACAAAACAGTCTCTCGAAATCTCAACCAAGCTTCTGGTTTACCATATGTGTCACTTCCATGACTACCAACCACACATATAAAGAGACTAGGAGAAATTTTATTGAAGATGATTTTCCAGAAAATTTACACAATTAATAAGGCAAAGTATGTTAAATAAGGCATAGGCAACAAGGGGGCCCTGAATTTACTCTGGAAAGGCTGCCTAAGGCACTACCAAAGTAGACAGCTGTAAATCCCTGATCTGACTTTAAATTTTTCCGATCTTAAAGTTTTCCACTTCAAGCACAAGGTGACGTGACCATGCTAATTGCTCTTCTCTCAGAACAGGCAGACTGAGAAGTACCACGTCCATCCCAGGCACTGTCGCCCTCATATGTTTGTGATGTGTCTGTTTGGATGAGGTGTAACAGTCAACTTGGCTATTTTTTCTTTAAATGCATTTTAAGGACTAATGGCACGGAATGAATGGTAGCACGAAAGGGAAAAGGACTATTTTAATACAAAACAATACTAAATCAGCCTGTGATGACGCAAAATGTTGAAGCTCTAAGAATTTTATAAATGATAATTTAGAAATTATCAACACTTTTATTCAAAACTGCAAAAAGGTATCAATTCCCCTAATCTACTGGAATCACAGGTCTTATGAATAATAGCACCTACTGATGAACCAAATCAAGAATGCATAATACAAAATTAATTTTCAAAAGAGAACAATTCTGGTTAAAATCAGAATATAAAATTATGAAGACCAAATCAATGACAGTGGTGACAGGACACTGGTTTGGCCGATGAAAGCAATGAATGCTTCTGACCAGCGGTGCCCAGGTGCCCTGCAGGCGGCCCCAGTGCCGCCAGGATGGGGCTCAGGAGACTGAGGAGGGGGCCCGGTGACCCCTGGACCTCAGCTTCACACTAGAACCTCTACTTCTGTCTTGCAGTATACCAAGATCACATGCAAATCGTTTCTTTTAAAGGCCGCGTATGTTTACAAAAGAAAATTCTGAAAACCAAAGCAAACTATATATGCTGTTCCCCAGCACCAAAAAGAACTGAAAGCAGGGCATCTTAGACACAGAGGCTGCAAACTCCTGGGAGAGTCAGCAGTTCATTCCTCTCCTGACGGACGTCAAGATAACTTGTCATCTCATAAGTCATACTATAGGGTAACAGACGACTAGTTAATAAGTACCTTCAGGTTAACAACGCACATCCAGAGGCCAGCTAGCTGAGTGGAAAGTGTTAATCGCTCGCCGGGCGGGCACCCACGATGGTCAGCAGACGCCCTCTCTGCTCGCCGGGGGCAGGCACCCACGATGGTCAGCAGAGCCCCTCTCAGCCTGACCTGGACAACGAGCGGCTTCCGAGAAGCCAAAAGCTGTTCATGGCTGAGGGCTCGCTTCCTTCAAATATTTCAGGGGACAAAAGACCCGCGCGGTGGCACATTTTCAGTAACCCTGGAAGGCACGTCAGCGCAGCCCAAGGTGCATCCCATACGGATCCGTGACCAACATGCAGTCCTCAATAACCAGATGTTACTTCATGACCGGCCAGCACACAGACATGTGTGGTACCTGGCACACAGGTCCTCAGTAAAACCTTAATCCATTCTGAAAAGGTAATGTTTGCTAAGGATTATATTCCAAAGTGTAAACATCAGGAAAAAAAAATATACTAAAAAAAAAAAAAAAGCATGGAAAGTCCATTCTATCCTATGCAGCAGTTGGATTTTTTTTTTTTAAGTTATAGTAGGTTTTTGCTTAATACCATACATTTTGGGCTTAGGAAGCAGCATGGTATTAAAATGTAAAATAGGATTTTGATTAATAACCATTATCATGAGTTTTAAAAAATCAGAGTAAAAAATCACTTTAACAAAAAAAGGAGAAAATACCTAAATGAATCTATATAAATGTAGAAATCAATGTATGTGACCTTGGAAGATATAAAGGAAAATATAAAGCTTGCCTTTTTTAATAAGTAATGTCTTTCATTAACTAACAGAAAGTGCAATTCCGAATTTCCCCTTATATGTTTGGTCCTTATAGCTTTTCCTGGACAAACCCAGTCCTACCCATTTTAACAAACTCCAGTTGAAATCATCTAATAATGCTGAGTCTAGGACAAGCTATCGTTAATGCACATACAGAATCCCGAGTGTCACATACAATCAATGAAAAGGTCAAATCTGACCACATTTACAATATTAAATAGTGAAAATGAAAGATCCAGGAAGGCAAATAAAATGGCTTACAGGAAGTTCCTTCTACTTGTTGATTTTACAGCTTTAAAAACTGAATATGTATGTGTCTTCCTTTCTAATTTGGGACTTCTTATGAAGTCTTCTGAGGATGCATTCTGTTTTGAACTGTGCATGTCTAAGTTGCAGCAAAACTCAAGCACAAGTGAAGGTAGCTTTATCCCACGGAAAAGCATAAAATATAGTTCTAGATACAAATTCAGTATCATCTAATTTAAGAAACTCTGGTCATCTGGTGTGGACATCGGCTTATAATACATATATCGCCTAAGCAAAGCACAGCAACCTGTAAATTGCATCATTCCAACAATTTCCCATTCTTTCTATTGACAAACATTCAAAAACAGCATTTTCATCATATGAAAGTAAACAACCACAAGAACGTGTACTTTTCTCACACCGGCTCCTAATCCAAACAGCCTCACCGCAATTACTGCAATGACTGGCAATCACTGGGTTGATTGGGCAAAGCCTAAGTTAGCGCTCTCCTCCAAAAAAAGTATAAAAAGAATGCTTTAAATAGACATACTCCAGAGAGAGCTAGGTTTGCATTGTAAATCGTAGGGTTTCTGAGAAGGGTGTAAAATGACAGATTCACGATTTGAGATGGTGAGAAATCTGTTGCTCCACACAGCACAAAAGAATTCTGCTCGGACGACCAGAGTGCCTCTCATTTTGTAGCCGGGTTCTTGGGAGGAAGGAGTTTGTACGTGTTGAAGTAGCCCACCACCTGCTGGGGGACCTCCGCCAAGACGCTCTGAGCAAGTGCTTCTTTTGGAGCCTTGTGAACAGATGAAATCAAAGCAATTTTATTAGCAACCAAGTTTTAACTGGGATTTTGATAAAAGACTAAGAACTCCTCCCCCACCAGGAAAAAGCAGTTAGTTCCCAATTTCTAGGCTTGTATCTTGTCTCGAGAATAGGCCACGAAACACACAACAAACCGTTACTCGGGAACGCTTTAGTATGCTCACATTTAACAAGTCCTTTTTTGGTGCCTGCATTTTGGCATTTAATGATGTTGGTTCTTTTGCTTTTCAACTTTTAAATGTGGGTCTTTCATTCTCTGGGTATTAATTTTTTTAACTTTTTATTTTGAAATAATTACAAATAGTGCAGAGAGCTCCCATGTACCCATTACCCAGTTTCCCCCAAAGGTAGCATCTTTTATAACTATAGGACAATAACAAAACTAGGAAGCCAGCATTGGTACGGTTCTCACAACTTATTCAGATTTCACCAGTTTTACATGTACTCATTTGTGTGTGTGTGTGTGTGTGCCTGTGTGTATACAGTTATATGTAATTTTATCATGGGGGTATATCTGTGTAGGGAGAAAGCAACGGCACCCCACTCCAGTACTCTTGCCTGGAAAATCCCATGGATGGAGGAGCCTGGTAGGCTGCAGTCCATGGGGTCGCTAAGAGTCAGACACGACTGAGCAACTTCACTTTCACTTTTCACTTTCCTGCATAGGAGAAGGAAATGGCAACCCACTCCAATGTTCTTGCCTGGAGAATCCCAGGGATGGGGGAGCCTGGTGGGCTGCCGTCTATGGGGTCGCACAGAGTTGGACACGACTGAAGCAACTTAGCAGCAGCAGCATATCTGTATAACCACTGTCACAATCAAGACGCAGAACAGTTTCACCATCACAAAGACCCCTAACGCTGCCACCTTTTTTAATATACACCCACCTCATTCCCCTCCACCCACTCCCACTCATACACTGGCTGGTGGGAACGTAAAGCTATGACATAATTTTACATAATTATGTAAATGACATGATTTACATTATATGACATTTTTGTCATATTCAGATTTCACCAGTCTGTGTGTACACAGTTATATGTCATTTTCTCATCGGGGTCTATCTGTATAACCACCATCACAATCAAGACACAGAACAGCTTCATTATCACAAAGATCCCTAACATTGCCACCTTCTGCATACACACCCAGCTCATTCCCCTCCATCCACTCCCAGGCACACCCTGGCTGGTGGGAGTGTAAAAGGACACAATTATGCCAGAAAAGTTCAGAAGCTTCTTTAATGACTAAAATGCAACAACCATACAACTCAGCAACTGCACTTATGGGTATTTATCCCAGAAAAATAAAAACTTATGTGCACACAACAACCTGCTCATGAATGTTTTCAGCAGCTTTGTGTATGACAGATGAGAACTGGAAACAACTGAAGATGTCCTTTAACGGGTGAATGGTTAAACTGGTATACCCATACCATGGAATACTACTCAGCAATAAAAAAGGAATATATTCAACAAGTGGGAAGACTCTTAAGAGAATTAAGCTGAGTGGGAAAAAAGACAATGTTGAGGTTATATACTATGTGATTTATATAACATTCTTGAAATGGCAAAAACATAGAAATGAAGCCAGACTGGTGGTTGCCAGGGGTTAAGGAGGGAGCGAAGGTGGCCGGGAAGTGGTGTGATTGTAAAAGGGCTACGTGAGGAAGCCTGCTGTGATGGACCTTGATTGTATCGTCAATATCCTGGTTATGATTCTGGACCATAGTTTTACAAGATGTTACCATTAGAGTAATCTGGGTAAAACAGTCTCCTCAGAGGTTTTTCATCAAATCAACTTCTAGTTTGGTAAATTCATCATATACTTACATAGTTTTTCTCTTGTTACATTTGTAAAGATAAAATATATTTTAAAACAGCAGTCACAACAACATTGTTTTAAATAATTTATCATAGGGACTATAAGAGGTACACAAGAATACAACCTTGAAAAAAAACAGCCAAATCTAATCAAGGTTCTTCAAATGGAAAATTCACACACTCTACTAGCTCAGTATTGAAGAATCTGCAGGAGACCTGGGTCTGATCCCTGGGTCAGGAAGATCCCCTGGAGGAGGAAAAGGCTACCCACTCCAGTCTTCTTGCCTGAAGAGTCTCAGGGACAGAAGAGCCTGGTGAGCTGCAGACCATGGGGTTGCCCAGAGTGGGACACAACTCAGCATATATGCATGGCGACTCCGGACATCTACTCTTAACTGCCCCGCTACGGACAGGCAGAGTCTGTTCAAACACCTTGGAGCGCATGAGGGGCAGGGAGGCGTGGTACTCACGTTCTGGAACTGCCTGAAAGGCACAAACTGGACAATATCCCTGACGGCTTCTTCGCCGGTCGGGGAGCGGAGGCTTCCGCCGTCGCCATCTAGGAACTCCATGGCGCCGAAGTCCGCGCCTCCAACGCCGACGATGATGATGGACATAGGCAGCTTGGCAGCATTAACAATCGCCTGTCTGGTCTCATTGAGGTCTGTGATCACGCCATCAGTAATGATCAGGAGCACAAAGTATTGCTGCCAAAAAAAGACAATGATGTCTGCTGAGCGAGCTGAGCTCCCCAAGAATAAAAGCAACAGTTAATGACATCTCCCGCCTGATGAGTCATTTCGTCGCTCATTTTCCTTGTCAGTCTCTACCCAGGATACCATCTATATGAAATTTTCCAAGATTCTCTGATGACAAGGAAATTAACTGATACGAAAACTGTAGGTTAATTAAAAGTGCAACAGACCACAGAAGAAGGTTGGCAAAAATACGCAGAAGCAAGATGAAACTTTCAGTTAGCACAGAAACATTTTGATTGAACTGGAGGGTTGGATATGTCAAAGTACCTGTCAAGGGAGCAACTGGCAACAACTACATTCTTAAAAGATCAAATATGGAAGTAGAATTGTTTATCAAGCTAAAATATGCTTTTGAATAAGTGGATATGGTTCAGGGAGGGGCAGAAGGGAATCTTTCTCTCAATCCTGCCATCTCTGCTGAATCATTTTAGAGAGTGATACCATGGGACATAAAGTTGCGACTCCATCTTTTGGGTCATCTACGTCTGGAATGGAAAGCAGAATTATAATAGAACCTATCATGTGCTGGGTGTTTACGGTTTATCTCCTCACACTTCTTTCAATAACTGTATGAGGCAGTTATCCCTGACTCATTTCTGAAGATATGAAGCTGAATGAGGTTCGTTCTCCAGGGTCGAACAGGCATTTTGCAACAGCAACCGAAGTGGTAAGTCTCCTCAAGCCTTAACTTGCTAAATCTACTCAAAAAAAAATTTTTTTTCCAGAACCTACCCAGGAAAATTATTTCAAAAGACAGAGAACAAACTCATTAAGTATAAAGGTTGTTTTGCTGTTCTCTTGTTTTTAACGATCACCGATTTAACAGATGTTACTCCCAAACCAAGGAGGACACATCATTGCTTCATGCCCTGTGTTTGCATCTCGACAGACCAAATAAGCAGGAAAAGGGCACTGGGGCCAACTACCAGCCCATGTCCTCCCTGCCCCTGGCAACAGGGCACTCACAGAGGCTGTCCGTTGCTGTGTGGCTGCAGCGGCAAACCTGGCCACGTGGTTTATGATTGGAGAAAAGTTAGTCGGTCCATAGAGTTTTATCTGAGGAAGGCAGGCCCGATATGCCTCTACAATGCCTTGGACTCCTAGATTTAAAAAAAAAAAAGCAGGATTAAAAATTGTCAAGCACAATTTAATTGTCTACTTTTCACCATAGTGGCTGGTTTAATTTATATACTAACATACAGTGCTTTAAAGAGTCAAAAGTTCCATATTTAGGAGTTCTCTAAGGTATATATTACAAAGCTCCATAGCGATGCTCCATCACACACACAAAAAAAACCTATAAACTTTACTCTCCCCCAGTAGAAGGCATTTGTTTTCACCTCAGTCAAATTATTCATTAGTCTTCAGTAGGGTTGTTATACTGTTTAATTTTGGTATGTTTTGAGAATGAGACTCTGACGGAAAAAGAACCATGCGAAAGATGCTGCAACATACAACTGATGACAAGGTACGAAAAAGTAACTGATAAAAATGGGAAACCTTTGCACATATGACCAGAGGGTCTACAAAAATGTCAGACAGCTGTGAACTTAATGTCAATTCTAGCCAAGGGTTTATTGGATAACTTAGAGATGAAGCGTGGTATAGTAGACTGCACTAATTGCAAGTATTCACTTCCAGGTTGTTTATCACATTTTGCTGCAGAAACACTCAAGCATGTCTTTGTGGGCTGCGGCTTAGGCCTGCAGGGTAGCTTCGCCCAGTGCAAGTGATCGGACGCGACAGCCAAGTCTAAGCAGATGTTTCAAGAATCTTTACTGCCGGTTTTTGCCAGCTGTCTTGCTTTTCCGCCCTGCTATGGGAACAGCGTATTCCAGACTGCCTGAGACCCAGAATGAGAAGGAACAGGGGAGTGCAGCGGTCTAGCCAAGAGTCGAGTGATTTGTCAAGTGATCGAGACATAAATCATTGTCATTACAAATTACTGACAGTTGGAGAATGTTGATTACCGCAGACAGCCTATCAAGAGCTGAACAGCATTCCTGATTAAGGCACTGCTGATGAATCTGCCCTTAATACACAAGAGTGTCTGGGATGTAGGTAAGAGACTAGAAAGCCTATAGTAATTCCCCCATAGTACTTTGCTGAGAGTATCAAGAAAATCTGAAAAGACTTTTTAATGTCAACCAAAACAGGTGTCCTGCTTTTAAAATTTCCCGTAGAACATAGATTAATAAGGAGGAGCAGCGTATATTTGGTTTAAAGCTTAACGAGATCAACTTTCTCCACTTAGAATGAGTGCCAATAGACTCCTTAGGCACTTTGAATTTAAGAATAAGTGGTCTTATGAACCACCTTTGAGAATGTAACTAATTCATACAGAGAGATGATTTTACAGGCATAAGGTGAGGCTGTAACTAGTGGTTAGTCAATCCAGTAGTAACAAAAATAGTATTAACATAAGCCAGCAGCAGGATCTTTCTGTAATGATATATGCTATAGAAAAATTGAACCCATAACCAAAGCAACAGTAATATTTTCTTCCATTTCTATCATCTAGCTTGCTTTTCAATAAGGTATACAAGCTATTAAATGTTTTCATAAATATCAACAGCCTTCAATTCCTCAACTAAAACTGAATTATGCTAGTATCTTTCCATTGCATTAAAGGAACAACTGAGACATGTTTTTTTATGGGCAACTAAATTCAATGACTAATTAAGAGAAGAGGATTAAACTTCCTTGTCTTAAAATAAAGTTGTATTGTTTTCTATGTGACATTTCCTTTGTCTGAAACCAAAACGATCCTTTCTTTTGTCCAGACTAAACCGAAAGCAGAAAAGCTGCACATCGTGACAGCCCACAGACAGGCTCTTATTACTCAGAGTGGATGAACTTCTAAAACGAATCATCCTACGATCTGTCATCCATATTTACTTGCAAAACAAAATCTAATTACAACAAATTCTAAAAACTGTTCCAATTTCATCATAAGCATGAAGCACATTTTTTAAAAAGAAAAAATTACTGAAAAAAAAAAAAAGAAATAATGGCTATTTATTGTGGGTATGAAGTGACAATGCCCATTCTATGAGCTGACTTTTCACTCTTTTGACAGTGTCCTTTGATTTACAGAAGTTTTAAATTTTAGTCTAATGTATCTATTTTTTCTTTTGTTGCCTGTGTTGGTATCATATCCAATTAACCATTGCCAAATACAAAAAAAGAAAAATATTCCCAGTTTCATATGGCTAGGGATATAAAAGGCCACAACCAAAGCCGCTGAACGTGCATAAAGGATGAGAAAAGAGTTTTGCAAAAAAGGAGAAAATCCTAATACAAACTACTCCCAACAAAATATTCATGCTCTTCTACTTTATGAATATCATAAGAGGAGGAGGGAAGGACATCATCTTCTATTAGAAATCTATATATTTTGCAACTGTTAAAAGGACACTTTGCAGAAAATTAGCTTAGGGTCTACACTTGTATGCCTCTGCCCCCACCTCTTTCCCTCCTCCAAACTGTTTAGTTTTATATTAATTTTGTGGGAGATTTGGCATTGCTCAATATGGTAAAATGGAGAAAGAAATGACAACCCACTCCAGTATTCTTGCCTGGAGAATCCCAGGGATGGAGGAGCCTGGTTGGCTGCCGTCTATGGGGTCGCACAGAGTCGGACACGACTGAAGCGACTTAGCAGCAGCAGCAGCAATATGGTAAAAAGGAAGAGGCACTGGGATATTTGAGGGATAAACAGAAAAGTGGAATGACAGCAATATTTATGCCTGTTTTCCACACAAAGGAAAGCTACTCCCAGAGCTTAATTCTGTGCTTCTTTAGCCTACATCCACCTCCTTACAGAACCTGTGTAACAAGTAATTAGCTGCTGAACACTTTCTTCATAGAAAGTTAACTGTTAATCTGAGAAAAACACCTGCATATTAAATGATTCATTTTATTGAAGGTTTATTTTTAAATCAACTTATATGTGAATATAAAATGATCACTCTTACTGATCTACCATCAAGACTGAGAAATCTTTTATTCTATTAGACCTCTTAAGGTAGAAGAATTTAGCCAGCAGTCTTCATCATTATCATAGTGATTTGCCTTCTTACTACACTAACCACCAACTTGGTGTAAAATTCTACTTTACGTGATAGGAAATTTAATATATCACAAAATATATATTAGATATATATTATTCTATTATATTAGATATATATATTATATTATATAATAATATATAATATATTATATTAGATATATATATAATTAGATATATATATATATCAAAAATATATTAGAAAGGAAATCTGAGTAGCTTTCAATCATAGAGGAAAAAACAACTGACAAAGACTTAGTAAGCCTTTCAGTTTAAAAATTCACGTTGATTTTTAACTTACCATTACAGTAGGGATTGGATGGATTAAAGTTTATTGGAAATTCATGAGAAACCTGCCAAAAGATGAAAGAAGGACTGATGAGGCTTGTTTTGCTTTGCCAGGAGGCAAACCTTCACAATGAGCTCTTCCTACCTGCCACTGAGGTGGGACCTGCGCTCCAAAGCCGAAAGCTGGAAACATCTTATCACTAAAAGGAAAATTTGAAAAAAGCAAAAGGTCATTTGTCTCTTTACTCATAATAAGACAATACGAGCTTACTTTTAAAACATTCAAAATGTTAGAAAAATCTAAAAATAAAGACTAGAACTAAGGTTAATATTTGGAAACTCTCATCCTAAATATTTTTCTGTGCATTGAAGGAATTTAAAGTCTTTCTATACGAGTTTATTAATATGGACTTTATGACTCAGACAGTAAAGAATCTGCCTGCAATGCAGGAGACCTGGGTTCCATCACTGGGTCGGGAAGATCCTCTAGAGGAGGAAATGGCAATCCACTCCAGTACTCTTGCCTGGAAAATTCCATGGACAGAGGAGCCTGGTGGGCTACCGTCCATGGGGTGGCAAAGAGTCGGACACAACTGAGCAATTAACACACCTCTACTTATGTATCGTTTATCATTTCACTAAATAAATATGTAAATAAATTAATAAAGCTTTAAAAAGCACAAGTTTTTCATTTGTCTACAAAAAAATAGTCATTTGGCAGCAAAACGTGACCTCAACTGACAAGAGGTTATTTATAGCCTGTATTTATTTATACCACTTAATATGAATAAGATATCGTACGTTTGGCCACAGAAATATGGTACAAATGCTACACATCATAAAACTCTCCATTTCTGCAGCAAAATACATGAATATTTGACCCAAGGGCTTAGAGATAATTTGGACAGAATATACAATATCATGAGAGTGGCTGCCAAGTGTTGCACTGTACGGAGATTCTCCCCCAACGGACAGACACCAGCGGCTGGCCATAGCAGAACCCTGTAACGATGATACTAACATTTCTACTAGCGGGACTCTTTTTTATATTACTTCTCAATGGTTCTTTTTGCACCAAGGCTAGAACCTGTGTCACAGATGTTACAATATGTTTCCCAGTTGACAGTCTGCCTTTGACTTTAAAAGAGCTTCCGTTTTCTAGTTATTAACGTTAATGACTGTGAACACACAAAACTTATTTCATGATTGTTGCCTTCTCTGTCTTGCTTAAAGGCTGTCCTCACTGCAGTATTATAGACAATTCACATATATGTTCTCTTAGGACTTCCAAGCCTTGATCTTGATATTAAACGTGTAATTCATCGGGAGTGGCATGTGAAGCAGAAACTGCTCATGTGGATCCACCAGCATCCATCTCTCCCCCTTTAACCCTGGATCCCGTGGGCCCCAGTGACCACATTCTCCCGACCCAGCCTCTGTGCTGGCAGTGGTCGGGGGCGAGGTTCTGGCCGGATGTGTGAGTGGAGGGGTTTGCAGCCACTTCTGAATCGCACCCCTGGGGAAAGCACATGCATCCTCAGTCCCTTTGTCTTCCTCCCACTGGCTGGAGAGGACGAGAACTCAGACCCAGGGTGGACGCTGTGAGTGGCAGCACGGCCCTGTCGGCCCCGAACTGCTTATCTCTAGACGTGCAACAGGAACGAGACACAAATCTCTATTTTGTCAAAATCACGGTGTGCTGGGGTATCTATTTCTGCAGTTCTGTCCATAGTCTGTACAGAAGTATCCTAACATATACAAGCACAAGTCAGGGATTCAAATCCAGTTCGTGAGCAGTTTGACAGTTGTTACAACCCCATCTCTATCATATACTTAAATTGACAGACATTCTTGGGTCTATTTCAAGATTGCGTGTTTCTACTGGTCATGTAATAGTTCCATGCTGTTAATATATACTTAATATTGTACACAGGAAACATATATAATGTTGCTGTGCTGTGCTTAGTCACTCAGTCGTATCCGACTCTTTGCAACCCCATGGACTGTAGCCCGCCAGGCTCCTCTGTCCACGGGATTCTCCAGGCCAGAATACTGGAGTGGGTTGCGGTGCCCTCCTCCAGGGGTCTCCTCAACCCAGGGATGGAACCCAGG
Organism: Bos mutus; assembly: GCF_027580195.1. Lineage (NCBI taxonomy): Eukaryota > Metazoa > Chordata > Mammalia > Artiodactyla > Bovidae > Bos > Bos mutus. The sequence goes on along the minus strand of NC_091630.1, from coordinate 5,957,122 downwards.
TCTCCCACACTGCAGGCAGATTCTTTACCAGCTGAGCCACCAGGGAAGCCCAAAGTGAAAGCGTGAGTTACTCAGTCGTGTCTGACTCTGTGACTCCATGGGCTGCAGCCACCAGGCTCCTCTGTCCATGGAATTCTCCAGACAAGAATACTACAGACAATAGCCATGGGGTGGGCAGCCGTTCCCTTCTCCAGGGGATCTTCCTGACTCAGGGATCGAACCCGGGTATCCCACATTGTGGGCAGATTCTTCACTGTTTGAACCACCAGGGAAATAAATCATATATGTATACATACCAGGTTTTAATATCTACAAGCACAAATTTCCTTTTTTCTTTCCTGAAAAACTTGGCTATTCTTACTCATTTTGCCCTCTAGAAAATTATAAGAATCATTTTGTCAAGGTTCCACTGGAATTCTGATTAAAACTGAATAATCCAGAGAGAAACATTCTATTTTCATCACTGTGACATCTGCCTATCTAGAATCATGGCGTATCTTTCCTTCTTTGTCCCTGGGTATAATTCTGTAGTTTTCTCTCACTTTAGACCTTTGACTAAATTTATTCTCATTTTTTATTGCATTATGAACTGTGATCTTTTATTCACTCCAGTTTCTTCAACTGGTTTTTGATAGTTCATGAAAAATTGCTGATTTTTTATTTTATGTTGTATGTAACCACATTTTGAACTTTCACTACTTTCTAACATTTTTCACTTGATTCTCTCAGGTTTGAATTCATTCCTCATTTATGTATGAAGCTGTCTTGGCTGGTGCCTTTGTGAGAAGAGCTCTTTGACCAGTTCCTGGTCTGAGGAGGTTCTCTGCCTCTTTGAGCCAAGTTTGGTAATTTGTAGCTTTCTAAAAGAATCATCCTGCAACCTAGATTTTTTCACTGAAATAGTATAACATGTTACCAAACATAACATACAAATGTTTAATGATTTTTTTTCTGAATTTATGCTTATGATCTCTGTCTCATTACTAATATTCTATGTGTTTTCTCTTTTTCTTGGGGATCGGTGTCAACAAAGGTTTTCCTAAATTTTGTTGAACTTGCAAAGAATCATCTCTTCATTTAATTTATTAACTTGGTGTGTGTAAGTCATCACTTTGTGTGTTTGGAGGAAGCAGAGCACAGCCAAGTGGTGAGGACAAGTTTCAGAGCCAGACAGCCCAGGTGTGGTTCTGTGTCTGCCGTTACCTGCTGAGGGACCCTGGACACGTGACTTTAGCCTTCCTGCCTCAGGCTTCTCATCCGTAAAATCAAGATGATGACACCACCTCTCTCACAACCAAGCATGAGGACTAGATGAATATCATATAGAAAGGATTTAAAATTTTCCCTGACATATAACAGCTAACACGTATATGGAATCTCCTACTATTACTGTATGTATATTTTTCTTTCTATCCTTGAATTTTACTTTGTTGAAAAGCTAGTTCATTTATATTCAATTCTTTTTTAAAAAATAAAAGTGTCAGAAATCTTCCTTTATAAAGATGCCTGAGTACTGCCTGGGTACCTCAGTTGGTAGAGTAATCAGACTTTTAATCGGAGGGCATAGGTTCAAGTCCCTGGAGATGCTTTAAAAAAAAAAAGAAAAAAATGAAGTAAGAGGAGTTCCCTGGTGGTCCAGCATTTAGGACTTGATGCTTTCACTGCCGTGGGCTGGGGAGCTAAGTTGCTGGAGACCATGCATAGCCTTCTCATTACCCTTTATTTCTAGACAGTCTGTTATTACACTCTGATTTCCTCTTTGATCTAAGAACTACTGAAGAGCTTTTTTAATTTTCATGTGGTAAGCTTTTTTTAGTTAACTTTTTGTTTTAACTTCCAAGAAGCAGTCTGAAAAAGTAACCCTGTAAATTTACTACTTTTTTTTATCTAAGTCCCATTACAACTGTGTTTCTTTGAAATTTTTATCATATTTCTAGCTATTTTCAATTGAAATACATTGATACTGTATTACTAACCATATCCATGCTTATATTTTCATTTTGGATTATACAACAAAGTGTCTATAAAGTAATTTTTCAATTGCCTTTAATGAGTTTTGTCTTAAATTCTGTTAGGCTGGTATTGCAACTACTACCCTTGGCTTAAACTTGTTTCTCTAAGAATTTCATCTAAATGGCATAACAGATTAATGAAAACCTCCATCAATATGTATGGACTTTTATCATAAAATGACAGACAAAAACAAGTGAAAATGTATACTGTACCCTAACAGATACAGAACAAAAAATTAATAACGTGGATTTTTTTCTATTGTTTAGTACACCTTCAGAAGGACCTATTTTAATCTATTCAAAATCTATCCATTGAGAATCGATTCAAAGTATTTCATAGCAATTATATCAAGGTATCCTGTAGCACTTGCTGAAAATCACCATTAAGAAACTAATTTGACAACAACCGCCTAGAAAATAGACATTAAAAATTAGTGTCTATGAGTGTTTACAAAATGTGTCTTCTGGACTTCAACCACAGAAATAACTTATCCCTAATGAGTAAGCCCCAAGAAAACCGGATCAAAGAAACAAAAGCCTTGCCAACAGTCAGCTGTTAGAGAAGGACGCTACGCATAATACAACTAATCACAGCCAGAGATTAGAGGCCAAAGGTAAACACTGACTGTTCACAAAGGGAAAAATAGAAAAGATAAGAGAAATTTTAAGGAGAAAGTTACTTCTCCCCAGCACGGTTATCCCATCAACTACATCAGAGAACCAGCAGAAGATCCAGACACTGCCGTTTCTGGGGAGTCATGCACTGGAGTCATACTCACGCATCGTAGTCCTGAATGACCAGTCCCACAGACCAAATTGCAGTCAAATACTCATTAATACCATTGGGGCTGATGTAGTGAAGGGAGTTGGGAGAACGCGGATCACCATTGGAGCCAGTGAAGTCCACTCCCACCTGCCAAATGACAATTGTGGTCCTTACTCAAGGGAAGGCAGGGACATTCTTGCTTGCTGTCCAGGAAAATGCACACACTGAATGCTGACACAGAAACACTCATCCCTGAGCCTGCTCTGATTTGCTAACAAGTCCCTGAGCCGACAGGTATTTTCACGACAATGAAACAATTACAGCCTCAGCCTGAAGCAACCTGCTAGTCCTAATTTTCTAGACGTCTTAAATCATAGATTATTATATCTATGACTTTAGGCATAGAGGACTTTTTGGTACATTTGATTAATGTTTTTTATTAATTAAATTTCTGCAGGATAATCACTGATTTATACACAAATGCTTTTTTTTCAGGTGGAAAAAGTATTATCGACAAGGCCAAAAGCTTCTGGATCAACCTAGACAAACTCTCTGCAGAGACCATATTCAACAGATTGTGTACATTTCATCACAAAGTCAGTTTGGCAGTAAAAGAAAAAACACTGTAAAATAGAGGGAAAAAGCCACATGTTACAGTCTACTGTGAAAAATCCAGTGTGTTACTCACAGTAAAATTCAGCTGGCAGCCTCCCATGATATAGTCAAGGAATGTACATTCCACTGTAATCTAAAAATAAATAGTAAACAAAATTAAAACTTTCCTACTTTTTTAAGAGAAGCAAAGAGCTCCCTGGTATACATTTTTAATCATCTATAAACTGAACAGCACAAGATACAAACATATAGAACCCACCCCTACATTTGAATTTAAAGCAACCTACCCCTACATGTCATGAATCTGTAAGATTCAAGATAATTATAGCATGTTATGGGAAATAGATGGGGAAACAGTGTCAGACTTTATTTTTTAGGCTCCAAAATCACTTCAGATGGTGACTGCAGCCATGAAATTAAAAGACGCTTACTCCTTGGAAGGAAAGTTATGACCAACCTAGATAGCATATTCAAAAGCAGAGACATTACTTTGCCAACAAAGGTTCGTCTAGTCAAGGCTATGGTTTTTCCAGTGGTCATGTATGGATGTGAGAGTTGGACTGTGAAGAAAGCTGAGCGCTGAAGAATTGATGCTTTTGAACTGTGGTGCTGGAGAAGACTCTTGAGAGTCCCTTGGACTGCAAGGAGATCCAACCAGTCCATTCTAAAGGAGATCAGCCCTGGGATTTCTTTGGAAGGAATGATGCTAAAGCTGAAACTCCAGTACTTTGGTCACCTCATGCAAAGAGTTGACTCATTGGAAAAGACTCTGATGCTGGGAGGGATTGGGGCAGGAGGAGAAGGGGGACGACAGAGGATGAGATGGCTGGATGGCATCACTGACTCAATGGACGTGAGTCTGAGTGAACTCCGGGAGTTGGTGATGGACAGGGAGGCCTGGCGTGCTGCGATTCATGGGGTCACAAAGAGTCGGACAAGACTGAGCGACTGAACTGAACTGAAGATTAGAATATCAATAGCCAAAGATGAAATGCACTGGTTTAAGAAACTAGTAATGAGTTTAATATGTTGAGACTTTAATAAGTTTAAAAACAAAAGCAAAAACTCCCACTCATTTAAGAAACTCTTGGATTTTTCCCCTTCACTCATAACATCTCATCTTGAAATTATAACCAGGACTGATGCACTGAGTTAAGTCATTTCCACTGATGCACCAGAAAAACACCAATGGTGCCCGTATTTCCTAAGATAATGAAAAACTTTAATTTTTCCTTTGTTAGAGAGCTGTCAAATCTTGGAAGCAAAGTTACTTGAAAGAATTCTCTACTATTTCCTATTTTCTTCTCTAAGGGGGCCCAGATGCTCATGTAATTTTCAACTGTTCAAAGTGTTTGTGTGATATATACCATATTGATGGAAGAACTTAACATGTGGTCTCATTACACTGTAAGCTGTCAAGAGCAACCGACCTCACAATGCTTCACACTGATCACCCCTGAATTCTTGTAGCTTTTCTTCTTTTGCCTCTTTTTTTCATTTATGCATTCAAATTCAACCTGTAGGAAGAAAAGACAAAATGTTCAATATTATTAGTGATATTAGAAAATGCCAATGTAAATTTAAGTGAATGACTTTTTTCTCTTAGAAACAAACCATCTACTGATATAGGTCTGTTACAAAATACGACTGTGAAACAATTGCACACTATATTATATATATGAAATATGTATCAGTCCCATTTCCTAAAAGCACTTCTAAAACTTTGTACCTTTTAAAATAGTTTCTAAGTATAAATGTTTCCTTTGTAGATCATTTCCTTATAAACGCTCCAAGTAATCATCTTTTTTCTTTATAACAAAAGAAATAAAATATTATTTTTAGCTGTCACCCACACAAAGTACAAAAACATACCGCTTGAAAAAGAAAAAAACAACCATCAGAAAACAGAAATATATGAAGCCCAACTCTATGGTAAAATATGCAGCAAAGATCATTCCTTTCCACTGGGAATATGCATAGAAACAGATCTAATGTCTTCTTCCCACAAACAGACCATCTTCCCTTCCAACGCCTACCCACTATGCCTCTGGAAGGCTTGGCTCGAGTCATCCTTCTCCATAGCATCAACTCCTGTTCTGGTCTTCTCTGATCGCCATCTCTCTCATTAAGCTTCCACAACTACATAAAACTTACATACTTGGCATTAATCTCAACTGTTTCATTTCATTAATTTTTTTCATAGCTAGGGTACAGTCACTTCCAAGTTATACCCTGAAATTCTCACTGTCTTGCCAAATAATAAGAGACACTCAGTGAATACTGGGTAAGTCACCTCTTCTGGTCAATAGAAAGCAACTTACATACTTTAGCCAGAGGCATTACTAATTTTCTAAGAATCAAACATTTAAAAATACCTTTGAAACAATGATACCAAACAAAATGATGTTTAAAAAAAAATCTCTTGATGGTTTAGGATCCTGCCAGAGTTTCAGTCATTATCATACACACTGCTGCTGCTGCTGCTGCTAAGTCACTTCAGTTGTGTCCAACTCTGTGCGACCCCATAGACGGCAGCCCACCAGGCTCCCCCGTCCCTGGGATTCTCCAGGCAAAAGCACTGGAGTGGGTTGCCATTGCCTTCTCCAACGCATGAAAGTGAAAAGTCAAGGTGAAGTCGCTCAGTCGTGTCCTACTCTTCGCGACCCATGGACTACAGCCTACCAGGCTCCTCCGTCCATGGGATTTTCTAAGCAAGAGTACTGGAGTGGGTTGCCATTGCCTTCTCCATCATACACACTAATTATTGAATATTAGAGATGCAGAAATGCCCTAAGCAGAACTCTCATTGGTAAAAGGCTACATTACTTCACTTCATTTATCCACATTTTTACAGTAATCCACCCAAGCAACAAGCACCGTTCTAGGTCCTGAACACAGAGTTGATAAGATAGAGTCCTGTCTTTGAAGATTGAGTGGGTAAACCTTGTCACTGTAATAGTATTAAAAGCCGCATTCTATCATGGGGGAGGGAAGGACCAAGTTAGCTGGATTTAGGAGAGTTCCGCATGCTAAGACGGCATCCTCTCCTCAACTGCACCAAAGGAGTGAGTTCCTAGACCCCGAACGCTTTATTTTTCCATCAATTATCTCATGTAATTCTGCCAACAACCTTGTAATGTAGGATTAATGTCCCCTTTTAGGAACTGAAGGGGCTTCCCACATAGCTCGGTTGGTAAATCAGCTGCCTGCAGTGCAGGAGACCCGGGTTCGATTCCTGAGTCAGGAAGATACCCTGGAGAAGGGAATGGCAACTTGCTCCAGTATTCTTGCCTGGAACATCCCCTGGACAGAGGAGCCTGGCGAGTTATGGTTCATGGTGTCGCAAGAGTCAGACACGACTTAGCGACTAAACCACCATCACCTACATGCTCTGTAAAGTATTACACAGTTAGTTTCTGGTTCATTCTCTTCTAAAAACAGGTCATTTACTGGTTCTGCAAAATAATGTCTATAAATGTGGTTCATTCAGTAAAAAAAAAAAAAAAAACAACAAACTGAAACCAGCGAAACAACGATACACATCACTCCTCATGTTTAGTTCTTTTAGGAAGCTTGCTTTATAGAAATGTTCAGATTGTCACAATTTTCCATTATTTCTGCCCTTAAAAATAAACATATATATCTTTCAGCAGAATATTTACAGCTGAATTTTACTGTTGTTTTTATTTAAACTGTTAATTCAACTTTTGCATTTAAACCATTAGGCGTGGTTGGAAAAGCCCTTCTTACTTCACACAAGTACTTCTGCTACACAAGTACCTGGGCTTTGTGACACAGGACTGTGTGCTCAGTCACTCAGTCATGTCTGACTCGTTGCGACCCCATGGACTATAGCCCACCAGGCTCCTCCGTCCATGGAATTCTCCAGACAAGAGTACTGGAGTGGGTTGCCATTTCTTACTTCAGGGGATCTTCCTGACCCAGGGATCAAATCCACATCTTCTGCATTGGCAGGCGGATTGTTACCCCTGAGCCACACGGCAAGCCTGTAGAGATAGGACTAGAGATCTCTGTATGACCTCCTGAGAATTCTAGTACCACTATGTCAGCTCAAAACTCACTTCTCCCAATTATGTAAATCAAAAAGCTAATCAGTTTTGTTTATTCATTTAGTATTTAAGTTTTGATCTAAAACTATCAGTATCTTCTTTTGGGTCACTTCACTTACATAACTTGGTAAAAAAGACCTTGCCATCTGACCATAATCTCTTACCTTTTAAACTTCATGTTTGGATTTTCAAAAGCAAATGCTATATACGAGAGCATTATTCAGGTCACTAAGCAGGTAAAAACATTTCAGATTATTCTAGGCAAGCTAAAAAGAGAATTAACTTATTTCATTCAAACTAGAAAGTTAAGTAAGAGGGAAGCAGTTTATAAGTTTTATTTATAAAAAACACTCTGGAATAGTTTTTAGGCACTTTGCCATAGAGACAGGAAAGTTTCAGAAGCAATCGTAGAAATATGTGGGGATGCTAACTAACAAACTGAATGCAATTAAGGCAAACAAATGATCCTAACAAAGTCAGTCCATTAGATGGCAGCTTAAGACTACATAACTTGAAGTAGTATAACTATGCTTTTATACTTCCTTTGGGCAAGGACATGTCAGAGAGGGAGAGAAGGTAAAAGCCAATTTCTAAAGTATCCAAAAGGAGAATAAATGTCCACAATTTAAGCCTTGGTATTTGTCTCATGTAGATATTAATTATTGTGGCTAATGAAATGCCAAGATCTTTAAAACGAAGGCTTTTCAAACAAACCACATAATTTGTCCATAGCGAAAGGAAACCAAACCTCTAAACATAAATGTAAACTCACCCCAAGTAAGAATTTTGAGTCATCTGACTACTTAAACAAAATCCAAAGATTTCAGAATATTACGTATTATAGAGTAAAAGCAAGGAAAGCTATTTGCTATTTCAAGAGAAAAAAATGAAGTAATAAATACAGAGCCAAGTATAAGGTATACTCAAATAACAAAGGCGCGACTCACAGGTGAGCTTCTGGAGGCTTCTTTCAGTTTTGTCATTGTGGTTTGAAAGGTTCCAATGAGATCATGCGACCCATCGTTGTCATAATCATAACACTCTACCTATAAGGAAGCATAATATAAATATATAAAAATATATACAATCTTGTTTAAAAGAACTATAATAAATGGGACTTACCAAGAAGTGCACTTTTAATTCAAATAAGTGAAAATGTTTAATACACAGTCCTACTTGGAGAAGCAGGAACTAAGTTCCTAGAGGAATAATACTGAAACCCTTTCAAGCCCTGGCTATTCTTGGGATGGGATTCTAAGACAGATTGCAGGCACATGAAAAACACAAATACTGTTGAAATTCCATGTTGATCAGTTTCCAGTTCTTGTATATGCCCTTTACAAGTTCTAATAAAACTGAAATGCAATTAGACCTTCTCTCTCGCCCACTTTTCACCTTGCTATTTTACAGTGGCTAAAAGCCATTATCTATCTGAAGGAAGAAAGGAAGTCAGTATCCTAGGCAGCTAAAAATCATACAATTAAATTCTAGATGGTTTATAACTATGGAAAATGTATTTCATTAGCTGCAATCTGGTGAGGCTTGGCTTCTTTTAGGAGTTCGATTCAATGAAGTTGGATTTGCATCATTCTGAGGATCACAACTCCCACAATGAAAAGGAAAATTCCAGGAAAACAGTATTTAACCCACTGAGGAAGTGTCTACACTGGGCCATCACAACGCTGTTTCCATGTAAGACAAGGCCAAGTCCAGTCTGAGCTATGGCTTCCATTAAATGCTCACTGTTTCTGAAAACACGTGGAAGAGAGCTGAGGGTATCTGATTCCCATGTTGGCAGAGGCTGTCAAAGAGTAAATATTCACAGGAATATCTGAATATTCATTGCAGCGAGAAAATTAACACGGTGTGAACTCTTAGCAAGCAGAAGTGCTCACTGTGATCATAAATAACTTAAGTTTTTATACTGCTTTATAATTACAAACATTTCTTCCGCAAACATTCATTATGTGCACTGCACACAGCATCTACTGAGGATGTCAGGTAGACAGAAGAATTTAATAGTCTTAGAAGATGACCTATCTTGTGTGGTAACCGACAAAGCACATCTGTGCCAAGGAAACTTTTGAATACTTCTAGTGCCTGTGATTTAAGATAAAAGTCTATGATTGAAAAGCAATTTGCATTTACCCTATGCTATAATCCTTTACAAAGTTACATTAATCATCAAGCTAAAACACTCAGGATTTATATATATTCACCAAGCAAGGTGATTTTTCTTCCTCAGTTCTATGAAAAGTGAATTGAGTGCTTATCAAAACAGGAAGTCTTTCACTCCATATATTTTCATTATTTTTCAAGACCAAAAATCAAACGATCAATAAATGAATACAAACTAGGTCTAGAATTGCAATTCTGAGTAACAGTAAGTGCTTTTATTTGTTTCCAGTACTTCAGTCAATTTATTTTTTTCATACTCAATTTAAAAATTGAGTATGAAAAAAATAAAAATGAGTATCAGATGTATAGATCAAGAGTGAACTCTTAGCAAGACCTATACATCTTGATCTTGAACTCTTGATCTATACATCTGATACTCATTTTTATTTTTTTCATACTCAATTTTTAAACCAAAAGCCCTTTATCTGACAGAAAATTAATGATATCAATAATTTTTCCAGAGGAATTAAAATTAAAGTTAAAATAATATTTTAATAACTTCATTTTTATTTTTTATTTAATTTTTTAATTTTTTTAATTTTTTTTTTTTTAAATTTCAGGTATACACGTGCTCCCCATCCTGAAGGAGGGTTCAGGAGGAGGGTTCAGGAGGGTTCAATAATTTCATTTTTAAGAGGTTTTTTTTTTTTTAATTACAGAAAACAGAACATTGGATTTTAGATTTACATTCAGGAAACTCCAATTTATACCTAAGACAACAAGATCAGGCTTTGATAAGACCAAGATTTTATTTAAACAAAACTTATGGAAGAGCTAAAACAGTTCATGTTTAGACTGTCCAAAACTTCTGGGAATGCAAAGCATTTTTAGAATGTGATTCCTGATAACTCACTATAATAAACATGTAGGAAAAGCTCACTGTTGCCCCATCAAAGACAAATGTTAGATGTTAAAGGAAAATGTGACATTTATTATGCTGACATGTGTTCAGATACAGTCTGAGGCAAAGGGTGTAACGATTTATGTCATTTAATTTCTCTTCTCAAGAATTCAAAAACCAGTAGTATTAGCTGTTTTAAACAACAGCTTCAGCAGTCTGTGATCCTGAAATGTACACATATATACACACGTGCATATGTATATATGCAAAGAATGCACACATCACACAACACTACACTCACTAATGCATTCTCAGTGTAGACATGCATGGTTATTCTTCTTATTCACACACTCTTATGAAAATAATAATCCATGCTAGAATGGTAACACTGGGACGTTCACACTGCAGCAAAGAAATCACCAATGATTCCGACTCTGTTCTCTGCTCTATAACTCTGTCTACACCTCTAAGCACCTTCCAAACCCCAAGAGAATCGGTGATGGATGGCTTTCTGATGACTGCAAGAAATACAGAACTAAAGAAAGACAGACAGAGATGGGGTGGCGAACCAGCTGGCGCATAGTGAAAACAAGTGGAGAATCTTTTAAGAATGAAGACGTTCATCAGAGAGAGCTCAAAAAATCAGTTTACTTACTATAATAAAATAGCCCTGTGAGCATGACGCTGTGCACAAAAAAAAGAAGTTAAAGAAATATTGTTTCGTTGTTAATATATTATTACAAACAATCAAACAGTTTAGGCATTTTTTTCCTAGCCTCTCTTACTTCTTAGATCTAATGAAGCCTTAACTTGTTATTTTTAATGTGAAAAGCAAAAGGTCTAGATTTAATATAACAGTAAAAAGTGTCAACCACAGATTGGCCCTCTCCGTGGGGGCTTGCCATCACCTCTACAGGGACTAAATCAAGTGACGCAGCAGCTGCAGACCTTTAATGGCCCCTGAAGGAGTTTAGGGTGGAGAGCAGAAGGGAGGCACCCTGTGTTCAGGGAAAAACTGGCAGGACAGGTCTTCAGACAGTTAAATACTCACAGGAGCTGATTTTATGAAGCCAATTCTTGCATCTCCACATATCTAGAAAAGCACTAAAATCCTTCACGGTCACGACGGTTTCTCATGACTAGCAGAAGCTTCACAAGACTCGTAGAAACCTTTAGGGAAAACCTGTGCCTGATTGCATGTATTTCCCCCTTTACCAAAATCACATGAACACTGACCTTTCCCCTGCCTCTCTGGAACAGTTTCTCAGAGCTCTCCGAGGTGCTGTCTCTGCAGCCCTCAGATTGTCCCAAATAAAACTTAACTCAAAACTCTTACGCTGTGTATTTTTTACAGTTGACCACAGTAATGTACAAAGCTACTTTTCTATTTATTTTGTACCAAAATTTTCACTGCTGTTTGAAATATCACACAAATCATATTGATCTTTAAAGTTCTCTGAAAAATGAGGAAAAAATTTATGGATCTAAGAAATGAAATGGTTTTCAATAATAATAGCATCTCTACTGTGTTTAACAGTTTATGAAACTTTTCACGTACATTAATTTAATCCTGATTTAATTTTGCCATGTAAACATTATGTTCTCCATTATATAAGTAAGGAAGTTAAGTAAGGAAGTTAGATAACCTGCTCAAGATCCCTTAGCTGGTTAAAGGTCTAAGTCAAGACTTGGACTGTGGTTTGACTCCAGGTCCCTTCATGACCTTTCCTGCTTTCACCATACTAATGATCAAAAGAAAAAAAAATTAAATAAACAAAAAACTCACCCCAGTTTGCTGACCTCTGCAATACATGAAAAGGCTCCTATCGGGAATCTTATGTAAAAAGGTGACTAATATAAACGTGTCTTTAAAATAATATATCTATATTGGCTAGAAGTGAAAACATTTAAGAAAATTCTTAGCTAACTGCTGCAGCTCCCTGCTTCTACTTTGCTTTCCTTTAAAAACTCTAAAACTAAAGCCATCCAAATGTTGTAGTAAATTATACCTTCCTCTGAGCACCGGGAGTTGGTGATGGACAGGGAGGCCCAGCGTGCTGCAGTCCATGGGGTCACAAAGAGTCAGACACGACTGAGCGACTGGACTGAACTGAACATCAGTGACGCAAGTGTCACCACTATCGTGCTCTGCGCTGAAGGCAGAAGGAAGCTCTGGGTTCTCAGTTAAAGTAATACCTACTTTTATTGCAAGGGACACACCAAAGGCAAAGGGTGCAGTTAACCGTTTCTATTCCCAGAGCAGAAGAATCTTATTAAAAAGTAGGGAAGACTTTAATACTTTATTTTAAAAAATGAAGAATAAAATAAAAACCACAATGTTTGATTAAGCATTCAACAGATCAACAGATCACTCAAAATGTCTCTGCTCCTTTAGACTGACTGCTTATCAGAAACATTTCTATTTTAGCATTCCTAAATATACATAAAATTCAAACTTACATCATTTACTTTCTTTAAGTACTAGCCAATGAATTAATTTATAAAAGCAGTGAGTGTGTATGTGTGTACATAATATATATATAATTTCAAATTACCTTAATAGTTTTATCCATATCTCCATAGCACAGAGAGTTAAGAGAGATCTTAAAAGGCCTCCAAACAGGATTCAAGTTGTTTTTAACAACCTATTTAAAAAAATAATAATGAAGGTCAGTTAGAAAAACATTCCACTCATCATCAATGTTCTGCTCTTGCCTTTCCCAGGTTCCCACCAGGCATACCATTCATCCTTCACCTCTTCACCCACCCAACTTCGTCAGCGAAAATCTAGCCAGGACCATATTATACACCTGTTATATGAAAAATGTGAGGGACTGTCTAGTCAAGATACATTCTGAGAAAGAAAAAAAACTGGGAAATGTATCCAGCCATTACAAGATGCACTTACAAATTACAGAAGATTATTGGTTTTGTTGGAAACCAGAGTTTTCACTGCAGGACACAAGATTCAAATATGGAATAAGAAAAGTTGGGAAAGGATCTTGCTATGTTTGATTTGAATGAGAAAAATGGTGTAAATTTATGATTTTAGGTTTTTTTTAATGTTTAATATATATAAACATATATACACAAACATATTTATCATTTATGTCCACTGAAAAGGTCTGAAAGTGCTCAGCAGTAATGAGCACTCATACCCTGCTGTGCAAATCCTACCCTCTTAAAGGAAAAATCAGGCTTCCTAAGAGAAATAGTTCATTCCAGACGGGATAGGGTAAGTACAAGGTCAACTGACAACATAATTTCACATAAAATAAGACAGTGCTTAAAGACTGATTTGTTGTTGTTTAGTCACTAAGTCGCGTCTGACTCTTTGTGACCCCACGGACCATAGCCAGTCCATCTCCTCTGTCCATGGGATTTCCCAGGCAAGAATACAGGAGTGGGTTGCCATTTCCTTCTCCAGGGGATCTTCCCAACCCAGAGATCGAACCCAAGTCTCCTGCATTGGCAGGAGGGTTCTTTACCACTGAGTCACCTGGGAGTCCTGGGAACATAATAGCCAAATGCAAACTGTGAACCTGGAATGGACCCTGTATTAAACAAAACAAAACACACAAAAATCGTGTTTGGGGAAATTGGGAGGATCTGAAGATGCATGGTATAGTAAATGATGTTACTAAATCAATGCTAACTCTCTCAGTTATGGAGGTGTAGAGAAACGCCTTTGTTCTTGAGAAATACCTGTAGCAGTTAAAGGTGAAGAGTCACGATGTCTGCTGCCTACATTAGGATAGTTTTGCAAAAGGGCATGGACGTGGGCGTGAACAAGAGAGAGCACACACCCGTGTGCAGGTGTGACCGTTTGATAAATCTAGGTGAAGGACACACTGGCATACATTTCAGTGTCCTTTACAGGATTTTAAAAGTAAGGCAGAGGGACGTCCCTGGGGGCCCAGAGGCGAAGACTCCACCCACCAACACGGGAGACACAGTTCAGTCCCTGGAGCATCCCACAGGCCTTGGGGCAACTAAGCCCATGAGTGCCACGACCACTGAACCACACGCCTGGAGCCCTCGGCCCACAGAAGAAGCCAGCAGTATGAGAAGCCCGGGCACCACCCTAGAGAGCAGAGCCCACTCACTGCAACCGCAGAAAGCCCGTGGGCAGCAGCAAAGACCCAGCTGAGCCAAAAGTAAAGAATTTAAAAACAACTAAGCATAGCAGCACCTTCTCATTTAAAAAAAAAAGAAACGAGCACGCTGACCTTGTGTCTCTGGCAGTTATATACGTCTGAATTCAGATGAATATTTTTATAAATACGTACATTTTTAAAATTCAGATTACCACAATTCCAAAGGAAACTTCAACCCTACTTTTCAAATTCAGATATTCACCTCCGTTCGATGAACCATTAGCCAGTTTCCATCAGATGTCTGCTTGTGGAACTCTAGGTAAGGATCTGACTTCCCAAATAGATCCTACATTAAAATAAAAAGCAAAGCAATTATTCTCCTCCTAAAACATGTGAAACACACTTTGTATATGTTACATGTCTGTAGTACCTGAAGTTTAATTCTATAGTACAGATAAACATATGTATATATACATATATATAGTACAATACAACAGTAAATACAAATCCCAATACATTCCTCACAAACATAAACCTGCTGAAGTCTACGAGGAGAACGTTTAAGGCATTCCTGATAAATGCTCATTATCCTTACACCCTTACATCTCAAAACACAAGATGGCTTTAAAATACAGTGATCAATGGAACCCATGATCAACACAGGACGCTTTTAGCTGGTTTTCATTATTAGCAGCATTCACTCATTCAAACAGCACTAAGTAGTCTTATATAAACAATCCCATACAGTAGTCGTACTAGCTCCACGAGAGGCAGGACAAACTGGATTCAGAGGAGTTAAAGACTTTGCCAAAATCACACATCTAATGAAGTGATGGATCTGAGCCTTGATTTCACATCTTACCCTTCTATGTCCAATACCTGTTCGGCAATCCCACACGTTTCTTTACACAAACGCAAGAGAGCACAGACAAGGAGACACGGGAAGTGCACAACAGAAGTGCTTGGAGAGCACAAGGCACACCCTATTTCCTCTGTGATTCACCACGCACAGCTCTCCTGTACAACGCGCAAGCACAGTGAGGGTGCAAACGTCCCCTCATGGCCATCTTACACACACACACACACCCAGAGACTCTTCCACAGGGAGATAAAATCCTGGAAAGATGCACAAAGGTAAAAGACAGTAAGACTGTGGATGACTTTACTTTCTCATTTTCATTTATCTTCATTTTGAAATTTCTATCCTCCTTAGCATTACTACTTATTATTTGTGAAAGTGAAAAGACATTGGTTAAGCCCACAGGAATGTAAGCAGATACATTCCTAAACTGAAGATTTTTTTCAGTCTTGAATTTACTTCAATATTAAATTAAGAACTAAGATAATATTATTTCCCTCCTCAGCATAGTTTAATGTTAAGAAAGGAACACATCCCTCATAGTCAAAAACAAAAACACGAAGACTACACAGAACTTTTAAAATTTAACCTTCTCTCTAAGAAGAATTTAAGCAATGTAATAAGCCTCTCTATGCTCCATTTTATAAAACTAGGAACAATATTATACCTAGAGAAGCTAACTTTCCCAAAAGCACATGAACGTCCTCTGTCTCTTTTATCTTAGAGATAATCTTTTGAGAAAGGTAGAATATCATTATTACTATAATGAAGGTCAAAAAACAGACCCTGCTTTACAGTTCATGAAACTGTCAACAGTAGAACTAAAACAAGAAGTAAAAGTCCCTGACTCTGATCTCTAGGATAAGTTAAGTCAAAAGAACAAGGCAGAGAAATGCATGTGTAATATTAATATGTCATGCTACACTTAATCAAAGACTGGGGCTGGGCTGGGGTATGGAAATGTAAATATATACATACACACAGGCGTGCACACTCATATCTACCTATATGACATATACATCCATATCTATCTATTTGTACATTTATATACACACAGAGAGACACACGTGTACATACACAGAAAAAAAAACCCTTCGTTTTTTGGAAAATGAAGGATTAAGCCATTAAATATAAATTTTACAAACGAATAAAATACAGCAAGAGAAAAAACTGCAGCGTGGACAGGGAAAGAAGCTAAATTTGTTGAATATACCTTGTTTTCTATTGGCTTTGGAACCATCTTATACATGATTATACAGCAAACTTAAACCCAAAAAATTTTAAAGCAATCTCTAAATACCAAAAGCAAAATTTGATTATGTGTTAATGTTACAGCATAACCACTTGGAGAACAATTATTCCTTTAAAACCCAAGAATTAAATTCGTATAATTCAAGTGGAATATATAACCCTAAAGGCAAAAAGAACTTCAAAGAAAGCTCAAACTATTTTCAGTAAAAATATTTTTGCTATAACATGTATATTTGTATTCTTAAACTGTTAGATATTCTATAGGGCAAAACATAAGCAGTTACGTTAGTTTCCTTATGAATCAACATTTGACATAAGTAAAAATAGGTGCAACTACAGAATTAAAGAAATAACAGCCTTGTAATTTTACATTTGAATTGGAATTTGTTATACAAGTTTATGATTTAGTTTTCCTTAAAAAAGAAAAGACTTTCCGATAGCTATCTACCGAAAAGTCCTAGAAAGAATGAGCAACAGCAATCAATAAACATTAAGCACCCCTAGTACCACATCGTGCACTCACCATAGAAAAGCTCCCTTTAACCTGCCAATCTGGGGCAGAAATTAGATAAAATAAGCATGGAATATCTGTCATGCCACAGAGCAAGAAGCTAGCCAAAGGCTTCTGAGACCGTGCCAAATGGCTCAGGAACAAACTTAAACAGGCCCCCCCATAGGTCAAACCTAGGATGCTTTAAGCATCAAAAGTATGAATAGAGTTCCTAGAAATACAAAAAAAAAATTTTTTTAAGTTCTTCTGTAAAAGTCACGTTTAAAGAAATTTATTCTTCTAAAAAATAATAAATATTAAAAAAAAATCAAACACTTCAACTTGCCTTTTCTGGACAAACTATCTTGGAATAAATAAATACCTAATGTGAAGAAAGATACTTCTTTCTAGAGAAGTATTCTCACTAATAAAAGAAGAAGCAGTGACAGCATGAGAATAACACTATTTTAAGGCTCTTAATTGGAGAAGGCAATGGTACCCCACTCTAGTACTCTTGCCTAGAAAATCCCATGGACGGAGGAGCCTGGTAGGCTGCAGTCCACGGGGTCGCTAAGGGTCGGACACGACTTCACTTTCATGCATTGGAGAAGGGAATGGTAACCCACTCCAGTGTTCTTGCCTGGAGAATCTCAGGGACGGGGGAGCCTGGTGGGCTGCCGTCTATGGGGTCGCACAGAGTCGGACACGACTGAAGCGACTTAGCAGCAGCAGCAGCAGCAGCAGCAGCAGCAGCAAGACTCTTAATAAGATAGTATATCTAGGTAGTTACCATCAGTGGTCACTAAGACCCCAAAAAACAGAACTTGACAATGTGAGCCTCTTGATGGAATTAGTGTCACCACCTATGAAATTCATACCAATTCAAAATGCCACGAGATCATAACTCTAGATTCAATTTCAGCTGATAGAAATCAGGAAATAAAATATGGAGAGACAAACATATTACATGACATCACAGGGATTTAACTAGTGTATACTGTGTGTGAAAACTTCTATAGGACAAAGGAGTCAGTTTATTGAATAAATCCATGGATGGATGGATAGGACGGAGGGAGAGACAGGGAACAAGAGAGCAATAGAGAAAAAGGGAAGAAGTAAAGGGAAGGGGAGAACGTAAAGATTAAAAAATGTAAGAGACACATTAATCAACTGTATTATTTAAAAAGTCCTTAGAGATACATCCACATTTATGGATGCAGTGATATGCTGCCTGGGAGGAGAGAAAGTAGACAGGGGTAGGGATGAGATAAAATTGGTCATGAGTTTTAACATTTTTAAAGATAGGTGGTAGGAACACGGAATTTTTTAGAAATACTATTCTATTTTTGTGTATGTTTAAATTTTTCCAAAATATTTTTTAAAAGATAACTGACTACTGGTCTAAGATATTTGTAAACTGCATTGTAAGGTAGATGAAAATGATGAAGAATATTGATTGCATTATAGAATTATATACAAAATTCACTCAAAGAATTATTCCAATCCAGGGTATACACTACACTTAAGTGTTCTTATTAGTACTCATCCTAAATTTTGAATGCAGAAAGGAAAGTGAAAGTGAAAGTTGCTCAGTCATGTCCAACTCTTTGTGACCCCGTGGACTACACAGTCCATGGAATTCTCCAGGCCAGAATACTGGAGTGGGTAGCCTTTCTCTTCTCCAAAAAAGAAAAGGCTTTGCTGAATTCTGATTCAATATATGTGCTTCAGCCGTGTCCAACACTTTGAGACTCTATGGACTGAAGCCCGCCAGGCTCCTCTGTCTATGGGATTCTCCAGGCAAGAATACTGGAGTGGATTGCCAAGCCCTCCTCCAGGGGATCTTCCAGACCCAGGGATCGAACCCACGACTCTTACGTCTCCTGCACTGGCAGGCAGATTCTTTACGACTCTTACGTCTCCTGCACTGGCAGGCAGGTTCTTTACGACTCTTACGTCTCCTGCATCGGCAGGCAGGTTCTTTACCACTAGCGCCACCTTTCCTTTCCCAAAGAGGAAAATCTAATAAATAAAGCATGGAATTTTCGCTTTTTTCCTTAAGTAATTCAAATACACTCTAAAATATCTCTTACAATAACGTTAATGCTTGTATTAACTCTTCTTTTAAGCTATACAAACTCTTCGGTTACATCCAGAGGAAAGAGGTAAAGAGAAATATCTTCTGCTTAAACACACATCCAGAAAATGTAAATTGGAAATAACACTCTAAATGATGCTTTAGATGATAGAGTTCATAATATTAATTGCATTATTATTTTCTCAAAAAGTGACCAATGTGAGGGGAAAAAAAGATGATATCCTTGTTGAAATCTGCATCACCCACCTACCTTATTATCCAGTTTTCTTGCTTCCATTTCAAACAAGACAATTCTGTTATCCTTTATTTCTTCAGCTGAAATCTATGAGTAGACAAGGTAAGTAAAAGAAAGTGTTTTGGGGATTCTGATACAGTCATGAAGTATTGATTTAGTCTGTTATCTAATAGTATACAAAGTCTACACTAACATAGGGTAGTCTAAAATAAGTAACAAAATGGTACCATTAAGAAAGATTTGTCATTATTTCCTTTATGCATGTGAAATAAATATATTTTCAAAATACGCCTAATTTACACATGCAACTTTCTTTTTAATGTTGTTGCCAAAACTGGATCTTCCTTCTTCCCATGGAAAAAATCAAAGCCATGCACAGCACTAGCGAGAGCTCTCCAGAGATGGAGAAGCATGAGTAAGTTATACCTAGAGAACATTACACATTCAAATATCAGCTCCGTATTTTTCATCCAAGGTAACTGAAAGACTTACTCTACTCAAAAACAAATTCCAGGCTGTGATGGTCCCAAAAGCCATAAAGCTAACTACTTGTAATGATCTCTGTTCCCCACATAGAAGTCAACACCCCCAACAGACTGGACATTCTTATGGCACCTAAACTAGAGCAAACTTCTCAGAGAAATGTGTTTGGTAGTTGCAATAATCCTCAAACACGACTCTCTCAGGGAGCCATTCCCGGGCAGAGCTAAAGTAAGACAGCTGTCTCTTCAGACAGCTGTGACTACCCGGACAGCAACTCTAGAACATTTAGAACATTTAAAAGCATGGCACTATATAATTTGAAATCTAAAATAAGATAATACGTATATTCACTTGCCCAGGTCCAGCAATCAGCAAGGAAAAATTTAGGTAAGAGGACAGGTAGCAAAGTGCACACGTGCATGCGCACACACACACACACACACAAAAAACATGGTTAAAAGCTGAGCGGTTCAATGGCCATGTCATACTACAAGATCATTCGCGAATCAAAACCACTATGGAAAGTTTCTGTCATGCCGAGGGGCCTACGTTTGATTTGTTGAGAGCCAAATTGATCCATTCACATTATTACGTAATTTCCTCCTAATCTGGGAATCGATGCTTCCATCAGGAAGAGGCAAGCATTAGCACGATGCGTGTGACTTTCTTTTAGGCACAGCACAGTTTCCATTTGCGATCACTCTAAGGCAAGTCAAGGGTGGGTGGAGGGCAACATTCAGGATCAAACGATAACGCCTGCTGTAGAATCTCTGTCTGATATACACAGTCTCAGCTTGTCCTCTTGTGCTAAGTCTCAGGAGGCAAAAGACTTGTATTTTAAAGGGTCTTATTTTACCGTAATGCTCCCTTTTCCTGCAGGTCTGCCATTTTTAAGCACCAGTGGTCGCGTTAGCTTCTTACTGGAAACAATCTGTTAAAATCGGAAAGTGATACAAAGAGCTATTTCACTTCAACATGTAAACGTTTAAACTAAACAGTTTTCAAAAGACAGTTGAGAATACAGTATAGAAAGTTATTAGAAACGGAAACATTAAGTTCATTCCTTGAAGATTTGGAGATTACAAAATGCATCTGCACCCAAATGGAAAAGACTCCCAAGGAGCCAATCCTGGCGGATAAAATCTCCCCACACCACTAGTTTCTTTATCAACCACTTCAAATTCTTCCTTGTAAAGAAAAAAGAGGGCCAGATTCTCATCACATATACAAATCCCTAAGCTGAAACGAAACCCCTATAGGAAACAGGGGTTACCTGCCAATTTTTCAACTGACACATAACTTCAATGTATGATCCTCATAAGATATCATTTTGATTAGAATAATACAGTAAGCACACATACTCTCACACAAGTATGTTTCTCAAATTTGCTATAATTTTAGATACAGTGATTTTTTTCCAAAAAATAAATACTTCTTTAATTTTCTTTTTGATACAACTATCAAAGTTTTAGAAATCTGACCAGCTCCATGTTGTCCTTGAGACACAGGAAATACAATGATCTCCAAAAAATTCAAGACTAAAAGATAAACTCATAAAAGACAAATCTTAGATGTCACCCACTGAAAAAAAATAACCCCTCCCTCTGAAAGTCCCATAAACATGGTCACTGGCTCTCCTTTGAAGTCAAACCGAGCTGGGAGCACAATGGTGAGCCCACAGACACACCCGTGCTCCGACCCAACCTGTGATATCCTAGAAAGACAGAAAATTAAGCAACTACAATAAAATATGATGAACATTAAGGTAGAAGGAGTGGAGAAGACCACCAAGTGAGCACAGCAGGGTGACCCAAACGACTCTAGGGTGTCAGAGAAGGCTTTGCGAGGGGGCGTTGGGTTGATACCCAAGGCAAAAGGAGGAGCAAGCCAGGAAAAGGGACTGTGCTGGGCTATCAAGGGGTCAAGAGGCATCGGTCATGCAAGTTAGAACGTCAGAGAAGTTGCCGTCACCTTGACACCATTTATGACCTAAACGTAAGAAAAACACTGTACTGCAGACAAGCAGCTAGAGTAACGGGACTATTTATTGAAATGGCAAATGGAACATCTTTAACTCATAAGAACTAATATACACTCTACAAAAAAACCCATGGTCCCTACCCCCATAAAAAGTAAGATAAATTCCATAATGTTTAAGGCAAACACAAGCTCAGTTGCTCAGTCGTGTCCGACGCTTTGTGGCCCCATGGACTGTATCCCTCCAAGCTCCTCTGTCCATGGGATTTTCCAGGCAAGAATACCGGAGTGGCTTGCCACTTCCTACTCCAGGGGATCTTCCCAAGCCAGGGATCAAACCCAAGTCTCTGCACTGGCAGGCAGATTCTTTACCACTAGTGCCACCTGGAAAGCCCAACAATTAAAGAGAATTTATCAAAAACACCTGATGCTTTGGTTCAACTGTAGAAAACACCTGTACCATTCATACTTACTTGTCCAAGGGTGCATTCACATTCTCCCAAGAAGTCATCATCGCTCAGCTCGACAGTTTTGTTGTCGATGTCATAAATCCCAAATTTCAATTTCTGAACCACTTCAAAGTAGTAATCAATAATAAATGTCTTGGAGAATTTGGGGTTCAAGCAATTCTTAATCCTTTCTGTGCGCTCAACCTATATTCACCCCACCAAAACAAAAAAAGTTACCTCAGATGAAAGGTGCATTTGTTTATTATCTTTATATACTACATGTGACTAAATATTGGCATGATAGCTAAAAGAAGTGTCTATATGTATATGAAATATTTCACAATCAAGGACTAATTTGCCTGAAAAACTGCACTAACAGATGAGATGGCTTTATTTTTTAAATAAACTCTTCATATTGTCAAAAAAGCAATTCAGGCGGCGTTTCAGCTGCAAGTATTTAATATTACCTCATACCACTGTTGACCACTCGTATTCAAAAATAACACACATAGAGGGTCTGACTTTGACCCTATGTCTTTATCCAGAAGATTGTCACAGGAAATATTCAGCTCCACCTTTGTGA
Organism: Bos mutus; assembly: GCF_027580195.1. NCBI lineage: Eukaryota > Metazoa > Chordata > Mammalia > Artiodactyla > Bovidae > Bos > Bos mutus. The sequence continues at coordinate 5,934,118 of NC_091630.1, read as the reverse complement.
CGCACTGGGCAGCCATCTCTTGAGCTGTGAGAAAAAGAAAGAAATGAGTAAGCCAGTGAAGCGGTGCCTTTAACAAGCACACGCTTTCCTTGGGATTTCCCTCAAGGTTCAGCGGCTACGACTCTGTGTTCACTTCCATCCGGGGTTTGATCCTGGTCAGGGAACTCAGACCCTGAAAGCCATGTGAAGCAGCCAAAAAAAGAACAAAGAAAAAGGCACATGCATTCTTAATGAAACACCTAAATTCTTAAGACACACAGTCAGAACAGGATAACAGAGTGGACTTGCTGGAATAAGACTGTTGCATGTGTCTCCAGGGGACTCAGATGCCTCATTACCCCGTGCCAATCATACTGCTTCCGCCAGGTTATCTTTCTGGGATAAAACTCATTTTACAGTGTGACAATAAAATGCAGCTTTCAAGATGGCAAATAAGATATACTAATCTTCTTATCATTTCCCTGTACGTTTTACCCTTCAGAAAAAGTCCAAGTGTAATCGTGACCTTTCACGGAAAGGCAAACATAGCCTTCTGCTTCACGAGACAGATTAAACCTCAACCTTAATTTTAACTTTGTTTGTTTGACAAAATACTGAGTGAGATACTTGCTGTTTTCAAGGAATTTTGGCTAAGACCCAGACCTGGGGAATAAAAGACCCTCACATACCCCTGCGCCCCTCCCTGCACGTTTTCGAGCAGTGGTCCTCAAGCCTGGCTGCTCTTGGAATCACCCGGGGCGCTTACAAAGCCCCTCAGGCTGGTGGCCCACACAAAGAGATGTGCTCTAACTGGTTTAGGGTGCAGCCTGGGCGTTGCTCCTTGGATAATTTCCATGTGCAGACAAGGTCGACAAACTACCATCTACAGAGCACGCTCAGCTGCTTCAGTCGTGTCCAGCTCTTCACGGCACTATGGACTGTAGCCCACCAGGCTCCCCTGTCCATGGGACTTTTCAGGCAAGGATACTGGAGAGGGTTGTCCCTCTTCCTCCAGGGGATCTTCTCGACCCAGGGATCGAACCAGAGTCTCCACTGTCTTTTGCATGACAGTGTGTGTCCGTCGCTCAGTCACGTGTCTGACTCTTTGCAACCCGTGGACTGTAGCCCGCCAAGCTTCTCCATCCATAGGATTCTCCAGGCAAGGATGCTAGGAGTGGCTTGCCATTTCCTTCTCTGGGAGATCTTCCCCACCCGGCGATCGAACCTGGGTCTCCCACATTGCAGGCAGACTTTTTACAGTTTGAGCCACCGGGGAAGCCTAGGTCATTACAGCCTGTGTTACTGGCGGTTTCTTTACTGCCGAGCCACTGGGGAAGCACGACCTACAGTGTATCCAGCAAACGAGCATGGCTTCCCTTTCCTCAAGACAACCCGAGAGTTGGCCTCGCGTTCACTCACCCTGCTTGCCCCAACTCCCCATCAGAATACAGAGAGGACCCGGGAGCGGGCAGAGCGGTGGGCGCTGCCCTGAGACGCAGGCGGGGTTGAGGGTGAGTCCTTTCTTCCCTGAACCAGGGGAAAGGGCCTGCAGGTATCAGAAGAGGAAGCGGGCATTGCACTCCCCAGCTGGAAGTCCACCTAGCTGGCAGTCTAAAGCAAAGTGAAGCTTTCGGGTCCTAGCGGTAGAAAAGTACCCCCTCCCTTAGAGCTGCTGGCAACGTCCTTAGAATGTGGAGTGGTTAGTGCCCTTTGCACTCCATTTTGAGCTGAAATTCTGAAAATACAGTAGAATAAATCTACTCACCATCTTGTTACAGTCAAGAGATTTCTGGGCTCTACAAAATGTGTGGTCAAGTCTGAAATAATAAGGATTACTATTACAAGGGGCTTCCTAGGTGGCCCTAATGGTCAAGAATCCACCTGCCAGTGCAGGAGACACAAGAGATGTGGGTTGGATCCCTGGGTCGGGAAGGTCCCCTGGAATAGGAAGTGGCACGAGTGGGTGCTAAGCTGCCTCAGTCATGTCCAGCTCTTTTTGACCCTATGGACTGTAGCCCAAAGGGCTCTTTTGTCCACGGGATTCTCCAGGCAACAATCCTGGAGTGGGTTGCCTTGCCCTCCTCCAGGGGATCATCCTGACCCAGGGATCAAACCCGCATCTCCTGCGTTGCGGGTGGATTCTTTTACTGCTGAGCCACTGGGGGAGCCCAGTGAAGGTAATCCTTACATGTAAAGTCAGTCTCATAGGAAAGAGACATCACATATCAGAAGAGTGTTATTTTTCCCTTAACAGTGCTCACACAAGAGATACAAAAACAACATGCCAGGCACACCGATTATTGAGCATTATTAAACTGCTGACAGCTGCACTGCTGCACTGTAGCCGGGACACGAGTGTCCCCATTAGCAGTGCTCCTCGCCCCGCCTGAAAAGGACTCTCAACGCAGCACCATTTTTATCTAGAAACCCATTATGACTGAATGCAAATGGGAGAAATTACATAAACACACTGGTCTGAAACATTCTGAATATTTAACATGAAGATGTTATTTTCATTTCCTTTCTAAGTAATTATTGAGCACAGAATAATTTTTATTCAATTATATTAAAATGTTCAGCTTTTTAAAGAGCAATAGGCGTTCTTTCATGATGGAAGAAAATGAAACAACTATTTTGTATCCTTTAGTATGGAAAATAGGAGACGTTCCTGGGACAAGCGGTTGGGCAGAGGAAGCCATGTGACAGAGAAGATAGGAAGGGTCCCCAGGATTAGACAACGGCTTCTCTGATGGTACAGATCGCTTACTGGGGAGTCATCTGGTTTCTAAATGCAAATAACTCCTAGAAAGCATCTCGGTCATTCTCCGAGTCACCCGAACTTTCCTGAATCAACACTATATAACACAGATCAGTCAAAGGAATTGAAAATTAAGGCCTAATATCTTAAGTAGGACCTGAGGTGTGAAATTTAAGGCATATGGTTTTTCCCACGACCTCACTGAAAATCCTTCAGTCTCGTCTGCTCCCGAGTTTCCATCTTCCCTCGGCAGCAGAGTCCGCCTGCGATAACCCCAAATCTCTCCAAGGTGGAGGCACAGCATCTTCCTTCACCCACAGTCACAACTTCAGGTATTCCGTAGCGCTCCTCTGCCTACTGTAATAGTCTCCTAAGAGTCTTCCCACTGCCATCTTCCCTCAACTCACATCACGATTTTATCAATTCTGATGAAAAAAAATAATAATAATAACCATTACTGGCTGCCCAGGGCATACCCTAGTCCACTCAGCTCTGCCTGGAATTCACAGCTCTGTTTACAGCTGTTGCATCCTACCCAAACAGCTGTTTCTCACGGTCGTGGGTTTGCAGCATGCAAACTGCATGTATATTAGACACACCACAAAGTGTAGCGATTATTATTTTATTAAGTACTCAAGTATTTCCGTTGATTGTCTACGCATTGGTGGCTCATTATTAAATAGTAAGACATAAAGCACCTTTTTCATCCTTGCTTATGAAGAACATCTTGGAATGATAACACAATAACCTCTGGAATTTACACAAAATGAATTTGCCAAAGGAGTCAGCCTTGACTACAGGTAAGTGCTAATTTTCCTAAATCCTCTCGGGAGAGTTTATTTATCTGAGCAGCTGCAATAGTTGCACGGGGACCAGCGACAATAACATGATCTGCCCTAAAGCGATCGGGAGGGAAAAGGCGGTGCCCACCCGCCAGTGCCTTTAGTACACTTCAGTCTTTGGCTACAAAAGGAGGAGCGAGTGAGAGTAGCTCAGCTGGGTCCGACTCTTTGTGACCCCATGGACTGTAGCCCGCCAGGCTCCTCTGTCCATGGCATTCTCCAGGCAAGAATCCTGGAGTGGGTTTCCATTCCCTTCAACAAAATGAGGAGTCTGGCAGTACTAAAATGTCCTCAAAGGTTTCTCCTGGTTCCAGCATCATGACTCACTAACTGATAGCCACAGTGTGTCCTGCACGACCTCCTCTGAAAGGGAACCAACCGGGGCCACCCTGGGGCGGCTGGAAGGCGGCCCAGCAGCATCAGCAGTGCATGCCTAGACAAGGGCTCTCAGACTGCGTGACTCACAACAGCAACGGGGACCCCCTCCAAACAAAGTGGGAAAAGGGTCAGATGGCAGTAAATCCAAGAGCTGCCACCCTACCTGGAAGCCCCAAGTCAAACCAACAGATGTATATACTAAGAGGTTACTATACACCTGCTGCTGCTGCTGCTAAGTCACTTCAGTTGTGTCCGACTCTGTGCGACCCCACAGACAGCGCCCACCAGGCTCCCCGATCCCTGGGATTCTCCAGGCAAAAACACTGGAGTGTGTTGCCACGTCCTTCTCCAGCTATATACCAATCACTGTGCTAAGGACACGGGGCTGGGGGAGGGGTGCGGCAACAACGGAAGGTCTTGGAGCTCACGATAAGCACGCTGGGCACCCAGTCATTCCACACAGGATCCTCCAAGTGCGCAAATGCAGAGGGTGGAGGGGTGCAAACAGAAGACAACATAAACCCCTGGCTCTCTCTGTACACAAAGATATCCAAACCGTGGCTCAGACAGAGCAACAGAACACCTCAGAGGTTTTTAATCCTCAAAACTGAGGATGAAAACTATATTCACTATCAAAACATTTGCATTCATACTGTCACTGACTCCCTTTAAGTAGAGAGAGACCAGGGGAGCAGAGAAGGGAAGGACAGTGGGAAAGGAAAGAGTTAACAACTTCATTCATCTGGATAATCTGCGGGTTTGCTTTTTGCAGTTTTCAAAGTGCTTCCAAATAATATATTTTATTCTGTGCTCTCCAAAAAAAATCCTAGTGAACTGGCCAGGACAAGGAGCACTCCTACGTGGTAAGAGGTCAATACATCACAGCTGTAACTATAACAGTAAGCCTGCAAATAACTAGATTGCCTCTGAATATGTTGATAATTTTTAGCACATTGTTACGTTTTCAAAACAATGCATAGTATCCATTTTAAAAAATGAATTTATCCAAAAAGGTTAATTACCCTAGATAAACAAGCTAATAAGTAGCAAGGCCAAAGAAAGCACTTAGATTATTCCCCCCTCTTGCCAGAATGCCCTGAGGGCACCGAAGCCTCTAATTAATCATTATTTAATACAGCAGCAATATTCTCTTATTAATTTCCTTATGACCTTTTAGTTAGTGTGTCAAATTAATATTCAGCCCGGCACAACTTAATGAATAGGATCGTACAAAATTACAAGATTAATATTTATACTATAACTATTACTATATTCTGAAACAAATGTAAACAGAATAACAGTAACTTGCCAAAGACTGGGAAGAGCTGAAAGGTTTATATTTACATCACAGCAGTTTCTCTTCAAGACAGCCCATGAGATTGTAAACGACTTCAGGCTAAGAAGGTATTTTCTCTGTAAAGTCCCCACACACGCAGATCTACACAGGGTCCCGGGATCTCAGTGTTCTCAGAGGGCCCTGCTGGACCAGCTTAAGGAGGCAAAACTATCCTCAGAACACACTGCACTTAACAGCCCAGACTCTGAGATCAAACACCTCACAGTAAAGAAAAGTACACTGAGTTTGCCCAGTATTCAGAAGATAGGGATGCCCACTTTTTTATTTAATCCTTGCCGTGGGATACTACACATGGGGATAGGGAATGAAGTACAGAAGCATAAAAACAGAGAGAGGGCGAGTGTTCTTTTCAGTGTGCAAAAGGAACCAAGGAGAGTGGGACAGACGGGAAGCACTTCGGTGTCAGTCACCACAGGAGGGCAAGCGCTGCAGTCAGTTTCTCTGGGCCTCGGGCTCTTTCAGTCCGGAAAGCTAAGAATCAAAGCTAAGAGTCGAGTCAATCACTTTAACTCCTAAGGCTCCTTCCCGTTAATGTTCTATGATCCCAACTTAGTGACAGTGAATAAAGCACTTGTTTAGGAACTAGTACTAAAGGAGTACCAGCTTGCTCCTTGGAAGGAAAGTTATGATCAACCTAGACAACATATTAAAAAGCAGAGACATTACTTTGCCAACAAAGGTCCGTCTAGTCAAGGCTATGGTTTCTCCAGTGGTCATGTATGAATGTGAGAGTTGGACTGTAAAGAAAGCTGAGCGCTGATGAACTGATGCTTTTGAACTGTGGTGTTGGGGAAGACTCTTGAGAGTCCCTTGGAGTGCAAGGAGATCCAGCAAGTCCATCCTAAAGGAAACCAATCCTGAATATTCGTTAGAAGGACTGATGTTGAAGCTGAAACTCCAATTCTTTGGCCACCTGATTCAAAGAACTGAGTCATTGGAAAAGACCCTGATGCTTGGAAAAGATTGAAGGCAGGAAGAGAAGGGGACGACAGAGGATGAGATGGTTGGATGGCATCACCGACTCAGTGGACAGAGGTTTGGGTAAACTCTGGGAGTTGGTGATGAACAGGGAGGCCTGGCGTGCTGCAGAACATGGAGTCACAAAGAGACGGACACGACTGAGAGACTGAACTGAACTAAAGGAGCTCCTACTCCTTTAAAAATATTTTTTTTTCTTAATTTTTTTTAAAGGGGAACAGAAAATTTTAAGAACCAAGAAGAGAAATAAAAAAGATACAGGTTTCCAAACTCCGTTTCCCACTATTGAAAAAGCTATATCTGAAAAAATATATATATTCAGATACTTTCCCACTGAAGGAGGCACCTTCACTTAAAATTGTTATTCAATTCTCCATCCCAAGATGACTTGAAAAAATAATCCACATCAACAAACAAAACAGAGGGCTCAGTCTATTAGGTACATGCAGCATAGTAAGGAAGTGAATTTTACGACCATCCACAGAATCTCACATTATTAAACTCTCAGTTCATATCATGGCAGGAATGAAGGAATCAGCTTTTGGCCACTGTTTGTTTTTTTATTGAACTTCCAGATTCTTCAATCATCCTAATAAAATCTAAACCAACACTATTGCTGATACTTGGACATGCAGAACTGGGGTCAGCAGAGGTTAATATGAAAGAGTTGTCATTGACCCCTCTTTCTTTAAACTGTTAGTGCAGTTTTACTCTATCCCACCCACCACAAAGTGAGGAATCAATTAAGGCCCCTCCCTTGATTTCTCTAGAAAATTTCTGAGATGCACTGGCCTGAGCTATCATTCAGTTTACTTACCATGTGCTTCAGGTTGTCCTGCTTTACTAATCCCCTGGTTGCTGTACATACATTTTAGAAATGTCACCGGTTATTTTACTTTCAAGCATATCAAATGAACAGTTCACCATAAGTAGTGAGTGAAGTGTTAATAAAAGAAGTAATGATCACATCATATTGCCTCGCCTTATGAAACATGCATCTTGGCAAAGTTAGCTACAGAGTATACATACCTTTCCCTATCTCCAGTGGATCTTCCTGATAGTTTAGTTGGTAAAGAACCCACCTGCAATGCAGGAGACCCTGGTTTGATTCCTGGGTCAGGAAGATCCCCTGGAGAAGGGATAGGCTACCCACTCCAGTATTCTTAGGCTTCCCTTGTGGCTCAGCTGGTAAAGAATCTGCCTGCAATGCCAGAGACTTGGGTTTGATCCCTGGGTTGGTAAGATCCCCTGGAGAAGGGAAAGGCTACCCACTCCAGTATTCTGGCCTGAAGAATTCCACGGACTGTATAGTTCATGGGGTCGCAAAGAGTCAGACACAACTGAGCGACTTTCACTTTCACTTATACGTACCTTACCTACTAAGTGAATCATCTTTTACCAAAACTCCTTTGATAAAAATCAGAGCTGCATCACCTAGCAGAAAATTCCAGGATGCTCAACCGAAAATTTAAGGTTCCCTGGTGACTCCATTGTAAAGAGTCTGCCTTCCAATGCAGGAGATGTGGGTTTGATCCCTGGGTAGGGAAGATCCCCTGGAGAAGGAAATGACAACCCATTCCAATATTCTTACCTGGAGAATCCATGGACAGAGGAAACTGGTGGGCTACAGTCCAAGGGGTTGCAAAAGAGTCAGACATGACTTAGCAACTAAAAAGCAACAGAGACTCAATAAAGCTACTGGCCAAATATTCAGCACTGGTTGGATGTTATATTAAGGCACAGCAACCTACTGGCATTCCTTGGGGTTCTCACTTCCCTCTGAGCGTTTTAAGAACCGCCTACCTTCTTCAATCTACCAGAGGCTGGACCAGCCATTAGAAGGTCTCACCCTCTGTATTACCCAATGATGCCCAATCCTGAAAGCGTGCTTTCTAAAACCTGGCTCCGTTATTTCTCTTCTTAGCTGGGCACATGTACTATTTAACTGGGCAAGACAGGTGTTTTCACATTTTAACACTTCATGCTCCTCTCTCGTTCATGGTGAACAGTGATAATGAAAATTCTTTCCTTTTAGAGCTGCAACAACTAGACTGTAAAACCTTCCTTGGTCCTCAAGGTTTAAAAGTTTGTAATGCTGAGAAAGGACCTAGGATGTTATACATTTCCTGATTTCAAGAATATTCGTTTTCTGGATGCTGAGTGCACACATTTCATCGGTTTTAACATTCTGGCCAACCACTTTATATTTCCCAATCATGAACAGTTTGATAGTACTGTTCATTCACTCCGTACTCATTCAACAAATACAGAATGCCTGTATGTCAGACACTATTCTAAGGGATTAGGCGACAACAATGAACAAAGCAGGCAAATATCCCTACTTTGATGTGATTACACTGTAGGGAGACATATAGTATGCTAGGTGACGGTAAGTGCTAAAGAGAGAAATAAAGCCCAGAAGGGGAGCAAGAAGTATTGCAGATGGGTGTAATATTTATATATTTTTTATCAACTTATTTTGATGACATCATTGAAAAAAAACTTTTAAAATTTTCCCTTCTTTTTAAAAAAATCCTGACCGCTAAGCAGATTGTACACTGTCTTTTTTGTTAAAGTATTTTAGGGAAGATAAAACCTTAAACTTGGAGTGTGGATGTTAGGTTATATCTAACAAGCAGTGCGTTATGATACTGTGTGATAAAGGTCCTGCTGGTGAAATAACATGCTGGAGAGTTGGAGACTTGGATTACTTCCTATATGGCTCACTCAAGGGGTATTCTTCCCTTAGACCTGGAATGCAGAGTCTCTAAAGAAACACTTTGTTCTTATAAGGCCATTTACATATTTGCTTTCTGTTGAAATAACTGAAAATGTTAAATCTAACAGTTGTTTTTGTCTTAAATAGACAGTGTCACATATATTTAGGTTGTGTATTTTTATTGCTGTTGTTGTTTAGTTGCTAAGTCATGTCCGACTCTTTGTTGACCTCATGGACTGTACCCACCAGGCTCCTCTGTCCAGGGGATTTCTCAGGCAAGAGTACTGGGGTGGGTTGCCATTCCTTTACCAGGGATCTTCCCAATTCAGGGATCAAAGCCACATCTCCTGCATTGCCAGGTGGATTTTTTTTACCACTGAGCCACCAGGGAAGCCTACTTTTTTTAAATATAAAATAAGTCAAATACCAAGAAATGGGGGAGGAGGGAGGGACGACAAGTTTCTCCATACAGTCTCAGATATCTATTTTAACATGTCCCATCTATCACCTTAGGGTCTAGAGACACGGTAAGCTAAATGCTCAGGATATTGAGGTAGCCTGGTGACGACACATATTGCAGCCACACTCTTGCTTTGGTAATTTTCACAGGAACCAGACATAATGCATCCACTTTGGACATCCAAGTGTACCATCCATTTCAAAATTGAAATACATCCATTTCAGAATTGTTTGCTAAAATGAATATGTAGTAATTTCCTGCTATTTTCATGGGGAAACTGTGTTAGTATGCTAGCCATCTAATTTATATTGGTAAATTTGACTATCACATAGGCTAATTTTAAGGTCTTTTTAAAAACTATGACTGCACACTCATGAGCTGTTATATATTAAAAGAGTAAACAGTCTCTCCAAAAGAATCCCATTTTCTCCTTGGTTCAACTTCTAAATAGATTTAAACCAGAATAACTAGCTGAATTGTAGGTATAATCTTACCTAAATATATATAGTGGTGATCATTTTGTAATGTAATGTATAAAAATATTGAATCACTGGTGCACCTAAAATTAACATAGTACTGTAGATGAATTATACTTCAACTAAATAAATAAAATGTATATATAATGTCTGCCTTTGATCATCATATTAGAAACTCAAATAATGTAGTCAAATTAAATCTATGATACTTTACTTTTAGATGTTAATTTAAACCTTCTTCTCAGCCAATCTTTTACTAAATCTTCTACCAAATATTCTACTTAATTGTCTGGACTTTAACCAATTAGCAATCCTTAAAAGGTAAGAAAGAACAGGAAGGGAAAATATTGGTGGGAAGGAAGCTGGCCTATAGGGTGAAGGTAATAATGGGTAAATTAAAGGAATGGCCAAAGTTGGACTCTTCAACTTGTTGAATGGCACCAGTGGAAGTAGTATTAATCCTTGTTGAGAGAGCTACCTGAAAGATCATGCTTTTGATGTACAAGAGTAGCCAATCACAAATCCTTGAAGTTCAAGTGTTATTGAATCAACTTTCACATCCTACTTTAACTCTCTAGGTTTTGCTGACAGGCATATTTTCCAGTATAGTAAATCACTGGCTAAATAAAGTTTTGAAAAAAGAAACAGAAAAGTAAATTATAATAATAGTAGGAGAAAAAAAATCACAGGAATAACTGGAAAAAAAAAGAGGGCAAGTAAACTGTGTCCAAAGCCACACGAGAACTGACAGGAGCTAGGGTGCAGTATGAGCTGGGTGTCTGGACCCATGCTACAGGAGGAAATACTCAGGGCAACAGTGAGAGCCCTGTAAAGAGGCTGTACAAATTTGCAACATTTAGGCTGCCTTAACTTTGAGTGAAAATGAATATCATTGTCTATAAAGTGTCCACAGCTACAGGTAAAATTAGAAGAAGTGTCCAGCCATTTACCAACTCTTAAAAGGCAAAGCTGAGCGCTGAAGAATTGATGCTTTTGAACTGTGGTGTTGGAGAAGACTCTTGAGAGTCCCTTGGACTGCAAGGAGATCCAACCAGTCCATCCTAAAGGAGATCAGTCCTGGGTGTTCATTGGAAGGGCTGATGTTGAAGCTGAAACTCCAGTACTTTGGCCACCTCATGCGAAGAGTTGACTCATTGGAAAAGACTCTAATGCTGGGAGGGATTGGGGGCAGGAGGAGAAGGGGATGACAGAGGATGAGATGGCTGGATGGCATCACTGACTCGATGGACGTGAGTCTGAGTGAAGTCCGGGAGTTGGTGATGGACAGGGAGGCCTGGCGTGCTGCAATTCATGGGGTCACAAAGAGTCGGACACAACTGAGCAACTGAACTGAACTGAAGTGAAAAGGCAAAGAGGTGTTTTGTTTTCCCCAACCTGAAATCTCCTGTCTTTCTCCTTTCTTCAGGCGCTCGATCTGGGAGAAGAAATCCTGAAAGGCTGTGCCAGGCCCTGTGGAAACGCGCTCCCCCTCACAGGCGGGAGTCCTCAGCACAGTCCCCTCCCAGACACCTCTCAGAATGTTTTCAGCCCAGAGTGGGATGTTTTTCCAGTTCATCAGCTATAACAAACTGCCTTTTAAAAAACTCTCATGAAAGCAGAAGAGTGGCCCTGGGCCGCACAGATCACTGGCACGCCCATAATCGCCACCATCCGTGCCATCTGTCCTCAGCTTTCCCTTCTGACCCTCTTCTGCTTCCCTCTGCCTCTGCTCTAGGTCCGCATAAGTGCTAGCTGGCAGCACTCAGAGGTGCAGTCTGCCGTCCACAATTAATGACAACAGTGGGATATATGTTGCTATATATAGTTCACCACTATGTGCCAGACACTTGGCTAAGTGTGGTCCAAAAAGATCTTATTCAATCTTCATAACAACCCTATGACATAGGAGGTATTTTATCTCTATTTTACAAGTGCAGAAACAGGCCCTAAAAGGCTAAGCAACCCGCCCAAGGTCATACAGCTAACAAATCTCAAAGAATAGATCTCAAACCTTGGTATCCATCTTATCCCAAAGAGTAATAATATTCTTCGTTGTTGTTCAGTCGCGAAGTCATGTCTGACTCTTTGCGACCCCATGGACTGTAGCCAGCCAGACTCCTCTGTCCATAGGATTTTTCCTGGCAAGAATACTGGAGTGGGTTGCCATTTCCTTTTCCAGGGAATCATTCCAACGCAGAGATCAAACCCTCCTCTCCTGCATTAGCAGGTGGATTCTCTACCATTGAGTCATCAGAAAAGCCCCAATAATGTTTTTTCACATTAGGCCATAAAGCCTGGGTGCAGAAATCATACAGATCTGAATTTCAGTTCTAATGCTACTACCACTTAATCCTTGTGCAATTTGGAAACTTATGCAATCTGAGTTTCCTCGAGTATGAAACGAAATAGCAATACCACTTAAGCTGATGGTTGTGAGCACTCAGTGAACTAACATATAGGAAAGTTGTCTAGCAGGGTTTGTGCCATCCTGTAACCAGTACTCGGTGCACTCAATGCCACTCTTCCTCCTACCTGATTAGCAGTTACAGAGGCAGCCACGGAAAGATAATACCGAGGATAAACAGAAAGTGTGGATCACCATCACAGGTAACGTCAGTGATAGGTTTGCTCGGTCTCCCAGAGGTTCTGGTAATGCAAAACAAACCTAACCGCACTTCCTCCACGCCCTCGGTGGTAGTGAGCCCAAAACACTAAACCTTAGAAATTCGAAGCTGGAGCCGGAACTGGAGCCGCTAGGATACGCCTTCCCGAAGCCTCCTGCGTTACCCCTATATGGAGTCACTTTTGTCCACCCCACGATCTGGCAGCTCCCCTGGGGTCCCCCGCTACTGAGGCGCGCCCCGCTCCCCCCGGTACTAGCGAAACACAGAGCGGGCCGCGAGTCCGCGTGTCTCCCCGGGCCGCAAACCCGCCACCCCGCCGGAGGAGGCTGTGGGTTCCCGGGCACCAGAGGTCAAGCGCAGGCGGCGCCTTGTAGCCCGGAGCTGAGCCCGGAGCTCCGGATCCCCCGGAAGACTCCGGGCAACTCTGGCCCTGGGTCGGTCGCCGATCGCCCGTCCAGCGGCTGCAGAGGCCCCATGCGCCCGGCCGAGTCCGGGCCGCGCGGAGCCCCGGATGCGCCCGCAGCGCGAGTGCGGCCCGGCCCAGTCGCGCGGATCCCCGGCTCTCCCGACCTGGCTCCTTCTCCTCTCCAGGGGACCGCTGGGTTCCGGGTGCCCCGCCACACAGGGCCCGAAGCAGAGGAGAGTCCCCACTCACGGCTCGGCCACAGGGATGGGAGTCCCTCCGTAAGGACCCGGCAGGCGGACACCGCACAGTCTTCCAGTTGCCGTGAGTCCAAGGAAACCCGGGGGATCGGCCGAAGGGCGGGGCGGGGCCGAGGGGCGGACCGAGGGGCGGGGCAGGGCCAGGGCTGATGGGCGGGGCCCAGTCGAGGGGCGAGGCCTAGGGGCGGGGTGGAGGGGCGGGGCGAGGGGCGGGGATGATTGGCGAAGCGGGGCGGGGCTGAGGGGCGAGGCGAGGCTGGGGCCGGCCGAGGGACGAGGCGGGGATAGGGGCGGGGCCCGGACGAGGGGCAGGGCGGGGCCCGGTTGAGGGGCGGGGCGGGGCTGAGGTCGGCTCCGCCCACCTCGGCCACTGCCTGCCGGAAACTGGTTTCTTACTGAAAACCCCTAGGAAACTTCAGGCTTTTAAAGTAAGTTATCCGGTACACCAAAATAAATTCCTGAAAATATAAGAATTTACATTTGAGAAAATTTAGACCGCATTGTGAACCAGAAAAGAATCAGGTTCAGCATGAAAGTAGACAAGTGCTAACTCCTACCCTCTGTTACGTTGAGAAAACTCTTGAGAGTCCCTTGGACTGCAAGGAAATCAAGCCAGTCAATCCTAAAGGAAATCAGTCCTGAATATTCATTGGAAGGACTGATGCTGAAGCTGAAACTCCAACACTTTGGCCACCTGATGCAAAGAACTGACTCATTTGAAAAGACCCTGATGCTGGGAAAGATTGAAGGCAGGAGGAGAAGGGGACGATAGGCGATAAGACGGTTGGATGGCATCACCGACTCAATGGACATGAGTTTGAGTAAACCCCCGGGAGTTGGTGATGGACAGGGAGGTGTGGCATGCTGCAGTCCATGGGGTTGCGAAGAGTTGGGCACAAATGAGCGACTGAACTGAACTGAACTGAACCACTGTTAGAGCGCTTTCAATGTGCACACTATCGGAATTATTTGATATTCTTAATTTCATTCAGTCCTCCCAGTTTGTGACGTATTTAGTGCCATTATCCCCATTTTGCAAATTAGAAAAATACGAGTAACTTGAGGTTTGATAGCTAAGTAATTGGCCTACTGCCCGAATTCACAGATTCAAAGTAATCTCTAAGCACCCCACCTAACTGTGACTTGATGCTGCCTGAGTTAAAACAAATTATCAGTATTATGGAAAACATTGCTACCTTTGACTGCTTGAAATCTGAACTTCCGCCCAAAAAAACGGGACAAAGATCAATAGGCAAACATGAGAAAAAAATATTTGCTACAAAACTGACTTTCAAAGAAAGGGTTAGTATCTTAAGTATAAATTGCTTTCAAAAAAATAGAAAAATGGGCAAAGGATAATTTTTTTTAATTACGGAAGATATGGGAAAGTAAATGAAGAAATACAGACTTCTAAACCAGGCTTCTCTTTTAATCCAAAAATATGCAAAGTATAATTGTATCAAAGCAAGTGAAGATTCCTTCCTTTACTCAACACCTCCTGGGTCCTTGTTTCGTGCCAAGCATTGTTCTATAGAGATGGGATAAACTAGCAAAAAAACAGAAGCTTCTATTCTAGAGGAAGAACCTATCATTTTGGTTATTAAAAGAACCAAAATGATTTCAGATAACCATAAGTGCTGTGAGAGAAAAATCAAAATGGCGAGTAGATATTGCTAAAAGAGCTTCCTAAAATGGAGCCAGGAACCCTTGAGGGAGTGAGACATGCACATCTCAGCTCAGGTGGACTCTTAGTAGGAGCATCTAGACCATCTGCCCAAAATCCATGAGACTCAAGATATTTATCTGACCCTAGTAACAGCTCCCCATTAAGAAGAAATATCTTCTTTTCTGCATCAGAATCAGCATAATTCTCACCAGACAACTTTAATAACCTCATAGTATCTGCCTTTATAAGCCCCTGGCTCTCTCTCCAGAAGCACTCTTCTGGTTTTTACCCAAGTCCTTGTCTCCCAAATTGCAATTCCTAAGGCCCTTGAGTAAAGCTCATTGTTGCAACCTTGACATGGATTATTGTTCACATTATTGTACTATGCGGAAAATAATACAGAGTAATGTGATAGAAGCTATGGCAAACCTAGACATTGTGTTGAAAAGCAGAGACATTACTCTGCTGACAAAGTTCCATATAGTAAAGGCTCTGGTCTTCCCAACGGTCACGTACAGTTGTGAGAGCTGGACCGTAAAGACAGAATGCCAAATAATGGATGCCTTCGAACTGTGATGCCGGAAAAGACTCATGAGAGTCCCCTGGGCAGCAAGGTGATCAAACCAGTCAGTCTTAAGGGAGATCAACCCTGAATATTCATTGGAAGGACTGATGCTGAAGATGAAGCGCCAGTATTTTGGTCACCTGAAGTGAAGAGCCGTCTCATTGGAAAAGTCCCTGATGCTGGGAAGAAATTGAGGGCAGGAGGTAAAGAGGGCTTCAGAGGATGAGATGGCTGGATGGCATCACTGATGCAATGGACGTGAACTTGGGCAAACTCCAGGAGATGGTGAGAGACAGGGAGCCCTGGCGTGCTGCAGTCCATGGGGTCACAAAGATTCAGACATGACTGGATGAATGAACAACAACACAATGTGACAGAAAGGGACTTGAGGATAATGAGAGCCTATTCAGACAGAGAAGGCCTCTCTAAGGTTACGGTATTTTATTTAAAGAGCCAGTCATGTGAAGAGGATCTGAAGGCAGAGGAAAGACAGCAGGGGCAAAGGCAAGTCTAGACTTGGCAAACTGCAGGAACAGAAGCAATCTTTGTGGTTGGAACATAGCAGAAAGGAAAGAGAAGTATCTTATTTTGTTTTTACTAAAAGATTGGTAAAAACAACCTTTATGTTTTGGTTTTTATTCTGTTTTAACAGTAAAGTGAAGGTCCTTGGGTTACCTTAATTTTGTTGCAAGTTTCAAAATTTTCAGAATACATAATATCAATACCAACTTTGATGACCTCTGTCTCCACTACCACTGGGAGCAGAGTACAATGAAATGGTTTTGTACTTTTAGTGTCCAATAAGCATTCTCTCATCTAAATGGACAGTGCCGTTGCTGATTAACTTATTTATTCTTCTCAAACTATAGTCTTAATTCCATTCTACTTTTGTACCTATTTATGCGCTCTTTTATTCAACATGTATTGAATGATTATTATGTATCAGGCATAACAAGGTTCTAGAAACAAAGAACAAATAGACATGGGACTAAACACCTGCCGGAGATTTAAAGGGATGAAAAGGGATGCTAAAATGAATGAGAAATACAAAAAAATATATATATATGTATTCTTTTGGTGTTCTTCTACTTCACTTGTTATTCCTTCATATATCCTTTGGTTTTTGGTCCTCCTATTCCCAGTTCTTACACTGGAGTGCCCCAGGGTTTAGATCTTGACTTTCCTTTTTTCTATCTTCATCCAAACATTTAGCTATCTCATCTAGCCTTACAGCTTTGAAATTCATCTATATTATTTTTAAAAATTATTTGTGTGCATGGCCTTTCTTTAGTTGCTGCAAGTGGGTGCAACTCTTCATTGTAGAACGTGGGCTTCTCATTGTGGTGATTTCTCTTGTTTCGGAACACACGCTCCAGGGCACATGAGCTTCAGTAGTTGCAGCACTCGGCTCAGTAGCTGAGACTTGCAGGATCTAGAATGAGTGTTTAGTAGCTGTGGCACAAGGGCTTAGTTGCTCCCAGGCTTGTGGGGTTGAACCCAAGCTCACTGCATTAGCAGGCAGATTCTTAACCACTGGGCCACCAGGGAGGTCCTCCATCTATATTGTGAAGTTTACCAAACTTCCAAATCCTGAAACTCTAGATTCCAGCTTTCTACTTTGGGGGTGTATTAGTTATCTACTACTCCATAACAGATTACTCCAAATTTAGGGGCTTGCAATTAAGTAGTCATTTATTATCCTGCTACTGGGCAGGATATACCCTGAGAAAATCATAACTGAAAAAGATACATGTACTCCAGTGTTCATTGCAGCACTATTTATAATAGTCAGGACATGGAAGCAACCTAAATGTCCATCAATAGATGAATGGGTAAAGAAGATATGATATATACATACAATGAACATTCAGTTCAGTTCAGTTCAGTCGCTCAGTTGTGTCCGACTCTTTGCGAGCAGAATATTACTCAGCCATAAAAAGGAGTGAAACTGAGTCATTTGTAATGATGTGGATGAACCCAGACTCTGTCATACAAAATGAAGTAAGTCAGAAAAAGAAAAAACAATATACATGGAATCTAGAAAAATAGTGTTGATGACCCTATTTGCAGGGCAGGAATAGAGATACAGACATGCAGCAAGGACTTCTGGACACAGAGAGGGAAAGGGAGGGTAAAATGAATTGAGAGAGTAGCATTGACATATATACCCTATCATGTGTAAAGCAGATTGTTGTACAGCACAGGGAGCTCAGCTTGGTGCTTTGTGATACCAGGAGGGGTCGGATGGGCAGGAAAGAGTGAGGAAGGTCTGAGCAGGAGAGGATATATGTATTCATTTATCTGATTCCCTTTGTTGTACAGCACAAACTAACACAACATTGTAAAGCAATTATACTCCAATAAAAACTTAAATTCAATGAGATATGACTAAGGAAAGAAAAAAGTTATGACCAAACTAGACAGCATATTTAAAAGCAGAGACATTACTTTGCCAACAAAGGTCCATCTAATCAAAGCTATGGTTTTTCGAGTGGTCATGTATGGATGTAAGAGTTGGACTATAAAGAAAGCTGAGCACCGAAGAATTGATGCTTTTGAACTGTGGTGTTGGAGAAGACTCTTGAGAGTACCTTGGACTGCAAGGAGATCCAACCAGTCCATCCTAAAGGAGATCAGTCCTGGGTGGATGGACTGATGTTGAATATGAAACTTCAATACTTTGGCCACCTGATATGAAGAGCTGACTCATTGGAAAAGACCCTGATGCTGGGAAAGCTTGAGGGAAGGAGGAGAAGGGGACAACAGAAGATGAGATAGTTGGATGGCATCACCGACTCGATGGACATGAGTTTGAGTAAACTCCAGGAGTTGGTGATGGACAGGAAGGCCTGGCATGCTGCAGTCCATGGGGTTGCAAAGAGTCGGACACTACTGAGAGACTGAACTGACTGATGACAAAAATAAAGTTGTCATTTATTATATAAATTCTGTGTCTCAGGAACTTCAGAGTGGCTTAGCTCTGTGGTTCTGGCTCATCATCTCTCATGAGAATTGCAGGCAGGTATTCTTCAGGGTTGCAGCTGTCTTCTGGGGCTGGAGGATCCACTTCCAAGATGGCTTGCTTACATGTAACAGTGGTGCACTTTGCTGGTGGGAGACCTCAGCTTCGTTCCCACCGGCCCCTCTCAGTAGGGCTGCTTGAGTATCCTACGGCTCCTGGCTTGCCCCAGGGCAAACAATCTAAAAGACCACAACAAAAGCTTAATGAGTTTTATGATTTAGCCTCAGGAGTCATATACAATCACTTTTGCCATATTCCAGTGGTCAAATAAACCAGTCTATATCTAATTTGAAAATGTAACTCAGATGATCATTATATCTACTACTGTGGGCAGGAATCCCTTAGAAGAAATGGAGTAGCCATCATGGTCAACAAAAGAGTCCGAAATGCAGTACTTGGATGCAATCTCAAAAACGACAGAATGATCTCTGTTCGTTTCCAAGGCAAACCACTCAATGTCACGGTAATCCAAGCCTATGCCCCAACCAGTAACACTGAAGAAGATGAAGTTGAACGGTTCTATGAAGACCTACAAGACCTTTTAGAACTAACACCCAAAGAAGATGTCCTTTTCATTATAGGGGACTGGAATGCAAAAGTAGGAAGTCAAGAAACACCTGGAGTAACAGGGAAATTTGGCCTTCGAGTATGTAATGAAGCAGGGCAAAGGCTAATAGAGTTTTGCCAAGAAAACACACTGGTCATAACAAACACTCTCTTCCAACAATACAGGAGAAGACGCTACACATGGACATCATCAGATGGTCAACACCAAAATCAGATTGATTTTATTCTTCACAGTCAAAGATGGAGAAAAGGAAAGATATAAGCATCTGAATGCAGAGTTCCAAAGAATAGAAAGAAGAGATAAGAAAGCCTTCCTCAGCGATCAATGCAAAGAAATAGAGGAAAACAACAGAATGGGAAAGACTAGAGATCTCTTCAAGAAAATTAGAGATACCAAGGGAACATTTCATGCAAAGATGGGCACAATAAAGGAGAGAAATGGTATGGACCTAATAGAAGCAGAAGATATTAAGAAGAGGTGGGAAGAATACACAGAAGAACTGAACAAAAAAGATCTTCATGACCAAGATAAGCACAATGGTGTGATCACTCACCTAGAGCCAGACATTTTGGAATGTGAAGTCAAGTGGGCCTTAGAAAGCATCACTATGAACAAAGCTAGTGGAGGTGATGGAATTCCAGTTGAGCTATTTCAAATCCTGAAAGATGAGGCTGTGAAAGTGCTGCACTCAATCTGCCAGCAAATTTGGAAAACTCAGCAGTGGCCACAGGACTGGAAAAGGTCAGTTTTCATTCCAATCCCAAAGAAAGGCAATGCCAAAGAATGCTCAAACTACCACACAATTGCACTCATCTCACACTTTAGTAAAGTAATGCTCAAGCTTCTCCAAGCCAGGCTTCAGCAATATGTGAACCATGAACTTCCTGATGTTCAAGCTGGTTTTAGAAAAGGCAGAGGAACCAGAGATCAAATTGCCAACATCTGCTGGATCATGGGAAAAGGAAAAGAGTTCCAGAAAAACATCTATTTCTGCTTTATTGACTATGCCAAAGCCTTTGGCTGTGTGGATCACAGTAAACTGTGGAAAATTCTGAAAGAGATGGGCATACAAGACCACCTTACCTTCCTCTTGAGAAACCTATCTGCAGGTGAGGAAGCAACAGTTAGAACTGGACATGGAACAACAGACTGGTTCCAAATAGGAAAGTCAAGGTACATCAAGGCTGTATATTATCACCCTGCTTATTTAACTTATATGCAGAGTACCTCATGAGAAATGCTGGGCTGGAAGAAGCACAAGCTGGAATCAAGATTGCTGGGAGAAATATCAATAACCTCAGATATGCAGATAATACCACCCTTATGGCAGAAAGTGAAGAGGAACTAAAAAGCCTCTTGATGAAAGTGAAAGAGGAGAGTGAAAAAGTTGGCTTAAAGCTCAACATTCAGAAAACAAAGATCATGGCATCTGGTCCCATTACTTCATGGCTAATAGACGGGGAAACAATGGAAACAGAGTCAGACTTTATTTTTTTGGGCTTCAAAATCACCACAGATGGTGATTGCAGCCATGAAATTAAAAGACACTTATTTGTTGGAAGGAAAGTTATGACCAACCTAGATAGCATATTAAAAAGCAGAGCTATTACTTGGCCAACAAAGGTCCATCTAGTCAAGGCTATGGTTTTTCCAGTGGTCATGTATGGATGTGAGAGTCAGATTGTGAAGAAAGCTGAGTGCCGAAGAATTGACGCTTTTGAACTGTGGTGTTGGAGAAGACTCTTGAGAGTCCCTTGGACTGCAAGGAGATCCAACCAGTCCATCCTAAAGGAGATCAGTCCTGGGTGTTCATTGGAAGGACTGATGTTGAAGCTGAAGCTCCAATACTTTGGCCATCTGATGGGGAGAGCTGACTCATTGGAAAAGATCCTGATGCTGGGAGGGATTGGAGGCAGGAGGAGAAGGGGACGACAGAGGATGAGATGGCTGGATGGCATCACCGACTCAATGGACATGAGTTTGAGTCAACTCCGGGAGTTGGTGGACAGGGAGGCCTGGCGTGCTGTGATTCATGGGGTCATAAAGAGTCAGACACAACTGAGCAACTGAACTGAACTAACTATATCTAATTTGAGATGGAATCCCACAAAGGAGTATATTCAGGAGTTAAGACCATTGTGGACCATCTTGAAGAGTGGCTAACACAGATGTCTAATAATCATTTCAAATATAAATGTACAAATATACCCTCCTGATCTTCCTTCCCAAATCTGTGTCTCCCAGAGTCTTTATCTCAAGTAATGTCAGCTGTTTGGGCCAAAACATTTGGAGAAATCTTTGCCTTTGTCAGATCCCACCTCATCTGGTCCAGGGTGTTGGCTAATTCTATCAACTCTGCCTTCAAATTACGTCTGGCTTCTGACTATTTTCCAGCCTAGTCCAAGTCACCACAATTTCTTTCTAGATTACAGTAAATCCTAGTAACTGCTTCCTTACCAGCTCCCCTAGTCTGTTTTCAAAACTGTCAGAAGAATCTAATTAAAATGTAAATTAGACTGTGTCATGTGTGTGTGTGTGTGTGCTCAGTCATGTCCAACTCTTTGCAACCCAATGAACTGCAGCCCACAAGGGGTCCTCTGTCCATGGAATTTTCCAGACGATAATACTGGAGCAGGTTGCCATTTCCTACTCCAGGGGATCTTCCTGACCCAGAGGTAGAACCTGCATCTTCCCCATTGTCAAACAGATTCTTTACCACTGAGACACCTGGAAAGCCTGTGTCACATACAATCATACAAAGAAAAAAAGGGAAAACACTTACAATGGTTTATGAGGTCCTACATTACTTGGTCCCCATCTCTTCTCTGACCTTATCTCTTCTTAATACTCTCCTCCTTGCTCATTCAATTTAGAGTGCTAGTTAGTTAGTTTTAGTCACACAGTTGTGTCAACTCTTTAGGACTTCTGGACTCTACCACACGAGGCTCCTCTGTCATGGAATTCTCCAGGCAAGAATACTGGAATGGGTTGTCATTTCCTCTTCCAGGGGATCTTCCTGACTCAGGGATCAAACTTGGGTCTTCTGCATTGCAGGCAGATTCTTTACCATCTGAGCCACCAGGGAAGCCCTTATGTTCAGAGAAAATGTCGCTTGACTTCCTAATTCAGGCCTTTGCACTTTAATTTCCCCCCACATGATATGCTCTGCCCCATATATCTTCAATGACTCATTCCCCCTTCTCACTCAGTGATTTCTTCTGTGGCCACCAACCTATTTAAAACTGTAATGCCTACAAAGAAGCATACCTATACCCCTTCCTGCTTATCTTCCTTTTCAGCATTTAGCACTGTCTCATATCTTTGGAGAAGGCAATGGCCACCCACTCCAGTATTCTTGCCTGGAGAATCCCATGGTCAGAGGAGCCAGGTGGGCTATAGTCCATGGGGTTGCAAAGAGTCAGACACGACTGAGTGACTAACACACACATTATATCTTTTATTATCTATCATATCTTTTATCTTGTTTACTATCTCTTCCCAGCTGAAATATATACTCCACTAAGAATTATTCATTCAGCCTAGAAGAATATCAGGCATACTATGCTGCTGCTAAGTTGCTTCAGTCGTGTCCGACTCTGTGCGACTGCATAGATGGCAGCCCACCAAGCTCCCCTGTCCCTGGGATTCTCCAGGCAAGAACACTGGAGTGGGTTGCCATTTCCTTCTCCAGTGCATGAAAGTGAAAAGTGAAAGGGAAGTCACTCAGTCGTATCTGACTCTTGGTGACCCCATGGACTGTAGCCCACCAGGCTCCTCCATCCATGGGATTTTCCAGGCAAGAGTACTGGAGTGGGGTGCCATTGACTTCTCCCAGGCATACTATAGAAGAGCAAAATATATTTGTTTAATGAGTGAAGAAATTGTGTCAGGCCCTATTATATGCAAAAATCTGACACATCATTGAGGTTACAGTATAGTGAAGGCACATATTATTGATTCTTATCATTGTTATCTTTAAAATTTATTCCAGATTGACAAATAATCACAAATATATAAAATAAATTATGAAATGTGCTTAGAGTCATAAAGAAAATGAAAATATACTAAGGGGAATCAAGAAAATTTTCTCTGAGGAAGTAACATTTGGACAGAGAGTTGAAAGATGAATAGGAATTACCTAGGTAAGGAATAGTGGAGTGTGATCAGGGGACAGGGGAGGGTGACAAGGAAGTAAATAGAATGGGAAGGAATCCTGACAGAAAAAATATCACAGAGGGAAATCTGAGGCTCACGGGAGGTAAGCAAAGATACTGTCCCTGGAGCCAAGAGAGAAATATTACAGACTTGAGGAGACTAAAGAAACAGGACAATTAAACACAACAAGTAATCAGGATTTTATCTGAGTTGGGGAAAATTGTTACTATGAAGGAAAGCATTGGGACAATAAGCATACCTTGTATATTAAACAATAATATTCTGTCAACTTTGATTTCCTGAATTTGATCATTGTACTGGGACTAAACTGCAACGCAGGAGACACCAGTTTGATTCCTGGGTGGGGAAGATCTGCTGGTGAAGGGATAAGCTACCCACTCCAGTATTATTGAGCTTCCCTGGTAGCTCAGATGGTAAAGAGTCTGCCTGTAATGTGGGGGACCTGGGTTCGATCCCTGGGTTGGGAAGATCCCCTGGAGAAGGGAAAGGCTACCCACTCCAGTATTCTGGCCTGGGGAATTCCATGGACTGTATAGTCCATGAGGTTGCAAAGAGTCAGAAACAACTGAGCGACCTTCACTTCACTTCACTAGGACTAAATAAGAGAATGTCCTTGTTTCTGGGCTTGAAGAGTCATGATATGTGTAATCTACTCTTAACAAGTTCAATAATAGAAAATAATAACAGGAATAAAATATACATGTTATATGTATGATATTTAAACAAAGATAATGCGACAAAATGTTAATCATGGATGAATTTAGGTGAAGAAAATATGAGATTTCTTGCAACTTTTCTAAGGATCTAAAAATAATGGATGGCAAAGAATATATTAGATTTCTTGCAACTTTTCTAAGGATCTAGATTTTTTTTTTCAAAATAAAAAATTTAATTAAAATTTTAACTCTGGTTTAAATATCAGAAAGTCAATCTCAGGATTATGATGCCATTCAGTGGTAAAAACCTATTATTCAGCAATATTGAGAAAGCTACCAGTAGAAATTTTTTTTAAAGAGAAAGTAAATTGTGAAAAGGACCTGTATATCTTTTACAAAATGCTTTAAGAATAAACACAATAGGGATATCACTGATATAATCCTGAAGAAATGTGGTTGATCAACCGGTGGAAGGAGAAATCCCATAGATGAAACTTTGAACTTGTTGTTGGAAGACATGAATTCAACCCTTCTACCAATATTTACTGGTCTTTCCTGATGGCTCCATGATAAACAATCCGCCTGCCAATGCAGGAGACACAGGAGATGGGCGTTGGATCCTTGGGTTGGGAAAATCCCCTAGAGGGGGGAAATGGCAACCCACTCCAGTATTCTTGCCTGAAAAACCTCATGGACAGGGGATCCTGGTGGGTTACAGTCCATGGGGTCGAGAAGAGTTGGACAGGACTGAGCAACGACCAATCAATACTTACCAGCTATGTATCCTTGAATAATAAAACTCTTTAAGCTATAGTTCACTTGTTTATTAATTTTGGATACCACTTCACAATGTAGTTGGGAAGATCAAATGAAATGAAAGTGTGTGTTAATTCACTACATAGTATTAAAAGTACTATATAAGTGTAACCTAATTAAAAAACAAAACTGTAACTATCTTCCCTTATTGGCCATAAAAATTTTTCATGTAATCCATTTACTAGGTTTTCAGCCTGTATTTTCTCTCACATCAACTCTGAGGTAGGTTCAAAACCTCTTCTTTCCCTTCAAAAGAATTCTAGTCCAGTGAGAAGCAAGGCCCACAATACTGAATATTTTGAGGGGAAGCCAGGGGTTTCATACCATACAATCCAAAGCATATAACAGCTGTCAACCTTCTGCCCAAAAGCTTCCTCTTTCTAGTCCTTCTTACTGCATCAGTTTTGGCAGGTCATTGTTTATTCGGCTAAGCCCCTTGTTAGGTGAAGATTGTGGACTTTTAGTTGCAACATGCGGGATCAGTTCCCTCACCAGGGATGGAACCCAGGCCCTCTAAGTTGAAAGTATGGAGTCTTAGCCACTGGACCAGGAGGGAAGTCCCTAGGCTGGTCATTGTCTCTGGCTTCTCTCTGACATCCTCCTCCTCCTTCATTCTTTCCTTTACATAGAATAGTTTAATCCTCCCAAGCATTTATTTCCTTAACGGACCCTCCAGTACCAGCATTCTCCCCACCTCTGGAGGCAGCAGAGAATTTTTTTTTTTTTTAAAGCATTTTGTATTTGCATACATAAATTACTCTTGAGAGTCCCTTGGACTGCAAGGAGATCCAACCAGTCCATTCTGAAGGAGATCAGCCCTGGGATTTCTTTGGAAGGAATGATGCTAAAGCTGAAACTCCAGTACTTTGGCCACCTCATGCGAAGAGTTGACTCATTGGAAAAGACTCTGATGCTGGGAGGGATTGGGGGCAGGAGGAGAAGGGGACGACAGAGGATGAGATGGCTGGATGGCATCACTGACTCGATGGATGTGAGTCTCAGTGAACTCCGGGAGTTGGTGATGGACAGGGAGGCCTGGCGTGCTGCGATTCATGGGGTCGCAAAGAGTCGGACACGACTGAGCGACTGATCTGATCTGACGTAAATTACGGAATGCTGATCTGCCCTTGTGCCAAAGCCAAGACAGACTCCTAGGATGGGTAGAAGTCTGCAGCCAGAAAGTCGCTATCTTCCGGGCCGCGTCCCAGCGGGCGCAGGGGAGAGTGCCACTACGTCCCACCAAATGGGGCATTGCCCGCCCGCGGACGTAGTGCGCCGGAAGCTGCCGCGCGGTACCGGAAGCGGGGGTGAAACCGGAAGCGGACGTGAAACCGGAAGTGGGCAGGCGCGACTCCCTCTGGAGAGACGGAACGCCTTTAGCTCTGACCCGCTCCTTGCGGCGGAAGAGGTGAAAAGTCAGCACTGAGAGTTATACGACATGGCGCTAGCCGTGCGCTTTTGGTGCCTTTTCCCTGTGGGACGTAGCGCCGCCTGGGGACTTAGACTTCCGGCAGGTGCTGCCGGCAGCCGGGGGCAGCGCGTTCCTTGGCGACTCGGCGCCTCTGAGGTACCTTCGCTGCCCCAGCTCTCCCGCTTTCCTCCCCTAGCGACCGTTCTCCGGCGGCGCCTTCCTTCTTGAGGCCCGGGGGCCCCGCGTCGCCTTAGGGTGCGTGGGGAGCTGAGGAAGGACCTCAGGGCCGTGCGCCTGGAGCACTCCCGTGACCGCGAGGGATGTAGGTCCTCCCCTTTGCGCAAGCCTGCTTTCCTTTCTGAAAACCGGGGTCGGAGGAGGAGCGAGGGCCCGGGAGAACCTGCTCCTGCCTGTGGGGAGAAAGCCCTTGACCGCCGTGAGATGCTTTTCCCTTTCAGTGATGGCCCGATACGGTGACGGCTCCTGAGGCTGTCAGTCTGTCGTACCTGGGAAAGCTTGCGGTGTGAAAAGAAAATTCCTGCGACTCAGACTTTTTTGCTATGTAGGTTTAAAAAATTATTTTCTAGTTTCTTGCTTCATCTGCATAATGTAAGGAAGGATGTTGGGATAGACTGTCATCCCAGTTTTGGCATTTCTGTTAGACTGATTGGTTTTGGTTTGTGTAATCTGTGAAACAGGGTGGAAGGGTGAGGTTGCGCTTTGGGTATGTATCGTTTGAACTAGAGGCTTCATTATTTTAAACACACATTTTTAATCTCCTGCTATGTTCAGAGTTCTGGGGTGAGGGAGGGATGAATGACCGTAAGGATAGATCCCTTTCCTTGTCAGAGCTTATAGCCACATGAGTTGATGTTTCATGATGTGAACAGAGGAATGGGAGGAGTATTCAGTTCAGTTCAGTCGCTGAGTCCTGCCCGTCTCTTTGCAACACCATGAACCACAGCATGCCAGGCCTCCCTGTCCATCACCAACTCCCAGAGTCCACCCAAACCCATGTCCATCGAGTTGATGATGCCATCTAACGATCCCATCCTCCATTGTCCCCTTCTCCTGCCCTCAATCTTTCCCAGCATCAGGGTCTTTTCCAATGAGTCAGCTCTTCGCATCACGTGGCCAAAGTATTGGAGCTTCAGCTTCAACATCAGTCCTTCCAGTGAACACCCAGGACTGATCTCCTTTAGGATGGATTGGTTGGGTCTCTTTGCAGTCCAAGGGAGTCTCAAGAGTCTTCTCCAACACCACAGTTCAAAAGCATCCATTTTTCGGCGCTCAGCTTTCTTTATAGTCCAATTCTTACATCCATACATGACCACTGGAAAAACCATAGCCTTGACTAGACAACCCTTGTTGGCAAAGTGATGTCTCTGCTTTTTAATATGTTGTCTAGGTTGGTCATAACTTTCCTTCCAAGGAGTAAGCGTCTTTTAATTTCATGGCTGCAGTCACCATCTGCAGTGATTTTGGAGCCCCCAAAAATAAAGTCTGACACTGTTTCCACTGTTTCCCCATCTATTTCCCATGAAGTGATGGGACCGGATGCCATGATCTTCGTTTTCTGAATGTTGAGCTTTAAGCCAACTTTTTCACTCTCCACTTTCCCTTTCATCAGGAGGAGTATTAAGTATGACATTAGCCTCAAGTTTCCAAATTAGAGCTTTGGGGAGTTAAAAATTCCATTTTAGTGAAATGATCATAGTTTAGATAATAACAGCTAACATTTGTTGAACCATTACTATAACCAGGCATTATATGTTAAACATTACCTGATTTGTTTACTGAAATGTTTCCATGAACCTTATGAATTAAGAACGGCTATATCGTGTCTTTTTGATAATGGCCATTCTAATGGGTGTGAGGTGAGATTTCATTATGCTTTTAATCTGCTTCCCCCCTGGTGATTAGTGATGTTGAGTACCGTTTCATGTACCTGTTGGCTGTCTTTAAATCTTTGGGAAAATGTCTCTTCAGATCCTCTGCTCATTTTTTTTTTTTTAATGCATGATTTTTTGTTTGCTGTTGCATTGTATGAGTTCTTAATATATTTTAGTTGCTAACCCCCTATCAGATATATGATTTGCAAATATTTTTTCCTTTTCACTAGGTTGCTTTTGAAGAAAGTAGGGAAAACCACTAGACCATTCAGGTATGACCTAAATCAAATCCCTTATGATTATACAGTGGAAGTGACAAATAGATTTAAGGGACTAGATCTGATAGATAGAGTGCCTGATGAACTATGGACTGAGGTTCATGACATTGTACAGGAGACAGGGATCAAGACCATCCCCATGGAAAAGAAATGCAAAAAAGCAAAATGGCTGTCTGGGGAGACCTTACAAATGGCTGTGAAAAGAAGAGAAGTGAAAAGCAAAGGAAAAAAGGAAAGATATAAACATCTGAATGCAGAGTTCCAAAGAATAGCAAGAAGAGATAAGAAAGTCTTCCTCAGCGATCAGTGCAAAGAAATAGAGGAAAACAACAGAATGGGAAAAACTAGAGATCTCTTCAAGAAAATTAGAGATATCAACGGAACATTTCATGCAAAGATGGGCTCGATAAAGGACAGAAATGGTATGGACCTAACAGAAGCAGAAAATACTAAAAAGAGGTGGCAAGAATACACAGAAGAACTGTACAAAAAGATCTTCACAACCCAGATAATCACAATGGTGTGATCACTGACCTAGAGCCAGATATCCTGGAATGTGAAGTCAAGTGGGCCTTAGAAAGCATCACTATGAACAAAGCTAGTGGAGGTGATGGAATTCCAGTTGAGCTATTTCAAATCCTGAAAGATGAGGCTGTGAAAGTGCTGCACTCAATATGCCAGCAAATTTGGAAAACTCAGCAGTGGCCACAGGACTGGAAAAGGTCAGTTTTCATTCCAATCCCAAAGAAAGGCAATGCCAAAGAATGCTCAAACTACCGCACAATTGCACTCATCTCACACTTTAGTAAAGTAATGCTCAAGCTTCTCCAAGCCAGGCTTCAGCAATACGTGAACCGTGAACTTCCTGATGTTCAAGCTGGTTTTAGAAAAGGCAGAGGAACCAGAGACCAAATTGCCAACATCTGCTGGATCATCGAAAAAGCCAAGAGAGTTCCAGAAAAACATCTATTTCTGCTTTATTGACTATGCCAAAGCCTTTGACTGTGTGGATCACAATAAACTGTGGAAAATTCTTCAAGAGATGGGAATACCAGACCACCTGACCTGCCTCTTGAGAAATTTGTATGCGGGTCAGGAAGCAACAGTTAGAACTAGACATGGAACAACAGACTGGTTCCAAATAGGAAAAGGAGTATGTCAAGGCTGTATATTATCACCCTGCTTATTTAACTTATATGCAGAGTACATCATGAGAAATGCTGGACTGGAGGAAGCACAAGCTGGAATCAAGATTGCCAGGAGAAATATCAATAACCTCAGATATGCAGATGACACCACCCTTATGATAGAAAGTGAAGAGGAACTAAAAAGCCTCTTGATGAAGGTGAAAGAGGAGAGTGAAAAAGTTGGCTTAAAACTCAACGTTCAGAAAATGAAGATCATGGCGTCTGGTCTCATCACTTCATGGGAAATAGATGGGGAAACAGTGGAAACAGAGTCAGACTTTATTTTTTGGGGCTCCAAAATCACTACAGATGGTGACTGCAGCCATGAAATTAAAAGACGCTTACTCCTTGGAAGAAATGTTATGACCAACCTAGGTAGCATATTGAAAAGCAGAGACATTACTTTGCCAACAAAGGTCCATCTAGTCAAGGCTATGGTTTTTCCTGTGGTCATGTATGGATGTGAGAGTTGGACTGTGAAGAAAGCTGAGGGCCAAAGAATTGATGCTTTTGAAGTGTGGTGTTGGAGAAGACTCTTGAGAGTCCCTTGGACTGCAAGGAGATCCAACCAGTCCATTCTGAAGGAGATTAGCCCTGGGATTTCTTTGGAAGGAATGATGCTAAAGCTGAAACTCCAGTACTTTGGCCACCTCATGCGAAGAGTTGACTCATTGGAAAAGACTCTGATGTTGGGAGGGATTGGGGGCAGGAGGAGAAGGGGACGCCAGAGGATGAGATGGCTGGATGGCATTACTGACTTTATGGACGTGAGTCTGGGTGAACTCCGCGAGTTGGTGATGGACAGGGAGGCCTGGCGTGCTGCGATTCACGGGGTCCCAAAGAGTCGGACATGACTCAGTTACCTAACTGAACTGAACTGAACTGAGGTTGCCTTTTCATTTTGTTCATTGTTTCCTTTGCTGTGCAGAGGTTGTTTTAGTTTGATGAAATCCCACTTTTTTTTTTTTTTTTGCTTTTGTTGTTTTTGTTTTTGGTGTCAAATTCAGTCATAGCCAAAATCAGTGTCATGGAGCTTACCTTTATGTTTCTAGGCGTTTCATGGTTTCAGGTCTTAAAATGAAGTCTTTAATTCATTTTGAGCTCATTTCTGTGTATGGAGTAAGGAAGTGGTCCAGTTTCATTGTTTTGCATGTGGTTGTCCAGTTTTCTCAACACCATGGAGACTATCCTTTCTCCATTATATATTCTTGACAGTAATTAACTGGCAACATAGGCATGGGGTTATCTCCAGGCTCTCAATTCTGTTTCATTGGTCTATATGTCTGTTTTTTATGTGAATACCATACTAGTTTGATCACTAATTTAGTTTGAAATCAGGAAGCATGATGCCTTTGGTTTGCTCTTTTTTCTCTAGATTGTTTTGACTACTTCGATTTTTTTGTAATTCATACAAATTTTAGGATTGTTTGTTCTATTTCTGTGAAAAACACCATTGGAATTTTGATAGGGATTTTATTAAACCTGCAGATTGCTTTGGGTGGTATGGGCCTTTTAACGATAGTAATTCCTCTAAACCATGAACGTGGAATGTGTTTCCAGTACACTCTCTTAAGTTTCTTTATCAGTCATACTTTTCAGTGTACGGGTCTCTTACTTGCTTGGTTAAGTTTATTATTCCTAGGTATTATTCTCTTTGGTGTAATCATAAATGGGATTGTTTTCTTAATTTCTCTTTTTGATAGTTTTTTATTAGTATATAAAAACAATATATTCTTGTATATTGATTTTGTATGCTACAACTTTACTGAATGTATATGTTATTTCTAATAGTTCTTTGGTGGAGTCTTTAGGGTTCTCTGTGTGTACTATTATGTCATCTGCAGATACTGACAGTTTTACTTTTTTTTTTTTTTTGCCTAATTGTTCTGGCTGGAACTTTCAATACTATACTGAATAAAAGTGGAAAGAGAGGGTATCCTTGTCTTGTTTCTCACGTTAGAGAAAAAACTTCTGAAAACTTCTGACTTAACGATTCATTGTAATGTTGATTATGAGCTTGTTGTTTATGGCTTTTATTTTGTTGAAGTACATTCCCTCTGTTCCCACTTTGTTCAGAATTTTATCTTAAATAGATACTGTATTTTGTCAAATGCTTTTTCTGCATCTATTGATGATCGTATGATTTTTGGCATTCATTTTGTTAATGTAGTATATCAGATTGATTTGCACATGTTACCTTTTTTGTATCCTCTAAATAAATCTAACTTGATCTTGGCTTATGATTATTTTAAGGTATTGTTAAATTTCATTTCCTAATTTTGTTGAAGATTCTTGCATTTATGTTCATCAGGAACATGGGCTTGTACTTTTTTTTTTTCTTTTAATGTTCTTGTCTGTCTTTGGTATTATGGTAATGCTAGGCTCATAAAAATAGTTTGGCAGCTTCCTTTTCAACTTCTGAAAGAATTTGAGAAGGATTGGTATTCATTCCTTAAATGATAGAATTCACCAGTGAATCCATCTAGTCCTAGGCTGTTCTTTGTTGAGAGGCTTTTGATTACTGACTCAGTTGTCTTAAATGGTCTGTTCAAAAAATTTTTTTATAATAGTCTTGACAAGTTGTTTGCTAGTAGGAATTGATCTATTTCTTCTGGATTCAAATTGTTGGTGTGTCATTTTCCATAGTAATCTCTTATGGCACTTTGTACTTCTGTTGTATCGGTTATCATCATCAGTTTGCATACAATAATGCAACTTTTTTTTTTTTAACTTTTACAATGCTGTTTGTTTCACTTTGTGAGTCTTATGATTTTGTTAGAGCCCAGAGGGTTGGCCAGGCCTCCTTGGATTCAAGAATTCCAAGACCCACTCCCTTTCTTATCTACTCCCTTTCTTATCTAAAGTGCTGCCTAACTTACTGTGCTTGCAGGCAAGCATGGAATCCGAGCAGTGTCCAGGCAGGTCAGAAGCAGGTCAGAGGTCTGTTCTGCTAATTCTGAAGCCAAAGTTAAAAAATACACAAGGTTAAAAAAAAAAAAATATTCCTAACAATCTATTCAGCCACTCTCTGTCTTTTGATTGGGGAATTTGGTCTATTTACTTTTAAACTAATTATTGATAGCTATGGCTCTGACGGGCTTCCCCGGTGGCTCTAGTGGTAAAGAACCTGCCTGCCAATGCAGGAGATGTTAGAGATATGGGTCAGGAAGATCCCCTGGAGGAGGGCATGGCAACCCACTCCAGTATTCTTGCTTGCAGAATCCTCATTGACCGAGGAGTCTGGGAGGCTGCAGTCCATACGGTCACATAGAGTCAGGCATGACTGAAGTGACTTAGCATGCACGCATGCATGGTTCAGACAATAAAGAATCTGCCTGCAATGCAGGAAACCTGGGTTTGATCCGTGTGTTGGGAGGATCCCCTGGAGAAGGAAATGGCAACCCACTCCAGAATGCTTGCCTAGAGAGTCCCATGGGCCGAATTCCAATAACATGGCATGCTACAGTCTATGGGATTGTAAAGAGTCAGATGTGACTCAGTGACTAACTCTTTTATTTATTGCTATTTTCTTAATTTTTTTTAGTTGTTTTGTTATTCCTTTGTTTATTCTTTTGTTGTCTTCCTTTGCGATTTATTTTTCGAAATAGAATGCTTATATTCCTTTGTCTTTCTCTTTGGTGTATCTCTTATATGTTTTTGCTTTGTGGTTACCATGAGGCTTACATAAACATTTTGGAGCTTTAACAGCCTATTTTAAGTTGATAGTAACTTAGGTTTGAATGTTTTCTAAAGCTGTAAGTTTTTGCTGCTCCCCGCTCGCATGTTTTATGTTTTTGGTATCACAATATATTTCTTTTTATCTTTTGTGTTTGTTAACAAATTATT
The DNA here is from genome assembly GCF_027580195.1 of Bos mutus. Classification (NCBI taxonomy): domain Eukaryota; kingdom Metazoa; phylum Chordata; class Mammalia; order Artiodactyla; family Bovidae; genus Bos; species Bos mutus. The sequence continues at coordinate 5,900,801 of NC_091630.1, read as the reverse complement.
GTACTTATTGTTACTAGTTTTGTCTTTTAAATTTCATACTAGCTTTATAAGCGATTAACTCATCTTTATGACATTAGATTTTTGAATTTTCGTATATGTGAGATTTATACTTTCATGTGTTTTCCTGTTATTCATCAGCACTTTTTCGCTTCAGATTAAGTCCCTTTAAGGTTTCTTGTAAGACCATTCTGGTGATGATAAACTTCTTTAGGTTTTACTTGTCTGGAAAACTGAATCTCTGCCTCAATTCTAAAGGGCAGCTTTCTGGGTGGAGTGTTCTTATTTGGCAGTTTTTTTAATATATCCTGTCTATTTATCTCCCTTTGGCCTGTAGAGTTTCTGCTGAAGTATCTGCTGATAAATCTTGCAGGGCGGGGTCGGGGAATCCCTTGTGTGTAAAAGGTTGCTTTTCTCTTGCTGCTTTAAGGTCTCCTGCTTGTTGTGTCACTTTTGTTTTCATGTGTCTTGGTGTGGGTCTCTTTGGATTCATCTTTTTTTTTTTTTTGCCTTGGTTTCCTGGATCTGGATACTTGTTTTCTTCTCTAGGTAAAGGAAGTTTTCACCATTTATTCAAATAAGTTTTATGCCCTTCTTCTTTTCCTTCTGGGACACCTACAATACAAAGATTGGTCTGCTTGATGCTGTCCCTTAAGTCCCTTAAGTTATCTTCACTCTCTGTATTCTTTTTTTTCCCTTTGTGATTCTCTGATTACATGAGTTCCATTGCTCTGCCTTTGAGTTTGCTAATACCTTCTTTCATTCTTCCAGTCTACTGTTGAAGCCCTCTGTTGTATTTTTCAACTTAGTTACTGTATTCTTCAGATCTGTGGTTTCTGTTTGCTGCTTTCTTGTATTTTCTTTTCCTTTGTTGAAATTCTGACCTTCATCTGTTTTCCCCCTGAGCTCAGTGAGCATCTTTATGGCTTATTTTGTACACTGTCAGATAAATCCCTGATTTCCATTTCATTAAGGTCTTTTTCTGAGGCCTTATAAGAGAGGATTACAGCTGGTCCTTATCTGTGTGTTTAATTAGCAACCTTCCCTTAGGCCTAGCTTTGAAGATAAACTAATAGGCCTCTGTCACAGAAAGGTTGGAAGTTTGGTCTGTTTTCTCTATACAGTAAATCCTCTATATATGAGTGAACTCCATTCTGAGAGAACATTCGTTAAGTCCAATTTGTTCCTAAGTCCAACAAAGTTAGCCTAGGTATCCAACTAGCACAGTCTTGTACTGTGTTGGCTGTATAGTATGATCCTGTAATAGGTCATACTATACATATAGGAAAAATATAATACTTTTCACACAAATAATACATTTAAAAAGTCATCAAAAATAAAACATCTGATATTTTGTAGTATTTTACCTTGAAAAGTACAGTGGTACAGTACCGAAGCTGACATATGGGGGCTGGCATTGAGCGAATGGGCAAGAAGAGTTCCTGACTGGAAGAGGGAGAAAAGGTAGACGATAGTAGAGCTAATAGGAGCAGAAGATATTAAGAAGAGGTGGAAAGAATACACAGAAAAACTATACAAAAAAGCTCTTAATTACACAGATAACCACAGTGGTGTGATCACTCTTCTAGAGCCAGACATCGTGGAGTGTGAAGTCAAGTGGGCCTTAAAAAGCATCGCTGTGAACAAAGCTAGTGGAGATGGTGGATTTCCAGCTGAGCTATTTCAAATCGTAAAAGATGATGCTCTTAGAGTGCTGCAGTCAATAATACTGGCAAATTTGGAAAAATCAGCAGTGGCCACAGGACTGGAAAAGGTCAGTTTTCATTCCAGTCCTAAAGAAGGGCAATGCCAAAGAATGTTCAAACTACTGCACAAATGCACTCATTTCACGTGCTAACAAGGTCATGCTCAAAATCCTTCAAGCCAGGCTTCAACAGTATGTGAACCAAGAACTTCCAGATGTGCAGGCTAGATTTAGAAAAGGCAGAGGAATGAGAGATTGAATGGCCGACATTTGTTGGATCATGGAAAAAGCAAGAGAGTTGCAGAAAGACATCTACTTCTGCTTCATTGACTACACTAAAGCTTTTGACTGTGTGGATCACAACAAACTGGAAAATTCTTAGAGAGATGGGAATAACAGACCACCTTATCTGCCTCCTGAGAAACTTGTGTGCAGGTCAAGAAGCAACAGTTAGAACCTGACATGGAACAACAGAATGGTTCCAAATTGGGAAAGGGGGTACATCAAGGCTTTATATTGTCACTCTGCTTATTTAACTCACATGCAGAGTACAACATGGGAAATGCCAGGCTGGATGAAGCACAAGCTGGGATCAGGTTGTCAGGAGAAAATATCAGTAACCTTAGCTATGCAGAGGACACCACCCTTACGGGGTGGAGGAGCAAAGAGGAACTTAAGAGCCTCTTGATAGAGGTGAAAGAGGAGAGTGAAAAAGCTGGCTTAAGACTCAACATTAATAAAATGAAGATCATGGCATCTGGTTTGATCTCTTCATGGCAAATAGATGGGAATACAATGGAAACAGTGACAGACTTTATTTTCCGGGGCTGCAAAATCCCCGCATATGGTCACTGCAGCCATGAAATTAAAAGACACTTGCTCCTCGGAAGAAAAGATGTGACAAACCCAGACAGTGTATGAAAAAGCAGAGACATTACTTTGCCAACAGAGGTCCATAAAATCAAAGCTATGGTTTTTCCAGTAGCCAGGCATGGATGTGAGAGTTGGACCATAAAGATGGCTGAGTGCCAAAGAATTAATGCTTTTGAACTGTGGTGTTGGAGAAGACTCTTGAAAGTCCCTTGGACTGCAAGGAGTTCAAACCCGTCAATCCTAAAGGAAATCAATTCTGAATATTCATTGGAAGGAGTGATGCTGAAGCTCCAGTACTTTGACCGCCTATGCAAAGAGCTGACTCATTAGAAAAGACCCTGATGCAGGAAAGATTGAAGGCAGGAGAAGGGGATGACAGAGGATGAGATGGTTGGATGCCATCACTGACTCAGTGGACATGAACTTGAGCATGCTCTGGGAGATGGTGGAGGACAGGGAAGCCTGGTGTGCTGTGGTCTTTGGGTTTGCGACTGAATGACTGAACAGCCCAAGTAGAGCTGAAGGGTCATCAGCAAAGGGGACGGAGGGCAAGTTGCAATATGACTCACACCTGATGTTGATGGCATAGGTTCTGGTTCCTTGCTGGTTCTATTTTATCCACCCTCTTGATAAAATGATCCAGTGCTGTCTGAGTAGTAGGTCTTTTTCTTATCATAGATGACATGATAGCACTGGACTGCATTCTGATGGCTCCTGCAACCTTTGTGTACCGTTCTGCATTCAGGTCCTGTGCCTCAGAAACTTAACAGTGCCTCCTCAAATAAAGAAAATGCCCTTGCTGTTTCCTGCACCATGAATCTCTTTGGTTCTTTAGTTACTTCTTTCACTTGTCTCTCTTCATTCTTTCCTTGGACCTCCAAGGAAAGACCTCCATCAGATCATCATTAGTAAGCTCCTCATGTTGCACAGCCATGAGTTCAGTTAAGTCGTCCTGTTGCAGATCTAGTTCCAGCTTCTTGCTGAGGGTCACTAAGTTGCTGAAGACCTCTTTGAACTCCTCATCCACTTTTTCAAATCCAAGAAAATTGTGAACAGACTGTGGGCTTGTTTCAAGCCTCATTCATGATGATGGCCATAACTTCACACCAAGCAAAGTCAATGTTTTTTTTTATGCCTTGTAGATGTTATAGTTCTTCCAAAGTTGTCACAGGTTGTTCCTGATTCGATAAAGTATGACATGAATAATATTTCTTGAAAGTGACTCTTAACTGCCTAGTCCATGAGTTAGATGAGCAATGAATATTTTGTGGCAGATGCAGTACATGGGATGAAAGTCATCCATGAATATGGTGTGACATCGAGTGTTGTTGAACGGCAAAACATTGTGGAATGGGGCATCCTTCTCCAAGCAGTATTTCTCTATCTCCAGGATAGAGTGGTGGAAAAACAAGTCCTGGAACATGGCCTGTGTAACCCAAGTTTTGGGGTTACTCTTCCATGCAACAGGAAGAGAGCCCTTGGCTATGTTTTCAGTGGCTCTAGGGCTCTCTGAATGATAAACTAAGGAAGGCTTCAGCTTCATGTCGCCTAAACATTGCCACCGAACAACAGAGTTAGCCTGTCCTTTGTTGTTGTATAGCCTGGCGTCATTTTTCCTCCATACTGATGTAACTTCAGTCTGGCATCTTCTCAAGTACAGGCTTGTCTCATGCACGTTAAAAACCTGCTTGAGTAAATACGTACCTTCGTCAATAATTTCTCAAAGCATTTCAGGAAATTCCTGGGCAGCTTCTCTATCTGCACTCACTGCCTCACCACTTACTTTTACGTTGTGAAATTTGGCTCTCGCCTTGAACTGATGAAACCAGCCATGGCTGGCATTAAGAGATGCGTCCTCTGATTCTTCGCTGTGATTCGGCTTCAAGTCTTCATAAAGGGTTTTAGCTTTCTCTTGAATCAGTGTTAAACTTAGTGGGACTCAAGGCTGATGCTGACCCTGCATCCACAAACCAAGCAGTTTCTCCGTCTTCTCCATCACTCTTCCGCGCTTTGGTGTTACTGTTGACATCATCGACAGCAGACCTCATGTGTTCTGTGATCTTGTTCTTTAGAATCCTGCTGCTGCTTTAAAATCGTGTGGAACGATTCATGTTTTAAGAACAAGTAATGTCTCCTATCTTTTCGCCTTGCTCCCCTCTCTCAATTATTTTCACTTCTGTTTCCATCGTTACTGTTTCTTAGCAGTACCAGCCACTTGACCGCCACTGTTACGCTTGCTTCCAAGCATCCTGGGCATGAAATAAAGATACCCTACTGCTGTGCTCTGTATAATAGTACTGGACAGTAAAGTGCACAAAAGCACAACCACTTATGGAGGATGCATGCAGGTGACAGTGTACACTGGTCACGTGAACTAACTTAGGTGATTAGGATGAGAATGCACGTTCACGTCTTTGAAAGTTTGCTCCTTGAAGGTTCACGTGTAGAGGACTTTACTGTGCCCTGGGGGTTAGGGAGGCTAGCCACTGTAGAACTGTTTTTCGGTTTGTTACAGGTCTGTGAAACTCATGAACGTTAAGCCTCATTGGCCATCAGAGTCAAGAGAACCAGGAGCGCCCCCTGGTGGGAGCTGCGCAGACTGGAGCACCAAGTGAAAGTGTCAGTCGCTCAGTCGGCCCGACTCTTTGTGACCCCAGGGACTGCAGCCCGCCAGACTCATCTGTGCATGGGGATTCTCCAGGCAGGAACACTGGAGTGGGTTGTCATTGCCTTCTCCAGGGGATCATCCTGACCCAGGGATAGAACTTGGGTCTCCTGCACTGCAGGCAGATGCATTACTGTCTGAGCCACCAGTGAAAGTGAAGTTGCTCAGTCATGTCCAGCTCTTTGGGAATGCGTACACTGTAGCCTACCAGGCTCCTCGGTCCATGGGGTTTTCCAGGCAAGAGTACTGGAGTGGGTGGCCATTTCCTCCTCCAGGGGATCTTTCTGACCCAGGGATTGAACCCGGGTCTCTCGCGTTGCAGGCAGACGCTTTACGTCTGAGCCTCCAGGGAAGCCCTTTCAGTATGCACAGGTCTTGGGGGAGATACCGGTTACCTGCAGCATGGCCAAGGGAGAGTGCCGTGACATGCCCGCCCTCTGAGTTCTCTGAAGTGATTACTCTAGGCCCCTAGACACGTGTTAAAGTAGATGCCTGCTCCTCAGGCTGAAGTTTTAATGTAAGCCAATAAGGCTCTTTCATGGAAAGGCTGACTGCCTCTGTGCTGGACGCTGGGGTAGGTGAGCTTGAGTGAGCCCTTAAGAGCCACTTCTCAGTGCGCTGCAGTCTTCTACGTGTCATAGACCCGAGCTCCACTGCCTTTCTGAGCTAGATACTTTGAGCGCTCATTTCTCAGGTATAGGTCTTTTAAGTTGGGGTGCCCATTGTGGGGTTCAAACCCTTCATTCCTCAGGGAGAAGCTCAGGGTTGTGAGTTGCCTCCCTCCTCACCAAAACTGTGGTTTGTGGGAAAATTTTGTCTCAGTCTTTCCTACCTGTTTTGAAGTGGGTTTTTCTTCCTTTGCCTGATATGAAGGAGTCACTCAGCTGGTTTGGGCATTTCTTTCAGAGAAAGAAACCTTTTCTTTCTTTACTAAATGTAACTGTAGGTCTGGTGTGTCTGTGTGGGAGGTGGGTTCAGCAGCCTCCTAGGTTGCTGTCTTAAACTAGGACCCAGTGGGGACCGTTTTCAAGGCTGCTTACCACAACTAAATTCTGAAAACCTGTAGACCATGTTAAGTATTTATTTTATTCTAAAGGTTATAGGAAACTATGAAAGACTTTTAAACAGAGAATTCATAAGCTCAGATTTGAATTAAAAAATAACTGCCCAGTGTCAGGAATAGGTAGGCTAGTGTGGATGCTGGAAACTAAAAGATTACCGGTGGCTTAGAGGTTAAAGCATCTGCCTGTAATGCGGGAGACCTGGGTTCGATCCCTGGGTCAGGAAGATCCCCTGGAGAAGGAAATGGCAACCCACTCCAGTATTCTTGCTTGGAGAATCCCATGGACAGAGGAGCTTGTCGGGCTACAGTCCACGGGTCGCAAAGAGTCGGACACAACTGAGCGACTTTCGGTTCGGTATAGAGGATGAGTATGCTGTGGTGGTTTGAAGTTTAGTGGTAGCCGTGGAAATGGAATAAGTGGATACCATAAAAGGATGTCAGTGATGTGAAATTTGTGTACCTAAAAGATAGCTTTGATGAGGGAGTTCAAAGGAAGAAGTCAAGGATGATTCTCCGTGTTCTGTCTCCTCCAGTAGTGTGGATGGTGGCGCTGTTTCCTGGGACAGGACCAAAGGGAACAATTTAAGTCCACCATTTAAGAGGAGGAGGAGGAGCTGGCGGAAGTTAGAAAAAAGCAGGAGATGAAGGTGACACATTCTTTCCATCTGGTGATGGGTCTGTAGTTTTTAATTCCTTCTAGCTTGAAAACAGTATAATCAATGTTGAAGGAAAGACATGTCTAAGAGATAGCTGGCTTCTTTTGTTCAACATTTTTTTCAACACATATATTTTTCAGACTTCATTGTATGAAAGACATTGTGTTGAGTAATGCCTAATGTTCGAGGTGAAATGGCAAATTCTAGCTCAGACAGTCTCACAAGTTGTTAGCATCTCAGAGGTGTCACAAAGTTTTGATTCTTTCAGTTGACTATTTGAGTTCTAGAAACATGATTTTTGTTTACTTTCTCAGAAGTGAGCAGAGAGCTCTTTCACCTTAACCAAACTGATGTCAAAGTTCCACTGGTCAGCTGTCACGTCATTAAGGTAGAATAAGGAATAGAAATGTCAGCTGCCCAACAGGGTTTTTTCTCCCCTCTAAGAAAGCCAGGATATTGTTTACTGAGCATCGTATCAGCAGGGGCGTTAGACACCCTAAATATATAGTTTCCTCAAGCTGTGATAATCTGTGCCATCTTTTCTTCTATGTGGTACACCTGCCAGAACAGTAGGTGAAACCAGGGGCTTACTGAAAGATCCTAGTGGTTCCCCCTCTTCTCCCTGTACCGCCATCACCATGCACACCCTCCACCCCCATCTGCTGTGCTCCTGCCGGGTCTCCGTTCTCTTTGGTAACTATGAGTAAACTCAGAACATTCAATGAAAGAAATGTGACTGTGTCAAATTTGGTTTTACTGCTTTGCTGTTGGTTTGTTTGTAATCCAGTTGTATTTGGTATCTTGGATATTCAAGCTCAAGAAAGTAAATAAAGCACTCAGCAAACTATAGTATGTTGAATTCCTCATTCTTATCCTAGATACTTATGAGAAGCTAAAATACGGTTCAGATTTGGGTTGTGAGAGAAAGTTTTGTTTTTTCAAATTGAGAAACTGTAAGCATGGAGTTGCTGTTTACCAAGAAGGGGAAGACTGAGTGGAGTGAATTTGAGGGAGACAGTCACTGGCTGGTGCTTGAGGCACCTTTTACGCTGTATGTGGACATAAATGTTGTTTGGGCAGCTGCATATATGATTCTGAAGTTAAGAGGAGACCTCTTGGCTATATTAAATTTGCATGTTTTTGGCATGTTGATGGCATTGCAAGCCATAAGACAAAATGAAATCACCGAAATGATATGAATAGAGGAGCGAAGCTCTGGGATTGAGCACGGGACACACCTGGACAGTGAGGTTTTGGAGATGAGGAACCAACAGAAGAGAAGGAGCAGCTGTTGAACAGGAGTAAATTCGAGAGTAGTATTCTTAAAGCCAAGCGGAGAGCGTCTCAAGGGTGAGAGAACAAAGCAAGTACTGAAGAAAAGGGGGTTGGATGAATCAGACATGAGGGGGCGGTCCTGGTGGTCCAGGGATTAGGGATCCGCCTTCCAGGGCCGAGGACACGGGTTCGAGCCCTGGCTGGGGACTGAGATCCCACATGCTGAAGGGCAGCTAAGCCTGTGAGCCACAACTCGAGAGGAGACTGGCAGCACAACAGAAGGTGCCACGTGCTGCAGCTTAGACCCAGTGCAACCAAGGAGAGTTTAGAAAAGAAACAGAGACATGAGGAAATTTGGGGGATTGATAGATGTGCTCATTATCTTGATTGTGGGATGGTTTTACAGGTTTACATGTATCCTTCACATATGCTGTATGTTACACATATGCAGTTTTTATATCACTTATTTCTCAATAAGTGAAGTTGCTCAGTCATGTCTGACTCTTTGTGACCCCATGGACTGTCCATGGGATTTTCCAGGCAAGAGTACTGGAGTCGGTTGCCATTTCCTTCTCCAGGAGATCTTCCCCACCCAGGGACTGAACCCGGGTCTCCCACTACAATGCTTTACCATCTGAGCCACCAGAGAAGTCCAATTTCTCAATAAGGCAACATTTAAAAAATTTCTTGTATTAAATATTCATTTATTTTTTTTTTAAAGGAAGGAGTGAACAGCTGTCAAATGCTTTTGATAGATCAAGTAAGATGAGAATTTTCTAGGAAATAGCATCCTTGCTTGCCTTAACTAGAATACTGTCAGTGGAGTTGTGGGTACAGAAGTGTGATTTGTGTGAGTTCAAGAGAGAATGGGAAGAGAGGAAATAGAGACAGAGCTCCAGACAACTTTTTAAAAGAGTTTTGCTGAAAAGAGAATTTGAAAAATGAGATTGAAGGGAGATGTGAAGTCAAAAGGAAGCTTTTTGTTTTGTTTTTAAGAAGGAAACAGTTACAGCTTACAAAGGTAGGATAGCTTGTTTTTATGTAGATGGTAATAAATTGACAGGAAAAAATAGATGCTATGTGAAAGGAAAAGTGTCATGGGAAAAGAGAAGAATTTCTGTAGTGATATCCATATATTCCTTTGCCATTGGTCTTGAGAATTCTGCCCATATTTATGACAATGAATTTCTAAATCTGTTTGGATATGCTTTTTATTTTATTCATTGTTTATTTTAAAACTTCATGGGTCACTTTTGAAAATAGCTTTATTTAAAGCCGATATATGTTATTTATATATAATTGCCGTGTTTGATATTCTTCATCTTGTCTGTTCTTAAGGTTGATACTGATTATATACTGGTGTCTCTTATTTTGTTTCAAGAAATTATAATATCCATGCTTCTTCAAATAGAATGTAGATCTTCCAATCTAGCATTTACCAGGATAACTGAGATTGTTACATCAAGCTACCATCATTAGCTGCTAAGAGTCTTTCCTTAACATGATGTGCTCTCTCAATAAAGTAGCTATGTGAAATAGTTTTACAGAAGAATTTGACAAAGTAAAAATTTTGTCAAAGTAAAATTATTTTTGTCAAAGTAAATTTTGCACTTCTAATACTCTTAGGATTGATTGCTTTGAGGGTGGGGAAAAAATTGATGTACTCTTTGCTTGTGGTAGCAGTTTCTTCAAATTTTCTGTTTCACAACCCTGATCATAATTCTTTCCATAGGTGATGGGAAACTCAGGAACTTTCAAAAGAAGTCTTTTATTTTCTGCCCTGTCTTATTTGGGTTTTGAAACTTATCAAGTCATTTCCCAGGCTGTTATGGTTCATGCTGCAGCCAAAGGTAAGCCTAAGCTAAACATCGAGAACACTTAGAGTTATTTGTATTTGTTATATTTTGTTAATAACTTACTATGTTTGAATGTCAGTCTGATGTGTGTGTATATATATATATATATATATATATATATATATATATTCCCTGGTGGCTCAGATGAAGAATCCTGCAATGCAGGAGACCCAGGTTCTGTCCCGGAGTTGGGACGATCCCCTGGAGAAGAGAATGGCAACACACTCCAGTATTCTTGCCTGGAGAATTCCATGGATAGAGGAGCTGGTGGGCTACAGTCCATGGCGTCGTGAAGAGTTGGACACAATTGAGCAACTAACAGTTTCACTTTTCATTTTCATACATGTGTGTGTGTGTGTGTGTATCTGTGTACACAGTAGAGCCTGGAGTAGGAAATGGCAACCCACTCCAGTATTCTTGCCTGGAGAATCCCATGGACAGCAGAGCCTGACGGGCTGCAGTCCCTGGGGTCTCAGAGTGGGACATGACTGAGCGCACCACAGCAGCAGCAATAACAAAGGCTCTGTGTGGAAGGTAAGGGTATCATAAATTCCTCACAGGGAATTACTTTTTTCATTTTTAAAACTGTGTCATATTTAGTTAGTACTAGAGTAAGTTTTCTAATTTTTTATTTTTGAAGGTTTTAATAAATGAATATTAAGTAACATGAATATTCATATTCATTAAGTAAGTGAATATTAAGTATTATGTGTAATAGCTTCATACTTATTTCTACTACACTTCACATTTTGATTGTTCAGAATTTCTGATCTTTCTTTATAGGTGATTTCTGTATCTGATTTCTTTTGCTTCTATGTAAAAGTGTTCATGTGTCTTAGAATTATTGCCAACTGGCTTGGGAAGACTTACTTTATTTTGCCTTTTTTCTTTTATAGTCTTCGAAATTGAAGAAGTCCTTGAACAAGCAGACTACTTATATGAAAGTGGAGAAACAGAAAAACTTTACCAGTTGCTAACCCAGTACAAGGAAAGGTGGGTGATGTATCATAGGCCTAGGTTTGCTGTTGACTGAAATTTTCTGTTATTTAATAATTAACATATTCTTGGTGCTTGGAATTTTTATAGTTTTTAAAAGTTTTTACTTCAAAGTAATATTTCTTAGAGTTCAATTTATAGTATTTTTTTTTCTTATGTTAAGTGACTCAAAAGTGCTACATATATTTCATTGATTTAGAAAAGGTGGTTCTACTTACTCATTCTAGGTAATGTCGACATTTTTTCTTTTTGTTACTTTGCTTTGAATACAAGGTAGTCATTAAATAGACGTTTATTGTCTTTATCTATGTCATATATTTTTCATTTCTTCTGAGTTAATTTCTTACTGCTGTAGGATTTGAATGAACTAGGATTTTTTTGTCACCTTTGAATAATCCCTTTCCTATTTTTAATATTAGCATGCATGCTTAGTCCAGCACATTAATGTGTACTCATTTTGTGGGGGAGAATGGAGATGGAAAGAGGAGATTCAGCCCAATAAAATAAGTCAAATCAGGCTAAATGGCATTTCCAGGTCATTGATCTGCCTCATCTACTGAACTAAAAATATTGAGCCATTTTCAACCGACTTTCTTAGATTTTCCCAAACCAGTTTTCCCCAGAAGACCCATCAATTTCACTTCCTAAATATCTGTAGGATCCAACTTTTCTTCTCCTTCGTCCCCTCAGTAACTTGAGGTGGTTGGCTTGGCATTTTATAGTCACTTCAGTAATAGCAACATAAGCTATAAGGTGGCTGTTGTTCTCTGGCTCAGTTGTGTCCGACTCTTGCTGATCCCATGGACTATAGCCTGCCAGGCTCCTCTGTCCATGGGATTCTCCAGATAGGAACGCTGGAGCGGGTTGCCATTCCTCCTCCAGGGGGTCTTCCTGACCCAGGGGTGGAACCCAGGTCTGCTGCATCGCAGGTGGTTCTTTACCACCGAGCCACCAGGGAGGCTGTCAGGAGGCTATTCTATATTCACTGGATTATAGATACGCTATTGCTACTTACCCTCCGTTTCTCTTTTTAATGATATTTTATTTAGATTTTACTTTGATTTATGTATTTAACTGTCTCGGGCTGAGCTGGGCCTTCACTGCTGCACGTGGGCTGCCTCTGGTTGCTGAGAGCGGGGCCACCGTGCGCAGGCTGCTCTCTGTGGTGGCTCCTCCTGCTGAGGAGCACGGCCTCCAGGTGTATGCGCTTCACTGCTCCACAGCATGTGGGATCTTCCTGAACCACTGATCAAATCCATGTGCCCTGCATTGGCAGGTGGATTCTTAACCCCTGGACCACCGGGGAAGTCCCTACCTTTAGTTTCACTCAATTTTTTTTTTTTAAGTAATATTTATGTATTTTATTTTATTTTTTAACTTTACAATATTGCATTGGTTTTGCCATATATCAACATGAATCTGCCACAGGTATACACGTGTTCCCCATCGAATACTATTTTTGTTTTAAAGTATAACTTAGTAGGTTGAAAGAGAAACATTTAATAAAAGGAATTTTTATTAAAATGGCTTCCCAGGTGGCACAGTGGTAAAACATCCATCTGCTATAAAGGAGACACAAGAGATGTGGGTTCGATCCCTGGGCCGGGAAGATCCCCTGGAGGAGGAAATGGCAACCCACTCCAGTGTTCTTGTCTGGAAAATTTCATGGACAGAGGAGCCTGGTGGACTGTAGTTCATGGGGGTTGCAAAGAGTTGGACATGACTGAGCAACTGAGCATGCATGCACAATTTGTTTTATTTATTAGACATTTCTATCTTATATAATTTTATTTAAACGGCAGTTCTTCAAGGAGTCCAGAGCCCTTGCTTTAAATATTCCATGCATCACGGTATGGGTGACATATTCAAAGATAAGATTTATTTTGAGATTACATTATATTTAATCATCATTCATTAACAGGTATTTATCATATATATTTTTGTATGCCAGGTACTATATTTGGAGCTATGGATACAGCATTTTGTTTCATAGTGCATAACCTTGTCTTTAAATTAATATATTTTATAGTCCTGTCTGAAGCAGTTAGTGAGTTGTCTGAAGCACAGTGCCACTGAACTCAAATGTCAAGTTATATGTTGAATTTTGTAGGGAAATTGTTTAGAGAATTCAAATATAAAGATATTTTCTAAGGAAATTAGTATTTTAGATATTACAGGTAACTTAATGTTTGTATACAATATTGGATATTTTGGAGGAAATTTTAGCACATATAGATTTGTGTGATAGAAAATAATAAATTTAACATTATGAATTATGGATTTTGATATTGTGTTGCTTGCTATGTCCTCACTGACCTGAAAGACCGTATGTATTCATTAGTGATATGACCTTTAACCATGAAAGTGTGAGCTAAAATGGTTGTTGTTTTATATTTATTTCACATCAGTGAAGATGCAGAGTTACTGTGGCGTTTGGCACGGGCATCACGTGATGTAGCTCAGCTTAGTGGAACCTCGGAAGAGGAGAAAAAGTTCTTGGTATATGAAGCCCTAGAGTATGCGAAAAGGGCACTAGAGAAAAACGAATCCAGTTGTGCGGCCCATAAGGTGAGGTGCTTAAGTAATGAGACCGTTACCGTGTATTGAAACGGATTTTGGTCTGTACTTATCTGTTATATGTAACTTACATAGGAACGAAATCGCTCTCTTTTAAAGAAGTAGGGAAGAAATTTATTTTTATAAACTGTTTTTCAAAAAGAAGTAGTATTTTTCTTTGCGTTCTTGAACATCTGTTCTAGATTCATTAGTGTGCTCGATAAATTACTTTGTGAAGGCTTATTTTTAAACTGAAGCATTAGTTCCATCAGTTACCTCTCTCTTTAGTTCTAGTTGTAAAAACACGGGACTAATGTTTTCTCATTTTCCTCACATTTTATTTCTGTCTCATGTGGAGATAGGAGTATAGCAGCTGGACAGCAGATACCTAGTGTAACTTTTTACATGTGACTTCACTAGCTTCTAGATTTCCTGACTGGTTTAGAATAATCTTTTCAGTGGACATGGTGGGGAGGCCAAGGGACACTATTGATATTTTGGATTAGGACCTTACTTTACCACATTAGACTGTCCCCAGGGAAGCCCCCAAGTCATTGTGAGAGCCGAATTCTGTCTTTACGCATTTGCAAATGCTCCCTTTAGGGGATGGTTCCATCTGCCCTGATCCCCACCACCACCGTTTCTTGTTTATATTAAGAATATAACATACAGACCCTTTAAATTTGTTATGACTTGTTTATGGCCCGGAATATGTCCATATTTGTACATGTTCTTTTTGCACATGGAAGGCGTAGTTATTCAGCTGCTGTTGCGCATGCGTCATGCGTGTCATTCCGGTCAAGTTGTTTTACATGTGGTAGTGTGTATGTGTTGATGCTGCTTTCTCTGTTCGTCCCACTTCCCCCTCTGTGTCCATAAGTCCAGTCTCCACATCCACATCTCCATTCCTTGCCTGCAAATAGGTTCATCAATACCAATTTTCTAGAGTCTGTATATATGGGTTAATATACTATATTTGCTTTTCTCTTTTGGACTTACTGCACTCTGTATAATAGGTTTCAGGTTCATCCACCTCACTAGAACTGACTCAAATTTGTTCTTTTTATGGTTGCGTAATATTCCGTTGTATATGTGTACCATATATTTATCCCTTCTTCTGTCGATGGACATCTGGGTTGCTTCCATGTCCTAGCTGTTGTAAATAGTGCTACTGTGAACATTGGGATACATGTGTCTTTTTCAGTTATGGTTTCCTCAGGGTATATATGCCCAGTAGTGGGATTGCTGGGTCATAGTCGTTTTATTCCTAGTTTTCAAGAAAGCTCCATGCTGTTCTCCATAGTGGCTGTATCAATTTACATTCCCACCAACAGTGCAAGAGGGTTCCCTTTTCTCCACACCCTCTCCAGCATTTATTGTTTGTAGACTTTTTGACAATGGCCATTCTGACTGGTGTGAGGTGATAAACCTCATTGTGGTTTTGATTTACATTTCTTGTCCTGAGTCTGACTTTCGCCAGCACCTAGGTTTATGAAGCTTGGATATTTGGTTTCAGTTCTCAGGGAAGAAGCTCGGATTGTCTCAGTTTGGGTTTGTTGTCCAGCTATGGGCGTGAGGACAAAGTCACGATTGATAGATATGGCCATTATTACTATAGTAACGTGGCTGTGAAATAAGAAACAGTGCCCAGAAAATAGGTTGAGAAAATAAAACGATAATGTTAAATTGCACATTTTTATAAATTTATATTCATATCATAAATATGAATCATTATATCCCCATTGTGTTGGTAACTTTCTTAGAGATACACTGACCTCTGTCTTATATTATAGTTCTCTATAAACATGTCCTAACTTAAGTTCCTTACGGGCTATGTCTACTTTTTCTTTGTATTTTCTAGTATATTTAATACAGGTTTTGTGCTCAGCTTTTGTTAAATGAGAATAACTACTGAGGAGTTGCAGCCTGGTATTGAATGGGATATTATGGAATATTAGTACTCTTATTCCTTTGTTTCTTCTGTTTTTAGTGGTATGCAATCTGTATTGGTGATGTTGGAGATTATGAAGGAATCAAGGCTAAAATTGCAAATGCCTACATTATCAAGGAGCATTTTGAGGTACCGATGGACTTGAAGAGTCAATAGTTTTCTGAGTAGACTTCTGTTTCACTTATTTCTTGCTGGATAGCAAACCACCTAAAGCTCAGTGGCCTAAAACAGTGACAAATTATTTCTCAAAATTCTGTGGACTAACCGTGCACAGTCGTGCCTCCATTCTGCTCGTTGTGGCTGAGGTCATTTAAAGGGCTCCCTTCACCTGGACCCTCAGCTCGGACAGGAATGGACGAGATGCCCTCTCGCGTGTGGCGTTTCTCCCTACTTTTCTTCTCAACATTTAGTGCTGTAGCCCACGCTTCTGTGTCGCATAGTCACTGCTTCCAAGAGTGAGCGTGCCAGGGGAAAAGTTCCACTGTGCAGACTTTTATCAAGCATGTTTGCATCACACTTAGTAATAACCTGTCGGCCTAAACAAGTCATTTGGCCAAGACCAGAGAACGTGAGGGGGGGTTATACAAAGTCCTGCGTGCCAGGAGGTATGGTCTCATCCGGCGGTCTAATCTAATTGACACACTGCCGGGGTCCAGCCCCGGCGGATCCAGGGAATTCGAGGCGGGGACGGCGTCGGCGAGGATCAGGAAACAACTGCTTAATTAAACGTTAATTAAGGATATAAGGAGTAATGGAATAAGGATAGCTCAGTGAGGAAATTCAGTGGAGAAAAGAGGCTGAATAATTCAGTCAGAAGGTAAGAGAAAGAACGACATGAGGAGACCAAGTTTCGGTGAACAAGGCCCGCACTTTATTTTCCAAAGTAGTTTTTATACCTTAAGTTATGCATAGAGGATAATGGGGGAAGGGGTAGAGTCAGGCAGCAAACCAGGCTTTCTTCCTGCAAACTTATCATATGCAAAAGTTTAGGTGATTTGCATCATCTTCTGGCCCAGAGGCCTTTTCCTCTAAAGGTGATTATTCTAAAGTCAGGCGCCAGCCTCCAAAAAGCATTAGATAAAGTTGCATTCCTACAGAGCAAAGGTGTGGTGGGCTATAACAAGAAAAAGAATTAACTCAAGGGTCCCAGGTTACAAACATTAAAGCTACTATTTACACCAATTATATTAATCAATACACTGCCAGGCACACAGCAGGTAAGGGATATGGAGACTTAGCAGCAAATATTGGCCCAACAAGTGAAAATCCCTTCACCAATACAATTTCTAATCAATCTTTTGACTGCTCAAAGGAATCTGTATTTAGACAGTTTAGAACATCTCATGCCTCTCACAGTTTGGAGGCTCTGAGCAATCACATGTGGCCGGAAAAACCTATTCAGGCAGGCTAGAGGACTTCCAAGGGAGTTTGTAGGTTGAAACACTGTCACACCCAGAAATTATTAACTGGAGCTGTAAGCTAACTCTTTTTTCAGAGAGAGGTAGTGGGGGACAGCCCCCCGTAAAGTCAGAGGTGTAGGTGAAAGCACAAAGCAGAAAGTAGGCAGACTCTGGTTTTGGGGGTAGATTGCTCGAGAATTTCCAGGGAGACTCCTGAGGCTTGATCCCGCCTTTGTGTATGCCAAGCCTCCTTCCTCATGACCTTTGCCAGGGGCGGAGCTCGCTCCCCGCAACATACCACTTGCAAAGGTAATAGTACTATATATGAGTATGATCTCTGTGTTTTAATATTTCCCCCAAAGTTCATTTACTTATTATAGTAAGCTCTTCCTTAGGTGCCAGAAACTCTCCAGGAATTTGTATGTTTCATGTTGTACTTACACATTATTCTATTGTCCAAAAACAAGCAACAAAAAAACTGCAGCTAAAAACCCAGTGTATTTATCTTTTGATATTATAGACCATCTCAAAAATACAAATTAAGAGAAAGTGATGAAAACAAACATATTTATCATTACTGATTCAATTCCTAATTATTGTAATGACTAGAAGGAAAGAGCACTGGACTAGGAGTCAGAAGACTTAGCTTCTAATTTGGGCATCAATAGTATATATATACATGTATACATACACACACACACATATACGTTGATATACATACATACATATTTTGATTTAGTAATACAGATTTTTCACATTTTAAGACCTTTGAAATCAGATTGCATTATATATAATCAGCAGTGCTTTTTTCTTAGTGGTATATAAAATGATGATGTCATACCTTTTATGTTATCTTAGAGATTCAGTGAAATAGAATCTCAGATGCATTAGATAAATCACTTAGATTATTTTGTGCCTTGGGATGTAGAAATACCTGATAACTTCCAAGTGAATAATGAAACACTGCATATAATAAACATACACTTCAAAGAAACTGTGAAGACTATAGATTATTTAAAAATAAGCAATGTTTCTAAGTTTTTAAGTGTGTATATTAACTATATTTTTTAAATGACAGTGTTTAGTGTTTATATACTTAAAAGATCATTTAAACTACTTCTATTTCACATTCCATTATTACATCTAAAACCATAAGGAATTACTATTTCGGTATTGTTTTTGAAGAAACTTAAACTTATGACAGAAAGGATTATAAAAGAAAAGATTTGCTTAAGTATAGCCCCTCTGAATACATCCCAAAAGTAAATTAAACTGTAATATCCCAAGGCATCAGTTGTATATGGTGAATTAACTTCTTTCCTTTGCATCAAAATGGACTAGCTCTGTACCATTCTTGGCAGAATGGAAAATATAGTAACTTGTATAATATTTTGTAGGGCTTAATTTTCTGGTGGAACTCTGATTTGGAAAGCCTGCTTAGAATATGAGCTGTATATACTTTAAAGTATATTCTTCTGTGTAAAGCACATCACTTTATTTATAGAAAAGTCAAAATTAGGTCAATGGTGATTCCTACCCATATTATTGGTAACGAGATTTCCGCCAAGTCATAGGTGATTAGCCTTATTTAGCTATTCTCTCTCTCATTACTAACATTATGAGACTTACAAAAAAGTAAAAATAATGATGACTCTGATGATAGAAAATATTACTGTGTTAAGCACCTCCTGTTAACTTGCTCATTTAATTTTTACCACAACCTTATAAGTTAAGTGTACTGCTTTCCTGATTCTGTACAAGAGCAAACTCAGGCTTGGAAAGAATACAGAACTTGCTAAGGTCAAAAAGTTAGAGGTCACTGAGCTGTGATTTGAACCCTATTTGGTCTGACTTCAGAGTCACTGTAGTAACTAGTACAGGTACTTAAAAATGTGTATTTCACACATTATCAACTGAAAGTGAAAATGTGTTTTTATAGAAAAGTGTAAGCTAGCAAGTCTTAAAAAGGGTTTTTTTTTTTTAATATGTATATTTAATAGGATTAACATTAATCTGTGAGATTTCCTTAGTGGTTTTCAACAAAATAATGAAAAATTGAGGAGTAATTTTTTTAAAGTTGTTGTTGTAGTTCTGTAGTTTATGCTTTACATTAATTCATATAGGACCTGCACATAATAAATAGAAACTAGGGAGACTATCAGTATATTTTATATTGTACATAATTATTCTATTAATGAATTCTGTGAATAAGTAGTATTTATTCTCCCTTTGTTAAATATAGATGGGGAAGTTAAACCAAATTTGCACATAGGAAGAGACTTTCTAAAATTATGTATTTTGTTTTTCTAACAATAATTTTACTTAACAGTCATATAGGACTTGCCACAAAGAACTATTATTTTGTTTTCCTTTAATCTTGAAGATATAACTGAGAGTGATATATTATCACTGTTGTCAAATTCGATTCATTCAGATTTTGTTTTCTTTCCTCTTGCTATATCCTGCTATCAGTTTCTGATTCTTATAAAATAGTAATCTAAGTAATTAATAGTGTGCTGAAATAAATTTAAAGAGTCAAAAGGAAGAAAATTTGTGTTGATTATCTTAGAAAAATGAAATTCTTGGTTGCATTTTTTTTTAAATCATGGGTTTTGTCAGCAAATATGGTAACGTACTTATTGGTGTTTAGAAAACAAATATGATTTATTTTCTCATTTCTTGTTAGAAAGCAATTGAACTGAACCCTAAAGACGCTACTTCAATTCACCTTATGGGTATTTGGTAAGAAAATTTCTTGAAATAAATATTTCAGTGGTACTTACTATCATCTTATTTTGTAGTATATAAAAAAGTAAAATGTTTCAAATATTTGGGAGTCAAGAGTGTTTAATCCATTAGATTAACTTACAGTTGTAGTGGTTATTTAGTGTTTAGTATTTAGAAAATATTAAATTTGATTGTGATTTTGTTAAATATTGTTATTCAGATTATTTAGAAATAGGTACTAAGACTAAACAGGCATTGAAACTTTTCATTAGACTTTACATTCCCTTTTTTTGGGAAAGATTATTCTCATTTACCAGACTAAATGGAATTGGATTAAGCTAACTATATAAAAATAGGATGGCCTCAGAGGGTCTTTGTATCTTCAAAGTATGTCAAATACAGTGTGATTCATCTGAGGAATTTTAGTGTCTTTCCATTTTTATGTAATCTCTCTTCAAAGCACATCCTTATTTTGCTGGTATGAGCATACACCAGTGTGTTAAATGCTTACTGGTTTGAGAGTCTTAGGTTTACCACCATTTTCTTTATGTGTGGTCTACAGAGCTGAGTATTTATTGTCTTCCATGAGGGGTGCAATTGGAGAGGGAAATGGCAAGCCACTCCAGTGTTCTTGCCTGGAGAATCCCAGGGACAGAGGAGCCTGGTGGGCTGCCGTCTATGGGGTCGCACAGAGTTGGACACGACTGAAGCGACTTAGCAGCAGCAGCAGCATGAGGGGTGCAAAGTCCCGTATCAAACTCTCTTTAAAGAGAAGTAAATACTGGATAAAGGACATGTTTAACAAAACACATACTGAGTGAGAATTAATGATGATTGAGGGATAGTAATTCAGATGCTGGTGACCAAATATGAATGAACTAGTTTCTTTCTCAAGGACTTCAGACCCTAATCAAAGATCGAACACTTTTTTCCTCCTTATTTCAGAAAGTTGTCGAGAGTTTTGCTGTTACTTTTTTTATTAACCTTTTTATTTTGTACTGGAGTATAGCTGGTTAGCGATGCTGTGATGGTTTCAGGTGGACAGCCAGGGCCTCGGCCGTACATATCCATGTGTCCCTTCTCCCTCGAACCCCCTCCCATCCAGGCTGCCACGTGACACTGAGCAGAGCTCCCTGTGCTGTGGAACTAGCTTAGGGCTGCTAGTGGGGGCGGAAGGTGAGTGGGGAAGGAGTATTTAGGGAGTGTGGGATGGACAGGCACACACTGCTGTGTTTAAGATGGATAAGCAGCAAGGGCCTCCTCTAATATCGGATGTTCATTACTGCCTCTCCCTTTCACATTTGTAAACTTGTTGGTTGTTCTTGTCATTTAAGTATACCATGTTTTGTTATTTTTCTTGTTTTTTTAAAAACTTCTCTGAGTTAGTTTTTATGTAAAAAAATAGGGGTAATGATTCTATCTCATTTTATTATTGTAAGGAGTAGATGAGATAATCACTCAGCTCAGCACTTTGTACAAAGTGAGTACTCAGTGGTGAATGATACACTGTAGTATCATTACTATTATAAATATTGCTTACTGTTTACACCTAGTCACAAAATACACCGTGATCAATGGAGCAATATCAGTCAGTCTCTAAATAACTCAGTATAAATATTAACCTACTGGGTATTATGAGAAGTATAAGCTGTTTAAATATACAGTAGGAGAAGATCCCCTTTATATATGTTAATATGCTTAGTTCTCTTTAAGAGAAAAAAAGAAGGTGCAATTTGAATACATGTGTCATTTTCTTTCCCTATAGGTGTTACACAGTTGCTGAAATGCCTTGGTATCAAAGAAGGATTGCTAAAGTGCTGTTTGCAACTCCGCCTAGCTCCACCTATGAGGAGGTAGTGTGAGGTCCTTTGTTGGTTATTCTGGTTTCTTAACCGCTGGGCCGCTCTGCGGTGTCCACTCATCCGGAGCTCTGAGCAGTGAGGGCCGCCAGCACGTTCTGATGGCCCCGTGCGGCTCTTATCACAGAGGCCTAATGCTTATGATCCGTGATGGTGAGTGTTTGTTTCCCTTTTAGGTGAATGGCTGATCATTCTGGTTTATTGCCCCTAAAGAACCCCGTGGCTGAAAGCTACCTTCATTTTCTTTTTGAAATCTGTAACATATGAAAATTATAAAATAGAGCAGGAAATACGCAATTGCTTCTCAGTATATTTTAGGGACACATTCTAGGCTTCCCTGGTGGCCCAGATGGCACACATTCTGTAAGATAACAGCCGTCTGGGAATTAGAGCATGTTTGTATTGATAGATAGTACTTAGAGCATTTTGTAAAAGCAGGTTTGAAAGCCTTATAGTCTCATTTCTAAGGTCTTTGCTTTTCCTGTTAAAAGTAAAACCTGAAAGGGATTTCAGGGCACATATTTTGGGTTTACTTATCACAAAATTTTCAGGGTAAGGAAGGAGACGGTTGAAAAACATTTCCCAATACTTGATCACAGTGTTTTCTGTGAAGCTATAGTGTAGAATTTGAGGTAGAGTTGTGAAATATTTGTTTTTATTAAAAAGAATGCATTCTCACAAAAAAGACAGAATCATCTCTACTCCAACAAATTAGTTATGTATCTAAAAGATAAGTGTCAGTTGCCGTACTATGGAAACAGGTTTAAGTGGGACGAAAAGGAATTAGCAGGGACTTGCAGGTGGACATGAACATCTTATGTAGGGATTTCTGTTACAAAGGACTCTTAGAGATACATTGGCCCAACCTGTGTATTGCTGTAAACACACCTTTTAATTTTATCTAGTTTTTATTCATAAAGCCACTCTTCTGATTGAAGAAGAAAAATGTCAGAATAATCTGAGTTGTACATGATAATGATCTTTCCTCTCTTCATGTGGTGCTGGTTTCAGTCCGAGTTCTGAGTAACAATCAAGTTATTACTAGAAATGTATGTAATCTGTATTCTGATGATTTAATAGTGTTATGTTCAATTTTGCTGTATTAACTCTCATTGTTGATGAATTGACTGTTATTTAAGGGGATCATTATTTTAGGATGGTTTGATTTACTTCCTATATTTAATGTAGGAATAGATCTTTTGAAAAAATGCTTTTTCAGTACTCTGTTTTAATCCTTTTCAATGTATTGAAAATACAATTTTTGTGTATTTGACAGGCCCTAGGCTACTTTCACAGGGCAGAGCAAGGTAACCTTTTTTATTTCATATAACTGTATGAATGTCAAACATGTAATAGTAATTTTTCTTGTGGGGTCTTCCCGGACCAGGGGTAGAATGCGTGTCCCCTGCATTCCCGTCCAGTGTACCACGAGGGAAGTCCTCAAATAATTTTTAGAAGTCCTTATTTAGTAAAGATCTCCTGAGAAAGAAATAGACTCCTAGTGAATTTAGAGCTGCAGTTCTAACAGTCCTTCATTTGATGTAATTCAACCTTCCTTTTTGAGAGGAGGCTTTGATGGATTAACTCTTTAAGATTGCACAGCAAATCAGAAGCATGTATTTATCTTCATTTAAAATTTTTATTTTTTAACACCAAAGTATAATTGACATATAACACTGTATTAGCTTCATGTGTACAGCATGACTTGATATTCACAGACATCATGAAACACATCATGATCACAAAATCAAGTCCAGTCAACACCTGTCACCTCACAGAGTTACTAAAAGACACTTTTTAAAGATCAACTGTCTTAGCAAATTTCAGATGGCATTTAAATGAGAACTCTCTGCTTTAAACCAGGTCAGTCTTTGTTCTGTTGCAGATAGCCTTTTGTGGTGAAGAGTTTTATGTTACCCTTACTTTGAAGAAACAGCCAGCCTAGAAAACATTAGCTTACGTTTATCCTTTCTAATGGCAGAAACTAGAGACGTCAGAGACAGAAGCCTAAGGTCCAAATACTCCCACCCCCCCAAAAAAAAACCGTTGCCAATATGTCTATAAAACTTAATCAGAAGAAAATTAAAACAATTTACTAAATTTGAGAGCCTACTCATATGGACTTGTTCAAATGCTTTCATAATAGCAAAGCATTTTAAAACACATTTCTTCTAAAGAATTTTGTCTGAATGTTAACTGTGTTATGTGTTAATTCTGACTTACTGTTAATGACCTTCCATTGACATCCTCTCATGATGGTAGTTTTACATTATCATGGGTATGATGTGGGAATGCATTTTTCTCGAACTTAAAGTATAATTACAAAGTTAAAAAAGCACCTTAAGAGACTTAAGCATTTGGGTTGCTGAGAAGAACATGGTCATACTTTTATGGAGCCAAATGACCCTTGGTAATTCCATCATCCTCCAGGCTTCACTGTACGGTCACCTCCTCTCGGGGGCCTTTGCTTATGGCTGATGTTTGGTTTAGAAACTCTTCCCATGCTTTTAGTACCCTTTATTTCCCCCTTCATGGCCCTTAGCAGTCCACAGTGTGACTGTTTCCCTGTCTGAAACGAAATTCAGGGAAGATGTGACTGTCTTCTGCGTACATGGCACCCTCGTCGCTTAGCACAGAACACTGGGCAGACTTGCCAAAGGGCGGCGTAAGCGGGGGCGGAATGACGGAGTCTGCTTAACTCTGAGGAAGCCTTATGCACATCAGCATGGCATCTTACAAACATCTTCGGATTAAAGAACTAAAACAAGTTTGGGTTAAGAAACAAATGTAGTTAATCATAAATCATATCCAGGAAAAATTATACTTTAAATATAGAAGGGTCCCAGGTTGATAGGAAACTATAAATTAATGCAGTAAGACAGTCCCATGCTTTCCTTCATAGGCTTTTTGTTCACATTTTTGCTTCAGCCAAACATATTCTCCACTTAGATGTTAAAATTCTGCTCAGCCCCCAAGTCAGCCCGTGTGTAACCTCTTAGCTGCTTTTTTTCGGTTTCCCATAGAACTTTAAAATTTGTACTCCTGTCAAAGCAGTATCTCTATTCTTATGTTACATTCATATGTGCTAATGCTTGTCACTGCTTTTCATTACAAATTCCAAAAGAGCAGAGACTTTATCTGTGCTTAAACATAGCCCACGGGCTTCCCTGGCGGCTCAGCAGTAAAGAATCTGCCTGGAATGCAGGAGACAGGGGTTCGATCCCTGGGTCAGGAGGATCCCCTGGAGAAGGAAATGGCAACCCACTCTAGTATTCTTGCCTGGAGAATCCGTGGACAGAGAAGCCTGGTGGGCTACAGTCCCTGGGGTCACAAAGAGTCAGACAACAACTGGGCACCACCACCAAACAGCCCACATTCAGTAAAGGCTGATCAAATGTGTGTACACACACACACACACACACACACACACTCATCATGACTTCATTTACTCAGGCACCAAGTACATACTGAGCACAGTTCGAGGCACTGTTCTAGGCACTTAGGATCCAGGGAACAAAAGAGGTGGGGCTTATTGTCTATCAGGACCCCTCAGGTTTTCATCTATTAAATGGAGTACCAGTTTTATAAAATTGCTGTGAAAATAAGAAATATGTGTAATATAAATGGCTAGCACAAAGTAGACACTCAAAAAATAGTAATTATCTCAAAATTTTTTGATAGGAATAGTTGAGCGAAATAGAATCCTCATTAGCCTAGTATATTACAGTAAGTCCCTTACATACAAACTTTCAAGTTGGGAACCTGAAGAGATAGTTACGTTAGTTCACGTATCTGGTGTACACTGTCAGCGTGCGCGTCCCCTACAGGAGTGTGGGCTTCCGTGTGCTGGGCAGTGCTGTGGAGGCGCAGGATCTTCATTTCAAGCCCAGGAGGTCCGGAAGCAGGTGTGAGAGCAGCAGGGCTGTAGCTGGTATCTCCTGTGCTGACTGACGACCCTTCAGCTCTGCCATCTCCCCTCCTCCTCCTCCTCCACAAAGTAACTCTGTCTGTCCGCTCAGTGCCAGCCCCTGGATGCCAGCTGTTGTACTGTAAAGGTTTTTATGTATTATTTGTGAAAAGTATTCCACTACAATACTACATAGCCCATTGTATTAGTTGGCCTAGGCTAACTTTCCTGGACTTAGGAACCAACCAGACGTACGAATGTGTGCACTCTCAGAATGGGTCTTGTTCAAATGGAGGGGACCTACTGTATTGGCGTTTAGACCAGAAAATTTAAGCCTTGCAAAATAAGAGCAATACTGTTTCACTGGAGATAAAATGTAAATCCTTTTTCTTTCTTACGTACAGTGGATCCAAACTTCTACAGCAAAAACTTGCTCCTTCTAGGAAAGACATATTTGAAGCTGCACAACAAAAAGCTCGCTGCTTTCTGGCTAACAAAGGCCAAGGACTACCCAGCGCACACAGAGGAGGATAAACAGGTACAGCATCTCCAGAACAAGGCAGACAGGTTTCCACTGAGGCACGTGAAGGAAAGGGGAATCAAGAACTGCTTTAAAAATGTCATTGTCTAAATGCATATTATTAAATAATAGTGCTTATTTCAAATGTATATAGCAAATGTTTTTGGAGAAGGAAATGGCAACCCACTGCAGTATTCTTGCCTGGAAAATCCCACGGACAGAGGAGCCTAGCGGGCTACCGTCCATAGGGTTGCAAAGAGCTGGACACGACTGAATACACACACATAGCAAATATTTAGTTACTACCAACAAACATGTATGAATTTCTCACTACAATATAGAATTGTTCCTGTTTGACATATCTATATATAACAGATCAGGTGATTTCTAAAACATAAAAGGCAAGGAATGTGTGCTAATGTGAAAGAATTCTCCAAGCGTCTCATCTCTGAGTTCTCTAAGGAATTTTATTCTTTGTGTACTAGTCTGGTTTTTTTTGAAACTCTTAGAAAACTACTTTATAAACTTGTTTCACAAGTTGATCTCTGTGCAGTATTGTTTATTTATAATATGCATTCTTCCGTTTTAGATACAGACAGAAGCTGCTCAGCTACTTAGAGGTTTCAGTGACAAGAACTGAGAATTTTTCAATGAAGTACCTAAGGAGCATTGCCTTTTCATCAGATTTTAAAGATAATAAATACATTAACTATAACTGTTCTATGACTGTTCTTTTAACGTTGTGACCATTTAACAGATATACAAAACTCTAGATTTCTTCACAAATAACAAGGCAAAAGAAATGGTTCCCACAAGAGTGGTAGAGACGTCTCTATGGCTGAGAGGCAGAGATGACTGCACCCAAGCTGCCAGCGATACAGCAGGGCGTGAGATTGCCAAGGGGGATGGCAGCACGTCAGGATGGGGATCAAGAAAGGAAAGCTACAGTGCAGAAGCGCTGGCTTAGGAGGGGTGCATTTTCAAGTTGGACTGAAAAGCTGAGCCCTTGCAGAGAAGCAACAGTGACAGGAGCTCAGCAGTTAATTGATGTGTCTTGGAGCCAGCCTGCATAAGGAAAGAGCTGTCAGGAGAGGACTGAAAATGGAGTGGTTTCTTTTTTAAAACGTGAGGTAGTCTTAAAAGTGGATTGATTTTGTCACTCAGTTCAGTTCAGTCGCTCAGTCGTGTCCGACTCTTTGTGACCCCATGAATCGCAGCACGCCAGGCCTCCCTGTCCATCACCAACTCCCAGAATTCACCCAGACTCACGTCCATCGAGTCAGTGATGCCATCCAGCCATCTCATCCTCTGGCGTCCCCTTCTCCTCCTGCCCCCAATCCCTCCCAGCATCAGAGTCTTTTCCAATGAGTCAGCTCTTCGCATGAGGTGGCCAAAGTACTGGAGTTTCGGCTTCAGCATCATTCCTTCCAAAGAAATCCCAGGGCTGATCTCCTTCAGAATGGACTGGTTGGATCTCCTTGCAGTCCAAGGGACTCTCAAGAGTCTTCTCCAACACCACAGTTCAAAAGCATCAATTCTTCGGTGCTCAGCTTTCTTCACAGTCCAACTCTCACATCCATACGTGACCACTGGAAAAACCATAGCCTTGACTAGACGGACCTTTGTTGGCAAAGTAATGTCTCTGCTTTTGAACATGCTATCTAGGTTGGTGAGCCCAAAGTCTATTCCCTAATGGGTGAAAGGAACGTGGAACTCAAGGAGAAATGGAAACGACGGTGTTTAAATAGGACAGTGATCCCTGGGGTGCCCAGTGCAGACCCTAAGTTCTGTGAGAAGTGGTGTCTTGAATGTCACTTAGAGACATCTGAGTGTATGTCTAGGTGGAGTTTTCTCAAAGGGAAAACATACAGTGTGCGTATGTACTCTTTGTGGTTATCATGTGTATTTTCAAACAGAAGCAAACACTCAAAGTATTGGACTATTTATACCCATCTCTGATTCAACAGTTGCTCATCTTTGCTATATTTTACTTATGTGTAAATATTCATATATTTACAAGTATCTGTAAACTTTTGAAATAGTAGACAACATATTTCATCCCTAAATATTTCAGCATTCATTGTCTCAGAATAAAGACATCCTTCTAAACACAAATTCATATTACAACTAGAAAGTTAACAGCAATTCTTTAATATCCAGCCATATTCAAATATCCTTAAATGTCCCAAAATGTCTTATACTTCTAGAAACCAAGATTCAAAGATCATACATTGCATTTAATTTTCCACCTTAGTTTTTTAAAATCTAGAACAGTAACCCATCTTTCTCTCACAGCGTTGTTTTTAAAAAGGCCAGTCCAGTTGTCTTTCAAATCGTCCCTCCTTCCAGAATGGCCTTATTGACCACCTTTAGAGAAACACTGTTCCATCTTATATGTATATTAGATCTTTGACATTTATATTTATCACTTTCTCTGATAGCTACTGCTTGTCTTCACTTTTGAGATGTTTCTTTTTCTTCAGTGTTTTTTTTTTTTTTTTCCCCCTGATTTAAGTTAGTAGGCATTTCACATCTTCATGTTTTTTGGTCCAGTTCTGAATTTCTAATTTGGATTTTTCTCGTCTGCAATTATTATTTAGATATAATTCAGACTAGTACTTAGTGTTTAAGGATTTTACTGTGTTTTTTTTTTTTTCTCTCCTGTTTAGCATTTTCATCTGAAATTTCCTCGTTTTCAGTTTTCTCTTTAGAGTGACTTTGAATGTCATTTTTTGGAGGTATGACTTTTTTGTATGTATTTAATAACCAGCAATGCCACTTTATCAAATGGGAGGTAAGCAGTTTGGATTAGTTCAGTAACATCCTCAGTAATTTACAAAATGAAATAGTTTTGTAAAAATAAGATTTCTTTTAGTCATAAAGCCTTTTATGGAGGGGAGGATCTGTCTTTGATATTATGTAGAGCTGTTTAAAATTTTTTCCCTTTGCAATAGATTTGTAAGAAGTTGCCAAAAAGTACTACTCAGAAAGGTCCTGCGGACCCTCCCCTCAGTGTGCCTCGATGGTAACAGGTAACGGCAGTACAGTATCAAAGCCAGGAGACTGTACAGTCCACAGACAGTATTCAGGTTTTACCACTTTTAAGTCATCTCACAGTGCCATCTATGCAGTTGTGTCACATGTAAATTTCTGTAACTGCCATGATGAAAACATAGAAGTGTTCCATCACAAAAACTCTTAGTGCTGTCCCTTACGGTCACACACATTGCCTGCCACCATCCCTAATCCTGACAACTGCTAATAATTCTCTGTAGTCCTCTATAATCTTGGCATTTCAAAAACAGTATATAAATGAATCATACAGAATGTGATCGTTTGAGATTGGCTTTTTTCATTTGGCATAACTCATTTGAGATCCATCTAAATTTAGTCAACAGTTCCTTTTTATTGTTGATTATATTTCACTGAATGGGCGTACCAGTTTATTTAAACTAGCCACCTTGCGGCATTTGGGTGGTTTCCCAACTTTGGCGTCTGTGAACATAAGGTATGACTTTTATCAGCATGCTTTTCATCTCTGGGATAAACGTCCAGGAGTGTGGTTGCCGGGTCTTTTATAGAGCTGCTGTGTTTCTTCCCCCGCCCCTTTACAAAGGAATAGCTCCCCCTTCTCCAAGAAGTGGCACCTTCCTGAGATTCTGATTGTGTGCTTTTTCAGCCTCTTTTGACTTCCCAGGAGTCTGACCTCCCAGGTCTCACACTGCCTCCTGGCATTTCTCCACTCTGGATGAGAACTGCTGCTTCCGGGAGTGAGCTCTGGGGCCCCATTATTCCCCTTCCTGTGCAGTGCCCACTTAATCGGCTCTTGTGTCCAGAGCTGACTGCTAGTTTGAGATGCCTATTTCCCCACATACATGTCAGCAGAAGTTTGCTGTATTCTGTCTTCTAAGCATACCATAGACATGGGCTACGGGTGATTACAACTGCCTCTGCTTGTGCACCTTTTAAGAATGAGAGCAGACATCTGACTTGGAAAGTGGCTATTATCCTACTCTTGTTGCCAGAAATTTTCCTATCTGAGTGGACTAGTTACAGATTTTGTAAAAATGATTTTTCTCAGACTCACTTTTTAAAATAAACATAATTACATCAAGGAAAAAAACAAAACACCCTGAGAACTTGATGGAATTTTGAGGATTAAACAACATGTATTTACCAAGAGTATCAGTAAATATTTAAAAATGCTGTTAACATCTGATCGTCCTTGGTCAAAGACTGGGGAGAGAAAATTTGGAATTGAGGAGAATGCCACTTCTGTTCCAACTACAGTGCATGTGCTGTGGAAGTGAGGGCAGAAGGTGCCAGTTTTGTACTATTACTCTTTGTTGTTGGTTTGGGATCCCCCTGCCCTTTTTTTTTTTTTTTTTTTTTTTACCTACTTCAACCACAGAATATTTCTGGTAGATTCTGTAATGCCCATTGGAGACTCTTTTGAGGTTCAACCAAATATTCAGACTCAAAAAGCCTGTGACAGGCTTCATCTGGCACCAGTTCACTCAGATGGACAAAAACCAAGCTGGCCCTGGCGGTCCATGTCAGGCTTCCCGACATTCGGATGACCTTACAGCAGCATCAGGAGCAGCGCATCCATGCAGCTCCAGAACGACCATCGCCCCGGGTCACAGCTCGGGAATCCCAAAGGGACAGGCCCGTAAGAGTTTTCCCATCCCGGGAAGTCCGCAGCTGTGGTTTCCTGTCAAGTATCTGGAGTCTTCCCAGTCCGGACACAATGTACCAGTTAGGGGTCCTTTTTATGAACAGAAAAGGTACTGCCCACAGCACTGTTGGCGCACCAACCTACCTAGTCTTGAAAACGGGAAAAGCTAGGGTGTCTGAGCTGCGGCCCAAGGGCGCAAGTGTTGGTTAACCCTTTTGCCCCACAAGCGCTGAACACACAAACCCCACGGGTGGCTTCTCTCCCTGGCAGGCAGGCAGCTGCTCTGATGGGTGGACTCGTGCGCTGACGCGCGGTGCTGGGAGTGAAGGGCGCTGGGCCCGCCTCTGCACCCACTGCGGGGTTGTGGTCAGGCACCGGGGGCCTTGCACTTGACTTCTCTCTGCTCAGCCCAGCCCAGGATGGGCACTGCCAAGGGAGGGGAGGACACAGGTCTCAGGTTCCTCTCACGGCCAGAGTGCACGTACCAGACAAGCCGGGATATCCTGCCTACAGGCCTGGGTTTCTAGGAATCAGACAGAAGAGCCTGACGAGCTCTCCAGGACGCTGGTTTCCTCTCTGAAGCCCCTGTGGTACAGCAGTTTCTTACCTGGAGTGAGGAGGCAGGCATGGGCACCCTGAGAGCTTCATCAGACCTGCCACGTGGCCCTTTCTGCACGCTGGGCGACAGCCACTGCCGTCTCAGCGAAGCTCAGCGGCGCTGCCCTCATGGTCTAAGTCAAGTGGCCCTTTTCAAAGACTGGGCACCCTCTCATGCGTAATCTGCCCTGTACACTCATTCTCTTATTTTTTATTCTTTAGGCATGAGAATAACTAGAAAGTCAGGAATGAGGATTTGGGAAAAGTATTCAACCAAGTGGATCACTGACTTTTATTTCATCTTTACTATGAATTCTGAATAAAAACGTAGAACATAATCTAAATATGTAGAAAAAGTTTTGGCAAAGCAAAAAGTATTGTTTAGAGAAGTTAAATTGTATACTAGTATTATCTGTATGTACTTAGTGAAATATGTTACTGGTAACATTCTAAGATGTCAGTTCCATGGTTAAAAAAAATTTACGTTAATGAAATTTATAGTGTATACTGAAATGATACAAGTGGAAATTTAAATTTTTATATTAATAAGGAAGCCCCACTTGCTAAAGTAGCATTAATACCATTCACATCAGATTGTTACACATTTTTGTAGTTCAGTAAATGTCTTTGATAATGAAAAACAAAGTATTTACCTAGGACAAAAATAATTTATATAAAAAGGGGGGAAGACCAAAATATTTTTTATATGCTTATTCAGATACATAGAACTTTTATGAATTTAAGAGGAATGAAGATATTCAAACTGTAATAGGAAATCATTAGACTTATTTGAATATTTAGATGCTTATGTTAAGTCTTCAATCCATCTGGTTTTATAAAACCAAAATTTCGAACACAAAAGCAGAAAAGTTCACATTACCTTTTTATATGTTCCTAAGTATCAAATTATATCAATTTATTCTGTATTTAAAGAACATCATAGATACTAAAACTAAAGTACAGAAGTGTCTGATTCTTTTTAATTCCACAAAAAGCTAGCATCTCAAAGTAACATGTAAACAAACCTCTATGCTGCTCAGTGAATTCTCCCCAATTTCCAGAATAAACTAAATGGTAGTAGATCTAGTATATGATTTACTCATGTAAGTTACGGTTTCATTAATGACTTTGACTGACTGTATTAGTGATGTAGCAAAGAGGGAAAATTTTCAACTACTGTATTTATTTAAAATAAACTGACAGGTTCAAGCACCCATCTTAAGAAAAGCCAGCAGCACTTTTTTAACATATTCAAAGTAAGATTTTGGCCTAAGCCCTTAATACCTTCCTGAACAGCCATTGCAGCTAAACACCCTCAAGAGATGTTACATCAGGGAAAAAAACATGGAGCAATTTGAACTTCTTCCCCTGGATAACAGAAAACAAGGTAAAGCAAATCCAGACTACTTTCGAATGAGTGGCTGTCACGTTTAATACACTCTGAGCTCTATAAAACTAGAGCCACTATCATATATGCTTATATAGATATATACTTATTTTTAATAAAGTCTCTTGCTTGCTTCAAAATTTAAGGATGATTTTTTTTTTTTCCTGGTCAGTCATTTCAAGGGAACAATAAATAAAAGTAGAAAAGGATGAGCTGTTTTGCATATTTCTGTGGAAGAACGGAAAACATTTATACTTTTGAGAGATTCAGAAAATTCACTGTACAGAATGAACAGCTTATATACACTATCTGTGCAACTTTTCTTGGCTGGGGTATTTAAATGCAAGAGCTCCTCCAAAACAAGAAGCCACATTCATTCTTGTCCAAATCCCTCTGTTTCTTCTATTGCAAAAAGAAGTTTTTCCTTTAGTTGTTCATAACTCTTATATGGTGGTAGATCCAAGCGATTAAAACTGAACAAAAACAAAAACAAAATGTGTTTTCAATAAAATAAAATATTTCTAATACAATATATTTTAAAAATACATTTGAAAAACTGAACAGGAAGAATATAAAAATTTTGTTGGAAGTATTCTAACAGACAATTTACTACTATATTAATACTTAGTGAACATATTAAATATACAAATTTTCTTATAGCAATCGACTCAATTTTAAGACCTATTCATAAAAATATTTTAGTGTTTCCCAGAGAAAGCTGGAATTACAAATATAACTGTAGCAGTAATGGATAAAACCACTGGAATATTTTTCCTCTTCTCTATAGTATCAGGTTACATTGTTTCTGGAGTCCCCCCAACTTCTCTTGGGTTAAAAGAGTCCATTTCTTTCACTCATTCACCTATGAATTCACTCACTCATCAGTTACTTACTGAATCTTTTCTGTACCAGGTATTTCTCCCAGGAGCTAGTGATAGAGATGAAAAACTAAGGTCCATGTTCTCACTGAACTTACATTCTAGGGTGGAGACTGTCTATCACCAAATATATACTTTTGTCTTTTCAAGTATCTTGTCATATGTTGGGCTTCCCTGGTAGCTCAGTTGGTAAAGAATCCGCCCACAATGCAGGAGACCCCAGTTCTATTCCTGGGTGGGGAAGATCCGCTGGAGAAGGGATAGGCTACCCACTCCAGTATTCTTGGGCTTCCCTGGTGGCTCGGCTGGTAAAGAATCCATCTGCAACGTGGGAGACCTAGGTTCGATCCCTGGGTTGGGAAAATCCCCTGGAGAAGGAAAAGGCTACCCACTCCAGTATTCTGGCCTGGAGAATTCCATGGACTGTATAGTCCATGGGGTCGCAAAGAGTCGGACACAAGGGAGCGACTTTCACTTTCACTTGTCGTATGTAGAACTATTTCTAAAATAATACGCTTGCAGTCTTGCCAGACTCAAAGAGAATTCCCTGCTGGGATTAACTGATGAAATACAAAAAACATGGAAAATGCTTAAATCACCAGAGTTTTGTTTTACAATTTACACAGGTGTAGACTAACATTTAATTTTCTAAGATACATCACTGAGTATCTGGGTCAGGATTCAGGAGTTTTGGATTTCGGTCCCCACTCTACTAGGGTCTAGTGAGATAGCTCTGAGAAGTCAAAACCGTTCTGTACTTTTATCTTCTCATGTGGAAGGCTTCTAGAGATGGTCCAGTTCCCTTCTACTCCTCCTACCAGTTATCTGCCCTAGTCAGGAAACTGTACATCAGGAGAGCCTTTTGAAACAGGAAAGGCAGCCAATTAAAACTGTGTTCTTCTCAGACCATGTTTCCCTCTGAAAAGCTGTTCACAGTACCAAGCAAGGGAAGCGTTCTCTTCCCCCGGCCCCTCCCGCCGCCTCTGCCTGAGGTGCAGTCTGACAGTGGACTGAGGCCGGGGGAGACTTCCCAACAGGAGCCCCACACTAGGACAGCCGATCCCCTGCCTGTGTCAGACTGTCCTGCTCATCAGGTCGCCCCGCCATTTCCCCCCGATCATCTCTGTCGCTGCCATATCCACCTGCATCTACTTCCTCCTCCTCTTATCTGTACCATCAGAATTTCCTGCCTACTGGTCTTGTGTACAGTTTTCTTTTTCACTTCTTCACAATCTATCTAGCCTTACATCACCTTCAGCGGTCCTTTATTAAAAAGACATGCAAGTACAAAGCCCCTTTGCTGCTGCTAACTCCTGTGGAGGGGGAGTGGGAGGGGCGGCCTGGGCCGCTTGGTGCAGCCCCACCGCTTATTCAGTGTTCTCCAGGCAGACCACACGCTCGTCTGTTCTACGGCTATGCTCTTATTTACGGCTCTCCGATGTTCCGGAATACCCTTTCTGCCTATGAAATTATTATTAAGAATCAGTCCAAATGCTACAAAACTTCCTCCAAGAATTCTTCTTGAACATGTTATACAGACTTCGTAATTCCGCTCTCCATAAGGTCTTTTTATTTCTATTTAGGATTTACTCTGTATTATGACTGACTGGTTTCTTCCATTAGATTCTAAAGTTCACAAGGGCAGAGTCCCCTTTATTCTCCTGACACAGACCCATTTTGCGTACAGGAGACATTTAGTACATGTTGAGTTGAACCATGTAAGAAAATGGGTATCTTTAAAGCATTCAAAACCATGGCTCTAAGACATGAGCTATTCTGTTCTGTGCTGCTTTACAAAAAGACAAAAACATACTAAAAATACTCATCTTTTGCTGAGTACCTACTATGTGAATATCAGAATACTGTTTTAGTTTAGCTTTTTAAACTAAACTAACACTGGAGTAGGTAGTGTTCACTACTTCTATTTTCTTATATGTAAAAAGGGGAGGGACAAGTACCCCATTAGCTCGTTTCACACGTACGTCGCCTGCTGTCCCCATATCCAGAGAGCAGCCGCCTCTCTAAGCACAGCCCTGGGGACCGCAGCAGTGGGACCCCGCCTGAGGGCCCTCAGGACTGCCTCCCCAGACTGCAGGTACCGCACCGCGCCCCTCAGTCACTGCCGGACACGCAAGTCTCTCTGCGTCATCTTTTCACCTAAATCCTCACCCCGGTCCTGATCTACTCTATTTCCCCCGATCTGAACAGTATCTCCACCTGTGCCCTCCATCTCACAGCGTTCCAGTCCGTTCTTCTGAACTTATATTACATGATTTGCAGGCTTCTATAGTCTTAATGGGCTTTCCTGGTGGCTCAGATGGTAAAGAATCTGCCTGCAAATGCGGAGAGCTGTGTTTGATCCCTGGGTCAGGAAGATCCCCTGGAGACAGTCTTAACAGCTCCTCTCTTGCCTTAACTAAAACTCAGCTAGTCTGAAACAGTCCATTTCCTTTGCAGCCAGCCAACACACTTTCGTCCTCTGAAACAAACGATCTGGCGATGAAGCCTTTTGCACTCTTGCTATCACCTCCTTCCTGACCATGTTCCTTCGCTCACTGACACCTCTGGCCCCTGCTTCACAGTCCTCTCGTTCACTCAGATGACAGGCAACGCTACGGCCTCCCAGGTCTTCGCCCTTCTTCAGGGATCTGTTCCCCTACTTTAGTATCATACCTTGAACTTGGTCACCAGCAGCGAAGGAAATTATTAACTGAAACACTCTATTCTCTGATTATCTGTTTTCCCCAACTTACTTCAATCAAAATGCCAACCTATTAACCCAATACTTTCTCACCATCCTACCTTGTCCACAGACTCTTCTGATCTTCACTTCTTAAGCCACAGCCCATCATTGTAAGTATTAGGTTGGTGCAAAGGTTAACTGTAGTCTCAGCACTGTTGAAATTGCCATTTGATACTGGAATACATTCTTGATAAACGTGGTTATGTTATACATCACTTTAATGCACGTTTCTCGCTTTATGTTTTTTTTTGCTAATGATTCAGTTCAGTTCAGTCACTCAGTCGTGTCCGACTCCTTGTGACCCCATGACCCACAGCATGCCAGGCCTCCCTGTCCATCACCAACTCCCAGAGTCCACACAAACCCATGTCCATCGAGTCGGTGATGCCATCCAACCATCTCATCCTCTGTCGTCCCCTCCTCCCGCCCTCAATCTTCCCCAGCATCAGGGTCTTTTCAAATGAGTCAGCTCTTTGCATCAGGTGGCCAAAGTATTGAAGTTTCAGCTTCAACATCAGTCCTTCCAATGAACACCCAGGACTGATTTCCTTTAGGATGGACTGGTCGGATCTCTTTGCAGTCCAAGGGGTTCTCAAGAGTCTTCTCCAATACCACAGTTCCAAAGCATCAATTCTTCAGTGCTCAGCTTTCTTCACAGTCCAACTCTCACATCCATACATGACCACTGGAAAAACCATAGCCTTGACTAGATGGACCTTTGTTGGCAAAGTAATGTCTCTGCTTTTCAATATGCTATCTAGATTGGTTATAACTTTCCTTCCAAGGAGTAAGAATCTTTTAATTTCATAGCTGCAATCACCATCTGCAGTGATTTTTCAGCCCAGAAAAATAAATTCAGCCACTGTTTCCCCATCTATCTGCCACGAAGTGATGGGATCAGATGCCATGATCTTAGTTTTCTGAATGTTGAGCTTTAAGCCAATTTTTTCACTCTCCACTTTCACTTTCACCAAGAGGCTTTTGAGTTCCTCTTCACTTTCTGCCATAAGGGTGGTGTCATCTGCATATCTGAGGTTATTGATATTTCTCCTGGCAATCTTGATTCCAGCTTGTGCTTCCTCCAGCCCAGCGTTTCTCATGATGTATTCTGCATATAAGTTAAATAAGCAGGGTGACAATATACAGCCTTGACATACTCCTTTTCCTATTTGGAACCAGTATGCTGTTCCATGTCCAGTTCTGTTAGGTCCTCACCTGCATACAGGTTTCTCAAGAGGCAGGTCAGGTGGTCTGGTATTCCCATCTCTTCCAGAATTTTCCACAGTTTACTGTGATCCACAAGGTCAAAGTCTTTGGCATAGTGAATAAAGCAGAAATAAAGGTTTTTCTGGAACTCTCTTGCTTTTTCGATGATCCATCAGATGTTGGCAATTTGATCTCTGGTTCCTGTGCCCTTTCTAAAACCAGCTTGAACATCAGGAAGTTCATGGTTCACTTATTGCTGAAGCCTGGCTTGGAGAATTTTAAGCATTACGTTACTAGCATGTGAGATGAGTGTAATTGTGCGGTAGTTTGAGCATTCTTTGGCATTGCCTTTCTTTGGGATTGGAATGAAAACTGACCTTTTCCAGTCCTGTGGCCACGCTGTTTATTTTATATTTACTTTAGACTATGGAAAGGATGTTAGATGAAAAGCAAATTCGAGTGATTGTCTTATTTGATTTCAAAATGAGGCATAAAGCAGCAGAGACAACTTGCAACATCAACAATCCATCTGGCCCAGGAACTGCTAATGCACGTACAGTGCAGTGGTGTTTCAAGAAGTATGCAGAGGAGACGAGAGCCTTGAAGATGAGGACCGTAAGGGCTGGCCATCGGAAGTTACAATGATGAACTGAGAAGATCATCAAAGCTGATCCTCTTACCACTGCAGAAGTGACTGAAGAACTCAGCGTTGACCATTCCATGGTCATTCCACATTTGAAAGGAAGTGGAAAGGTGAAAAGGCTCTGTAAGTGGGTGCCTTATGAGCTGACTGAAAATTTAAAAAAAACTGTTTTTCTGAAATGCCATCTTCTCTTATTGTACGCAACACACCATTTCTCGATTGGATTGTGGCATGTGATGAAAGGTAGATTTATATGACAACCAGCAACGACCAGCTCAGTGGCTGGACTGAGAAGAAGCTCCGAAGCACTTCTCAAAGCCAAACTTACACCAAAAAAAGGTCATGGTCAAATACAAAAAAAAAAAAAAAAGATCACAGTCACAGTTTGGTGGTCTGCTGCCCGTCTGATCCATTACAACTTTCTGAATCGTGGTGAAACCATTACATCTGAGAAGTATGTTCAGCAAATTGATGAGATGCACTGAAAACTGCAACGTCTGCAGGCAGCATTGGTCAACTGAAAGGGCCCAATTCTCCACGACACCTGACCACACGCTGCACAAGCAGTGCTTCAAAAGTTGAACCAATTGGGCTATGAAGTTTTGCCTTATCTACCGTATTCACCTAACCTCTCGCCAACTGACTACAACTTCTTCAAGCATCTGGACAACATTCTGCAGGGAAAATGCTTTCCTCAAGAGTTTGTCTAATCCCAAAGTATGGATTTCTATGTTACAGGAACAGACAAACTTATTTCTCACTGGCAAAAGTGTGTTGACTGTAATGGTTCCTATTTTGATTAATAAAGATGTGTTTGAGCCTAGTTACAATGATTTAAAATTCATGGTCTAAAACTGCAATTACTTTTGCACCAACCTAATAGTTTATAGAAGTCATGGTCCATCGTTATAATCACTACCTTGCAAATACTTTAAAATCTTAGCTCTCCTTTTTGAACTTACTCATACTCTGAATGAATTCAGCCTTCTACTTTCTCATTCCTTGTACCTTATCAGTTGAAAATTACTGCAGGGGATATCTGACGACTTCACATTAACTACTAGATCCAAGTGGGCAATCCAATGCTGCCCAGCATTCTCAGCCATGTTTCTCTAGAAAACACTTGTCTCGTCCCTGACAACTCTCCCTTTCTTTCTCCAAGTCTTTCCCTTCTTCACTGTTAGCCAGTGACTTCACCTTATAAATACTTGGAGGAAAAAAATCAACAGTT
Organism: Bos mutus; assembly: GCF_027580195.1. Taxonomy (NCBI): domain Eukaryota; kingdom Metazoa; phylum Chordata; class Mammalia; order Artiodactyla; family Bovidae; genus Bos; species Bos mutus. The sequence continues at coordinate 5,861,432 of NC_091630.1, read as the reverse complement.
GATCAACTCTTTTTTCCTTCACAAAATCTAAAATCTATTTGTAGTTTAACCCAACTTTTCTTCCTCTTCTGTTACAACAAAGGAAATGTTCTTGTTTTCATCAAAAGTGAATTCCTTAACTCACACTCAGAATCCCAATTCTTTCCATCTCCTTTGGTTATGAATTCTCTGTCCCCTGCCTCAACAATCTCTCCTGCATTGAACTCACCAGTTTAATCTAACCTGCTGTTCCTAAAAGTTTTTGGTGAACAGGATCCTTTTTCACATCTAAAAATATTGAGAAATCCAAAGAGCTTTCTGTTTATGTGAATTATAACTATTGATATTTACCATAAATTTTAAAAATAATTTACTGTGAAAATGAAAGTAAGTTATTTTTATGAAAAAAGTGACTGTTTTCAAAAAAGTAGTGAAAAAAGTAGCCTTGTTTCATATTTTTGCAAATTATTTTAATGTCAGGTTTAATAGAAGACATCTGGATTCTAATACCTATGTGTTTATACTATCAAACTGCATTGTTTTAGATTAAGCATATGAAAACTCTTCCCATACAGATATGCAATTAGAAAACAGAGATGTACTCAAGTAATTTTTTCCAGATAATTATGGATATTATTCTTTGACGATATACTAAGTTTGACAAGGTTATGCATAATATGGGTTTTGAAATCATATCACAGAACCCTTTGTATTCTGTTACACGAAAGCCATTGGTTTATTTTGCACTCTGGATGTTTTTCTCATGCATGAGTTTATAACATCATGTATCAGTTATTTGGAAATACAGGTTCACCAAGTTATAATGAATTTTAAAATATTAAAAGTCTTGGGAAGCTGAGAAGCTGAATATACAAGTTTTCCAAAATTCTGATTTTTGTATGAAACCTCAATGTTATCATCACCAATAAATGCTGTTAGTTGTTTTCCTTAAAATGATGAGCTTTTACTTAATTTTCAAGAAAAATGTCTGAATGAAACAGTCTGTTATGTTTTCAAGTAACTAGAGCATTTCACAAAAAAAGCAAGCTCTTCAGCTTTCAACTCGACAACTAAGAGCTTCTTCACAAGACAAAAACCAGTGTTTCATGTAGACTTGCCATTTATTTTGTCATACAGAATATTAAAAAAACCACATACACTTCAAGTGTCAAAAGATTTAATAAAGTTAATAGTTTTTACTACTTCATAATCAACAACTTTCAATAAGCCTGGCCTTTTCTTCCCTTTTTTAAACTTCAAATGTGTGGTGTTGAAAAATGCAGAGACAGCAGTTTGGTGTCAACTGCCTTTTCCTTGACTTGTGCTAAGGCAACAGCTGTTGACCCACCATTACTTTGGTACCACAAGTGCAAATGTCAAAACAACAAAAAGGCAAAAAAAGGACAGTGTGAAAACTGACTTTGACCTCCTGAAAGCAATGCATACCTTCGGGCCATCACCATCTTCCGTCTGGATGACTAACAGCTCTGACCTCCCTGCTCTCACTTGCCCAGTTCCCTCCCGCCCCCTGCTGCCAGAGTCGGGTTTTTCTTAGATCTCATTATTCTTATATAAGACTCCTCAATGGCTCCTAATTGTATTTAGAATCTAACTGCTCATCATAGCCTATTAACCTCTACATAATGTAGCCCCTGCCTGCATTTCCAAATTCTTTTATCTTCCTCCTCGGAATCATTAAGTTCCATTCATACCAAGTCATCTTTTATTTCCTTTAAAAATGACTATACAAAGTACATACTCCCCATTTCTTCCCACAGCATGCTATTCATCAAACTCAACTTAAACATCACTGTTTCCAAGAAACTTCCCTGACCACCAATCTGGTGGGGATTCCTCCTCAGCTGTTCTCCTGGTTCCCTTTAAAGGACTCCTAGCATTCGTAAAGAGGTGTTGACCTGTTTGTCTTTTGTGCCCCCACCCCCAATGGAGTACAAACTTCATAAAAGGCAGGGAGCACTTCAATCTTATTTTATTTTATACCTAGTGGTACTTTAAATATTTTTTGAATCAATGAATACATTTCTCAAGTATTTATATTAACCAGTCACTCTAAAGTGTTTAGTTATAGAGTGCCATATTAATCAGTAAAAACTAAAATTCTGACTACTTTAGTGAATCAACAATTATACTCAGTCACTGTACTATTTAAGATTTTTCAACTTACCATGTGTGGCTTCTTGGTAACCAGGTATCTTTGCCAACTTTTTCAATGCAAAATTTTTGAGGCCCATTACTTCCTAAATCAGGGAAATATGACAAAATTTATTTGGTCCTTTAAACTTTTTAGTTTTGACAACTAGTCAAACCAGAACACATCACAGAATCAACATGAATGATACAGAGTAAACTACAATGCAAATGGCTTCCGCCCAGAGAAGCTTGTTAATGCAGAGATCCAGCAATAGGACTCACAAAGTAGAAAGATCAGCGTCTACAGAATTGTGCTCCCCTCACAAAGCGATGGCCAACCAGCCTCTGAGAGCAGACTTTCACACCTATCTTACAAATGTACTTGATATTAAGCACTAGTTTGTCTTTCTTGCAGTAGATGCCCTACCTAAAGCATAGAAGAATAATCCTTAGGCTTAAGTCTGCTGTGTGTCTAGACACATTATCACAAAATTATTTACAGAGAAAACCGCATTTACCCATGAGTTCAGCAAATCCTCCTAGAGGTAAACGGCAGGTTCCAGTGACAAACTGCAGTAGCCGCATTCTCACTTCATTGTCTGTCTCCTTCACAAACTGCGGAACAAGAGCAAGTTTACTTTACGACCTGGTGAAAATTATTCGTACTAAAATTCTATTTCTATTTTCAAATTAACTTACAACTCTTGTATTGATTTCAAAGCCCAATTTCCTATTTTTAAGAGGAAAATGAAAACAGAGGATGCGCCATATGCTTCTTGTGTATTTGGCCCTAACAACAGTATTATGAGACAGGAACTATCATTTGCATCCCCACGACACATGTTCAGAAGACGGAGGCCAGGCTTCCCTGATTGCTCAGTGGTAAAGAGCCCGTCTGCTGATGCAGGAGACATGGGTTCAATCCCTGATCCAGAAGATCCCACATGCCACGGAGCAGCTAAGCCCGTGGGCCACAGCTATTGAGCCTGTGCTCTAGAGACCAGGAGCCACACCTCTGAGCCCACAGGCCACGACTGCAGAAGCCCTCGTGCCCCAGAGCCTGTGCTCCACAAGAGAGAGGACATCTCGATGGGACGCCTATGCACCACGGCCAGAGGGGAGCCCCTGCTCGCCGCAACATGAGAAAAGCCCGTGTGCAGCAACAGTGACCCAGCATAGTCAAAAATAAACAAGTAATCAGAAAAAAAGAAAACAGAGGCCTGGAGAGGTGAAAGAATTTGTCCTTCTCAACCTGCTACTAAGTGGCGGAACTAACATTTGAACTCAGGTCTGACTGAGCTCTAAAGCTCTGTTATCCTGACCTGAGCGGACTACCCTGCAAGCTACTGACGGTGACGGTGAACAAATCCTTCTCAATTGCCACTCTCAGCAGTTTCTGATATTTTCTTTCACTAAACATCACTTTCCCAACTATATTCTTCATACTTGAAAACCCAAAGTATGCATTCTTCTAAAAATATCTCTCTTCATGGACTATTTCTTTTCAAAGTGGACATAGACAGGTAATGTGAAATACTGATCTGAATTGCTCTGAGTGTTGCTCTGAGTGTCTTACAACAGAAGGTAAGGAACTTAGGGGACAGTGTGAGAGTAGAAATGTATCTTAAAAACAAGAGACTAAACTTTAGCTAATAATAAGACAAAATGTTGTGCTAAATACGAAAAAATAATGTTTCTGCACAGAACTGTGCTGAGGCAACATGTTTCATCAAGACGTAGAAATGGAGGTGAACAGGGCTGGCATAAATCTCACCACTTTCCCCAGAACAAACCCATTGGAATGAGCTGAGTGAGTGAAGCTGCTAGTCTTGTCTGAGTCTTTGTGACCCCATGGGCCATAGGCCGCCAAGCTTCTCTGTCCACGGGATTTTCCAGGCAAGAATACTGGAGTGGGTTGCCATTTCCTTCTCCAGGGAAATCCCATTTAGAAAATACAACTATTCGTTTGGATTTATATAACCCAGTGCTTAAGCTCCTCAGGTACATAGGAAGAAATGCCCAAAGGGAGTGTCAGGGAACAAAAGGAACAAGGAAGCTGGTAAAGAGCCAAAAGGGAAGATTACAGATACTTGCATGTACTCTGTATGGATGCAATTCTGATGTGTTAGGTTTGAAAACAGAGTTATTCCCACTTTTCATTTACTTTTTGCAGTAGATAACATGTGCATGGGGTGTGGACCTCAGGCAGCAGGAGGGCGCAGCGGGACGCCCCCGCGCACACCTCTGCCTCAGGGCAGCTCTCTGCCCAGGCGCCCGCCACCTTCTCAGAGGTTGTTTCATACACTAGCAGACACTTCGTCTAGACAGAATAGATATTTTCCTTTAAGCCAAGTAATAGATACAACTTCCTTTTAAGCTTAATGCTGTATTGAAAAACATTATTCTCCAATATTTTTGTTAATTTGCATTAAGAAAAAGAATGACAAAAAGGTATGGAATTACAGAACGGATATATTACAATTTATTTACTCAGTTCCCCTGATGGACAAAGAGAGAAGGAGGGAGAGGGGGAGAGAGAAAGGAAAGGAAAGAAAAGTCATTCTTGAACATTATCCTCTAGATTGTTCTAATTTGCTGGCATATTATCACCTTTAGAGGAATTAAGTATTTTCATCGACTTTCTCATTAAAAACATATTCCTCTTTTACTTCCAGAATTAAGTAGAATTTATAGAATACTTTCATACTACTAGAAAAAATATTATACCTAAAACCATTACCGTTAAACTATTATTTAAAGATGGTCATTTGTTCTTTTTTTTTTTTTTTTTTACTTTTTTTAAGGCCAGGGCCAGCCTCTGGTGGCTTCCTGCTGGTGGGGGGCTTTCCCTGTACATCAGCTCTCACTGGAAGCCAGGACCTTGGCAGAAAGCCCTGGTGTGATGTCAGTCTAGAAGGCCACATGGCTTTCGGGGGGTCAGATCACATTTTTCTCCAGTAAAAGAGCTACAGACAACTCACTTCTCACACCCCCCTTTCCCCGGACCTCAGAGCATCCGCACTGCTGTCTCCAAAGGCAGACGTTACCATGGGTCAACCTCTTCTGCCCTCATTCCATGCTCCTTGCCTAGGCACCCAGCAGCAGCACGCCTCACAACCACCCACCAGACCCCAGGAGGGCAGTGCCAACACAGTCATAGAGCAGGGACTCGCTGCCTCCTCCAGCACAGGGAATCCACAGTTACCGGTGACAGGCCCCAAACAGAGGAACACTGGAGTCAAACAGACTCAGAGAAGGGAAACTAACAGCTCAAGAGTCCCGGGAGGACATAAAAGTGGGGGGCTCACATGCTCAAGTGGCTGAAGTCCTGCCCCTCGACTTGGAAGGCCACACACTGACTGGCTGAAGTGTTCAGAGTTCATTCAAGATGCCCAGGAAGGAGCTCTGCTCAACGGCCCAGGTGTGGGAAATTCCAGAGAACAGCTGAAGGGCTGCCCTGCCCTGAGCCTCAGTTTACAATGTGGAAAATGGGTATGTGGTGGCCACTCTAGGACCAAGAGAGGGGAGGACACATGACCCCCTTTAAATCATCAGCCCCGGCTCCCATCCTGGATCCAAGGGCTAGCGGACACTCCATGCGGAGGCCTGGCTGCCTCTGGAGATCAATCCTATGATCGGGAGTCCTCCCCAGGTACATCCTTCCAGTCCTTCTGAATCTGTCTCTCATTATCTCACCTTTCTCTTTTTCCAGCCAGGAGCCACCCTCTGGCTGTGACAAGTCCCCAAGGCCAGTACTCACTGGGTGAGGTTAGGAATCCTTCACCTATCCTGTTACCTCTGTCTAGCTTCTTCAAGGGAAGCCCTCTGGTTCCAGTGTGACAGGATTTGGTGGGTGAGTCTGTGATCGCCCTTTCAACTGTCTTACAGATTGAGTCACATGTTCTGTGTATTTCCCTGTGAAATCTTCTGAGATAATACAAATGACTTAAATACATCACCATGGATATTCCGCAACTATCAGGAAGAGAGTACAGGGAATACGACGTAGGGGAGCAGGTCTAGGGGAGGCAAGGAACGTTCGGAGGAGCAGGGTAGGGGGGTACAGGGCAGCGGGGAGCAGATGGGGGAGGCTAGGGTAGGACACCCCTAGGAGGGAAGGCTGGACACGGTCCCGCCTGAGCTTCAGTATGTCCTGTTGGGAAAACAGTATTTCCACCAAAATCTCGGCTGGGGGCTGAAAGGTTAGGGTCGCCAGCCCCAGAGCACACCTTCGCGAGTCTCACATCGCGTGAACGGCACGCACGGCCCGGAGGGGCCCTAAAGGTGAGCCTTCAGGCCACAGCGCAGAAAGGAGGGAGCGGGGCCAGTTTGGGTGAGGGCCCGTGTGAGGCTCCTGCCCAGACACCTTGGGCGCTTGGACGGATTCCGGCCAGCCCCAACAAAGGCTCAGGTGAGGGGTCGCCTCGGCGCACAGCGGGCCAGTCGGCCCAGGACCACGACGCACGCGCCGCAGGTGGGGCAGGTGGGCGGCAGGGCCGGCTCCAGCCCTGTCGGGGCCCCGCCGAGGCGATGCAGCGCCGGGCCCGGGGACGCCGCACCTGCCGCCTCCCGCACCTGCCGCCCCCGCCGCCCGCACCTGCCCGCCCGGCCCGGCCCCTCGCCGCTGCGGCCCCGGGGCTGCGGTCGCTCCTCGCTGCTCCATGCGCTCAGCCCGCCCTCAGCGCCGCCTGCCGCCCCGGGGCTGCCGCCGCCCGCGCCATCGCGACGCCGCCCGCGCCATCGCGACGCCGCCCGCGCCATCGCGACGCCGCCCGCGCCATCGCGACGCCGCCCGCTCCGAGGGCACAATGGAGCCGCCGAGTCCCTCATGCATATGCATGACGCCGCGCGCCGGCCCCGCCCCCAGGCCAGAGCAGTGGAGCCCCGAGCCAGCGTTCGGGCGCGGGTGGCCGCGGGCCTGCGCAAGCTAGGGCGGCTGGCCGGCCAGGAGCGGGGCAGGGAGGGAGGACGGCTTGGGGATGACCTGCGCTCCCCGCCCCTTCCACACCTTTCCAGGCGCAGCGTCTGCGGAGTCACCGGCGCTTGCTCTCCGCTCTCTGCCCCATTTGTTCTTTCATTTAGGAAATAAGAAATAGAAAATCCTTTAACAAGTTTTTACACTATCCACTTCTAATTTAAAATTCAAAGACTAAATACCATGTCCAAAAGCAGTCTCAACCTTAAAAATTAACTTTTCAAATTACCACTTCATCAGAAAACATTTTCTTTCAGTATTTAGTGTCAAGAAGATAAAAGCAAATACCTGCCAAAACCAAATGATTTGCTTGCTGTTTCTGGTATAATGTCGATACACAGTGTTTCTCTGCCAATCTGCCAGGTCGACCTCCTGCATGCCACACAACATAACCTGGGGAATGAGCACAGTATCAGGTCAGAGGAAAGATTTAGTGAAGAGAGTAACTACAGGACAGAAATCTGCTAATGCCCAGCTATGCACACGCTAATTATGTCAAATGGCTATGTGTACATCAAATAATGATCACAGTAAAGCAAGTCTAACTAAATTGTGTGGCAATTTAACATGCAGAATTCTTTGGTTCTTATCTTATTCATGTTTACTGAACTTAAAAACGTTCAAAAGTAACTATTCTTCAAGAAAAACATCAGCTATACAAAAACAATCACTTTTACTACACATATATCCCAAATCACATACAAGTAAGTTTTAAACATAAATTTCTGGTTCTTCTTCTTTTTTTTAATCTATGCTACCTTACCTATTTAAAATTAAAAGTATACTAACCTCCTGTTATTCATCTATCCAGGCTTTGAGAATAAAATCTTCTAGATATGTAAAATTCTCAAGTAACTCTAGTTTATTATATATGGGATGAAAACTATTTTGGGCATAATAACCTGTACTTTATTTCTCATATCAACTATGATCTATAATTTAGACACAATAAAGCATGCATATTTTAAGTACAGAGTTACATGCATTTTGACAGCAGTATATACACCTGTTAACCACCTCAGTGATCTCACCACAGGTTAGATTTCTGAACGCAGCAGACAGACTACACTCATCCGCTCTTTTCTGCTTTCTTTTCTCACCAGTAGAATGTTTATGAGATTCATCCACGCTGTGAGGGGCACCCGTGGTTCTTTCATATTGCTGAGTGGTGTTTCATTTCATAAATACACAACAATTTATTTACCCATTCTCTTGTTGATGGACATTTAGGTTACTTCGAATTTTTGATTTTGATGAATAAAACTGTGATGAACATTTATGGAAAAGTTCTGTGAACATACATGTTTCATTTCCACATGAGTAAGCACTACTAGTGGGACCGCTAGGGCATAAGCGGAGGCGTGTGTAACAGTGACGATTCATTCAGCTTGAATCTGTATTTCCCCAATGATTAGTGAGCATCTCCCCGTGTTTCTATGCCATCAACAGAGCTTCTTTAATGAAGTGAGCCTCTGTCCACTTAAAAACTGTATTTTTATTGAGTGATAGGTTTTTAATATAGTCTGGATGTAACACCTTTGTCTCAAGAGTTTCTCTCAGCAGGTAGGTTGCCTTTTCATTTACTTGACAGCATCTTTTGAAGAGAAGTTTTTAATTTTGATGAAATCTAACATCCTTTGTGTTCTTCCTAAGACACTTCTGTCTAGACTAAGATTTTTCTACTATGTTATATTTTTAGTTTTCATATTTATGTTCATAATTTATTTCAAATTAATCTTTATGAGCTGACAGGGTCAAAATTAATTTTCTTCTATATGAATATCAAGTTAATCCAGAATCACTTGTTTAAGACTTTTCCCCTTTCCCCATCAAAATATATTAGTACTTTTGATGAAAATAATTGACAATATATATGTGGATCTATTCTGGACTCTAATTAAAGTGTTTCACTGACCTGTCTGTCTATCCTCACACAAATATCACACTATCTTAATTACTATGGCTTATAAAAATCCTTGACATCAGGTAGTAAACGTTTATCCTGTAAGATTTGTCCTTTTTCAAAACTGTTTTGGCTAATCTAGAACCTGTGCATTTCCTTGTAATTTTAGAAGTGCTGCTGCTGCTGCTAAGTCACTTCAGTCGTGTCTGACTCTGTGCGACCCCATAGACGGCAGCCCACCAGGCTCCCCCGTCCCTGGGATTCTCCAAGCAAGAACACTGGAGTGGGTTGCCATTTCCTTCTCCAGTGAATGAAAGTGAAAAGGGAAAGTGAAGTTGCTCAGTTGTGTCCGACTCTTCTCGACCCCATGGACTGCAGCCCACCAGGCTCCTCTGTCCATGGGATTTTCCAGGCAAGAACACTGGAGCGGGTTGCCATTTCCTTCTCCAGTGCATGAAAGTGAAAAGTGAAAAGTGAAGACACTCAGTTATATCTTAGTTTTAGGGATCCCATGGACTGCAGCGTACTAGCCGATCAATTTCTACAGAAAATTCTACCAGGATGTTGATTGGATTGTGTTATTTGGAGAAAACTGATATTTACAATACCGAATCTTCCAATACATATGATGAAATATGTCTCCACTTATTAAAATTTTAATTTTTCTCAGCAATGTTTCCAGTTTTTAGAGTTCTTACATGGCTTTGGCTACATTTGTTCATTTTTTTTTTAATGCTTTAGTAAATGAAACTTTGAAGTTTCAATTTCTAAATGTTTGCTGCTAGCATGCAGAAGATACACAATTGATTTTTTTTAATAACTAAGCTTGCACCCTACAATGAATTATTAAAATTCGTTATCATTTCTAGTTGTTTTTTGGTAGGTCCCTTAGAATTTTCTAAATTGACAATCATGTTATCATCTGTGAATAAAGGCAGTTTTACTTCTTTCCAAACTTTATGCTTTTTGCTTCTACTTCTGCCTTATTGCACTGGCTTCGGAATCTGGTACAATGGAGAACACAAGTGGTGAGAGTGGACATCACTGCGTTCCCAGTCTCAGGGAGAAATATCCAAGGTATCACCATTAGAATGCTGTTAGGATTTATCTTTTTTGTTGAGGCCCTTTATCAAACTGAGAAGGCTACCTTCTATTCCTAGTGTGATGAAGAGTTTTTATACAGAATGACTGTTTTATCTTCTTACAAACAGATTTTAATCTGTAAAAAAGGGGCATGATTATGGATAACCATTCTTTTGGATAATGATGTAAATATTCTTTACTGTGGTATTATTCATGGTTAAAAGAGACAATGAATGGGAGTAGAAGAAGAAACAAGAGAAAGACAGGACAAAACAAAACAAATTTCTATTTCCTCATAGCTCTGTACCGTGAGCTAAAAGCAAATCAGTAAGCAATTAGGCCTTTAGTCTCCTTATCTGGGTTAGAAAATTATCATGCAGCCAGACTATTTCACAAGGTGTCCTGTGAGAAGACTGTAAGCGCTACCATGGGTGATATAAAAGTATGCACCTGTTAATATCTTTCTTTATCTACTGTCTTAAGTTTCCTCTGGGTTCTGATGTCAGGCTCTTGTCGTAACACCCCTCTCTCACTGAGTGGCCTCTAAGACAGCAGTTCTTAACCAAGGGTACAGAGTATTTTAGATGTAAGCATTTTGAGGATGCAAAATTGTTTCATTTTCTTCAGATTCTTAATACAGTTGGTGATTTAAAAAAATGATTAATACTACTCTAAAAAGTATCTTCCATTCTACTAATGCATTTCTGCTAATCTGTGTAAGCAAGCTGTTAGGAAAGAGCCATTAACTAAGGTTTACAGAGTCTGCCTGTAATTCAGGCTCTGAGTCCTGATTTTCATGTATTTCCTGTGTCAGAGTTTCTAGAAGGCTAAGTCCTACATAGGACTATTACTTTATAAAACTTAAAATGCTAATTTTTTCATATGCACATTTTCATTACATGGACAAACCAAGTTTCTTAACAGAGGACGCAAGATGGCTGAAGTTAAAATACTGCCCCCAAAAGGTGGCAGGGGGAAATGCAAGCACTTTCCTAAATGGCCCTCCCTACCTTCTAATTTACATGGGAGAGACTTGGAGAATTCACAATAACTAATCATCAGAGAAACATAAATCAAAACCACAGCGAACTACCACCTCATACTATTATTACTGGAATTGTTACTATTAAAAACAAAAACAGAAAATAACAAGTATAGGCAAAGATGTGGAGAAGTTGGAAGCCTTATATACATTTGGTGGGAATGGAAAATAGTATAGCTGCTATGGAAAACGGTAGCGGTTCTTCAAGAAGTTAAATAGAGAATTACTATTTGATAGAACAATACCACTCCTGAGTATTTACTCAAAAGAACTGAAAGCAGGGTCTCAAAGAATATTCTGTACACTCATGTATAGAGCAGCATTATTCACAATCACCAAAAGGTGGAATGAAGACAAAGATTCAGTGACTGATGAATGGATAAAGAAAATACACACATATACGTATTATGTGTATCAGATGTGACCTTTGTGATGTATCAGTCAACTCTTTGTGACCCCATGGATTGCAGCACGCCAGGCTTCCCTGTCCTCCCCATCTCCTGGAACTTGCTCAAACTCACGTCCATTGAGTTGGTGATGCCATCCAACCATCTCATCCTCTGTTGTCCCCTTCTCCTGTCTTCAATCTTTCCCAGCATCAGGATCTTTCCAGTGAGTCAGCTCTTCGAATCAGGTGGCCAAAGTATTGGAGTTTCAGCCTTATCCTCAGTCCTTCCAATGAACACCCAGGGCTGATCTCCTTCAGAATGGACTGGTTGGATCTCCTTGCAGTCCAAAGGACTCTCAAGAGTCTTCTCCAACACCACAGTTCAAAAGCATCAATTCTTCGGCGCTCAGCTTTCTTCACAGTCCAACTCTCACATCCATACATGACTACTGGAAACCATAGCCTTGACTAAATGGAACTTTGTTGGTAAAGTAATGACTCTGCTTTTTAAAATGCTGTCTAAGTTGTCATAACTTTTCTTCCAAGGAGCAAGTGTCTTTTAATTTCATGGCTGCAATCTCCATCTGCAGTGATTTTGGAGCCCAAGAAAATAAAGTCTGTTACTGTTTTCATTGTTTCCCAATCTATTTGCCATGAAGTGATGGGACTGGATGCCATGATCTTAGTTTTCTGAATGCTGAGTTTTAAGCCACCTTTTTCACTCTCCTCTTTCAGCTTCACCAAGAGGATCTTTAGTCCCTTTCCGCTTTCTATCCTAAGGATGGTGTTATCTGCCTATCTGAGGTTATTGATATTTCTTATGGCAATGTTGATCCCAGCTTGCACTTCATCCAGTCTGGCACTTCAATGATGTACTCTGCATAAAAGTTAAATAAACACGGTGACAATATACAGCCCTGATGTACTCTTTTCCCAATCTGGAACCAGTCCATTGTTCCATGCCTGGTTCTAACTGTTGCTTCTTGATCTGCATAGAAGCAATAGGTTTCTCAGGAAGCAGGTAAGGTGGTCTGGTATTCCCATCTCTTTAAGAATTTTCCACAGTTGTGGTCTACACAGTCAAAGTCTTTACCCTAGTCAGTGAAGCGGATGTTTTTCTGGAACTCTCTAGATTTTTTGATGATCAAATTGGGTGTTGGCAATTTGATCTCTGGTCCTCTGCCTTTTCTAAATCCAGTTTGAACATCTGAAAGTTCACGGTTCATGTACTGTTGAAGCCTAGCTTGGAGAATTTTGAGCATTACTTTGCTAGCAAGTGAAATGAGTGTGCAGTAGTTTGAACATTCTTTGGCACTGACCTTCTTTGAGATTGGAATGAAAACTCAATCTGTTTTCCAGTCCTGTGGCCACAACTGAGTTTTCCAAATTTGTTGGCATACTGAGTGACTTTCACAACATCGTCTTCTAAGATGTGAAATAGCTCGGCTGGAATTCCATCACCTCCACTAGTTTTGTTGATGGTGATGCTTCCTAAGGCCCACTTGACTTTGCACTCCTTGATGTCTTGCTCTAGGTGAGTGGTCACACCATTGTGGCTATCTGGGTCATTAAAATCTTTTTTGTACAGTTCTTCTGTGTATTCTTGTCACCTCTTCTTAATAATCTCTGCTTCTCCTAGGTCCATACCGTTTCTGTCCTTTATCGTGCCCAACCTTGCATGAAATGTTCTCTTGGTATCTTTTAATTTTTTTGAAGAGATCTCTAGTCTTTCCCATTCTATTGTTTTCCTCTATTTCTTTGCAGTTTACTTAGGAAGGCTTTCTTGTCTCTCCTTGATATTCTTTGCTTCAAATGGGTATATCTTTCCTTTTCTCCTTTGCCTTTCACTTCTCTTCTTTTCTCAGCTATTTTTAAGGCCTCCTGAGACAACAATTTTGCCTATTTGCGTTTCTTTTTCTTGGGGATGGTTTTGATCACCACCTCCTGTACAATGTTATGAATTTCTGCCCCTAGTTCTTCAGGCACTCTGCCCATCAGATCTAATCCTTTGAATCTATTTGTCACTTCCACTGTATAATTGTAAGGGATTTGATTTAGGTCATACCTGAATGGTCTAGTGGTTTTCCCTACTTTCTTCAATTTCAGTCTGAATTTGGCAATAAGGAGTTCATGATCTGAGCCACAGTCAGCTCCCAGTCTTGTTTTTGCTGACTGTATAGAGCTTCTCCATCTTCAGCTGCAAAGAATATAATCAATCGGATTTCGGTATTGACCATCTGGTGATGTCCATGTGTAGAATCATCTCTTGTGTTGTTGGAAAGAGGGTGTTTGCTATGACCAGTGTGTTCTCTTGGCAGAACTCTCTTAGGTTTTGCCCTGCTTCATTTTGTACTCCAAAGTCAAACTTGTCTGTTATTTCAGGTATCTCTTGACTTCCTACTTTTGCATTCCAGTCCCTTATGATGAAAAGGACATCTTTTTTCGGTGTTAGTCCTAGAAGGTCTTGTAGGTCTTCACAGAACCTGTCAACTTCAGCTTCTTCGGCATTAGTGGTTGGAGCATAGACTTGAATTACTGTGATATTGAGTCGTTTGCCTTGGAAATGAACAGAGACCAGTCTGTCGTTTTTGAGATCCAGTCTGTCATTTTTGAGATTGCACCCAGGTACTGCATTTTAGACTCTTTTGTTGACTATGATGGCTACTTCATTTCTTCTAGGGATTTTTGCCCATAGTAGTAGATATAATAGTCATCTGAATTAAATTTGCCCAATCTGGTCCATTTTAGTTCACTGATTCCTAAAATGTCGATGTTCACTCTTGCCATCTATTTGACCACTTCCGATTTACCTTGATTCATGGACCTAACATTCCAGGTTCCTATGCACTGCTGATCTTTACAGCATCGGACTTTACTTTCACCACCAGACATAGCCACAACTGGACGTTGCTTCTGCTGTGGTTCAGCCTCTTCGTTCCTTCTGGAGCTATTTCTCCACTCTTCTCCAGTAGTATATTGGGCACCTACTGACCTGGGGAGTTCATTTCTCAGTGTCACATGTTTTTGCCTTTTCTTACTGTTTATCATATATACGTTGTTGTTCAGTCAATCAGTCGTGTCTGACTCTGTCATCCCATGGTCTGTAGCCCATGAGGCTCCTCTGTCCACAGGATTCTCCAGGCAAGTATACTGGAATGGGTTGCCATTTCCTCCTCCAGGATATATATGTTACTTACATATATAGAGTAAATACTGAAAATATATACATATATGTTATATATGTATATCTGTATATTGTATATATTCAGTATTAAAAAGCAAAAAATTTTTACACATGCTAAAATATGGATGAACCATGAAGACATTATGGTAACTGAAATAAGGCAGTCACAATAAGACAAATATTGTATGATTTCCCCTACTTGAGTTCCCCCAATTATTAATAAGTTTGCACTCTTCAGGAGCCCTAAGAGTTGGCACTGATTGATGATTTTGCGCTATGACAGCATCACATTTGGGAGAACTTAAGACCCTTACTCAGTGCTGGAGGTTTACACCCCCTAAACATTTCGATGAATCAGAGAGCGGATTGAAGATGGTGCCATATGTTTTTAAAGCTTGTGGACATTCTATTATAGAAGCATAACAACAGACCCTCCTCCCATTAACTTTCCCTATAATAGCATAATAAAAGATCCTAACCTCCAATTCTTTTTCATCAAAGTACTGCAGCCACTGAAGGGGAACAACCTCATTAAAGCCATCAAGGAAAGCTTTGGTCTGTTCTTGTACTCCTCGAGAAAAACGCCACTCAGTCATTAAACTGAAAATAAAGATGGTATTTAAAAAGATGGTACTTTCTATGTAAGGTAAAAGGGTTTAAAACACAGAGTACTTCTTAACCATCATTAAAAGAGAAAGTGAAGAAAATCAGTAAGTTTTATGGATTGTAGAATTCAAGTGAGCACAGTTTCAAATCAGAAGTTGCGGTGAGCACTATTAAAAGAATAAGTTAAAAAGGGAAAGTGAAATGGAATAGGAATGAGTATTACAGTGCTTGTCAGGTGCGGCTCCAGACTTGGTTTTGCTACTATCTAAAGGGCCTCCATCTCCTCATCTAGAAATGAAGAAGTGCATGGGCTTTGGAAAGCCCTTCTTTAGCACCAATGTTCTCTGATTTTTGATCCAGACAAGGCAGGATGCAATACAGTAAGTGGCAGTGGGAAAGTGGAGGTCATCATATACACTTTTTTCCAAGAATGTTAGTACTGTTGGGAAGAACTTAAATAAATGTATGTCAGAGGCAAGGGAAGTGAGTTTTCTTAAAATTATATTTGAATTTTTGAGTGCTTTTGCAACATGTTTATAAATTAAGAGGAATATTGAGTAGAAAAAAATAATTAAAAAGGATCACTGAAAGAGGGAATGAATGTGAAACATGTCCCCAGAGGAGCAAACAAGGCATAAAGACAAGGGTATAGAAAGACAGTTTTAAGACGCTCTGGCAGTTGTAGAACGTAGGGACAGTCACCTTACCCAATATATTCATCTTTGTTCTCCTCTGTCACTAGGATATTGGAACCTCCCAACTTCAGGTCATGTGACGTAACCTTCCCCAAAATCTCCATGTCAACAGAAAAGTACATTTCTAAGCCACATTCCTCAATGTTGTTGTCTCTGGGTGATAGAGAGATACAACCACTAATTAACAAAATATGTAAAACTGGTTTCAAGAAAATACCTTATTGAAAGATAAATCTTCAAACCTTATCCAGATAAGGGAATTATAAAACTCAGTATCGATCGATTCCAAATCCTTAATAGTCAGTTTTTTACTTAGCATACGCTTGTAGAAGGGTAACGAGAAACCAGTATCAATAAACTTCCCATGAAAGAGTGCCTGCCAAGAAAAACAAAAAATTAAAAAAATTTACAAAGTAGCAATTTTCCTATTCAGGGCACAATGATAACAGAGGTATCATAAGCCTTTACAGGCAAAAAAGTACTTAATAATTAATCAGCATAAATCATGAAAACTAAAAGATTGAAATCATGAAAACTAAAAAATAAAATATTCTATAAGATGCTAAGCATGAAAAACAAATTTAGAGTGAAAACAGTATCTCTTTAACTGACGTCAAACACTTAGCTATATGATATCCTGTCAATAACTTTAAAAGAGGATGATAGTGGAGCCTTATCAAACTCCCACTTTTAAATACGTTTCATGAATTACATTAACCCCACTGGACACAGAAAAGAAGGCATTTTGGGGGTCCCTGTGCACCTGGGAAGACCCCTCCCCAACTCCTTTCTTATCCCACAGTTGCCTGAGAGAGCTCTAGGACTAACCTGTATTGCCTTCACAATAGCCAATGCAGAGAGCCCCAGAGCTGCAGTACCTTGACTCTCACCACCACCCGCCTGTCTACTTTGAAATCTGAGTCCGTGTCTCACGTCTTACCTAACTTTCAAAACCACCCTACTATGTTTTGTCCTCTTCAAGCTCATGGTCCATCATTAGCAAAATCCCCCCACATTCTCAATTCATCCTTTCGCATCTTGTTCTAACAAAAATCTGGCATTTTTCTGAGGACCCTGTTTCCTTTCAAATCCTAGGAACAGGATTAGGAATAGGCTGTCTCTCTCCTATCCCCATGTCACCAAGTCTGGGAGTGGGTGTCTGTTGCTTCTCATCACTGATTTCACCTCCTTCACCTGCCCCAGCGTGCAAGACCATGCCAGCCCTCTACGTTCATGGCTCACTACCCCCTACTTCCTCACTG
Organism: Bos mutus; assembly: GCF_027580195.1. Taxonomy (NCBI): domain Eukaryota; kingdom Metazoa; phylum Chordata; class Mammalia; order Artiodactyla; family Bovidae; genus Bos; species Bos mutus. The sequence continues at coordinate 5,844,164 of NC_091630.1, read as the reverse complement.
CAGTCATCCTCAGATCTTCCGGTTTCCCCCCTTTACTCATTCAGTCCCATGCTTTTTTAACACAACCGTCATCATTTTTAAGATTTCATGATCTGCACTGATGATTCTTTTACTACTGGCACGTTTTAATCCTTTCTGTGATCTTAGTCTTTAACTTAGTTAAATGTTCTCAACACCATACCCTCGACACTGTTATTAGCACTGACTGCAATTCCTTCATAAACTGAATTCCAAAGAGCTCCTGACATTCCAGCTCACCACCTTCAGCAGTAAACACCAGCAAGTTTTGACCCTACTGGGATCTAAAAAACTCCAGCGAACTTGTTAGCCTGTCACTGTCGCTCAGCCCCCTTATGAAGTTATTTCTCCCCTTACACAGTTTTTCTTGAAAATTTTGGCCCCACCACATGGTATGTGGGATCTTAGTTCCCCCAACCAGGGATGGCACCCACACACTCTACAGTGGAAAGCTCAGGAGTCTTAGTTCCTCGGCCACCAGGGAAGTCCTCCCCTTACTCAGTTTAGATTCCATCGTCAGTCACTAAAGTTACTCCCTTGGACCTTCAGAGCACAATCACCTTAACCGCTTGGCCACCTGTCCCGTGTACCTTCAAACCTTGTCTCCTCACTCTGCACTAACGAGCGTGCTCTCCATCTCACCGAGGAAATAGCCACCATGAGAGAACTTCTGTGCTTCCCCAACACCTGCTCACTAGTATTAGGTTGGTGCAAAAAGAACTGCAGTTTTTGCAATGTTGAAATTTGCCATTTGATGGCAGAATACATTCTAAATAAATGTAGTTGTATTATACATCCTTTTAATGCACATTTCTTGCTTTATAGTGTTCTTTTTTGCTAATAACTATTACTTGCTGTTTACTATATACTTTAGACTATAGAAATGATGCTAGACAAAAAGCAAATTGAGTGATTTGTTTTTTTTAAATTCGAGTTCAAAATGGGTCGTAAAGCAACGTAGACAACTCACAACAACAATGCAATTTGGCCCAGGAACTTCTAACAAACGCACAGCGCAGTGGTTGTTCAAGAAGTTTTACAAAGGAGACAACAGCCTTGAAGTTGAGAAATGTAGTGGCTGGCCATCAGAAGTTGACAATGACCAGCTGAGAAGATCATCAAAGACAATCCTCTTACTATATGAGAAGCTGCCGAAGAACTCAAAGCTCATCATTCTATACTCGTTTGGCATTTGAAGCAAATCAGAAAGGTGAAAAAGCTCAATAAGTGGGTGTCTCATAAGCTGACCGAAAATTTAAAACATCTTCAGTTTGAAGTGTCTTCTCTTATTCTGTGCAACAACAGTGAACCATTTCTCAACCACATGGTGATGTGTGAAGAAAAGTGGATTTTATATGACAACTGGTGACAACCAGCTCGGTGGTTAGACTGAGAAGAAGCTCCAAAGCACTTCCCACAGCCAAACTTGCACCAAAAAGAGGTACTGGTCACTATTTGGTGGTTTGCTGCCAGTCGGATGTACTACGGCTTTCGGAATCCCTGCAAAACCATTACAGTTGAGACATTTGCTGAACAAATCGATGAGATACACTGAAAACTGCAATGCCTGCAGCCAACACTGGTCAACAGAAAAGGGCCCAATTCTTCTCCATGACAGTGTCTGATGATATCTGACTGCACGTTGCACAACCAATGCTTCAAAAGTTGAATGAATTGGGCCATGGAGTTTTGCCTCATCCACCATATTCACCTGACCTCTCACCAACAGACCACCACTTCTTCAAGCATCTCGACAGCTTTTTGCAGGGAGAACAGTTCCACAACCAGCAGGAGGCAGAAGATGCTTTCCAAGAGTTCGTGGAATTCCGAAGCACGGATTTTTATGCCACAGGAATAAGCGAACTTATTTCTCATTGGCAAAAATGCACTGATTGTAATGGTTTCTATTCTGATTAATAAAGATGTGTTTAAGTCTAGTTATAATGAATTAAAATTCACTGTCTGAAACTGTAATTACATTTGCACAAACCTAACAGTATCTGAATCTATGTATTCCTACTGTGGAGAAGCTATGACTTCTCTGTGCACTGGACAGAGTGTCCTTGTTTTCCTATTCAAGGTTACTGCTCCCATATCCCCTATCTCTCTGACCTCATCAAATTCCTTCTTCTCTTACTGATCATCGGCAGCATATAAATGTTTTATTCTCCTCCCATTCTTGGTTCCATACATACTTCATGGTACTGCCCAATTTCTTTTTAATCCTTTAGAGCAAGTTTAAGAGATTTTGTGTGTGTGTGCTTAGTTGCTCAGTCGTGTCTGACTCTTTGCAACCCCACGGACTGTGGCCCTCCAGGCTCCTCTGTCCATAGGATTCTCCAGGCAAGAATACTAGAGTGGGTTCCCATGCCCTCCTCGAGGGGATCTTCCCAACCCAGGGCTCCCACCCTGAAGGTGGCTTCTTTATCAGTTGAGCCACCAGGGAGGCTCCTTTAAGAGATTCATCAGTTCAGTTGCTCAGTCATGTCTGACTCTTTGCAACCCCATGAACCACAGCACACTAGGCCTCCCTATACATCACCAACTCTTGGAGTTTACCCAAACTCATGTCCATCGAGTCGGTGATGCCATCCAACCATCTCACCCTCTGTCATTCCTTTTTCCTCTTTCCCTCAATCTTTCCCAGCATTAGGGTCATTTCAAATGAGTCAGCTCTTCCCATCAGGTGACCAAAGTGTTGGAGTTTCAGCTTCAACATCAGTCCTTCCAATGAACACCCAGGACTGATATCCTTTAGGAGGGACTGGTTGGATCTTGCAGTCCAAGGGACTCAAGAGTATTCTCCAACACCACAGTTCAAAAGCATCAATTCTTCAGTGCTCAGCTTTCTTTATAATCCAACTCTCACATCCATACACGACCACAGGAAAAACCATAGCCTTGACTAGACGGACCTTTGTTGACAAAGTAATGTCTCTGCTTTTTAATATGCTATCTAGGTTGGTCATAACTTTCCTTCCAAGGAGTAAGCATCTTTTAATTTCATGGCTGCAATCACCATTCACAGTGATTTTAGAATCCAGAAAAATAAAATCAGCCACTGTTTCCACTGTTTCCCGATCTATTTGCCATGAAGTGATGGGACCAGATGCCATGATCTTCGTTTTCTGAATGTTGAGCTTTAAGCCAACTTTTTCACTCTCCTCTTTCACTTTCATCAATAGGCTCTTTAGTTTCTTCTTCACTTTCTGCCATAAGGGTGGTGTCATCTGCATATCTGAGGTTATTGATATTTCTCCTGGAAATCTTGATTCCAGCTTGTGCTTTCTCCAGCCCAGCATTTCTCATGATGTACTCTGCATATAAATAAATAAGCAGGGTGGCAATATACAGCCTTCACGTACATCTTTTCCTATTTAAGAGATTAGTTTATATTTATTGTCCCCATTTCTCCTTCCATTCTCTCTTGAGGCTCCTCCCATCCACCTTCCCTCTCCACTGCACATGAATATCATTCACCTGGCCAAATCAAACATTTACTTCTTGAACCTCATCTTGATCAGCCAGCAGCATTCGACATAGCTGATCACTTCTTATTTCTTGAAACACACTTTCTTCTTCCTTGGTCTTCTGGAAACCATGTGTATTTATTTTCCTATCTCCTCCTCTGCCAAGGCTCTTTTGCCAGTTCCTTCTTATCTCCCCAACTTATAAGTGTCCTTAAACAACTTCTCTGTCTACACTGATTCTTTAAATGGTTATATCGTCTTACTGAGATATCCCCTCATTGCCAGACTTGTATATCCAACTATCTATTCAACATCCCCATTTGAAAGTCAGCAGGAATCTTAAACCAAATCCCAATTCTGGAGTCCCTCCCCCACAAATTTCCTCTTTGTCACAACCCTGCCATCCTGGGAAATGGCAGCTGCAACCAGATGCACAGACCTTACAGTTTGGTGCAACACCTGACTCACACATCTTGCATCTAAATGGACAGAAGACCTGATTGCCTCTATGTACAGATACATCCAGAACCCACACAGCACGCCTCACCACCTCCACGGCTATAGCTCTTGAGTCTGAGCTTGAGGACTCAGGTGCCATCTTTCAGCTGAGCTGTTGCGAGTGGTCTTCCTGCTTTTCCTCTTGCCTTTCTTTGCCCTCAATTAGTCTCTTTCTACAAGGCAGCAAACTGAGCTTAATCAAATCCATGGTCATATTATGTTCCTTAGATCACACCACTCCTAGCTCAAAACCCTTAGCTGAATTTCTGAATGATCCCACAAACTGCCTCCATCTCACCTCCTACCACGTTCCCTCTATGCGCCAGCTATGACATTTTCATTCAGAAACGTACTTCCACCCAAGATCTTTTTTTTCAGGTTGTTCCCTGTGCCTCAAATGTTGTTCTCCAAAATATTTGCATGATTCAATCCCTTGCTTTCTTATTTCTGTTCAAGTGTTGCCCATCAGACAGGCCTCCTCTACTCATATTAAATAACAGAGCAACACTTCCTTTCCCTCAGTATATATTTATTATTGTCTCCCTCTAACAATATTTATATCCCTAAGAACAAGGACTGTGTCTTATCATGGTTTCATCCCATTCATACTATGATACCATAGCAGGCAATGAATATTTGCTGAATGAATGGATAGATAATAAAGTGCAAATACATATATATACACAAACACTTCTCAAGAAGTTTATAGTCCCACAAGATCTTCTGCAAAGCTATGAAAATTCCAAAAATATCAATCAAGTTCAATGATTATACGTACAACTCGGATTTTCCCCTTATTGAAAAGTGGTCATACTACAATTAGGCTTAAATGAAAGGACTTCTAAAGACCAACTGGCTGTATCAATAATCCTTATATTCACAATCTTGATTTCACACAGGAACTTATTTTGATACTCTCTAGGCAAACTTCCTTGGTAACCAAATTTGTGAACACATATAACCAAGGATGATATGTATCACTTAAAAAAAAAATCTTCTCTAAAATACTTTTGGAATAAGCAAAATTCAAATAAATAAATAGGTAATGGAAAGTCAAGACTCACCATAGCAATAAAGCGACCAATGAAACAAAAGTATGAAAGATGGTCTGGATTAATAGTTGATGCTGGATTTATCTGTAGACAGTAGTTGTTCTTGCCAGCATACTCAAATAAGCAATACATGGGGTTCAAAACTTCATGTGAAAGCAAGAAAAACCATTCTCTAGAAGAAGATAAGTCAATATTATTTTTAGCAACCATATATAAATTTAAAAACAGACCTTAAATAAATTCATACATAACATCACATCTCTACTCAGCAGCCTTTAACAACTCTACTGTCCAATTCCTAAGCCGCCCATTCTAAATTACCTGCCAGTTCCCACTGCCAAACTATAAACTAGGTACTTCTCACATATTGTGTGCTTCTTCCTAGGCCATATGTTTGTGTATGAACCCTGAACTTCCACTCAGCCTATGGGGATCCCACTTTCAAGTTCAGCTGATATCTATTTCAGCAATTTTTGGAAGCATTTTTCAGTGTATTTCAGTGTCTCAGTCACTTAATACTCTGTGGTAACAATCCCACAATATTATTCATTTTTCTGCACGTGACTGGCCCACATGACCACTATATCCACCAGACTGTAAGCAATTCAAAAACAAAAGCCATGTCTCTATTTTTTGTACCTTTAACTCTTATGGGCACTTGACAACCTATACACACTAGATTTATAAGGAAGATTTATTTTATTTATTTATGGCTGTGCTAGGTCTTCGTTGCTACATGCGGGCCTTCTCCAACTGTGGTGACGGGGCTACTCTTGATTGTGGTGCTCGGGCTTCTCACTGGAAGAGCTTCTCTTATTGCAGAACAGGGTTCTAGGGCACGCGGGTGTCAGGAGCTGTGCTCTGGGTGCTAGAGCACAGGCTCAATAGCTGTGGCACACGGGTTAGCTGTCTTGCAGCACGCGGGATCTTCCCAGACCAGGGATGGAAGCCATGTCCCCTGCACTGGCAGGTGGATTCTTTACCACTGAGCTACCAGGGAAGCCCTGAACAATAGGCTTCAGTGAATATTTGCTGGTGATACTGAGGAAACACAGCATGGCCGCTATGGAACAGTTTTAACTGTTTTTTTCAGGCAATGGATTAAAAATGGAACTAAAATTTTAAAAGGTGAAATCTTTAAATGGGATAGGCATTATCTAACCTATTACCATGTAATTTGTCTCATTTTAAAAAGTCCAATACAGAAAACCTGACTAGGTAAAAGATTAATAATTTGTATTATAAAATAAACTCAATATGCAAAGACTGTCTTCCATAGCAATTTCTTCTAATACAGGGTTCCAAACTCAAATACCTAAAGATATTAGTGAGTACAAGGGGCTTCCTTCTCTGCATGGGCTCACAGTCTTCTACTCAGTCACAAACCCCTATTCCTCATTGTATCCCAGATAAAAGTTACCACTGGTCTAGGAAGAATTACTTCTAGGCATCTATCATAGTCCTTAGACAACTTGGCTATGGTGGGCAGGAAGTGAAAAAGAATGTATGATACCCAACAGGGAAAGCAGCTACTCTGATTCAGCAATTGATGCCATGTGAGAAGGTGTGGCAATTGTTTTTAAAAAGAGGCCGAAAATCTTGATTCATAAGAGTAATCTAGTGATTTCTTTAATGTTGTCAAATAATATAAAAAAATTAAAATCACAATGGGGGCCATCAATATGCAAGCTAGGTCTGGCCTGGCAGCCTGTTCAGAAATGCTTTTTTGAAACTTTAAATCTTGGAAACTTAATGAAGGGTAGAGAAGGGAGTCTAAATCAACTGAGAAATGTTAAAACCAATTTATAAAACGAAATTCAGTCCCAAAATAGTAGCTGAATCAAGTTGACTTCCCACTATGGTGAGGCTGAAGTAACACATGTCCCCCGGAAGAGAACTGAACAGATCTAGTGGGATGCCGTCTATGGGGTCACACAGAGTCGGACACAAGTGAAGTGACTTAGCAGCAGCAGCAGCATCAGTGAGAATGTGTTTAGACAAAAAAACTAGAAATAAAACTCCCAGATGTTGCAGATGACTTTCAGCAATCAGCGCAGAGAAAACTGGGTACACTGAAAAAAAGAATGACCACAGCATGGCATCTAACCTATATACTCTAACAGTAAGAAAAAAGAAGGAAAAATTCTAAGTAACAAGAGGTAGAAGAGTTCCTGTTAACATATTCTTCCATATACTCTCAAATAAAGAGTTACAAGAGGTTGAAAAAATTAATAGACAACGAATGAGTAAGCAGAGCCTAGAGAGGAAAACAGTAAAACCACCAACGATGAAAAGTCACATTAGAAGCAGCAAAACACAGGGCAGTACTGCAAACAGAGATGCGCGGACAAAATCAGAACAGAATGAAAAGCACAAAGATGAAAGTGACCTGAGAAGAGATGACAGACATGTACGACTGAGAGAGCAGAGTCCACATACCCATGACTGATGTTCCCGAAGAAAAATGGAACAAATGGAACAGAAAAAATATTCAAAGACCTAATAGAAGAAAATGTCCCTTAAATTAAGGAAGATCTTAATAAGCTCCAAAAAAAGATATAAAACAATCAACACTGAAATTAATGAACTTCAAAGAAAAGACCTGTATGGGAACCCAGAGGAAAAAAGCTCCCTACAAGGGGCTGGCCTCCTATTTGACAGCGTTTACATTCAATTAGAAGACAGTGACGCAGTGTCTACTGAGCACTGGAGAAACAAGTATTGTGTGAGAAATTTATATCTAGTGAAGTTCTTGTTTAAATACAAAAGCAGCAGAAAACATATTCTCAAACACGTAAAACTAGAGGGATATATCACCCTTGTGAACTGATTAAACCAAAACCAATACATGAATTAAAATAAATAATTTGGGAATAAGAAAAACATGGTGTGCAGTAACTGATTATGTACATTAGATACATTAAAACCAACAAAATATAGAACAAAACCCAAACAGTTGAGGTAAAAAATGGTTAAGAATGTGAATATTATAAAGTCATACACTGTAAAAACAATACCATATTTCATTTCTAAGATGTGCCTTTTTAATGTCTGAACATTTTTGAAATTGAGACAAATCACAATAGATGTGATATGAATATCCACGGTGACAGGCAGTTTTCTCTTCCAAAAAAACTTAGATGAGAAAATATACTAACACAACCAGCTCTGATAACTCCGCCAGTTCTAGTTGTCTACCTGTTTTTAAGTCAGCTGTACTAAAATTGTGATTATGTAATTTTGAACACCCATGAAGTACGAATTCAAAAAGAGAGCTGTTTCTAAGAAAAGAAAATTTAATTCTTTGTAAATATTTAATGAAAATGCTTTGACTAAAAAATAAACTGCTGTCAAATTAGGTCTGAGCAAAGTAATTGAAAAAAAAATTAAAAAGGATCTCCCGTTCTTATTGCTTCATAAGTGTCTGTTAAAAAAATATTTAGTAAATGTGGAAAACTATTTAGTCAAAAGGACTCAGACTGGATTAAAAACACAAACATCAAACCAACATAAATTGTTATAATAGCAAAAAATAAGAAACAACCTTATTTATGCTGATTCATCAACTATACTATGTCCAAACAAGGGAAGATTATGCAACCATGAGTATAAGGTCTATATCTGATATGGAAAGATATCCATGATATACAAAATAACAAAATCAAGCTGCTATATTTTGCAAATTGTATGATCAATTCTGTTTTAAAAAAATCAGCAAATATGTATGATATCACACATATATTCAAATTTATATACAGTTGACCCTTGAACAACATGCTTTTGAACTCTGCAAGTCCCCTTATATGTGGATTTTTTTTTCAATAAATATAGTACCTGTATTTTCATTTTACAAATATCTTAAAATCAATTAAGTGCAGCAAAAGTCAATTAGAGATCACAGTGTGTGGAAATGAAAGAACTAGGGATTTGAATCCAGATTTTATCCAAACTGCTTTAGCTTCTTGTCCTTTGGTAAATCAATCATCAAATCCTTTGTTTTATGTTGTTTTTAATGGAAGTAAAGTTGATTTACAATATTGTGTTAGTTTTAAGGCATAAAGTGTTTCAGTTAAATTTTTCAGATTATATTCCATTATAGGTTTGTATATGATATTGAATATAATTCCGTGCTATACAGTAAATCCTTGTAGCTTATCTATTTTATGTATAGTAGCTTATCTATTTTATGTATAGTAGCTTGTATTGATTAATTCCATACTCTTTTGTTTTTGAAACAGAAGTAGCAGTATACAGATTTTTGACAACATAGGGGTCAGCACCCCAACCCCTATGTTTTCAAGGGTCAAATGAATATACAGAGAAAATGCATGGGATAAACAACAACATAATAATAATGGTTACTGCTAGATTTACGTGAATATTTCAATTTTTGTTTTTAAAAATAATTCTAGATTGCTACTGAAAAAATGTTATCTTTTCAAGAATATATCTACAGTGGAGATACACTTATTTCAAAGCAGATATGTCTTTTATTTTACCTTGCTAGGCCACCATAATCAAGTCCTTCTTCTCCTCTAAATATTACATATAATCGCCTCCTCAAGTCATAGGGTTTTAATGCCATAATCTAATTAAAAACAAAAACATGGATGCTTAAACATTCATATGCAATACAAGTTTCCTCCAAAAACAGTTTTATTTAAATTTCATCTGTGTTTTCAAAATTACACATTTCGTTATCTTATACGACAATGCTTTTAACTCAAAGAGATCAACTGGTTTATTCCACAAACTAGCAAAGATGCATCTTACTCTACTAAGCTTTCTCTGATTAACTTTCACAAATCTCTTTCCCCTCTTCTGGTGTTAAATGGTAGTTCTACTTTGGGTTAGTAGCAAGAGAGGAACAGCTTGAAACAGGATGTTTTTCAGGTTAGAAAATATTCCCTTCTCTGTCACTCTCCGAATTTTACCGAAATATTATAAAAGGTGACTAGCAAATTTTTTTCATGAGCAACTTAATGAGAAGTAGAATCTACTGCTTACACCACACATTCCATTTCTCAGTAGGAAAGGAACTCAGCTATTGTGAATAATTAATTATAAGATGATGAATTTTAGCATAAAAAGTTTTATCTTAAAACTATATCTACACTAGATTTTTTATAAGCCTTAAAGGCTCACACTAAGGTTACTAGTAAATAAGCTTTACTTCCAGATAAAGCGAATTACATTCCAAAGCCAAGACTGGCCTGGGTGAGGCGACAGCTCACTAGCTGGCCTCCACTTTACAGCGAGTCATGGGCTCACAGGGCACGATTCTCCGCAAGCCAGAGGACAAAGCCAAGTAAAATCTACCATGAATTCAGATGTGTATGTATTAAAAAAAAGTTTACACAGAGCTTGGAACAAGATAAGAATTTATTAAATCAAATAGAGTTGCTGATGATAGCTATATTAAGTAACTTGTCCAAACTGCAGCAAGTGACTAAACTGAAGCTAGGATTTGAACATCACTGACTTATGAACTGTTATTCCATTTTGGCTTCTATACATAAAAGTCCCTGGGTACCTGAACACACAGAGAATTTTAATTCATCACTGTAATACTTCAGGAGAGGACTGAGAAGAAAAATTCTCAACCTCATCAGAAAAAAAGAACTGGCAATATTTTGGTTTTTCATCTTTATTCTACAGATAATTCAGCAAAGGTATTACATTCATTTGTTCATGCCACCAACTGTTTATTAATACCTGCTATGTGCAAAGCACTGCTTCTGGGTACTGTGCAAAGCAGCAGTAAACAAAATAGCTGGGCTCTCCTGGAGTTTCATTCTGGTAAGGGCGGTAAACTGTGTCAGGTGTTGGCGGTGGTTTAGTCGCTCAGTTGTGTCAACTCTGTGACTCCGTGCACTGTGGTACGCCAGGCGCCATGGGGTTCTCCAGGCAAGACTACTGGAGTGGGCTGCCAGCCCTTCTCCACAGGTGGGGAGAAGTGTTACAAACAGGAATGAAGCACCATGACTGGCTACAATGGGACTGTGAGGGAGGTGAGCAGAGAACTGCCATCTTAAATGAGTGCTTGGACAAGGTCTGAGGTCATGACGTTTAACAGAAACCAGGAGGATGTGAGTATTAACGCTAGGGTATGAAAGAATTATTTAAAGGGAATACAGTGCCTATACCAATCTAATTTTAATTTAGTCTCATATCACGACTTTTCTGCTTTGAGTTAATAAGGTCTTAGTAAAAAACTAGATAGGTGTCAAAATATGTCAACTTGTTCCAGAGCTCGTTATACTTTATTTTAGTAATCTAATTCACAGTAGAATGGTTTTGTTTCTCAGCCTAGGTACCTGTGCCTGCAAAATGGGAGATAATGACAGGAGCTACCTCAAAGGGATTTTGTGATGAATTAAATGAAATGATAAATGGAAGGTGCCAGTGCTAAGCATATTAAAATCACTCAATACATGATGGATTTTATTATTATAAGGGACACTCAGTAAGTGGCAGTCATTGTCACAGTTGTATTCTAAATGGCTAAAAACTTCTAAACCTTAACTCCCTTTAGATATAACGAATATAATGACTCAAGTTGTATGATTTCCCTCAGTATCCAAGGTGTGTTGGTTCTAGGACAGCTCCACAGATACCAAAATATGGGGGTGCTCATCTTATGTGCATCATCCCATATAATTTTAAATCATCTCTAAATTACTTATAATATTTAATACAATATAAATACCACATACACACAAGCATACCTCAGAGATATTACAGATTTGGTTCTAGAGTACCGCAATTAAACAGAATATCACAATAAATCAAGTTACACTAATTTTCTGGTTTCCCAGTACATATAAAAGTCATGTTTCCATTGTACTATAGTCTATTAAGGGGGCAATAGTATTATGTCTAAAAAGACAATGTACAGACCCTAATTTAAAAAATACTCTATTGTTAAAAAAAAATGCTGTGATCTGAGCAAGTTGAATCTTTCTGGAACAGTAAATCAAACATAACTGTTCACAGATTACCTTAACAAATTAATAATATTGAAAAGTTTGGAGTATTTCAAGAATTATGAAAATGTGACAGAGACACTACCAAGTGAGCACATGCTGTTGGAAAAACGGTGCTGTGAGACTTGCTCAACACAAGACTGTCATAAACCTTTAACCTGTGAAAACCACGGTATCTGCAAAGTGAAATAAAGCAAGGCACAGTAAAACAATCTGCTAGCGGCAGCAAATTCACACTTCGCCTTTTGAAACTTTCTGGAAATCTCCCTCCACCCCACCACAGAATATTTTCTATCCACAGTTGGTTGAATCCATGGATGCTATTATATCTGTGGATACAGAGGGGTGACTATACAATTTTATTCTGGTACATCTTTCTCACCTGTTGGAAGGAATCTTCGAACAACGTCTGCCGGGACACATTGATCTTTACGTGACTGGGTAAAGCATTAGACTGAAAACAAAAATAATATTGCAATATCATGTAAGTTACAGTACGTGTGCCCTGTAACAAGAAAACTAAATGATTATGAACAGAAGGTTTATTTACCACCGCAGTACCTGGCACAAATAACGGAAGTGAGCGAGTTTCCACCTGAAGCTGCGTTCATAGGCAATCTGTGGACCACCCTTAGTTCTAAAGAAAAAGAAAAACAAACCATATATTAATAAATAATAAAGCTGGATGTTCACTATTCAGTATGAAACTGGAGTGTACCGGTGTCCTACAAATGACAGGAAAGTTACTCTGTAACACCTGCTGGGAGAGAAGTGAAGGTAATATTTAGGGGCCAACAGAGACTTGAGCAACGAGGACACATGATATACACACACAGATGGGGGTGATGTGCATGGATGGATCTTTTATAAAGCAGTTAGTTAATGTACTTAAAGGATACAACACATAAAGAAGCTAGTTACTGTGCTAGAAACATATAACAACAAACAAAAGAACTGTATATAAGCAAAAACATCTTTTGGGAAAAAATGAAAGCATTTATAGAAAAACAAAAAACAGATTTGTCATTAGCATAACAAACTAAAGGGTAATAGTAAAAAATATTTTTAAGAGGAAGAAGTTCCCACATAACAGAGTGAAGACGCAGGAACAATATTCAATATGTGAGTAACTCCAAATAAATAAAAATGTACAAAACAGTGAAAATATGTGATAGAATTTAAATATATATGTATATTATACATAGTTACAGTTAGCATAATGGGAAAAGTTTTCTCATATCTGGAAAACAAATATTAAAAGCCAGTAGTATTTCAGACAAAAAAAGCATTTAAAACATAAATCGTATTGTTCTTTCAGTCCCATGTAATTATTCTTATTGGTCTTGATCTCTTATTAGCAGTTTATGAAGCCATCAGGTTTTCCATTCGAATTCTGTAATTTCTTACTCAGTTAAGTGGTATGATCTAAAAGTTATTAGAAACCTATATTTGTAAAAAAGTCCTCTCTATGAATCTTCTGGAAGATCTTCATATTTGTAAAAGCATCAGAGTAATATAAATGTCAAAGAATTGAGACGGCATGATTAAAGAATCAACTGCAATGCAACTGAAAAAGAAATCTGGCTATTTATGCAACATATAACATCTTAAGATAAACTAAAATTATGACGCAACACTATTCCAGGATATACCCAATTTGAGGAATGCCATATAATTTCTAGAACATTTACATTAATTAACATTTAGCTGTAGAATCTAAGAAGTTTTATCATTACATTTGACAGTGCTTCCCATGTAATTCGGAGAAGGCAATGGCACCCCACTCCAGTACTCTTGCCTGGAAAATCCCACGGACAAAGGAGCCTGGTAGGCTGCAGTCCATGGGGTCGCTGGGAGTCGGACATGACTGAACGACTTCACTTTCACTTTTCACTTTCATGCACTGGAGAAGGAAATGGCAACCCACTCCAGTGTTCTTGCCTGGAGAATCCCAGGGACGGGGGAGCCTGGTGGGCTACAGTCTATGGGGTCACACAGAGTCGGACACGACTGAAGCGACTTAGCAGCAGCAGTAGCAGCCCATGTAATTCAACATACCAAATAAGCCTAATTATCAATAGTTTAACCTCTCTTTGAAAAGTTTCAGAGAACTTATATAAGTATCTAAAATTTAGCTAGAGATTAAAAGAATCCCTTTAGCACATTATAGCTATCTTTCTTTGTGGGGGAGAGGTGTGGAATATAAATCCACACAAAGATACTTTTGCCTGGCAAAAATGAAAAAAACTTTTTTAATTAAAATTAAAAAATAATAAACTAAAATAGGCAACAAAGACCTACTATATATATAGCACAGGGAACTCTACTCAATACTCTGTAATAGCCTATATGGGAAAAGAATCTGAAAAAGAACAGATATATGTATGCATGCATGTCAGGAAGCAACAGTTAGAACTGGACATGGAACAACAGAGGTTCCAAATAGGGAAAGGAGTACATCAAGGCTGTTTATTGTCACCCTGCTTATTTAACTTACATGCAGAGTGCATCATGAGAAACACTGGGCTGGACAAAGCACAAGCTGGAATCAAGATTGGCAGGAGAAATGCTAATAACCTCAGATATGCAGATGACACCACCCTTATGGCAGAAAGCGAAGAAGAACCAAAAAGCCTCTTGATGAAAGTGAAAGAGGAGAGTGAAAAAGTTGGCTTAAAGCTCAACATTCAGAAAACTAAGATCCTGGCATCTGGTCCCATCACTTCATGGCAAATAGATGGGGAAACAGTGGCAGACTTTATTTTTGGGGGCTCTAAAAGCACTGCAGATGGTGATTACAGCCATGAAATTAAATGATGCTTACTCCTTGGAAGAAAAGTTATGACCAACCTAGACAGCATATTACAAAGCAGAGACATTACTTTGCCAACAAAGGTCCATCTAGTCAAGGCAACGGTTTTTCCAGTAGTCATCTATGGATGTGAGTTGGACCATAAAGAAAGCTGAGCGCCAAAGAATTGATGCTTATGAATTGTGGTGTTGGAGAAGACTCTTGAGAGTCCCTTGGACTGCATGGAGATCCAACCAGTCCATCCTAAAGGAAATCAGTCCTGAATATTCACTGGAAGGACTAATATTGAAACTGAAACTCCAATACTTTGGCCACCCGATCCGAAGAACTGACTCATTTGAAAAAACCCTGATGCTGGGAAAGATTGAAGGCAGGAGGAGGAGACGACAGAAAATGAGATGGTTGGATGGCATCACCGACTCAATGGACACGAGTCTGAGTAAACTCCGGGAGTTAGTGATGGACGGGGGGCCTGGCGTGCCGCAGTCCATGGGGTCGCAAAGGGTCAGACAAGACTGAGTGACTGCACTGACCTGATGCGTGCATGTGTGCTCAATCGTGTCCGACTCTGCAGCCCCAGGGACTGCAGCCCGCCAGGATTCTCTGTCCATGGAATTTCACAGGCAAGAATATTGGAGTGGATATGTATAACTAAATCACTCTGCTAAATACCTGAAACTAACACAATATTATAAATTAAATATACTCCAATATAAAATGAAATTTTTAAAAAATTTAAAAGATATTAAAAAAAAGGATAGATTTTCAAATAACCCAGCACTTCTAATACAGTGTTGTAGGTGAAAAAAATATATGTTTCAAAGGATTACTTCTCACTAACATAATGAGATTTACATTTTTATTAGAAAATATAAACTAACACTTGAATTTGCAGGAATATAGATGGGGAAGGGGGCGATAGGCATAATACCTATAATATAAAGAAAATATAAAGCTGAATTGTGTCATAACACCAGGATTGGCACCAGGACTTGTTGCCAATGGTATATATTGCTTTTTCTGGGGTTATACTTTCCACCACATTTTAGATTTTAACCATGAATTAGAGTACAAATATTAAATGTTATGTTATATTAAAAAGTTAGTTAAATATGAAAGTCTATGACTATTTAAAAAAAAAACTTGCTAACCCTTAAATCCAAGGAGGGGAGGACAAGAGGCTCTAAGTAGAAGAGACAGGAAAGGATATTCTATCACATGTTAAAGTTAATCTGAAATCAAAAGAAATACTGCTGGAGAGAGTAAGCAAAGCAAAATTGAGCTCCTAGGAAGTGATGTCCAGGTCACCCAGCTCAGTAGGTCAGGGAGGGAAAAAGCAGGGTGGGCTGCATTTAGGGGAAGTTCTATTCACACTGAGAGCACCTGGGTCTTTTGCCCACTGAGCGACAGCCTACGAGACAGGCATGAAGAACTTTTACATTCCTAGGGAACATTTTGGAATGGATGGAAAATGTTCTCTTCTGCTGTCAGCTTCAACTGAATTCATTCTACAAATATTTACAAAATGCTCAGTATGTACCCTGTACTGTTCTAGACAGAGTACTACTGGCTGATAAAACAAACTGAAAAACAACACCTCTTTCTGTGTGGTCTATGTACTAGTGAAGAGAACAGACAAGAGACAATGAAAAAGTAAACTATACATTTAGTGTTAGAAGAGCATAAACGTGTCACCATTCCCGCTCCTAAAAAAGGGAAAAAAAGATGAAAAAAGGACAAGGAGTGAAGTGCGGAGAAGAATTTTTCAACTGTGAACAGAATAAACAGAGTAGGATTCATAGACAGAACAGCGTCTGAGCAGAAAACATGGAGGGCGTAAGTCATACAGGTACTATTGGGGAAAAGCGTATGCCAACCAGAGGAAATCAGAGCCCAGACGAGGAAGCCTCAGATGTCTGAGATACAGCTAAGTCGCTAGGGAAGCTGAGGCAGAGTGAATGAGGAGAAATGTCTGACGTGAGGCTGACAAGGTGACAGGGGTCAGATGCTCCAAGGGCTTAGAGGCCACAGTCAAGTACTCTGCTTTTTTATTCAGATTAAGATGGAAGCGACGGAAGGGTTTTGTGGAGTAACTTCTTACTTAAAAGAAAAAATAAAAAAGTAAAAAGTCTTGTATGGGGGACAGTGTTACACGAAGTGTAGGTAGAAAGCAGAGTGATACTCAGAGAAGCACTCCGGGTGAGAGACCACGGTAGCTTGGACCAAAGTGACGGCAGTGGACGTGAGACACAGCTGGTCCTGAATACATTCGAAGCTGAGGTAACTGGAACTCATGATGTATGTGACGTGAGAGAGAGAGTAGTCAAGGACAATTCCAAGATTTTTGGCTCAAACACACCTAAGAGTGGAGGTCCCTTCCATTGAGATGGGAAATATCCCAGGAAGAATAAGTCTGACTGATGGTAGTTATCAGGAAGAAGTTAAGAATAGCTATCAAGTAAGTAGCAACAAAATTACAAGTGAAACGCTAGAGAAAAACATTTGTGAGCTGGGTAAGATTCACCAAGAGCATGAGTATAGATAGCAGAGAGAAGAGATCTGAGGAGGCACTTTGGGTAGGTCAATGTTAACAGGCTGACAGGAAAGAAGGGTCCCCCGTCACCCACAAAAAGGAAGAGGAAGAAGTAAGACCAGACAGACAGAAGGTAATCAGGAAGCAGAGTCCCTGTACTACTTCTCAGGAGAGAGAAACTTCCTTCAAATACTCCTGACTGTGTCAAATTAGACAGAGTTGTAAACCAACCTAGGGACTAACCAAGTGGAGGACACTGGTCCCCTTAGTAAGGTCAGTCAGGGTCAGTGAAACTTTCTTGTTGTTGCTTTGAGAGAGAAACTAGAAACAGCAATTACACAGGCAAGTCGTTCAGGTAGTTTTCTTGTGCTGCTACTGCTAAGTCACTTCAGTCGTGTCCGACTCTGTGCGACCCCATAGACTGCAGCCCACCAGGCTCCCCCGTCCCTGGGATTCTCCAGGCAAGAACACTGGAGTGGGTTGCCATTTCCTTCTCCAGTGCATGAAAGTGAAAAGTGAAAGTGAAGTCGCTCAGTCGTGTCCGACTCTTAGCGACTCCATGGACTTCGACCTACCAGGCTCCTCCATCCATGGGATTTTCCAGACAAGAGTACTGGAGTGGGGTGCCATTGCCTTCTCAGAGTTTTCTTGTAGAGGTAGCAATAAAAATGAATTCTCCATTAAATGGACTCATAAGGTGATGAGTCATGGCTTTCCATTTGTCCATTTCTAATCTCAGAGAAGTAACACCTGATGGGAATGATACAGCAGAGAAAGATGGATGGTATGAAAATTACTGTTGGAGTAGCTAATCGGAAGACAGGGGAAAGATCTGGAGCACCAGCAGAGGGACTGGCCTTTGATAAGAATAACGACAATTTAACTTCAGGATGAAGAGGGAAGACAGATGCTGACTGGTAGAGAGATGTAACAGTAGGAATTCGTGAATAACTTTAATGGCTGCTTCCATTTTCTTAGTAATGTAAAGACATCACATCTAAGAATAAGGATGAAGGAGAGACCTTTCAAATACTTAATTAAGCTATTTTTACCAGGAAAACCGTGTTAAATGTCTCAGTCCTTGATGTTGCAGAGGCAGGATGTGCCTGTTAAGAGCACACATTCCGTGGACAGACTGCCTTGGTCTGAAACCACTCTCATCACTTGCTGTATGACTTTGCATAAGTCAGTTATGCTCCCTAGGCCTCAGTTTCCACACTTGGAAAGTAAGGGTATCAACCTCAAGGAACTGTTAGAAGATAAAAGCTTATATAAATTAGTGCTTTATATAAATTAAGTGCTTAGAAGAATCCTTGGCACATAGTAATCACTAGATAAATATTTACTATTGTTCTTCTTAAGGAATTATATGCCACAAATCCACTCTATAATATATACAGTAGAGCAAAACAGGTATATTAGATTATTACTTGCGTAGATTTTCTCGATACATAATGTAAAATTTGCTTGAGGCTAAATTAGAAGTCAAACTTTATGTTCTCATTAAACAGCATCTCAGAACTTCACTTACACAGATGACTTCCCATTGCGAGGATCTTTGAATGTTGTTGTTCTTGTATTATGATCAACAAAGTACCGCACACCTTCCCGGGTATACCTAATTTCCCAACCTTCTGGCAGGGGTTCTTCATTCTGCAAACTAAAAGATAAAAGTCACAGAGACACAAGGTGAACATTTTCAAGGTGCTAAAAACGTCTGAGTTGAGGTTCACTTGATTCTGTCTCCCGACACGTAAGCTCACTTAAGTAAGGCTCCAGGATATACATACCCTTGAGTTCTGGGGTCTTCCCACTGGGTTGTTTTTGTGTTATGATTCACGAAGTAAACTCTGTCTGTTGAATCCACTCTTTTTTCTAAAAAAGAGTGAGCATGGCATTTAATAACTATTTGCTATATATACATTTCAATATTTTTATCAACAACACATTAGCTTACCCCAGCCTGGTGGCAAAGGCCCGTATGGGTCATTTTCTGCCGCTAACATTGAAGCCTGAATGGAGAAAAGGATTAGGAGAAGTTAAAAGAACAGATTTTTAATATAAAAGCATAAACTAAGCACTTGGCTGAATCACATTTAATAGTCATTTTCTAAAAAATATGATAAAGAAATGTGAATATAGTAATTTCAAGGCACAGAATTCTAAAATTGTCATGAGTTAAGAGGAGTTAAATAAGTGATAAATTATTAGTTTTTCTACAATGATTTACAAATAATGTATCAACATTAGCACTTTAATCTCTTAGCCCTTCTGTAACAGTCCATAAGAGTGAAATGACATGAGAGAATAACATATAGAAAATTGTAG
Source organism: Bos mutus (assembly GCF_027580195.1). Lineage (NCBI taxonomy): Eukaryota > Metazoa > Chordata > Mammalia > Artiodactyla > Bovidae > Bos > Bos mutus. Next base: position 5,824,467 of record NC_091630.1, on the reverse strand, counting down.
TGTTTAAATGAGGTAACATTATTTGCTGAAAAACAGAATAATTACCACAGTTCTCTTTAAAACAAATGTCTACTAACATAATAATATTAAACTCCAGAATTATCTTTGTAAAAATAAACTTTTACCTTTGTATTAGTATATTTTATATATTCAAACATACATAAAAACATATTAATGCTCACATATTATGACAACTCAGAAATATATTCAAAGAAACATTTTTACCATCAGTTTTTAAAGAAAGACAAAAACTTATTACCTGAAAAATCATTTCTTAATGATACAATATATACATCTTGATAAATATTTTATAACTTCATAACAGATACTATAAATTGTACTCAATATCATTTAGACAACTAAATCTCAACCTTAGGATATTCTGTTTCTGCAGAAGAGCACACTTCTGATGCACACTATTACCTAATTCTGCCCTGTTTCCCCAAGGTTTTCCACAGATACAGCAAAGTCCAACCAAAACAAATGCACACACACAATCTGTTTAGTACATACAGCTAAACGGTGGAACATCCCCACAGATTTCTGCACAAGCTACTCAGGAACCAAGAACTGACCACACGAGATGCTGAGCAGGCTGGGCCGGCCCACTCTCTGATGATCAGACAACCAGGAGAGTGGACCAACCTGCAAATGAGAGCAACCAAACCTTGCTACTTAACCTCCCAAAAACGCAGAGCTGAATGAGCCTGCCCAAGGCAGGATTCTGAAGAGCTGTTTTCTTTGTGTATCTTTCCTAATTTCTTTCCACATTTTGGGGTTTCAAGCTGCCCTGAAACACTACCTAGAGATGCCCAGTACTTGAGATTTATACGTTCTACTTCTTGAGATCAAATCTATTTAGACAGAAATCCTCCCCCCATCCTCCACACTCCCGTGGATGCTTGCTTATGGCAGTAAATCACCAATTGATCAAATTTTCAGACAGCATTAAATTTTTTTGGACAAAACTATCTCCGATCCCAGGAATACATATTTAGTGGGCCAAAACAGATGACAGCATCTCTACAAAGCTGGGATGGAACCAGGATAGCTGGGATATGGCCAGACTGGCCTTAAGTAAAGTCAGGAGGCAACCAGGTTTGTTTAAAGCAAACAAAATGATTATAACCGAAAGTAGAAGATTGGGAACTGACCAAGACAAATTATATTATTAAGAAACTGCATTTATGAGACTACCTCTTAATAAGGACAAAAGCATGAGTGTATAGCTATGTAAACTAGGATTAAAAAAAACTTAAAGTGCTTATGCATATCAGAAATGTGAATTAGTTATTAAAGATCAACTAAAAATGATCTTACAATCTATAACATTTAAGAAAAGTCACTAAGGGAGAACAGGGAAGACGTCTGGAAGAAAAAGATGCGTTAACGCCTGTAACTTCCTAATTACCGAGTAGAGGTATCGCTGGTTGAACTGCTGCATAGCTCCCTGCAGCTGGCTCCGCTGGGACTGCCACTGCTCAAAGTTCCGCACCGACTCCATGGTGGGCCGCTGCCAGGTGGTTGTCCTGGTGTTATGGTCCACGTAATACACTCTGCCCCGGTCATCGACTCTTCTTTCCCAACTAGCAAAGATAAACAGAGCAGCAGTGAAAATGAAAATAAACAACCATCTCTTTATATAAGAAACTGGAAAGTAGTTAAGCAACATGTTACCTAAATAATTTAAAAATCAAGTCCAAGAGATGATGAGTTCAAAAGAATGTAAATATTGATATTCTTCAGAAAAATTACAGACATGTAACTTGCTATCTATTTAGCTAAATTACCTTCCCATTCTTCCCATACATGATTTCTAAGGACTGTCTAAAAAAGAGGTCATAGACTGAACACTATCCATGTGACTACTCTCCCTCTTTCTTTGATAAATATTTACTGAGTGCTAACTGTATACCAAGCAATCTGCCTCTATCATCCCTGTCCATGTGAAGGGTTTTAACTCAACTTGTACAGCTTTTTAATCCACCTTTTGCGGCTACACTTCTGCTGAACCAAAGTGCAGATGGAGCCATGCCATTCTGCCTATCACCGTTTGCTGGCATGGCAAAACAATGAACCCAGTCACCACCTCACCCTCACTTCCCTTTCTTTCAAGGGACCCATCCGAGGGGCCAAATCAACTCCTGGTGGGCCCCAAATGTGTCAGACGTCTCATCCCGTCATGCCTTTGTTTCAATCCTCTCTCAGCCAACGGAATACCCTTTTCCACCAGCTAGAAGACGCCCTGTCCTCCTGAACCCCTACCCTCCAGGGTTCCGTTCACCTCCAGTCAATCTGTATTATTAATTCATAGGCTTTCGATATCCTTTCAGCAACCAATTTCACGAGATAACACACTTGTTGCCTTTAATTTTCTGGACTTTGAATGTTTATATTGGCGAGCTCCGAGTTGCATCTCGAAGGACTGTTAGTGAATAACAGCCTAATAGCACAAGCTTTATTTAGTATGTAATAGGAATGCCTCTTCATTTAAAATGCTCTATTAACTTCAGCCATAATTAATACAATTTTACTTGTAATGATCTTTTAGATAATAATTTTGAACACTAGGATCTCTTATGTAAATATCATGCAACAGCATACTTTAGATCCCTGTCTATGAGGAAACATACACACAAATTGCCCTAAATATGACTCTCATTCCTTAAAAAAATAGCAAGGACTGACACTGGATCAGAAGTCTGCAACTCCGCTCAGTAAACTCACGCCAGTGTTCGACATCTCTTAATCTCTTGAGGAAGCCCTTCAGACTAACTGTAAATGAGACACAGGGTAACAAATCTCATCTACTGAACATTTACTATTCATAAAAGCAAATCAAGGAAACGTAACATGTAGTAGGAAAGAACCATTTTATATTGCATTAACTGAGCTTTTACAATTCCATGTATGAAACACAGCTGAAGCTGGAGAAGACGCTACCTTACCCTGGAGGCAGAGGCTGCGGCCTCTCCCACGTGGTCGTCCGTGTGTTATGATCCACGTAGTAGGTTCTACCATGAGGATCTTTTCTCTGTTCCCACCTTTAATAAAAATACAGAAATAAAAGAACAAGCTAAAGACTATCTGAAGAACGATTCCTTTTCATAAGCCAAAAAATTACAGGTACGTTTTAAAGAGTCATGTATACACACAAAATGAAGTTGTTTCTTTTGAGCTTTGTAAATGCTTAATTATTCCCTTTTCATTAGCAGTACTGGAAATTTCCCAGCTTCCCAGGGGGCGCTAGTGCTAAGGAACCCACCTGCCAATGCAGGAGACGTAAGAGATGTGGGTTCAATCCCTGGGTGGGGAAGATTCCCTGGGGAAGGGCACAGCAACCCACTCCAGTATCCTTGCACGGAGAATCCCAGGGACAGGGGAGCCTGGTGGCTTACAGTCCACTGGGTCGCACAGAATCGAACATGACTGAAGTGACTTACCACACAGCACACACTGGAAACTCAGTAAGTACATTTAGCAGAGGAAGACAGAATAACACCCAAAGTTTTTTAAAGTGACTAATTCATGGAATTCCAAATCATCACAAACAGAAATTTAATCAAGAGCTGAGGAACTGTCACCCTAATATCATGCCCAAAGGACAAAATGTCAATTAAGTAATATCTGTTTTTGGCAACTGAAAAAAATACACATCTAAAAGATTTTAGCAGAAACTGCATTAAAGTATGTAGTGAGACAGTTCCATGAACATTCCTTCTTCCATCTGCATACAGGGTCTTCTTTCTGTGTATAGCTACCCCTCTTTTGTCTTTGGTGCGCCTCTGAGTTTAAGGACATCCTCATTTGTCTTTCTCTGTTCCGTCTCAGACACACTCCACCTCTTCCTCTCCCCACCCTCGTTCTCTCCTCTACACTCCTTGATCTCTCCTCTCCACTCTCTCCTTGGAATGGCACAGAAGAAAAAACTTCAAACGTTAAAAACAAAAACTTCCTATTTCTGAGTTTAACATTCTTGTTCTCAGCTGAAAGTAGAATAAATGGGAAATATTTTCCTTTCTCAAACACGAGGATTCAATTTAATCTGACTTCTTTTTAATTAGAGAAAAGTGAAACTTAAAGTTGTTCAGTCATGGCCAAATCTTTCCGACCCCAGGGACTATGGCCTGCCAGGCTTCTCCATCCCTGGGAAAGTGTCCTGGACTGGTTGCCATTTCCTTCTCCAGGGGATCTTCCAGACCTGGTCTCCTGAATTGCAAGGAGTGTAATGTAAGAGGAGTGTAATGTACATAACCGAGTGCACCATCCATAAAATGGGCTATGAAGCCATTTCTAATTTGATCCTAAGTTAGCTGGAAATATTTCTAATTTAATATTCAATATTCAGTAAGCACTTAGGTTCCAACTATAATTCTGGCCACTAGTTCTTACTTTTTCCAATTAATTTTTCCATATCGCTTCCAGATTTCAGGGTTTTCCTCCAAAGAGAATTTATCTTACTCAAACTAAATTGCTTGCTACACACATCATATGAAGACCAGACCCCCTTTTGGATATTATCTTTGTAATTTTCTACATTCCATTCATTAGATCAAGCGAAGGCAGCCTTTTTCTGTGAAGTACTCGACAGTAAATATTTTAGACTTTGTGGGCCAAAAGGCAAAATCAGGACTATTATGTAGGTACTAACATAGTAAGAGCAAAAACTCCTGTCATGCCCCACCGTGTCTTCCTGAGGTAGGTCACCCAGGCTGTGGATGTGCCATGTTCCCAGCTGTGCTATGCTGACAACATTCTTGCAACAAAGAACTCCTGGCCCACGGGGGAGGAGCCTGGTCAATTCCACCACCCGCCCCAGTGACCAGGGTCTCAGGGTGCTTCTCCTCCTCCCCCAGAAGCTGGTTCACAGGGAGGTAACTTGCTAAACTGTCACTCCCAGAGTGAGAGTTTACCTTCTGGGGCAGTACCATTGCCGAGAAGGAGCCCCCGTGCGTGTGGGGTGACCAGAGCTAATGTCGGGCAGCAGGGAGGAGAGAAGGTGCTGGCGGGGGAGAAGGCGGTACAAGGGTAAGGGGCTTGCCTCGGGCCTGGCCGGGGACTCAGTGACAGCCAGCTAGAGCTGAGCCCGTGTGTCCTGCAGCAGCAATGGGCCAGAACAGAACTGGTTAGAGGCTAGAGCATCCCCGCAGTGGAAACTCCTGCTGCTGCTGCTGCTAAGTCGCTTCAGTCGTGTCCGACCCTGTGCGACCCCAGAGACGGCAGCCCACCAGGCTCCCCTGTCTCTGGGATTCTCCAGGCAAGAAAACTGGAGTGGGTTGCCACAAACAGGCACAAGTTACCAGGCTGAGTGATGGGACTTCCCAACAGAATTCTTCGATTTCAAAGGGATATGTGCTAATTTATAACTGCTACATGTCACCTTCAACCATAATACTCTCCTGTCCCTAGTATTCAGATATGGCTTCCTTATCTCATATACACACATTTCTAAAACTTACTGCTGAAAAAGACCTTATTTTAAAAAAAGAAAGAAATAATAAGAGTGGGAGAATTTTGTTAAATGTATTACAGTAAAAATGACAGAATGTAGTTACTGACTGGATGACGACTGGGCTCTCACAAACCACGGTCAATGGCTGCCCCTCTCCGCTGCTGCTTGGCCTGCTAATCTCTCTCCTGCCCACCCTTCAGGTCACTCTCATTTTTTAAACCAAAAAACTACTCCTCAATATTGGGTCTTTTCTTGCTTGCTTCTACCAAACATTCCTCTTTCCCCGTGTGTTCACAGGGAAAAACCTGCATGCACTACTTCTCACTCCTTCAAACAGTTTTCTATCACATTTCCACCCATCCCATTCACTCCATCACACAGCAGTCAGAATGTAGCTCTCCTTCCCAGAAATCATTCTGTCAAAGGTCAACAATAAATAATCTCTTTGTTGCTAAATTCAAAGGTGCCTTTTCAGTTCTTATCTTACTTGAATTTTCAGTAGGTTTTGACCTTGTTAACAATTTCCTCCTAAGCATTTGCAAGCCAGGGCCTTTGCCCAATTGCTCACTCACTCAAAACCATTGCATCAAGCACTAGTTCACTTACGTTTACTGGGACCTGCTATATGGCAGGTGTCGTCTTAGGCACAAGGGATACAGAAACGGACAAAATAAAGCTCCCTTTTCGGTGCAGTGGAGAGAAAACTGATAAACACATAAATACGTCACATAATGATTTAAGTGTTGAAAAGTAATACAAATAACACCATGCTGATTAAAAGGACCCTACTCAAAAGAGTTTATACTGATTCCGTTTATGTTAAGTTCCACCAACTTAACATAGCTAATCTATAATCTATTGTGGAAAAACACTTGCAGGGAGGTACAGTGTTGCCTCCCTAAAAGCGGGAGCGGGGGTTGACTGAAAGGGGCCTGAGAGAACTTTCTAAGGTGATGATAACACTCTAATTTTGATAAAGGTTTGGGTTATTTCCACCTGTCGAAACTCATCAATGACATACTTAAGACTTACACATTTCTATGTAAACTTTACCTAAAAATCCATAAACAAATACTGACCTCTAGTGAATGACATGCAAGCTGAAGTTTTGAGGGGCAAAATGTACAACTACAACTTACTGAATTAGACTTAAACATTAGACAAATGGAGAGGTGCAGAGATATGCGATAAAGCAAAGAGAGTAAAATGTCAACTCTAGAACTTGGTGATAGACAGATACACAGGTGTTCACTGTAAAATTCTTTATATTTTCCTGCATGTTTGTAAATTTTCTTAACAGAAGGTTGGAAAAAAATAAGGCAGGGGCTTGGGATAAGGACGGCGGGGGGGCCTGATTTGGCCAGAGGGAATCAGGAAAGACCTCTGGAATAAGGTAACATTTGGGCAGAGCCATGCACATATCTGAGGAATAACATTCCACACGGAAGTGAGAGCAAATGCAAAGGGCTTATGTCAGACCACGCTGGATAACCCTCCAGGCTAGAACAGGCTCCCTTCAGAACGCTCGTAATTCTGGGCACCAGTGAAATAAGTCACCAAAGAGATAAAATACAGGAACTAAGAAAGATTTCTGAGGAAAGAGGGAAGATGATGTAGATTTGCAAACTGCTAAGGTGGTTACAGAAGCCAAGTACTGCCTAAGCCAGAAGAACCAACCTTGGCCCCACTCTCGCATTCCACCTCCCACAGCTAATTCCCACAACCCATCGTAACATCAGCCCAGAAGACTAGCATCCACCTTGGGGCAGTCTATTTTAATTTCTTACTCAGGTTAGTTGCTTCTAACCTTTTAGTAAGAATACATCTTATATAAACATATCTGTTTGTCCTAGGCTGCTATTCACCTACAGATTTTATACACACAAAAACATACCGGAAAAACAAACTGCCAGGAAAAAATGCTTACTTAACACACTCCAGGTTTCCAATCTGGTCAATACTGATTTACTTTATTATGCTTTCAAGTGCTGGTCACAATCTATTAACAGGCTGCAACTTGTGATTTGAAAATCACTCATCTAGATTCCTCACTCATGTAGATTCCTACAAACTTCCCTTCATGCAAAGTTCACATACAGTGGCTACAAGCACACAGAAGCATTTACCTGGCCCCACAGAATTAAGTTTATGTACTTATCATTTTAAACAGGAATGTGCCCACTTTTCTCATTTACAAAAGCCTGGTCTGTTTTGTTCTGCTTTGTCTCCTTAACTCCTCATCTGTCTGTACCACTTCTAGAATAATCTTTAAATGCAAATATGACTGTGCCACTCTCCTGCTTAAAATTCCTGTATGTTTATCCATGGTTTCCGGGGGCCGGAATGGAGGAGTGTGGAGGGGGCAGGACTCCAAAGCTTCAGCAGGTATACAAAACTCTTCGGAGGGCTGTTTATTCTTCAGTATTACACAGCTTGCTTCCTCGAATGCTCAACTCAAGCTGTAACAAAATACCACTTCCTGAGGTCAGCTTATTCATGTATGGGTATCAGAGAGCTGAACATGCAGATAGCTCCCCTAAAAATGAAATCTTGCACCACATGTGCCTTCTTTGCTGCTTTGCTAACGCCTACTCCTCTTTTAGAAACCACTGAAGGGTCATCTCTTCCAGAAAGTATTCTTTGATCTCAGTATCACAGGATATCCTATTAACCCCCTCTACACATGCTCCGCTCCCTCCACAGCACCCTAAACTTGGACCTCTAGCTTAGCTTTAATTAAATTGTACAGTCAATGACTATTTACTTACTTTTATCTCCCATCAGATCAGAGGTTCTTGACAGTATGGAAAGCTTCTTACATATCAATGTCATAAGGGCAGACACGTGAGACTAAGATAAATGACTAATGATAAGTTGTCAAAGAGAAGACAAAGGAACAATGAGAGGTTTTTGAGAGCAAGGAAAGATACTTCATGGCCAAAAATGCTTGCAGGAAACAGTGGAGATTTCCAGTAAGTGGATAAAAATAAGCTCAGAGAAAGGTCTGGCCTGCACATATAAATTTAACAGTTAAAACGATGGGAGAATGCAAGACTCAAGAGAAGCACCCATTCAGGAGCAGACCAAAGCCTGAAACCACAATCAGGCAACAGGCAAAGTTCTATAATCCAATAAAGAGCACCGAGAAAAACAGCTCAGAAAGTCAGAAAGGGTTGCGGGCACAGCAGCTGTGATGGGAGAATGAGGGCACGGAGGCAGAGACCACCAGAGGCACCGTTTTCACAGCTGCGAGAGGAGACAGTTCTAACGGCTGTAGGAGGTAGGACTGTGTACACTGTCCTGGATACAGGACACTGCATCCACCAGGGGTCCCCAACTCTAGGGCCATGGACTGGTCTCAGTCCCTGGCCTGTCAGGAACTGGGGCGTGCAGCAGAGCAGGGTGGCAGGGAGTGGCGGTGGAGAGGAAGGATCTTCATCTGTATTCAGGGCTGCTCCCCACAGCTCACGTTACCACCTGCAAGCTGCCTCCTGTCAGATCAGCAGCAGCACTCGATTCTCAAAGGAGCTCAAAACATATTAAGTGAATATGGGAGAGATGACCAAATGGAATACACAGAATATTCTTTAAAGAAAATCATAGGAAGCTGAATTATTACCATGGAAAATTAAAAGATGAAGAATTATTTCCTGGTAGCTCAGCTGGTAAAGAGTCTGACTGCAATACAGGAGACCCCAGTTCGATTCCTGGGTTGGGAAGATCCCCTGGAAAAGGGAAAGGCTACCCACTCCAGTATTCTGGCCTGAAGAATTTCATGGACTGTATAGTCCATGCTCAAAGGAGCTCAAAACATATTAAGTGAATATGGGAGAGATGACCAAATGGAATACACAGAATATTCTTTAAAGAAAATCATAGGAAGCTGAATTATTACCATGGAAAATTAAAAGATGAAGAATTATTTCCTGGTAGCTCAGCTGGTAAAGAGTCTGACTGCAATACAGGAGACCCCAGTTCGATTCCTGGGTTGGGAAGATCCCCTGGAAAAGGGAAAGGCTACCCACTCCAGTATTCTGGCCTGAAGAATTTCATGGACTGTATAGTCCATGGGGTCGAAGAGAAGGGACACAACTGAGTGACTTTCACTTTCAATGAAAACCTGAGTTCGTAACAGTGCTTCTCAGCAGGCTTATTAGATCCTTCCCAGCACTGAGTATAAACTGAGAAAAAAAGATGGCTACTTGCTTCAAGCTTAGCCTGGGGAGGCAACAGTAAAGAAAGCTAGAGAACTGAGGCTATTATAGAGTGTGTCAGGGTCACTCTTCTCTAAAAGTAAGCCAAGAATCAAATCAACAGTCTTGCAAATTAATATAAGGTTTTTTCCTCTTCCTGTCATGTAGCACATGCTATAACTATAACTAGCAATTGTTCTTAGTTTTTAAAAAATACTTGGTTTGTAGCAAATAAATTGTATGAATTAGATTCCAACTTAGATTTCAAATAACTGAAAGGAAAAATTTCATATACATATTCAACACTCAGGTTATTACCAAAAAGTTGCAATTAAATGTAAGTCACAAATCTTTAAAATAAATAAATAAATAACATACCCTGATGGCAGCGTTTCTGTGTTGGCACCTCCAGACTGCTGCCGGACAGGTTCCACACATCCGTCGGGCTGTCTTAATTTGGCTGCTTCAAAAGCAGAGCTACTTGCAGAACTGGAGGTGGAAGGATCTAATGTACTTTGAGCTTCAGATCCAAAGGCTGCACTGTTAGAGACAATACATTCATTGTTTTCCGAGGAGGTCAGTGTTTCTTGAACTGGAGGGTCTTCAACAGGAGTACTAGTGCAATTTGAAGACAAGGCGGGTTCTCCAGATCCTATTGCAGTACCCGTGCTGGAAGCATTATCAGTCGGTACAGATGAGGGTGAGTCTCCATTAACTGAAAAGGGAAAATCAGTAAGATGATCTGTTGAGAAATGACCAAGCGCCCAATTAACTCATCAACTGTGTTTATTTAGAGCCTAATTCACACCAAGCAGCGTATTAGGTACTGATGGAAATAAGACAGATAATACTTTTTGTGGCTCGTATTTTTGAGATGAATGTTAAATAATAAAAACATAAGAATATATATGTAACAATAACCCAAACTTAAGCAAAGAGAAATCAACATGAACAAACATTTTTCCTCCACACAATAAATTCTGAATATCTACATGGGTTATATAAAAACTTCAAAATGACCCCATTCAATCTCCCTTTTCCTATGCAAATACAGCTAATATCAAAAGAATTCTTGTCAAATATAAAGTGGCATTAACTCTTAAGACAGTACTGTAGGGGACTGCAAAAAGATCCAGGAATTCATTCCACGCTTGCTGGAGAAATAACCCAGCATTGAGATCCACTGACATAATTTAAAAATTCTTTCATTTTAAATGTAATCGATCCATTCAACTACATGTCACTATAAGAGAAAGTCAAATTAAAACTGGGAAGGGAATAGATTATTGAAGAAAACCTATTAGAAAATTACACAGCAAAGTTCTAATTGAAACTGAGGAAGGAGACATAATTAAGAGTAATGGAACGGTCAGGTAGATTTTTAAAGAAAGAGATGTAAACAGTGGGAAGAAGAGAAATGAGTACTATTAAAATGAATCAAACTGTAGGAGCAAAACAGAACCAATCAAGTTCTGTACCAACTACAGGGGAGAGCAACTTTGGGGAAAATATCAATAACAAAACATAAGAAATAAAAATGCACAGTGCTACCTGTACTCAACACTTAGAAAACATGAAGAAAAGAGAATGTGTACAGAGAGAGTAAATTCTGGTCTCTTATATGATATTCAGAATTCATGGAATATATGATGTCTAAAAGTGAACTTTTTCATTTAACTTTCAATCTTGAACAATGTAGAAATTGATTTCCAAAAAAAAGAAAAGATTAGCAACAGTCTTTGGAAAGCAAAATAACACTAAATGGAAAAAGAGGAATATTTGAGACAAGATAATCCAGCCCAATAAGAAAGAATCATAAACCCTTATCATACTAAAACATAACAAATGCTAACAAAGTGTTAAAAACAGAAGCAGAAAATTAATTATTAAACAGCAGCTCTTAGTTGTTCAAGGCAAACCCTTCTCTCCCACAACAATTCAGCTCCTCCAAGTGCTCTCAGCTCTTCTCTCCATCTGCACCACCGCCCCCCTCATTGTTCCTAGTTCGCTGCAACAGCGTCCTAACTGGTCTGCTCGCTTCCTCTCTGGTCCAACTCCAACCCGTTCTCCAAACAGCAGCCAAAGTAATCTCTTTAAAGCATACAAAAGATCTTTTCACTCCCTAATTAAACACACCTATTGCACCCAGAGTAAATTCCAAGTTCTTTACCATGGCTCATGACAAAGACTCCACATAAGTCTGCCCCACAGCTCCACCTGACTTCTCACAGGGGTCTCCCTTCCACCTTGTGAGCAGAGCCAACTCCCTCCCCTCAGGGACGTGCTCTGGCCGCTGCGCTGGCCTCAGAAGAGCTCCTGCTTCTTATCACGCAGCAGGCAGGCTCAACCACTCCTTCAGGAAGGCAGCGCTCAGGCACCTTATTTAATTCTTCACCTGCCCCACCCTCGGCCCAGGCTGCCTACTAGACTGTTTTCCTTCTCATGTTCTGAAACAGTTTGTTTTTATTTTTCCTTTAGTTCAAACCCCAACACTTTGTCAGACTTGTTCCACTTGTGTATTCTCAACAGTTACAATGCACCTGGCATATGAAAACAATAAATGCTAAGTAAGGACAAATCACAGAAGAAGTAAACATATCTCTCTCAAAGCTAGGCAGAAAAAAAGAACATTAGTAGAAACATTAATTAAGTACATGAAGGATTGAATGACATAGTCAATAAACCTGTTCTAAATAACAGCATTAGAGAAGGAGTTCTGAGTTTTCATTACATACATATTCCATCCAAACAATCTAGGCATTTTAAGAAAAAAAAGTGACACGTAAAGGACCAAAGGAAAATTCCAATTTTACAATCAGGAGGTGAAACCGATCATAATTCAAGTAAACTAGAAACAAAACAAAATACAACTTACTGAAATGTTTACTGAAAGTCTGGCAGATTCTGTAAAACATTTTTTAAGGATCATGTTATTTAATTCCCACAGAACAATGCTATGAGGAAGATACTACCCATTTTACTAGTAAGAAGATGGATGCTTACATGTCTATAAAAATGATAGTTCTCCCCCACCTGCAGCCAGTTTAGCTTAGAAGATTTTTTTATAAAACCCTAAATAATTATTAAGTTAAAGAAAAATGATAGTTATGAAATTACAAACTTTAAGGAAATTAATGGCATGAAAATACTTGTATGAAATATTTGACATGGCAAAGAGGTTTCCAAGGGTATAAGAACAATGGCACCCCTCTCCAGCACTCTTGCCTGGAAAATCCCACGGACAGAGGAGCCTGGTGGGCTGCAGTCCACGGGGTCGCAAGAGTCGGACACGACTGAGCGACTTCACTTTCACTTTTCACTTTCATGCATTGGAGGAGGAAATGGCAACCCATTCCAGTGTTCTTGCCTGGAGAATCCCAGGGACGGCAGAGCTTGGTGGACTGCCGTCTGTGGGGTCTCACAGAGTTGAACATGACTGAAGCGACTTAGCAGCAGCAGCAAGAACGAACAGCCATAAATGAGCTTAGCATTCAATTCCAGACCCAGGGGAAAATGGTAGAAGGAAAGGAATTATAAGAAAAATATAACAGATCAGAATTTCCTAACCTGATTAGAATCTGTAGGATATTATAGAAAGTATAGATCTCACTTTCCATTCTAGAATTACTGAATCTCCTAGGGAATCTCTGGGATCTGTATTTTTAGCAAATGCTTCAGATGAATTCTTACAAGTAAGGTTGGAAAAACTATGAAATAGTGCCTTAGCAAATTTTATAAAGAAAAATATAGTTTGAATAGCATTTGGAATACCATGTACAACTTTATATCAGTAAGTCTAAAATATTAACTAACTCAAGAGAAAGAAAAATTGATCAATCAGAGTAGAAATGTAAAAGGGGATAAAAGATCGAACAGTATCCCTCCAAAAGTCAACAGATTCAGTTTTTGAGCCTTCAAGGAACAGACTGCCCCCGTGTTCTCTGAAATGTTAACAGTACATTGGTGGCAAAAAAGAAAAAGGAGTTTCTTAATTTATTCTTCAAGAGTAATATAACCCTGAAACTGAAACTGAATAAATTAAATGGGTCAATAATAGGAAATTATGTTAGGAAAACATATTTAACAGGTTAAAAGTTAAAAGCTACATGTTAATTTTCAATACAAATCAAAAAGGATCAAAAAATATTGATAAAACTGTTGATAAGAGGAATCTAGGAAAATTCAAACATAATCTAGATTATCCACCAGAAACCAAGAGTAAGCATGATATATTAATGGTAAAACATTAGAAGAATTTCTATCAAGATCAGGAACAAATTTTAAAATCAGAACAAAACAACGAAGATCACAATTACCACTCCATTTCAATACTATGGCTTAAGTACGAAAATGCATTAAGACAAAAGAGAAGTGAAAAATACCAGATATAAAATGGTAAAACTCACTGAGAGAGATAAGAGTACTTATTTATATCACAAGAGAATCAACTGAAAAAAAAATTAGAACCAATTATTAATTTGACCAAAACATTTCAGCACCATGATCAGATAGATTCAAGTTCAACATCAAGATTACACTCAAGACCTATCTGAAGAAAAAGAAAAAACATTTCTAAAAGGTTTAAAGCATAGATTGGAGACAGAATTCTCTCTGAATGAGAAGATTCAGTGTTGCTTCAAAATTTAAAAAGTAAACTATCCTCCAAATGCACAACTTCTCGTTCGCTGGCGGTGGAAATGCACAGGGCACAGCCGTTTTGGGTGTCAGTGTGGCACTGGCAGCTTCTTACAAAAGGAATAACACTCTTATCATAAGATCCCGAAGTGACAGTCCTCAACCCAGCTCAGCTGAAAACTTAGGTCCACACCAAAGCCTGCACGTGACTATTTACATCAGCTTTATTCATAATTGCGAAAAACTATAAACCTCCACAATGCTTGGTTGTGGACAAAGCATAGGTGAACAGATAGACACTCTATGGTACATCCACACAATAGAATATTTATTATTCAGCAACAAACATAAAAGAGATATCATGCCACGAAAATCCACAGAAAAGCCTTAAATTCATCAGGTCAGTTCAGTCGCTCAGTCATGTCCAACTCTTTGTGATCCCATGGACCACAGCACACCAGGCCTCCCTGTCCATCACCAACTCCCGGAGTTTACTCAAACTCATGTCCATCGAGTCGGTGATGCCATCCAACCATCTCATCCTCTGTCGTCCCTTTTTCTTCCTGTCTTCAATCTTTCCCAACATCAGGGCCTTTTCAAATGAGTCAGCTCTTTGCATCAGGTGGACAAAAGTATTGGAATTTCAGCTTCAACATTAGTCCTTCCAATGAACACTCAGGACTGATCTCCTTCAGAATGGACTGGTTGGATGTCCTTGCAGTCCAAGGGACTCTCAAGAGTCTTCTCCAACACCACAGTTCAAAAGCATCAATTCTTTGGCACTCAGCTTAAATTCATATTTCTAAGTAAAAGAAGCCAATCTGAAATGGCTACATATGACACTGTGAAAAAGGCCAAACTAGAGAGACAGTAAAGGATCCGTGGCTGCTAGGAGTGTGGGAAAGGAGACGAATGACTGGAGCACAGCGACTGTTAAGGTGAAATAATTCTGAATGATACTGTGATGGTCAGCACATGGCAATATGCATTTCTCAAATCTCACTGAACCCAGGCAATACCAAGAGGAACCTTAACATAAACTGTGTGCTTTCATTAATCATAATGCATTTATACTGGTTCATTAATTATATTAATAACAAATATGCCACAGTAATGCAAGATGTTAATAGCAGGGCAAGTTCTCAGTGGGGTACCGGGAGCATGCATTTGATTAGAGGGATGACTATTCATATATATCAATGGTTCTCAACGGGACATCCACTGAAGAAATTTAGCAATGTCTGAAGACATGTCTGGTTGTTACAACTAGGGGAATGGGTGGGTGTTACTGGCGTCTAGTGGGTACAGGCCAGAAAGGCTGCTACGATCCTAAAATGCACAGGACAGCCACCCACAACTGAGAATTATCTAGCCCAAAATGTCAAAGAGTGCCAAAGCTGAGAAACTCTGATTAATGCATATATAATCAGCAACCAGGCAGCGTTCAGTCTATTGTAGTTGCAAAATAAATACCTCTTTAACAAATGATACAAGGATGACTGAATGGATAAACTTGACAATAAAGACGATGAGAAACAAGGAGGCAGGCAGGGAGGGAGGGATCATAGGTTCCCTCCTCAGGA
Organism: Bos mutus; assembly: GCF_027580195.1. Classification (NCBI taxonomy): domain Eukaryota; kingdom Metazoa; phylum Chordata; class Mammalia; order Artiodactyla; family Bovidae; genus Bos; species Bos mutus. Next base: position 5,808,604 of record NC_091630.1, on the reverse strand, counting down.
AAGAACAAAAAATTGTACGGAGGCAAATAATTAAAATCCCATGTGACAGCAATGACAGTAGACGCTTATGCAAAGCATTTCCTTCTCTACAGATGTGAGATCACACCCTCTGACTTGGTTTCTTAATGAGTGTATCTAAAGCCTGACTTTATGAATTATGACTTTTGATTTAGGAGGCAGATCTCCCTCACTTCAGGTTTTATCTCTGAGAAGTAAATTTCCCATGGACTTTATGATATGTACATCTCATAGTACCATGCATTGTCCTCTAATGGTTCAGCCAAATAAAGCAGGAAAAGGAGGGAATATTGAAGTACCTAGTATCATTTCTGCCCCTTTTAAAAAGTATGACATGAAAAACTGCTTGTATATATATATATATATATACACACACACACATATATATATACACACTAAATTTCTTTACAATTCACACCTGAAAGTGGCTATGGCTTTAAAGGAGGTGGAGCACACGGAAGCCTTTGGTGATGATGCAGTTCCGTGTATTGATTGCAGTGCTAGTTACGTGAAGCCATACATGACAAAACTGCACGCACGTTTGCACACGTGCGCGCACGCGCGCACACACACACACACTCTCTCTCTCTCTCTCTCTGCAGGTATAACCGGTGAAATGGGGACTGTATCAATGTCAAGTTCCTCATTTTCATACAGTACTATAGTTACACAAGACATTAACATTCAGGGAGGCCAATGAAGGGAACACGGGACCTCCCTGTACATTTCCTGGTAACTTTTTGTGAATCTGTATTTCAAAATAAAAAACTAAAAGCAAAAGTCTAATAAATTTGTGAAATCGGTTAGTTCTGCCTTACTACACTGAGCTCTGTTTTATTAATAAAACAATAATTATACATTAGAAAAAGTCATTTCTTCTAGAAGCTAAGGGCAAGGGGGAAAAGTAAAGAAGAAAATCATATTTTTCTTAAATACCTCTGTCTTAGAAACATGGTAGATGTTTTAAATTTATCTCATTTAACCTTTGAAACAATCCTGTAAGGTATTATTAAGTATTTGTATCATTTTATAAGTGGAGAACCTAAATTTTTAGAATGCTAAATTTGTCCAAGATCACATGCTTATATGCTGAGTACATCATGTAAAATGCCTGGCTGGATGAATCACCAGCTGGAATCAAGACTGCTGGAAGACGTATCAACAACCTCAGACATGCAGATGATACCACCCTCATGGGAGAAAGAGAAGAGGAACAAAAGAGACTCTTGAAGAAGGTGAAAGAGGAGAGGGCAAAAGCTGGTTTAAAACTCAATATTCAAAAAACTAAGATCGTGGCATTGGGTTCCATCACTTTATGGCAAATAGGTGGGGGAAAAAATGCAAACAGTGATGGGCTTTCTTTTCTTGGGCTCCAAAAACACTGCAGACAGTGACTACAGCCATGAAATTAAAAGATACTTGCTCCTTGGGAAAAAAGCTATGACAACCCTAGACAGGGTATTAAAAAGCAAAGACATTACTTTGCCAACAAAGGTCCATATAGAAAAACCAAAGCTATGGTTTTCCTAGTAGTTATGTATGGATGTGAGAGTTGGACCATAAAGAAGGCTGAGTGCCGAAGAATTTGATGCTTCCAACTGTGGTGTTGGAAAAGACTCTTGAGAATCTCTTGGACAGCAAGGAGATCAAACCAGTCAATCTTAAAGGAGATCAGTCCTGAATATTCATTGGAAGGACTGATGATGATGCTGAAGCTCCAATATTCTGGCCACCTGATGTGAAGAGACAACTCGTTGGAAAAGACCTGATGCTGGGAACGACTGAAGGCAGGAGGAGAAGGGGACGACAGAGTATGAGATGGTTGGATGGCATTACCAACTCAATGGATGTGATTTTGAGCAAGCTTCGGGAAATAGTGAAGGACAGGGAGGCCTGGCATGCTGCAGTCCATGGGGCTGTAGAGTCAGACACGACTGAGCAACAGAATGACAACCCATGGTTAAAGTGTTCAATGACAGAGCTAGGACTGGAACGCAGTCCTGTTAGAAACCAAATCTAATCTTTTCAATCATGACTGCCTCCCACTTTAGCGTAAAGTATCAGTATTTACCAACTAAACTTAGCAAATGGATCTTCTTAAGACTCAAAAGAACAGGTTGGGGTGAGGGAAAACGGCCTCCCCTCCAAAGCCCTCATGTACAATACTGTCTTTGGTGAAAAGAAATCATTTATCTGCAGTTCCAGGACCACAACCCCTCATCTGAAACTCTTAGGGCCAAGTGTGTTTCAGAATTCATAACTTTGGAATGTAGAAAGGTAGTATGGCACATATATTATCTATTACACTAATATCAAGTCAGACTGGGGGCTAGACACTGTAGCTAAACACAGTATCATTTCTGGAGTGAAACAGGATACTCATACTAAGCAGAAAAAAATTATAAATACCTTCAAGTTAGTCCTAGTCATTTTGCTATCGAGTGAGTTTACCAAAAAACTTTTGGTTTTAAGGATTTTAGGATTTTGGAATCACAGGTAATGGATTAAAAACATGTAATATGTTACACACACAATATGCACACTCCACTCCATCACCACTCTAACAATGAAAACTGATTTTTAAAGTTCTTGACTACAGAAAAAAGAATCCTATTTTTACACCAACACCTTAAAGAAGACTACCCCTTGAAAAATATACCTGAATTCATCTTCCTACTGAGGGATGCCAGATCATACAGAAGACACTGATAAAGCGGTTTCTACCAACAGAGTAGATTCCAGAAGCCTTTCTAAACCAGCCAATGGAATGAGGGCAGTTGGATTGTTTTGTCATGTGTCAAAGAACATGCAAACAATCACTAAGTTGACTGGGGGAATATTATTTGAAGTTTATCAAAGGTATAAAAGATGAACAACCCAACACTGAGACACTACAGATATCACACACATCTAAATGAACAGGAGAGCGGGGAGGAGAGGACCACCGAGGTGGGTGTCAGGGACAGCTCCTCCACCAGCTGGGATCTCTGGGCCTCAGTTCCTTCAGGAGAAAAGCACTAGTGCCTATTTTCAGAGAGTTATCCTGAGAGCTGTATTGATCGGTGGGTATATGGTGTTTGCAACACGTGTAGCACAGATATTAGCTGTTATTCTGATCGTCTTAGGCTTCCTTGCAATTATGGAGAATGTCATGGGAATTATTTACAATGGCGCCTTCATTTCTAGTTCCTCGTGTGTGTTTTGCTTTCAACTTGAAATTTCAGGCAAGGATAAGACAAGAATGTGGAAGGCAAATCTGTTCCCAACAGAAGCAGTCTGTAAGTACAAAATTAGAAGCAGAATATAAACTGGAGATTCTACAATGAGAGGGAACTCAGCAAGTTCTCTCTTTTGCAACAACATCTGAATAAGCCCACAAGCCCAAACATGCAACTATCTAGTGGTCAATAGATACTTTGCCCAATCTATTCTAACAGCTAAATATTTTAGGAAGAAGAGCTAAATCTCCAAATTTCATACATTTTTAACTGGAAAGGTGATGACAAGTATGAAATAGAATGATTGTATAAGCCTTTCTAAAATGAGCATTCAAAATTCTTATACTTCTCATGAAAAAAGAATAGACTCAGTAATTGGTCCTGATGTCTAATTACTTACAGAAATAACAGAATTGGATCTACCACTCTAATGAATCTAATGATAATCCCATATAACAAATCAAGTCTGGTCACATAAGGGTATTTTTATTTTTACAACCTCTTCAGAGCGTTCTCAAGGGAGTTACAATACTTACAATCTAAATTTCCTTATGGGTGGATACCTAGTTTGTGTGTCATTTTTGGTATGAGTAAATATAGGTAACTATTTGATAATCTACAGATCTATAGGTCAAATGCCCTGGATTTATGTTTTATTATTAAGAACTCTAGTACTAATATAAACCTTTTTTCTATGGGTGATTATTTGGTGGTAACCCATATACATGGGAGAAGGCAATGGCACCCCACTCCAGTACTCTTGCCTGGAAAGTCCCATAGATGGAGGACCCTGGTGGGCCGCAGTCCATGGGGTCGCTAAGAGTCGGACACGACTGAGCGACTTCACTTTCACTTTTCACTTTCATGTATTGGAGAAGGAAATGGCAACCCACTCCAGTATTCTTGCCTGGAGAATCCCAGGGACGGGGAAGCCTGGTGGGCTGCCGTCTATGGGGTCGCACAGAGTCGGACACGACTGAAGCAACTTAGCAGCAGCAGCAGCAGTATATACATGGGTGGTCCTTCCCACACTTATTTTCCCAGACTATTTTTTAAAACTATAAATTTAACTTAGGACCCATAATATAAGCAGAGTTCTATGAAACTCACTACTGTATTTACTCTCTTGGAATTAGCAAGGATGCTGATCACATTATGATGCTTTTTCATACAGATCCATAAGATGGAACATCAGGCATAAAAGCTGGTGTTCAAATTTTTTGTTCTGGGAGGGGCTTTTTGGCTGCACCTTGAAGCTTGTGGGATCTTAGTCCCCCAAATAATTAAACCTCAGCCTGGCTCTGGCAGTGAACGTGTCGAATCCTAACCACTGGACCACCAGGGAATTCCCAATGGGAATTGTTTTAACTGGTCTGTTTTTAATTTGTTCCTTTATCCCTTTGCTAATAAATCTGAGACAAACGTTCTGACTAGAAAGCATACCAGAATCAGAAAACAAATGATCCTGTTCACTCATTTCAGCCTGGTAATCTGTGTTTATTTTCTCTCATTTTCCAGACACCTTAAATTAATAATGAAAGCATCAACTTATTGTGAGGACTTAGGATGTTTAAGCCTATCTTTTTTATAAAAAAAGAGGAGCATTAATAAATTACATTTTCAGAAAACCATGTCAGTTCCCACATTTACAAAAACTCACAACATGCACACAGTAAATATTTCCCCAACCTTCAGTATAAATATACAACAGTCTTCTCTATAAACCCATCCCCATCTATTTTCATATAATTACTTCTTTACATGTTTCTACTTTTGAATAATCCCATAAATAGATGAGGGAAAGAATACAGGCTCTGGGATCGAAAGACAGGATGCCAATTCTAGCCTCAAGACATACACTAGTAATCTTATGATGTTTGCGTTTCAAGAAATTCAACTGAAAGAGGTAATTTATAAAGATCGAACAAAAAATGATGTATGACTATTACAGCTGAATCCACTGAAAAACAGGATTACAGAAAAAATTCTTCCATAGACAGTCCTTCTATAATCGTAGAACACTTCTCCTTAGAAAATATAAAACTTTCAGAGTGCTGTATCACCTCACAATACATTTTTTTACTAAGTTACATGCCAAGCAGTAAACATCTGTCTGGCAAAAGAGAAGCATTTAACCAAAATGGTTAAAGGAATCATTCATCACTAACAACAAATCAATGAATTCCCTAAAGTGCTTTTAGAAATACATTCTACATTATAAATAGTATTTTTTTTTTGTAGCATAAAGCCTAAGATTGACTATCATGCAAGTACTTGTACTTGCTTAGTGAAATGTGCTATTATAATGTACTTTTGGAATATCTTCCTAAATAATCTAGGAAAATCAAATTATGAAAAAAAAAATTCAGGTGGTGTAATCTTCAAACTCCTTTTATAAAACTGAAGATTAAGACAGATTGTACAATAAGAAAAGTATATGTACAGATACATAAAATTTGGTTTTCATTTAAATAATGTGTCATAAGTAACCATGCTTACCAGTGTCATTGGCAGGCTCAGATGTGAGTGGTTTTGGAGCTGGTGTGTTTTTGGGTCTGGCAGCAACCTGAGATGGAGATGGTGTGTTGTCCCCATTAACTACATATGAACAGCATGAGTTTTGTACTACAGTGTTTGTAGGTACACAATTATCTATCCCGTTAGTATCTTCAGCAGCCAATCTCCAAAAAAACAAACAAAAAAGATATCTTACTTCAAGGAATTAAAAACAATCATATAACTTTTCATCAAAAGTTAAGCAAAATGATAGGTATAAAGAGTAATGAACAAGAGATATCTTGATTATGTTTTTAAAACATTTTATTTTTTACATTTTATTACATACTTAAAAGTTTAAATTGGAGAAGGCAATGGCACCCCACTCCAGTACTCTTGCCTGGTAAATCCCATGGACGGAGGAGCCTGGTGGGCTGCAGTCCAGGTGTCGCGAAGAGTCGGGCACGACTGAGTGACTTCCCTTCACTTTTCACTTTCATGCATTGGAGAAGGAAATGGCAACCCACTCCAGTGTTCTTGCCTGGAAAATCCCAGGGACAGGGGAGCCTGGTAGGCTGCAGTCCATGAGGTCACTAAGAGTCAGACATGACTGAGCCACTTCACTTCCACTTTTCACTTTCATGCACTGGAGAAGGAAATGGCAACCCACTCCAGTGTTCTTGCCTGGAGGATCCCAGGGACGGGGGAGCCTGGTGGGCTGCGGTCTATGGGGTCACACAGAGTCGGACACGACTGAAGTGACTTAGCAGCAGCAGCACAAGTTTAAATTACTTTCAGTTCTAAGTGTATCCACACAGTAAACGTATATTGAGATATATAATCATACTGTCAAAAGTACCTCAAAGCAATGATCAAATTGTATATTTTAAATATTTAAGTTTAAGAATATTAGATTTATTTTTAAAATGTCTGGAAATATTTTCAAAAAGGTCATGAAACTTATAAAAATCAATTCCAAACTGTTGAGTACTGAAAAGACCAAAAACGTCTTACGATATTGATCACAAGCTATTACCAGCACTAAAATAATGAGTACATGATCTGCTGCTGCTGCTGCTAAGTCGCTTTAGTCGTGTCCAACTCTGTGCGACCCCATAGACGGCAGCCCACCAGGCTCCCCCGTCTCTGGGATTCTCCAGGCAGGAACACTGGAGTGGGTTGCCATTTCCTTCTCCAATACATGAAAGTGAAAAGTGAAAGTGAAGTCACTCAGTCGTGTCCAACTCTCAGCGACCCCATGGACTGCAGCCCACCAGGCTTCTCCGTCTATGGGACTTTCCAGGCAAGAGTACTGGAGTGGGGTGCCACTGCCTTCTCCACATGATCATCAGAGAAAGCTAAATACTATATTCCAGAGTTAGAAGAATTTACAGTGTATTCATTACTGGAAATAAATAAATATGTCTACAATTACAAAATCAAGCATTTTAAGTCTTATTGGCATAGAGTTAGGCAGTATCACATAAGTAACCAGGAGAACCTTCCCAAATACACTGGTAACCCTATATGTCTTCTCCACAGAGCAGCCTTAATTTTTTTTTCTTAATTTAAAAAAATAAATAAATCAGAGCACATCTCAGTCCTGCCCCACCTCATCTATCTCTCTGATCTATTTCTCTCCAAGCTGTTCCTTGCCTACCTTGCAATAGATATATTAGTATATCAATTTTATACGAAAATCATGCCAAAGAGTCTTCAAATGTTTATTACAAACTATTAGATACAGGGAGTAAAATTATAATGACTTACAAGATTATCAAAGAAAGGTTAAATATATTCTAGAGTTAGAAGAATCTGCAGAGCAAAAGGGCTTCTCCAATGGCTCAGTGGTAAAGAATCTGCCTGCAATGCAGGAGATGTAACAGACATGGTTTTGATCCCTGCGTTGGCAAGATTCCCTGGAGGAGGAAACGGCAACCCACTCCAGTACTCTTGTCTGAAAAATCCCATGGGCAAGGGAGTCTGGTGGGCTACAGTTTACAGGGTCACAAAGAGTCAGACAGGACTGAGCACACACAAGCACGCGCACAGAACAAAAACTAACTAGAAAGAATCAGTGTCCTTGTTCTACTTGCTATTTCCTCTGGAATGTTCTTCTCTCAAATCTCTGTATGGATGGCACATTTTTGGCCTTTTAATTGTAGCTTGAATGGCACTTCCACAGAGATGATTCCGTGACATTTCTCTTTATAAAGGGTTCCTTTACATTCCTGCCCCCTGTCCTGTGTTTCGATGACTTCATAGATCTTATCACTATCTCCAATTAGCTAATTTCTTTCCCCACTTGTCTACTATCTACCTCTATCCTGCCAGAATGAAAATTCCACAGGAACAGGACTAGTGTTCTTAGTGCTTGGACTAATGCCTGGCACCAAACAGGCACTCAGTAAGCACCTGGACAAATTAACAACACTTTTCCTTGTCACCCACATATTTGGAATAAGATGTGTTCAGGAATTTGGGGCAGGTAAAGCTTTGAAAGGGCTTCCCAGGGGGCACAGGTGGTAAAGAACCTGCCTGCCCATGCAAGAGACCTAAAAGACTTGGGTTCGATCCCTGGGTCGGGAAGATCTCCTGGAAAGAGGGTATGGCAACCCACTCCAGTATTCTTGCCTAGAGAATCCCCATGGACAGAGGAGGCAGGCAGGCTACAGTCCATAGCACACAGAGTCAGACACAACTGAACCAACTTAGCAGGCACACAAAGCTTTGAAATTTCTCTCAAGTGAATCTGCTTTGTACACCCTTCCCTAAGCCACTCAGCAAGGATCAGTGACCTGGGAGACATAGTAAAAGAATGCAACTCAAGTTTTCCTGGTGCTGTAGGACTAATCTTTAATTCAAAATGTACTGCTATGTAATAGGTAACATTAATCTTTAGGTTTGTAGTGATTCAGGCTCCTTTAACCATCTAAAATTTCATTTCAAAAATTATAATTTTTGATACATATATATATATATATATATATATACACACACACACACACACACACACATACACATACACACTAGAGCATTTTAATCTACCTAATTGCTGTATCCTTTCAGTTTGATTCCCGGGTCGGGAAGACCCGCTGGAGAAGGCATAGGCTACCCACGCCAGTATTCTTGGGCTTCCCTTGTGGCTCAGCTGGTAAAGAATCCACCTGCAATGTGGGAGACCTGAGTTCGATCCTTGGGTTGGGAAGATCCCCTGGAGCAAGGAAAAGGCTACCCACTCCAGTACTGTGGCCTATAGAATCCCATGGACTGTATAGTCCATGGGGCCGCAAAGAGTCGGACACAACTGAATGACTTTTCACTTTTGAATTTTCTCTATGTGAATAATCATGTGGATACTAAATAAATACATTTATTTAAGCCAAATATATATTCAGAAGACATACTGATCTGTTCAAAGGCTCTGTGAAGATCATTTAACAGCAATTTAGTAGCAATATCAGTAACTGTAGATTTATATAAAAGTCATACTTTGTCTCATATACCAGCATGATTTTTCAAATGTATTTCACAGCAATGTACTTTCACATATTCATTCCATTATAATTGATCTATTACATGCTTTTATTCTAATTCACATTATTTCAAACAGAAAGTCTCTATTAACTGTCATCAAATGTGAATCTATGGGAGTTGCTGAGATGGCAGGGTGACCTCTAAGAAGAGACCACAATTAGTGCAATATCTATCTTCTAGTGGTTACAGATCAGTAACAGTAATCAGGAAGCTGCCAACTCAGACAGCAGTGAGATAACCATTTTTCCACATCACCTGACTCTATTTACTGATAAAATATGCCTAAATACAGATTTTTAAGAGCCATTTCCAATAAAAAATAAAAAAGAATGAAGTTCTAATACTTCCTACAGCATGGATGAATCATATGCTAAGTAAAAGTCAGTGACAGAAGGTCATATATTGTATGACACCGTTTACAAGAAATGGCCAGAAAAGGCAAATTCACTGAGACAGAAGGTGAGTGGCTGGCAGGAGCTGGGAAAAAAGAGGGGTGGAGAGAGAATACCCCTGGGTACAGTGTCTTTTTGAGGGTGAAGACAATGTTCTGAAATGAGACACTGGTGATGGTTACTCAACTCTGCTAAGCTAAAAACCACTGAGATATACACTTTATTCCAATAATATATCTTGTTACAGCTGTGGTTTTTTTTTTAAACCACTTTGATAAGAATTCAACCAAATAATACATTTAGATATAAGCTTTTAAAGTCTATGGCAAACTCTAAACGAAGGTTAGAAACTTCATATATGGGAAATGTGGTGTTACTTTGCCACAAACGCCAAAATAAAACACTCTACCTGGTGGTCGTCCTTGCTGAAGGCTCTCTGTCTTCATGTAAGGCATCACCATTTTGCTGTACTTCTACTGAAGGACAAAAGAGACAGACACTAGGTTTTTTACATACTTCTTGATTTTTTTTTTTCCCTTCAAATTTTAATAACCCAAAGTTAGCTTACTGGCTGGAGATGAGCTGCCGTTTGTTATATTTTCTTGCTCAATCACCAGTCCATCAAGCACAACTGTTAATTCACCAGTTTGCACGACACCATTCTTGGTTTCCAAGCAAAGTTTTAATTGTTCTTTCACTCTTTCCACTAAGGGAGGGGGGGAAAAGAAAAACTAATTTAAAAGCTTTTGTTATGTACAAAAACATGTTTCAGAAATCAAAACTATATATCAAGAATGACTCTTATTTAGTGCTTGATGGCTACGTGTGAAAGGAATTATTTGTGTTTTTATCTGTAGGCCCTTCTATACCACACCAGGATCACTTCCTTTCACATCTAGATGAGGAACTCCTTTCCTTTCACCACATACTTTCGGAATCATCTCTAATTGTCCCTTTACACAGCATAACGTTCAGAGAAAATACAAACCAATCTAGATAACAAGCTCAATAATGTCCCAAACTTGCTCTATGGCCCATAGTACAAGGTAAGACTTGTGGTTAAGGCAAAATGTCTGCAGGAGAATCAAGAGGGTTCCTTATTTCAGTTCAGGGACTTCTAGCTGTATTTTAAGTAGTCAAATTACTTAAAGCCTCAGTTTCCTCATCACAAAATGGAGCTCATAAAAGCATCAAAGGATCCCATGGATGGAGGAGCCTGGAAGGCTGCAGTCCATGGGGTCGCTAAGAGTCGGACACGACTGAGCAACTTCACTTTCACTTTTCCCTTTCATGCACTGGAGAAGGAAATGGCAACCCACTCCAGTGTTCTTGCCTGGAATATCCCAGGGACAGCAGAGCCTGGTGGGCTGCCGTCTATGGGGTCGCACAGAGTCGGACACGACTGAAACGACTTAGCAGCAGCAGCAGCAGCAGGAACTGTCATAAGGTCCAAATGCAAAGTCACAGAGAACATTATATCCATAAAGGGAAGTCGCTCAGTCGTGTCCGACTCTTTGCGACCCCATGGACTGTAGCCCACCAGGCTCCTCCATCCATGGGATTCTCCAGGCAAGAGTACTGGAGTGGGTTGCCATTTCCTTCTCCAGGGGGATGTTCCCGACCCAGGGATCGAACCCGGGTCTCTTGCATTGTAGGCAGACGCTTTACCATCTGAGCCACCAAAATCTCACTATTTAACATTAAAAATTATGACTCTCCTTGAATGGAATGATCAACACTTAAATCACTATACTAAATGGTAAAGGTGAACACTCCTCTCTGAAATAAAAATCTTTTACAAAGCAATACCAAAAGCATAAGACAACTTCCAGTTACTACCAAAGACTGAAAGAATAATTCACCACCTGATTAAAGTACACATGCTGAAGATACAAACACTAGTTGAAGTATAGTCTTAAATACACATACAAAACCAGCCATAGGTATACATATATCCCCTCCCTTTTGAACCTCCCTCCCCATCCCACCCTCTTGGTTGATCCAGAGTCCCTGAGTTCCCTGAGTCATACAACAAATTCCGTTGGCTATCTATTTTACATATGGTAATGTAAGTTTCCACGTTACTCTTTTAATACATTTCACCCTCTCCTCCCCTCTTCCATGTCCATAAATCTATTCTCTATGTCTATTTTTCCACTGTTGCCCTGTAAATAAATTCTTCAGTATCATTTTTCTAGATTCTGTATATAGGTATTAGAATATGATATTTATCTTTCTTTTTCTGACTTACTTCACTCTGTATAATAGATTCTAGGTTCATCCACCTCATTAGAACTGATTCAAATGCATTCCTTTTTATGGCTGAGTAATATTCCATTGTGTGTATGTACCACAACTTCTTTATCCATTCATCTGTCGATGGACATCTAGATTGCTTCCATGTTCTAGCTAGTGTAAATTGTGCTGCAATGAACGACGGGATACATGTGTCTCTTTCAATTTTGGTTTCCTCAGGGTATATGCCTAGGAGTGGGATCACTGGGTCATTTGGTGATTTTATTCCTAGTTTTCAAGAAAGCTCCATGCTGTTCTCCATAGTGGCTGTATCAATTTACATTCCCACCAACAGTTCAAGAGTGTTCCCTTTTCTCCACACCCTCTCCAGAATTTATTGTTTGTAGACTTTTTAATGATGGTCATTCTGACTGGTGTGAGGTGATAATTCATTGTAGTTTTGATTTTCATTTCTCTAGTAATGAGCGATGTTGAGCATCTTTTCATGTGTTTGTTAGCCATCTGCATGTCTTCTTTGGAGAAATGTCTGTTTAGGTCTTTTTCCCACTTTTTGATTGGGTTGATTGTTTTTCTGGTATTGAGTTGTATGAGCTGCTTGTATATTTTGGAAATTAATCCTGTCAGTTGTTTCATTGGCCATTATTTTCTCCCATTCTGAGGGTTGTCTTTTCACCTTGCTTATAGTTTCCTTTGCTGTGCAAAAGTTTTTAAGTTTAATCAGGTCCCACTTGTTTACTTTTATTTCCGTTACTCTAGGAGGTGGATCATAAAGAATTTTGCTTTGATTTACATCATTGAGTATTCTGCCTATGTTTTCCTCTAAGAACTTTATAGTTTCTGGTCTTACATTTAGGTCTTTAATCCATTCTCAGTTTATCTTTGTGCATGGTGTTAGGAAGTATTCTAATTTCATTCCTTTACATGTAGCTGTCCAGTTTTCCCAGCACCATTTATTGAAGAGGTTATCTCTGCCCCACTGTATATTCTTTCCTCCTTTTGTCTAAAATAAGGTAGCCATAGGTGCATGGGTTTATTTCTGGGCTTTCTATCTTGTTCCATTGGTCTATATTTCTGTTTTGTGCCAGTACCATACTGTCTTGATGACTGTAGCTTTCTAATATAATCTGAAGTCAGGAAGGTTGATTCCTTCAGCTCCATTCTTCTATCTCAAGACTACTTTGGCTATTCAGGGTCTTATTGTATTTCGATATGAATTGTGAAATTTTTTGTTCTAGTTTTGGGGAAAATACCATTGGTAATTTGATAGAGATTGTATCAAATCTGTAGATTAAATTTGGTACTACAGTATTTTCACAGTATTGATTCTTCCTACCCAGGAACATGGAAAATCTCTCCATCTGTTTATGTCACCTTTGACTTTTCCTCTTTCTGATTTTTCAGAAATGCTAGTGATTTCTGTGCATTGATTTTCTATTCTGCAACTTTCCTAAATTCACTGATTAGCTCTAGTAATTTTCTAATACTATCTTTAGGGTTTTCTATGTACAGCATCATGCCATCTGTAAACAGTGAGAGATTTACTTCTTTTCTGATCTGGATTCCTTTTATTTCCTTTTCTTCTCTGACTGCTGTAGCTAGGACTTCCAGAACTACGTTGAATCATAATGACAAAAGTGGACGCCCTTGTCTTGTTCCTGATCTTAGGGGGAAATGCTTTCATTTCTTCACCATTGAGAATAATGCTTGCTGTAGGCTTATCATATACGGCCTTTACTATGTTGAGGTAGATTCCTTCTATGCCCATTTTTTGAAGAGTTTCAATCATAAATGGATGCTGAATTTTGTCACAGGCTTTTTCTGCATCTATTGAGATTATCATATGGCTTTTATCTTTCAATTTGTTAATATGGTGTATCACACTGATTGATTTGCGTATATTGAAGAATCCTTGCATCCCTGGAATAAACCCAATTTGATCATTGTGTAATGAGCTATTTGACGTGTTGCTGAATTCTGTTTGCTAAAATTTTGTTGATGATTTTTGCATCTATGTTCATCAGTAATGCTGCCTATAGTTTTTTGTGTTGTCTTTGTCTGGTTTTGGTATCAGGGTGATGGTGGCCTCATAAAATGAGTTTGGAAGTGTTCCTTTCTCTGCAATTTTCCGAAAGAGTTTTAGAAGGATAGGAATTAGCTCTTCTTTAAATGTTTGATAGAATTCTCCTGTGAAGCCATCTGGTCCTGGGCTTTTGTTTTTTGGGGAGATTTTTGATCACAGCTTCAATTTCAGTGCTTGCAACTGGGCTGTTGATAATTTTTATTTCTTCTTGGAAGACTGAACTTTTCTAAGAATCTGTGTATTTCTTCCAGGTTATCTATTTTACTGCCACATTGCTGTTCATAACAGTCTCTTAAAATCCTTTTTATTTCTGCATTGTCTAGTGTAACCTCTCCTTTTTCATTTCTAATTTTGTTGATTTGATTTTCTCTTTTTTTCTTGATGAGTCTGGCTAAAGGTTTGTGACTTTTGTTTACCTTCTCAAAGAAACAGCTTTAATTTTATTAATCTTTACTATTGCTTCTTTCATTACTTTTTCATTTATTTCAACTCGGCTCTTTATGATTTATTTCCATCTACTAATTCTGTGTTTCTTGTTTGTCTTTTTCCAGTTATTTTAGGTGTAAAGTTAGGCTGTCTATTCGATGTTTTCCTTGTTTCTTGAGGTAGGACTGTATTGCTATAAACTTCCCTCTTAGAACTGCTTTTGCTTCATCCCATAGGTTTTGAGTTGTCGTGTTCTCATTGTTTTGTTTCTGCAAATTTATTGACTTCCCTTTCTATGTCTTCAGTAATCTGCTGGTTATTTAGAAACGTGCTGTTTAACCTTCATGTGTTTGTGTTTCTTAGTTTTTTCTTGTAACTGATACGTAGTCTCATAGCACTGTTGTTGGAGAAGATGCTTGATACGATTTCAAATTTTTTAAATTTACTGAGGTCTGATTTGTGACCCAACATGTGGTCTATCTGGGAAAATGTTCGATGCACACTTGAGAAGAAGGTGTATTCTTCTGCATTCGGATGCAATGTCCTGAAGATATCAATGAGATCCATCTCATCTAATGTATCATTTAAGACTTGTGTTTCCTTATTAATTTTTTGTTTTGATGATCTGTCCATTGGTGTGTTAAAATCTCCTACTATTGTGTTAGTGTCAATTTCTCCTTCTATGTCTGTTAGTGTTTGTCTTATGTACTGAGGTGCTCCTATGTTGGGTGCATAGATGTTTACAATTGTTGTGTCTTCCTCTTGGACTGATCCTTTGATCATTATGCAGTGTCCTTCCTTATCTCTTGTAATCTTCATTTTAAGGTCTATTTTGTCTGATATGAGGATTCTACTCCACCTTTCTTTTGCTTCCCATTTGCATGGAATATATTTTTCCATCCTCTCACTTTCAGTCTATACATGTCTTTAGATCTGACGTGGGCTTCTTGTAAAGAGCATATATACAGGTTTTGTTTTTGTATCCATTCAGCCAGTCTGTGTCTTTTGGCTGGAGCATTTAATCCATTTACATTTAAAGTAATTATTGATATATATATTCCTATTGCCATTTTCTTAATTGTTTGGGGTTGATTTTGTAGATCTTTTTTCTTCTCTTGTATTTCTTGACTATATAAGCCCCTTTAACATTTGTTGTAAAGCTCAGTTGGTGGTACCGAATTCTCTTAACTTTTGCTTGTCTGAAAAGTTTTTGTTTTGTTTTTATTTCTCCATCAATTTTGAATGAGATCCTTGCCGGGTACAGTAATCTTAGTTGTAGATTTTTCCCTTTCAGTACTTTAAACATATCCTGACATTCCCTTCTGGCTTGCAGAGTTTCTGCTGAAAGATCAGCTGCTAAGTGTATGTGGTTTCCCTTGTATGTTACTTGTTGCTCTCCCTTGCTGCTTTTAATATTCTTTGTGTTCAGTCTTTGTTAGTTTGATTAGTATGTGCTTTGGCATGTTTCCCCTTGGGTTTATCCTGTATGGGACTCTGCACCTCTTGGACTTGATTGACTGTATTTCCTTTTCCATGCTGGGAAACTTTTCAACTGTAATCTCTTCAAAAAATGTTCTCATACCCTTTCTTTTTCTTTTCTTCTTCTGGGACCCTATTATTCAAATGTTGGTGTGTCTGATACTGTCCCAGAGGTCTCTGAGACTATCTTCAGTTCTTTTCATTCTTTTCACTTTATTCTGCTCTTCAGAAGTTATTTTCACCATTTTATCTTCCAGCTCACTGATTCATTCTTCTGCTTCAGATATTCTGCTATTGATTCCATCTAGAGTATTTTTAATTTCAGTAATTGTGCTGTTTGTCTCTGTATGCCTATTCTTTAATTCTTCTAGGTCTTTGTTAATTGATTCTCAACCTTTCTCCATTTTGTTTTCAAGGTTTTTGATCATCTTTACTATCGTTATTCTGAATTCTTTTTCAGGTAGTTTGCCTATTTCCTCTTCATTTATTTGGACTTTTGTGTTTCTAGTTTGTTTCTTCATTTGCATAGTATTTCTCTGCCTTTTCATTATTTTTTTTTAAACTTACTGTGTTTGAGGGTTCCTTTTCCCAGGCTTCAAGGAAAGCTGGATTATTTCCTTTAAGAAGGTTGAATTCTGTCTTCCTTTTGGTTTCTGGCCTCCTAAGTTTGGTCCAGTGATTTGTGTAAGCTTCCTATAGGGTGAGATTTGTGCTGAGTTCTTGTTTGTTTGTTTTTCCTCTGATGGGCAAGGCTGAGTGAGGTGGTAATCCTGTCTGCTGATGACTGGGTTTGCATTTTTGTTTTGTTTGTTGTTTAGATGAGGCATCCTGCACAGGGTGCTACTGGGGCTTGGGTGAGTTTGGGTCTTGTGTTCAAGTGATTTCATTTGTGTGAGTTCTCACTATTTGATACTCCCTTATTTGATACTCCCTAGGGTTAGTTCTTGACTTCCTACTTTTGCATTCCAGTCCCCTATAATGAAAACGACATCTTTTTTGGGTGTTAGATCTTGTAGGTTTTCATAGAACCATTCAACTTCAGCTTCTTCAGCGTTACTGGTTGGGGCATAGACTTGGATTACTGTGATATTGACTGGTTTGCCTTGGAAACGAACAGAGATCATTCTATCGTTTTTGAGATTGCATCCAAGTACTGCATTTTGGATTCTTTTGTTGACCATGATGGCTACTCCATTTCTTCTAAGGGATTCCTGCCCACAGTAGTAGATATAGAGAAAAACAACAGAATGGGAAAGACTAGATATCTCTTCAAGAAAATTAGAGATATCAAGGGAACATTTTATGCAAAGATGGGTTCAATAAAGGACAGAAATGGTATGGACCTAACAGAAGCAGAAGATATTAAGAAGAGGTGGCAAGAATACACAGAAGAACTGCACAAAAAAGATCTTCATGACCAAGATAATCATGATGGTGTGATCACTCACCTAGAGCCAGACTTGGAATGTGAAGTCAAGTGGGCCTTAGAAAGTATCACTACAAACAAAGCTAGTGGAGGTAATAAAATTCCAGTTGAACTATTTCAAATCCTGAAAGATGATGCTGTGAAAGTGCTGCACTCAATATGTCAGCAAGTTTGGAAGACTCAGCAGTGGCCACAGGACTGGAGAAGGTCAGTTTTCATTCCAATCCCAAAGAAAGGCAATGCCAAAGAATGCTCAAACTACCGCACAATTGCACTCATCTCACATGCTAGTAAAGTAATGCTCAAAATTCTCCAAGCCAGGATTCAACAATATGTGAACCGTGAACTTCCAGATGTTCAAGCTGGTTTTCGAAAAGGCAGAGGAACCAGAGATCAAATTGCCAACATCCACTGGATCATGGAAAAAGCAAGAGAGTTCCAGAAAAACATCTATTTCTGCTTTACTGACTATGCCAAAGCCTTTGACTGTGTGGATCACAATAAACTGTGGAAAATTCTGAAAGAGATGGGAATACCAGACCACCTGACCTGCCTCTTGAGAAACCTATATGCAGGTCAGGAAGCAACAGTTAGAACTGGACATGGAACAACAGACTGGTTCCAAATAGGAAAAGGAGTATGTCAAGGCTGTATATTGTCACCCTGCTTATTTAACTTCTATGCAAAATACATCATGAGAAACGCTGGGCTGGAGGAAGCACAAGCTGGAATCCTGACTGCCAAGAGAAATATCAATAACCTCAGATATGCAGATGACACCACCCTTATGGCAGAAAGTGAAGAGGAACCAAAAAGCCTCTTGATGAAAGTGAAAGTGGAGAGTGAAAAAGTTGGCTTAAAGCTCAGCATTCAGAAAACGAAGATCATGGCATCTGGTCCCATCACTTCATGGGAAATAGATGGGAAAACAGTGGAAATAGTGCCAGATTTTATTTTGGGGGGCCCCAAATTCACTGCAGATGGTGCTTGCAGCCATGAAGTTAAGAGACACTTACTCCTTGGAAGGAAAGTTATGACCAACCTAGATAGCATATTGGCAGAAGGCAATGGCACCCCACTCCAGTGTTCTTGCCTGGAGAATCCCAGGGGTGGGGGAGCCTGGTGGGCTGCCGTCTATGGGGTCACACAGAGTCGGACACGACTGTAGTGACTTAGCAGCAGCAGCAGCAGATAGCATATTCAAAAGCAGAGACATTACTTTGTCAACAAAGGTCCGTCTAGTCAAGGCTATGGTTTTTCCAGTGTTCATGTATGGATGTGAGAGTTGGACTGTGAAGGAAGCTGAGCGCTGAAGAATTGATGTTTTTGAACTGTGGTGTTGGAAAAGACTCTTGAGAGTCCCTTGGACTGCAAGGAGATCAGTCCTGGGTATTCATTGGAAGGACTGATGCTAAAGCTGAAAGTCCAATACTTTGGCCACCTGATGCGAAGAGCTGACTCATTGGAAAAGACTCTGATGCTGGGAGGGATTGGGGGCAGGAGAAGAAGGGGTTGAAAGAGGATGAGATGGCTGGATGGCATCACCGACTCGATGGACATGAGTTTGAGTGAACTTCGGGAATTGGTGATGGACACAGAGGCCTGGCGTGCTGCTATTATTCATGGGGTCACAAAGAGTCGGACATGACTGAGAGACTAAACTGGTAGTCTAAGGTCTTGGAGTCAGTGCTCCCACTCCAAAGGCTCAGGGCTTGATCTCTGGTCAGGAATGAAGATGCCGCAAGTTGTCTGTTATGACATTAAGTGAGATTAAAACAAATATCCAAAAACGAGAAACCAAAGGTGAACCCCAGACAAATGGCCGTTACAAAATCAGGCAAATAATAATTAAAATAATGGAATATACATATACATCCATGAGCAAAGTCAAAACAGTCCAGCAAAAATAAAATACAGTAGACTGACCTAGCGAACAAAGGAAATCAAAAATATTTATCAGGTAAGAACAAAACTAAAAGACAAACTGGAAAACAAAACTAAAGCAAGGTGTCAAGTGGAGAATAAAGCAATGAAAACAAAACTAACAAATACGTTGAGAGGAAAGAAAAGAAAGAAAGAATAGGTATGCAAATTTGAAGAGCTAGATAAAGATTTTCATACGTTAACGATTAACTGCCAAGAGGAAAAGAACAATAGGAAAAGCAAACAAAGGAATAAGTGTAGAAAAAATAAAACAGGTTTAAAAATTTTTTTAATTAAAATTATAAAAAAAAGGAAAGAAAAAAATGGAAGAAAAAAGGAAAACTCCACGGAGCTTCAAGAAAGCCCAACATAAAGGCAGAGGTTTATAACAATAAAAAATGTGGCTGAATATTCACATATACATATACTCCTATAAGCAAAAAACAGTCCAACAAAATTAAAGTACAATAGATTGATCCAGTAAACAAAGGAAACCAAAAATTATATCTACCAGAACAACATTAACTAAAGCACAAGGTGGAAAACAAAACTAAAGCAAGGTGCCAATTGGGGAATAAAGCAATGAAAACAAAACAAATATGTTGAGAGGAAAGGGGAGAAAGAAAAGAAAGACTAGATATGCAAAGTTAGATATAGGTGGATAAAGAAGATATAAATATGTTAAAGATTAACTGCAAGAGGAAAAGAACAGTAGTGAAAGCAAACAAAGGAATAAATGTAGAAAAAATAATAACAGGTTTAAAAAATTAAAATTAAAAAAAGAAAAAGGAAGATTTAAAAAAAAAAAAGGAAAACCCCACAGAGATGCAAAAGCCAGAGGTTTCTAACAACAATAAAAAATGTAACTGAGGGGAAAAAAAAAAGTTCAAAAGCTTAACTGGATTTCATATTTCTAGGAAAATCAACAACTACAACAGAGGGGGAATAAAATGAAAAGAGAAAAAAGAACAAAAGAATGTACAGAACAAGTCAAAACGTAAGAATAATAAACGTTTTTCCTGAGTCACTGCTGTCAGCCCTTTCCCTCTCTGGGAGTCACAGTCCACCTCGCCTGCCTAGGATGCCCTCCAACACTGTGCTCTGGACCTGCGGTGGGGGCAGCCCAGATTCTAGTCTGGTCCTACTCCATGTGTTCTTGCCTCCAATGTCCACAGCTATCAGAACTAGTGCGTTTTCTTTCATGGGGGCTCTCGGTTTCCTTTTATATATTCCATAGACACAGAGTGTGCCTAGTTGATCATGTGGATTTAATCTGCAGCTTGTACAGTTGGTGGGATGGTTTTGGGTCTTCTTACCTGTACTACCCCTGGGTTCCAACTGTAGTTTTATTTGCACCTTTTATTTTTTTATGTGGGTCATCCACTGGGGTTTGCTCCTGAGGCTGCCCTGGAGGACTTGGGTCTGCAGTGAGGGCCAGGTGTGGAGGTGGTGCAGCTGCTTGGGTCATAGGGGTTCTGGCAGCATCAGGTACTCGGGGGAGTTGGCGGCTATGGCAGCAGGAAATATAGCTCTCTAGAAAGATACGGCAACCAGTATTGGCCAATACACTCCTGTTCTTGCCTGGAGAACACCCCCTGACAGAGAAGCCTGGCAGGCCACGGTCCACAGGATCACAAAGAGCTGGAAACAACTGAAGCGACTCCACGTGCACAGATGCAAGACTTTTTAGCCTGTGGCAGCTCTGCCCCAGTGAAGGCTGAGCGTGAAGGTAGCGCAGCTGCTGGGGTTGCGGGGACCCTGGTGGCGCCAAGTGTGCAGGGACTCGGATTGTCTCCGTTGCAGGAGTTATGGCCCTGCTGCTAAGTTGTTTCAGTCGTGTCCGACTCTGTGCGACCCCATGGACTGCAGCCCACCAGGCTCCTCCATCCATGGGATTTTCCAGGCAAGAACACTGGAGTGGGTGCCATCATCTTCTCTGAGTTATGGCCCTACCAGAGCCTTTTTTCTAACCTCTTGTAGCTGGCAATTAGGCCTTTTTGGGCGGTCTTTCTCCATAGCTCTGCCCGTTTAGGCACTTAGGAGGGTCCCTTGCCTGGGGTCCTTCTCTGTTCAGCGCATCAGGCATATAGAGGGGCCCCCCAGGCTGGCATCCTACTCTGTAGATCAGTGCGTCAGTCACTTAAAAGGGCACCCTGGGTGGGGTCCTACTCTATAGATCAGTAGTACATCAGGCACTAAAGGGGCACCCTGGGTGGGGTCCTACTCTGTAGTTCAGTGCCTCAGGCGTTTGATGGGCCAGCCTCTTTATTGTTCAGCTGCGGATGCTGGCTGTGGGGGGAGAGGGGCTGTGGTGATGGCTCCACCCACTATGCGTGACTCAGCAGTATCGCCTCGCTTCCATGGCTGCCTGGCTTTCCTCCACAGGCATTTCCCACCACAATCTCCTTCCTCACATCCCTTCGATCTGTCTTTCCACAGTCAACAGCAGCCCTCACTCTGGGGTTGCTCCACAATCCCTAAACACCGGCTTGCGGCCGCTGCACCTTCTAGGGGACCTGCGTCTCTGTCTGGGGTATATTTGGCTGCGGCAAGGGCTGTCTGATTCTCATTCCATTTAGGCTGCCACAGATCAGCTGTTTCACTCTCAGCCTCAAATGTTTCTCCTCTGACTCAGACAATTGCCCCCACGTGGGGATCGGATCCCTGCTTCAGTTCCCCAACCCGCCGAGGGCAGGTCCAGTCCTACGAACACTCCTGTTTTTCCCCCTAGTTCCTTCATCCTACCAAGTTTTGTGTAGTTCTACATATTCTTTTCCACTGGTCAGGTACTCCTGTGGGCTCTCAGCTGGTGTTCTGCATGCACTTCTCTGTCTGAAGGCATATTCCTGATGTGTCTGTGGAGACAGATTTACTCCATGTTCACCTGCTCCTCCATCAACTTGTTCTCCTTCTCTCTTTTTTTTTTTTAACCTGTAAATGTTTGGATTCTCATCCTTGAAAGATTTCCTGGGTATGCCCACTTAGTATCGATAATCTCTCTCAACTCTTGGAAGATATTTTTCTACTGTTCTATCCTACTACTGTTAATTATGTTGTCTAATTTATAAATCTTCACGAATGACCTATTTTGTTCCACAGATGGTTTTGGACTTTCAGTTTGGTCGCTCAGTCAGGTCCAACTCTGCGACCCCATGAACCGCAGCACGCCAGGCCTCCCGTCCACTGGTGTCAAGTATTTCACTCTGATGAAAGCATGACTTCCTCTTTATCATCTTGCTCTGAATACCATGAATCATGGATTTATTTTTCATCCGTACTCAAAAACCCTACTACAGCCATTATCTCTTAAAATATCTCCTCTACTCCACCCACTAATCCAGGGCTCAGGAAACTAACTATAAACCACAGGCCAAATCTGGCCCATTACCTGTTTTTGTAAATAAGGTTTTATTTGAACACAGCCATGTTCATTCATGTACGTATTTTCAATGGCTGCTTTCTGACTACAACGGGGCTAAATAGGTGCAACAGAGATTATATAACCTGCAAAGACTAAATATTTACCATCTGGTCCTTTAGAAAAAATGTTTGCCAACCTCTGCTTATGGGTGGCTTTTTGTAATTTGTAATCTTTAATGGTGAGTTCACTTTCTGATCTTAATGTAAGGGTAGACTCTGGGCTGTAGTACAGGCAGGGTCTGTTTCTTACTGTGTCAGTGGTGTGAAGACACCCACTACAGGAGTCTGAGCTCAGCTCCCCAGCAGGCTGTCAGTCAAAACTGCTCAGCATCATCCACTAATATAACTCTAGCTCATAAGTTTTCTTTGCCTTTTTGTTTTCGAAGAAGGGCCTTGCAGACCACCCTTGCCTCTTTGCAAAACTCATCAAGGCCATAGAAAGCCGCCCTATTCAGGACCTAATTGTTCTGCAGTGGGAGGTTCTTTATAACATCAAGCGTTTCACAATTCTAAACATGGAAGACTGGGATATAACATTTATGAGTCATTAAACTGAGAGAACTATCACATTAATAATTCTACGTGTGTGGGGGGCTGGGGGTGGAATATGAGGGTATTATTCCATTATTGTATAAACAAACCAACTCTGACATATTTGCTCATTCAGTATGCAAATGCATGGTGTGTGTCAGATATTGCACTCTGGGAAAGCAGGATAAACCTGGATTTGCCTAAAGCAGGCCTCTTTCCTACCATCACTTCACTTATTTCCTTCAATAGATTTACCACCAGAATTGGGAGCGGGAGCCCACCTCCCCAACTTAAGTGAAGTCTCCAAGAGAGCAGAGATCTAATTCAGTGGCATGTCCTCAGTATTCGACAAAAGGCAGGTGCTTAATAAAGTTTAAAATCAACTATGGAGATAAGGCTATCCTCAGAAAACCTGCGAGGCAGTAGCTGATTTTCCTCCTGCCTCCGAGACACTCTGGCTTAGTCTCATTCACTGATTGGCTGCGCTGGTCCTCACTGCTGCACTCAGGCTTTCTGGTCCCGGCGAGCAGAGACCACCCTTCCTTGCGGTGCGTACGTAGGCTTCCCCTGTGACAGAGCACAGGCTCCAGGCCCTCAGGCTTTAGCAGCTGCAGCACGCAGGCTCGGTAGTTGAGGCATGTGGACTCCAGGGTGCACAGGCTTCAGGAGCTGTGGCACAAGGTCTGGGTACAGGCGCTCAGCTGCTCCACGGCACGTGGGATCTTCCCAGACCAAGGATGGAACCCATGTCTCCTGCAATGGCAGGTGGATTCCCATATGCTGAAGCACCAGGAAGTCCTCTTCCTTAGTTTTGATTGGGCAAAACAACAGTCTTTCACCATGGGCTTGTCAAAAACATATACTCTTTCTGTACCACAGAAAACAAGAGATCTTCAAAAATCCTGGTCTTCACGGCATTTTATAGAATTAGATGGGAGCTCACAGTCACATTCTGAAGCTGTTTTTTAAAAGTGCTTGCATATAGTGCTATCTACTGCAAAGGAACAAATTATCCTAAAATTCAGTCACTTAAAATAACAACAGCCACTTAATCTTGTTCATAGTTTCTCTGGGCCAGGAGTTTGGGAGGGGTGGGAAACTCTGCCTAAAAGGTGACTCATGCAAAGAGCTGACAAGCTGGCATTGATGAAGCCACCTCAGTTTCCTCTCCACCTGGGCCCCTCCACGGACTTGTCGACAGTCTTCACAATGGTGACTTGTTTCCTGGAGTGAGGCATCTAAGAGACCAGGGCAAAAGCTGAAATCTCTTCACTGATCAAGTCTTGGAGGTCACATACCATTACTTCTGCATATTCTATTTTTCACACAGACCATCTCTGTTTCAATGTGGGAGGGGACTACAGAAATGTATGAAATAGAAGATAAGAATATATAAGGGCCACTCTGGAAGCTAGCCAACATACACATAAATATGATAACAGGATTTCAGAAAAGAATGAGTACATTAGGTTACAAAAGCTTGTAAGGAACAGTCTCAAGAATAACCAGATTTTCTGAATTCTAAGTCTTTCCATCACATCATACTATGAGCTAGTGTGCTAGGTTCCCATCTCCTATTATGTAACAAAATAAATTTCAGAATTTATGAAAAAAATTAAAAATAAAGCTACAATGTGGAAGAAAATGGATAATTATTAAATATAAGTACTAGAAGGGATTTCTTGAGCTTAGTAATAATGGAAAATGAATAAACTTTAATGACTGAAATAATATTAAACTTCTGTAAATAAAAACTGGGAACAAAAATAAGGAGGTAAATGATTAGCTGGAAGAAAAAAAGAGCTTTCACAAATTAGTGAAGAATAAAAGGAACAAACCAGCAAAAAAAAAAAAAAAAAGTAAGAAAATGACAATCACAAATGATGAAATATGATTGATCAATAAACATCTAACTTAATTAAAAGTTAAAGAAATGTTCTGGTAAGAAAAATATTCATCTTTTTTATCTATTAGTATGGCAAATATTTCCAAATGGGCACTCTCATATGCTACATTTTATGTACAAATTATTTTAAGTTTTAAGGAAAGCAACTAGACAGCCATGCATAGCTAAGAGGCTTAATACTATTTTCCCTTCCACCAAGTAATTTCAATCCTAAAAATCTTTCTTAAGACTAGAAACACATGTATCATCAGTAATAAAAATATTGTTTGTTCAAATCCTTGGCTTAAAATATCTTAAGTTGTTCTGATACTAAGTGAATTTTCAAAGGAGAACTTAAGACTTAGTAAACTAAACAAATAGCATTAACCAAGTAAATTAGGCTAAAAACAAAATATTTTAATAAATTTGACTATGCTCTGTCTTCTACAATAAATGACACATTCTTCTGCTTTGTTTCTCTATCATCCAATGTTAAAGAGATAATGTTCACTGTAAATCATTTTGGACATATTCAATTTGAAGTGATCTTAATGGATTTCAAAATACTTTTGTTGATAAAAGCTAAAAAGCCATGAAAAACAAAAAAAAAAAAGCTAAAAAGCCATGAAAAACAAAAAACAGTGTAATTCCAGTATTTAAAAGGCAGCTATCTGACTCCTCTCTGGAGTGTTTCAAGTGGCTCTGACAGTTTCAAAACTGAAATATAAAATGAAATTCTGTATTCAGGCCAACCTTAGAATTAGCTACACTGCTCTTATACTGTTCACCCATGAATATAATGACAAGGATTTTCTCCTTGCCCAAATTCAACTAAGGCTCCTCTGAGCTGTCTTCTCCACTAAGCCTCAACCTTGGCTGTAAAAATAAAAGCACAAAAGATTTTATCCACTCCCCCCTTCCCCAAATGAAAACACTTTAACAAACAGTAACACATTTTAATAATTCAAGGAGACTCTAGACTCTAGCCTGCCTTGAAAGAATCTACTGTTTGTTTCAGGCAACACCTGTGACAGGCCACCCTTTCCAAGAGGTGTGACTAGAAAGGGCTTACAATGAGGGAGCCTGCCTTTGTCCCTGTAAGATGTGTGTGTGTCCACTATTCAGAAGTGTCTTTCTCAAAGCTATTCCTCTAAAACGTAATCATCAGGAAGGATGGGGTCTCAGGCTTTGTGGGAGAATAAAATTCTAAGCAGTTGAGAAAGCTGGCCTAATTACATTTACACTGATCAATTCTTTGTAATTTTTCACTTCCCGGACTCAACTTAGTTTCCACTTACCCCTCTTTCTACTCCCCTATTCTCCCTTTGAAATGCCCAATTATCTCTATAGAATTTGAAGATTTATATCAGGGGCTTCCCTGATAGCTCAGTTGGTAAAGAATCCACCTGCAATGCAGGAGACCCTGGTTCGATTCCTGGGTCAGAAAGATCCGCTGGAGAAGGGCTAGACTACCCACTCCAGTATTCTTGGGCTTCCCTGGTGGCTCAGCTGGTAAAGAATCCACCTGTAATGCGGGAGACCTGGGTTCAACCCCTGGGTTGGGAAGATCCACTGGCGAAGGGAACAGCTACCCACTCCAATATTCTGGCCTGGAGAATCTACCTGCCAACACAGGAGATGTGGGTTTGATCCCTTGGTCGGGAAGATCCCCTGCAGAAGGAAATGGCAACCCACTCCAGTATTCCTGCCAAGGAAATCCCATGCACAGAGGAGCCTGGGGGGC
Organism: Bos mutus; assembly: GCF_027580195.1. Taxonomy (NCBI): domain Eukaryota; kingdom Metazoa; phylum Chordata; class Mammalia; order Artiodactyla; family Bovidae; genus Bos; species Bos mutus. Next base: position 5,781,773 of record NC_091630.1, on the reverse strand, counting down.
TACAGTCCACGGGGTCACAAAGGACTGGACATGACTTAGCAACTGAACAGCAGCATGGCTGACTACCAGTTCATATTACACCATGAAGCCTGAAGAAGTAAATATCTTCAAAAACAGATTAAAAAAAAAACTATTCAAATGAATTAATCCTTGGCTCTATCCCAAATATATCAGGAGAGCGGATACATAAAACCATGAGCTTATGAGAAGAAAAGGTCAAGGCCCTGAGTATAGGAAGAAGTTAGCCTCATAAATCTGAAGAGGGACAATGTTCAAGTGCTAAACCAAGAGGCTGAATCAAAGGCAACCAAGGATTTTATCAACTATGAGTATATCTGTAAATTCCACAAGGTTGTCTAGAACCATATTACTTTTCTATTACTTCTACTTAAAATTAAGCAGCTAAGAATAAGAAAATCTGTACTCCAGTTCAAAATCTGTGATTATTTCTGTTCTTCATGTCTGACTCTTTGTGACCCCATAGACTATAGCCCGCCAGGTTCGTCTGTCCATGGAATTCTCCAGGCAAGAAAGCTGAAGTGGGTAGCCTTTCCCTTCTCCAGGGGATCTTCCCAACCCAGGGATCGAACCCATGTCTCTCACATTGCAGGCAGATTCTTCACTATCTGAGCCACCATGGAAGCCCCAAGCAATTAACTTAGGTTAATTTATTTAATCAACAAAATGAGCGACTGGGATTAATGCTCACAGGTTTCTCTTGCATTTAAGGCACTATGATTCAATAACATTTTTAATTTTTGAAGTTAATTTACTAATTTACTTCCCTTTTTGTTATAAGCTAAGTACCATTCATACGTTTAAGCTCTAACCTCTGGTACCTCAGAAGGTGACTTTTTTATATGGAAGATCTCTAAAAACGTAATTAACTTAAAATGAGATCACCAGGGTAGTCCTAATCCAATGCGACTGCTGTCCTTTCAAGAAAAGGAAATTGGACACAGATATACCTAGCATGCTGCAGTTCATGGGGTCACAAACAGTTGGACACAACTGAGCAACTGAACTGAACCAAACTGATGCACATACATAGGGAAAATCATGTAAAGATGTAAGGTAAAGATGGCTAGCCACAAGCCAAGAAGTCTTCTGAAATAACCAACCCTGTCAACCTCTTGATCTCAGACTTCTATCCTCCAGCACTGTGAGAGAGTACATTTCTTTTGTTTAGGCTACCCAGTCTGTGGTGTTTTGGTATGGCAGCCCTGGAAAACTAATATACCTTTCAATTAAAAAAAAAACAAAACAAAACACCACTGACTGCCTAGGGTGTACAGTATGTTCCTACTATAATTTCTGAAACCTCTGACTTTAGACATGCAAGAATGTTTATAAAATTTTGTTTTTCCTCTGAGAACATTCTGCCTAATTAAGTCATAAGAGATAATTTTAAGTATATACAGTTCATAAGAGTTTCATCTCCAAGTATACAGACATTACAACCTTTCCACAAAATCACTTTGGCAGATAAACATTGTAATCTTTGTATAGAGCATAATTATAAACTTTATAGGAAGGTTCAATACAACCTAATGTAACAGATTTGGACACAATCTAAATGGCAACAGTAGGAACATAGTTTAAAAATCATGGTTTGTGGTAAAATATTATGAAACTACTAAAATTAGCTTTCAAAGAATACCACTGAATTACAGAGAAATGCACAAGATATAACATGGAGAGTTATGCAGAATATGAAGCTGAATATGATCCCAATTATTATACATGTACACATGTAGACAAAATTCACCAAAATATTAGCACTCATTATCTCTAGGCTGTGAGATTATGAGAAAAAAATCACTGTACTAGGAAAGAGGTCCCGTGTAAAAGCTTAATCCAGAGTAGAAACAGCATATAAAGAGGTGAAACCGAATAGTCAATTCTGAAATAACACAGGTAAACTGAGAGGTGTTACATATTTATACCAATAATGCCACAGAGCTGGGGGAAAAGTACAAATCCAGCCACCATCAGACCAAGCAACGTACCTTTGCATACAAGACCTACTACTTTCTGTCACAAAGATGAACTGAATGACCAAAAGCCATAACGTAACAGAGAATTAAACTTTCAATGCTTAATTTTTTTTTTTTAAATCACTATACATAAACATTGGGGCTTCCCAGGTGGCGCTGGTGGCCAACGCAGGAGATGTGGGTTCAATCCCTGGGTCAGGAAGATCCCTTGGAGGAAGGCATGGCAACCCACTCCAGTATTCTTGCCTGGAGAATCCCATGGACAGAGGAGCCTGGTGGGCTACAGTCCATGGGGGTCACGAAGAGTCAGACATGACTGAAGTGACTTAGCATGCACTCATACATAAAAATCAGTGTGGCTTTTACATTTTCTTGACTCATAACTCCTTATGTCCAAAAACTATATTAAAAACAGATTTTTCAGTTAATATGAATTTTTTGTTAAAAACATTTTTTTAAAAAAATTAACATTTTAAAAATAAGCATTTTAGCACATTTGTTAGGAATAAGAAAATTTCTAAGGAAATAAGATGATGAACATAAAGATTTACAGTTATTTGAGTGAACTATTAGAAACTGCCTAAACATCAAATAAGAAATCAGTTAAATCATCCAGTTTTTAATACTCTTTGGATCACACAATATTTTGAGAATTTCACAAAAGCAATTTCTTAGAATTAGAAGTAACAAGTATATACACCCAAATTTTTGTATACCATGATAGAAAGTTTACAATACTTAAACTACTTTTATGAATTCTTATGCTAGAAAAATTTTATGTAACGGAAACATAACGTTCATATTATATTCTTAAATGAAAAAAGAGGATAAACCAATAGATAACAAAAGAAGAAAAAAAATGTGTCTATAGTTATCTCTGGATAGTAAAAATTACAGGTAATTTTTATATTCCTCTGTGATTTTCTATAGACTCCATATTTTCAAAACATGAACTACATAATGAAAAAAGAAAATTAAAGAGTCAGAATCTATTTTGTACAAACAAAATTGTTATTAACTAAGAAACAAAGAGTAGGCTCAGATAATGATCATTGTGTTCAAGTCTTTGAATATAAAATAAATCACTGATGATCACTGATAAAAGGGTATATTCACAGATGACTCGGGTTATTTTGTATAAATTTCTTGGATAGAGAAATGCCAGTGAATATATTTTGTATTTCATATAATGTTATAAATTTTTAAAAAGTCACAGGCAATAAATGAATCTCTCCTGTTATAAATATAAAACTTTTTTTTTTTGGCTTTTAGACTTCAGGATATTTTAAGAATGTCTAAAATAAAGTTAAAAAAAAACACAAAGATTAGAACAAAAAACTTACATTTTCTATTGTGTATTAACAGAGCTTGTTTCAAATCTACTGTTGCTCTTCCTAACAAAGCATCTGCTTTTATAGTATGATGACTCCAAACTCGAAATTCCAATGTAGTCTGTGGGGTCACATTTCTGTAAAGGTAAAATTGTAACAAAAATACAGGAGAATACATTTACTTAATAACTTTGAAAAAGTCACGAATTCAGTTTATTTAAGGAAAAATACTACATGAAACAGTAAACTAGCTGAATTATAAATAAAAACATTTATTTTCAAGTACATTAGGAATCAATACCTAAACAATTTCTGCAATTGACAAACCAAAACACCAACAATACATCAAAAGTCTTATTAAGACTTCCCAATAACATTACTTCTACTTGAACAAATATCTAAAGATTTAAGCTGACTGCATTAGTTATAATACTTTTACTATACACAAACTTGTAACACTGTATTTCAGAAATGCCAAATGGTTTTCTGCTCTATTTATTTTTACAAGACAATTAAGAGAAAATATGATTATATGGGAAAAGTCTGTAAAGCGAAACCAAGGATTATTATGCTTCATTTCTAAAGAAAATAAAATTATCCAAAACTTTTTTCACATTTAAAATTGTCTAGTCACACTAAAATATAGAATTCCTTACTCTGAAGTTATCTTACCAAAATAACAACAGAAAATCACCAAAAAAAACCCATCACCAGAAAAACATTCCCCAAACGACACTCGTTTGAAAATTTTGCATTCTTTACACCAGATACTTACACAGTTAGCTGTTCGTCCCATTTTGGATTAGAAGAACTACTGGATTTTGCTGTTTTCTTACTTTCTCCATCTGCAGCTACTTCTGTATATATTGCTGTTCCAAACCAGTTCTTTTTTCTTTTTAGTTTGGCACTAGAAACTAACAAGAAACACGATAACCACTAGTGAATATATTTAGCCACAAAGTGTGGGTGTGCTAAATCGCTTCAGTTGTGTCCGACTATTAGGGACTTCCAAGGTGGTGCTAGTGGTAAAAAAATCTGCCTGCCAATGCAGGAGACTTGAGTTCGATCCCTGGGTCAGGAAGATCCCCTGGAGAAGGGCATGGCAACCCACTTCAGTATTCCTACCAGGAGAATCCCATGGACAGAGCAACCTGGCGGGCTACAGTCCATGGGGTCACAAAGAGTCAGACAGGATTGAAGCGACTTAGCACACAAATAGTATAAATCAATACGAATGGAATCGTGCTTCTTGAGCAACTCAGACTCTTTTTGCTGGCAAGATGAAGAAACAATACAAAAGGGCTATTGTTAACGCCTGAGAACCATTTGGCTTTAAGTAGTTTTACTGAAATATATTCACATAGTATATAATTCACCCATTTAAACTGCACAATAGTTTTCATTATAGTCACAGGAGTTGTGCAACCATCACCACAAGCAATTTAAAATATATTTATTACCCCAAAAAGAAACCTCATACCATTAAGCAGTCACCCTTCTATTTCATCCCACCCCCTCCACCCCACCAGCCCTAGGCAATGACTCATCTACTCTCTGTCTGTATAGATTTGCCTGTTTTAAACATTTCAAATAGTGGATTTAGATTCACATAACATGGTCTTTTGTGACTGGCTTCTTTCACTTAGCATTCTAACTTCATCCAGGTTGTAGCATACATGAGTATTTTCATTCATTTTATTTACACATAATGTTTCACTGTATAGGCACACCACTTTTTATTTATCAATTCAGCAGCTGATAAGACATTTGGGTTGTTTTCACTTTTTGGCTACTGTGCATAATACTGCTACAAACATTCACTTAGAAGGTTTTGTGTAGATGTCTGTTGTCATTTCTCTTACCTAGGAGTGCAATGGCTGGGGCTTACCAGATGGCTTTAGTGGTGAAGAACCCGCCTGGCAATGCGGCAGACTAAAAGACACACGTTTGATCCCTGAGGGGGGAAGGTCACCTGGAGAAGGGCATGGCAACCCACTCCAGTATTCTTGCTGGAGAATCCCATGGACAGAGGAGCCTGGCGGGCTACAATCCACAGGGCTGCACACAGAGTCAGACAGGACTGAAGCGACTTAGCATGCACACACACACATGGTAATTCTGTTGAATAACCTATTTTCCATGATGGCTGTACCATTTTACACACCCAGCTGCAGTGTATAAGAGTTCTGATTTCTCCACATCTTTGCTAATTCTAAGCTGCCTCCAGCATTAAGAGAAAGGTAAGTGTCTTCAGATTCAATGTATCTATTAACCTCTCCGTGAGGTAGTATTCATAACTTACCCTTCTGAAATTACACAAACACTGGCAATTTAAAAAAAAAAAAATGCTTTTCCTAGGAAGTTGGTTTCAAAAAAAGGAGGTTATCTGCCTTTTCAAAGAAAAATTCTGAAATCAAAATGTCACTATAGAAGCTAATCATACCTCTTTACAGAAAGTGAATTTGAAAGTGAATTTATCCGACTTTGAGGAAGACTTGTTTAATTTAGGCTAAACATCTGATTTTTAAATAATTTTTAAAACTACTAATTCAAATGGGGAATACATAATTTCAGGGCAAAGTACTGACTACCAAGTAGTCATAAGAACTTATTAAGATCATTTCTGTAGTCAATCACCGATGAACACTGTGAGTCTGAGATAAGAAGGGAAAGCCATCTTCATGTCATGTGGGTATCGCATGTTAAGATGTGAACATAAACATGCTGATGCAAGCTCACACTCTACTGTGAGGGGACAGTGGTGCAAACAAGTAGTCACAGAAACATGAAGTGAAAAAAGCCGGAGCAGAAGTAGACTATTTGAAATACAGCAGTCCTCAGTTCACAACTGAAGAACAGGAAGAGATTCAAAGGGAATACTATACTTATATACCAGCAACATAAAACAATCAAACTGTGTTTAATGTTACCTCTGAAGTGTTATTATTAGGGTGATGGCAAAACTCACTTTCATCCTTCTCTGTTCCAAACTGCTCTAAACTCTGTATCACTGATGTGATACAGAAGGAATAGATCTCTCCCTAGACATCCCCCAACCAAAGTTCTTCACTCCAAATGAAAGTCATTTCCTCAGTATATGCTGGACTTATCTGTGTACTGGAAGAAGGGAAAGGCAGTATTGGATGGTGTTAACAGCACAAGACATCTTTTCAACAAATGGTGCACATACAACTGGACATCCACATGCAAATAAATAAATGTAAACACAGATCTTATATCCTTTATAGAAATTAACTCAAAATGTATCACAGACTTAAAGGCAAAACACAAAACTTAAAACTCGTAAAAGATAACACAGGAAAAACTTTAAGTGACTTTAGGTATGGTGATAGATGTCTTTTTAGATAATGACAAATGCAGGAGACCCGGGTTCGATTCCTGGGTTGGGAAGATCTCCTGGAGAAGGAAATGGCAACCCACTCCAGTATCCTTGCCTGGGAAATCGCATGGACAGAGAAACCTGGTAGGCTATAGGCCATGGGGTCGCAAAGAGTCAGACACGACTGAACGACTTCACTTTCACTTTCCAAACGTATGGTCCTTGAAAGATATAACTTACAAGTATCACTTAATTAAAATTCAAAACTGCGCTGTGAATGACAAAGTCAAGACAAATGAAAAGGCAAGCCACAGACAGGGAGAAAATACCTGCAAAAGACATATCTGATGAAGAACTATTGTCTAAAACATACAACAAACTCTTCAGTCAACAATAAGAAAACAAACAACCCAATGGACCAAGGGCCTTAACAGACACCTCACCAAAGATACATGGATAGCAAGTAAGCTCAACAACACACATCATCAGGGAAACATAAATTAAAAGAACAGTAAGATATCACTACACACCTACTGTTGTTTAATCGCTAAGTCGTGTCCCACTCTTTTGCCACCCCATGAACTGCAACCCATCAGGCTCCTTCTGTCCATGGGATTTCTCAGGCAAGATATATTGGAGCAGGTTGCCATTTCCTGTTCCAGGGCATCTTCCCAACCCAGGGATAGAACCCATGTCTCCTGCATTGACAGGTGGGTTCTTTACCACTGAGCCACCAGTGAAGCCCACACACATATTAGACTGGCCAAAATTTGGGACACTAACCACAACAAATGCTGGGGGAATGTGGAGCAACAGAAACTCTCATTCATGGCTGGCGGAGATGCAAAATGGTTCAACCACTTTGGAAGATAGTTTTACGGTTTCTTACAATCTAAACATAGGCTTACAATGTGACCCAATAATTGCACTCTTTGGTATTTACACAAAGGAGCTGAAAACTTATGTCCACACAAAGCCTCCAAGTGGATATTTATCACAGGTTTGTTTATACAACTGTCAAAACATCTAAGTAACCAAGATGTAGTAGATGCATGGATAAACAACTTGTGTGTGTGTGTGTTCAGATGCTCAGTTCAGTTCAGCCGCTCAGTCTTATCCGACTCTTTGCAACCCCAAGGACTGCAGCATGCCAGGCATCCCTGTCCATCACCAACTCCCAGAGCTTACTCAAACTCATGTCCACTGAGTTGGTGATGTCATCCAACCATCTCTCCTCTGTCATCCCCTTCTCCTCCCTCCTTCAATCTTTCCCAGCATCAGGGTCTTTTCTAATGAGTCAGTTCTTCACATCAGGTGGTCAAAGGATTGGAGCTTCAGCATTAGTCCTTCCAATGAATATTCAGGAGTGATTTCCTTTAGGATTGACTGGTTTCCTCTTGTAGTCCAAGGGACTGTCAAGAGTCTTCTCCAACACCACAGTTCAAAAGCATCAATTCTTCGGAGCTCAGCTTTCCTTATGGTCCACCTCTCACATCCATACATGACTACTGGAAAAACCACAGCTTTGACTAGATGGACTTTTGTCAGCAAAGTAATGTCTATGCTTTTTAATACGCTGTCTAGATTTGTCATAGTTTCTCTTCCAAGGAGCAAGTGTCTTTTAATTTCACGTCTGCAGTCACCATCTCCAGTGATTTTGGAGCCCAAGAAAATAGTCTCTCACTGTTTCCATTGTTTCCCTGTCTATTTGAGATGAAGTGATGGAACCAGATGCCATGATTTTAGTTTTTTGAATGCTGAGCTTTAAGGCAGCTTGTTCACGCTCCTCTTTCACTTTCATCAAGAGGCTCTTTAGTTCTTCTTCATTTTCTGCTATAAGGGTGGTGTCATCTGCACATCTGAGGTTATTAATATTTCCCCTGGCAATCTTGATTCTAGCTTGCGCTTCATCCAGCCCAGCATTTCACATGATGTACTCTGCAAATAAGTTAAATAAGCATGGTGACAATATACAGCCTTGACGTACTCCTTTCCCGATGTGGAACCAGTCTGTTGTTCCATGTCTTGTTCTAACTTGTTGCTTCTTGACCAGCATACAGATTTCTCAGGAGGTAGATATGGTGGTCTGGTATTCCCATCTCTTTAAGAATTTTCCACAGTTTGTTGTGATCCACACAGTCAAAGGCTTTAGCTGTATTAACTGATACTCAAAATGATAAATACTGTGGAGGCACTATCTTGGCTACTTACACTCCTTTGGTCCATATCTATTTTCCAATTGGTTCTCCAGGCTTCGAGTGATTCTATTTATTAGCTACCTGATAGCTTTTCTCTAAGGTCCCTTTTGGCCCAAATCAGCTAGACCAGGTCTTTGTTACTTCAGTTAAGTACTCATACAGTAGATAAAGACCAAGAAGAAAGTTACACCTCAGATATGGTAGCCACAGGTGCTGCACAAGTAACAGTGAATAACCAAGGATACAGCTCTAAGCTTATGCAGAGGAAAAGCATAAGTATCAGGAATTACACTTATGTGGAATACACATCAGAATCATCAGGGAATTGCTTGAAAATATGTAAGTTCACAGTTCACAGAAAACTAAATACAAATATCCCTGAAATATGCCTCAACCTCACTCATAATGAAAGAAATGATATATAAAATGACACTTCAGATACTGCCTCTTACCTAAGTGTCATCATGCCTGATAGTGTATCTTGATGAGGCTATAGGAAAACAGGCACTCTCACAGACACCTGGTGGGAACACAGAAATAGTACAGACCCTATGGAAAGGAACTTCACAACAGCTGACCTCTGAACAACAGTGGTTTGAATCATGGGGATACACTTCTACACAGATTTTTTAAGATAAGGACATACTACAGTACTATACCATCAGGAGTTGGCTGTATTCATGGATATGGAACCATGGATATTGAGGGCTGATTGTAAAGTTATGCACAGATTTTTCAAATGCGCAGGACTCGGCACCATAATCTCTGTGGTTCAGGGGTCAACTGTGATTGATAGTATCACACGTGCTTACTATTTGATCAAGCAATCTCATTCTAGAATTCTATCCTAATGACACATGAAGCCCTTTATTGTAGCACTATTTGCAATAGCAAAAAATGGAACCCAATGTCCATCAGTAGGGCACTAGTTGAATTAACTTTGGTACATCCAGTTAACAGAGTACTGGGCAGCAATAAAAAGGTGTATGGAATACTCTGCTATGGACATTACCCTAGGATATTACTGTTAAATGAAGAAAAGCAAGGTGTAGGAACTAGATGCTAAGAACTAGGAAGATTGAGAGGAGAGATATGCATGCATATAATGTGTATACCTGCTTATATTTTCAAAAAAAAAAACAGATGGATAAAACAACACTAATAAAAATGTTTCCAAAGGGGAAGAGAAAGAAGGGGAAGGAATGGACAGAGTACCCAGACTTCTCCAAATATCATCCTGACTTAACAATTTTGACTCTAGAACTGTATAAATGCCTTATATGGTGATAAAATAAAATTAAATAAAAAATAAATAACTGAAAGCAATGAATCTGACTAACCCAGTTGGTGGCATAACCAAATGTAAAATAACCAAATGTAAAAATAACTCTGACTATACATATGAAGGAGGCATATGAGGCATTTCTCACAGAGAAATCTTAAAACTGCAATGAGAGGGCCTGTTACTTTCAGTAACTTTAACACTGCTAAGACTTCTTGTGTGTGTGTGTGTGTTAGGATAAAACAGATATATCTGTGCTGATATTATTTAGAATTAAAATTCTGAAGTTAAGAGAAAACAGAAATATAAAGTAAAATGAAGTAAAAACAACTTTTAGTGGAAAATAGTTATTTACAGACTACAGCTATTCTTTAGAATTAGCAATATCAGCATGAACTCGGGATTGGTTTTTTGCTAAGACAATAAACGTCTTCTAGCTCTGTTCACTGAAAACTCCTATTAACAGCTGACCTGATGGTTATGAGTACCATGGGAATTACAGTCTATCTCCTTCTTATCCAAAACTCAACCTGCCTTTCCTAAGGCAAATATTACTTCTAATGTTCTAAGCACAGAGCCACATACAAACACCCCTCCTTTTTCATATCCATATGGCTATATGCACTATTTCATACTTTGCTCTTTCACTTAAAAATATTACCTTAGAACTTGGCTGTTACTGGTACACATATTCATTTCATGTCATTGTTTATCTAGAATTCTGCCAATCTTTTGGTATTAAAGATTCTTTTTCTGTTACTCCTACTAATTTATCTTGCAGATATTTACATATAAACTATCCACATACATTATATGTGGACATTATTTATATGCATATATAAACAATATAAATACCTGCAAGATAAATTTATACAAGTAAAATTGCTGGTTTAAGGACCACTCTTTGACTCATTACTCCAGTTAGCTAGAATAAATGATCTGAACCAAGGCTCTTCCATGCTTTTACATTTGCTGTTCCTTCTCCCTCCCATACCTTTGGCTGCCAATCTGCAATGAACTCTAATCCTTCCTACAAGAGTCAAAGTGTTACCGTCTGTGAATCCTTCTCTTACCCTACTTTCACAGACCTGTAGGCCATCTCCAGTTCCAAGCAGAACTATAACACTTCCCTTTAAGTGCTCACTGCATCCAGTTAATAGTCACTTTGCATGGTAACTGTCCATGCAAAACAAACCTGCTTGACATTGTATAGTAAGTCCCTGGAGTACTAGGGTCTTGTGTTTTCATATATGGATTTCCACTTAACAAATATTTGCCCATGATTGAATGAATGGCTTAAATGCATGGAAAAGGGCTTTTAGCATCTTTCTCCATTCTAATAATCATTTAAAAACCAGCTCAGTTCAATAGGGCTTATTCTAATACCCAAATTCTGCCACTACCAAAAAGGATAGAGCTCCTCTGCATCCAGTACAGGTTCAGTAAATACTCATGGAATAAATATTTTTACAGAGTTTCTATCTTTGAGGCCTATTGCAACAAATACACCATGGCATGAATCTAAAAGAAAAGATACTTATGAAATAAGTCTGCTAAATTAGGTATTAAAAAGAAAGTTTCATCAGAGAACTATTAGTTTAAATTACTGTGAAAACAACTTACCAGTTACCTGTAACTGCAACCTTCCACTGTGGTTATTACTAGTATCAGACCTTGGTGAAGCAGTGGCCATGTCCCAAAATTCAGCTTAAATCTACAAAAAAGTTAATTTATTCATATATTAGACTAGAGACTATAATTTTCAATACAATTAACACCTTGTCCCCAGTAAATCTTGCATGTTTCCTTTTACAGATAACTTTTTCAAGTTCTATTTCACTGCCCTACCCTATTTTTACTTTTTAAATAAAACACAAAGCTGAGCTACTTCAGCTTTCTCCTGCATGGCAACTATTTTAAGGCTAAATTCTATTCACCTTTAACCTACTAAGATAAAGATGAACATTAAGGGCAAGATTGAAAAAAGTAATATAAATATGTTTCTTACCCTTATGGACTTTATTATTATGATTATTAAGCGTAATTTAATAAACATAAAAATAATAAAAATTATTAAACATAAATTTTAAAAAATTAGTTTTAGCAATAAAAGGCTTATTGGTCAAGCAAAGAGACCATGAAAATGGCATTGCATATCTGAAAAAGAACCATTTCAAATTTGCTTAAACTCTTCATTTTAGAACAGTTTCAGATTTACAGAAAAGTTGTAAAGAAAATAGCATTCTCATATATCCTATACCCAGTATCCTCTACTATTGATTTCTTACATTAGGATGCTATATTTGTCATAAGTAATGAACCAATATCAATATATTGTTACTAATTAGAGCCTATAGTTTATTCAGATTAGATAGCACTTAAGAGAGAATCACCAAACTTGAATATAAAGTTTAAAAATTCATTTAGAAGTAATGCTGAGATAAACAGCTTGAAAAATCAAAGAGAAACTAAAAGACATGAAAAGATAAAATGTGACCTGACATATATTTCTACTCATAATCTCAGAAAATGAAGACAGAGGAGGTCATACTAGCAGACAAAATGACTCAGTTTTCTAGACCCGTGAAATACACTTGTTCACAATTCTAAGAAACACTGAATAAAACAGTTGGGGTAAACATGAAGACACTCACGTTTGGACACCCAGGGACACACAGCAGTCACGCCGCACAGCACCAAAACACAGGGCATGCTAAAAGCAGCCAGAGACAAGAGTGACGACACTCAGAAGAGAGTCAAGTGACAGCAGAATTCTCAACAAGCAGCGATGGAAACAAAGAAGGCGGAACAAGCACCTATCTGCGAAAACTGAGAAAATTTATTCAAGCACCAAAACTCTCTTTGGAACACAGAAGGTATCAAGATTTTGCCAGAGAAACCAAAAAGAGTTTACCAACAGCAGGCCTTTACTTCGACAAAATCTGAAAGACACATTTTCCAAAAAAGAATAAAATTACACAGGAGGGTGCTCTGAGATGCAGGAAGGGAAAGATGAGTAAAGAAACTGGTCAGCATACAAGTACATCTAAATAAACACTGCCAATAAAATAACAACAGTGACATCTTATTACGGTATGTAAATAAAACCAGAATAAACCATTAAAATACAGAAGCACAGAGTGGAGGGGCTGGGCAGGGAGTGAGAGGACAGGGACTGACGAGGTCAACTCTCTGCATCATCCGGCAGAGGGCCTGTGCTCTGGCTTAACTCTGGACTACATAGCATTCCCAGCAGGATTTCAAGGGTAACCACAGAAGAACAGAAATAGGAGTGTTATTTCCAAACCAGCAGAGTAGAAGAGAATACAATTAAAAAAAAAACTCAATTCCCAAAAAACGGCTAGAAAAGGAAAGAAAAAAAAAAAAAAGGCATAAACAACCAGCATTATCAGAAAGCAAAAGAAAGAGAGTGCAAATATAGAAATAATCATAGTAACAGGAAATTCAAGAGTAAGATGAGAGATGCCCATAAAATAAAGATGCTGACAGCATGGAAGCAAAAATATGGAAAAGGACGTATTAGGCAAATACAAACAAAAGGAAAGCTGGGCTGAGTTATAATAGCAGAAAAAGAGCATTATTAGGGAAAACAAAGAAAATGATACAAGATTCAATCTAAGTAAGCAGATAGAGAACTCCAAATTTGCATGCTTTAAAAAAAAAAAAAAATAGCCTAGCTTTGGTTCCTTCTCCCAGCCTAACAAAGTGATCTCAGCCAAAAAGGATGGGCAGTCCCTAACAGACTTCCGGGTTGAGGAATGGTATAGCGTGGTAGAAACAGCATCTGCGACCCCGAAACAGACTATCTGGCAGCTGTTTCAACCACTTGGCACAGTTACGATGACAGCACGTCACAGCACCTGAGACTGACTGTTCCATCCTGCCCACCGCTCAGCAGGCTGCTGGGAACAGGGCCACTTCCCCATCTGCCACCCTACACTGTCTTTCTAGGGAGCCCAATTTGTGAGAGGCAGGAGTCTCCACTCAGGAATTCTTTAGAGAGTTATCAGCACCGAGCATTTACCATGAGAATCCAGTAATGCAGGGAGGTTGAAAGGTTTTCATTATGCTCAGTTTGAGAACCTGGAGTCCCTGTTCAGCATCCAGAGCCTCAGTAAAGAATCTCTAGACAACAGAATTCCAGGGAACACTGCTAATCAAGGACAGGACAGGGATAAGGATGGTGGTTCTTTTCACTGAAAAAGAAATCAGAATTTTCACAAAACAAATATGGACCAGAGAAGCTGTCCTGCACAGACGGCCTGGATTTGCCTATTCACCTAGAAGAGGTGAAGAGCTTTGAAGGCAAACAACATGATTGCTATGGAGCCCAAGACTGCTGTCATGACTAAGGCAGCAGAGGCCGTGACAGAGGCCATGACTTCAGGATAAACAGTGGAAAAAGGCAAGCTGTAGCGGGTACAAGAGGACAATGACTGTGAAGCTCTATAGATAGGACGTTCAGTCGTGGAGCACCAAAGACAACTGCTCTCAAGATATTATAGGTATGACGACAAGAGGACCCTTCCAGAGACCCAAACTGCATTTAAAGCCTCAGAGTACTCCTAACAGATGTCTCCTCTGCTTGTATCTCCTTATCTAGCTTTCAGGCAGCTTCTATCTTTGGAGCAGCAAAGCTCAGCCTGATGCCCCAGTTGTGAGAGAACAAGCAGAAGAGCAGCTACAGAAGGAACGGGAGAAATGGCAGCATCAGCTTGCTGTTCAGTCGCTCAGTCGTGTCCGACTCTTTGCAACCCCATGGTCTGCAGCACGCCAGGCTTCTCTGTCCTTCACCCTCTCCCGGAGCTTGCTCAAACTCATGTCCATCAAGTCGGTGATGCCATCCAACCATCTCATCCTCTGTTGTCCCCTTCTCCTCCTGCCCTCAATCTTTCCCAGCATCAACAGGGTCTTTTCCAATGAGTTGGCTCTTTGCATCAGGTGGCTGAAGTACTGGAGCTTTAGCTTCAGCATCAGTCTTTCCAATGAACACTCAGGACTGATTTTCTTTAGGACGGATTGGTTTGATCTCCAACTACAGTGACAGCCTCGGAGGGACACCAAAACTGGCAAAGTAAAGAATTTCAAGAACAGTGATGGTCGAGAACAGGAAGTGAGTCACCTTGGACTGGGACCTTGCTGTATCCACCAGAAGTCAGATCAGGGTGTGTGAAAGAGAGTGAGACCTCTCTGGAAAAAAGATGAAATACTCAGTAAAACCAAAAGACTGTCACTCTCCAACTTCTAAGCCTCCAAGACCTGATGAGCTACCAGAGGAAATGCTGGCCCCTCTATCGAGAGAATGCTTAGGTGAAGTGAAGTGCTAATCCTCTGTTGATCTCAGTTCAAACACAGAGCAGCAGTCCCCTACAAATGATGGGGAGATGCCACTCCAGTTCAACCATCTCAGCAAGGATCAATCAACCTGGAAAGATGAAAATAAGGCAGATGTGGTGAGTGCCCCAAAAGGTCGAAAGTGGGAACACCAGCATGGACCAAGAGATGAAGTAATAAGGACAAACGGAAGAAGTCCGAGAGGAGACAGAACAAAAAGGATCAGGAGCTCTAACTTGCATCTGAGAACCCAAAGGAACCTGAAGAACGCAGCTTCTAAGTTCAGTACTGTGAGTACACTGCCTTCCCAGTTGACAGTGAAAATTAAAAAGAGAATTCTACACCCTGTGCTTTCTCCTAGCCTCTCTCTACCCTGAAACATTTCTAAGCAAATCAAATCTCTATCCAGACAAGGCAAAAAAAAAAATAATAATAATAATAATTCACAATCTCCCAGGAGGATAAAAGCCTGTAAAGACTGTTAGAACTACAGGAAGAAACTGACCAACTGACCACTGATTCGGGTGATTTCAACACACACTAATTTTCTATAGATCAAGTGAATCAAAAAATGATGAACAAGAATTTAATGAACAGAACCTAATAAGTGTTAGAAAACAAACATTCTTCTCAAGGATGCTGCTGCTGCTGCTGCTACGTCGCTTCAGTCGTGTCCGACTCTGTGCGACCCCATAGCCGGCAACCCACCAGGCTCCGCCGTCCCTGGGATTCTCCAGGCAAGAACACTGGAATGGGCTGCCATTTCCTTCTCCAATGCATAAAAGTGAAAAGTGAAAGTGAAGTCACTCAGTCATGCCCGACTCTTAGCGACCCCATGAACTGCAGCCTACCAGGCTTCTCCATCCATGGGATTTTCCAGGCAAGAGTACTGGAGTTGGGTGCCATTGCCTTCTCGGCTTCTCAAGAATACATGGGACATATAGAAAAACAATACATATGTTGGGAGGTAATGAAAATGTCACTAAATTTCAAAGAATATGTATAATTTTGTTCCTGGGCGCTGATCAAAATGCAGTTAAGTTAAAAATCAGTAATAAAAGATTAACTTTTAAAATACAAATAGAAAATAATAACACTTCTAAATATTACATGAATCATCAGAAATGGTAATGGAAATTTTTCTAAAAATACTAAAAACTAGACTCCCTGGGAAGAGGGGTTGTGAGTCCACTTGCCAATGCAGAGGACACAGGTGAGGTCCCCAGTCTGGAAAGATTCCACACATCAGGAGCAACTGAGCCCACAGGGCACAAGTTCTGAGCCTGTGCTGTAGAAACCTCGAGCCAGAAGTACTGAAGCCTCCTGCCCTAGGGCACGTACTCTGTAACAAGTTAAGCCAGCGCAACAAGAAGCCCCCACGTCTCAACAAGAGCAAAACCCCTGCTCACTGCAACTAGACAAAGTTCTTGAGTAGCAATGAAGACCCAGCTCAACCAAACATAAATAACTGAATACAATTTCAAAAAATAAAAATGTTTTGTTGTTTAGCTGTGAAGTTGTGTCCGACTCTTTGTGACCCCATGGATTGCAGCACATAAGGCTTCCAAAAAAACACTAAAAAATGAATGTAACTTAATTACAAACATTTTTGGAATACAGTAAATGTTACAGTTTGAGGCAAATCTATAGCCTTAATGACTTGTCCTAGGAAAAGAAGAAAGGCTGAAAATAAATGAGTTAACAGGACAATCTGTTAAATTAGAAAGATAGTAATCAGTAAACCCTAAGAAAGCAAAAGTTAATAAAAAAACAAACTAATGAAGTTAAAAAAAATTAAAAAAAAGTAACAGAGAATATCAACAAAGTCACAGTTCTTAGAAAATACTAAAACAAATAAATGTCTGGCAAGACTTGGTGAAGGGTAAATACAATGGCAGCCTCGTGGACCGCAGCCTGGCTGTGGTGAAGGAGCTCGTGTGACTCAATGAAGCTACGAACCACACAGTGCAGTATTCCTGCCACAAGAACGCATGAACAATATGAAAAGGCATAAAGATGTGACAAGTGGAAGATAAGCCCAACACGTTGGCAGGTGTCCCATATGCTACAGGGGAAGAGCAGGGGCAAACCATTCACCATCACAGCCATCCAAGTCTCTGCCCCAACCTCTAATGCCCAAGAAGCTGAAGTTGACTGGTTCTATGAAGACCTACAAGACCTTCTAGAACTAACACCAAAAAAGATGTCCTTTTTAGCATAGGGGATTGGAATGCAAAAGCAGGATGTCAAGAGCTACCTCGAGTAATGGGCAAGTTTGGCCTTGTAGTACAAAATGAAGCAGGGCAAAGGCTAATAGAGTTTTGCCAACAGAACGCACTGATCATAGCCAACACCCTCTTTCAACAACACAAAAGACAACTCTACACATGGACACCACCAAATGGTCAATACTGAAATCAGATTGATTTTGTACTTTGCAGCCAAAGATGGAAAAATTCTATACAGTCAGCAAAAACAAGACCTGGAGCTAACAGTGGCTCACATCATGAACTCTTTATTACAAAATTCAGACTTAAATTGAAGAAAGTAGGGAAAGCCACTAGGCCATTCAGGTATGCCCTGAATAAAATCCTTTATGAGTATACAGTAGAGGTGATAAATAGATTCAAGAGATTAGATCAGGTAGACAGAGTGCCTGAAGAACTATGGACAGAGGTTTGTGACACTGCACAGGAGGCAGTTACCACAACCATTCCAAAGAAAAAGAAATGCAAGAAGGCAAAGTGGTTGTCTGAAGAGGCTCTGCAAACAGCTGAGAAAAGAAAAGTGAAAAGCAAAGGAGAAACGGAAAGATATAACCAACTGAATACAAAGTTCCAGAGAATAACAAGGGAAGATAAGACCTTCTTCAATGAACAATGCAAAGAAGTAGAGGCAAACAATAAAATGGGAAAAGTCTAGAGATCTCTTCAAGAAAATTGGCGATATCAAGGGAACATTTCATGCAAAGACAGGTTCAATAAAAGACAGAAACGGTAAGGACCTAACAGAAGCAGAAGAGATTAAGAGGACGTGGCAAGAGTACACACAAGAATTATACAAAAAAGATCATAATGATCTGAATAACCATGATAGTGTGGTCACTTACCAAGAGCCAGCATCCTGAAGTGTAAAATCAAGTGGCCTTTAGGAAGCACCACTACAAACAAAGCTAGTAGAGGTGATGGAATTCTAGCTGAGCTATTTCAAATCCTAAAAGAATATGCTGTGAAAGTGCTGCACTCAATATGCCAGAAAATTTGGAAAACTCACCAGTGGCCACAGGACTGAAAAAGGTCAGTTTTCATTCCAGTTGCAAAGAAGGGCAATGCTAAAGAATGTTCAAACTATACAATTGCACTCTTTTCACATGCTAGTAAGGTTATGCTCAAAATCCTTCAAACTAGGCTTCATTAATACATGAATTGAGAACTCCAGAAGTACAAGTTGGGTTTAGAAAGGGCAGAGGAACCAGAGATCAAATTAACAAAATTTGTAGGATAATAGAGAAAGCAAGGGAATTCCAAAAAATATTTGTTTCAATGACTATATGAATCACAACAAACTGTGAAAAATTCTTCAAGAGATGGGAATACTAGACCATCCTACCTGTCTCCTGAGAAACATGTATGCAGGTCAGGAAGCAACATTTAGAACCTTACATGGAACAACTGACTGGTTCAAAATTGGGAAAGGAGTATGTCAAGGCTATATACTGTCACTCTGCTTATTTAACTTCTATGCAGAGGACATCATGTGAAATGCTGGGCTGGATGAAGCACAAGCTGGAATCAGGATTGGTGACAGAAATATCAGAACCTCAGATATGAAGATGATACCACTCTAACAGCAGAAAGTGAAGAGGAACTAAAGGCCCCTTGATGAAAGTGAAAGAGGAGACTGAAAACGCTGACTTAAAACTGAACATTCAAAAAACTAAGATCATAGCATCCTGTCCCATCACTTCATGGCAAATAGAAGAAGGAAAAGGTGGAAACAATGACAGATTTCATTTTCTTGGGTTCCCAGATCACTGCTGATGGTGACTGCAGCCTTGAAATTAAAAGACGCTTGCTCCTTGAAGGGTCTTCCCTAGTGGCTCAGGAAGTAAAGAATCCGCCTGCAATGTAGGAGACCTGGGTTGGATGCCTGGGTTGCGAAGATCCCCTGGAGAAGGGAATGGCTACCCACTCTGGGATTCTTGTCTGGAGAAAAGGAAGGCTATGACAAACCTATATAGCATATTAAAAGCAAAGACATCACTTTGCTGACAAAGGTCCACAGAGTCAAGGCTGTGGTTTTTCCAGTAACCATGTACAGATGTGACAGTAGGACCATAAAGAAGGCTGAGCACTGAAGAAGTGATGCTTTTGAACTGTGGTGCTGTAAAAGACTCTTCAGAGTCCCTTGGACTGTGAGGAGATCAAGCCAGTCAATCCTAAAGAAAATCAGTCCTGTATATTCACTGGAAGGACTGATGCAAGCTGAAGCTCCAATACTTTGGCCACCTGATGTGAAGAACTGACTCACTGGAAAAGACTCTGATGCTGAGAAAGATTGAGGGCAAGAGGAGAAGTTCATGTCAGAGCATAAAAGAGTTAGACAGCATCACTAATTCAACGGACATGAGTTTGAGCAAACCCCGGGAGTTAGTGCAGGACAGGGAAGCTTGGCATGCTGCAGTCCATGGGGTTGCAAAGAGTTGGACACAACTTAGCGACTGAATAAAAACAACAGCAAATAAAGTGAAACAACATAAAGAGGCCCACAAGAGAATGCACACATGTATACGTGTGGCTGAGTCCCACTGCTGTCCACCTGAAACTATCCCAACATTGTTAATTTGGTATCCTTCAACACAAAATAAAAAGTAAAAAATAAAATTTTCCAAAAGACCTACATATCTAAGGACATACTAATACAACAGATGTAGCAATGCAGAACTGTGAGAAAGGAGGGACAATTAAATGGTCCTGATATTATCTATATTGGAAGAATTAGACTGGATTCCTACCTCACATTATATACAAAATCAATTCAAGATGGACTAGTGATATTAGTATGAAAGACAAAGTTTTAAAAGAAATTATACTATTGTTTTGCGTCCTCCCAAAAAGAAAGATTTCTTAAGCATACTAACCAAAGAAGAAAAGAATGAATATATTGACTGTGTGGAAACTGAGAACTTCTATTTAGCATAACACATCATTAAAAACAAACAACTAAAAGACAAGCCACAAACTGGGAGATATTTACAAAATGTAAAACTGAATAAATGTTAGTAATTAAACTATGTAAGAACCTTGACAAAAAAATTGAAAAAAAAAAAAAAAAGTAAGCAAATGTGGGGAAAAGAAAACAAACTGAATAGAAATTTTATAGACATGGAAACTTGTCTGGCCAAGAAGTATTTTTAAGAAATACAGAATCTCAATTATTCATCAGAGAAATACTAGTTAAGACCACAAGAGATGCTATTTTCAAACTCACAAAATGGTAAAGACTAGGAATTTTGACCTAAATAATGGAAAGAAAAAAAGGTGGGGCAGTGGTGACTCTTTACACACTGCTGCTAGTTGTTTAAACTGGCAAAGCTTAAACTGCTGGTAGGTATTAAATTTGGTAAACTTGTTGGAAAACAACTTGGCATTATTTTATAAAGTTGATCATTTGCATGTCCTTAACAAACAATTCTAGGTACATACTACAAAAATTTTGCACTGATACTCATTCCAAATTTAAGCATTCTTCATAATAAAAGCCATCACCAATATGCTCAAATGTTCACTGGCAGAAAAATGGTTAAAAGAATTAGGCTAATACACAATGGAACATTATACAGTAGTGAGAATGAATCAACTATAGCTGTAGGCAACAACATGAATGGATCTTAGAAAACGGAATAGTAAATGAAAACAGACAAAAAGGAGTTCAAAGTAGTAACATCTTTCTTTCACTGAGTCCCACCTCTAAGACTTAATGTTCTACACTGAGCATCAAGGAAGACTTCCAATTCTTAACGACAAAGAAGAAATGAATTCTTTTGGCAGTTACCATAGCCTCATCTTTTGCTATGTACTTCTTCTGAAAATGCTACAATTACACAACAGAAAAAAAGAAAACAATCCAGAAACATGGGAACACTGTGGATCCTGTGTCTCAAAAGCTTACGTGATCAGTATGAACAACTGAATGAGGCCCACCGAAGAACTGCTGAGGTGCAAAGGGCAAGCAAAGGACAGTCACCACTCTTCAAGGAGGACGCTATGAATCTAACTGAAACATTCTTCACAAATTCAAGAAACCACAGTGTGGAGATACATCTGGCTACACTTCTGCACTCTAAGGAGCTTTCTTTTATATATGGTACAGCAATATCCACATTGTACAAAAATATTTCTCCATGGTTAATTTCTTGTTATAAATTTGAATATGCACTGAGCCTTTTCTATCATTCTTTTATGATGCTTGGATATTTTCATTGAAATATAAAGATCTGTTTATAAACTAGACTTTTCTTAAAACATCATTTGTGCAAGCTTTAAAAAGACTCTAAACATAATATTAAATTCAAAATAAAGAAACATATCTGTGGTAATACTATTTTTTTTTAAATATAATTAAAAATAAACTGAAAATGGCAGTTACTTCAGGGGTTGCGGCAGGGCAGGGAATGTAGGTAACAGAGGTACTCACAGGTACCTCTTTAACTGTGTTGGTACTGACCCAGTTCTGAGCAGAGTAACTGGTTCCCAAAGGTTTGCTTTTATTATTAACTTCTGCATATTAATACAATCCAGAACTGGCATGTTCAAATTACAGAATTTTAAAAAGTGTAAAAAATACATGATGACAAGGAAGTAGACATAGAAAAGTGTCGATCATCAATTCATCAGATGAGGTAGGGAGTACGCCTGCAGCCTGATAAGCCAAACAAAGAAAAGCCACAACGTTCCCACAGATGTCTTCCAAGAAAAGAAGTACTTCTTCCCCTGAACAGTAAATGAGGGATCGAAGGATAAGTGAAGATATGAATTAATCTGGAGGTAGATTAAAAGAAAATTGAGGGACTTTATTAGTGAATTAGACCAAAAGGTCACTGCTGAGGATAAAGACTGAGGAAGAGTTACTTAAAAAGAATTGTAAAGTTTAAAACGCTGTGCAGACTATGAAACTGCCAACTAGGCAAAAGATTGTTCGTGCTAACTGCTTAAAACTTTTTCTGTTCCCATATTTCCACCCCCGAGCTATTACTCCCTTTGTTCTATACAGACCAGTCCTCAGACGCTAGAGTACATGCCTCTAGTCACCAGTAACTGAAAATTTAAACTGCAAGTGATAAAAATGGTTCAAAAATAGTACTACTTTGCCTTAACAGGCAAGATATACAGCAAACAAAATCATCTACTTCAACACTTAGCTTTCATATTTCGTTTAATAACAAAGTTGCATGGCACTTAAGGGCTTCCCAGGGGGTGCTAGTGGTAAATGCCTGGTATGTGCCTGGCAATGCAGGAGACCTAAGAGACAAAGTTTTGATCCCTGGGTCAGGAAGATCCCCTGGAGGAGGGGATAGCAACCCACTCCAGTATTCTTGCTGGAGAATCCCACGGACAGAGGAGCCTGGCGGGCTACAGTCCATAAGGTCGCAAAGAGTCAAACACAACTGAAGTGACTTAGCAGGCACGCACTTAAAATACACGTAAAGTACTGCTGCTGCCACTGCTACTGCTAAGTCACTTCACGGCAGCCCACCAGGCTCCCCCGTCCCTGGGGTTCTCCAGGCAAGAACACTGGAGTGGGTTGCCATTTCCTTCTCCAATGCATGAAAGTGAAAAGTGAAAGTGAAGTCGCTCAGTCGTGTCTGACTCTTAGCAACCCCACGGACTGCAGCCTACCAGGCTCCTCCACCCATGGGATTTTCCAGGCAAGAGGACTGGAGTGGGGTGCCATTGCCTTCTCTGAAAGTACTGCTACATACCTGATTTTTTAATGTGATAATGAATTTTTTATTGAAGTATAGCTGATGTGCAATATTATGTAAGTTATAGATGTACAGTATAGTTTCATAATTTTTAAAGATTATACTCCATTTATAATCACTTTAAAATAGTGGCTGTATTCCCAAGTGTACAGATATATCTGTGTAGCTTATTTTACACATAATAGTTGATACCTCTTAATCTCCTATCCTTATATTACCCCTCCTCCTTGCCTGTCAACACCAGTAACCACTAATTCATTCTCTGTATCTCTGAGTCTTTCTTTTCTGTTACATTCACTAGTTGGTTGCTTTTTTAGATTCCACATATAAGTGATATACAGTATGCCTTTGTCTGACTTATTTCACTGAGCATGATACCCTCCAAGTTCATCTGTTGATACAAATGGCAAAATTTCATTCCTTTTTCTGGCCGCTTAAAATGTATACCCCACTGTACACATATACGCACACACACATCATAACGTCTTAATCCACTTACCTGCTGATGGACACCTAGGTTGCTTCTGTACCTATATATATATTCTTTAATATGAGCATTACAGTGACACCGTATGAGTAGGGAGGTACTATTTCCATCTTATAGATGAGAAAACTGTGGCTCAGAAGTGTTAAAAGTCCACAACCATATTTTTAATGACAATACATTCTCAGTCTACATAGGTATACTTAACTATCAACATGTCTGGAGTTTAACTGCTAAATACAGTCTTAGTTAATCACTTACTTTGTACCAGGAACTGTTCTAGACACTGGAGATATAAAGATGAGTAAGACACGATTCCTTCTTCCACGGAGCTCATAGTCTAGTGAGGAGACAACCTATAAAAAGATAAGCGGCTTTCAGTGTGACAGTTACTAAAACAGATGCAAAATGGCAACCACTACATCTGGGGCACATGAGAGAAAGTGGGTGATTCAGTCAGGAAAAGGTTTACAGAGAAAGAAACCTTCGAATAAACTGTGTTAGAGTGCAATTCTTCAATAACGAATCACAGAAAATATGGAGCATTCAGAAAACTGTTGTAAGACTGGTGCAAAGGGAGGAGGCCCACAGGCAGACAGTAATCTAAACCATAAAGAACCCTATGGGATAGTTCATATGGTATCCAAAATAAACAAAGCACAGTAGTTTAAAGTTTAAAGCTTATCCTGAAGGTAACACTGATAGGTTTCCATAGCAAGAACTGCATTTTAGAAGAATACTCCGGTAGAAATGGGTCCAGATTTAAAGTAACAAGTTTATCTGAACCATAGCACTGGGTATGAGAAGGAGAAAGCTCAGCATACATGTAAGATCTCTGACAGATGATTATGGATAGCTGAGTCTTAGAAGGAAGGAGGATTCCACACAACTAAAATGTCCCACTTCGTTATCTGGGTGGACAACGGAGCCATAACCAGGACAGAGAACAGAAGAGGAACGAATTGTGGAAGACAACATGCCACAGAGTTTTCAAGGGCCAATTCTGCAGTCAGACTATTTGAATTTCATTTCCAATTCTGCCACTGAAACAGCTGTGTGACCAGGCGTGGCAAAAGGAAAAAACAAAGTCTGAGTTTTAACAAACTTTTGAGTGAACTGGTTACTTGTCCAAATTAATTTAGGTCATAACATATATGGCTAGTTATATGTAAGCTGATTACGTCCAGTTCAATCCTTTAAAAATATCACAGAGTTGTATAAGAGCTCATTACTATTCAACTGCCAAGAACAGCGAGAGTCCTGAATGTAGATAATAAATGACATTTCCAGTCCTCCAAGGTTACAGACCTATCAATGCCTCACTCAGAAAATATATCTTTTTTTTTTTAACTTTTTATTTTTATTTTTTTAATTTTAATTTTTTTAAATTTTATTTTATTTTTAAACTTTACAATATTGTATTAGTTTTGCCAAATATTGAAATGAATCCGCCACAGGTATACTCCTTGGTGTTCCCCATCCTGAACCCTCCTCCCTTCTCCTTCCCCATACCCTCCCTTTGGGTCGTCCCAGTGCACCAGCCCCAAGCATCCAGTATCGTGCATCGAACCTGGACTGGTGACTTGTTTCATACATGATATTATACATGTTTCAATGCCATTCTCCCAAATCTCCCCACCCTCTCCCTCTCCCACAGAGCCCATAAGACTAATCTATACATCAGTGTCTCTTTTGCTGTCTCGTACACAGGGTTATTGTTACCATCTTTCTAAATTCCATATATATGTGTTAGTATACTGTATTGGTGTTTTTCTTTCTGGCCTACTTCACTCTGTATAATAGGTTCCAGTTTCATCCACCTCATTAGAACTGATTCAAATGTATTCTTTATAATGGTTGAGTAATATTCCATTGTGTATATGTACCACAGCTTTCTTATCCATTCATCTGCTGATGGGCATCTAGGTTGCTTCCATGTCCTGGCTATTATAAACAGTGCTGCGATGAACATTGGGGTACACGTGTCTCTTTCCCTTCTGGTTTCCTCAGTGTGTATGCCCAGCAGTGGGATTGCTGGATCATAAGGCAGTTCTATTTCCAGTTTTTTAAGGAATCTCCACACTGTTCTCCATAGTGGCTGTACTAGTTTGCATTCCCACCAACAGTGTAAGAGAGTTCCCTTTTCTCCACACCCTCTCCAGCATTTATTGCTAGTAGACTTTTGGATCGCAGCCATTCTGACTGGCGTGAAATGGTACCTCATAGTGGTTTTGATTTGCATTTCTCTGATAATGAGTGATGCTGAGCATCTTTTCATGTGTTTGTTAGCCATCTGTATATCTTCTTTGGAGAA
Organism: Bos mutus; assembly: GCF_027580195.1. NCBI lineage: Eukaryota > Metazoa > Chordata > Mammalia > Artiodactyla > Bovidae > Bos > Bos mutus. The sequence goes on along the minus strand of NC_091630.1, from coordinate 5,755,488 downwards.
ATGTCTATTTAGTTCTTTGGCCCATTTTTTGATTGGGTCATTTATTTTTCTGGAGTTGAGCTGTAGGAGTTGCTTGTATATTTTTGAGGTTAGTTGTTTGTCAGTTGCTTCATTTGCTGTTGTTTTCTCCCATTCTGAAGGCTGCCTTTTCACCTTGCTAATAGTTTCCTTTGTTGTGCAGAAGCTTTTAAGTTTAATTAGGTCCCATTTGTTTATTTTTGCTTTTATTTCCAATATTCTGGGAGGTGGGTCATAGAGGATCCTGCTGTGATGTATGTCAGAGAGTGTTTTGCCTATGTTCTCCTCTAGGAGTTTTATAGTTTCTGGTCTTACGTTGAGATCTTTAATCCATTTTGAGTTTATTTTTGTGTATGGTGTTAGGAAGTGTTCTAGTTTCATTCTTTTACAAGCGGTTGACCAGTTTTCCCGGCACCACTTGTTAAAGAGATTGTCTTTAATCCATTGTATATTCTTGCCTCCTTTGTCAAAGATAAGGTGTCCATATGTGCGTGGATTTATCTCTGGGCTTTCTATTTTGTTCCATTGATCAATATTTCTGTCTTTGTGCCAGTACCATACTGTCTTGATCTTAATTGCCTGCTTACTTTAAGATGTCATTCTTGAGTCAGAAGCAAATTTTTTTTTAAAAAAATCCAAAAGATCTGATTCATTTTGCATACTATGCACAGCATTACGGATTAGAAAAGGCAGAGAAATATCATCATGTATCCATCTGCCTGGATCAATTAATAAATATACTTAGTGACTGCCTAGTCTATTAAAGTGGGTATGGCAAGGACACAAAAGTGGTTCCCGTTTCCACACTGGTACTCTAGTTTGAGGACGTTAACACACAGGTAACATCCCAGCAACAAGACAGGATGGTACATATCAGCTGATAAAGAAAGTTAGTCCAATGGACATGGAACTTGAAAGGTTAAAAAGCCATTTAGGCAACAAAATTTAAAATTTAAAACTCAATGAATTTTAACAATGAATTAAAATTTAAAACTCAATGAATGTGGCAAAGATAAAGACAGACCATCCAGGCTGAGTCCTGCTTCTTGGGAACGTCTCAGTCCTGGGTACATGGGGACCCTAAAGGGTAACCTTAGAAAACAATGCAATGGCTCTAACTGCTGAGATAGCTTTTGGATGTATCTCAAGAATATTTCACTAGAATCCTGATATAATAAAGCACACTTCTGTTAAATTTTACAGTCTCTGTAGGACCGAAATATTCAGAAAGGAAAGATCCATTTTATCTGGACTACATATTACGAGGCTTCAGTTTCAAAGCCCAGGTGACTGCACGTGGGCAGAAGGGGAGAGGAAGGAGGAAAACCCTTCTCAGTACCCAGTTCCTTTCAACTTCAGAATCGTTCCCTTTTATCGAACTCTCCGAATGATCACCACCATGGTCTCCTACGATTCCGAGATTACTTCCGCCTTCCCGAGCGGCCTCTGAACACAGTCCTACGCCTCCTCCCCACTTGAGGTCGCCGCCCTCGCTCCAGCCTCGGCATCTGCGCCAACCCTGGGTCTCGCCCCCTTCCATCTCACCGACGGCAGGGGCGACCCCGTGCCGGGCTCCAGGAGCTGTGTCCTGTCCATGGAACTCGAGCCCCTCAGACCCCCAGCTCTCCGCCGGCCGAGAGCACCCCTACCTATGTCTGCATAGCACTTCCCAGTTACACATTCACATTCCCATCTCAAGGAAACAGGCTAAGTACAACCATTTCAAATTTAACACTGCAACATTAACATTATTCTCTTTTTATTGGGTTGAATTTTAATTTTTAAAAATTTACTTATTTTTAATTGAAGGATAATTGCTTTACAGCCTTGGTTTCTGCCAAATATCAACATGGTACCTGTATGTCCCCTCCTTCAGGAACCTCCCTCCCCATCCCACCACTCTCAATTGTGACCGAGCCCCGCGATCCTGGAGTCCTAGAGCAAATTCCCACGGGCTATCTGTTTTACATGTGGCAATGTTTGTGTCCAAGTTACTCTCTCCATACGTCCCTCCCTCTCCTTCCTCCATCACCCTGTGTCCATAAGTCTGTTCTCTATGTCTGTGTCCGCATTTCTTCTCTATTTCCTACAGGGCTTTCTTCCCAGGAGCCCTCAACCACTGTGCCTTCTCCTCTACCTTCAAATAAACTTGGTGCTGAGGTCTCAATGTGTACTTTTAATTATTTGGGATAGAACCTAGAAGATTTCTTAAAAATTTACTTGTCCACACTAACCTCTGTATAAACTTCACTGACTAATCCTTTAAAAGCAAAACACAGGAATTTCACCCTCCTGATCACATCTGCAAGTGCCACTGAGTGAAAATAACGCTTTTGACTCATGTAACTCCAGTGACTTAAAGAGCACTTGCAGTATCTGCCAGACAATGGACTAACGAAGACCAGCATCCACAGGAACTTTTTATCCTCCAACTGTAGTCTGGGTGTTTTGTTTTGTTTTTAATCTAAAAGTGCCTATTTAATCATAGGATCTAATAATCACAACTTTCTCTCTTCTACCTTTCTGCATCTGCCTTCCACCTTTCTGTACTTGCAGTAAACTTCAAAGTTTATTTTAGTGCCCAATACATGCCAGTTTATAGGACGAACACAGGAGGTGTGTTTTTCTTTTTTTTAATGAGGAAAATGTATTTATCCTCAAAATGTCAAATTTCCTAAGTCTGTATTAATATCCAACTCTTATTATTTATCTCCACCCAGTTTCAGATTTTCACACTATGTGACCACCATGCTCTCAACTCACTCTGTGTAATCAATCTACTCAATCAGTTACCTAATTAATAAAAATTTCTTTTCCTTTCTCAAATTTTCAAATACTTGTATTGTTACTGCATTTCCCTTGCTGTAACAGTCAAAAGCCTCGCTGAATTTAACCTTAAAAGTGAAAGTGAAGTTGCTCAGTTGTGTCCGACTCTTTGTGACCCCATGGACTGTAGCCTACCAGGCTCCTCCCTCCATGGGGTTCTCCAGGCAAGAGTACTGGAGTGGGTTGCCATTTTCCTTCTCCAGGGGAATCTTCCCGACCCAGGGATCGAACCCAGGTCTCCTGCATTCCAGGCAGATGCTTTAACCTCTGAGCCACCAGGGAAGCTCATGCCTCCTCAAATTATCAGGACATATACCCTTATACCTACTGCCTATTAATTTCCTGCAATTTATTTCCTAGTTTATTTCCTACATCTTTACTCACTAAACTTCCAGTCAGCAAAATTTACAAGATCTTCCTGTCCATACAGAATGCAAATTCCTTCCCCAAAAAGCAATTAATAATCAACAACAGACTTTGTACTTCCTTGTGGCTCAGACCAGGAAGTAAAGAATGTGCCTGCAATGCAGGAGACTTAGGTTTGATGGCCATGTATTGGAGTTTGAGGTGGCCAAAGTATTGGAGTTTCAGCATCAGTCCTTCCAGTGAATATTCAGGGCTGACTTCCTTTAGGATGGACTGGTTGGATCTCCTTGCAGTCCAAGGGATTCTCAAGAGTCTTCTCCAACACCAAGCATCAATTCTTCGGCGCTCAGCTTTCTTCTCAGTCCAACTCTCACATCCATACATGACCACTGGAAAAATCATAGCCTTGACTAGACGGACCTTTGTTGGCAAAGTAATGTCTCTGCTTTTCAATATGCTATCTAGGTTGGTCATAACTTTCCTTCCAAGGAGTAAGCGTCTTTTAATTTCATGGCTGCAATCACCATCTGCAGTAATTTTGGAGCCCCCAAAAATAAAGTCTGACATTGTTTCCACTGTTTCCCCATCTATTTCCCATGAAGTGATAGGACCAGATGCCAAGTCAGAGGTTAGTAAAAAAACAAAAACAACACTACATTTACAGCAAACTTAATATAAAACTCTCAATATCTAGTAATGTTAGAAGAAACCCAACTCAGATCCTGTCAACAAGTAAACTTTCACTGATAGCAGTCCTTCAGTCTGGCCGATGGGGGTGGGAGTAGGGGGAAGAGAGTAACAATGATTGAAAATAAGAACTATTTCCAGAGGCAAGTCTGAATTTGAACTTCTGCACCCACATTTACTAAAAGACACCATAACAGTAGTTGAGAGAGTAAATTCTGCAGCCAAATTGTCTAGGTTCAAATCCTGGTTCCACTACTGGCAAGCTTCCTTACCCTACACTGCCTCAGTTTTTATACCTATAAAATAATGGTACCTACCTCATAGATTTATTAAGAGAATTAAATGGGTTAATATTGACAAATGGCTAAGAAAACAGTCTGGCTTACAAAGGCCTAATAAGTAAACTGACATAACCTTCAACAAGTAACTTAACCTCTCTCAGCAGCACATGTCTTAGGAGAAATTACTGTTGTATCAGCACTTTGTGAATTACAAAGTGATATATAAATACTAAATTATTAAGCACATAACACAGGAAAACATTACATATAAGACAATGACAAAGCATTTATAAAAAATATAATCTTGCTTATTGCAATTCTATCAATAAATTTTTCTGAACAGTGAGGTTGCTTTTAAACTCAACTCTTTGGCCTTCTGAGATACTCACCCCATCTACCATATTTTAAATAATTTCTGAGGGAGATTCTTATAAAAATATATTATGCAAGACCCTGCCCTAGTATTGAGTCTCTGAAAATGAAGACTACTCTCCTTTCCAAAGTGACTGAGTACCTACACATTTTTCACCTCCTAAATATACTCTCTCCTCCCATTTATACCCTCTTCTTTTCAGCCATCAAATCGACCTGAGGCTTATGTTATTTAAAAAAACAAGAAGACAATAAAAAGGAAGACCAAATGCTTTGATTAAATAACCTCTTAAAGGAAGAGCCAACCTTTCTCACCTCCTGCTCACTTCTCCACCCATGCGGTTTAGCTGCCACCTCACCCTCTGCTGAAACATCTTCCTCTTCTTCCGTGACCAAATGGCCACCTCACACCCACTCTCTCTTGCGGCTCTCTGCACCGTCAGACAGGGATCCACTCAATAACGGTCTGGGCCTCCATACGCTCCCTATGAAATCCTGACTCAGGCCTCTAACCTTTCCAGTAAAAGACAATCAATTTGCCATGGGACAAAACAGAGCTGATCAGTAAACAAAGCAGGTAGCAGGTATCTGATAATCAAAGTAGGTATCAATAATCAAATCAATAATCAAAGTAGGCATCTTTTAACACTTCTGAATTAAGTCATTCAGCATATAAATCTACTAATGCATATTATCAGGTAGTGTGTTAGACACTAGGAATACAAAACTCATCTCTGATAGGCTCTTTGCCCTCAGTGAGTTTATAATTTCGCCATAAAAACAGGCAAAGCAATAAGCAGCATCAAGCTGACAGGGCAGTGCAGAGAATGCAGCAGAAATACAGAGGAAGGGCGGGCTTCCCCAGGAGCAGTGACTCAGAGGTAAAGAATCCGCCTGCCCACGCAGGAGACGTGGGTTCAGTCCTTGGGTTGGGGAGATTCTCTGGAGAAGGCAACAGCAACCCACTCCAGTATGCTCGCCTGGGAAATCCCACGGACAGAGGAGCGTGGAGTGTTATAGTCCACGCGGTCACAGAGAGTCAGACACAACCTGGTGACTAAACAACAGCAGAGGAGCATCTAAGTCAGATTCCATGGGACAGTGACAAGGTGTCTGGAAAGGCTTCTGAGAGATGGTCAACAGCGGAGATGAGCAGTGCAGGACTCCTTTGTCAGGCTGTCCATACGAGAGCAAAGAGTGCTTTCAAGCCTTCTGTACTGAGAGAAGGCCACCAATATGGACAGCGAATACATCACTGATTCCGCTCAGGGAAGTTTGTGGAGAGTGAGTTTCAAGAGATGAGCCCTTAAGGGAGCGAGAAAGAAGCTGCCCCTGAAGAGTACTGAGAAAGCCTCAGAGCACCAGTGCATTTTCATCAGGGAAGGACTCCCACTCTGGAAGAACTGCTCTAACAGTGTTGTGAGGGGAGCCTGACAGTGAGCTAGGCTGGAAAGAGACTAAAAACAGAGGAAGCAGCAGCGATAGTAAGTCCAGAATCTATAATAACTGGTGGACTAATCAGATGCAGGGATAAAAGAGATTACTTCTCACCTCTCCAATACCACCTTCTTCTCCAAGCTTCATGATTTCTCACCTAGACTGCAGCATGTGGTTCCCTGCCCCGCCTCTCGACTCCTCCTCTCACGTCATATGCTTGCATGCCCCTCACATCCATCCCCGATCCAGTGGTCAGAGCGAGCTTTCCAAAGCAGGATCATCGCAAAAACTCTTTTGCTCTCCAAAGGTCTCTCATTCTAACTCCACTAAACCCAAACTCAAACCTGGCTCCATGTGACCTGCTGCCCCTACAACTCGTACCTCTCTCCTCCCCTCTTCTCTGTTTCCCCTGCTCCATGTGACAGTCCCTCAGCTACCTTCTCAGCCTCAGGGCTCCACTCAAATATAATCCATCCGAAAAGAATCTCCAGTTAGCCCAGGCACAGAAAGAGCCCCGCTCCTTCAACTCTACCACCTCACCCTATTTTATCTTTCCTAGTAATTCTCATTATGTTCAGTTATTTTACCCTCTTACTTCTATCTCCAACCTTGTATCTACCTCCAAGGGCAGAAATTCTATCTCATTCATTCCCAGAACCCAGGCTAAAGCCTGGCTGAGTGAAGGCCCCCCAAAATTATTACTGACCAACTGAGACAGAGCTCAGAAAATAGATGCTAGAGGTAAATGTTCACATGACATCCCATAAGCAGGAGCTCAAGAACCAACGGAAGCCACCTGCTGCGACAGGTGGTCTTTCACCCAGGAAAGGCCACTGGCACACAATTAGCAGTACAGATAGCACCTAGCGAACAGCAATATTGAAAGGTGGAACGGTAGATGCGGACTGTGCACAGAATTGAAAAAAAAACAAAAGTTTAAGAATTTGAAGGAGAAGAAGAGTGGCTCAGCCCAGCAAGTACTCCAGTAAGATCCGTAAAAGAGAAAACAGTTTACTAGACTACAGGGATGCCACCAGACCCTCAGCAAGGGCAATTTTAACAGAGTGGGAGGCCCAGAGGCCAAGCTTCAGAAGCAAATCAACAGCCAGAAACCTCTTCAGATGCGTGATAATAAAGGAAAAGAGATGCAGTCTTAAAGGGAGGGGTACATAGCTTTGTTTTTGAAGACAGAAGAGACCTGAATGGGCTTTCAGGCAGGAAAATGTTGACGTCACAGAGAAGACAATGACTGCTAAGGCAAGATCTCTGAGAAGCACTGGCTGAGATTTAACCCAGAGGCAGAAACACAATCCTTACAAGTGAGACTAGAGAGAGAAAAGAATGGGTGCAAATGCAGGTATCTCCGATATTGGAAAGTTAAGGAGGGGATTAACTGCCAATTCCCTCGGTGAAGGAGGCACTCTGAGGCACTGGGGAATACAACGGTCAATAAACGCAGACAACAATCCCTGTTTTACAAGGGACGTGGTAGGTAAGGAACTCAAGGCAGGCAGCAGCACCCATCCCTGCGTGATTTCCTTTCTTTCCAATTCACCTTCACAGTTCACGCCTACAAGTAAAGCCATGGCAGAACTGCTTAGAGCATAGGGTCTAGACGAGAAACAGGTCTATTCTAGCTACTAACAAACTATAATATTTGTGGTTATTCAGATGCATTAAGTATACACAGTCTCTGCCACCTCTGTTCATTAAAATTCAGCTAGGGAAAATAACTGGTTTTCTCAAAAAAAAAAAAGCAAAGCTCTTTATCCAAAGCTCACTAATGACACATTTCTAATCCACTACCAGCTTTCCTCAACCGAGCTGCATGTCAGAATTGCCAGGGGATTCTGCCAGCGGGCCCCAAGTGCTTCTCACAGACACATCTGGGCACCATGACTTCCTACACATTATTCCTACTGCTCATCTACATAATTTCTAATCATCCCACAAGATTCAGCTCAAGCAAACATAGCACTGTAACCGTGTTTTTTCTTTATCTACCCCCACTACACTGGAAATTTCTTTATTAATTCTCATCTTTATAATTCCAGCCCCTGGCCCACTGCTCAGCTCTTACTACACACTCAAAAAAACGTGTGTTGAATGAAGATTCACAATGAATGAAATATTTAACCTGTAGAAATGGTAAAAAGAGTGGCTATGTTAAACAGTATACTTATATAGCATAGAACTGAAACTTTTAAATTAAAATACTAAGGAAAATCCTATACAGGTGGGACCATAAACCACCTGTACACCCTCCCATCTTGGCCTGGATAATTCTGAGTACCAAGTCCATGCGCAACCTCACCAACATGACAGCCCACAATAAAGTCTCAATTAAAAAACGTTCAATACAAAAGTAGAGGATAATTGTTACCTAAAATGTTCATTTGACTTATTAAATACTCAAATATCCAAAAATATATTAACAAGAGAAGAGCTCATGAAACTCAACACTTTCTGTCCCTAACTATTCAGAATAATTCAGAAGTCATAAGCAAATCCCCCAATCATACATAAAGCAGACTCTAAAAGTCTGGCAGAAAGACAGCTACTTAGAACATGGTACAGATTTTCCCAACAGTAATGCTGTAAGTGCTGGTGAGATGCCAAGACCAAGCTACAAGAGCCTAGCAAACCCGTAAGAGCCAGACCACTTGTTATTACGTCGGTGCAAAAATAATTGCGGTTTTGCATTGTTGAACTTTGTCATTTGATAATGGATTACATTCTTCAGTAAATATGGTTATGTTATACATCATTTTAATGCTCATTTCTCACTTTATGTTTTTTTTTGCTAATGACTATTACCTGCCATTTAATTGATATTTATTTTAGACTACAGAAATGATGTTAGACAAAAAGCAAATTGGAGTGATTTTTTTTTAATTTGAGTTCAAAATGGGTCAGAAAACAGCAGAGGCAACTTGCAACATGAACACATTTGGCCCAGGAACTGCTATAAACACACAGTGCAGTGGTGGTTCAAGAAGCTTTGCAAAGGAGATGAGAGCCTTGCAGATGGAGATCACAGTGGCTGGTCATCGGAAGTGGACAATAACCGAATGACAGCAGTCATCAAAAAAAGTTGATCCTCTTACAACTACCTGAGAAGTTGCCAAAGAACTCAACATTGGCCATTCTACAGTCATTTCTCATTTGAAGCAAACTGGAAAGGTAAAAAGCTCAATAAGTGGGTGCCTCATGAGCTGACTGAAAATCAAAAAAATCATCATTTTTGAAGTGTCATCTTCTCTTATTCTACACAACAACAAACCATTTCTCCATCGGATTGTGACATGCAACGAAAAGTGATTTTATACAACAACCAGCAATGACCAGCTCAGTGGTTAGACCAAGAAGCAGCTCCAAAGCACTCCCTAAAGCCAAATTTGCACCAAGAAAAGGTCAGTGGTCATTGGTCTGCTGCCGGTCTGATCCACTATAGCTTTCTGAATTCTGGCGAAACCGTTCCTTCTGAAAAGTATGCTCAGCAAATCAGTGAGATGCTCTGTAAACTGCAACGCCTGCAGCCGGCATTGGCCAACAGAAAGGGCCCCGTTCTCCACAAGGATGTCTGACTGCACACTGCACAGCCAACACTTCAGAAGTTGAACTGGGCCACGAAGTGTTGACTCATCTGTCATATTCACCTGACCTCTCACCAACCAACTTACCACTTCTTCAAGCATCTCAACAACTTTTGGCAGGTAAAACGCTTCCACAACCAGCAGGAAGCAGAAAATGCTTTCCAAGAGTTTCTCAAATCCTGAAGCACGAATTTTTATGCTACAACAATAAACAAACTTACTTCTCAGTGGCAAAAATGTGTTGATTTTAACAGTTCCTATTTTGATTCATAAAGATGTGTTTGAGCCTAGTAAAACGATTTAAAATTCACGGTCTGAAACCACAATTACTTTTGTCCCAATCTACTACTGTTCACAGAGATGTTTCAGAGCTTCCACAAAAGCTTATTTGTATACATATGCAAAAATGAAAGCAAAATTCCAAAATAAACAAATGACATTGAGAAAAAAAAATACCAAAAGCACTTTGCAGTGCTTGACACATGATAAATATTTTTTTTATGATAAACAGTCTTTACCCTAAATTATAGCTATTTTCCCCCAAGACCTTTGATTTCAAACTTTTGTGTTAATCAAATATCTTTATTTTTCTCACTTCATTCTAGACTGTAAATTCCAAGAGTGCAGAGAACTCCTGGCCTATTCACCATGCCTCCCTCAAAGCTTGGCACACAGGAGTGCTTAATACTATTTAGATAATTATATTTGGATACTAACTGTCAACAAAATGAATCTTAAAAAACAACTAAGTAAACTACAGGCGTAAGATCAAATAGCTTTATTTAGTTCTTAGGTGCTCTCTTAAGTGAACCACAGTACTTCTCAAATTGATTTTTTTTCTCCTTTTAAAACTACTTCCAAAATGAAGGAAAAAAGGATAAAAATTCATGTAGAAAACACTCCTTTATTTTTTACATATAAAAATTCATGTAGAAAATACTCCTAGGAGTCACCAGCTTAGCCAACACTGCTCAAGATAAAGTCTCACTAAATGACTGAATGAGACAGGGCATCAGAACTTCTCTGGCCTTGTAATCTTATTAATTCAGAAATGGAGGACAGAACACATGGAGATTTTTCTAGCTCAGAACTGCTTGACTACAAACACTGCCTATTTCATGAAAACAGAGAGTAGCAATCATCCACAATCTTTACATCAACTCAACTTGCAACTGTTTCCATTTTTATACTGTTATTTTCCTCCAATATTGATTATTTTTACAAAGTTGCAATCAAAGCTGTACAAATCATTTTATTTTCTAACTCCAATCTCCCACGTACATATAGTAAGAAGTACTGAATACAAATTTGACTGAGTCCTTGGCCAACATCAGAGAACAACTTAATTGATGCTTGTAGTTTTCACAGTATACCTTTGGCAACAATTTTCTAGAAGGCCACAAGATGGTGATGTTGCTCTCTAAAACAAAGTGTTAGTCACTCAGTCCCATCCAACTCTTCGTGACCCCATGGACTGTAGTCCGCCAGGTTCCTAAGTCTATGGGAATTCTCCAGGCAGGAATACTGGAGTAGGTAGCCATTCCTTTCTCCAGGGGATCTTCCTGAGCCAGGGATCGAACCGGGATCTCCTGCATTGCAGGCAGATGCTACACATTCTGAGCCACCAGGGAAGCGCACCTTTTAAAAATATAATCGAGTATCTTATACCAACTTTCCAAAATACTAATAGTTTTCCTCCACTTCCAAGTAAAGAATATTAAAATGTCTGTACTCTACCTACTAGAAAACATTAATGAGGAAGAAAATATACTCATCAAATTTAGCAGCAACTGTTTTGATTTTCAAGGCAACAGTTACGGTCCTTAAAAACACAGGACTCCAGCACTATTATTGTGTCTTCTATCACACGAATCTCTCCTTCGCGCCCTGCTCCATCCCCTCCTTCAGGACACTAAAAACAAAACATGAAAAAAGAAAACATTTTTACTTATTGACTAAGACTCTGATGCTGGGAGGGATTGGGGGCAGGAGGAGAAGGGGACGACAGAGGATGAGATGGCTGGATGGCATCATTGACTCGCTGGACATGAGTCTGAGTGAACTCCGGGAGTTGGTGATGGACAGGGAGGCCTGGCATGCTGCGATTCATGGGGTCGTAAAGAGTTGGACACGACTGAGCGACTGAACTGAACTGAACCTTATTCTAACATAAGTCAACTAACATTGACTAACATAATTTAAAAAAAAAATTCTTTTACTATTTTAAAAGAATTGATACTAAAATGTATTTCCATCAACAAAGGTAAACTACACCAAAATGCAAATGACATAGTTTCTAATCTGCACAATTTCTCAGTTTCTTACACAACATTATGCTTGTAATGGCAAATTACCAAAGCTTTTTTTTTTTTTTAACCAAAACTTTTCAAGCAGAAAAATGTTTGCAGTTGGTCATTTTCCCTACACCCTACTGAGTATCAGTAGAAGGCTGGTTTCTCATTCCTGTGGTGCATGAAGTCAATTAAAAGAAAAATCAAATAACAGCATCTTAAAACTTGGGTTCTAAACCTACAGAACCAATTTAAGATAATACTTAAAAAAAAAAAGCTTCATAAATATACCCCCCTAGGCAGCAGAATAAGATGACAGAGCGTGGCTACGTGAGACTGGCAGCTGGGCAGCACTTATGTGGGGCACCTAAATGACACAGAAACATGGCCAATCTTAAACCTGGAATGTGAATCGTCAGGTCTCTGACTCCAAAAATAGTAAAAATCACAATGACCATTTATTAGGTTCCTATTATTTGTCTTGTTATGTTGCAAAAAAAAGTCCCCAAAACTATCTCTAATGTCCTTCACAGTCTTTACTATTTCTTCTAGCAGGTAAGGAAAATGAGGTTTTAGGAATTTAAGTAAATTGCACAGGGTTACAAAGGGTTACAAAGTCAGAATTTTGAACCCAGATCTCCTGGGCTCAAAGCCAATGCTCTTTCACTACATTTGTGTTACAAAAAGGATAGTAAAAAAAGAAATGCTGAGCTAAACCCAAGACTGAACATGAATAGTCTCCTATATCAATCTGATGTTCTATTCTTTTACTATTTTATCACTTAAGCAACTTTATAATAGGGTGGTTTTGTGGGGCTTTTAAGCTAGGTCACTAAAAATGCTTTCCCTGAAAGTTCAAAAAGTATTTTAAAACAAGGAATGTGTAAAAAGCATAAACACATAACAATGAAGAAGGTAGACTGCTGGGACTGTGTTTAATAAATCATTTCCATGTATTCTGGGAAACAACATCCAGGCCAATGTAACATTCTCACTCTGCAAAGATCAAATTTCATGTTAATTACATCATGTAACAGTTCATATTTCAAAATGACAAACATTTCCATCAATAATCTGTCATTTCTTTCAAAGTGCAGTATTTTAATAATATGTGCCTATAAAACTTTCCTTCAAATTCAAAAATGTTAAAGGCTTGGTATTTTTCAAATACACAGTATTTGCTCTGAAGTAGCAAAAAGCACCGAGTCACCAATCAGAGCCGAAGCTGAGGCTGAGAGGTGATTGAGAGAACCGCTGAGGGACACACAGAAAGGTTCCTAATGTCAAGGCCAAACCCAGGCCCGCTGCTGAGGCCAGCACCCCTCTGCCCTGCACTGGCCACTAGACAGCACAACCCAAAGCGACATTCACCCCACAACGCGGCCTGCCTGTCTCCAAATACATGAAGGCTTCTCAGTTCCCAGCAGGTAAGCAGCCGTGGAGATCTGCTAACTCTCCAGTTTCAAAATGCCAGTTCCTAGTGTGAGAAGAGCATGCTGGACAATGTCAGCAGAGTCCAAACTTCAGTTCTCCTACTCGGTTGTATTCACCACCCTCTCTGAGGCTTGGTTTTCTTATCTGTAAAATGAAGATATCAACTTATCTTTCGTGAAGGGGAAAAGTGTTACCATTAACTCTAAGACACTGGAATTGTTTCCAGAATGAAATAGAGAAGATGTCTAATAACTGTTAACTTCCTAAACTGGTAACTTCCTAAACTGGTAACTCTCATCACTACCACCACTCCAATACTCTCAATTACTCTGAGAAACTCCACTATTTTTCTGCCATATCAATACTTCCACAACAGTACAGAGGACAGCAGGTTGAGGAGCATGTCCATCACATGACCATGTTGCAAAGAGATACAAAGCAAACTGCCCACATCTGTAGTAAGGATCAGATCAAAACCACACTGAATCACTTGAAGGTACATAGTACTGCAAAACTCTCTACAATTACATGATTTCAAGATACTTTACGGCTACTCCAGTAACAAAACACAGTGCTAATTTACTTTTTACAAAGAATTTTAAACCAGGCTGCTAAGTATGAACTTTCAGATATCCCCATTCTTACAAACTTAACTTCGTAACTCATTTGGCGACAAAAACCGAACTGACCTGAGCTCATCTGGCAGCAAAATTTGATCAGATGTGTGACTATCTACTGTCCTCATTTACCCATAACTAAACATTTGCCAGGGAAAGTATAGAGTGCTTCCCTAAGGTTTTATTAGGGTTTTATATAACAAAGAATATGGAGTAATTACATATTTCTAAAATTAAAAAAAAAAAAAATTATTTCTATAACACATTTGACACCAAAAACAAGGTATAAACCCATCCTAGTGAATATTTACTCAGTACTGTCAGGTGTAAGTCATGCAATGAATCTACGAATAGGTTTTATTATTACTATTACCATTCTACATGTAAATACCCAGTTTACATACACTGAAACTAGGGTCTAATCTAAGGCCATCTTCACCAAGGTCACTGTGCCGTGTGTGCTTAGTCTCAGCCATGACTGACTCTTTGCAACCATGGACTATGGAGCTCACCAGGCTCCTCTGTCCATGGGGATTTTCCAGGCAAGAATACTGGAGTGGGTAGCCTATCCCTTCTCCAGGGGATATTCCCAACCCAGGTGTCGAATCCGGATCTCCTGCACTGCAAGCCGACTCTTTACCGGCTGAGCTACCTGGGAAGCCAAACCAATAAATAAGTGCCAGAACTGAAGTCTAGGTTTGTTTAACTTGAAGGCCTAAGCTCTTAAACAGTTTAGCTAATACTTTACAGGAAAATTAAGTCACAATGAAATTTTTTAAAACAAATTATAATTACCAAAAACTTCTAATGTAGCACACTGAAATTCCTGAGTATGATGTACACTTTCCTTTCTGGGTAGTCACATCTAAACATCAACACATTCCACAGCCTGAAGGACAAAAAGAGATGAATTTATTGTCACTTTGCTTCCCAAAGAACTGGTCAGTCAGTGGAAATAGACGAAAACAATAGGCTCCTTAAACAAATGCCAACTGATCCTTTCCACTGAAACTTAGAATCATGGGTTTAGCATGTTTTTTAACCACAAAATGTACTAAGACGATAAAAATAAGGTTGATACGTAGCTTAAGTTTTTCCGGGAACAGCCCCAATGTAAAGACCTGCTGTTCCAACGAGAGAGAGGATCACAGGACTGAGGAGGGTCACAGTCACACAGATGCAAGTCGTCAGGACCACTGCTCTGAACACAAGTCAGAGAAAAGAAGCTTCAAGGCTTTGTTGTTGTTTTTTTCTTTTGGATTGATCGATTTAAAATTTAAACTTTCTCTCACGACTTTCTTCTCAAATCAATATCCTTATTCGAAGCAATGGCTTTTCTCCACAAAAGACACATCACGGCCCCATTCAAACTACTTTCTACCCAAAAGAAAAAATTCCAAATTAAACACACTTCATTCAAAATCTCCATTTCTGAGTAGCTTAATTTCTCTTAAGTGAAAAGCAGGAAGATTACTGGATAAATAATCATAGTATCTAACTTAACTGTTTCAGCTAAGCCAGTTTTTAAAAAAGAAATACTTTCATTCATAAAAACATATTTTGTAGAAATATAGGGAAACTTTTTAAACAAGGACTCGTGATGGGTACCTCTTTCAGGGTTACTTCTCTTGCCTGCTTCTCACTGTAATTTCTATGTATTAGGCTTCTGTAGGTTGCTTGGACCAAGTCCTTGACAATTGTCTTGCTCATACTGTCTTTCAGTTGTGCCCGACTCTTTGCAAGCCTACAGACTGTAGCCCACCAGGCTCCTCTTTCCATGGGATTTTCCAGACAAAAATACTGGCGTGGGTTTCCATTTCCTCCTCCAGAGGATCTTTCCAGACTTGGGATTAAACCCTCACCTCCTGCATTGCAGGTGGATTCTTCACCCATTGAGCTGCCTGGGAAGCCGGACAACTATCTGAAAGGTTCAGATGTTAAGTTCTCCTTGTATTTACATTATACATATATATTTCTTGGGCTCCAAAAGCACTGTGGACAGTGACTGCAGCCATGAGATTAAAAGATGTTTGCCCCTTGGAAGAAAAGCTATGACAAACCTAGACAGCATATTCAAAAACAGAGACATTACTTCGCTGACAAAGGTCTGTATAGTCAAAGCTTGGTTTTTCCAGTAGTCATGTACAGATGTGAGAGCTGGACAATAAAAAAGGCTGAGCACCTAAGAACTGATGCTTTCAAAATGTGGTGCTGGAGAAGATTCTTGAGAGTCCCTTGGACTGCAAGGAAATCAAACCAGTCAATCCTAAAGGAAATCAACCCTGAATATTCACTGGAAGGACTGAAGTTGAAGCTCTAATACGTTGACCACTTGATGCAAAGAGCCGACTCAATGGAAAAGACCAATATTTGCTGGCAAAGACTGAAGGTGGGAGGAGAAGCGGACAACAGAGGATGAGATGGTTGGATGGCATCACTGACTCGGTGGACATGAGTTTGGGCAGAATTTGGGAGATGGTGAAGGACAGGGAAGCCTGGTGTGCTGCAGTCCATGGGGCTGTGAAGTCGGACATGACTGAGTGACCGAACAACAATTTATTGAATCCTACAGGTTAAAAAATGGTCTCAAAGAACATCAGAACCCCAAATTATCCATTCAGTTTATACCAACAGCTCTCAAACTAACTTGTACAAAATCATCTGAGGTATTTACTAAAAATGAAGATTCCTGAGCTCCACTAGGACCATACCACAGATATTGAAGAGTACAGAACCTACATTTAACCAATGTTGGTAAACCAGACGACCATGATACAGGGACTGCACCTCAACAACTTATGACCCACTCTGTACTTCAGCCAATGACGCTGTGAACAGTTTCTTGTTCCCAGACTGTATAGCCAAACCATCACCAGCTGATATACTGCAGCCATGCTGAGTCAGTGTCTTTCTCAGATTCACTCTTAACTTTTCGGCAACTTATTTTTTAAGCTAAGAGGTGAGATTTGACATGCAGCTCTGCCTATGCCAAACTAAACTACATCTGTCCTTGAGAAATGAGTGGCTCACAGAAAATTTTCAACTTGTTAATAATAATGAATTGAGGGCAGTAAAAATGGTTCAAGGGCTGCTAATGTCCAATGGACCACATTTTCTTTCTGCTTTATAATAATATTTCAATGAATCCTTACAAAAACTCAGAAGATATTTTTTTTCCTTTTACAGAAGAAGAAACTGAGGTAACACTGCTATTAACAATCACTGACAGAACTCAGGTGTGCCTGACTCTAAAGCTACAGCTCCTGACCCACATGCAGGAATGCACACATTTAATTCTTAAACTGATTTTAAGAGCAGAAAGATCTAATTTATTTACTTCTAAGGTAAAGTAAGTATGCCCTAATTTATACAGAGCAAGTTCATTTGACTAATTCTCCTCCCCATACTAACTAAACACAAAGCGTGGTTCACCATGGCAAGCTGGAGCTAAGGTACGACAGGAGTATCGGACTTCAAGTCAGGACGCAAGGCAGTTTGCTTCTACCCGTCCCGTGTGGCCCTAATTACGGGTATACTAAACAGCTATCAAAGAACTTGTTTTCCTTAGTTAAATAAAAAGCTATCACACCAGCAATTCTGTTAATGCTAGCACATTTTTAAACCACTCATGTAATTTAGGACAGGGAGGAGGGTCATAAAGAAACACCTTAAGGTAATTCGATCTACACCTTTCTCTGTGCCCTAGCTGCTCCTATTTATATAAATAATGTTTCTCAGTGCGTACACTCAATTACCAAGTTCTGCCCACAAGAGCCAACATCCTACTATACTCAGAAATTTGCAAAGAGATTTGTACCAGGAGGCAGAAATCTATTCAAAATTAAAAAATGCTCCAAATCTACACCTAAATTCTTCAAATGAAATATACTGATTCATTATTCTATGCAGAAGCTATAATAACAACAAAACATACATTTAATTTCTTCATTCCATAGTTAGCCATAATATTACTTAGCATATAACTCGAACTAAAAAAAAAAAAAAACATACTACTGAGATAGTGACAGTGAGATACAGGACTTCCATTCCAGTCTCCAAAAGGAAAGAATATTCTCTCCATCATAACACTCTCCAAGAAAGGGCAGCTTATCCTAAACTTTTCCCAACACTGCAAACAGACAATACTATTTGTGAGGCACCATTTTGCTCAAGGCTAGTTAAGGCCAGGAGCTCTGCTACCCCAGGTCTGGCACTGAATCACAAGGACTAATGGATCTGTCTATGCACGGGATGCTGACTGGGATTTGTCTGATCCAAACGGTTAACCTGAGTAAATCACTGCTTCAGAGGGGCCTGAGCTCTGGATCTAGAACTTTCTTACCCTGAAGTACAGCAAGTCGATCCTGCCCATTATGGTGGCACACTGGGTCAAACCCCAGAGACCGCAAACTTTCTCTTCTTTTCTACCCCAGGACAACTGGCTATTCCCATCTGTGTAACAAGCCAAACACACTATCATTTGCCCTTGAGACTCAGCTTTCCATCTGACAGGCCCAGACTCCAAGAACTGAAAGTACCAGGCAGCTCAAGTCTCAGCCTCCAAAATAGTTTTCCAGAAGCCCGATTCCCGGGATTCACGTACTTGTCTAGTCCCTTTCCCTTGAATCTGGGCTGGACCTGTGACCTGCTTTAACTAACAGAATGTGGCAGAAATAAAACTAGGCTGGTTCCAAGCCTATGCCTTAAGAAGTTCTGGTGGCTTCTGCTTTTGCACTCCTGGAAGCCCTAAGCCACTATGTGAGGCCAGCAATCCTGGAAAGGCCAATGGAGAAAACTGGCCCTGAGACAAGTCTGTGTGGTAAATGAGACAGAGGAAGAGAAAGAGAGAGAAGACCAGCACCTAACTGAATGCTAGCCATTAAGCTATCACCAGCAAAACCAGCACAACTGCTCAAGTGGCCCAGCCTGGGAGAGCAAACTTGCAAACCAAAAACAAAAAAGAAAGGACAACAAAAAAGAAAAACCCCCAAAACAACCTCCCGGCCAAAAATCTGGTTGTTTAGTCACTTATTTTCACATTTGTTACACAGTAAGTAACCTGAAACAAGGCTCCTCTGTTCCCCTTGTCTTTCTGCATCACTTGTTCAAAACCCAGAAAAAACGACAAAGGTAAATTATCACAATCCGAACTATTCACACAATCCCAGAAGACGACGTTCGTGCCCTTCCCGCGGTCAGAACCTCCCCTTAGCTCCCTGAACCCAGAGCGCAGGCTCCCGGGCCATCCTCGCGGCCCTGCCCGCCCAGCCCTGAGCCCCCGCCAACCAGGCAGCAGGGACACCGCGGAGTGCTGTGAGCAAATGACAGGCTCCAGGAGAGTCAAGGCAGATGTGGGTCTTTCTTTGTTCAGTTCAGTGGCTCAGTCATGTCCGACTCTTTGTGACCCCATGAATCGCAGCACACCAGGCCTCCCTGTCCATCACCAGCTCCCAAGAGCTTACCCAAACCCATGTCCATTGAGTCGGTGATGCCATCCAACCATCTCATCCTCTGTCATCCCCTTCTCCTCCTGCCCTCAATCATTCCCAGCATCAGGGTCTTTTCAAATAAGTCAGCTCTTCGCATCAGGTGGCCAAAGTATTGGAGTTTCAGCTTCAACATCAGTCCTTCCAATGAACACTCAGGAGTGATCTCCTTTAGGATAGACTGGTTGGATCTCCTTGCAGTCCAAGGGACTCTCAAGAGTCTTCTCTGACACCACAGTTCAAAGAATCAATTATTCGGTGCTCAGCTTTCTTTATAGTCCAACTCTCACATCCACACATGACTACTGCAAAAACCAAAGCCTTGACTAGACAGACCTTTGTTGGCAAAGTAATGTCTCTGATTTTTAATATGCTGTCTAGGTTGGTCAGACCTAGACAGCATATTCCTAACAAACCTTAGGAATTACCTGACAAATGGCTTTACAAAATATACGCCCCAAAAGTCATTTAAACATATGAATTTAAAATGTATCCTAAGAGCTTTTAAGGTAAATTTCTTTTTAAATGATAAAGCTTCTTACATACTGGCAAAAACTGTGAAGTATCATGATACACACTTTTGAAAATCAGATCCTGATTTATATGCTTCCAAAATACAAATATTCATTTAAAAAAGCTTATAAAAGAACTTCTAATGTAAAAACAGGTGAATTAAAACCAACAGATTTTTAAAAGGAAATTAATATCTACATTTCACCAATGTATTTTTCAGACAAGAAATCACCTTTTGCTTTTTCCTTGATAGAAGGATAACTACTTGTGATAAATACTTAAAATTTTCAAATTTACGTTACCAATAGCAACTACAATGAAGGTACCATTTTAATACAAAGGAAGAAACAGACAAGCTCAGATCTACACAGTAAAAAAAGTTTTGTTTTTTTTTTTTAAAGTAAAAAAGTTTACCACAGGTTCCAAACAGGTAAATTCAAATTCCTCACATAAAATCTTCAGTTAAATTTCCATTTTAGATGAAGAGTTGATGGGAAAAGAATACTGACTCAGGAACAAAAAGATGGGTTTTAGCTCTAGTTCTAATTTTAGCCACTTGCTAGCTTGCTTGCCATATATCCTGGAAACTTCATGTTTTTTTCACTTGGGCTTCACTGTCTTCATCTAAAAGGCAATTATTCCTGACACACCTACTGCTCAGCTGTCATGAGAATCAAATGATGACATATATAACCCATGATGAAAACATGTAAAATACTGTAATATATAAAATATGATATCCTTCTTAGCACCAGCAGGGAGTAAAAAAACCACCTCTGTATGTGCTTTTTATCAGACATTTTTCCTCCACTGTGTATTACCAGCTGCATGTGTGGGTGCGTGCTAAGTCGTCGCAGTCGTGTTGGACTCCTTGCGACCCCACGGACTGTAGCCCACCAGACTTCTCTGTCCATGGGGTTCCCCAAGCAAGAACACTGGAGTGGGTTGCCACACCCTTCTCCATGGACTACTAGCTAGTTATTTCAATAACCACCACTAAGGCTAATTTATTAGTGTATAGTGCTTGTTATTATTACATCATATTTTTATAGAAAGAGTAAAAAAGATCCTAGCCTTTCTAATAATTATGGAATCAAAGTTTCCAGAGCTATAAAGGATACTGTGTAATAACTTACTCTGGTTCCCTACCAAGAAGACAATCCTATAGAGGCAGAAAAGTCAACCGTTTACTAATCAAATTACACTTTAACCATAACATGCAGCATTAGCTACTTAATCCAACGAAAAAAAAATCGCTGACTAGGTCTCCACACTTCAGTATTCTGTAAAGTTTTAATTTTTACTTAATAAAGTGTTCCTGAATGAAGAACTATTCTCTAGTAGGAACACCTGAATATAGAAGATAAAAGTTCTTAAAAGTTCTTATTCCACTTACTTCCCCTCCAGCCCCACCTCTCCAACCCAAACTGAGATACAAAGGAAATAAATGAGAGCAGGACTGTTTTGGTATTCCTATCTGATCTCCATATACCCAACTCACCTATCAGTCTCACTAGCTCCCCTGTACATAGAAAACAGGAAAGGTACAGACAGTCTAATAAAAATCTAAAACCCAAGAATCACAAAATGTTAAGAACTGGAAGGAACCTCCCAGTTTCCCTACTGATGAGGTCACTTAAAGATAGTGATTGCATTCAATTGATGGTAAATCGGTTGTACACATTTCCAGACAAGAAAACCATCACTGTCCATCAACTCCTGATTCTACTTTACCCATTCGCTAACTGAAACACTTGAGACAAATCACTTAACTTCTTGGATTAGTTGGTTCTGTAACTGAATAGTAAATAAGTTAGTCAAAATTCTCGGTAAGTGAAAAACCACAAGTCTAAGGAGACACTGTCACTAGATGTGCCTACCTCTCTACAGCAGAGGTTCTTACTGGTAATAGGAAACATTTGAAGGTTCTATTGTTTTAAAAGGTCCCCAGTAACTCTAAGCACTGCTCCCAACCCACCAGCCCATAGGTTCCATGAAGGAGATTTAGGTGGTCCAGACTCCTCGAAAATTATCCACAAAGCACAGGTATATATGGAAATTTTCCAGGCCAGCAGATTTCTTTAGTTTCAGCAAGGGTTACTAATCCCTGAAAGGTTGAGAACTACCTGAAAACTACCGCTGTAAAGTAGGCTGAAGATAAAGCTTCTGTGGATGTTGTTCAAAATGTACCACAATTCTCTCAACCAGCCTGGATCAGAACCTCAGTTACTTTACTTTCTTTTCTCTCATTATCAAATTCTGTCTATTCTACTTCCTTCCTCCATCCCTACTACTGCCAGTAGAGTTGACACCCTGACACCTTTGACCACAGCAATGACGTCTGTTGTACCTCCAAGTTCTACTTCAATTCATGCTACAAGCTGCTGCCAGATGAATCCTCTGAAAACAAAGCTTTAATCATTTCCTTCCCAACTCAAAAATCATCTGTAAAACCCCCGTCACCTACTAAATCCAAGGTTACATGCCCAGCTTTAAAAACAGCCCATAAACTGGTTGAAATTTTTACTTGAAGCTTTACCACCCATTATGCATGCATGTGTATTAAGTTGCTTCAGTCGTGTCTGACTTTCTGCAACCCTACAGATTACAGCCCGCCAGGCTCCTGCATCCATGGGATTCTCCAGACAAGAATACTGGAGTGGGTTGCCATGCCCTCCTCCATGGGATCCTCCTGACCCAGGGACTGAGCCCACATCTCTTACATTTCCTGCACTGACAGGTGGGTTCTTTACCACTAGTGCCACTTGGGAGGCCCCTTATATTGGCACTGCTAAGTTATATTTCATCCAAACATACTTGCCTCTTCCCCAAATGTATGAACTCTGAGCTCTCTTAATCCCTTCTCTCTGCCTGGATTCCCAGCCTATCAAAAGTCTATAGTCATTCTTCAAACCAAAGATTTCAAAAACCAGAAGCTCTATGAAATAACCCCTCTAATTCTCACCTTGAAATAAGATGTGAGCTCTAACCCCTATGAATCTGAATTCAATATGATTCAGATTCTTTTAATGTTATGTATTAAAAGACAAATTAGACATTTGTGTACAGAACTTCCTGCCTAACTAGTCCTTGAAGGCAGAAAGTGTTAACACCCTCATCTTCATATTCCCCCAAACACACTGCAGTCATGCAGTAGATGCTTAATAATCGTGTAAGGAAGTAGAAGAAATTTCAGCCTTCACAGGATAAGCAGATTATTATCTCTTGAAGGCAGAGACCTTACATGCAACATTCTAGCTTCCAAAAATGTAACCTTTTGTTACTGCCTTTCAAAGCCCCTATGTTGTAGGTCATATAAAGTTTTGCATTATAAGGGAAGACCCATTTAAAAATGTTAATAAGCTACCTGAGAAAGAAAGGTTTTCCCACATACTTTACACTTCTCAATTTGAAGAGCTCCCAACACTGTTTTCAATTTAAAAAATATTAACTATTTATGAAAAGTGATAAATTCAGCCACAGATAATTATCTACTTTATGACTAAAAACAAGTCATATAAATAAAAGAATGCCTTCCTTCTTTAAAAGGTCCATTTCGCTTACATAATACATACAGACTTAATGAGACAGGTAGAGTGGATTTACACATAAGCATGAACCCTTGCAGAAATGTACATACAACTGTACACCAGGTATTTCAGGCAAAAAACAAAAATCCAAAGAGAAGGAAGATAACTTTGGACTGTATCCTTTACACTACTATTACCAGTAACATTTTAAAGCAGAAACTCACATCTTTTGCACACTAGCTACACAGAGAGATAAAAACCAATCAAACAGGAAAAGAAAGCCACATGAAAACCCCTGGAAAAAATTTTTATCCTGGAAGAGCAAAAATGCAAAAGTAACAAATACTTTTCTTCTTTGGTGATGAAGGTTTCATAGAATCACGGTGAAGCAAAGGAAGCTCAACTCCGAAACCTATGGAGCAAAGAAAAGGCTGGTTGTGCACAAGACGGATGGTTTAAAGGCTGCAAAAAGCAATGGGCAGATGACAAAAAATTTCTAAATGTCTAAAGAGACGAAAAGGAGAAAGGTCCGAGTCACAATAAGATAAGGACGAGTAAAAACTGCAAGGTCACTGGGACCCAGCAGGTCACAAAGGTGGAGGTGGGGGTTGCGTTGGGGGGGAGCCGCAGAGTCAGGGAAGAACCGGTGGCGATAACATGTCAGGAAAAAAAAAAAGGCGTTGTGAGGCGGGGACCCTCGCCTCGGGACGGCGGAACTGAGGTGGAAGCCGGGGCAGCGAGCCCCCGGACGAGGGCTCTGAGGGGAGGCGAGGAGTAGGCAGGGAGCGGGCCGAGGAAGCCCGAGGACCGCGGCTGCCGAGTCACGGAAGCTCCGGGCGCCCGTCTCGTCAGCTCGGGCCCGGACCCGCGACCCCACCTCAAAGCACTGCCGGCCGCCGGGCCCCGACGGCCCTCGGGGGGTTCCCGCCCCGGGGCGGGCCGCGCTGGCCCCGGGCGCCGCCTGAGGGGGTCCCCGCCTGAGGGGGTCCCGGCCCGCGCCCCCGCGCCCCCGCGCGCCGCGGCGTCCTCACCCGGCGCGAAGCCGTCGGCTCCCGGCGGCCCCGGCGGCGGCGCCTCCTCCACAGGCGAGCGCCCTCAGCCTTCGGCGCCCAAAACCGCCATCTCTCAGCAGGCGCGGCGGCGGCGGCGGCAGCGACCCAGGCGGCGGCCCCGGCAGCCCAGGCCGCCCGCAGCCACTAGGAACCCGCTCGCCGCGCTCACCGACACCCGCCCCTCCCCCCACCCCGCCCCGGCCTCGCACCGCCCCCAGCCGGCCCCACGCCTCCCCGCCCGGGAGCGCGCCGCGTGCCCGCGCAGCCGGCGCCGCTCCCCAAGCGCGCGCGCGCCCCGCCACCTACGCCCCGCGCCGGCCCGGGCCCAGTGCTTCCAAGCCCGGACCCGGAATCCGGCTCCCCGCGAGCATGCGCAGCGAGGGAGCGCCCCGGCCCCCACGCCCCGCCTTCACCGCGGCCGCCTGTGGAGAACTCCGCCCCTCCGGGTCTTCGAGGCGGGCGAGGAAGGGGGAAGGCCAGCCAATGGGAGGTAGGGGGCGGGGCCTGAGCCTGTGCAAGGGGCGGGACCGCCGCCGAGATTTGGGAAGAGGCTTCTGGAAGCCAGACGTGGGTGTTGCGGGCTGGACTTTCTGGTTCACGGCCGAACGGGTGCCTGGCTTCCAGTAAGGCTCACGGGGCCGTGGAGTTCTTCCCTTGATCGCTTTACGCAAAAGGAGGCTGTTAATACTCCGTGATCTCGCTGAGTGTTTGACCCAGAACCATTGCAAGAGTAAATAATTGCATTTAGCATATGGTCATACCAGAAGACTTTTGCTACTAACCTAAACATTCACTCCCCTAACCCCACAAGCTCCAACGCTTTGGCCATCTGATGAGAAGAACCGACTCATTGGAAAAGACCCTGATGTTGGAAAAGATTGAAGCCCGGAGGAGAAGGGGACAACAGAGGATGAGATGGTTGGATGGCATCACAGACTGGATGCACATGAGTTTGAGCAAGCTCTGGAAGTTGGTGATGGACAAGGAGGGCTGGCGTCCTGTAGTCCATGGGATCGCAAAGACTCGGACAGGACTGAGCAACTGAATTGAAATGAACCCCACTAGAGTACAGTGATAAATACTAAGCAAGAGCTTGTGTACGTGCAATTAATCCAAACAGCAGTTCCGTAAGAATGGTCCATTATCCTCGTTAATGAGTTCACTTTCATGCATTGAAGAGGGAAATGGCAACCCACTCCAGTGTTCTTGCCTGGAGAGTCCCAGGGACGGGGGAGCCTGGTGGACTGCCGTCTCAGTTCAGTTCAGTCGCTCAGTCGTGTCTGACTCTTTGTGACTCCATGAATCGCAGCACGCCAGGCCTCCCTGTCCAACTCCCGGAGTTAACTCAGACTCACATCCATCGAGTCAGTGATGCCATCCAGCCATCTCATCCTCTGTCGTCCCCTTCTCCTCTTGCCCTCAATCCCTCCCAGCATCAGAGTCTTTTGCAATGAGTCAACTCTTCGCATGAGGTGGCCAAAGTACTGGAGTTTCAGCTTTAGCATCATTCCTTCCAAAGAAATCCCAGGGCTGATCTCCTTCAGAATGGACTGGTTGGATCTCCTTGCAGTCCAAGGGACTCTCAAGAGTCTTCTCCAACACCACAGTTCAAAGCATTAATTTTTCAGTGCTCAGCTTTCTTCACAGTCCAACTCTCACATCCATACATGACTACTGGAAAAACCATAGCCTTGACTAGGCAGACCTTTGTTGGCAAAGTAATGTCTCTGCTTTTGAATATGCTATCTAGGTTGGTCATAACTTTCCTTCCAAGGAGTAAGCGTCTTTTAATTTCATGCCTGCAGTCACCATCTGCAGTGATTTTGGAGCCCAAAAAAATAAAGTCTGACACTGTTTCCACTGTTTCCCCATCTATTTCCCATGAAGTGATAGGACCAGATGCCATGATCTTAGTTTTCTGAATGTTGAGCTTTAAGCCAACTTTTTCACTCTCCACTTTCACCTTCATCAAGAGGCTTTTGAGTTCCTCTTCACTTTCTGCCATAAGGGTGGTGCCATCTGCATATCTGAAGTTATTGATATTTCTCCTGGCAATCTTGATTCCAGCTTGTGCTTCTTCCAGTCCAGCATTTCTCATGATGTACTCTGCATATAAGTTAAATAAGCAGGGTGATAATATACAGCCTTGACGTACTCCTTTTCCTATGGAACCAGTCTGTTGTTCCATGTCCAGTTCTAACTGTTGCTTCCTGACCTGCATACAGATTTCTCAAGAGGCAGATCAGGTGGTCTGGTATTCCCATCTCTTGAAGAATTTGCCACAGTTTATTGTGATCCACACAGTCAAAGGCTTTGGCATAGTCAATAAAGCAGAAAGAGATGTTTTTCTGGAACTCTCTTGCTTTTTCCATGATCCAGTGGATGTTGGCAATTTGATCTCTAGTTCCTCTGCCTTTTCTAAAAGCAGCTTGAACATCAGGAAGTTCACGGTTCACGTATTGCTGAAGCCTGGCTTGGAGAATTTTGAGCATTACTTTACTAGCATGTGAGATGAGTGCAATGGTGCGGTAGTTTGAGCATTCTTTGGCATTGCCTTTCTTTGGGATTGGAATGAAAACTGACCTTTTCCAGTCCTGTGGCCACTGCTGAGTTTTCCAAATTTGCTGGCATATTAAGTGCAGCACTTTCACAGCATCATCTTTCGGGATTTGAAATAGCTCAACTGGAATTCCATCACCTCCACTAGCTTTGTTCATAGTGATGCTTTTCTAAGGTCCACTTGACTTTACATTCCAGGATGTCTGGCTCTAGATGAGTGATCACACCATCGTGATTATCTGGATCGTGAAGATCTTTTTTGTACAGTTCTTCTGTGTATTCTTGCCACTTCTTCTTAATATCTTCTGCTTCTGTTAGGTCCATACCATTTCTGTCCTTTATCAAGCCCATCTTTGCATGAAATGTTCTTGGTATCTAATTTTCTTGAAGAGATAGCTAGTCTTTCCCATTCTGTTGTTTTCCTCTATTTCTTTGCATTGATCGCTGAAGAAGGCTTTCTTATCTCTTCTTGCTAGTCTTTGGAACTCTGCATTCAGATGTTTATATCTTTCCTTTTCTCCTTTGCTTTTCGCTTCTCTTCTTTTCACAGCTATTTGTAAAGCCTCCCCAGACAGCTGTCTATGGGGTCGCAAAGAGTCGGACACGACTGAAGTGACTTAGCAGCAGCAGCAGCAGTCTGGAGAAGAGCTCTTGGCTCTGTGTCTTGCTTTTAGAACCCAGGCTACCCTGCAGATAAAAAAGTAATGACCACGTTACTCACAAGATGAACTGATGCTCTACGTCAGAGAGATAATAAAAGTCATCCAGCATGGATTTCTACAATTTGTGCCCAGTTGCCTCACCCAAACTCCATAAATTACCTGTGTCCACACCCAAGCTTACTCTTTTTCCTCTATCTCAGGCTGGGTGTCTCTGCTCCCCTCCAAGTGAACCTCTCCACTGCCTGATCCCCACTGTGAAGCCCTCCTTGGAATATCTTTAACATTATCCCTTTTGGTATTACTTTCCAGGATAATTAGGTAAGACTTTTGTGTCTGAAAGCTTCCCTTGACTTTAAAACTTCTTTCTGGTTCTCTGTTTTCTTCCATCATAACTAAGCCTTTGAAAGAATTGTGTATCAAGAACATTGCATTTCTTGAATATTTGTAGGATTCAGCAAAAAATCTTTTAAATAAATGCACATTGTCTTCCTCTCTACTCCATCAGTTCCTACCCTCTGACTTCCTACTTGAATCTCACGCAAGCTGTATCCACAATGATTATTCTAACACATACTTTGGAGCGCACAACTCCACTGCTTAAAATCTTTCATTGGCTCATCAGCGCTTTTGAGACAAAAATTAACACAATCTTCAAGGCTTCTTTCATGTTCATGGGCTTTTCCCTCCTGTTAGGACAAAGTCTTCAAAGTTCCTGACTGTACTCACTCATCTCTACTTTGAAGAGTACTGTTTCCTCTAACCTTTCCCTCACCTTTTTGCTTGTCCAGCTCCTTTAAAAATAAACTCAAGAACATGCTGGCAAGTGTGCTCTGAGACATAAACCCACACATTCCTGGCCAAGGTCTGTGCTCCATCTGCTGCACACAGAGGCCTCCTCCCACTTCTTGCTCTCCTTACAGCTCTCCAGAGTCCTCAGTTTTCACCTCTGCTGAGCTCCATTCAGAAGTTCCCAGTACTCACCAGGGCCCCTAAGTTGATAGCCAACATTGGACCAGCCTTTCATTATTAAATGTTTCTTTGGTGTTCAAATGAACACTATTATAAGTACCTTTTCACAAATCACTGCCCATGTCCTAACTTACTGCCATAATTTATGTGCTTAAAAGTAATTGAAGATGTGAACAATTTTAGCCCTCTTGAAATATATTGGCAAGTTACCTTTCAGGAAGGACGTCAGTGTAGGTATCACATTGCCTGGAATAAAAAACACACCTCTGCCACCCAGCATCACATTCAGATTTTCATGGATTCTGGGTGCTTTTACTTGGGCCTCTTCCTCCATAAAGTAATATTTAAAATTATATTTACAACTGCATTGAAACAAAGATAGCATACTGGTAATATACATTAAAACATTTCTTTGGCCTAAGCATTCATTTTTTCTTTCTGATTTTAAAAGACAGTAAAACATTATAGTGAAAGTCACTTAGTCATGTCTGACTCTTTGCAACCCCATAGACTATAAAATCCATGGAGTTCCCTAGGCCAGAATACTAGTGTGGATGGCCTTTCCCTTCTCCAGGGACTCTTCCCAACCCAAGGATCGAACCCAGGTCTCCCATATTGCAGGCAAATTCTTTACCAGGTGAGCCACCAGGGAAGCCCAAGATTACTGGAGTGGGTAGCCTATCCCTTCTCCAGTCAATTTTCCCAACCCAAGAATCCAACTGGGGTCTCCTGCATTGCAGACAGATTCCTTACCAACTGAGCTATGAGGGAAGCCCTATGGCCCTCTGAAAGTCTGGTTAGCCTGAGGCACTGTACTTATCTTGTCAACTGAATAAGTCAACACTCCTGCTTCGTATGAGCTATGAGGTTTGGCCAAAATCTTTAGTCTGTGCCTCAACCAAAAAGTTGGTTTAATACCACCACATGATGTTGTAGTAAAAAGAAAATGAGTTGCTACAAATAAAATAACTAGAACTACGTGGCACATAATAAGTTACTGATATTATAATTTTCATTCTCAGTTTTCCCACACCACCATATGAGAGTATGTGATTATCCTTCTTCACTGTGCCAAAGTCATCATGGTATAAGTCTTATCTGGGTATATTCTCATCACAGGGCAAAAATGGTATCTTATTGTTGGTCCATTATCCATTTTATTGCTGGAGTATTCACAAAAATCAATTTATACAATGTGGATATTGATGTATATATAATGCATATATTGTAATGTACAATTACAATATATAATTAGATGTTATGTACAATTTATATAATGTAGATATTGATGATATAAATGTAGATACATTTATATAGTGTGGATACTGGCTTAAAACTCAACATTCAAAAAACTAAGATCATAGCATCTGGTCCCATAATTTCATGGCAAATAGGTGGGGAAACAATGGAAACAGTGACAAACTTTATTTTGGGGGGCTCCAAAATCACTGAAGATGGTGACTGAAGCCATGAAATTAAAAGAAGTTTGCTCCTTGGAAGAAAAGATATGACCAATCTAGACAGCATATTAAAAAGCAGAGATATTACTTTGCCAACAAAGGTCCATCTAGTCAAAGCTATGGTTTTTCCAGTAGTCATGTATGGATGTGAGATTTGGACCATAAAAAAGCTGAGCGCTGAAGAATTGATGTTTTTGAACCGTAGTGTTGGAGAAGATTCTTGAGAGTCCCTTGGACTGCAAGGAGATCCAACCAGTCCATCCTAAAGGAGACCACTCCTGTGTGTTCATTGGAAGGATTGATGTTGAAGCTGAAACTCCAGTACTTTGGCCACCTGATGCGAAGGGCTGACTTATTTGAAAAGAGCCTGATGCTGGGAAAGATTGAAGGTGGGAGGAGAAGGGGACGACAGAGGATGAGCTGGTTGGATGGCATCGCTGACTCATTGGACATGAGTCTGAGAAAGCTCTGGGAGTTGGTGATGGACAGGGAGGCCTGGCGTGCTGTGGTCTATCAGGTTTCAAAAAATCTGATACGACTGAGCAATTGAACTGAACTGAACTGAGATATTGATGTGAGATAAAATCATTACTTTCTCATTTTTGTTTTCTTCTATTATTTTTTGCTTCACAACTCCATTACCACCCTGGGATCATGTCATTTATCTGCCTTTGAGTTTTTCTACATGATCATTTTGTTTTATCCATTAAATAATTTAATCCTTTCAGATTTAATTTACTCTCATCTACCTTTTCTTTTTCTAAAGAGCTCATGGTCTCCCCCAGCTCTTTTGTTAAAGACTCTCTCTCCATCTCTGAAGATTTGAAAATACGCCAATGAATTTATCCAGTACTCCTCCCTTCGAAAAGTAGAGACAAAGTCCCTTTCAAATGAATGTGGGTTGTATTTAGTGACATTTCTAATGGATACAATACCATAAAAGTGACAGTATGTACTTTGCAAGAGCAGGTCTTAAAAAGGTGTCGTGGCTTCTTGCAACTCTCTCTAAGATCACTTGCTCTGAGGAAGGCAGTTTACATGTCATGAAGGCATATCAGTAGCTTTATCAGATGCACATGTGGCGAGGAACTGACTGACTAGCCAGCAACCAGCAAGGATGTGAGACCTCCTGCCAGTCTCCATGTGCATGGAACCCTCGTGTATATGGAAGTGGGTCCACCAGCCCCAGTCAGGCATCAGACATCTTGAATGCAATCTCGTTAGAGACTTTAACCAGAAACCCTCAACTCAAATACCTGACCCATACAGTCACTGTGAAGTAATAAATTGTTCACTGCTTTAAGGCACTAAATAGGGGGGACAATTTTTTGCGCATCAATATGATAAACCGACTAACCCAGTGGTTCTCAGTTGGGGACCATCTTGTGTCTCAGAGGACATTTGTAAATGTTGTGAGCCATTTTTAACTGTATTAATAACAGCTAGGGAGCTGGGGGCAGTTTCCATTGGCATCTTGTGGGTAGAGGCCACAGAATGCTAAGCATCCTTCAGTGCACAGGCCAACACACACACACACACTCACACACACACCCCACAGAAGCAAAGCATGAGCAGATCCCGAATGGCGGTATGCTGAAGATGAGAAAACCTGCACTCGCCTCTCCGTTTTCCCCTCACTTATACTCTCTCTCTTTTACACAGATTCGTTCCACATCCTTTGCTCCTCTAAGTACTGTATTACCTTGTTTTACCCCTGGTCCTAGGCAACCACCAATCTGCTTTCTGTCACTAGAGAATATTTTTTTCTTTTTCAAGGATCTAGGGTAAATGGAATCATGCAGTGTGTATTTTTGTGGCTGACTTCTTCAGGTCAGCATATTTTAAAGATTCGTTCCTGTTTTGTGCAGCAGTAGTCACTTCTTTCCTCATTGCTGACTATTATTCTATTGTCTTGATCTGCCAAACTTTCAGAAACTGGTCCTAGTGCCTCCCTCTATTTGTCTTATTGGTAAACATTTAATTTGTTTCCAGTTTCTGGCTTTGTTGTTCAGTCACTAAGTCATGTCCAACCCTGCGACCCCATGGACTGCAGTCCACCAGGCTTCCCTTTCCTTCACTATCTCCTGCTGTTTGCTCCAATTCATGTCCATTGAGTCAGCGATGCCATCCAAGCATGTTATCTTCTGCTGCCCCCTTCTCCTTTTGCCTTCAATCTTTCCCAGCATCAGAGTCTTTTCCAATAGATTGACTCTTCACATCAGGTGGCCAAAGTATTGAAGCTTCAGCCTCAGCATCAATTCATCCAAGGAATATTCCGGGTTGATTTCTTTTGGATTGACTGGTTGGACCTCCTTGTAGTCCAAGGGACTCTCAGAAGTCTTCTCCAGCACCACAGTTCAAAAGCATCAATTCTTCGGCACTCAGCATTCTTTATGGTCCAACTCTCACACATGTACATGACTATTGAAAAAAACCTTAGCTTTGAATATATGCACCTTGGTCGGCAAAGTGATAGCTCTGCTTTTTAATACGCTGTCTAGGTTTGTCATAGCTTTCCTCCCAAGAAGCAACCGTCTTTTGATTTCATGGCTGCAGTCACTGTCTGCAGTGATTTTGGAGCCCAAGAAAATAAAATCTGTCACTGCTTCCACTTTTTCCCCCTAACGTGATGGGACTGGATGACATGATCTTAGTTTTTTCAAAGTTTTTCAAACTTTCAAAATTTTTTTAAGCCAGCTTTTTCACTCTCCTCTTTCACCCTCATCAAAGAGGCTCTTTAGTTCCTCTTCACTTTCTGCCATTAGAATAGTATCATCAGCATGTCTGAGGTTGATATTTCTCCCTGCAGTCTTGATTCCAGCTTGTGCTTCATCCAGCCTCGCATTCCACATGATATACTCTGCATATAAGCTAAATAAGCGGGGTGACAATATACAGCCTTGTTGTACTCCTTTCCCAATTTTGAACCCATCTGTTGTTTCATGTCCGGTTCTAACTGTTGCTTCTTGACTTTTTTTTGGCTATAATGACTAGAGATTCTATGAACACTGGGTTAAAGGTGTTTGTGATGACATTGGTTTTTATTTTTCCTGGATAAATAATGCCTAGGAGTGGAATTGCTAGGTCACATGGTAAGTATATATTTAATTATAAGAAATTGCCAAACTCTTCTCCAAAGTGGTTGTACCATTGTTCATTCCCACCAGCAATGTATGGGAGTTGCTCCAGCTGTTCTATTTCCTTTCCAACACTTGGTAATATCAGTCCTCTCTGATTTTAGCCATTGTAATGATGTGTAAGAGTAAGCCACTGTGTTTTAATTTTGGTTTTCTTGATAACCAATGATGTTGAGTATCTTCTCATGTGATTATGGCCTATTTGTTTATTTCCTTTTATTAAGTGTATGTTCCAGTCTTTTGTCCTTTTCAAATTGTTTTTGTCCGTTCTCTGTATGTTCCATACACCAGTCCTTTGTCAGATCCATGTGTTGTGAATCTTTTCTCCCAGACTGTGGCTTGCTGTGGTCGGCAGGCCTCCAAGATGGACCCTAGAGATCTTGCCTCCTGGTACCCACGCTCCTGGACAGTCTCCTCATCTTTAGAGCAGACCCGTGTCAGCTTTTCCAAGAGGAATTGTGAAAGCAATGGTACGTGACTCCTGGTACCAGGTCGTGAAAGTCGTTTGCAGCTTTTACCCTTTCCTCTTGGATTGCTTGTTCTAAAGAATGTCTTTGGGAAGAGAGCTAAGACCTGTTGATAAACAGCCTGCAGCAATTTGCCAGTCAGATGTGGCACGTTAGAAACAAACGCTCCAGCCTCTGTCCAGCCTTCAGATGACTGCATGTGACACTCCAAACCACAACTGGACAGCCAAGAAATTCACGTATTCCTAATCCACAAAAACTGTAAGAGGTGATCATTGTTGTTTGTTGTTTTCAGTCACTAAGCTTTGGAGCAATTTTTTACACAGAAGCAGTGAAACTGACTCCTCATTTTCTTAACAATGTCTTCTGAAGAACAGAGCTTTTATTTTGCTAAGGTTCAGTTTATTAACTCTTTGTTTTGTGACTCATGCTTTTTGAATGACATGTTTAAGAAAGTTTACCTACTCCTACAGAGAAAATAAGTTTTTACATGTTTTCTTCTTGAAATTTATAGTTTTAACCTTTTCATTTGGAACTGTAATATATTTCAAATCAATTTTTGCATAAGGTATCCTCAAGGAAAGGATCAATGTTATTTTTTTTTCTAGATGGATATACTATTATTTCAATGTCATTGGTTGAAAAGACAGTCCTTTAACTTTGGGAAAACTCAGCATCATTTTGGACTCTTTAATCCATTCCATTTAACTGTAAGCCTATCTTTATCACACTGTGTTGACTATAATAATTTTGAAAAGTATGGATACCAGGAAGTGTAAATTTTCCAAATTTGTTGTTCTTTTCAAAATGGTTTTGACTCTCCCAGGTTCTTCGCACTTCCATACAAATTTTAAAATTAGCTATTTAATTTTTATTTTAAAAATACCTCTAGGAGTTTGGGATCATTAATATGTAGATAAATTTAGGAAGAATTGACACATTAAAAGTATCAAGGGGACTTCCCTGGTCATTGAGTGGCTGGGAATCTGCCTGCAAGTGCAGGGGACATGGGTTTGATCCCTGGTCCGGGAGGATCCTGTGTTCCCAGACCACCTGATCTGCCTCTTGAGAAATTTGTATGCAGGTCAGGAAGCAACAGTTAGAAGTGGACATGGAACAACAGACTGGTTCCAAATAGGAAAAGGAGTACGTCAAGGCTGTATATTGTCACCCTGTTTATTTAACTTATATGCAGAGTACATCATGAGAAATGCTGGACTGGAAGAAATACAAGCTGGAATCAAGATTGCCGGGAGAAATATCAATAACCTCAGATATGCAGATGACACCATCCTTATGGCAGAAAGTGAAGGGGAACTCAAAAGCCTCTTGATGAAAGTGAAAGTTGAGAGTGAAAAAGTTGGCTTAAAGCTCAACATTCAGAAAATGAAGATCGTGGCATCCGGTCCCATCTCTTCATGGCAAATAGATGGGGAAACAGTGGAAACAGTGTCAGACTTTATTTTTCTGGGCTCCAAAATCACTGCAGATGGTGACTGCAGGCATGAAATTAAAAGACGCTTACTCCTTGGAAGGAAAGTTATGACAACCTAGATAGCATATTCAAAAGCAGAGACATTCCTTTGCCAACAAAGGTCTGTCTAGTCAAGGCTATGGTTTTTCCTGTGGTCATGTATGGATGTGAGAGTTGGACTGTGAAGAAGGCTGAGTGCCAAAGAATTGATGCTTTTGAAGTGTGGTGTTGGAGAAGACTCCTGAGAGTCCCTTGGACTGCAAGGAGATCCAACCAGTCCATTCTGAAGGAGATCAGCCCTGGGATTTCTTTGGAAGGAATGATGCTAAAGCTGAAACTCCAGTACTTTGGCCACCTCATGCAAAGAGTTGACTCATTGGAAAAGACTCTGATGCTGGGAGAGATTGGGGGCAGGAGGAGAAGGGGACGACAGAGGATGAGATGGCTGGATGGCATCACTGACTCGATGGACGTGAGTCTGAGTGAACTCCGGGAGTTGGTGATGGACAGGGAGGCCTGGCGTGCTGCGATTCATGGGGTCGAAAAGAGTCGGACACGACTGAGCAGCTGATCTGATCTTATCTGATCTGATCATATATCTGCAAATAAAGAGAGTTTTACTTTTCCTTTCCATTCTGCATGCTTTTATTTACTTTTCTCATTTTATTGTACTGGCTAGAACACACAGTACAATGCTAAACAGAAGTAATAAGAAAGAGCATCCCTGTCTTGTTCCTAATTTTAGGGAAATCACTCAGTGTTTTACTATTAAATATGATATTGTCTCTAGATTTTTTGCATATGTCCTTTGCCAGGTTGAGGAAGTTTCTTTCCTTTCTTAGTTTGCTGAGAGTTTTTATCATGAATGATTGTTGACTTATCAGTTGCTTTCAAGGGGCTTCTACTGAGATGATTTTATCTTTTTTTTTTTTTTTAGATTGTTGAGATGATGGATTAAATTGATTAATGTTAAACCAAGTTACATTCCCGAAGTAAACCAAACTTGTTCTTCGTGTATTATACTTTTTATATATTGTTGGATTCTACTAGCTAAATTTTAAAAATATTAAAGAATCCAAATTCATTGGGAATATTGGTCTGTAGTTTGCTTGTAATGTCTTTTTCTAGATTTGTTTTCAGGGTAAGCTTGGCCCAATAAGATGAGCATGGTAGCTTCTTATCTATTTTATGAGGAAGTTGTGTGATATTTTTATTATTTACTTCTTAAATGTTTGAAAGGTTTTCCAAAAAACTGTAGTTTATTTTTTATTGAAGTATAATTGATTTACATGATAGCTTTCATCAGTGAAGCTCTCTAGGACAAGAGTCTCCCTTTGGAGAAAATGTAAATTATGAATTTAAGTGTGTTTGTAGATAAAAAATTTAATTTTATATGTCTTTTTTGTGCCAGTTTTGGTAATTTGTGTCTGTCAAGATTTTTTTCCATTTCACTTGTCATATTTTTTGGCCTTAAGTTATTTATTTTATTCCTCTATTATTCTTTAACATTTGTTTAGTGTTTGATGTCTCATTTATTCCTAATATTAGTATTTTATACTTTCTCTTTTTTCACTCAGTAAGCTTAGTTAAAAGTGTTTCGTTTGATTGAGCTCTTCAAAAAAAGAAGCTTTGGTTTCATTAATTTTGTTTGTTCATCTTCTGTTTTATTTATTTCTGTTTCGTTTTATTTCCTTTACCTTTATCATTGCCATATTTCTATTATTTAGGGCTTATTTTCTCTTCTTTTTCTCGCTCATTAAGGTGAAAGTTTACATTATTCACTCGAGACCTTTTTTATTTTCTACAATAAGCATTCAGAGCACAGGTTTCTTCTGAGCCCTTATTTCGATATACCCCCCAAATTTAAATACATTTTATCCTAATTTTCATTTAGTTATAAATATTTTCTGATAGTCCTGTGATCTCTTCTTTGACCCATCAGTTATTAGGAAATCAGTTCAGTTCAGTTCAGTCACTCAGTCATGTCCGACTCTTGGCGACCCCATGAATCGCAGCACACCAGGCCTCCCTGTCCATCACCAACTCCTGGAGTTCACCCAAACTCATGTGCATCGAGTCAGTGATGCCATCTAGCCATCTCATCCTCTGTCGTCCCCTTCTCCTCCTGCCCTCAGTCCCTCCCAGCATCAGGGTCTTTTCCAGTGAGTCAACTCTTCGCATGAGGTGGCCAAAGTATCGGAGTTTCAGCCTCAGCATCAGTCCTTCCAGTGAACACCCAGGACTGGTCTTCTTTAGGATGGATTGGTTGGATCTCCAATAGGTTGTACATTTTCCAAATATTTGGGAATTTTCCATATATCTTTTGTTATATATCTTTTCCAGCATTCTTGGTGAAAATTTGCACCTGAATAGTGTGTGTTCTCTTGTTGCGGAGAGTGAAGATAATTCTATAAATGGCTCAGTCAAGTGGATGATAGTATTGTTCAGACTTTCTGTAGTTTTACTGAATTTTGTCTACTTTGTTCTATCAATTACTGGGATGAATAAAGAAATCTCTATAAATCTATTCAATGGATGCACTTTTCATTCTGTGAGTTCTGGATTCATGTATTGTGTGGATTTTTTATTAGGTGTTTACACATTAGGATAGTTATATATACTTTACCATTACAGTTTCCCTCTTAAGATGTTAGTCTTATTTGTTCTGAAATTTACTTTTTCTGATATATTTTTTAAACTTTTTATTTCGTACTGAAGTGTAGCCCATTAACAGTGTTGGGATAGTTTCAGGTGAACAGTGAGGGGACTCAGCGTTGTATATGCACGTATCCATTCTCCATCAAACTTCCCTCCAATCTAGGCTTGCCCTTAGCGTTGAGCAGAGTTCCATGTGCTGTACAGTAGGTCCTTGTTGGTTATCCATTTAAAAATATAGCAGTATGTGATATTTGTCTCTCTCTTTCTGACTCACTTCACTCTGTATAATAGGCTTTAGGTTCATCTACCTCATTAGAACTGACTCAAATACATTGCTTTTTATAGCTGAGCAATATTCCATTGTGTATATATACCACAATGTCCTTGTCCATTCATCTGTCGATGGGCATCTGGCTTGCTTCTATGTACTGCTGCTGCTGCTGCTAAGTCGTGTCAGTTGTGTCCAACTCTGTGTGACCCCATAGACAGCAGCCCAACAGGCTCCTCTGTCCCTGGGATTCTCCAGGCAAGAATACTGGAGTGGGTTGCCATTTCCTTCTCCAATGCATGAAAGTGAAAGGGAAAGTGAAGTCACTCAGTCGTTTCCAGCTCTTCGTGACCCCATGGACTGTAGCCTACCAGGCTCCTCCACCCATGGCAAGAGTACTGGAGTGGGGTGCCATTGCCTTCTATGTCCTAGCTGTTGTAAATAGTGCTGCAGCAAACACTGGGGTACGTGTGTCTGTTTCAACTATGGTTTCCTCAGGCTACATACCCAGTAGTGGGATTGCTGCGTCATCGGAGAAGGCAATGGCACCCCACTCCAGTACTCTTGCCTGGCCTGGAGAATCCCATGGACGGAGGAGCCTGGTAGGCTGCAGTCCTTGGGGTCGCTAAGAGTCAGACACGACTGAGCGACTTCACTTTCTCTTTTAACTTTCATGCACTGGAGAAGGAAATGGCAACCCACTCCAGTGTTCTTGCCTGGAGAATCCCAGGGACGGGGAGGCCTGGTGGACTGCCGTCTATGGGGTCACACAGAGTCGCACACGACTGAAGTGACTTAGCATAGCATATCATGGTAGTTTTATTACTAGTTTTTTAATCTCCATACTGTTCTCCATAATGGTTGTATCAGATTGCACACCCATTGACAGTGTAAGAGGATTGCCTTCTCTCCCCCCCCTCTCCAGCCTTTACTGTTTGTCTATTTTTTGATGATGGCCATTCTAACTGATGTGAGGTGATGACCTCCTGGTAGTTTTGATTTCTTTAATAATGAGTGATGTTGTGCATCTTTTCTTGTGTTTATTAGTTTCTTTGGAGAAATCTCTGTTTAGGTCTTCTGCCCATTTTAAGCATCATGAGCTATTTGTAAATTTTGGAGCCTAATCCCTTGTCAGTCACATCATTTGCAAATATTTTCTCTCAGTCTGTGTGTTGTCTTTTCATTTTGTTTATTGTTTCCTTTGCTGTGCATGAGTTGAAGTAGGTCCCATTAGTTTATTTTTGTTTTTATTTGGGGAGATGAATTGAAAAAGATACTGCCGTGATTTATGTCAGAGAGTATTCTGTGCATGTTTTCCTTTAGGAGTTTTATAGTTTTCAGTCTCACAGTTAGATCTGTAATCCATTTTGAGCTTACTTTTGTGTATTTTGTTAAAGAATAATCTAGTTTCATTTCAAGGATGTCCACTCTCACCTCTCTTATTCAGCATAGTTTTGGAAGCCCTAGCTATGGCAATAGAGAAGAAAAAGTAGTAAAGGGAATTGAATATGGAAAAGAAGTTAAACTGTCACTGTTTGCAGATGACATGATACTATGCACAGAAAATCCAAAAGATGCTATAAGAAAACTGCCAGAGCTCATTGGTCAATCTGGTAACACTCATCAATGAATTTGCAAGTTACAAAATTAATGTGTAGAAATCTGTTGCATTTCTATACACTAACAACAAAAGATCAGAAAGAGAAATTCAGGAAACAATTCAATTTACCATCACATCAAAAAGAATAAAATATTTAGGAATAAACCTACCTAAGGAGACAAAACACCTGTACTCCAAAAACTTAAGATGCTGATGAAATAAACTGAAGAAGACACAAACAGATGGAAAGATAGATATACCATGCTTGTGTATTGGAAGAATCAATATTGTCAATATGACTATGCTACCTAAGGCAGTCTACAGATTCAGTGCAATCCTTATCAAATTACCAGTGGCATTTTTTGCAGAACCAGAGCAAAAAATCTTAAAATTGTTATGGAAACACAAAAGACCCTGAATAGCAAAAACATTCTTGAGAAAGAGAAACAGAACTGGAGGAACCAGGCTCCCACTGGAGTGGGTTGCCATGCCCTTCTCCAGGGGATCTTCCTGACCCAGGGATTGAACCCACATCTCTTAGGTCTCCTGCATTGGTAGGTGGGTTCTTTCCCACTAGTGCCACCTGGGAATGGCATATTTTAAATAATTACTACTTAATTCCCCCGCCACGCTCCCCCCACCCCGCCATAGGCTACTGAGGCTCTGTTTTCATTGTTAATGTTTCAGTTTATTTCTAGAGGTGGTTTTTTTTTTCCCTGTCTTCACTTCAGTTTGGATAGTTCAATTGTTTTTTAATAGATCTCAAGTTTCACTGATTTTTTTTCTTCATTTATAGTATCTAATATATTTTTAAGAACATTTAGTAAATTCCTACTTCAGTTGCTGTAGTTTTCAATCCTAGAAAATTATATTTGGCGTTTTTAAAAAAAATCTTCTCTTTCCTCTTCTTTATATTCATATTTTCCTTTAGATACTTGAATATGTTTAAGATAGCTCTTTTATCATTCTTATTTGCTAATGCCATCGTTTATCACTTCCCAGTTTGTTTCTATTGTCAGATTATAAATCTGGTATGAGAAACAAGTTCATACTTCTCTGCATGTCTAGCAAATGTTAATTGCATGCTGGGCATTTTAAGTGTGAGCCTGCTGAGTTCTGGGTTTTGTTTCCTTATGTATTTTTTTTTTTAAAGAGTGCTAAACTGTGAAAGTTTGTTCTGTTAGCTAAGTTACTTAATAATTGACTAGATTCCCTTTTTTTGAGTACATATTTTATTTAGGATGCAGCACTAACAACACGATGATAAATTGTTACCAGTTTATACCAAGAAACACACTATCTTTAAAATGTGTTGTTTTCACAATTTAAGTATAGCCTTATTATTATTTGATACTAGAGTCAAAGACAACCTTTAGAGTTTTCCGCTTTGGGGCACTTAGTGACATCAAAATGATGATCTAGTCATGTAGAGGAAAGCAGTGCAAACGCAGTTTCTTTTCTTTTTGCCCGTTCCCTTGCAGTAAGATCCGTCCTCTCTCATCTGAGGAATCGTTAATAGGGAGACTTTCAACCACCTTGCAGGTCTTGTTCTTGATTATAACAGGTAATGAGCAAATCACCCAAAATACGTAAAAGTTGCCTTAAGAGATAACACATAAAGGACACAAATTCTCCCTTTGGGGTTCCACACCGGACGTGTCTGAAGTGGTGTCTGAGGTGGTCACAGATGGCTTTTGCAGCCGACACCGCACTGGGTAGGTTTCAGGCCTGATGACCCCAGTGCCATGCTGCTGCACGGCCATGAGGAATCCTCCCTTGAACCGGCTGTCATCTTTCAGAGCTTCGGAAATACCATCTTCCTTTCTGTACGCTTTCACTTTGCCGTGATTGACATCTGGATACTGAGGTGAGGAGTGGTTTCCCCAGATGATGACATTCTTCACACCATTGCAAGTCACACTGGAGACTTCCCTGGTGGTCTGGGGTTTAGGGCCTGGCACTTCCACTGCAGGGGGCATGGGTTTGCTCCCTGGTTAGAGAACTAAGATCCCAAATGCCCCATGGCACAGCCACAAAAAAAAAGAAGTCACACCAAGTTTTACACCGAGTTTAACAGAGCATATCAGCTCAGGTAAGATCCAAAAGAGTCAAGCAATCAAAGTTCTCCCTGGGGATGGGCTTGGAGCAATCAGGCCATTGGTATTGGCTGGACTTCCTACCACGAGAACGGTAACTGACTTCTTGGCATGTTTCTCAAGGCTGCACCCTGGCATTTGAAGATTTTCATATTTGCTTTGAATACATCTTTCCTCTCCATGCCATCCCTTTTTTGATGTGGAGCCCACAAGCATGGCCACGACCAGGTGTTTGAGGCAATCTGTCTTTTATTTTTTATCTGCGGCAGTGACCTCTTTCAGGAGGGTTGGGCCCAGTCTTGCGGTTCCATTAGGACACCATCCAAGACACCCATTATGAGAGTAATATCCAACGGCAGAAAAATTATAGGCTGGTCTTTACCAAAGGCAGATCCATTTCTAACACCGTACAGTAGTGACTATGTGATTTGACCAGCTGCTCCAGTCATAAGGACTCTGATTTGTTTCAAAATTTGTAGTCAAGGGCCTTCTGCTTTCAAGAGTTTTGTGACAGAAACTCTTAGAAACACTCTTGGTAGGTTTGGGGGCTCTGTGGACAGTTTGAACACCTGCCTTGACTAGATTCTCTTAAACCTTGTTTTTAAGCTTTTTTTTTGGTGGACTGATTTAGAATAGACTGTGGGTATTCAAATGACTCCCGGAATCTGGCTGGTCAAAACTCACACATCTCCGAGTTCTGTGTGAACTTTGAGGATCATCCACGTTACAGCCTCCCGGCCCATTTTTGTCTAGTTTTGAAAAGTCTCACCATGTGCCTGTGTCACCGAGTATTCAACAGCAGTCTCATGGTGACTCCGTGCTGGATTCTGAGTCTCCTCCTTCATGTTGCTTCCTTCTCTCAAAGTTCTTTGCTCTACAAAGTTGTCACATCGACTTGGGATTAATTTCACGTTAGTATCCATTGAGTCTTCCTCTACTGTAGCTCTTGCAGCAATTGAATTCCAAAGCTTAAGTTATTCTGTCTAAAATAATGCTCTGGGGCCCCAGAAGCTCTATCTATGTTGGGTTTTGGTCCTCCAGATCCAGTGGGATGATCTCAGAAGGTGAAGTGATTTTGGTACTCAAAGCCCCTCTGCCATGAAAACTCCAATATATTCACTTTTGGTGAAATATTATTTGCACACTCTTTAATCTTTTCATAATCTAGAAAGTGGATGTTAGATCAGTCTCACACAAGCATACATTTCCATGTATACATGTACACCTATACAAGCATCTATATACACATATGCACACACACATACTCATCAAGGAGAAAGTTTAATATCAGTAGCTATTTTATTATCACAATAAAAATAGCCACATAGTAATAATGGCTAAGATCTTTTGAGAGTTTATTATGAACCAGAAACTATGACAATTTAGGTGCATTATTTTCTTTTCTTCTTTTGAAATATGAAGGTTAGAGAATTGGGGTAATTTATACAAGGTCATGCATTAAGGAACAGATGAAGCCAAGTTTGAGTACAACCAACCTGACTGTAGAGGAGGAATAGGTAAACGATGGCTTGCAGACTGCCATTTGTTTTATAAATAAAGTTTTATTCCCAGGAGAACCAAGGACACTCATTTTTGTAGTGTCTGTGAGTTCTTTTGAGCTATAGTAGCAGAGTTGAGAAGTTGCAGTATAGCCTGAATAACAGCCTAAAATATTTATTATCTGTCCCTTTACAGAATGAGTTTGCTGACCCTTGCTTTAAATTGTGAATTAATCACTCTATAATTTTCAAGGCCCATCTCCATTGTTACCTTGAGGTAGTTTCTCCACGTCATTTTGCTCACCATGTAAATTCTCTTCATTCATATCCCCTACTTTCAAAGTATACTTTTCAGTATACCAAAAATAGCCTATTGTTAACAGCTTTACTGGAGAAGGAAATGGCACCCCATTCCAGTATTCTTGCCTGGAGAATCCCATGGACAGAGGGGCCTGGAGGGCTACAGTCCACGAGGTCACAAAGATTTGGACACGACTTAGCTATGAAACCACCAAGAGCTTTACCATTCACTTTCAAAATGTCTTTTTCTACCCTCCAGAATGGAAAGTTTTTGAGAACAGGTGTTTTCGTCTACTTTGTTCGTGGCTTTATTCCCAATGCCTAAGGCAGAGCCTGCCACAGAGTAGGTGTATAATTTTTAATGGATGATCCCTTGACCAAATACCTGGTTAAACTCAGACAAGGCTTCCCCGGTGGTGCTAGTGGTAAAGAACCCACCTGCCAATGCACAAGACCTAAGAACCACGGGTTTGATCCCTGGGTTGGGAAGATCCCCTGGAGGAGGGCATGGCAACCCACTCCAGCATTCTGGCCTGGAGAATTTCATGGATGAGTAGCCTGGCAGGCTACAGTCTATGGGGTCGCAAAAAGTCAGACACGACCAAAGTGACTTAGCACACAGATAAGACTCCATCCTTCCCTAGCTGAATCAGTATGGAATGGTGGCTGCTGCTTTTTTTTCTCTCTTATATATGCATCCTTTCCCATGGATTCATAATGCCACTTTTTCTTCTTGTAAAATCATGAACTGAGTTACTACATGTACTAGTTAACTCAGTTGTCAGTTGAGGCTGGTTCACCTTTTGATATTTAAAGAAAACCAACTCTAACGACTCAGACAGCATCCTATGAGAAGTCCAATTGCCTTCCCTCCCTCCTACAGCTTCTCTGAATTCTCCAAAGACAGTGTCCGATGGTGTCTTCAGGCTGTGTTAGCGTCAAACTAACGTTTACTTTCACAGATCTCTCATCCCAC
This sequence comes from Bos mutus, assembly GCF_027580195.1. Taxonomy (NCBI): domain Eukaryota; kingdom Metazoa; phylum Chordata; class Mammalia; order Artiodactyla; family Bovidae; genus Bos; species Bos mutus. Next base: position 5,710,857 of record NC_091630.1, on the reverse strand, counting down.
ACGGCTGGTGTCCTCTCTGCCCCACGCTAGGCATGAATCTCAAGACTCTTTTTCTTGGATTCCTTCTCAACATCCCAACCCTTAAAAAAAAAATCTCACCCACAAAAGTGATTCTTCGTGTGTAACATTTTTCGTTTACAGTTAGAGGGAGACAAAGGGGATTTGCATGCAGCTGTGCCAACAGCTTAAAGTCTCTAGAAATTCCTTGCTTTCAAAACAACTTTAGTCAACATACAGCCAAGAATTTCTCACCTCTCTCCACCAGCACAGTGATTCCTTCTCTCTTTACTCTCTCTTCATACAAGTTTTTTTTTATTTAGGGGGCACAGTGATGTATCTCTTCATTACATTATCTTCTTCCATCCTTGTTGCTGTTTAACCACTCAGTCGTGTCCCAACTCTCTTGCGACCCTGTGCACTGTAGCCCGCCAGGCTCCTCTGCCCATGGGATTTCCCAGGCAAGGACACTGGAGTGGGTTGCCGTTTCCTCCTCCATCCTAAGCCCCACTGTATATACAGTGCTCAGGGACCACGGCTCCACTCAGGTCTTCCTGGGTACCTGTAACTCCACTTTAATCTCACCATCACTTCTGTGTTTTCATTAAAGAATGTTTACATCTGTGTTTCCCAAGCAAAATGTTACAGTTTTCTTTATTTAGACCCACCAGATTAAGAACCTTACTAGAAAGCTATGTGAAATAATGTCAACTCTATCTGAGTACATCAACTGCTTTCTTCAATATCAGTTCAGTTCAGTCGCTCACTTGTGTCTGACTCTTTGCAACCCCATGGACTGCAGCACACCAGGCCTCCCTGTCCACCACCAACTCCCGGAGTTTACTCAAACTCATGTCCATTGAGTCGGTGATGCCATCCAATCATCTCATCCTCTGTCATCCCCTTCTCCTCCTGCCTTCAATCTTTCCCAGCATCAGGGTCTTTTCAAATGATTCAGCTCTTTTTTTCAATATATCTTTCCATTTTTCCCCTTTGCCCATGGATGTATTATTATATTATTGTGATTTATAGTAAGAAATATGTATTTGGTCTTCAGTTGTTTCTGGCACACGGCTCCTAATACCCTTGGAATTTCCTATGTAATAAGATGAGAAAAGTTCCTTGATATTCATAAGAACTCCCCTTCTACTACTCCTGAGTTTATGTTAATGATGTGACTTGTGGGGAGAGTCGTGTGCTTGGAGAGAGCATGGAAACTCTGCACTTTTCCCCAACTCTTGCCCTACACATCCTTTCTTACTGTTCCTGAGTTACATCCTTTTATAGCAAACCAGCAATCTAATAAGAAAGCATTCCTCTGAATTCTGTGAGCCACTCTAGCAAATTCCTTAAACTCATGAAGGGGGTCATGGGAACTTCCCGTCTATAGCCCACAGCACTGGTACAAACTAAGCTGGGGACTGGCTTCTGAAGTGGTCAGTGAGGCAGTTTTGAAGGACTGAGCCCTTAACCTATGGGATCTGATGATCTGTCTCTAGGTAGCTAGCGTCAGAACTGGGATACATTGTAAGACTCCTGTCAGTGTCTCCTGAGTTGAGAAAACACACACTGGGATTGTATAAACAGGTTTTCTCATAGTGAATTGTCCTTGCATTCTTGTATCAGCCTTTTCTTGTTTGTAGTGGTTTTTATATTAAACTTGGAGAAGGAAATGGCAACCCACTCCAGTACTCTTGCCTTGAAAATCCCATAGACGGAGGAGCTTAGTGCAGGCTACTGTCCATGGGGTCACAAAGAGTCGGGCACGACTGAGCGACTTCACTTTCACTTTCACTTTATATTAAACTGTCAATTAAGAGCAGCTTGACAATGAGACTACCCCACTCTGAGAAGCCTCAGTGTGCTTGTAATACTTATACCCCCAACTGGGGGATTCTTTTTTTTTTTTTCCCCAGTAATACAAACACTTGACAACAACTGAGCAGAGCAGTGATGGGTTCTTAACCCAAAGACATTCATATTTAAATTAGACTGTAGTTTAAGACATGGTCTGGACTAAGGTTTTGCCACAGTCTTCTGGAAGATGATTGTACCAGACACTGAGAGAGAGAGAGGTGAATGATAGAATGGCGTGGAAACAAAGAAACTTCACAGAGAGAAGCAGTAACCAGAGGCCATGAAGTAGAAGTAAAAGCAATTAGATGAAAATGGCTGTGAAATAAAAGTTTCTAGTTTCCTGAAGGAATGAAACAGTCACTGTAGGAGCAAAGGTAGGCTTAGCCATGAGTATGGAAGACAGCTGGAGTGAAGAGCCGCAGGTACTTGGGGCTGAGCAGTCGTAGATGAACAGGACCCCCGTTGCAATACTGCAGTTGCAGAGACACAGCACCTGTGCATCCCGAGTGGCATTCCAGTTTCTCAGAAAACCTGACCTGTGGGACTATTGACAGACTGTTTTTACATATATCCCCTTGTATCAAAAGATGTTACCAACATGTGGCTTCTTGCTATCTGAAAAAAAACACAGCCAATGCAATTATTTTCTTCAAATACAGCAAGATTCAATTTTCCAGATTTGTGTTTGTTTTGGTCTTGGGTTGTTTGTTTTAGTATGCATCCCAAATATTTGCCTAAACTTTTTCATGTATTTGTGGGGATGCATGTGTATACTTGTACATGCACAGTTCGTAGGTTAAATTTTTTTTCTGTTACATTCTTTCTTGTTGGATGCTCTGTATTACCTGTCTTATCAGTTTTACTTTGCTGGATTTGACAAAATTACTTTCAGTTTACCATTGCTGTTTTTGCATAGCTTTCTTTTACCCTTATATATGAGGAGTGTACCTCAGACGGAGAATACATATATCTTTAAAAAATCTGTAGATTTGTGAAACTGTGCCAAATTCCAAATAAAACTTCAAAACTTTTAAACACACAGTATATTTCTTAGAGAACTCTACTTTCTGAAGTATCCAGAATTCATTATGTGGAAATGTCCGTTTCTCTTGAATGGGTTTTTGAAGTTTAGTGTCATGGTAGGTTCAGGAATCCAGGTGTCCATCAATTAGTTGTGTTAATGACCCCACCTAATGGCCTCCATAAGTCCATTGTGTTTGCCCTATGACTTGAACGTTTCCTCCCACTTTGACTCTAGACTTGGGCATGTGACTTGCTTTGAGCAATAGGATGTTAGCCTCCCTGATACAAGCAGAGACTTGGAAAGCACAAATGCTCTTTTATTTCCCTCTTGCATAATCGGGCCTGCTCACCATTCCCCTCGGCCGTGTTTTGCAAACATGCCTAGGCTAGTCTGCAGGAAGGACGTGAGCGACGTGTAGAAGAGAGCCAGATAGTCCAGACCTCCCAGCTCGGGCCGCCCTAGACCAGCCGGCTACCAGCCGGGCCCCCTATCTGTGGGGAAATCCACCTGAGATCAGAAGAACCACCCAGCTAAACTCATTCAAAACCGTCAACTTGTAGTGAACAAAATAAATGCTTGTCACTTTAAAGCCCTGAATTTGGAGTGGTTTATTATGAAGCACAATTGTGGCAATGGATAACACAGAGATAATTAATCAATGAGGGGAACTTCCTGTGTATTTGAGGTGCAAAATCAGAGATAATATTCACAGATGGTAGATACTTTCATATGTTCATATCTCTTTTTGTTTCCTTCTGTCTCTGAGAAAGCTCATTTACTACCCCAGGAAGAGTTCTGGTACCAGAGAATGTTTCCCTCTAGCACTTGAGTAGCGTTTTAGACCCTAGGCTTGTCTGACTTAGGCTATCGTTTGGTATTTGAAGTGTTAAGAAGGTGTGGGCCTTATGTGATCAGGATGGTGGACATAATGCCCTTCTCTGGCTCAGATTCTCATGTCCACCTAAGGTGTGGATGAGAAAAAAGAGAGTGTAACCAAGTTTGTGAATACTTTCAGTATGGTCTTTCCTGACATCTCATAGACGGTATTGATAGATGCTTTTTAAAGATATTTGGAAATAAAGGCTGTCACATGAAGTCTTCACTCTTACATTAGGCAGATGTAGATTTCTAAATAGAAAACACAGGGGTTTCAGTTCAAGTTAACAAACATTTATTGATCACCTGTTGTATAGTAGTAGGCATTAAGGATACAAAATCAAGAGCTTCCCCAGTGGCTCAATGGTAAAGAATCTGCCTGCCAATGCAGGAGATATGGGTTCAGTACCTGGTCCAGGGCGCTCCCACATGCTGCAGAGCCGCTAAGCCCGTGCGCCACAACTATTGACCCTGCGCTCTAGGTCCCGGGAGTTGCAACTACTGAGCCCACGGGCTGCAACTGCTGAAGCCTAGAGCCCTGCTCTGCAACAGGAGGAGCCACTGCAATGAGAAGCCTGCACGCTGCAACTAGAGAAAAGCCTCTGCAGCAACGAAGACCCGGCACAGCCCCAAATAGAAATAAATTATTTTAAAAAAAGAATGCAGAGTTAGTGAAAATTAGCCTCTGTCCTAGAGGAACTTCAGAGTCTGGAAAAGAGACAGACAAGTAAATCACCATTTCAGTATGGCAAATACAGTGATGAGGCATTCACACACAGCATGTGATCATCTAAGTGGTGTCAGATGTTGGATGGGGAGCTGTGTTGAGAAACGTAAAGGGTGAGTAGATTTAGGCAAGTAAAAGATGAGCCTTGGTGGAAATGAGTTCCAGCAAGATACAAGGGTATGAGGGCTTCCCAGGGGACGCTGGAGGTAAAGAACCCACCTCCCAGTGCAGGAGACTCAAGAAATGCGGATTAGATCCTTGGATCGAGAAGATCCCCTGGAGGAGGGCCTGGCAACCCACTCCAGTATTCTTGCCTGAAGAATCCCATGGACAGAGGAGCCTGGCGGGCTACAGTCCATAGCGTCTCAAAGAGTTGGACACGACTGAAGTGACTGAGCACGCATGCATGCACAAGGGTATGAATGATGACCTGGAGTGTGCCACAGCATGGATTATATTGGAGGCCACAGAACATCACGTGGGACCAGGAGTTATACTTGCCAAAGTATAGTTAAAGACCTGTTAGGTATTTGCTTATGTTGTCAGTTGTGCAGTTATTTGTAGTTATAAGACTTTTGTTTTATATTACATGTTAGGAAAATAATCTTTGAGCCTTTCAGTACCTTCGGGTTTTCTTTAAATGCCGTGTGGACGGAGACCAAGTTTATCTTATTCTCTCCTGCATCTCAGCACCCAGCACAGGGTCCGGCTCTTTGAATTCAGTAATATATGTTGAGTGTTTTACTGAGCATGGGTTGGTAAAGAATTTCTAGACACAGAGTATTTCAGGAAGGAGTAAATTTGCTAAGAACAAAGAACAGAGATAATGTGGACACGGAGAGCACAGCGGACTGACACCTCCTGACAGACCAGGGAGAGGCGATGCTTTTCATGGGTTAGAAGCCAATTTTTATAGCCTCAAGATACATAAAATTCCTGCTGGGAGGGTGGCATTAGGAGATTGGTTAGGGTGGGTATTTTTACCCACCCTCATATGGGGTGAGAGAGCTGGCAAGTTTAGATCAGGGAGACTCATGGTGATGGTCGCTCTGGGGCTCAGTCCTGAAGACGACCCTGGTGCAGGGCCCTGAATCTGTGGCCTCGTTACAAGGCTTCACACCTGTGACCTTGGTATGGAGCTCCATATTGAGCAAATCACTGAATTCTCAAATGCATCAGCCCCTACCAAAATACAACAGAAAGTTATCTTTAAATTATTCTTTTAAAAAATCATTTATTCATAAAGACTTATTTGCTTGAATAATTTATTTTTCTCAAATATCTTCAATAAAGACAGCTTAATCTTCAGTTTTATCATTCCCTCTACGTTTATTCTTTCAGTTTTTGAGATGTAACTTACATACATAGAGCACTGTATAAGGTTAAGGTGTACAACCTAATCTCTATTTTCGGATTTTTAAATATATGCAACTCTTGCTGTGGTTTTCACCCCATACATCCATTTATATTATTAGTCAACATATTCTTATTGAATACTTCATTCTATGCCAGCATTGTGATACACATTAGGAGCAGAGTAGTATTAGTTCAGACCTGCTCTGGGCCCCAGTGGAGCATATAGTCCAGAGAGGTAAGCAGGCCAACACTGAACAGAGAATTTACAAGCACAGTGAGTTTACAAACAGAAGTGAATAGCTTCCTGTGAGTGTGTAACAGCTTTGTTAAGTCTCTATTCAATATGGATTATCACATGATGATTATACAACGTATTTACTTTATCAGGTTTTTACTTTATGTCCTCTGCTTTCTGTTTTATTATGCTACATTTATAATTAATATTTAGCACATGGAAAACACACTATAAACATTACTTGATTGAATGAAAGAATAAATGAATATTTCCTCATAGAATTTGTCTTTTATCATTAAATTATTACTTTAATACTATTGCTTGAAAGCATATGTACCCTTTGTGGGAAGATGTGCATGTTTTTCTCTTATAATACATCTGTTAATTGAATGAAATGTTCATGGGAATGGTGCAGGTAATTAGTACTGTTTAAAGTTAGTTTGTCAGAGAAGGCAATGGCACTCCACTCCGGTACTCTTGCCTGGAAAATCCCATGGACGGAAGAGCCTGGTAGGCTGCAGTCTATGGGGTCACTCAGAGTCGGACACAACTGAGCGGCTTCACTTTCACTTTTCACTTTCATGAATCGGAGAAGGAAATGGCAACCCACTCCAGTGTCCTTGCCTGGAGAATCCCAGGGACGGCGGAGCCTGGTGGACTGCTGTCTATGGGGCCACACAGAGTCGGACACGACTGAAGCGACTTAGCAGCAGCAGCAAAGTTAGTTTGTACTCTTCAGCATTCCATTAAAGCCCTGCTCAACAGTTTACTGACTTTGTTTCTGTGTAAAATGAGATTACTGCCCAAATCTGTTTGGTTATCTGGTTTTATATCAATAAATATTTATTTGAAGTTCTTGTAAGTTATGTGGCAGATGTGAGGAATCCACAGAATAGGTTCCCTTATAGAAACTGCAATCCAGGACAAAAAAGACAATAACATATGAGAATTTGCAAACAGTTCCGCATGAGAAAAGATATGCCTTTTATATCTTTTAGAGAACGTATTGTCCTAGGTAATATGAGGGAAAAAAAGAAACTAGTAAGTAGTATGCCATGCCTTCAATTTGCTTATAATTTAATTGAGGCAGTAAGACAAATATACTTAACATGAAAATAACACCAAACAATAAGTGGTATGTTCTGGTGCTGAAGATCATGCAAGTCTTAAGACTTCAATGGATGGAAATCTCTTAAAGGATGGACACGTTTTCTCTTTCGACCAAACATTAGAAGGTTCTCCAAAGTACGACAAGACCATCCAGCAGTAGTAATAGTAGTAGATTGGGAAGAAAATATTAAAACTTCTACTTATTTAGAAATGGTTTTAAAAAAAGAATCTAGTCCTTACTAACATTTAATAAAAAGGATTGACAATGGACTGTCAATGGGTAGCCCATGGATGTATGGTATTAGTATTTGACATGGCATCACATGGAAATGAAAGTGGAAATTACATCTCCCAGAACAAAGGGAAGCTCCTTCCAATCCTTCACTGTGAGGCATTGCAAGTTATGGGACATGCCTTAAGTTTTAACTGACGTTCATGAAATGGACAACTCGCTTAAAAGAGTCCCACAAAGTGAGAGCAAATAAAATTTAAAATGCAAGCACAATTGGACACAAAAGAAAATTTTAGCTGTGACACTGCTCTTTGTGAATAAGCTTTTTCTGCAAATTGTTAAACAAGATCTAATCAGATCTAACAAAAAGCCATCTCCCCCTGGAATCAAAGTTATGATGAAAACATTTGAAATGTGGATTTTTTGGTATTCTTGTTAATGAAGATAGTTATCTGCATGTATTGTGCCTTGAGATGTGTTCGTGATTAACAAGGCATTAAAAAAAAATAAGGACAATCTTTTACAAGTTTTTCAGAAATTTTCAAAGTCAAGAGTTACTCAATCTGGCATTTAATGAAATTTCACTGACGTTAATGACAAATGTTCAAAAGTTTCCTTGCTAATAAAAGACCCCTTGGAAAACTGTTTTCCTTCCACATAAGACAAACTAATATGTAGTCCGTTGTCAGCAGTGTTAGAAGATACACAGAAAGTTTTCTAAAGACTTTGAGAAACAGATAATAGAACAAACATCAGAATTTAGGCAGGGTTAGAACTGAGTGAGTCTATCAGCATTTCTACCATGTCTCAAAATATACTTGCTAGATTGCATTTCAAAAAGAAAGCTCATGATTGATCATAATTTTGTGCCTCTGAAGGAAGAGTATATTGAAGATAAACTCTCAGCAGTAAGAGAATCCTTGTTGATTTTTTTAAAATTGTTTTATGGGAAGTATATTGCTTTGATGGAATTTAAAAATTGTGAATGTTTTCATACGTGAGATCTTAACTGCATCATTGATTAGCCAGGTTTTTCATCAGTGACTCTGAAGTCAGGAGTGCATCAACAATGATGTTTCTAATTTCACAAGAACACAACTCCAAAATGACATCAAATATTTATATGACTTTGTAATAAGATAGGGAATAACAATGTTAATATTTGCTGCCAGAGAAATTCACTGATTATTCCACTGAAAAGTGCTTAAGGAGTTGCTGAATTTAAAAACAAATTAAGTATTTCATTTACAAAAAGATAAGTGCTGAAAATGTGTTGACCTTTTCACTGATGACAAAAGGCTGTCTGCAGAGTGCACTTATCCTTTACATATCATCAAAATAAAGGGCACATTTTTACAGTGAATAGAAAATAAACAATTTGGGGGAAACTTTGTATTGTGGAAACTATTTGAAAACAGATGTTTGGAAATGTTTATATTAATATATGGTATTATAGCTGAAAGTGATACAGGTGTGCCATCTGTAAAATTCCTTACTTACAACTTTCCAAATAGAATTTCGCACAGTATCATCTTCTAAATGAAAAATTTGAATCCTTTTGGTTAGCCTTTTTTTCTTTTTTTTTTAAACCCAGTACCTATGGGCTTCCCTCATAGCTCAGTTGGTAAAGAATCTCTCTGCAATGCAGGAGACCTGGGTTTGATTCCTAGGTCGGGAAGATCCCCTGGAGAAGGAACGGGCAACCCTCTCCTGTATTCTTGCCTAGAGAATGCCCATGAACAGAGGAGGCTGGCAGGCTACAGCCCATGGGGTTGCAAGAGTCGGACATGACTTAGCGACTAAACCATTACCACCTACATCAAGGTGACATCAAGATGAACTGAATTGCCTATCTGAATTTCAAAACTTTGGCATAATTGGTGTCTGGGAGTGAACATGAATTTCGTGTTTTAAAACTAAGGATAATGATATATACTTAATCCATTTGTGTCAACATTTTTGAAGTGTCTTTTTCATCTGTGATAGCTGTTAATACTTAGCACTGATTCAGTTGAACTTAGAACCCAAGCCATCAAAATATTATATCACTAAATATTATACCAAGATTGAAAAAAAGATAATTTCACTAACTGGGAGCAAAATACTCTATATTGTTAATAAACACAATAAAATACCACATTGGTTTTAAAATATTGGTTTCATTGCTATCTAACCTTTCCTTTCAATTATTTTTTTCTGCTTCTGGTTATGAGTGTACATCCACAAAATATCAGTACTATAATACATGTATGCAATTTATTTTAAAATGTGTATAAATTTATATGCAAATTTGTTCTCCCTTATTTGATAGAGATGTGGGTTCAAATACTTTCTACTAATCAAGATATGTGATCCAAAAAGTTTGTAAGTCATTGAATTGGTACAAGGGACAGGGGCAGCTTTCTTGAGACAGTTAATCTGATAAAGTCACATGAAATAATTGGGAAGGAAAAAAGAAACAATATAAAAAATTTAACATTATTAAAACAGAAAAATTGGGCATAATAATATCTTTACAATAATAACATCTATTCACTTAAGGTCAGCATTTGTTTAGACCTATTATGCTCTGGTTGGCCTTGGCAATGAAAAGATGAATGTTATGGTCTCCTGTCCAGAGCTGCCCACCGTCTAACAGAGACATAGGATGTGTGTGACCATATGATGTAGTGAAACCATGTGAACAGATAATTTCCATAACAGTGTAAGCAGTATACAGATGGGGTTCTGTGAATATAAGATGGTATCTAGTGATGTCTGATGGGATAGGGTTCCTGGAGGATGTGGAGCCTGAGTTAAGCTTTCTTGAGACCATGTTAGAGAAAAATATGATAGATTCAAAAAAAAGGAATTTGAATAGCTTATAGAGTATTCATTATAATTTCATTTCTTTAATGAGGCAGAAAAATCTGTAAGACAATTGCTAAAGATTTCTGCCTTCATAAAACATTTTAAAAGTTTTGATTACTGAAGGTATAAACTTCAGTTATCTAGAAGATTCCTTAGACTACGCTTGTGCCAAATGAATAACATACTTTTTTTTTACTCTCTCTCATTCAGTCACGTTTCTTGAACACCAGCTCTGTATCAGACACTGAGGTAGATGCCAGGAATATGCAGTCGAATAAGACACTATTTCAGCCCTGGAGGGACTTGAAAGTCTCATTTCAGACGCAGTGTCGTGAAGCAGCACGTAGAAGTTAGTGTGAGAACTGCTGCAGTGGAGGATGAAACCAGGTTTGTGTTGCAGTGTCGATCAAAGAAGAGATTGCCTTTGATCTGAAAGAGAAAAGTGGACCACATATGAAAAAGATGACCAGCAGGGATGGTTAATCTAGGTCTCGAAGAACGAATAAGACTTTGCCAAGAAGACGGTGGAAGGAAAGGCGTTCTAGGGAGACGATCAGCATATGCAAGTGTGAGGAAGCCTGCCTCCATTTTCTAGCTCCTTCTAAACTATATTTTATTCACAGTCTTATTCACCATTACCTCAGAGTTTTTGTTTAGTTAGAGAAATTGTATTAGATTACAATTTACAAGATCTCTATCCTTAGTATGTCTCCAATCTGGTTTGCTTTTGGAAAGGGCACAAATTTAGTACTACATTCTACACCAACACTGGACAATTCAAGCATTCATATAAGTTGGAAGCACCTGATTCTTCATGGGTGTTGGCCAAGAAAGTGTGGCCTCACTGGTGGTTATGGGTGGTGACTGGGTTTTATAGCTTTGCTGGTCGTGTCTACTAATCATTGCTTCCCTCACCCAGCCCTCCATCTAAAGGAAATCTTCCCCCTGGTCACACCCATGGCTACCATGTTTATAGCACAGAATCTTCAGGTCCTCAACCCCAAAGGCTTAGCATAGCTGACTAGACAGATAGCCTAGATTAAAGCAACCTAAAGCTCAGTAGGGCCAATAAGATTCTTTCTGAGAGTGTGATGTTACGATGCTATACTTTGACCACTTGGTAGTAAAGCGTCCTGAATAAGATATCTAAACTCTAGGCCTGCTGGTTGGCAGAGAAAAACTCTCCCCATCAGGACCAAAAATGTCAACAATCTGAGAAGTATACCTCAGGTAGAGGAAGCAAGGTAGCAATAAGAATTCCTACCCAAGACTTACTAGACAGGGGATTAGGTTGCTATGGAGAAGGCAATGGCAACCCACTCCAGTACTCTTGCCTGGAAAATCCCATGGATGGAGGAACCTGGTAGGCTGCAGTCCATGGGGTCGCACAGAGTTGTACACGACTGAAGCGACTCAGCAGTAGCAGCAGGTTGCTATATTAAAGAGTTTGAGGTGCCTTAAAATAGCTCTGTAGATTCTGCTTACAAAGTCATTCACCTAAAGAGCTAAGGAGATTTTCCGATGGGCCAGCTGAGTAGGGTGTTTATTTGAAGACTGTGTCGGAGTCTCCATACTCCAACTGCAGGTAGTACCACCATGCCACATACATGCTGAAAATTTTCAGACAAGCTCTTTTCTCTTCTTTTTTTTTTTTTTCAGTCAGCACCATGTCTGTTCTCTGCATCTCTCCATCTTTACCTCCATTTCATTCTCCTTAAGGCAGTCAGTCTTTTTCATGCGGCTCTTAGTTCCTGTTCCTAAGGAACTTCAGTTTAACGTGAACCTTTTGTCCTTCTCTGGAGCCATTTTGGCACAGATTTGATATTACAGTTCCAGTAAATGCTACTGCTTACAAAGTCAAACTCTCCTGTGACTTACTTTGAATTCTTGTGTCCAGGGATATACAAGCAGTTGACATTTTTGGTACTGATGGGTAGAGTTATTCTCTGCCAACTAGCAATCTTAGACATTTGATACCTCATTCAAGACCTTTTACTACCAAGTGTTCAGATCGTAACATCTTAATCTTAAGTTGGCAAAATATTCTAGATAGTATAGATTTAAAAGGCATTGCTGGAGCATTTATAAGTATAAGCCAGTTGGCAAAAGTCCTGACATTGGCACAGGGAAAGCAAAGACCAGATCCTGCCAGGATGTCATCATTGTGGGGCATGTCAGCAGCATGTTTCATCCAAGTTACAACTGGAGTTAAGCCCTAGAGAGGATTGGCAAGCTTGCTTGTTGCAGAAAGCAAGCAAGAGAGTGTAGGTAAGGTGGTAGAAAAAACAGGCAAGGCTCAAGGTTAAATGAAAACTAATACCACCGATATTAAGGCAGTCAAGAAAAATAATCAAAGAGGTCATAAGTCAGAGCATGCTTGGAGGGAGCAGGTATTTCAGTCGAGAGCATTTGCTGAAAGAGGCCCATAATTTCAGAGCATATCAGAGTTATTGACAACATTCCTGCTTCTAGATCATAAAGAGCCTTTTGTAGCCAAAGTAAGGACCAGGCAGGAGCCTTCAGAGCTGTTGCCCAAGAGGGATGACTGTGCCATCTTCTGCATAGACTTGGATTTTGAATAGTCTGCGATCCTCACAGGGGCTCTGAAGGGTCATGCCCCAATGGTGCCAACCCAGCACCTTGGAGAGGATTTCCTTCTACTGAATGTCAAGGTCACGTCTCACATTACCCTAGTTTAGTTTCTTCTTAGTCCTTATCACCATCTGGAAATCTTATTTGCTTACCTTTTATCTCCCCCCAGTAAAAGGTAAATTCCTTTAGAATAGAAACATTAATCTGTATTTTCCTCTATTGCTGTCTTTTTAGTGCCTTGAACACTGCTCAGCGGTTAGTAGGTTCTTGGTAAATATCTACTGAATAAATAAACAGAAGTCCATGAACTCGGTGATGCGGTCAACAGCCAAGGGCCTGGACAACAGTCTGAGTCCTGGTGATCCTAAGAGCCCTGGATTAAGCTGTCTGCATTTTAAATATACTTAGAGAACTTGAGTGGGTGTCAACCATGGACACTGACATCCCAGCCCAACCACACCCAGATTCTGCTGCCAACTGATTTAGCAGATTTTGTAAGAGGAAAAAATGTGACTGTGCACTTCTGGAGGGAAGAAGCCCTTGTGTAGCCACTTGTTCCCGTGGAAGGAGCCCTCAGCCGCGGGTATTTTGTCCTGCCCAGCCTGCTTCTGGGATGACTCTCCAGGGGTCCCCGACCCAGCCCCCCATTTTGTCCCTTTCTTCCCAATAAACAAGCTCCTCAGTTCTTGCAGGTAATAAAAACCTCTCTTTCAGGGAAGTGTAAGTGAGCATGTTTGCAGGAAACAGCTGAAATTTCTCCCTGTACTTTGCTTTTTGAAAAGCAGCCACGTGGCTCAGTATGTGTGCAGCACGTGTTTACTTTAACAAAGAGTCTCCCGCTGAGTCAGCCTTCCCTGCCTCCCAATTTCCTTTTCCATTCTCAGAAACCTGTTTGAATGAATCCAAACTTGGCCCAGCACTTCTTGACAAGTGGTGGGGCTCCATTTATCAGCATGAACACTGCCACGCTGGAAATACATATTTCTTTTAGAGGGTATAATCAAGTAAAAATAGCATTCTGTTCACAAAAGTCAATTTTGGAGTCATTAAGCGAATGTCTACTTTGTACGATGACTTGACACAGGATCTCTTTCTTTGAAAGCAGCAAGTTAGAGTGAAATTTATTGTTGCAGAATGACATAATTAGCTTTAAAATCCAGTAATAAAATTTTCATTAGGGGTTAATTGGCAGATACGTATTCCTTTGGTAAGACAGGCTGCTACCTCACGGGCATCCCAAACTTGACATGTTCAGAACAGAACCACTCACTTCCTATCAGGATCTTTCTTAGTCATCCTTATTTTAAACAGTCGCTTACAATTTAATGGAAGAAATAGATAAAGATAAACAACATTTATGGAACTGTAATAGTGCCTTCATGGAGTCAGACCCAAGATAATATGTATGTTGAGGGAGGGGCAGTGAGTGCAACTAAGTTCAATGGAGCAAAAAGCGCAATATTCTTGTTATCAGAGGCGAATTTCCTGCTATCATTCAAGAGTAGTTTAAAGCATACATCACTGGGTAATTCTTTTCAAATGTTATCTTTCTTCCTTCTCTGCAAATGTTGTGTCTGTCTTATGGGCTGATAGAGTCACCCCTTCAATAACATGGGTCATTCTTTTTGGTGTTTCTGCCTGAGAATGTAGTGCCTTTCTGATTCCTGTCTTTTCCTTACAAAATTGAATTGAACTGCTAGCCAAAAGGGCCAGCTGCTTTCATTATTCACAAAGTTTAAAGTTCCCCCTTCTTCAGCCCCGGCTGAATCAGTCATGACTATCGTGGCAGCCATTTTGAATATCACATAGGGTTAATTGCTTTGAGAAACTGTCTTCACTTTGCCAATCCACTTTGGACTGCATAATTAAGATGGCACTGTTAAAACGGAGAAACCAGTTTCAGCATTCAATGGTCTTTATAATTTGTCCTCTGTTTGGAAAAGATAACTTTGGGGGGCGTCCCCGGTGGCTCAGATGGTAAAGAATCTACCTGCAATGGAGGAGACCCGGGTTCCATCCCTGGGCTGGGAAGATCCCCTGGAGAAGGGAATGACAACTCACTCCAGTATTCTTGCCTGGAGAATTCCATGGATAGAGGAGGGGGATAGGACTGTTAAAACTGAGAAACCAGTTTTAAAATTCAATGGGCTTTGTAATTTTTCCTCTATTTGAAAAGACAACTTTAGCTCTGTGATACTGGAAGTCTATATTCAGAATTTCAATGTGGAGAATTATTTACAGCTCAGCTAATTTACTAACTGTACAACATATAACGGTAATGCCGTCTAGGTCTAATTTTCAGTGTATTGTTGTGTATCGTATATAACCCCTGTTCAATATGAGGTCTCTGCAGTTCAGTGCAAAATATATTTTCATTAGGGAGGTAAAATGGTTCCTGGGGCAGTTAGGCAAAGATTATTACTATTCTCTTGAGAAGAAGATTAGTTTTTATTTTTATGGATCTATTCATGCACACAGGTGAAATTTTTAAAAAATATTAATGAAGTGCTAGTGAATTAGTACTCTGTGGTACTCACTAGTCAGCTTCAGAGTTAGCAGGTGGTCAGTGTATGCCACTGACTTGTAAAGAGGAAGATCGCTCGTCCCTCCAACACAAGTCTATTCTCTGCTGTTTTCAGTACTTTCTTTTCATTCCTTTGAGTCTGAAAAGGTTTTTGATTTTCAAAGCTTTAATAGATAGATAGGAAGATTTGGACCGGAACAGAATAGGATCAAATGTGTTTCCAATTATAGAAATATAAATGTGCAAAATTTAGAGGCATGGAAGAGGATATTTGGGGAAAGTGAGTTTATCAGATAAATGCCTTAAAAGTAATTTAATGGCTGATATTTATTATATGCTCATTATATACAAAGCATCCTGAGAATACTTTCATAAAGATTATAATAGTTAATCTTCATATAAGTCCAATTTTAATAAGACTCCATTTCAAAGTGAAGAAAATTAATCTTAGAAGTGTGGAGGTATGAGTCAACAAATCCTTTGGGCTTCGCCTGCAAAATATTGCCAGAATTAGACCAGTTTGACTACATTCATCCCTGTTGTCTGAACCATCATTTTCCACTTGGCCATTGCAATAGTCTTCAAACTGGTCTCCCTGTTTCTATTTTTTTTTTTTTTCCCTGTTTCTATTTTTGATCTCCTACTATTCTTCACATTGTGTTCAGAAAAATAATTTTTAAATTAATGTAAAATCAGGCCACATCTTTGCTCAAAACTCCCCAAAGATTTTATAGCCAAAATAAAACCTAAACCCTTTACCACTGCCTCCAAGACATTGCATGGTTCCATGCATTAGAGGCACCCATATATTAGAAAAACACACCAAAGTAGATGTTATTAGATGGCATACAGGTAACCTTCGCCACTCAGGAGACATTCCTCAGCACGGGCATGGCACAGCCCCATCCTACTCCTACACTTTTGTGACTGACACTGTTTAGGCCCCAGGGAAGTGTCTTTTACATCTTTTCCCTAGGTCTTCAAAATGCTGTGAATATTTGTGGATTATGCTATTGCCAACAGCTGAGAATGACGGCACTTCAAAAAGGAGTGGAAGAATTTAAGAGAAAAAGACAAAAAACAATAAAATTCTGTAAAGCAATTATCCTTCAAGTAAAAAATAAATAAATTTTAAAAATTTAAGCAGATACATAGATATTAAAGTACATGATTACAATAAAATTTGAAAGAAAAAAAAAAAACATTTGGTAATTAACTTCTCAAACCCTTTCAGAAAGCATGAATACCAAAAATTCTTGGGTAATGAAGTAATGTTTCCCAGTATGCCCTGCGTATTTTTTCTGTTTTGATTCATGCTTCAGAAAAATTGTTTGGGACCTGAGGAACAATAATTGCAAGTGGGCCCTGAGGAACATTTTTTAAAAATTTATATTTACTTCTAAATTTGTATGTAAGTAGATCTCAACACAACATATGAAACAATATCAATTCTTTACATTTTACATGTTATGCCTAATAGGCATAATAGGCACATATAGGCACATAATAGGCATAATAGGCACATAATAGGCATAATAGGCACATAATAGGCATAATAGGCACATAATAGGCATAATAGGCAGAAAGGCCCAAAATATAAAATATAGGCACATAATAGGCACACAATAAGCATAATAGGCATAATAGGCAATCAGGCCCAAAATATAAAATTACAAATAGCTTTCCTTCTTTGACAAAAATGTAATAAGATTTAATTAAAAATTTGAAAATGAAATTCAAATGTTTGTTTTATTTATATAATTAAAATTTTTTATGTTCTTTAGTCACGAATTGAATTTTGCTGCTTAATTTTAATAGATAACTCTAAGCATTTTAGAAACAGTAGAACACTTCTGAAAACATGAATCAAAATTTTAATCTTTATATTTATTTTATTTTTGGATAAATACATATTCAAATTATGACCTCATTGAATACAATTTTATTATATATACACATACATATGTATACATATGTACACATGTATGTATGTGTATATGTATTATTCTTTAGATCATTGAGAATGAGGACAAGTTGAAAGCAGATTGAAATTACAAGACAGAGACCCCCAAATAAGAAAACCTGAAAATAAAAATTAAACGGAAAATCTCCTAAAAAAGCAGACTGCTTAAATTTTTGAAAACCAGAAACAATGAGAGTTGAGAACAACCCACGTAAAATTCATGAAAACACATTGCATATTCTTTATTTAATGAAGATTTAATTAGTGATTAAAATAATAAAAGCAAGCAGGAAGATTATTTTCATCTAATTCACAACATATATGTATGTCATGAAATCTGTGCAACTTCATATTCTTTGCTAAATAAAGATTTAACTACTAATTTAGACAAAGACCATATAGGTAAGCCTCCCTTTGTACTCTTGCTGTGGGTTCCTAAGTGTTCATAAAAACGGGTTCACAAATATTATTTGTTATTTTTCTTTATAGAACTTGTCACAAAATGGCATGTTTGTTTGTTTATGAAAAGTCTCCTGATAGATTTTTAGCTCGATAAGAACAAGAACTTTATTTTCTTCATATTACCATCTATTCAAATTCTAAAACAATGCCTGACCCAAAGTATGGGTTCAATAAATTTTTCTGAGCTTGAAATTCTAAGACATTAATAGTCTTAACTAAGAAACACACGGGGTTCCACAGAGATGTCTGTATAAACCTCTGGGAGACAACTGGGGAAATGGAAAGCAAAGTGCAAATCATAATATTAGCTGGTCTTATGGCAAACATTTTAGCCTGTCCTAAGGTCCATTCTAAAAGAGATCAGTCCTGAGTGTTCTTTGGAAGGAATGATGCTAAAGCTGAAACTCCAGTACTATGGCCACCTCATGCAGAGAGTTGACTCATTGGAAAAGACTCTGATGCTGGGAGGGATTGGGGGCAGGAGGAAAAGGGGACGACAGAGGATGAGATGGCTGGATGGCATCACTGACTCGATGGACTTGAGTTTGAGTGAATTCCGGGAGTTGGTGATGGACAGGGAGGCCTGGCGTGCTGCGATTCATGGGGTTGCAAAGAGTTGGACACGACTGAGCAACTGAACTGAACTGAAGATTACCATTAAGACTTTAGCTAAATTTTGTTTAACCTAGTACTTTGTGCAAAGTATTGTCTTGGGTGGAGTGGATTCAAGGAACAATAAGACATGATTCACTTTACTGTAGACTGTATTAATGTCAAAATACTTGCTGCCCCTCTTTACTGGGTCTGCCTTGACAGGTGATCTGCTTTAGCTAAGAAAATGTGAGTAGCAGCGACTTGCAGCAATTCAGAACAGAACCCCCAAGAGTCATCCTATGGCTCCACTCTTGCTCTTTTCCCCTGCTACAAATTGGTGTGTCCTAGATAAGGGCACAGAGAAAGCAATGGCACCCCACTCCAGTACTCTTGCCTGGAAAATCCTATGGACGGAGGAGCCTGGTAGGCTGCAGTCCGTGGGGTTGCTGAGGGTCGGACACGACTGAGCGACTTCACTTTCACTTTTCACTTTCATGCATTGGAGAAGGACATGGCAACCCACTCTGGTGTTCTTGCCTGGAAAATCCCAGGGACAGGGGAGCCTTGTGGGCTGCCGTCTCTGGGGTCGCACAGAGTCGGACACAACTGAAGTGACTTAGCAGCAGCAGCAGCAGTGTTTAAAGAAACTGATAGTTGAGATTCTTCATTACCACACCACAACTTAGCCTAAGCTGTCTGATTCGCTGTTCTCCAACAGTTCTTAACCTATGGTAGATACTAATAGGATAAAACAGGACAGCATTCTACAGTTGAACTACATGGGTTTGAACTGTGCAGACACACTCTCACATGGATATTTTTCAATTGTAGATATCAGTACTGCAGTACTGCAAGGTCCATGTCCAGTTGCATCTACAGATGCAGGGGAATTGCTGACACATAGGGCTGACTACAAGTTATACACAGATTAATCCCCCAAGTTATTCAGGGGTCAACTGTAGAAAGTGCTGCATTAAGGCACGAACAGGATTTTTTGAGTTTCAGAAGCTGTGAAGCTGCTGGGGTGTCATCCTACTTGTAAGCCCACAAGTTCACCAGCCAGTTTCATGGCTGCTGTCAGAGGATACCCAGATCAGACACAAAGGACTGTATCAATCACAGCACCAAAAGCAGCATGAGGTTCCTCTTTTTCCCAAAGTCAGAAGTGAAGTGGAGCGGCCTGGGGAAGATGCTGCACATGCAATTAAAACCACAAGCTTAAGAAACCGGAATCTTTTTTTAATGCACCACAATCAAACCTCCCCAATTTTTGCTCTGGAGGAAGACATGATTTTATTTTGCCAATAAATAAATCTGTATTCTCGAGTGGGAGACACCACTATCCTCCAAGGCTGTTTGCTCTACACACATTCTTGAAAACACCATCCAGAACAAAGGCCATCCATGGCTCCACTCAGAAGTGCAGGGAAATAAGAGACACCTAGAGATTTGTCTCCCCAAGTGGATACAATCTCTGAAGAGCACCTCAGCTCCAAAGGAAGGTATGTTTCAGCATCTCCCTTTGTTGTTGTTCAGTTGCTAAGTTGTGTCTGACTCTTTGAGACCCCATGGACTGCAGCATGCCAGGCTTCCTTATCCTTCACTATCTCCTGGAGTTTGCTCAAACTCATGTCCATTGAGCCGGTGATGCCATCCAACCATCTCATCCTCTGTTGTCCCCTTCTCCCCCTGCCCTCAATCTCTCTCAGCATCAGGGTCTTTTCCAGTCAGTCAGCTCTTTGCATCAGGTGGCCAAAGTGTTGAAGCTTCAGTTTCAGTCCTTCCAGTGGATATTCAGGGTTGATCTCCCTTAAGATTGACTGGTTTGATCTCCTTGTTGTCTGAGGGACTTTCAAAGGTCTTCTCCAACATCACAGTTGAAAAGCATCAATTCTTCAGTTCTCAGCCTTCTTTATGGTCCAACTCTCACATCTGTACATGACTACTGGAAAAACCATAGCTTTGATTATACAGACGTTTGTCAGCAAAGTGATGTCTCTGCTTTTTAATATGCTGTCTAGGTTGGTCATAGCTTTTCTTTCAAGGAGCGAATGTCTTTTAATTCATGACTGCAGTCACCATCCACAGTGATTTTGAAGCCTGAGAAAATAAAGCCTGTCATTGTTTCCATTTTTTCCCCATCTATTTGCCATGAAGTGATGGGACCAGATCCCATGATCTTAGTTTTCTGAATGTTGAGTTTTAAGCCAGCTTTTTCACTCTCCTCTTTCACTTTCATCAAGAGGCTTTTGAGTTCCTCTTCACTTTCTGCCATAAGGGTGGTGTCATCTGCATATCTGAGGTTATTGGTATTTCTCCCTAGAGTCTCTCTTTAAGAGTAACACATGAGAGCATATCTTCCCCCTTCTTTCTTTGATTTTCTGGTCCTAGACCTTTGTGAGATCATTGAAGTTAATGCTGTAACAATTTGAGGAGTTCATTGTGGTCTTGTTCCTCTGAATGACAGTGTAAATAGGTGTGAGCAGCTGGCCAGGCTCTGCACTTGGTTGCATCTGAGGAAAATCGTAGACTTTCTGCTCAGTAACCCTTTGAACAAGCTTCAGGACGATAATGCATGTGTAATGAAGCGTCCTTGTGCACCACTGACAGAATTTCTTCATTCTTAGTGTTTCCTGAGGTTTTATTTCTTGTCCTGGGCTTTCATTATTAGTCAATATGGAGTTGGAGTTTTCAGCCTAGAATTAAAAAGTCAGTAAAACTGCTTATCTTTAAATTTCCAAATGGAAAGTTAACATCTCTAATAGAGACAATAACCTGAAAGGCTGAAGACCGGACTAGAGAAACTGTCTTCTCACAGTGGAGGCCTGTGAGCATCACTGATGGCATTGGGCTGGGCCCGTCTTTACATCCCATCTTTACCAAGGAGAAGAGGAGATCAAGAGGCTGAAATTTTGCACTGAGATTAAGTTCTGAGTTTACTTCTTTTCAGTTGAAAGTGTCTGGAATTACTTTGGTGGGCAAATTTATATTTTTCCTCAATTAGTGGACATGGGTACTTACATACTGATTCATATTCAACTCTTAGAGAAGTGAACGAAGTCATATTTGGAGCATCTGAGAGTTTTTGACTGTTCATTTCAAATCTACTATCCATGGGAGGGGGCTGGCACGCTGCCACATAGAATATATTCAATGAGCACTATTTATTGTTACTAATGGTATTATGCACATACATTTACAAAGCCTGGGGATGACTGAGAAGTGTTTGGAATCTGTTGCAGGTGTACCCTGCTTCATGCTTTTCTTCTTTCGTGTTGCTTCGGATCTCTCACTCCCTTATTTAGTAACTAATTCTCTCTAGAGTGTTAATAAGTGTTAACTGATAGATTTACTCTTCCCAAGAATATTTTTCAATTGCATAAGACAACCAAACACAAAAGCCCTTCAAGACTCAGAAAGAATGCACATCTAATTATGGGGTGCAGCATCTCACACTAGCTGTGGAGATACTTTGGGGTAGAGGAGAGCACTTGCTTTTCTCAAATTGTATGTCAGAAGTGTCTGTCTGCTTTCTTTCTTCCAAAAGGCACAGGTTAGTGCAGGAGGATTCTCAGATTGCTAAATTCAAGTAGAGTGTAAGAGCAGAGATTTATGTTTCTCCTGGCAGAATTTGAAGGGGAATTATTTTGGCCAAGTTTCCAAATTCCCTCTTCATTTCCACTACTTCACAGGCCTGAAATTATGCCTTTTGATGTCAATCTTTTCCAACGATGAATGGCAATAGACTTGAAAATATTACTAGTGATTTTTATCATTGACATTTTTCTGCCTTGAGATCTGTCTGATGAAACCTATTGATACTTATACTGGCTCCATGGGGACTCTCATAAACAATTTATTCCACTTAGTTTTGCAGAATGCTTAGCCTTACAGCCCCTGTTCCAAAAGAGGGATGCTGCTTAATTAATCTGCTTCTTAAATGTTGATTTTTGGACTAATATCTTTCAAAAAATAAAACAACTCTTGAAAATGAGTCTCAGCTAACAACTTAATTTTAGCTCATTTTTTTCCAGTAAATCATCTACTGTTTCCTATATCTTTATGGGAAGATACATTAAAAAAATCTGAATTTTTATAGAAAGAATTTTAAAAAAACAACTGTTCTTTTCCTATTCCCGAGAAACCCTTAAATTCTGCTTGGCTTTGATCCCAATGATCAAGCCTTCACAGATACATTTCAAAAATCTGTCTTTCTCTATAGAAATTTCTATTATAATTAACTTGAGTGTGCTTTCAGTTTCTTTCCATTGAGTTTGAAAGAAAAATCATTTAATATTTAAAATTACTGTTGAATACTTTCTTCTCTGAAGTGTCTGGAAACAGATTCTCCAAATTCTACATAAAGATACATCCTTCTGGAGGGGAAACATGTATACCTATGGCTGATTCATACTGATATATGGCAAAAGCCATCACAATATTTTAATTATCCTCCAATTAAAATAAATAAATTTTAAAAAGAGAAATTATTAACAACATAGGGCTCCCTGTTTCCTTGAGAGCCATTTGTATATTTGTAGACCATTTCTTAGTAATGTTTTAGCATGCTATGAGTTTAATAAATGTTTCTTGTATTTATAAAAAAAGAGATACACCCTTGTAAAACCATCAGTGTGAAAGTTCTATACACTTTTTCTTTTTTAAGAATGAGATCATGTGTCTACATATTCCTAGATATGTAGTGTCTAGCATATGGTAACAGGTATATTTTTAAAACTGAGCGAAATTTATACTTAAAGACAACTTTTTTGTTAAAATGAAAATCAAGTGCCTTTATTCACATGGCTGCTTCTTAAGAAGGTACAGTTTAGTGGAGCTGCAGCAGCCAGCTGGCATGCTTGCTCTCAGTTCAGTTCAGTCGCTCAGTCGTATTCCACTCTTGGCAACCCCACAGACCACAGTATGCCAGGCCTCCCTGTCCATCACCAGCTCCTGGAGTTCACCCAAACCCATGTCCATCAAGTCGGTGATGCCATCCAACCATCTCATCCTCTGTCGTCCGCTTCTCCTCCTGCCCTCAATCTTTCCCAGCATCAGGGTCTTTTCAAATGAGTCAGCTCTTCACACCAGGTGGCCAGGGTATTAGACCTTCAGCTTCAGCATCAGTCCTTCCAATGAATATTCAGGACTGATTTCCATTAAGATTTGACTGATTTGATCTCCTTGCAGTCCAAGGGACTCTCAAGAGTCTTCTCCAACACCACAGTTCGAAAGCATCAATTCTTCAGCACTCAGCTTTCTTTATAGTCCAGCTCTCACATCCATACATGACTACTGGAAAAACCATAGCTTTGACTAGATGGACTTATCTTTGCAAAATAATGTCTCTGCTTTTTCATATGCTGTCTGGTTTGGTCATAGCTTTTCTTCCAGGGAGCAAATTTCTTTTAATTTTAGTTAAAAGACAAGGAGTCTTTTAATTTCATGGCTGCAGTCACCATCTGCAGTGATTTTGGAGCCCCCAAAAATAAAGTCTGTCACTGTTTCTATTGTTTCCCCATCCATTTGCCATGAAGTGATGGGACCAGATCCCATGATCTTAGTTTTTTAAATGTTGAGTTTTAAGCCAGCTTTTTCACTCTCCTCTTTCACTTTCATCAAAAGGCTCTTTAGTTCTTCTTTGCTTTCTGCCACAAGGGTGGTGTCATCTGCGTATCTGATCATATTGATATTGCTCCCTTATATTCTATCTTGGGCTTCATCCAGCCCAGTGTTTCTCATGATGCACTCTGCATATAAGTTAAATAAGCAGGGTGACAATATACAGCCTTGATGTACTCCTTTCCCAATTTGAAACCAGTCTGTTTTCCCATGTCCAGTTCTAATGGTTGCTTCTTGATCTGTATACAGATTTCTCAAGAGGCAGGTCAGGTGGTCTGGTATTCCCATCTCTAAGAATTTTCCACAGTTTGTTGTGATCCACACAGTCAAAGGCTTTGGCATAGTCAATAAAGCAGAAATAAATGTTTTTCTAGAACTCTCTTGCTTTTCAAAGACCCAATGGATGTTGGCAATTTGATCTCTGGTTTCTCTGCTTTTTTTAAATCCATCTTGAACATCTGGAAATTCACGGTTCACATACTGTTAAAGCCTCACTTGGAGAATTTTGAGCATTACTTTACTAGCATGTGAGATGAGTGCAACTGGGCGGTAGTTTGAACATTCTTTGGCATTGCCCTTCTTTGAAATTGAAATGAAAACTGACCGTTTCTAGTCCTGTGGCCACAGCTGAGTTTTCCAAATTCGCTGGCATATTGAGTGCAGCATTTTCACAGCATCATCTTTTAGGATTTGAAATAGCTCAACTGGAATGTCATCACCTCCACTAGCTTTGTTGGTTTCTAAGCCTTACTTGACTTTGCATTCTAGGATATCTGGCTCTAGGTGAGTGATCACACCATCGTGGTTATCTGGGTCATGAAGGTCTTTTTTTTTTTTTTTATAGTCCTTCTGTGTATTCTTGCCACCTCTTCTTAATATCTTCTCTTTCTGTTAGGTCCATACCATTTCTGTCCTTTATTGAACCCATCTTTGCAAGAAATGTTCCCTTGGTATCTCTAATTTTCTTGAAGAGAGCTTTAGTCTTTTCCATTCTATTGTTTTCCTCTATTTCTTTGCACTGAACACTGAGGAAGGCTTTCTTATCTCTCCTTGCTATTCTTTGAAACTCTGCATTCAAATGGGTATAATTTTTGCATTCAAGTGGGTATATCTTTCCTTTTCTCCTTTGCCTTTTGTGTCTCTTCTTTTCTCAGCTATTTGTAAGGCCTCCTCAGACAACCATCTTACCTTTTTGCATTTCTTTTTCTTGGGGACCGTCTTGATCACTGCCTCCTGTACAATGTCACAAACCTCCATCTGCAGTTTTTCAGGCACTCTATCAGATCTAATCCCTTGAATCTATTTCTCACTTCCACTGTCTAATCGTAAGGGATTTGATTTAGGTCATACCTGAATGGTATAGTGTTTTTCCCTACTTTCTTCAATTTAAGTCTGAATTTGGCAGTAAGGAGTTCATGATCTGAGCCACTGTCAACTCCTGGTCTTATTTTTGCTGACTGTGTAGAGCTTCTCCATCTTTGGATGCAAAGGATATAATCAATCTGATTTCAGTGTTGACCATCTGGTGATGTCCATGTGTAGAGATACATCTGTACTTACTCTATTACATGCAACTGGTGGCGGCATCTGCCCTGAGATGATGCCTTTTTTTAGTGTGGAGACTTTCCCTTTTCACATCTTGATAAATTATAACCTGCCTATCCCACTCATTCATTCTTTTTGTTTTTTCCTTCTCTGTTAAATCTAAACTACACTATTAACAAAAGTTGCTAAAAATAAAATCTTTTTCTCTTCCCTATTTGAGGCCTTGATTTCATGTTTAGAAGACAACTTCATTTGCTGTGTCCACTTTTAAATTTCTAGTACTATCATTTTAAAATGTGATTCATTTCATTCTGTGTACATTTCTTAGTATTCCTAAATGCCTAGGAAAGCATTTCTATGTTTTTATACAATTACAAATAGGACACATACTTAGAGCTATTTCATTTTTATTAACTGATTGACTTGAAGCCCAAAATTATTTTTATGATGTAGGATGCATAGTTATTTGCATTAACTCAAAATTTGTTTCAGATTCAGACATGGGAGCTATTTAAATAACAAACAAGAACAGTTATAGAATGAAAGCATCTCTGAAAGCCTTTAGCCTTCACAAATTGGTGATAAATTGGTGGGATCTACTACCTCTTTCAGTGAAGGAGCTGAAGGCAACTATTGCCATGACCCTTATTTCTCTAGGCTAATTATTCTTAATTTCTTTGTAAAATATCTGATTTTTATCTGATTTATCAACCTGGTCAATTTTCTTTACTTTATATATTTTCTATATATGTGAGACCCGAGAATGAATGTCATCTCTCCAGATACGGTCTGAGGACGGAGGTGTAGGGCAGGGCTGTATCTTTTCTAATTCTAGATATTAAGTCTGTTGACTCTCAGACCATACATAGGTCCATGGGTTTTGTAAATCTCTTACCTAAACTAGAGCTTGATTATTGCATTTACAAAAGATAGTATATAGGTCCTCCCAGGGAACATATTCTTCCAAGAAAGATAAAAAGAAATTAGATAACCTTGACAGAAAAGAGAAATGTAAAATTTGTCTTTGAGGGAAGTGAAATTTGCAACATCAATTGTTTACTGTAGTTTAAAAGAAGACCTTATAGAAGATTTGTTCAATAAATATGCTGCCTTCAAATTCCTTCTGTACACATGCTAAACATTCGTGTTTATTCTGGGAGCCAAGATTGCATTGAGTGGTGTGAGGTGTGGAGCCAGGATTTTTAAATATGTATCCCCCTGGGGACCTAAGGAAAAAGATTTAATTGCTGTACTTTCCAAAATGTGGCTGGTAACATTTCCAGGCATACCCATATTTATTTTGTAGACTATTCCACAGATGTGTGTACCACACTTTGAAGATAAAACATAACAATCACTCTGACTCTGATAAAGGGCTAGGTAGATCTTTAATGACTGGTTTGTCAACATGTAATCAAAGACGGAGGTGGTGTCTGTGGGCTTACTGTTTAAAACAGCCCATGGAGAAGAGACTTGCGATTTCCCACACTTTCAGCTAAATTCCTCGTTTGTTGTTGTGGGTCCTCTGATGTCAGAGATGCTTGCCTCCATAGGCAGGAACTCATTGACAGAACAGAGTTTGCACCGTGAGGGAACAATTTCAGACTCAGACCTAATAAAGGAGTATTGTTAGATGCTTTATCTGTTAGCATGATTGGATTACAGTCAAGAGAAATTAAACCCTATAAATTTAAGCAAAATCAGTTTATTGGAAAGATACAGGATTTTAGTCTGATGATTTGGGCTTGAGAACAGGCAAGACCCAAAGAAGCTGGGAGGCCACAGAACAAGGAGTTCATGGCAGGAGTTGTCTTGTCAGGATGGTGCTGACCAAACT
The DNA here is from genome assembly GCF_027580195.1 of Bos mutus. Lineage (NCBI taxonomy): Eukaryota > Metazoa > Chordata > Mammalia > Artiodactyla > Bovidae > Bos > Bos mutus. Next base: position 5,683,454 of record NC_091630.1, on the reverse strand, counting down.
GGTGTATGCCAATCATTTTAAGAGTTTAGGATGCTCTGCTCAAGCTTCTGTTTGGTTCAGTTTTTTATGGAAGAGGTAGAACTCTGATTACTATCCTTTAGATTAGCAGTTCTCAAGCCTTTTAATCTCAAGGACTCTTTACACTCTTGGAGATTATGGAGGATTCCAAAGAGCTTTTGTTAATGTAGCTTACATCTGTGTTCCTTTACCATATATTGTTTTGCTTTTAAAATGTGTTTTCTTATTTTACTTATTTAGCTCACTTGGTTATGTCATGAATGAATGAATAGTCCTTGTGTAAAGAGAGTTGAGAAAGGATGAGAACAGACATTGATACCATTTGAGTGCCCACCATGTGCCAGGAAGGGTCTGTAAAAATAGTAATGCCATCTGTCATTTTTGAGTGGCACTCAAAGGATTTATTATGTGGACAAAATAATGAAGATAGTCTGTTATTATTTCCGTGTATATACATACCATGCACTGTCCATGTGTATGCTAAGTTGTTTTAGTCGTGTCCAACTCTTTGGGACCCTAGGGACTGTAGCCCACCAGGCTCCTCTGTCCATGAGATTCTCCAAGCAAGAATCTGGATTGGGTTGCCATGCCCTCTTCCAGGGGATTGTCCAGACCCAGAGGTCAAATCCATGGCTCTTGTGTCTCCTCCATTGACAGGTGGGTTCTGTACCACTAACACCACCTGTGAAGCCTCTACTGTCCTTGCACGATCTCATTTAATACCAGACTTGCAAAGCAGCTACATATTTACTGTATTATAAGCCAAAGTGAAAGTAAGGTCGCTCAGTCATGTCCGACTCTTGTGACCCCATGGACTGTAGCCTACCAGGCTCCTCTCTCCATGGGATTTTCCAGGCAAGAATACTGGAGTGGGTTGCCATGTCCTTCTCCAGGGGACCTTCCCAACCCAGGGATCGAACCCGGGTCTCCAGCATTGTAGGTAGATGCTTTTACCGCCTGAGCCACAGGGAAGTCAAAAGTGAGACAATTGAAAACATTCATGTATTCCTTTATTTTAAAATACCAATAACAGTAAACTTGTCAAATGTTAACCTTGCAGACTCATGAAAAGAAGTTATATTTTTCTAAACAAATAGTAGAAACAGTATGTGTGTGTGTATGTATATATATATATATATATATTTTTTTTTTTTTTTTTTGCCAATACCTTTAGTTTGGCTTGATCAATGAATTCTCTTACCTACTTTGCATTCAGTCATATACAATATACTGTCCAGCTGAATTACATAAAGAAAATTTGATCTCACACAGATAGTTAGAGGAGTATTTAAAAGCCTTTTTCAGTTAATTGTGGATCAATGGTGTTAAACTGCAAAATAGAGGCAATAGTCTGAAAGCCTAAAGACTAAGCTAGAGAAGATCTGCCTCCGTGGAGGCCTTTCAGAACCAGAGGCAGACGCTGGGATGAGACCCCTGCTCCTCACGCGGGTAAGCAATGTAAATCATTCCTCTTCTCCCAGTGCTGTCTTCCTCCTGCCACCAGGGGGACGGGTAGATCCAAGGGAATTTGAGGGTAAATTCTGAATGTAAGATCAGAAGTTTCTGCACATGGTCACATGGAGGGTCTTCCAGTCTCACACTGTGAACCCATCCCTGCGTACCCACTTCTCCAAGCCTTTGACTCCTTCTCCCACTAACTTGATATGATGGATCTGACATCTTTGCCTGATGAGGGCCATTCTTTTTTCTGAAGTTCCAGGACTATCCCAGTAGCATATTGGAACACTCACCCACAGCCTTGACCAAGGTGTTAACGTCTTACGGAAGGATATCCTTATAATGAAAAACACCCATTTGGAGTTTCATATTCCATCTGGCTTAATCTGACCCTCATTTTCTTGATTCCTGCCGGGATACATCAGCAAGGTCTTACAGCAACTTTAGCATACACTCTCTCTCCTCCCTTAGCAGGCCGAGCACTTCTCCAGTCCTGTTGTGCAGATTTGACCCTGATCGTGTGTCCATAGCCAAGGAGATGGAAGCAGATGCTGAGGAAGGCAATGTGATCTTGCCAGGCTTTGGCCTCATATGAAGTCTCCACAGACCCTTCAAGCAGGAAGTGAAGGTTGGATCTGTCTGTCAGTAAGAGAAAGTCGATCAATTCTGCAAGCCCAGAGGGCTCAGAGGAATGCAGACATTCAGGCTTCTGAAGTTCTTCTACTTGGTGATCCTCAGCCTGTTACTGAACCAAACTGGGATCCAAGCCTCCATGTGCCATAAAGCCAATCTGCCAACACTGGGTCGTGGTGAAGGAAAGTGCAGCGTTATTACAGGGACCAAGCAAGGAGTCCAGGACAGCTAGTGCTCAAAAAGCCCAAGCTCCTCGATGGGTCTCAGGAAAGCACTTTTAAAGGCCAGGTGAGGAAGGGGCGAAGTCCCAGGGCCTGTGATCATCTGATTGGTTGATGGTGAAATAACAGGGCAGTGTCACAGGGGCTCACATTATCAGGCTCCAGCAGGCTGGGGACTATGTAGTTAACATCATCCATTTGGTGAGGGGAGAGGAGACCTTAGCATCTGTAAAAATAGCTCAGGAAATATGCATCAGATGCTGTTATCTAGGGACTTCACAGAGGACCTAAGCAGAGGATTTGAGGGCGGGACCTGTCCCAGGAAGGCCCCAGAGGCTCCCTCTCAGTTCTGATCCCAGATTTCAGTTCTCCCCTTTCCCTATCAGAACACTGACTTTGCCATCTAAGATTCGCCAGAAGGAGAACCCAGCTTTCTCTGTGGTTCTGTCACTTCACAATCAAATCCTGTACCTGATCTTCAGTGTTTCAACTATAAGACCATGAGGTTCTATTTAAAGGCAGTCAAGGAAGTCTTCTGAGTATCATATTTAAGTTGTTGGTTAACAAATCTGAGACTAATTTTTTTGTTTTCCATGAATCAGTAACACTTAGCATTTCATTCCAATCTTTATGCTTGCTTTCTATAATACTTCTCACATGCCCCAGCCATAGCACCGGCTTTTGTAAGCCCTTACACATATTTACAGCTTGCCAGAAATGAAAGTCTTCACAATCACACAACTACAGCAATTCAGTGACAGTGACTGCTACACGTATTGCCCGTGATGGGTCCTCAGTGCCATTCACCAGGCAGGTGTTGCAGCTCCAGAATCTCATCCTTAGAGACTGCTTTGTAACACTGCATTCTAGAACATAAACAGAGCCTGAGGCTGGGGATCTTAATTGTAAGCGATTTATTGCAGGAACATGCTAAAGATAAAGGGGAAGGAAGGAAGCAGGGTACAGCAGGAAATTAAAAGCTAAGCAAAATTGTGGTCTCAACTAGAGGCAGGCTTTATTCTCCCCTAGGGGAGCTCTTGGAGAAGGCAATGGCACCCCCCTCCAGTACTCTTGCCTGGAAAATCCCATGGATAGAGGAGCCTGGTGGGCTACAGTCCATGGGGTCGCTAAGAGTCGGACACGACTGAGCGACTTCACTTTCACTTTTCATTTTCGTGCATTGGAGAAGGAAATGGCACCCCACTCCAGTGTTCTTGCCTGGAGAATCCCAGGGACAGGGGAGCCTGGTGGGCTGCCGTCTGTGGGGTCCCACAGAGTCGGACACGACTGAGCGACTTAGCAGCAGCAGCAGGGGAGCTCTAGAGCAGACATCGTATCATAGTTAAGGTTTCCTTTATTACTTTCTGTCCAGGCAAGGGGGTGTCACTTGGGTGAGGGCAATACTCTGGAGCATGAGAGCGTGAATCGTTAGTAGCCGGTAACAAGAATTAAAACAGTCATTGGTAACAGTATTGACAAATGCTTGGAAGGTGTAATACTGCTGAAACCAATTACTAAGAGGAAAAGCCTCTCTCTGCTTTCTATGCCTTGCCATTTTGGGGAAAGTCATCATGTTAGAGAACTTCCCTTGCCTCTCCAATCACTCTGCCTGACCACTGCAAAAACTGAACACACCAAAGGAGTTATTTCATAAACACTCGTGACATTATTTTTTTGCACGTTAGCCATTTTCTCCAAAACAATTGTTATCAAGCCAAATGAACACTTCCACTCTGGAAGAGCTCCATCAGCATGTATTAGCAACATTAAATAAAGAAAAAAAAATGATTTCACAATCTTTTCCTCTCTCAGTCTCTCCAGCCTACTCCTCTCCTCTGTTTTCTTCCTTCTTGAGTGCCTTTTATTTTTGGCTTTCCCGTCACTCTCTTCGTCCTTCTTGTCTTTCTTCCTTTCATTTATTCTTCTGAACGTACATCTAACTTTCAGTCTCTCTTTTACTTGACTCATCATATGATTCCATATGGCTATTTTCCACATATACATGGCTTCATTTTTCAAGACTGTTTTCTTTTCTGGCACCATCTGCCTTTGCTCCAGACAGGTATATCTCTCGTGATTTTAGAAGTCTTTAATCAGCAAGCTATGAAACAGAGTCAATAGCAGAAGACGTTCCAGATTTTCAACTTTTAACTATTTACTCCGAATATCTCTCTTGAGGAAAAGAAATTCTCTTTTTGAGCATATGCTGGCTATTACAATTGTGATTTTTTAGTCTAAATCAAAAGGAAGAGATAAGAAAAGATAACTATCTTCTATCATGTAGAAAACATTTTCTGTAATTAAATAATTTTAATACTCTGGTACTGCATCAATTGGCGAGGATGCAATAACAAAGTACCACAGGCTGGGTGGCTTAAATAGCAGAAGTTTATTTTTGCAAAACTCTGGAGGCTAGAAGTCTGAAGGTGTTGGCACGATTGTTTTACTCTGAAGCCTCTCCCTATGACTTGTAGACAGCTGTCTTCTGTGTCTTCACATGATCTACCTTTTGTGCCTGTGGTGTGTCCAAATTTTCTGTAGTTAGAAAGACAGCAGTCGTATTGGGTTAGGGCCACCCCAAAGACCTCATTTTAATTTATTTTCCTCTTTAAAGACGTTATCTCTGAGTCACATTCTGAAGCATTGGGGGTTAGTATTAGTCGCTCAGTTGGATCCGACTCTTTGCGACCCCATGGACTGTAGCCCACCGGGCTCCTCCGTCCATGGGATTCTCCAGGCAAGAGTACTGGAGTGGGTTGCCATTTCCTTCTCCAGGGGATCTTCCTGACTCAGGGATTGAACCCAGATCTCCTTCATTACAGGCAGACTCTTTACCTTTTGAGCCACCAACCAAGGTATTGGGGAGTTAGGACTCCAATATAAAAATGTTTAGAGAGACACATTCAGCTCATAACAGCTCACAACAATATCAACTGTATGAGAAATCTTCAGATTCTGATGAATGAGAAAATCTGCATATCACTGTTTGCTATGTTACAGTATTTTTAAAACTGCTAAACAGGAGGCTTAGTCTCTTCTGTCTGGGTTTGCTATAGTAAAATACTGTGAACTAGGTGGTTTGTAAACAACAGAAACTTGTTTTTCACAGTTCCAGAGGCTGAGACGTTCAAGATCAAGGTGCCTGCAATTTCTGTGTCTGGCGAGAGCCCACTTCCTGGTTCACAGATGGCTGTTTTTTGTTGTTCTGTGACTTACATGGTGGAAGGTAGAGACATTGCTGTGGGTCCTCTTTCATAGAGGTTCCAGTCCCACTCATGAGGGCTCCACCCTCCATGCCTGATCACCTCCTAAAGACCCCACTTCCAAACATCATCACAGGAGGACTTTGCTCCAGAGAAGGTTAAGCTGACATGTATTTCCCTATTCTTCCCAGTAAATACAGTGAAAACTTCTGGACATCATATATAAAGCAAAAAAGAAACTCTGAACAGTGGGGAAAAAAAGGTAGACTGGCTAGGGACCTCTAGACCTAAGGAATGAAATGGAGGTATTAAAAAAGCTCTCAACATACTGAGTGTAGAGGTAGAAGAAATGTAGAGGTAGAAGAAACTTTCAACAAAATTTATTATTCTTTCATGATAAAAACTCTTGAAAACTGGGTATAAGGAGAACATACATAAACATATTAAAGGCCGTGTATGACAAGCTCACAGCTAACATCGTGCTAAACATGGAAGAGCTCAAAACTTTTCCTCTAAGATCAGGAACAAGACAAGGACACGTGTTCTGGTCTTTTTTATTTAACGTAGTATTGGAAGCCCTAGCCAGTACTTTGGTGGTGGGAATGTAAATTGGTGAAGCCAGTATGGAGGTTCCTCAAAAACTTAAACATTGCTGCCATGTAATGTGGCAGTTCCATTTCTGGGTGTATATCCAAAGGAAATAAAATCATTATTTTTTTTGGAAAAAATATAAGTACTTTGTTTACTTATTATTTTAATGGAAGTATGAGTGAGTGACAATTGCCCAGTCATGCCTGACTCTTTGTGACCCCATGGACTGTAGCCTGCCAGGCTCCTCTGTCCATGGAATTCTCCAGGCAAGATTACTTGGAGTGGGTTGCCATTTCCTTCTCCATAATGGAAGTAGAGTTATCTTAAAATATTGTATTAGTTTCAGGTGTACAGCATAGTGATTCAGGATTTTAGCAGATTATTGCATTCCATTAGAGCTTATTACAAGATAATGGGTATAGTTCCGTGTGCTCTACAGTGAGGATTTGTTGCTTATCTTCTTTATATACAGTAGTCGTGTGAACACTACTACCACTCTATAGTAGTTTGTGTCCAGGAACCTTGCATACCTCTAATCTGTCCCTCCCCACTTTGCTCTCTCCTTTGGTGACCACAAGCTTGTTTTCTCATGTCCATGAACCTTGCATACCTCTAATCTGTCCCTCCCCACTTTGCTCTCTCCTTTGGTGACCACAAGCTTGTTTTCTCATGTCCATGAACCCTGCATACCTCTAATCTGTCCCTCCCCACTCTCCTCTCTCCTTTGGTGACCACAAGCTTGTTTTCTCATGTCCATGAACCCTGCATACCTCTAATCTGTCCCTCCCCACTTTGCTCTCTCCTTTGGTGACCACAAGCTTGTTTTCTCATGTCCATGAACCTTGCATACCTCTAATCTGTCCCTCCCCACTTTGCTCTCTCCTTTGGTGACCACAAGCTTGTTTTCTCATGTCCATGAACCCTGCATACCTCTAATCTGTCCCTCCCCACTCTCCTCTCTCCTTTGGTGACCACAAGCTTGTTTTCTCATGTCCATGAACCCTGCATACCTCTAATCTGTCCCTCCCCACTCTCCTCTCTCCTTTGGTGACCACAAGCTTGTTTTCTCATGTCCATGAACCTTGCATACAGCTAATCTGTCCCTCCGCACTCTCCTCTCGCCTTTGGTGACCACAAGCTTGTTCTCTCTGTGAGTCTGTTTTTGTCTTGAATAAACATCCATCTGTATTACATTTTAGGTTCCACATGTAAGTGATGCTGTATAGTGTTTGATACCCTGACTTAGTTCACTAAGCGTATTTCTAGGTCCACTAATGTCGCTGCAAATGATAGCATTTCTTCTTTTTTATGACGCACATTCCATTATATATATGCACACACTACATGCTCTCAAGCCAAGCATCTGTTGCTAGGCACTTGAGTTGCTTTCACTTGTGTCTTAACTATCGTAAATAATAGTTTGAATATTGGTACTTGTGTATCTTTTCAAATTAGTATTTTCATTTTTTTCAGATATATACCAGAAATGGAATTGCTGGATAATATGGTAGTTCTAATTTTTGTGTGTGTGTGAACCTCCATACTGTTTTCTCTATGGTTGCCCCACCAATAGTGTACAGGGGTTTCCTGTTTTCCAAATTCTCTTCATATTTGTTATTTATAGATTTTCTGATGTTTGATGTGAGGTGGTACCTGGTTGTGATTTTGATCTGCATTTCTTTAATAATTAGTGATGCTGAGCATGTTTTCATGTGCCTATTATCTATCTGTATGCCTTCTTTCGAAAAATATCTATTTAGATCTTCTGCTTATTTTTCCATTGATTTTTAAATTATTTATTTATTTATTTTAACTGGAGGACAATCACTTCACAACACTGTGGTGGCCCCTGCCACACTCTCATTGGATTTTAAAATACTGAATTATATGAGCTGTTTGTATATTTTAGGTATTAGACTCTTGTGAGTGAAAGTCGCTCAGTCATGTCCAACTCTTTGTGACTCCACGAACTCTACAGTCCACTGAATTCTCCAGGCCAGAATACTGGAGTGGGTAGCCTTTCCCATCTCCAGGGGATCTTCCCAAGCCAGGGATCGAAGCCAGGTCTCCCGCATTGCAGGCAGATTCTTCACCAACTGAGCCACCAGGGAAGCCCAAGAATTACTGGAGTGGGTAGCCTATCCCTTCTCCAGGGGATCTTCCTGACCCAGGAATCGAACACATCATTTGCAATTTTTTTTCCATTCTATAGGTTGTCTTCTAATTTTGTTGATGATTTTCTTTGCTATGCAAAAGCTCTTATGTTTAATTATGTCTCATTCATTTATTTTTGCTTTTATTTCTTTTGCCTTAGAGGATTGATCCAAGGAAATAATGCTATGATTTATGTCGAAGTATTTAGCTTATGTTCTCTTTTAGGAATTTTGTGGTAATATGTCTTATATTGTAGCGATTCCCTGGTGGCTCAGACAGTAAAGCATCTGCCTGCAATGTGGGAGACCCGGGTTTGATCACTGGGTTGGGAAGATCCCCTGGAGAAGGAAATGGCAACCCACTCCAGTACTCTTGCCTAGAAAATTCCATGGATGGAGGAGACTGGTGGGCTACAGTCCATGGGGTCACAAAGAGTCAGACACAACTGAGCGACTTCACGACTTCACGATGTCTTATATTTAGGTTTTAATTCATTTTGAGTTTTTTTTCTGTGTGGTATATGGTTGAGAGAATGTCCTATTTTCATTTTTTACATGTGAGTATACATTTCCCCAGTACCACTTATTGAAGAAACTATCCTTTCTCCATGGTATGTTTTTGCCACCTGGGTTGTAAATTACTTAAATGCACGTGTATGGGCTTATTTCTGGGCTTGTTATTCTATTGATTTATGTATCTGTTTTTATGTCAGTGCCATTCTGTTTTGATTCCTGTGACTTTGTAGTATAGTCTGAAGACAGGCAGGGTTGTTCCTTTTTCTCAAGGTTTCCTATGTGCTTTCATATAAATTTTAGCATTGTTTATTCTAGTTCTGTGAAAAAAGCCCTGGGTATTTTGATAGGGATTTCATTAAATCTGTAGATTGCACTGGGTGGTATGGACATTTTAATAACGCTAATTTTTTCAATCTAAGAGAATGAGATATGTTTCCATTGTTTGAAATCATCTTCAGTTTTTTCATCAGTGTTTTATATTTTTCAGAGTGCAGATCTTTCACCTTCTTGGTTAAGTTTATTTCTAGGTTTTTTTATTTTTTGCAATTTTAGATGGAATTTTTAAACTCTCTCTGTTATTTAATTATTAGTGTATAGAAGTGCAGCAGATTTCTGTACATTATCTTGTATACTGCCAACTCGCTGAATTCACTTATTAGTTTGAATACTTTTAGGGTAGAGAATTTAGGGTTCTTTATATAGAACAGGGGTCCTCGACCTCCAGGATCTAATGCCTGATGATCTGGGGTGGAGCTGATATAATAATAAGAGAAATAAAATGCACAACAAATCTAATGCACTTCAATCATCCCCAAACCATTTCCCCCCAGTCCGTGGAAAAACTGTCTTCCACAAAACCAGTCCCTGGCACCAAAAGTTTAGGTACTGCTGGTATAGAGAATCATGGCATCACAATTTTTTTGTGTCTCTGTGGTGTTAGCTGCTATTTCTCCTCTTTTATTTTTTATTTTGTTTGAGTCCTCTTTCTTTTTTTTCTTAGTAAACCTGGATAAAGTTTTATCAGTTTTATCTTTTCAAAAACTAGCTCTTGGTTTCACTGATCTTTTCAATTATTTTAATCTCTATTTTATTTATTTCCTCTCTGATCTTTGTTATTTCCTTCCTTCTGCTGACTCTGGACTTTGCTTTTTTTCTGATTCTTTCAGTGGGTAGGTTAGGTGTTTTATTTGAGATATTTCTTGTTTTCTTGAAGAAGACCTGCATTACTATGCACTTTCCTTTTTGAACTACTTTTGCTGCATCCCACAGATTCTGGAAAGTTGTATTTTCATTTTCATTTGTCATGAGGTATTTCTGATTTCCTCTTTGATTTTATCATTGACTTATTAGGTTTTTTTCGATGATCCAGCAGATGTTGGCAATTTGATCTCCAGTTCCTCTGCCTTTTCTAAAACCAGCTTGAACATCTGGAAGTTCACAGTTCACGTATTGCTGAAGCCTGGCTTGGAGAATTTTGAGCATTACTTTACTAGCGTGTGAGATGAGTGCAGTTGTGCGGTAGTTTGAGCATTCTTTGGCATTGCCTTTCTTTGGGATTGGAATGAAAACGGACCTTTTCCAGTCCTGTGGCCACTGCTGAGTTTTCCAAATTTGCTGGCAGATTGAGTGCAGCACTTTCACAGCATCATCTTTCAGGATTTGAAATAGCTCAACTGGAATTTCATCACCTCCACTAGCTTTGTTTGTAGTAATGCTTTCTAAGGCCCACTTGACTTCACATTCCAGGATGTCTGGCTCTAGGTGAGTGATCACACCATCATGATTATCTTGGTCGTGAAGATCTTTTTGGTACAGTTCTTCTATATATTCTTGCCACCTCTTATTAATATCTTCTGCTTCTGTTAGGTCCATACCATTTCTGTCCTTTATCGAGCCCATCTTTGCATGAAATGTTCCCTTGGTATCTCTAATTTTCTTGAAGAGATCTCTAGTCTTTCCCATTTTGTTGTTTTTCTCTATTTCTTTGCACTGATTGCTGAGGAAGGCTTTCTTACCTCTTCTTGCTATTCCTTGGAACTCTGCATTCAGATGCTTATTCCAGAAAAACATCTATTTCTGCTTTATTGACTATGCCAAAGCCTTTGACTGTGTGGATCACAATAAACTGTGGAAAATTCTGAAAGAGATGGGAATACCAGACCACCTGATCTGCCTCTTGAGAAACCTATATGCAGGTCAGGAAGCAACAGTTAGAACTGGACATGGAACAACAGACTGGTTCCAAATAGGAAAAGGAGTACGTCAAGGCTGTATATTGTCACCCTGCTTATTTAACTTATATGCAGAGTACATCATGAGAAACGCTGGGCTGGAAGAAGCACAAGCTGGAATCAAGATTGCAGGGAGAAATATCAATAACCTCAGATATGCAGATGACACCACCCTTACGGCAGAAAGTGAAGAGGAACTCAAAAGCCTCTTGATGAAAGTGAAAGAGGAGAGTGAAAAAGTTGGCTTAAAGCTCAACATTCAGAAAATGAAGATCATGGCATCTGGTCCTATCATTTCATGGGAAATAGATGGGGAAACAGTGGAAACAGTGTCAGACTTTATTTTTTTGGGCTCCAAAATCACTGCAGATGGTGACTGCAGCCATGAAATTAAAAGACGCTTACTCCTTGGAAGGAAAGTTATGGCCAACCTAGATAGCATATTCAAAAGCAGAGACATTCCTTTACCAACAAAGGTCCGTCTAGTCAAGGCTATGGTTTTTCCAGTGGTCATGTATGGATGTGAGAGTTGGACTGTGAAGAAAGCTGAGCGCTGAAGAATTGATGCTTTTGAACTGTGGTGTTGGAGAAGACTCTTGAGAGTCCCTTGGACTGCAAGGAGATCCAACCAGTCCATTCTGAAGGAGATCAGCCCTGGGATTTCTTTGGAAGGAATGATGCTGAGGCTGAAACTCAATACTTTGGCCACCTCATGCGAAGAGTTGACTCATTGGAAAAGACTCTGATGCTGGGAGGGATTGGGGGCAGGATAAGAAGGGGACGACAGAGGATGAGGTGGCTGGATGGCATCTCTGACTCGATGGACATGAGTTTGAGTGAACTCCGGGAGTTGGTAATGGACAGGGAGGCCTGGCGTGCTGTGATTCATGGGGTTGCAAAGAGTCGAACACAACTGAGCGATTGAACTGACTGATGAGGTTTTTTGTTTGCATGTTGTTTAGTCTCCACATGTTTGTTCTTTTCCTATTTTTCTTTTTTGTAGCTGATTTCTAGTTTCATAGTCTTGTGGTTGGAAAAAATGCTTGATATAATTTTTATACTCTTAAATTTGTTGAGGCTTATTTTGTGACCTGCTGTGTGGCCTGCCTTGGAGAGTGTTCCACACACGTTTGAAAAAAGTATATTCTTGTTTGGATGTGGTGCCCTGTAGGTATCAATTAAGTCCAACTGTTCTGCTGTGTCATTTAGGACATCTATTGCCTTATTGACTTTCAGTCTGAAGGATCTGTCTGTTGATGTCAGTTGGGTGTTAAATTCTCCTACTATTATTGTTATTGTCCTTGTTAGTTGTTCACTTGTGTCTACTCTTGGCGATCCCATGGACTGTAGCCTCTGACCACGGCATTCTCCAGGCAAAAATACCAGAGCGGCTTGTCATTTCCTTCTCCAACTACTGTATTCCTGTAATTTCTCCCTCTCCTTTAGTATTCGATTGTGTATTTATGTGATCCTGTATTGGGTGTATATATGTTAATGAATGTAATATTCCCTCCTTGTAGTGATTTCTTTATCATTATATAATGTCCCTCTTTTTTTAAAAAAAAATGGTCTTTGCTTTAAAGTGCATTTTGCCTGATATGCGTATTGCTTTCCTACATTCTTGTCATTTTCATTTGCATGAAATATCCATCCCCTCACCTTACCTTCAGTCTTTCACCCTGAAGTGAGTCTCTTGTAGGCAGCATTTTGAAGATTCTTGCTTTCCTTTTTTTTTTTTTAACCTAATCATCCACCCTGTGTCTTTTGATCAGAGCAGTTAGTCCGTTGACTTTTAAAGTAATTACCGATAGGTATGTGTGTACTCATGGCTTCCCTGGTGGCACAGTAGTAAAGAATCTGTCTGCCAAGCAGGAGGCACAGATTTGATCCCTGGGTCCGGAAGATCCCCTGGAGAAGGAAATGGTCACCCACTCCAGTATTCTTGCCTGGGAAGTCCCATGGACAGAGGAGTCTGGTAGGCTACAGTCTATGGGTTCCAAAAGAGTCAGATATGACTTAGCAACTAAAAAACAATGTCCTTATTGCCTTTTTATTCCTTGTTTTCCAGTTTTTTTTTTTAATTTCTTTGTTCATTTTTCTTTTTTGTTTTTCCCATTGTGATGTGATGATTTTTTTGTAGTGGGCTTGACTTCCTTTCTTTTTGGTTTTTGCATATCTATTATACATTTTTGATTTGTGATTTCCGTGGGATTCATATATGTTGATCCCCAATTATATATACTTGATTTAAACTGGTAATAATTTAAGTTCATATTCTTAAAGCTCATTTTTTACCATCCTTTCCTACATTTTGTTTTTTTCATCTCATATTTTACATCTCATGCTTATCCTTTTTTGTAGGTATAGTTACCTGTTCACTTTGGGTGTTTAAATAATTTACATACTGACTTATATAAGTTATCTTCGATCCATACAGTATATGTGCCTTTCCTTTTGAGACTGTCCCTTTCCTATAGATTCTTGCTTCTTTTGCCCTTAGAGAAAACCTTTTAACATTTCATTTAAGGTAGGTTTGGTATTGCTGAATTCTTTTAGTTTTTGCCTGTCTGAGAAATTCTTTACCTCTTCTTTATTTCTAAATAGTAACTTGCTGAGTAGAGTATCCTAGTTTGCACGTTTCTTCACTTCAGGACTTTGACTATATAATGCTACTCCCTTCTGGCCTGCAAAATTTCTGCAGAGAAATCAACTGATAGCCTTACAGGGGATCCCTTATATATGACTCTTTGTTTTTCTCTTGCTGCCTTTAGAACTCTCTATTTTTAACTTTTACAACTTTAATTATAATATGCCTTGAGTTAATTTGTTTGGGATCTTCTGTGTTTCCAGGACCTGAAAATCTATTTCCTTCTTCAGGTTTAGAAAGTTTTCAGCCATAATTTCTTCAAAACCATTTTTGATTCCTTTTTGTCTCTTTGCCTTCTGGAACGTCTATTATGTGTATGTTGGCACAAATATATTATCCTATGGTTCTCGTATGTTACTTTCTAAAATTTGTTTTCTATCTGTTCTGATTGGATGATTTCCATTATCCTACCTTCCAGATTACGTATGCATTCTCTGTGTCATTTATTCAGTTTTTTATTGCTTCTGAAGTGTTTTTTTTTAATCTCAGACATTGAATTATCCTCTTTTGATTGGGTGGTCTTTATAGTTTCTAGTTCCTTATTAAAATGATGTACATTTACATTGACACTCTTTCTTAATTCAGTTAGCATTTTTATTACCAGCTTTTTGAAGTGAGTGTCTGGTAGACTAGTTATGTTCCATTATTTATTTTTTCAGGGTTTTTCTTTTGCTTTCAACTGGAAGTAGTTCCTCTGCCTTTCATTTCACTTCACTTTCTCTGTATCTATGAGTTTAGATGAAACCGTTATCTATTCTGGTGGAACTCCCTGTGTAGACTGCTTTGCTTCATGCCTTTGGAGGGAGGGCTGGATCTGGTGTGGATGCCAGCCCCGTCTTTCCTGCGGGTGTGCTGGCCACTGTCATCTTGTCTGGGTGTGTAGCTTGTGTTGGAGGAGCTAGAGCCCGTGCAGGGCGTGAGCCAGGACTTCCTGCCCCATCACTGTGGTCCCCCTGCCCGGGGTGGGGTCTACTCCCCAGTTGTTGGAGTGAAAGCCCTGAAGATTAGCTCAGGCAGGCTGAGCTCACTTTAAGTATCTGCCCTTTCTTCTTCCTGACCTGGAGACTTTTCCCCAAAGAAGTGAAGTACATAGGAAAGGGAGGCTTTTGCACTCACAGAGGTCCAAGATGTTGCCTGTTCAGGCTGAAAATCACATCCCTTCCCCTTCTGTGGGCGTTACAGATCTAGCGCAAAGTTGTGGTGTGGAGTGGGCAGGGCCAAGGCATGTCTCAGCTGGGACTGGGGTTGCAGTGTTTTGGTTGCAAGGAGTTTTTTGAGCACCTACATTGCTGCCAAAAGTTTGGGCTACATCTGTGGTGCTGCCTCTGTAAGTGTCGACCGTGGTCACTGCTGCCTCCCACGGATCACTGCCCAGGCCTGTTGGTCATCCATGTACGACCATATCATCCCTTTCTGGGACCGGGTTGCCCTACATCCTGTGCCATGGCATGGACTGAGTGGAGCTGGTATGTCTGCCCAGCTTGGCTTGGGGAGTAAGGCGAGGGGACAGCTGCTAGTGCAGAGCTCTCTCTGCCCTGCCTGCAGGCAAGTGAGCACCTGTGTACTCGTCACAAGTGGAGTCTAGGCTTCTTCGCATCTTCCATCTGTCCCAGCTTTCTCCCCAGCAGCCAAGGGGCCTTGTCTCCTCTACGTGGGGTCCCGGAATTGGGATGCCTAGTGTACAGTTTCCTGTACACAAATAATTTAAAAGCAGTTTGGGTTAAAATTTATAAAAAGCATTTATTCTATTGTGCCTTGGGTTCAAGTCCTAAGAACAGATGATAATTGTGTTTCATTATCCTTTATTAACATCAGTTATTTCTTCTTACCAGTTTAGTTGTGTGTGAGTACTACACAAAGTTAACAGGAGGATACACATAATCCAAACAGATGCCCCTGTGCTACCAAGTTCTTGTACTATTATTATTGAATATACTTATGTTAATAATGAGTTACTAAATTCCTACTGTTTTCCAGGGACATTATATCTAATTCTTATAACTGCAAGGTAGATATTATCAGTCATATTTATTTAGCTTTCAGGAAATTGAGGCTTAGAGAGCTTCAATGGCCCTAGCTCACATTCTAGTGAGAGATCAGAGTTTCCTGTTCTCATTTCTATATTTACCATAATTTAAACCAAAAATTGGGGCCCACAATGTGAGAACAGGATGTAATAATATTTGAAACTGGGTTTCAGTTTGATGAAATTTTCAACACCTTGAAAAGTCTGTGATAGGTGTCTGGAACATATGTGTCTATTTCCTTAGAATTGCAGAGCATATCTTTTTCAGAAATCATAACTAATGAACAGTACTTATTTTCTTTTCTTTGATATTTAGAGAAACAGAAGAACCACTGCTGCTGCTGCTAAGTCGCTTCAGTCGTGTCCAACTCTGTGCGACCCATAGACGGCAGCCCACCAGGCTCCCCATCCCTGGGATTCTCCAGGCAAGAACACTGGGGTGGGTTGCCATTTCCTTCTCCAATGCATGAAAGTGAAAAGTGAAAGTGAAGTCGCTCAGTCGTGTCCGACCCTCAGGGACCCCATGGACTGCAGCCCACCAGGCTCCTCCATCCATGGGATTTTCCAGGCAAGAGTACTGGAGTGGGGTGCCATTGCCTTCTCCAACAAGAACCACAGATGATTCCAAAGCATGTTGTTAACAACAGTTCCTTTACTGACTGTGGTATCTTCTCTGCTTATTTTTTCAGACAGTCTAAGAAGTCCTCTATTTATCTTTGATAGTAAATAACTAAGAGGAAAATGAGCTTATCTTCGTCAAGTGCTCAAGTGCTACTGAATTATTGAGGGGTGTCGTGGCTCTATATGTAGAGGACAGTTGTACTTATATAATTTGTACAGTTATAGTTACATATAGATATGTAATTATCTATCATAAACAACAAAAGCTATTTTCTGTGTAGGGAAACTTTTATCCTTAAATATAATATGAGCTTTGATGATATTGAATGCATTTCAAAAACTGTAACTGAAACTGCATAGTAAAGATGTGACTAAAGTTTCTGGTTTCTTTGTTGTTGTCCATTTTCATAAGACTTTTCCTAAACACCATCTGGGATCTTCCTAGGTGGCTCAGTGGTAGGAGGTGCAGATTTAATCCCTGGGTTGGGAAGAGCCCCTTGAGGAAGAAATGGCAATCCTCTTCAGTATCCTTGCCTGGAAAATTCCATGGACAGAGGAGCCTGGCGGGCTACAGTCCATGGGGTCCCAAAGAGTCAGATATGACTAAGGAGCTGAGCACACACACCCCGAAGCACCCCATGAACAGGGCTACCATCTATAACATCTTTGGAAGAATTTGCGGTTCACAGTTCTTAATTGAAAAGAGTGTTTACTCTAATTTATCTGTTCTTGGGCATTAAAAATGTTTAAAGCTTTATAATGTAAAGCTTATAATTTTAACCATTTATAAGTGGACAGTTGTGTGACATGGTGTGTTTTCACATTGTTGAGCAATCGTCACCTCATCCATCTCCTGAACATTTTTCTCTTCCCAGCTGAAACCCCATAACCATTAGCATTAACTTCCCACCCCCACGCTCACTGCCTACCCTGGCAATCATCTGTCTGCTTTGTGTCTCCATGAACTCGACTACTCTATGTAACTCATATAAGCAGAATCATGATATTTATCCTTTTGTGGCTGATTTACTTCACTTAGCATGGTGTCTTCATGCTCATCCATGTAGTAGCATGTGTCAGAATTTTCTTCCCTTTTAAGACTGAACAATATTTCATTGGTTATGTATACTGTGTTTTGTTTTATTCATTTACTTTGGACTCCTGTATTAATTCCACCTTTTGGCTATTGTGAATAATGCTGCTATTGATATGGGTGTACAAATATTAGCTTGGATATCTGCTTTTAATCCTTTTAATTTAACTTTAATAACCACAAGTGGAATTTCTGGATCACAAGGAAATTCCAGTTTTAATTTTTTGAGTACTCACCATACCATTTTCCACAGTAGTTACACCATTTTGCATTCCCACCAGTAATACACTAAGGTTTCAGTTTCTTTATATTTTTAACAACCCTTGTGACTTTGTTTTTTTTTTTTTTTAATAAAAATTGTGCTCATGAGTGTAAAAGGGTATTTTCTCTTGAAAGAGTACATACTGAAGATTAATAGAAACAAATGCCAACAAACCAACAATATCTAATACTCTTACAGATATTTGTTGTGAAGTCAGTTTGAAAATATGCCCTTAAGATAATGAAAATTAGAACAGCAGTATTTTAGAGTTCTTGTTAAGTAAAGAAAATGGGAAAAAAAAATAAGAAAAAGAATAAGAACGTGCACCATAAGCATCTCAAAGGGAAGAACGTGTATTAAACAGGAGTAATGTATCCAAGGAAGGGGTGGAAATGTGGAAAAAAGCAAGGACTAGAGAAGTAGGAAATTAGTAATTTCCTAAATAAAACACCAAACCTCATGTATCTGTTATAAATAATGAAAGCAAATTCCTTTTGAGTACATGGTTGTTGCTTCTTTAGTGAGTGCTTAAGAAGTTTAGAAAGCGTATGTGAGACTTTAATAATGGTTTTTAGTTTTGTCTCTGTTCTTAAATTATGCCAAGAGAAGAAGAAGTTGGATTGTAATGATCTAGCCGTACTAGGGACATGCTAACTAAACAGAAGTGGGATCAGTTTTTCCAGTAACAGAATTCGACAGCTTTGTGTATGATTAAATATCAATTTTTAACTTTCAAGCAGTATAAGTGTCCTATGAATAGGTAATAATTTTAATAAAATTAAAAAATTTTTGCTTGAATCTGGACACACTATAAAGTGTACTGAATAACATGTGACCTGATTAAAAATGCCTACTCTTAAGCCAATTTTGGGTGTAAATTTAACTTTTAGAAGTTCAGAAATACAGTCTAATTCTACTTCTAGATGTTTATTAATTAGTAATCTTTACTGAGCATCTAGTGAGTTCTAGGCACTTTTCTAGGCACTGGGGATTTATATGTGAAAAAATTAGACTAAAATCTTTATTTTCATAGACCTTAGTTTTAGCAAAGGAGAGAGACTATAAATTGTAAATACAGCAAATAAATAATAATTTAGGTATTAGATGATGAATATTATAAGGTATTGTTGTTAGGGTATTAGATGTTAAGTGTTGTTCAAAAAAAGATGAGGCTAAAGAAAGGACAAAGGGTTGCAATTTCAAACGGAGTGATCACAGAAGGTTTTACTGGGATTTTTAAAAAAGCTTCAAGAAGGTAAGGGAAAAGAGCGTTCCCCCACACCAAGGAAACAGCCAGTGCGAAGTCCCTAAGGCAGGAATGTGTCTGACATATTGATAAGCAACTGGAAGGCAAGTGTGACTGGAACAAAGAGCAGAGTGAGAAGGCAATGAGCAGAAAAAAATCAGAGTTGTCCCAAAATTTATGCACATCGATGTCTAGTAGTGTATACTATCGAATAAATTCAGTTCAGCTCAGTCTCTCAGTCGTATCAGACTCTCTGTGACCCCATGGACTGCAGCATACCAGGCCTCCCTGTCCATCACCAACTCCTGGAGTTTACTCAAACTCATGTCCACTGAGTTGGTGATGCCATCCAACCATCTCATCCTTTTCCTCCCACCTTCAATCTTTCCCAGCATCAGGGTCTTTTCAAATGAGTCAGTTCTTTGCATCAGGTGGCCAAGGTATTGGAGTTTCAGCTTCAGCATCAGTCCTTCCATTGAATATTCAGCACTGATTTCCTTTAGGATGGACTGGTTGGATCTCCTTGCAGTCCAAGGGACTCTCAAGAGTCTTCTCCAACACCACAGTTCAAAAGCATCAATTCTTCAGCGCTCAGCTTTCTTTATAATCCAACTCTCACATCAATACGTGACTACAGCTCATGTTTAAAAAGAAAATTTAATGACTTGATACAATGCTCACAACTTAATGGTAACTAAAATATATGCTATAAAATGTAATAAACTTAAGAACAGATGCTTGTTTTTACAAGTCATTGAATTTGATTTGGTTTGTTATGCATCATTACTGCAGCAATAACTGATATGTGGACAACGTGCCTGTCTTGGTCAGCATTGAAAAACTCATTCAAAGCTGTGAAATAAACAGAAGATTGAAACGATAGAAAGTCAGAATTCTTGTGGATTTTTATACCAGTCCCAGGTTCTGAACTCTGACCTGTTTGTTCCCATATTACTCCATTGGAGAAACCGAATATTGATCTAATTCGTAAGTAAATTCTGGTAGTAAGAGTGGGATAGGTTAAGTTAGGATGAAGTTGTATAGAATCATTGCAGTTGCCGAGAGCAACCTGGGTACCAACGCTCTTAGCACAGCAGTTCAGTACTTACTTTAATCCACCACAGGGATTATTCCTGAGATCAGTTCCCTGTTAACCTTCTGCATGCAAATCTGCATTTCAAGTCTATTTCCCAGGAAACTGACTTAAAGGCAGTGAACAATATTTGTAGTTTTACCTTATGTATGTAAAAAATGATGACTAGATTTATGTTTTCTATGCATGTGTGCACATTTGTAGGTGCTTAGAAAATGTCTGAAATGATGTAATAAGTTGTGGATAAAGAAGACATGACGGAGATACATATATATATATATACACACACACATATGCATGCAATGGAATACTACTCAGCCATAAAAAACAGTGAAATATTGCCATTTGCAACAACATGGACGGACCTAGACGTTACTATACTAAGTGAAGCAAGTCAGGCAGAAAAAGACAATTATTATTTGATATCACTTATCTGTGCAGCCCAAAAAATAGTAGAAATCAACTTATTTCCAAAACAGAAACAGACTCACCGACTTAGGAAATAAACTTATGGTTCCCAAAGGGGAAAGAGGAAGGGCAGGGATAAATTAAGAGTATGGGATCAAAAGATACACACCACTATGTATAAAATAGATAAACAATAAAGATTTGCTGCATGGCACAGGGAGCATTATTCAATACCTTGTAGTAACCTATCATGGAAAAAAATCTGAAGCTGTATACCTGAAACTAACACAATAGTGCAAATCAACTATTTAGTTAAACGTTTTTTAAAAAGGTGGTGCAATGGAAATGGAAGAGGGGACTGTCGATGACAGAATTTGCTTTTCACATCACATTTTTTGTTTGAAATGTTCCAAGAGTTTGTAGTACTTTTTACAATATAGAATGTTTAAAATTATTTTTAAAAGATAAATACAGTAAAAAAAAAAAAAAAAAAAAACACCAAAACCTCCTGCAGGCTCTATTAGGTAGTGAGCTGAACCAAAAGATCTACAGACTATAACCAGCTAGTTTTGCCAGGAGCATGGTGTTTGTACAAAATCCTTTGCTATTGCAACAGTAAATATAGCTAAGTATGTAACACCTAAAGATATACAATCCACAGTGCAAGAAACAAATTTTCTCCTTCCCTTGTAATATTAATTTTATTTTAGTAGCAAAGGATCTATATAAAGAAGTTAAGTGAAGTGAAGTTACTCAGTCGTGTCCGACTCTTTGCCACCCCATGGGCTGTAGCCTACCAGGCTCCTCTGTCCATGGGATTTTCCAGGTAATAGTCCTGGAGTGGATTGCCATTTAAAGAAGTTCAGTTCAGTTCAGTTCAGTTCAGTCGCTCATTCATGTCTGACTCTTTGCGACCCCATGAATCGCAGCACGCCAGGCCTCCCTGTCCATCACCAACTCCTGGAGTTCACTTGGACTCATGTCCATTGAGTCGGTGATGCCATCCAGCCATCTTATCCTCTGTCATCCCCTTCTCCTCCTGCCCCCTATCCCTCCCAGCATCAGAGTCTTTTCCAATGAGTCAACTCTTCGCATGAGGTGGCCAAAGTATTGGAGTTTCAGCCTCAGCATCATTCCTTCCAAAGAAATCCCAGGGCTGATCTCCTTCAGAATGGACTGGTTGGATCTCCTTGCAGTCCAAGGGACTCTCAAGAGTCTTCTCCAACACCACACTTCAAAAGCATCAATTCTTCGGTGCTCAGCTTTCTTCACAGTCCAACTCTCACATCCATACATGACCACTGGAAAAACCATAGCCTTGACTAGACGGATCTTTGTTAGCAAAGTAATATCTCTGCTTTTGAATATGCTATCTAGGTTGGTCATAACTTTCCTTCCAAGGAGTAAGCGTCTTTTAATTTCATGGCTGCAGTCACCATCTGCAGTGATTTGTTAAAAAAGTTTTTTAAAGAAGTTAAAAAATCATTGCCAGTCCCCTATTTAGAAATAACTTTACTCCAGATGCTTTTCTATACATATGCACAAATGGAAGCATAGGTATATAAATTGGTGAAAGTGATTTTTTAATGAGATCATATTCTAAATGAAAAATATTATATTTAAATTTATTCATGTTTAAGAGGAATAAGATTCCTCTCAATGGGCCATTATGTTCTGAAAGATTTATCTGAGCTTAAGAGAAAATAAAGTGCATTAAGAAGTTGGAGTCATACTTAAAAATTACTTATTTCCACTTTAAATGGTATTGATTAAAGTCTCTGCTGTGGGAAATGAGGGCATTACTAACAAAAGCAAACAGTGACTGAGTGATTACAAAGGGCCAAGCACTTCTCTAAATACTTTAAGTGCATTAAATCATAGAATGCTTACAACAGTCCCACAAGACAGAGGCATCATCCTTATTATTTTACATGAAAAAACTAAGGTAAAGAAAATGTCACGATCACCCAGGGCCACTAATTAAGAAATCAGTGAAGCTAGAATTCAAGCCCGGAGAAGGCAATGGCACCCCACTCCAGTACTCTTGCCTGGAAAACCCCATGGACGGAGGAGCCTGGTGGGCTGCAGTCCATGGGGTCACTGAGGGTCGGACACGACTGAGCGACTTCACTTTCACTTTTCACTTTCATGCATCGGAGAAGGAAATGGCAACCCACTCCAGTGTTCTTGCCTGGAGAATCCCAGGGGGAGCCTGGTGGGCTGCCGTCTATGGGCTGCACGGACACGACTGAAGCGACTTGGCAGCAGCAGCAGCAGAATTGAAGCCGGGGCCCGAAGCCTTGGCTTCCTGACTCCACTGCTCCGCTTTGGTGCCTGCACCCCTGTTGGTTAGCCGAATTCTTTTTTATTTTGTCAAACTGTATGTCACTTCTACTTTTCGTACGGTCCATTTGTTTTGTCTCATTGTGTTCTTCAGTTTAAGGTGAAATTGAATTTTTTTTCCTACCTCTTTTCATTTTTTTTTTTTTTTTTGCTTTACCAGGTTTATCGACATGCATCACTGTATAAGTTTCCAGTGTACAACCTGGTGTTATTTGATTTACACATGTTATGAAATCATTACCACAAGAGGGTTTGGTTAACATCTGTCATCTCATGCAGATACCATCAAAAAACAAAAATTTCTCCTTGTGATGGGAACTCTTGGGATCTATGCTCTTAACTTTTCTGTTTACATAGCAGTGTTAATATGTTATACATGTTAAAACTAGTACTTACTCACCTTAAAATTGGAAGTTTATACCTTTTGACCACCTTTCTCTAACTGCCCCTACCTCCAACCTCTGCCTCTGGCAACTACAAATCTGATCTCTTTTCCTATGGGCTTGGTGTTTTTTGTTTTTTTGTTTGTTGGTATTAGATTTTACCTGTAAGTGAGATTGTATAGTATTTATCTTTCTCTCTGACTTGGTTAGCATAGTGTCTTCAAGTTTCATCCATGTTATCACAAATGGTAGGCTTTCCTTGTTTTTTTTTTTTTTTAAATGGCTGAACAATATTTCATTGTATATACACAGCTGACTCTTGAACAGCTTGGAGATAAGGGGTGCCGATCACTTGGTGAAGCAAAAACAATCCATGTTAACTTTACAATTGGTCCTCCATATCCCTGGTTTTCCATCTGCAGATCCAACCACCTGTGAGTCGTGTAGTGGTGTAATATGTATTTACTGGAAAAAATCTACAGATAGATAGAAACATCCATAGATAAGCAGACCTTCATAGTTCAAACATGTGTTGTTCAAGGGTCAACTTTATACCACTGTGTTTTGAACACAATTCAGTTCAGTTCAGTTCAGTCGCTCAGTCGTGTCCGACTCTTTGCGACCCCATGAATCGCAGCACGCCAGGCCTCCCTGTCCATCACCAACTCCC
The DNA here is from genome assembly GCF_027580195.1 of Bos mutus. Taxonomy (NCBI): domain Eukaryota; kingdom Metazoa; phylum Chordata; class Mammalia; order Artiodactyla; family Bovidae; genus Bos; species Bos mutus. Next base: position 5,659,638 of record NC_091630.1, on the reverse strand, counting down.
GGAGTTCACTCAGACTCACATCCATCGAGTCAGTGATGCCATCCAGCCATCTCATCCTCTGTCGTCCCCTTCTCCTCCTGCCCCCAATCCCTCCCAGCATCAGAGTCTTTTCCAATGAGTCAACTCTTCGAATGAGGTGGCCAAAGGACTGGAGTTTCAGCTTTAGCATCATTCCTTCCAAAGAACACCCAGGGCTGATCTCCTTCAGAATGGACTGGTTGGATCTCCTTGCAGCCCAATGGACTCTCAGGATCTTCTCCAACACCACAGTTCAGGCACTTATTTCACACTTACGTGACTTTCATTCCACCCCCAGTCCTTTTACTTGTATTTTCCGTTTCTGAGTTCAGTAATTTGGAATTTTGGGGGGTTTTTTGCTTTGCTTTCTTTTTCTCTTAATAAGAACCCATGAGTCCTATGTTCTTGCAGTTTCTTTGAAATAGATGGAAGGTCTGTTTGATTTTCTCACTTCTTGGATGAGTATTATTTCCTTGGGCCATATGAGTTTTTTTTTTTTTTCTCTTTTAGAGTTTTCTGGATGTGCCTCTCTGCTATGTTTTGTTTTGCATCATGCTGTGCCTCAATTCGGAGAAGGTGATGGCACCCCATTCCAGTACTCTTGCCTGGAAAATCCCGTGGACAGAGGAGCCTGGTGGGCTGCAGTCCATGGGGTTGCTAGAGTCGGACACGACTGAGCGACTTCCCTTTCACTTTTCACTTTCATGCATTGGAGAAGGAAATGGAAATCCACTCCAGTGTTCTTGCCTGGAGAATCCCAGGGACAGGGAAGCCTGGTGGGCTGCCGTCTCTGGGGTCACACAGAGTCGGACACGACTGAAGGGACTTAGCAGCAGCAGCAGTGCCTCAATTCTTTCTCCTTTTCAGTGGAGTTTTTTCCTACCTGATGTCTGAAGATTTCTTCTTTTCCTAACTTTTCCTTTCCTGTCCTTCTCTTTCTCCTCTCTTTTTCTTCCTTATGTTTGTTTTCTTTATTTTTAAAGTATCATGATTTTACCAAGTTATGGCTTGATGAATGTTGATTATGTGTGTTCAGTCTGCTGGAATCATTATTTGAGGGTTATTAGTTGGCAGTAATTCTTTGGAGGCTTTTGTTCTTACATTTGTTTAGTTCTTTGGTTTCAGAATGCTTCTATTAAATTGTAGCCATCTGTGCTCCAATCTGAAATTGATCATTTCAGTAGGCAAACCTTTGCCATATTCTTATCTGGTGATTGATCTTATTGGTGATTTTCTCAAATTTTTCATCTATTTAATAATTCAACTTTCATCTCTGTCCATTATGTTTTAAATTCATTTATCTGTAATGATGTTCTTTTGCCCCTCAATTGGATTCTTATAATCTCTCATTTATTCTCCTGTTCTTTTCTTATCATCTTTTGTTTTTAACTTTTTAAAAACTTTTCCATTAACATAGTAGGTTGTCTACCCATTTATTTTTGCCCCACTCTTGGTTAGTGTAGTTCAGAATTTACCTTTGTTCTAATATATTTAATTATTGGTTTTCTTTACACCATGCCTGGAGGAGTTGACTTTCTTTTGTGTGAAACAATTTAGAGATGTTTTCGATAGCACAAACAATCATAGGAGAAAGGGATAATTCAGAAGAAATTATATCTAGTATTTGTAACAATACCTAGGCTTTGCTCTCGTATCTGAAGCTTTCTTAACATTGTGTACAGGGGTTATCTATGAGGGTTAAACTATCTGTTGTAACAAGTGATTCTCAAACCTTGGAGATTTAGCACAATAAAACCTTGTTTTAGTTCACTTATTTTAGTCTTTGTCCAATGAGATATTGTGGGGAAAGACCACTGTCATCTAGTCATTCAGGGGCTAAAAGCCTCCATCTTGTGAGGTTGTCATCTTCAACACGTGGCTCTCAGGGTCATCAATGGAAAGGAAAGAGAAAACAAATACTCTCACATGGGCCTGACAGTATCATTTTTAGCTTTTACCCTCATTTCATTGGCCAAAACTTAGTTTCATGGCCACACGTCATTGAAAAGTAGCTTGGAGATACAGAGAAAATGTGTGCTCAGCAGAAACATTAGAAGGATTTAATGAACACATAACAATGTTTCTGCTGCAGGTTCACACTCTGCTTTGGTGCTCAAAAAATAATTGTAAACAGTTAAGTACCATCAAGCCTCAGATAAGTTCTCCAATTCAGTGTGACTCACCGTGAATCAAAGTCAAGGCTAGTTTCTGCCATGGGATAGTTTTTCCCATCACTCATGTGTATGACAAAAATAAGATGACTCACTTAGTTTTTATTTTAAAGGCTAAGTATTGGAGTGTTAGAATTCTGAGGAATTTGTTTACTCGACAGTAGAGAGGGGTGAGGACATTCGATTTCCAGTGCTGCCGTGACATCCTTCCACTCCCGCTCTCGTAGATACGCCTCCCACCCTACAGGAGAGGCTCCTCCCCTGCCTAGTACCTCTTTCAGCTGGACCTGCCGTACTTAGTCCTTAAGCTACTGGGTTTTACCTCTGTGCTAGCCTGGAAATTATTCAAACAAGCGATCACGTCCTCCAGGGGTGATCCGCTTATTCCTGCAAAGCCTGACTCCCACGGTCTCTGTTGGTTCCCTCTGCTCTGGCGTGCATGGCTCTGCACGGCGGGCAGTGTCCTCTGACCCGAAGGTGTGAGTTCTGTGACTGATAACCTGCTGTCGTGCTCATCTGTCCAGTTTTGGGGGTCATGTGTTCAGATATCTAACTACTTAGGATGAAAAATCCCTCCTTCACCAACAAGGTGAATTAGAAGTGGTTCAGAACAGGGGGGTTTGGAGGCTTATCACACTGAATCATCCAATTTTGCTTCAGCATCTTGTGGATTTTTTCCCTCTTGTTTTTCCTTTTGTTAAGAAAACAATATTAGATGACAGCTATCTCACTGTTTGGTTTAGTGGTTTTTCGACTGGTTTGATGGTTTTTGTTTCAATTTTTGTTTCCATTGTTTCAATTACTTAATGTGAATAGACAGTTTCAGAGTAGCTTTGTTTTGCTTCAGGTTCTTTATAGGCAAGGGTCTTGTAGAAAAGTGTAGAAGGGCAATGTACAGAAGTAAGAGTGTCCAGGAGCAGCCATCATTGATATCATTATTGGACATGAACAGTAAATCTGATATAACTGCTCTTAAGAGGAAAATCTAAGTGACTTTTGGTATACTGGCATTAGAAAGAGAACAAAAATAATTCATAAGCTTTTAAAAAGTGAACTCAGTGAAGCTATTAAATTGTTGAACCATGTGATGTCACTGTAATTTCATCATGCTGCAATTTCATCATTCTTATTATTTTATGAGTGGACAATATGTTGATGCCATCAAAGGCAAACTGGAGCTACTGAAGTCCTTAGAACACCTTACAGAGTGGATACACCCAGGGACACTCTGTATCCTAGGGCCTAACTCTGTTTCTGAAGAGCAGTTCTGTAGCTAGTCATGCATACAAACCGTTATTGGAACATTCAGAAACTATTTTTTTAGTCACTAAGTCATGTCCAACTCTTTTGTGACCCCATGGACTGTAGCCTACCAGGCTCCTCTGTCCATGGGATTTTCCAGGCAAGAAAACTGGAGTGGGTTGCCATTTCCTCCTGAGGATATTCCCAACCCAGGGATCAAACCCATGTCTCCTGCACTGGCAGGCAGGTTTTTTGCAGCTGAGCCACCAGGGAAGCCATTTATGAATTCACACTCTGCATTTCTTCTTAATCATATGACAAGTAGAAGAGACAACTTCTTAGTGGAGTTTTGAGAACTCCTAATCCAAAATGTCAATCCACCACCTTACAGTTTCCATCTGAACCTTCTGGTTTTGTTTGAGTTTCAAAAACTATTTGGTCTTCAAGGCCTCAAAAGATAAGGAAGATTTTGATAGAAAGAATGAGTAGGTGGCAACATTTTTATTATGAAAAAGTATATTCCATGGACAGAGGAGCCTGGCAGGCTACAGTCCACTGGATTCAGACACAACGGAATGACTGAGCATACCGTGGTCAAAAAGTTCTTGACTTAAACCTGGAGAAGGTAGGCTAGCTGTGTGCTCAGTCACGCTCAGCTCTTTGCAACCCCACAGACTAAAGCCCCGTCAGGCTCCTCTGTCCATGAGAGATAATCTGTATATAATTATAGGCTTGTGTTAAGTATCTATCATAATAATGACAGCTAACATGTATGAAGCAATGATAAGAATTAGGTTTTTTGCCAAGAATATATATATATATATATATATATATATATATATATATATCTAATATAGCAGCAAAAAATGAGAAATCTTTATTGTTGATGTTTTGCAGGTAAAGAAACTAAGACCTAGAGAAGTGGAGTAGACAGACATCTAATGAGATTGAGGCTGAGGATCTAATCTCAGAATTTCTGATTCTGCTGTCCAAGCTCTTGACCAATGCACTGAGAGTATGTTGGAAGGCAGAAAAGAATATCTAGAATGAAGGCTACTTCAGTTACCTTCTTCAAAAGGTTTCTCTTAAATTCTAACTTAAATGCTAATTTATTTATCCGAAATTATTTATTGGCCACCAGCTGTGGTCTTAGGATTGTGCTAGATATTGTGAACATAAAAATCAATGATTGTTCCTGTCTTCCAGCAGTTCACAGCCCAATGAAAGAGTTAGAAAATAGACAGAGAACTGTGAGTAGAGCACGGTAAGGACCACATAGGGACAAGCAAAGGATGCTAGGCACCCCACAGCGAGCACTGGGAAAATTTTTATTACTGGCTGTGGACACTACACCATGATTTACCCTTCTTTAGAAGTTCTAGTTCAGTTCAGTTCAGTCACTCAGTCGTGTCCAACTCTTTGCAACCCTATGGACTGCAGCATGCCAGGCCTCCCTGTCCATCCCCAACTCCCAGAACTTACACAAACTCATGTCCATTGAGTTGGTGATAACATTCAACCATCTCATCCTCTGTCACCCCCTTCTCCTCCCACCTTCTATCTTTTCCAGCATCAGGGTCTTTTCTAATGAGTCAGCTCTTGGCATCAGGTGGCCAAAGTATTGGAGTTTCAGCTTCAGCTTCAGTCCTTCCGATGAATATTCAGGACTTATTTCCTTTAGGATGGACTGTTTGGATCTCCTTGCAGTCCAAGGGACTCTCCAGAGTCTTCTCCAACACCACAGTTCAAAAGCATCAATTCTAACCATCTTTCCCTGCTTTATTTTTCAACATAGCCATTTGACCTATTGACATTTTGTTTATCACTAATATGTACACTTTGTGATAACAGGCATATTATCTGATTTTTTTTTTCATCGCTAAAACCCATGTATCAAAAATAGTGTTTGACCCTTAATAATTGAAAAAATAAACGAATAAATAATGGCAACCAAGTACTGAGCACAGTGTCTGGCTCATAGTAAACATTCAGTAAGATGAGGTTTTATGATTGTGATTATACCCTGACATACATGTGCACCTTAAAAGTGGCAAAGGGTTAGCCTTGGGTGTGCGGGAGAATTGACTAACATTTGTCCGTGTGTCCTAGTTAGTTATCTTCTGCACACTCTTATTTCTCCATTAATCTCAGTGTTTGACTATCCTAAAAGGTGTTAGGCAAATGGCTTACCCTTCACACTAGTTTTTAAGAGAAAATCCTGAACGCATAATGACTCAATAGCAAAAAGGTGCATCCTTCATTATGTGGTTTGAGATTAGTGGCTGAAATATTAGCCCTAGCAGTGGAGGTATTTGGGGTGAGGGGAAGGAATAAAGCTCAGAAAAGGCTGAGGGAATTGTTGGTCAACACACCAGTTCTGGGCTTCCCTCGTGGCTCAGTTGGTAAAGAATCTTCCTGCAGTGTGGGAGACCTGGGTTTGATCCCTGGGTTGGGAAGATCCCCTGGAGGAGGGAAGGGCCACCCACTCCAGTGTTCTGGCCTGGAGAATTCCATGGACTGTAAAGTCCATGGGGTCGCAAAGAGTCAGACACGTGGGAGTGACTTTTGCTTCACTTCACTCCCCCCATTCCCTCCTGCCTCTTAAATCACACCAAATAACCTACTACCCTCTGATGGAAACACAGCTGGGTGATGTTTTGTGGATTTATAGTATGAACTTTTTCTAGTTTGGGATTTGTTTACTTGTGTTGCCCTAAAGAAAATCTCCATAGACCCATGCTGGCCAGGCAGCAAGGGATTGCAACCCTGACACATTCCTGGGGTATGATCACTAAGGCGTGCTCCTACCATTGAAGCAAAATCCTGACAATGACGCCCTCCGATATCATCTCCTTCCTTTCAGTTTTATTTTACACCTTCCAAGATAGTTCAACTTGCTTCATAGGTCCTTAACCTAGATTCTGTTTTATCATTAGAGAACTATGCAGATATCACTCTATCGGTTTTTCATGTTAAACTGTTCATCTATTTTAGTTCTGATCCCAATGATCACATCTCCATGTTATCTACCTATAATATTTTCTCTGTGGGATAGGTTTTATTTAATTTTAGTATTCTTTGTATTTCATTTTATTTTGATGAAGATCACGGATTTGTAGTTTTTATCAAAGGCTTTTTCACCTAATGCAGCTGACGAAGAGCTGCCTGAGCAGGAAGCTATGAGAAACAGCTTTGCGAGGATGCTTCGAATTCCAAATAAAAATTAAATGTCTGCTCAATCAAAAATAGTGAAAATACTATAACACATTTAATTCCGAAGTGAACTACTAGGGAAATGTGCCTAAATTCAAGCCTAGTCTGTTGTAGGCTCACGTTGTCTTATTCATACATAATGTGTATCTCTTTAAAATTAATCTGCATGATTGCTTCATTAAATAAAAGAGTTGCTTATATTCTTTTTCCCTGTACTTTCTCTATGGAATTTGTAAGTTATGCTCAATTAAAGGGAATAATTGGAAAAAATAAAATATTCTTTTCAGTTTTCTCTGAGTATTTTCTCCGATGATAGTTTGAAGGTGTGAGTAATGCCATTTGCACAATCAACAGTTTCTTCCTAATGTTTTATTCCTGGGGGGATGGGGGAGACTGATATATTGGGATCATTATCTTTTTTTTCCTATGTGTATTCAAAAAAAGTCTCAAATGTCTTAGAGAATATTATTGTGTGCATATTCAATTCAAAATAAGATTCATATCAATTTTCTGCTCAAATACCATAGTTACATGGCAAAATTTGATTCTTGTGACATAAAGTTTGTTGCTGTTATTCTCATTTTTGCAGGTTCAGTCTTACAGCTTCAAATTCATATTATCAGCAGCTATTTAAATTACAAATGAGAATAATCATAGCACAGGATTATCATCTCTTTAATTCTAGATATCAAATTTCTGTTAATTGCTTTGGAAGCCACATCGACCAATAAGGTCATGTGAAACATTGCTTCATAAGTAGGACATGTTAATCTTTTACATGAAATTGCTAAGCCTCATTTTCTCTACCTGGCACTTGACGACAACTATCCTTAGATGAACCTGGGGAGGACACTAAAGGAGCATAGGTAAATGAAGTAGTAGGAAAATATTTTGATTATTATAAATATATATTTTTTTCTTTAATGCTCTGCAAATTTTTATAGCTATTTAGTAATTGAATGTTTATTTTCAATGATGTGCTGAGGTTGCTTTGTATTTGTCCGCAAGAGCTGACTGGGACATCTTCTCAACTCCAAATTTAGTGACATCAGGTTGTTGGCTTGAAATCAGCCATAAGTGAGAGTATTTATGGAGAAGGCAATGGCACCCCACTCCAGTACTCTTGCCTGGAGAACCCCATGGATGGAGGAGCCTGGTGGGCTGCAGTCTATGGGGTCACTGAGAGTCGGACACGACTGAGCGACTTCACTTTCACTTTTCACTTCCCTGCATTGGAGAAGGAAATGGCAACCCACTCCAGTGTCCTTGCCTGGAGAATCCCAGGGACGGCGGAGCCTGGTGGGCTGCTGTCTATGGGGTCACACAGAGTCAGACACGACTGAAGTAACTTAGCAGCAGCAGCAGCAGCAGTGAGTATTTATATGATGGGGAGTAGCAAATAAGACAAACCAGGGCCATTTTTTCAAAACCTGGAGAGCTTGATGTTAAATATTTACCGGCATTCCACTGCTAGTATTGTTAGAATTGTTAATTTCCTGCTGTTGATAATTGTACTAAACTATGTAAAAGATTATCTTTGTTTTTAGTAAACAAATCCTGAAATAGTTAAGGGCAAAGAGGTTTTATGTCTGCAACTTACTCAGGAAATTTATATGGTTATATACACATAATCTCCACACATAGAGAGATGAGAGAGAGAGAATGGTAAAGCAAATATGGTAAAATATTAACATTTGCAGAATTCGGATGATGGTTATAAGGAATTCTTTGTGTTATTTTTGTAACTTTTTTGTAAGTCTGAAATGATATAAAATAAAAAGCTAAAAGAAGTGTCCTTGAGGCTGAGATAAAGTGCTACAAGAAAAGGAGAATGCAAAAGAACAAGTGAATAGCAAGAGCACTTGCTTGAAAGGTTGTGCAAGGCAGTGGACACGAACATAGCCTGCAGTGTGGGGAAGGGCGTGGGTGGCAAGTGGGGGTCTGCAGGGTCAGGGTTGCCTTGGTTCAAAGGACAAAGATCAGCTCTGCTATTTCTTTTCTGTGGACTTGCCCACTAACCCTCTATGTGCTTGTTTCACCTGTAAAATGGGGTAATAATATCTATGAGAAGCAGTTGTTGCAGTGATTAAATGAGTTAATGCATGAAGCATCTCCGTTAGGGCCTGGCCCTTGGTAAGCAATTGCTATTGTTTTTGTAGTGGCTTTGCGTTTTTAAAACAGGGCATCAAAGCTTCCAAGACCAGGTGCTTAGGAGAGAAAAATGCTCAATAAATTTCAAAATCTTGATAAGTATCACGAACCAAAGCTGTAGGCTTAAAGAGTATGCCACAACATTATGGAGTCTGAGACTGTAGGATACATATACAAGAGCAGTTTTAAGTCACAGGGCAAGGGAATTAGAAAACAAGAACCAAAACGGAAGCTCAAAATCCAAAAATAAACCCCTGATATGAGAAAGATATATGGGGAGGATTTAGAAACAAGAGTCAGAGAGCTCAGATACAATGTGGAGTTTTATTCCCTGCCTGCCCATTCTCCGCTTCCCTGGAGGAAATCTTTTTGAATGTCAGTGATGATGCTAATATTTATTGAACAATAACAATAGGCCAGAGTGTCCTAAGTGCTTGACCTGGGTTATCTTTTATAATTCTCCCTACACCTCACTTCCCTGGTGACTCAGACAGTAAAGAATCTGCCTGCAATGCAAGAGACCTGGGTTCGCTCCCTGGGTTGGGATGATCCCCTCGAGGAGGAAATGGTAACCCATTCCAGTACTTTTGCCTGGAGAATCCCCATGGACAGAGGAGCCTGGTGGGCCACGGTCCATGGAGTCGCAGAGTCACACACGACTGAGAGACTAAGCACGGCACGACACCTCACTGTAGGTGGCATTATTAGCTCTGTTTTATAATGAGGACTTGGATGCAGAAATATTAATATTAAGTAAATTTCCCAGGTCACACACTTAAAAAGTGTTGGAAGAGAATTAGAAGCCAGACAGTAAACTCCCGAGCCTGCACCGTCTCTGGTGAGTTTGGGGCTCAGAAAGAATGACTAGCGCCTTGTACCCCATGCAGAATTCTGGGAGAAGAGGAACCTGGCAGAAGATGCGTGTAGAGTCGGCCTCCAGGATGGCCTACCGTGACCTCCTCTTCCTGGTGTTGGCACTCTCGTGTAGAACTGCTCCGCCGTGTCACTGCGCCCAGTCGAATGGTATGCGATTCGCTAGGCTAGATCACGAAAGACAATGTGGCTTCTTTTTTGTTCTCTTTCTCAGATCATTGGCCTTGGGAAAAGCTAGCCGCCATGTCCTGGGGTGTCTTCAGAATCTCTCCCGAGACGCCCAGATGGTGAGGAACTGGGCCCTCAACAACATGAGTGACTTTGGAAGCACACCTCCTCCAGCCCCAGCTGAGCCTTCCGATGACTGCAGCCCTGCGGAACAAAGGTTTGTGCGCCCGATGCACAGTGGGGCCAGAAAAACTGAGACACTGGAGTCTGGACCAGGGAAAAGCTGATTGCAGCGCCAAGCAAGGAAAACAGGCGGCCTGTGCTCAAAACCCCTGAACTCCCTGATGGTTTGGGGGAGAAGGTTTTATAGGCAAAATTTGGACTGAGAGTTGCAGGGTATGTGACTTTCTTCTGATTGGTTGATGGTGGGTGGATAGGGCTGTACTCCCGGCATCTTGGGCTCAGCCTGAAGTTGCCATCTTCTGTCTGGGGAGGGTCCTTCCTTCTGCCGAAGATACTGTTACGTAAATTCATTGAGGAGGAATCAGGATCCTGACCCAAGGCTAGTTGGGGTATAGTTGATTTACAATGCTGTGTTAATTTCAGCTGTGCAGCAGAGTGATTCAGTTATACATACATATACATTCTTTTTTTAAATATTCTTTTCCATTATGGTTTATCATAGGATATTGAATATAGTTTTCTGTGCTGTACAATAGGATCTTGTTTATCCAGTTTATATATGAAACCTTACTTTTAACCCCAACTTCCCACTGCATCCATCTCCTACCCCCATTCCCCTTGGCAACCACCAGTCTGTACCCTACATCCATGAATCTGTTTCTGTTTCATAGATAGGTTCATTTGTGTTGCATTTTAAATTTCACACATGAGTGATATCATATGGTATTTATCTTTATCTTTCTGACTTACTTCACTTAGTATGATAATCTCTAGGTTCATTCATGTTGCTTCAAATGACAACATCTCACTCTGTTTTATGGCTGAGTAGTATTCCACTGTATATATGTATCTCATCTTCTTTATCCATTCATCTGTCTATGGACATTTAGGTTGCTTCCATGTCCAAGGTTGCACTATTATATCTTCACCTTATTTCTGGGTTCATTCCCTTCCATCCCTGATTAAAGACTGAATCTGCTCTTTGGAACTCAGGGAAGACCAAGGAGGTTGAAGTCTGTTTCTTACAAACAAGAAATGAAGGACACAGAAGGGATTTGTGCCTGGGAGACCCACAGGGTCCTGCTTGGTTTCAACATCTTGACTTCAGCTTCAGGAGAGACCCCAGGTAACAACCACCCACCACCCACAGGTTGCTCCTGAATTTCTGACCAACAGAAACTGAGATAATACATGTTTTTGGTTTTAAACCACTAAGTGTTGGGATAATATGTTATGCAGCAAAGGGTGACTGATACAGTCTAGCACCAAAAAAAAAAAAAAAAAAATGCTTTGAGAGAAACAGTGGTATAGCAGATTTGTGCAAAGAGAGCATGAGGTGATCTATCTTTCCCCCAACAAATATTTTTGGTTAAGAATTAAGATCTGAGAGGGGAGCCCAGGACTAGGGTGACAGAACCCTATGCTAGGGTCTGCAGGGTGGGCTGCCCACGTCAAGGCAACCAGACTCCAGGTTACGTCAGCTGAGGCCACACATGAGGCATGGTGGAGACAGAGACTGATGCCCAAGATCAAGTAGCTCAAGCTTCACTCAGCGCAGTCTTACCTGAGACGCGCCAGCACACCGCTCCACTCCCCAAGCCCAGGATGACTCTCTCAGGAACTTCCAGCATTTCAGGAACTTTACTGCTGGGGAAAGGGCATAAAGGTGACGAGAAAGATGGGACAGTCTTGAGAGGCTAAATTTTAAACTGAAGATGACTAAGTTTTACCTTGAATGAATTTTCTACCACAAGTTAGCATTTGAGAATAAAATTAATTTCAACTACAGAGAAATAAGGTATTTATAGACTTTTGCACAGTCAATATTTGTTGTTACAAATCTCCACACCCACTGTTTCACGAATGGTAGGGATTCTTGATCCCAGAGCAAGATAGAAGAAATAGATCAGTAGTGTCACAGAAGGGCAGTGCGGATTTCCTTTGTTCAGACATGTAACTGCATTACTTTCAGTGATGAGTTCAGTTCAGTCGCTCAGTCATGTCTGACTCTTTGTGACCCCATGGACTGCAGCACGCCAGGCCTCCCTGTCCATCATCAACTCCCAGAGTTTGCTCAAACTCATGCCCATCGAGTTGGTGATGCCATCCAACCATCTCATCCTCTGTCGTCCCCTTCTCCTCCCGCCTTCAATCTTTCCCAGCATCAGAATCTTTTCCAATGAGTCAGCTCTTCTCATCAGGTGGCCAAAGTACTGGAGTTTCAGCTTCAGCATCAGTCCTTCCAATGAATATTCAGGACTGATTTCCTTTAGGATGGACTGGTTGGGTCTCCTTGCTTGGTGATGAGAAATAAGTCTTTATGGAGAATAAGCTCTCTTGCTGTGCACTACTGTTGGCTAATACTCCTGATATACTCACAATGTTCCAGGGAGTTGTTCTCACCATTTTACGAATATTAAACTTATTCTGTTCTCACAGAAAATCTATGGGGTGCTTATTAGTATCAGCCCCATTTGAAAAATGGGGAAACTAAGGTAAGGAAGCTTAGCAAACAACCGAAGGTCATACATGGCCAGTCTGGTTCTGGGGTGGATAATTTAATCAGTGTTCTCATGCTCGTCAGAACGCACCTTATACTCCAAACACTTTATTTCTGGTTTTGTTGTTGTTTATCACTAAGTTCGGTCCAACTCTTTGCTATCCCAAGGACTGTAGCCCACCAGCCTCCTCAGTCCATGGGATTTCCCAGGCATGAAAACTGGAGTGGATGATCATTTCCTTCTCCAGGGGAACTTCCTGACCCAGGGATCGAACCTGCATCTGCTCCATTGGCAGGGGGGTTCTTTACCACTGAGCCACCTGAGAGGCCCTAATTTCTAGTACATCAGGTTTATCCTAAGAGCTGTAACTAAGTTGGAAAAGTGTATGATTTAGATCCAAATTTACTGTGGAATTTCCTGACGATACTAGACAAAGAGTTTATTGGCTGATTTCTAAAATGGGGCTAATTGTAGTCATCTGCATGCACAGGTGTTTATGGAGATTATTCCGCTAGTATTTAGATTTCACTTTGAAGTGAATAACTTTAGGTGTCCTGGCTATGGGGTGGAGAGCTCTATGAATCTTTAAGGACTGGCTTGTAAACATGTAATCAGAGGATCTGGTGTTGCCTGAGAATCCAGAGCAGGTTTTAAATAGCTCACAGAGCACTAGGCTGGTCTTTCCAAGTCCAAGTTATCAAAAATAGTTTCCCAGTTTGTGCGTGTGACCTTTCCTGGCTGCAGACACTGAGCCATAAAGGCTATTTTGCCTTTGCCTGTCACCAGAAGCAAAAGCAAACTGCTGACTTTTTCAAATATGAATGACAGAGATCTAAATAATCTCAAATGTGGTGCTAGCACACAGCCCTGCGAGGCCCTTGGGTTTCCCTGAGTTCAGTGGAACTACTCTTTCCGTCGGATTCCTCCAAGATAGGGAATGGGCCTCAGTGGCCACGTCCTGACTTCATCAGCACATTCAACCAGAAACAAGACAGCCACAGACGCCCAAGGATCCTTCTATAGACAACTGGAGAATTTCTGATGTTGTCGATTAACTTGTTTCACTTGACTTATCTAAAATTTACTTGTCTAATACAGTCTGGTGGCTTTGCTCACTTCATTAGACCTGGAAGATAGGTTCCATCCAACATTTACAAATTCATTTTATGAACTCTTCATTTGAGAACTGTTCTAACACTCTAGTACTCTTGCCTGGAAAACCCCATGGATGGAGGAGCCTGGAAGGCTGCAGTCCTTGGGGTCGCTGAGGGTTGGACATGACTGAGCAACTTCACTTTCACTTTTCACTTTCATGCATTGGAGAAGGAAATGGCAACCCACTCCAGTGTTCTTGCCTGGAGAATCCCAGGGACAGCGGAGCCTGGTGGGCTGCCGTCTATGGGGTTGCACAGAGTCAGACACAACTGAAATGACTTAGCAGCAGCAGCAGCAGCTAACACCTATATGTGAAGTTAGCAGGGAATAAGAAAAATGATTGCTATGCTGAGATATTTTCTAGATGGTAGTCATATGGAACTATTGTGAAACATGAAAAATTAAAAAAAAAATCCTAGAAGATAAACATTTAAAGTACTCGATGAGTGGAATTTTGGCATTATTATACATTTTTTAAAAATCTGCTACTTTGGTCCAGAAAAAGATAGAAGTTTCAGTGTTCTTTTCTGTAAAGAGACTTCTAAAGTGCCATCAGGTAGAACTTATATTCTCGTGAAATACTAGGTCATAATCTTTTAATATTGTTTTTTAAAAATTTACTTTTGTTGAAGTATAGTTGATTTACAAGGTTGTGTTAGTTTTAGGGGTACAGCAGAGTGATTGGGATATTTTTCCCATATAGGTTGGTACAAAATATTGAGTATAATTCTTTGTGTTATACAGTGAGTCACTGCCATTTATTTTACATGTAGTAATATGTATATGTTACTTTTTAATATGCTCCTTCCAGTTTTCCAATGAATATTTATTATTAAGCAAGCCACGATTCAGGATCCCGGGGTGGGATCACCATGTACCCAGGTGCCCCTTTGCTGCCCTGGGAGAAGGATGGGGGGCAGAGGAGGGACTGGAGCCACTGTGGGTCTTCCCAGGACGGGGCGTCTCGGGCTGAGAGTCAAGCTGTGGGGCCGGAGGGCTCGCACACACAGAGCCCTTCTCGCCCTGTGGTGGCACTCCCACCAGCTGTCACTGCCTTCTGACAGTAATGCAGGTCCAGGGAACTCTGTTCACAGTTCCAGGTCTGCTTCTTGCTGGGTAAGGTGCCATCAAAGCGTCAGTCTGGTAGTTCTTGATTTGGGTCTTGCCATCTTTAGCAATAGTGCTGACTCCCAGAGACACCCCCGAAGCAGCGGGAAGCTGTGTCTGACACTGTGGTTAATCACCTAAGGGCTGGACTCTGCTTGTGGTTCCGTGGTTGAGAGTTTGCCTGCCGATCCAGGAGACATGAGTTCAATTGCCTCATCTGGGAAGATTCCACATGTGATGGGGCAGCTGAGCCCATGTGCTGCAGCTGCTGGAGCCCACCTGCCCTGGAGCCTGTGCTCCACAAGGAACCGCACCCCCCCACCGCCATGAGAGGCTCATGTATCGCAAGCGGACAGTAGCCCCCTGCTCTCTGCAACTAGAGAATGCCCGTGCACAGCAAAGAAGACCACAAATAAAATAAAAAATTTTAAAAAGGACTGGGTTTAATTTTCTGGGTGAGTTAGTTGAGATTTAACACTGTTTACTTTTATGCTTCATGATTATAAGTCAATATTTATTCAGAGAATGGAATAAATAGCATTTTATTTTCCTTATTTATAAAATGAATAGATATTTCTTGAAATGTGCATTCTCTTTTTAATGTGGGCAACTCACTAGGCCTGCTGTGTTTTTTCACATTCAGGTGCTTTTATTTTTTGTTTAAATCTGCTTATTTTTAATTAGAGGATAATTGCTTTAGAATATTGTGTTGGTTTCTGCAATATATCAACATGCATCAGTTTTAGGTATACATTAGGCTTGCTGTTGTTTTTTTTTTAATTGACTGATTCTTGAATCATGCAAGAAAAAAATTTTAACTACACTTTCAGGGCACTCATCATGTACTTTAATAAACTTCTGCTGTCAAAACTTTCCCTGTACCTGAATACTGCTTACCATGGGTCCATTTCAGGTTTATGGAACACTTGCATTTTACAACCACCACTGCTTCTGCCTCTGTTTTTCAGTTTTCATTTCTTAACTGAGGAATCATACTGGTCTACCTCATCTTTCTGATCAGGTCTTAAGAGAGCACCAGGTCTTAAGAGAGTACCACAAGCCCTGAACCTTGAGTGTGCTGCGTGCCTTTGGGCCAGCTGCCTTCCCCAGCAGACACAGATGCTGGGGCAAAGCGAGTTCTCACAGAAAGAGGTATGCAACATGGGGCAATACTGGCATTTTTGGGTATAATGCAAAGTAGGAAACTAAAGATTAATCTAGTTGCTAGACTATTCTGTTCTTTTGAAATAAATTCCTTGTAACTTATTATGGAGCACTTGAACTTGATTTCATAATCAGGATCTTAGTTCAAAGAAATAAAAACAGCTTTTGCAAACGACTGCTGTCACTGTTGGCTGGCTGATCCAGCGGCTCTTCCTGCCCCTTGAACTGGAGAATTTCCCTGAATTTTCTGGATTTTCTGGTAAAAGAAACTTGTGAGGCAGCATTGCGAGTTTGTCTTCCTCTTGCCTTGGTTGCTGGTGCTAAGCGTGAGTTCTAGCAGCCATCTATCTAGTAACTATTAGTGGGTAAGTCACTGGACCAATTTCTACCTCAGCCTTCCTCTGAGGCAAGTAAAAAAGATGACTATATTTTTAAAAGCTACTTCAATTTCCTGTAACTTATTTGCATGCAGTCCTAACTGATACAATAAAATATGGTTACACCAAAGAGGGTCAGGCCAAAACTTAGAGGACTGATGACGATACTGAAGTCAAACTGGACACTGTCCTATTTTTTTCAATACAATGAAAGATTTCAAGACCAATTTCAAAATTAAAAAGTGCATTTACTATTTTGGCATTTCTCCTTTACATTTATCATTTTCTCTTCATAAGTCTAATTGTGAGTACCACCTCACATGAACTGAGAAAATTATATTGTCTTGTAAACAGTGGTTTTTATATATTGGCCATTCCTCTCAAAGCATTATCATAAATCAATACAAGCACTTTTACTTTGGAAGAACTCCTGAGATTTGAATATACAATGTAATTAATAGCAGAGAATAAATTAGATCTCTCTTCTTTCTCTTTTCTTTCCTTCCTTCTCTCTTTGTTTCCAATTATTTCCTTCCTCTCACAATGTTTTTTTCTCTATTTAATCTTCTTTCTTTCCTTAAAAAAAAAACCTTTCCTACATTTCTCATAAAGAATACAAACATTTTTCGGGAATTTCCTGGTAGTCTTTGTTGTTGTTGGTGTTGTTCTGTCAACTGTGTTTGACTTTTTGTGACCCCATGGCCTGCACCATGCTAGGCTTCCCTGTCCCTCACTGTCTCCTGGAGTTTGCTCAAACTCATGTCCATTGAATCAGTGATGCAATCCAACCATCTCACCCTCTGTCACCCCCTTCTCCTCCTGCCCTCTATCTTTCCCAACATCAGGATCTTTTCCAATGAGTTGGCTCTTCACATCAGTCTTTCCAATGAATATTCAGGATTGATCTCCTTTTGGATTGAATGGTTTGATCTCCTTGCAGTCCAAGAGACTAAGAGTCCTCTCCAGCACCACAGTTTGAATGCATCAGTTCTTTGGCACTCAGTCTTCTTTATGGTCCAGCACTCACATCGTAGATGACTACTGGAAAAACCATAGCTTTGACTATACAGACCTTTGTCAGCAAAGCGAAGTCTTTGCTTTTTAATATGCTGTCTAGGTTTGTCATAGCTTTTCTTCCAAGGAGTAAGCGTCTTTTAATTGCATGGCTACAGTCACCATCTGCAGTGATTTTGGAGCCCAAGAAAAGAAAGTCTGTCACTGTTTCCATTGTTTCCCCATCTATTTGCCATAAAGTGATGGGCCCGGATGTCATGATCTTTGTTTTTTGAATGTTGAGTTTTAAGACAGCCTTTCACTCTCCTCTTTCACCTTCACTGAGAATCTGCCTGCCAAAGCAGGGGACACAGTTTCCATCCCTGGTCCAAGAAAATCCCACATGCCACAGAGCAGCTAAGTTCCATGCTACAACTGCTGAGCCTGCGCTCTAGAGCTGGAGAGTTGCAATTACTGAGCCCATGTGCTGCAAATACTGAAGCCCGGGCACCTAGAGCCTGTGCTCCATAAGAAAAGCCCCTACAATGAGAAGACTGTCCTGGGCAATGAAGAGTTGCCCCTGTTCACCACAACTAGAGAATGCCCGCGTGTGGCAATGAAGACCCAGCACAGCTAAAAACAAGTAAAAATAAATCTAAAAAAAAAAAAGAATATAGACATTTTTCTAAGTATTTATGTACCTTTGTGGTAGACATTTTGTCCTTATGCATTTTGTGGGGAATTTGCCAGCATGTTAACATGTTATACAACATAATCAGCAACGGAAAAGTTTTTGAGATTTTCAGTTTCAAATAATTTCCCTCCATTTTTTTTTCTGTAAAAATACAATCCTTGTTTGAAGTACATGCCATTTTGTCACAGTTGGAGACTTATGATCCAAGCCAAAATGATCAAATGATTTTTGATCATTCTGAAATATGAGATCACAAATCCATAATCATATTTGATTATTTACCAATATTTTTCTACTCACATGTATAAAAACACTGTGTGTTTTAATATTATACCAACTTGCAAAATATAGCTCAGTCAGTGTCTAAGATAGGATTAAATAATATAATTTGGTATGTTGTAAGTCAAATCCCTTATGATTATACAGTGGAAGTGAGAAATAGATTTAAGGGCCTAGATCTGATAGACAGAGTGCCTGATGAACTATGGATGGAGGTTCGTGACATTGTACGGGAGACAGGAATCAAGACCATCCCTATGGAAAAGAAATGCAAAAAAGCAAAATGGCTGTCTGGGGAGGTCTTACAAATAGCTGTGAAAAGAAGAGAAGCAAAAAGCAAAGGAGAAAAGGAAAGATATAAACATCTGAATGCAGAGTTCCAAAGAATAGCAAGGAGAGATAAGAAAGCCTTCCTCAGCGATCAATGCAAAGAAATAGAGGAAAACGACAGAATGGGAAAGACTAGGGATCTCTTCAAGAAAATTAGAGATACCAAGGGAACATTTCATGCAAAGATGGTCTTGATAAAGGACAGAAATGGTATGGACCTAACAGAAGCAGAAGATATTAAGAAGAGGTGGCAAGAATACACAGAAGAACTGTACAAAAAAGATCTTCACTGGGAGTTGGTGATGGACTGGGAGGCCTGGTGTGCTGCGATTCATGGGGTCGCAAAGAGTCGGAAAAGACTGAGCAACTGAACCCAACTGAAGTGTTTTAAACTGAACAGGATAAAAATTAAAAACAGCCTAATGTTGAGTAAGACATACGGAAAGTAAGCTTAAGCCATCTCCTTAGACAAGAAGGGCCACTTAGCTTACAAACGAGAGAAACAAAACAGAACATCTTTTCCAGTTTTTACCAAATTCAAGAAAGGTAAAATAATGTATTGAAACACGATTTCTCTGTCCATATGAGTCTGAAAAAAATCTGAACAGACAGTAATTTAACCAGAATCCAAAGTTCAGGGGCAAGACTGCTGAAAGCTCTCTCAGTTGAAAAATCACTGTTTGTAGAAGTAAACCTTTGTTCCTGGTCTGTAAATTATTAAAACAAGTAAATAATGAGTTCCCAGGCCTCCTCGTTAGGCCTCCTTGCAAGCACTGACGCGCTCCCTGGCAGCTCACCCTTGCCACGGCTGCAGCCCTTGGCGTGTGCGGAGGCGGTGCCGGTCCCAGGGCTGCGCGCGCATCCTCGCGCCAACTGCGGGTCAGCCTTTCCTGCCGCCTCCTCTAGAAGTTCAAATCTGGGGAGCTCAGTGGAGGGTAGGTTCTTGCTCTAGAAGCTTTTCTAATGCCGTTTCCTTTCTCTTCTGTATAATTCACTTTGATTTTTGCCTCAAAGTTCTTATTTTGCCCAAGGCAGAAAACTTAGTCATGTCTAAGTTAAGAATAAATTCTGTTGTTTTCAGTCCTTAAGTTTTGAAGCTTGATTACATTCACTGTGTTGCCCCCTGTTCCATCTTTTCCTTTCTCCTGGGTTGAAATTTTAAATTTTAAGCCCCTTTTAAACTTTTAGGGGCTTATGCAACTGCCACCGTGGGTTATGCGGGAGGGGCCTGACCTCATGCGGGTCTTGATTTATTAAGTCCTGCACTGGGTCCTTGCCTTCCACGTAATTTATACTATTAGACTCTCGGCAACGGGGAAGTATGATGCTTTCTCAAATGGCAACCTGGACAGAATGTGGCCGTATCTTGGCATCTACTCTGCTTCATCACACTGGTGGTCCCTGACCCCACTCTAGCCCTTCTGTTTGGAGGATGGCCCCAAAGGACCTGGTGGTTGTGTTTCTGTTTGTCCCAGTTGTGGGACCATCCGCAAAGGGGAAACACGCTTTCTCCCAGTTACTGTTCATGCCACAAATGGGGCCCAAAGGACCCCGCAGACCCCTTCTGCACTCCACAGGCGTCTCTGGTGGATGTGTGTGTCTCTTGCTCCCCTAGTACGTCACACTAACATCCCCACTTTCCCTCAGAGTCGGTGTTGAGACACTCAGTTTTCAATCAGGGGAGGAACCATACTTGGCACATGCAGTTCTGGTGTCTGTAAATGCAGTTCGATTCGGACACTACATACCTGGAGATAGAATCAAATTTCAAGGTAAAGATTCAGTCCCAGGAGACTGCTCTCCATTTCAGATGCCAGTTGCTAACCCAGGTTTTACCTGTATTTGTGACTAACTGGCTGCAAACAAGAGGTTTATACAACCCTGTCCTTTCTTGTTGTTTGGTTGCTCAGCTGTGTCCAACTTTTTGCGACGCCATGAATAGCAGCATGCCAGGCTTCCCTGTCCTTCAGTGTCTCCTGCAGTTTGCTCCAATTCATGTCCACAGCCCTCTCTTTGGGTTCGGTTAATTTGCTAGACAGCTCACAGAACTCAGGAAAATTCACTTACTCACGAGCTGACCAGTTTATTACATATGAGTCAGCAACCTGGTGAAGAGACACATAGGTGGGGTACCAAACAAAGAGCTTGAGACACAGACGTATGTGGAAGCATTCTGGCTTCTTCACATGGAAGCTCTCTTTTTCAACATGCCTGAACTACCTTACCCTGTAACTGATAACATCAGAGGGTTCTTATTTGTCCACATCTTGCTACCACTTGCTAATGTCGGTCTGATTTATTAGAGCCATTCTCGTGGGTGTGAAATGACATTTCATTGTGATTTAAATTTGCATTTCCTTAATGGACAATGTTGAACTGTGATGTTGGAGAAGACTCTTGAGAGTCCCTTGGACTGCAAGGAGATCCAACCAGTCCATCCTAAAGGAATATTCATTGGAAGGACTGAATATTCATTGGAAGGACTGAATATTCATTGGAAGAACTGATGCTGAAGCTGAAGCTCCAATAATTTGGCCACCTGATGCAAGGAGCTGACTCATTGGAAAAGACCCTGATGCTGGGAAAGATTGAAGGCGGGTGCAGAAGGGGATGACAGAGAATGAGATGGTTGGGTCGCATCACTGATTCAATGGATATAAGTTTGAATAAATTCCAGGGGATGGTGAAGGACAGGGAAGCCTCAAGTGCTGCAGTCCATGGAGTCGCAAAGACTGAGTGACTGAACACAGCAACAATGGATGATATTTTTGAGCATCTTTCCGTGTAACATTTTACATCAGCCATTCATGCATCTTCTTTCATAAATGTAGTTAACGTGTTTAAACATTTTTGATGGCTCATCTTATTGAGTTGTCAGCATTCTTCATGGGTTCTGGGTATAAGTCCTTTATTGGGCATGTGTTTTGAAAATGTTTGCTTCTTGTCTTTTGCTTACCTTTTCATTTTCTTAATTGTGACTTTTGAAGTCCAAAAGTTTTAAATTTTGATGAGGTTCAATTTAACAATTTTTTTAATTTTATGGATTATGCTTTTGGTCTTTCCCTAATACAAGGTCTTGAGCTTTTCTTTTACATATTCTTCTAAAAGTTTTATTGTTTTAACTCCTACATTCAAGTATATAATCCCTTTTGAGTTAATTTTGTGTATGTTCTAAGACAAAGGCCAAAATTGATCTTTTTTGTATGTGCATCTAATGGATCTAATCCCAGTTCCATTTGTTGAACAGATTACCCTTTCCTCCCAATGAATTGCTTTGGAATTTTGTAAAACAAATCAGTTGGCTGAAATATAAGGCTTTATTTCTGGGCTCTCAATTCTGTTTCATTAATCTACATACAGTTGACCTTACACAACTCAGAGATTAGGGGCACTGGCTCTTCTCACATTTAAAAATCCACATAAATTTAGTCTGCCCTCCATAGCTGAGGTTTCACATAACTGCGTCTGTGGATTCAACCAACTGCAGATCATGTAGTGCTGTATTATAGTACTTACTGTTTAAAAAAAATCTGCCTACATGTGGACCCTCACAGTTCAAATCTGTGTTGTTCAAGGGTCAATTATATTTGCATGTCTATATGCCAATACCAGGCTTCTCTATTGACTCAGATGGTAAAGAATCTGCCCACAACACAGGAGACTCTGGTTCAAGCCCTAGATTGGGAAGATCCCCTGCAGAAGAGAATGGCAACCCACCCCAGTATTCTTGCCTGGAGAATCCCATGGACAGAGGAGCCTGGCAGGCTACAGTCCATGGAGTCACAGAGTCAGACACGACTGAGACTAACACACACACACATATGCCATTACTAGGTTGTCTGATTGTTTTAGCTTTTACAGTTAGTTTTGAAATTAGAAAATAAGAGTTCTTTAACTTTTTGTCCTTTTCAAAATTATTTTGGCTGTTAGGTGTTTTGTATTTTCATATAAATTTTAGAATTTGTCAGTTTCTGTAAGAAGTTTTTTGATAGGAATGTGTTGAATCTATTTGGGAGAGAATTGTCATCTTAACAATATTGAGTGTTCTAATCCATAATCACAGAATGCCTATTTATTGAGGTCTGGGGCTTCCCTGGTAACTCAAATGGTGAAGAATCTGCCTGCAATGCAGGAGACCCGGATTCCATTCCTGGGTTGGGAAGATCCCCTTGAGAAGGGAATGACTATCCACTCCAGTATTCTTGCCTCTTGGACAGAGGAGCCTGGCAAGCTGCAAAGAGTCGGACATGATTGAGTGACAAACACTTTAAAATTGGCCTCAGCAAAGTTTTATGATTTTCAGTGTATGCTTTGTACTTTTCTTGTTAAATATATTCTTAAGTATTTCATTCATTTTGGTGCTATTGTGAGTGAAATTTTATTCTTAATTTTGCTCATATATCAAAATACAATTGATTTTTGCAGATTGATATTATATCCAGCAAACTTGCTGTACCTTTTGAAAAAAATTAGTGGGCTTAATTTTTTGAGAGCAGTTTTAGGTTTAAAGAAAAATTTAGCAGAAAGTACAGAAACTTCCCACCCACTCCTCCTCCCATCATTCTCCTCTACCCTTATTCAGTTTACCCTATTATCAACATCTTGTTAAATATGTTAAATAATACTAAAAGTTGGCTTACCATGTGATCCAACAATCGCTGGATCTAGTGCTAGAGATACACTTGATGACCCAATATTACATTAAAGTTCACACTATGTTGTATATCCTATGAGTTTTCACAAATGTATCCACCACTATGGTACCATACAAATTGCTTCACTGCCCCCGAGTTAACCTCTGCAACACCTGTTCATCCATCCTTCCCTCCTTCCAAATCCTTGGAAGCCACTTATCTTTTTACTGTCTCAGTAATGTTGCCTTTTCCAGATGCCAACTGTTGTGCCTTTGTTAAACTAGCTTTTGTTGAGTTTTGCGATGACAGATGGTGAGCTCTGGTTCAACAAGAGGCCACAAGGGAATAGAAATAGAGAAGTTTATTGCCCGTAGATCATAGAGGAAGTGCACCGCATACACTGGGGGAGCACATGGGGAGGTCAAGGCAGGGTGCAGGCAGAGAGAGAGACAGGATGTGGGGCATGGGCTTTTTTTAAGGTCCATGGGTGGAGTGCTTCAGGGTTTCCCGCTAAGCCAGATTGGTTAGTTCAAACCAAGAGGAACGGGACTTTGATAAGCTCGGCAGCTGTCTTATCTCAGGAGCACACAAGGGAAGGCCCTGGGCAGAGGGGTGAGAGTCTATCACAAGGGCTCTGGGGGAAGTCATATTGGGAACTTGATTTTCTTGTGCCTCTGCAGGCTGCTCTCTGGGCAATGTTCTTGCATGTGGAGCTGACGTCAGTTTAAGGCCACTGCAAGTTTCTTGCCCTCCAAAGTGGAGGTCAAGGCAGTGCTACCATGGAGTAGCCTAGCTAAATTTTCAACAGTTGGAATCAAGTAGCCTGTAGTGTCTTTGAACCGGTTTCTTTCACTTCACAATATACATTTTTAAGATGTCTCCATGTTTTATCATGTATTTTAACTGCTGAGTAGTATTCCATTGTGTACAACAGAATAATATTCCATTAATATTAACACAGATGTTTATTCTTTCACCCTTGAAGGCATCATAGCTGCTTACAAGTTTTGGTTAAGTTGTGAATAGAACTTTGTGTGCACATCATTAATTTCAACTCATTTGGGTCAATACCGAGGAGTGCCTTGCCGGATCATACGGTAAGCCAGTGGTCAATGTTTTACGAAACTGCCAAATTGTCTTCAGTGTTGTCATACCACTTTTGGATTCCCACTAGCAATAAATAAGAGTTCTTATTGCCCACATCCTTACTAATATATGGTATTGTTAGTGCTGTCAAGGATTTCAGCCATTTTAAAAGTGTGTAGTTTTACTTAATTTGCAGTCCCCTCATGACGTACAATGTGGAGCATCTCTTCATATGCTTATTTGCCATATCTTATTTAATAAGGTCGGAGAAGGCGATGGCACCCCACTCCAGTACTCTGGCCTGGAAAATCCCATGGACGGAGGAGCCTGGTAGGCTGCAGTCCATGGGATCTCGAAGAGTCGGACACGACTGAGCGACTTCACTTTCACTTTTCACTTTCACGCATTGGAGAAGGAAATGGCAACCCACTCCAGTGTTCTTGCCTGGAGAATCCCAGGGACGGGGCGAGCCTGGTGGGCTGCCGTCCGTGGGGTCGCACAGAGTCGGACATGACTGAAGTGACTTAGCAGCATTTAATAAGGTAGCTTATCAGTTCTTTTGATCACTTTTTGATTAGGTTGTTTGCTTTCTTACTGCTAAGTTTTAAGAGTTCTTTCTATATTTTGGATACATGTACCTTATCAGATACATATTTTGCAAAGATTTTCTTTCAGTCTGCAGTTAGTCTTTTCATTGTCTTAACAGTGTCTTTGCAGAGCCAAAGTTTTTAAATTAGGAAAAGTCCAATTTATCACATTTTTCCCCACAAGTTGTGCTTTTGTTGTTGTGCCTGAGAAGTCATCACTAAGCCCTAGGCCACCTAGAGTTTTTCTTATGTTGTCCTCAAGAGCTTTGTAGTTTTGTGTTTTATATCTAGGTTTATGAACTGTTTTGAGTTAATTTTTATGAAAAATGTCTACTCTGTGTCTGGATCTATCTATCTTCTCTTGCCCTTGGTGTTTAGTGTTTCAGTGCCGTGTGTTGAGAAGATTCTGCTTTCTCCATTGAATTGCCTGTGCTCCTTTGTCAGCGATAAGTTGACTACGTTTGGGTGGGTCTATTTCTGGGATCTCGCTTCTGTTCCTTTGATCTGTTTGTCTCTTCTTTTGCCAGTACCACACTGTCTTGATTGCTGTAGCTTCCTTCTGTTTTTGATTTCTAACTTAACTCCATTTCTATGACTTAAGTCCATTTAAATTTATTAATGCTTATTTCATTACTTAACATATTATCTATCTTGTAAAATGTTCCATCTGTGGTAGAAAATATTTATGAATATTGCTGATGATGGGTGTTAGATTAAGTGGGTTGACGATATTTTTTAAGTTATACATATTCTTCCAGATTTTTGTTCCAGTTTTTCTATCAATTTTTTGAGAGCAGCTATTTACTTTCTTAATTCTTTTTTTTTTTTTTTTGGCCACATGATGTAGTCTGTGGGATCTTAGTTCCTTCAGCAGTGATCAAACCCCAGCCCTTTGCAGTGACAGCAAGGATTCCTACCACTGGACTCCCAGGGAATTCTCAAGAGCAACTATCATTGAATTTTCTGTTCCTATCTCTAATTTTTTTTTATTTTAGTTTTATATATTTGGGAGTCAGTTGTTAGGTTTTTGTAATTATTTGTTTGTAATTTGTTTTATAATTATTTGTTCTTGTAACTCAATTCTCTTATTATTATAAAATGTTTTTCCAGTCTAGTAGCATTTTTTTCTTAAAAGTTTGTCTTTTATTAGTGTAATCTCTCCAGCTCTCTTTTGCATGCTATTTGTATTATATATCTTTTTCTATCTTTTAACTTATTTGTGTCTTTGAATTTTACTATCTTCTATATACCATATTTAACTGGATCATTAAAAAATTCCATCCTACCTGTCTCTACATTTTGCATCATAGCATTTAATTATTCACATTTACTGTAAATGCTGTTAAAGTAGGAGTTATATTTGAAATCTTGCTATTTGTTTTCTATATGTCTTTTTTATTCATCTGTTTCTCCATTACTTCCTTCTCTTGTGTGAAATAGATATTTTCTAGTGTACCATTTAAATTCTCTGCTTATTCTTTTTAAAAAGTTTTTCTCTTAGTGTTTGCCCTGACAACTGGCACCTTAACTTAAATCAATCTAATTTAGATTAATATTAATGTTAACTTAATTTCAATAGTATATAGAAATTTTGCTCTAATGGGGAAACTTTGCTCCATTCCTTCCTTTTCTCTATGTGATATTATTGTTTTACAAATCATAACTTTAAACATTATAAGACCATCAACAAAAATTTATATTAATTGTAATATATAGTTGTCTTCTAAATCAGACAGAAGAAGAAAAAAATTACAAAACATGTATTATATTGTGTTTTATATTTATCTGTGTAGTTATCCTTACTAATAATCTATTTCTTTGTGTGGATTTGAGTTACCCCCTAGTGTCTTTTCATTTTAGACTGGAAGATTCCCATAGAACTGGTAATTGTGAATTCCCTCAGCATTTGTTTGTCTTGTAGTGTCTTGATTTCTCTCACAATTTTGAGGAATAGTTTTCCTGAATATAGAATTCTTGATTGATAGTCTCCCCCTCCCATTCCCAACACTTTGTATAGTTCCACTGCCTCTGGCTTCCATAGTTTCTAATGAGAAGTTGGTGTTAACTCTATTGAGAATTTCATATACATGATTAGTATTTTTCTTTTGATGGTTTCAAGAATCCTTTGTCTATTTCTTTCTAAGTCTGAATACAGTGTGCTATGGTATAAACTTAGTTAAGTTTATTCTATTTGGGACTCATTTGTTTTTCATCAATTTGAAAGTACATTAATCATACTGGATTAGGGCCCACCCTAATGACTTCATTTTAAATTAATTACCTCTGTAAAGACTCTATCTCCAAATATTGTCACATTCTAAGGTACCAGGTATTAGGACTTAAACATGTCTTTTGGAGTTACATAATTCAACCCATAATATGAATTTTATAGAATTAGACTAGGAAAGTGATTAAGCAATCACACACACACACACACACACACACACCCCTGAAGCAATAGCAATAACAACAAACTTTGGGGAGGAGGGATCCTATTTTCAGAGTTGTGACATTTATTTTATCTAAAATGTCCAATTTCAACAAAAATTTATGTTACTTATGAAGAAATAAGAAAGACAAGGAGAGAAAAGAAGACATGGGGAGAAAAGAGCATGGAACTGATGTCTTGCATCTACAAACCAGGAAGTGCTATGGATTGGCAGAAATCACCTGCTGCTGGATGAGACCAGAAAGGATTCTCACCTAGAGCGGTCAGAGATTATGTGGCCCTGCTGAAATCTTGATTTTGAACTTCTAGCCTCCAGAACAATGAGACAATAAGTTTCTGTTGGTTTAAGACATCTCAGTTTTGGTACTTTATTTTGGCAGCCCTGAGAAAAAAAATTGGTATTCCTCAATGTGCAGCTCTGAATTCTTTACTAGCTGTGCTTACTACTACTACTACTAAGTCACTTCAGTCATGTCCGACTCTGTGCGACCCCATAGACGATAGCCCACCAGCCTCCCCCGTCCCTGGGATTCTCCAGGCAAGAACACTGGAGTGGGTTGCCATTTCCTTCTCCAATGCATGAAAGTGAAAAGTGAAAGTGAAGTTGCTCAGTCGTATCCGACTCTTAGCGACCCCATGGACTGCAGCCCACCAGGCTCCTCCATCCATGGGATTTTCCAGGCAAGAGGACTGGAGTGGGTGCCATTGCCTTCTCCCCTAGCTGTGCTTAGTAGTCAGCTAATGACCCATCCCAACCACTAGCAAAGTAATGCTCACAATTCTCCAAGCCAGGCTTCAATAGCACTTGAACCGTGAACTTCCAGATGTTCAAGCTGGATTTAGAAAAGGCTGAGGAACCAGAGACCAAATTGCCAACATCTGCTGAATCATCAAAAAAACAAGAGAGTTCCAGAAAAACATCTACTTCTGCTTTATGGACTATGCCAAAGCCTTTGACTGTGTGAACCACAATAAACTGTGGAAAATTCTTTAAGAGATGGGAATACCAGACCACATGACCTGCCTCTTGAGAAATCTGTATGCAGGTCAAGAAACAACAGTTAGAACTGGGCATGGAACAACAGACTGGTTCTAAATAGGAAAAGGAGCACGTCAAGGCTATATGTTGTCACCCTACTTATTTAACTTGTATGCAGAGTACATCATGGGAAATGCCAGGCTGGATGAAGCACAAGCTGGAATCAAGACTGCCAGGAGAAATATCAATAACCTCAGATATGCAGATGATACCACCCTTATGGCAAAAAGTGAAGAAGAACTAAAGAGCCTCTTGATGAAAGTGAGAGAAGAGAGTGAAAAAGTTGGCTTAAAACTTAACATTCAAAAAACTAAGGTCATGGCATCCAGTCCCATCACTTCATGGCAAATAGATGGGGAAACAGTAGAAACAGTGGCTGACTTTATTTTGAGGGGCTCCAAAGTCACTGCAGATGGTGACTGGAGCCATGAAATTAAAAGACGCTTGCTCCTTGGAAGAAAAGTTATGACCAACCTAGACAGCATATTAAAAAACAGAGACATTACTTTGCCAACAAAGGTCCATCTAGTCAAAGCTATGACTTTTCCAGTAATCATGTATGGATGTGAGAGTTGGACTATAAAGAAAGCTGAGCGCAGAAGAATTGATGCTTTTGAACTGTGATGTTGGAGAAGACTCTTGAGAGTCCCTTGGACTCTCACAAGGAGAGAGATTCCTTTTGCAAGGAGATCCAACAAGTCCATCCTAAAGGAGATCAGTCCTGGATGTTCATTGGAGGGACTGATGCTGAAGCTGAAACTCTAATACTTTGACCACCTGATGTGAAGAACTGACTTATTTGAAAAGACCCTGATGCTGGGAAAAATTGAGGGCAGGAGGAGAAGGGGATGACAGAGGATGAGATGGTTGGATGGCATCACTGACTCAATGGACATGAATTTGGGTAAACTCCAGGAGTTGGTGATGGACAGGGAGGCCTGGTGTGCTGCAGTCCATGGGGTCGCAAAGAGTCAGATACGACTGAGCCACTGAACTGAACTGAATGACTGATCAGAGGTTCCCATAAGTGCTTGGGGCCAGTAAGTCTTCCAGTCTTTGCTAAGGAGCTCTGTGTAGGTTAAGGCATTCCTTCTATGCTCAGGCAAATTATTAATCTAACTTAGGCTTCATTTCGAGTTTTCACAGGGCCTCAGTTCAGACAAAAGTGAGAGCTTGGGGCCCCGTCAGGCCTTCTCTGGGCATTTGCACAGTCCTGGATGTGCAGGTGGCCTTCGAGATATTTATGAATACACTGGCACTTTTCAAAGTGGATGTCTTCTGGATGTCTCTTCCTCCAGATCTTCCTTTTAAATTTTGGGTTTGGATTTCCCCTGTCCAATTCGCCCCCTAAACTGGCATTGCTGCTTTAGGCTATTGCTGTGTTAAACAAAATTGCAGTTGATTGTTTGTGTTGGATATCCTGCTGTTAGGGATTTTTTCAAGACCTGCATATGGAGTTTTTCAAGGAGCTGAGAGATAGGTCCATTGAGGAGAATGCTCTGGAGGCGGTGCTCTTTGAGGAGCTCCTAGTTTATCACTTTTCAATGCCTGCAACACCGCTTGTTTTTACAGCTGCAAGATTTCAGAGCTGTTGGTTTTCAAGGCTGATTTGGAGCTAGGGGAAGGAGGATGGGAATAGGGCAAATTTAAAACCTACCAACTCAACTGTATTAATTAAAGCTCAGAAGTTTTTCTTAAATAAATTCTCCGTAGATTGTGACAGTTTTTGACTTAGATTCTAAAGTATAGAAAAAGTTGATTTTGACAAATTTTTCAGTATCTTGTTGCTTTTATGGAAGAATAGACATGAGGGGTCTTCAGTCTGATAATGTGACTAGCATACTTACATTTAAATCAGAGGTAAAGCAGGGAAGCCTGGCGTGCTGAAGTCCACTGGGTCGCAAAGAGTTGGACACAACTGAGCAACTGAACTGACCAATACATAAGAAGGAAAAATCTAGTGCTATCTGCAGAGATGTGGATGGAGCTAGAGATTGTCATATAGAGTGAAGTAAGTCAGCAAGAGAAAAATAAATGTCATATAAGATCATCTATATGTGAAATCTAGAAAAATGGTTCAAATGAACTTATTTGCAAAGCGGAAATTGGGCCACAGATGTAGAGAACAAACTTATGGTTACCAAGGGGGGAAAGGGGTGGGGTGAATTGGGAGATTTGGAGATTGACATATATACACTGCTAAGTCTACGATAGCTCACTAATGAGAACAGACTGCACAGCGCAGGGGATTCTACTCAGCGATCTGTGGTGACCTGAGTGGGAAGGAGCTCTGAAAAACAGTGTGTTTGTGTATATGTGTAACTGATTGTCTTTTGTGTACGTCAGAAACTAACACAACATTGTAAAGCAATTATATTTCAATAAAAATTAATTAAAAATTAATAAATCAGGAATTTATTCTACAAACAGTAAAATTTTTTCTACAAATAATTCTACAAACAGTAGAATTTAGGTATTAATAACATAAATTTTGGAGTAACATAGAGGCATATGAATTGCACAAGTCCCTTCCCTTCTCCCATCACTTCATGGGAAATAGATGGGAAAACAGTGGAAACAGTGTCAGACTTTATTTTTGGGGGCTTCGAAATCACTGCAGATGGTGACTGCAGCCATGAAATTAAAAGACGCTTACTCCTTGGAAGGAAAGTTATGACCAACCTAGACAGCATATTGAAAAGCAGAGACATTACTTTGCCAACAAAGGTCTGTCTAGTCAAGGCTATGGTTTTTCCAGTGGTCACGTATGGAAGCGAGAGTTGGACTGTGAAGAAAGTTGAGCGTTGAAGAATTGATGCTTTTGAACTGTGGTGTTGGAGAAGACTCTTGAGAGTCCCTTGGACTGCAAGGAGATCCAACCAGTCCATTCTGAAGGAGATCAGCCCTGGGATTTCTTTGGAAGGATTGATGCTAAAGCTGAAACTCCAATACTTTGGCCACCTCATGCAAAGAGTTGATTCATTGGAAAAGACTCTGATGCTGGGAGGGATTGGGGGCAGGAGGAGAAGGGGACGACAGAGGATGAGATGGCCGGATGGCATCACCGACTTGCTGGACATGAGTCTGAGTGAACTCCGGGAGTTGGTGATGGACAGGGAAGCCTGGCATGCAGAAATTCATGGGGTCGCAAAGAGTCGGACATGACTGAGCAACTGAACTGAACTGAACTTCCCTTCTATTTGGAGAAGGCAATGGCACCCCACTCCAGTACTCTTGCCTGGAAAATCCCATGGATGGAGGAACCTGGTGGGCTGCAGTCATGGGATCTTGAAGAGTTGACACGACTTCACTTTCACTTTTCACTTTCATGCACTGGAGAAGGGAATGGCA
This sequence comes from Bos mutus, assembly GCF_027580195.1. NCBI lineage: Eukaryota > Metazoa > Chordata > Mammalia > Artiodactyla > Bovidae > Bos > Bos mutus. The sequence goes on along the minus strand of NC_091630.1, from coordinate 5,627,873 downwards.
ACCCACTCCAGTGTTTTTGCCTAGAGAATCCCAGGGACAGGGGAGCCTGGTGAGCCGCTGTCTATAGGGTCACATAGAATCAGACATGACTGAAGCAACTTAGCAGCAGCAGCAGCAGCAGCAGCAGCTTCCCTTCTATGAGCCTCTTCTTTGCATATCTGTACAATTGAGCTAATGATACACGTTTAGCAAGACTGACAGCATTAGATCTGTCATGACAGATCTTCTCTTAGAATGCAATTAAAGAAAAAGAAGAATAAACAGGAAAAACATTGTAAACCTTTCAGGATGGCATCTCACTATACAATTTAGTCTTTCAAAATGTCTCTTCTTTGCCTCCCTCGTCTCTGATTCTCTGCTTTTTACAACTCCCATTGTTGTTTCTTAAGTCACGTGTTGAAAAGGCATGGTCATGGAAGTTTCTCACTTCACTTTCCAGAGTTTTTGTCCAATGGCTGAGCTCACCTACATGCTGAGCAGAAGGTAATTCTCAGGGCACCAGAGGAGCTGTGCCAGTGAGCCTAATACTGGATGATTCACCTTTTAATGGAGTAGCCTCACCTAGAATCTTCAAGAATACACACCATGGAGTAGGGATCCTGTTTCAAAGGAAGCTTCTGATGTATTTGGAGAATCTCTGATAGTGCTGAGAATGCCAGGAATGGGGGTTGATACCCTAGCCCAAGTCTCTTGTTTTACACTCTTATTTTTCAGTGTCACAGACATTTGTTGCTGTTTAGTTGCTACGTAATGTATGACTCTCTTGCGACCCCATGGACTGCAGCCCACCAGGCTCCTCTGTCCATGAGATTTCCCAGGTAAGAATACTGGAGTAGACTACCAGTTCCTTCTCCAGGGGATCTTCTTGACCCAAGGATTGAACCCGAGTCTCCTGCATTGGCAAGCAGATTCTTTGCCACTGAGTGACTGACATACTTGAATACTGCTGACCTCAAGGGATACGTGAAATGGCATATCCTTTTGCTCCTTGTATCAGTTAGAGCAATGGAAACTCTAGGAAATTGTATCTACATCTGCATATATTTCATCTCTGTATAGGGCCGTCTATAGCTCTTTATCTGCGTCCGTATCTGAATCTCTTCTATTTCTAGCTTTGAAAATGAAGAGGATTTGCCTGCTAATGCGATTTGACTTTATTTAGTTGTGGGAGCTGATTATGTCGTCTCTAGTAAGACTGATTATGATGTCTCTAGTCCTCAAGTCTGCAGCTGGAAGTTGAAGTTCAGGTCATCCAGAAAGGATAGTGGATGTAAAAGGGAAGGAGAACAAGAACAGGCGGGAGCTCACAAGGGTAAACTGAAATCTTAGTTTTATTAGCACTCACCTTGACAGCGTGAGTATCTCACCGAAGCTGAGGCCCTTCCTGGTGGAACTAAGCATACACCAGACCCAGAAGTTGGAGCAGCTGAAGGAGGACTTTGGTGAAGCTGGAAGAGCTACAAGTTTACTTACCGCCTCATGCTAATGAGATAAGCCAGCAGATATACAATTACAGCAAAGGGGTGGGCCATCATCTATAACACAGTGTATATTGTAAAAGAAAAATTGCTTAGCATGCTGGTTACAAATGGCAAGGCAGATTTTATTCAAGCTACTGCAGTAGGGGAAAGAGACTTCAGCCTAGAACTGAACTCAACTCCAAACTCAGCAAAGACATGTGAGGATTAATAGCCAACGCAGAGTGAGGGGTCAGTGAATGGAGGAAAACTAAGAGGAACTTGATTAGATGGCAGCAGTGTGGGTACTCTTGCTAAACTGCTCAGCAATTCAAAGGATGAGGGCTCAAAGGAGGTTTAGGTTTGGTCAAGAAGGGCTTCATTGTCAGTGTGAAACATCAAAATGATTTGCTGCTTCACTTCTGTTTTCTAAATCTTACTCAAGGATATTCCTTGTGGGGACTTCCTTGGTGGCCCAGTGGCCAAGACTTCACACTCCCAGTGCAGGAGCCCCTGCGTTTGATCCCTGGTTAGGGAATTGGATCCCACATGTCACCACTGAAGAGTTCAAATGCCACAACTAAGACCCAGAAGAGTCAACGAAACAAACAAACAAAAATTAGAAAAAAAGAAAAAAAAAAAAAAAGAATTCTTCCTAATGGTTCATTTTAACTCAAAAATTTGGGAAATGTAGTTCAGCATAGTCAAGTGTGTAGTTGACACAACTGCAAAGCTACCACACTGTTATCTGTGGGGGTGTGGGGGTCATGCTTTTTTTTCTAGTCTTACCTTCCTGCTATGAAATCCAGGACACGGGTTAGCTCACTGTCCCTCTGGAAAGCAGGTGGGTAGGAGACTGAGTGGCAGGGTGCTGCTGACTCTGCCCCTGCTGCTGCTGCATTTCTACCTTTTCTCCCCATCACTTAAATTATATTTCACCCTCATTTAAAATATCTTCTTGTGATAAGAACATAACATGGGCTTTATCCTCTTAAATTTTCAGTGTGCATTATTGTTGATAGTTATAATGGTGTGCATCTCTAGAGCTTATTCATATTACTTAGCTGAAACTTTATGACCTCTGATTAATAAGTACCCATTCCCCCCTGGTCTCAGCCCCTGGTAACCACCATCCCACTCTTTGACTTTATGAATTTGACTGTTTTCAGTTCAGTTCAGTTCAGTTGCTCAGTCATGTCCGACTCTTTGTGATCCCATGAACCACAGCACGCCAGGCCTCCCTGTCCATCACCAACTCCCGGAGTCCACCCAAACCCATGTCCATTTTGTTGGTGATGCCATCCAACCATCTCATCCTCTGTCATCCCCTTCTCCTCCTGGCCTCAATCTTTCCCAGGATCAGGGTCTTTTCCAATGAGTCAACTCTTCGCATGAGGTGGCCAAAGTATTGGAGTTTCAGCTTCAGCATCAGTCCCTCCAATGAATACCCAGGACTCATCTCCTTTAGGATGGACTAGTTGGACCTCCTTGCAGTCCAAGGGACTCTCAAGAGTCTTCTCCAACACCACAGTTCAAAAGCATCAATTCTTCTGTGCTCAGCTTTCTTTATAGTCCAACTCTCACATCCATACATGACTACTGGAAAAACCATAGCCTTAACTAGATGGACCTTTGTTGGCAAAGTAATGTCTCTGCTTTTTAATATGCTATCTAGGTTGGTCATAACCTTCCTTCCAAGGAGCAAGCATCTTTTAATTTCATGGCTGCAATCACCATCCACAGTGATTTTGGAGCCCCTCAAAATAAAGTCAGCCACTGTTTCTACTGTTTCCCCATCTATTTGCCATGAAGTGATGGGACCGGATGCCATGATCTTAGTTTTCTGAATGTTGAGCTTTAGGCCAACTTTTTCACTGTCTTCTCTCACTTTCATCAAGAGGCTCTTTAGTTCTTCTTCACTTTTTGCCATAAGGGTGGTGTCATCTGCATATCTGAGGTTATTGATATTTCTCCTGGAAATCTTGATTCCAGCTTGGGCTTCTTTCAGCCCAGTGTTTCTCATGATGTACTCTGCATACAAGTTAAATAAGCAGGGTGACAATATACAGTCTTGATGTACTCCTTTTCCTATTTAGAACCAGTCTGTTGTTCCATGTCCAGTTCTAACTGTTGCTTCCTGACCTACGTACAGGTTTCTCAAGAGGCAGGTCAGGTGGTCTGGTATTCCCATCTCTTTTAGAATTTTCCACAGTTTATTGTGATCCACACAAAGGCTTTGGCTTAGTCAATAAAGCAGAAATAGATGTTTTTCTGGAACTCTTGATTTTTTGATGATTAAATTGGGTGTTGGCAATTTGATTTCTGGTTCCTCTGCCTTTTCTAAAACCAGCTTGAACATCTGGAAGTTCACGGTTCATGTATTGCTGAAGTCTGGCTTGGAGAATTTTGAGCATTACTTTAGTCGCGTGTGAGATGAGTGCAATTGTGTGGTAGTTTGAGCATTCTTTGGCATTACCGTACTTTGGGATTGAAATGAAAAGTGGCCTTTTCCAGTCCTTTGGCCACTGCTGAGTTTTCCAAATTTGCTGACGTATTGAGTGCAGCACTTTCACAGGATCATCTTTCAGAATTTGAAGTAGCTCAGCTGGAATTCCATGACCTCCACTAGCTTTGTTTGTAGTGGTGTTTCCTAAGGCCCACCTGACTTCACATTCCAGGATGTCCGGCTCTAGGTGAGTGGATGTGACCCCACGATGATGGTTCCTCCGACACGGAAGGACAGTGGAAGCAGCCACCAAGAAGAACCAGAAGCGTAAACACTCCTGAATGGTTGTTCCCAGAAGAAAAAACTGGGAATACGTTTGGGAAGGGGTGAAGTAGAGTAGAAAACCCTTGCTTTTTGCTGTAATACCTATCTTACTGAAATTTTTTTCCATCTGAATGTATTATTTTGATGATAATTTTTTTAAAAGTCAAACTAAAACCCTTTCAAGTAACCTGACATTATTTTACGTGGATGAATCACATGTATTTTGCTAATGATTAACACAATCTCTATTTAACAAAGGTGGAACAAGAGGGACAGCACTCTTTTATTTCAGAGAACCCATGAAATCATTTCTACCAATATGGGCAGGAAAAGTCATCAGCTGTCATTTATGCAAAATTTAAGAATTCTGTTACAATGGATAAAGAGAGGAAGATACAGCTCAAGAGAGTATTTGGATGTTTCTGGGCACAAGGTTTCTAATTGCTGATATAACTGGAGCAGACGTTTTTGTGGCCCTCAAAGGGTGTTGAAGTCCTTGTGCGTGAAATCGGGACTCTTCCTGAGCATCCAGGTTGATTGGGCCCTGTGGTCCTTTATGACCCCTCTCCACTCAGCAGAGGTAGGTGTGACCTTCCCATGCAGTGGAGCTCACTACTGTTTTCTCAAGAGGTGTTTTGGAAACATGATCTCTTTCCTGAATCTCTGGACCACCTTTCTGGGCCCAGGGCTCACTGCCAGGCAGGCTCTGCTCCTTGCCGAGTACAGCATCCAGCCTTTTTATCCCAGCTGCTCTGCTCCAAAGCTGCTGAAGAAATGTCTGGCGCTGGGAATTCTGAGTTCTCGTGGTGTGAGAGCGGTGACTTGGCTTCAGATAGCCAGCATGATGCTGAAAATGGCCACGCTCGGCCTTATTTCCCTAAATGCAGTAGTGTCACCGGTGAAATGGAGGAAGAAGCTAGAATTATTTCAGAACTCTTTGAATGCTGAGTTTCTAGAAGCCTCCCAGTTGACAGAAGCCATCTTCCAAGGATATTTTGCAGATTGAGTTGGGAGATGCTTTATGTATCCAGCAGGTAACCAACAATACTTTGAGAAAAACAAATCTCAAGCCATGACTTGTTGCATGCAATGTGAAGTGCACATCTTTTATTACATTTTGTGTCTTATTTAAACTAAGTAATTTTTTCTTTATTATTTTCCAAATCAGATCAGAATATGCCAGCTCTGCATTTATCACCAACTCTTAATTTTTTCCAGCTATTCTGAAGTACTTATTTTCTTGAATAACTTCTCTTTTTCAGCTTTCTTTTCTGGGACAACAGATAGGGGACTTACGTGCCAATCTAGTTTTTATTCTATTAATGAATGGATTCTGAGAGTGTGGAAATAGTCCTCTTTCATGAAACTGAATCTAAGAATAATCCAGTGCCAGACTATGCTTGTGTTACAGGTGGGTGTGGCATATTCAGGCTTTTAAGTATTTTTAAAAAGAATAGAATCATAGGTTTCCTTGATTGCTCTAAGGTCAGATTCAGTACTCTTCCCTTTAATGTCAGGATACAAGTTTTCTCTCCATTTTCAAAGTCAGCCTCTCCCCTTGGCCTCCACCTCTATACTTTTCCTCTCATCTCCTTTTTATCAGTGTTTTTCAACCTTTTTATCAGTGTTTTTCTTGGACATTTAAACATGAAGCAGACTCTCTACTACTGAAAAAAGTTTTCCTTAATTTTAGGGCCCCCTGTAGTCACTGATGTGTCCATCATCTATTAACTCTCTTGTCAGCAGGCATTTTTTGAAACACTGATGATTTTCAAAGCTCTGTATTAGTGCCTTAAGATGAGTAAGATGCATTCTTTCCACCAAAGAGGTTTGCCGTGGTAGAAGAGGCTCTCCCTAGATTGCGGCCTGACTTCCGCTACTTCCTAGCTGTGGCAAGTGTCTTTAACTCTCTGCACTTCACCCTCCTTCATCTGAAAAATAAGCAGTATTGTTTAAAGTCACCATAATTCTGTGACTTGTGAATAAGTAATGATATGATAGTATGTAGTAACTGGCAGTAAGGGAACAATACAATTACAATGGAAATTCAGTGGAAGGTAAAACCACCTTCTGCTGTCTCATCAAGAGGAAAAGTTAGCAATTTTAATGGGACCCCACAAAAATTCCAGCAGTAGAGAAATCTGAGTGAAGCTGTGGAGACGAGAAGTGTGCAGATGTGTGTAAGACATGGCACACAATCTTAAATAACTGCCAAATTGTTTCCACCTCACCAGCCTGCTAATCAATAGAGTTGTTAGGTCAAGCATCGAGAGTGAGGTAGAGCAAGATGGCATAGGATTGGAGACGGAGGATGGAGAATGTCAACTTTTAGGAGGTAGATGGAGAAAATGGATTTGATAAAGAAGCCAGAGGAAGTCTAGAGAAAGAAAATCACCAAGTTTTCAAAGGAGAGAGTAATCCATATGGTGAAATGCTTCAGAAGTTGAAGAGTGTGAGAAATGATCAGAAGCAATTTTACTAACCAGGAGTTCATTGGTGAATTTTGAGCATGAGAGGTAAGTCACTCAGCATTGAATTTAAAATTGAGATATTGAGAAAAGAAAACTATGAGAGATCAGTGTTTTATAATTAAATGGGCCACTGCCGTTTGAGAGGGTAATGAGCCAAACTTTCTTTTCCTCTCTCTCTCTCACATTGTCTCTTTCTCTTTTAAGAACAGAAATCTTTGGCTTCTATTTGTGCCAATTCCATCTTGTTTCTTTGCCAATGGTGTTTCATTGCTAGATGACTCTGCTGTAAACGAATTAACAAAATTTGCTAACCTATCAACTGTTACAGAACTCTTCAAAACCAGCGAGCAGTAAACAAAAGCTGGAGGAATTTGGGTATATGCTGGGATTGTGGAGAAGGCAATGGCACCCTACTCCAGCACTCTTGCCTGGAAAATCCCATGGACGGAGGAGCCTGGTAGGCTGCAGTCCATGGGGTCGTGAAGAGTTGGACACGACTGAGTGACTTCACTTTCACTTTTCACTTTCATGTATTGGGGAAGGAAATGGCAACCCACTCCAGTGTTCTTGCCTGGAGAGTCCCAGGGACAGGGGAGCCTGGTGGGCTGCCGTCTATGGGGTTGCACAGAATTGGACATGACTGAAGCGACTTAGCAGCAGCAGCTGGGATTGTTAATTTACTTAATAACTTTTAAGCATAAGTAAATTCTAACACTTTTACCAGTAAAATGGTAATTTATAAGCAGCTGACTTTGCCTACTGCAGGAACATTCATCTTTTAAGTTCAAAACCAAGGATATTCACCACTTGTATAGCTATTACATTATATATTTTATTGTATTATATTCCTTATCTCCGATGTAACAATCTAATACATAATGAGAAAAAGCAAAAGGCCCAAAGGAAAGAACAGATAATCCTAAAAGTTGCCCTTTTGCTTGCTCAAAAGCTTTAACTAATAACTGTAGTTATTAATAACTTATTAAGGGCTAGGGATTTGATGGGAATTTTATTGTCTCTATATTTTCCAATTACCCCCAATATACAGGTAAGGAAATTGAAGGCTTGATGGTCAATAAATCATCCAGAAGCCCATAGGAGTGAGTGGGTGAGGCAGCACCTTAGTGAGAGCTTTTTAAGCCTTTACTCTTCAGCTCTCAATCAGCCCAGGGACAGTACATTCAACCCCTGGGTGGATGTAGATGGAAAGCGTTTGATATCTGTCAAAGGACAAATATTTATCAGTCAGAGGTATTTGGCTTTAAGTAACAGAAACTCACACACATTAGCTTAAAAACAAGCAAAAGGAAATGGGCTGGAAGAACAATGCTGTATTTCGAGGAAGGCCTGAGCAACCCGTCTTCAGGAACAACAGAAATCAAGGAAGCTCTAGGATTTAAAAATTAAAATTATCAGTTGCCTATTATGCAAACACTGAGTGCTTTTTTCCTGGTTCTCTCAGCTTTGTTGACATATGGTTCAAATCTTTGCAAGAAATCCTGTGTACTGGCAATGATAGGCTTCCAGTGAGTCAGAGGTCTGTGTGTGGTGCTGTTACCTATTACCAGGGCCCAGGGTCACAGAGTGTACATATAGCTATAATGTTCAATTGTCTATGTCAGGGAGAGTGCTCAGAAAATGGTAAGACTGGGGAAAATGGTGTCATAAACGGGATAATATTTAGAATAAGACTATCCTGGAAAATCATTATATATATAAAAATAAATCATGATCTCTTCTGCACTGAAGATTGGCATTAAGGAAAGATGAGAACACACAGGGAAAGAGAACTTCTGACTGACTCTTCTACTCTTTTCACAGATGCTATGAGAATGTATAACAGGACAATTTTGTTGGCCTAGGAGAGTTTTGATAGACAGAGTGCCTGACGAACTATGGACGGAGGTTCGTGGCATTGTACAGGAAGCTGTGACCAAAACCATCCCCAAGAAGAAGAAATGCAAGAAGACAAAATGGCTGTCTGAGGAGGCCTTACAAATAGCTGAGAAAAGAAGAGAAACAAGAGGCAACAGAGAAAAGGAAAGATATACCCATGTGAATGCAGAGTTCCAAAGAATAGCAAGGAGAGGTAAGAAAGCCTTATTAGGTGATCAGTGCAAAGAAATAGATGAAAATAATAGAATGGGAAAGACTAGAGATCTCTTCAAGAAAATTAGAGATACAAAAGGAACTCATGCATATGAAATAGGCACAATAAAGGACAGAAATGGTAAAGACCTAACAGAAGCAGAAGAAATCAAGAAGAGGTGGCAAGAATACACAGAAGAACTGTACAAAAAACATCTTAATGACCCAGATAACTGTGATGGTGTGGTCACTCACCTAGAGCCGGACATCTTGCAGTGTGAAGTCAAGTGGGGCTTAGGAAGCATTACTACGAACAAAGCTAGCAGAGGTGATGGAATTCCAGCTGAGCTATTTCAAATCCTAAAAAATGATGTTGTTAAAGTGCTGCACTCAATATACCAGCAAATTTGGAAAACTCAGCAGTGGCAACAGGACTGGAAAAGGTCAGTTTTCATTCCAATCCCAAAGAATGGCAATGCCAAAGAATGTTCAAACTACCACACAATTGCATCATTTCACATGCTAGCAAAGTAATGCTCAAAGTAGGTTCACTTTGAGGTAGGTTTCAACAGTGTGTGAACTGAGAACTTCCAGATGTACAACCTAGATTTAGAAAAGGCAGAAGAATCATCCACTGGATCAGAGAAAAAGCAAAAGAATTCCAGAAAAAAAAAAAAAACCTACTTCTGCTTCATTGACTCTGCTAAAGTCTTTGTGTGGATCACAACAAACTGTGGAAAATTCTTAAAGAGATGGGAATACCAGATCACTCTACCTGCCTCCTGAGACACAGTTTAAGAAGCAACAGTTAGAACTGGACATGGAACAATGGACAAAATTGGACAAAATTGGAAAAGGAGTACATCAAGGCTGTTTATTGTCACCCTGCTTATTTAACTTATATGCAGAGTACATCATGCAAAATCCTGGGCCCGATGAAGCACAAGCTGGAATCAAGACTGCCAGAAGTATCAGTAACCTCGGATATGCAGATGGTACCACCCTAACGGCAGAAACCAAAGAGGAACCAAAGAACCTACTGATGAAGGTGAAAGAGGAGAGTGAAAAGCTGGCTTTTTTAAAACTCAGCCTTTGGAAAACTAAGATCATGGCATCATGGCAAATAGAGAAAAAATTGAAACAATGACAGACTTTCTTTTCTTGGGCTCCAAAAGCACTGCAGATGGTGACTGCAGACATGAAATTAAGAGATGCTTGCTCCTTGGAAGAAAAGCCGTGACAAACCTAGACAGCGTTTTAAAAAGCAGAGACATCACTTTGCTGACAAAGGTCTGTCTAGTCAAAGCTATGGGTTTTCCAGTTGTCATGGATGGATGTGGTGAGGGTTGAACCATAAAGAAGGCTGAGGGCTGAAGAATTGATTTCTTTGAATGTGGGGCTGGAGGAGACTCTTGAGAGTCCCTTGGACTGCAAGGAGATCAAACCAGTCAATCCTAAAGGAAATCAACCCTGAATATTCATTGGAAGGACTGATGCTGAAGCTGAAGCTCCAATACTTTGGCCACCTGATGTGAGGAGCCGACTCATTGGAAGAGAGTCTGATGCTGGGAAAGATTGAGGGCAGGAAGAGAATGAGGCAACAGAGAATGAGACTCAATGGACATGAGTTTGAGCAAACTCCAAAGACAGTGAAGGACAGGGAAGCCTGGGGTGCTGCAGTCCATGGGGTCTCAGAGTTAGACATGACTGAGAGACTGAACAACAACAAGGAGAGTGTTAGCTCCTGTTTTCCCGGAAGAAACTGTGATTGCTGGAGGAAGGGTTAATGTCAATTAGGCAACCAGAAAAGGCAATGAGAGAATGGGCTGAGGGCAACAGGGAGAACATTTCTGAGAAACTGAAAGAAAGCTGGTGTGCCTGTGACGCAAATAGCAAAAGGGACCATCAATTATCATGTGTTTTCACAGCCCTTTCTCTTTTATACGGACCCTTATCACAGTCACTGTTTTAACTTTTCTTCATGTGATTATTGAGTTAATCATAGCTCCTCTTCTCATAATCTTAAGGTATTGAACATATGTTTTAAAATGAGTAACATCCAAGGAATAAAAGGAAATTTGGGAAAAAATGAGGAACAGGAACCAGGAGAGGTTGAGCTTCCTGTTTGTTTTTGCTTACCATTGTATTCCCACTACTCAAACTCAGCGCCCAGTACCCAGCAGAGAAGCCTGAAGACACAGGCGGACTCTGAACCCACAGGGTCATATGGGCTCAGCTTCCATTTTCATTCTTGTGCCTTTAATTCAGAAATTTTACCATGTATGGGGGAAATGTCTGCATTCCCCACCTTTGTTCACTCAGCAGCAAGCTTTGAAGGGAGTGGGAGTGTGTAGCAGTTACTATTGTGGGTGTTTGTGCATATTAGTGTGTGTGTGTGTGTGTGTGTGTGTGTGGCCAGGGTGAATAGGAAGAATGCAGTCCAACACTTGAACAATTTTAAAGATAAATTTAAGACGTAAGATTTACCTGTTGTGATTTTGCTCTTTTACGTCTATTCAGGGGAGCTCAAGAAACCCAGAAAGACAATTCTAAAGGACGTATTTCCTGCATTCCCGCTGGTAACTCTTGTTTATTTACTGGTTAACATTTCCTACCTGACTGTTCTGACATCCAAGGGAATTCCCTCTTCAGATTTGTACATAAATTGCTAAGACAATAAATAACAACAAAGACAGCATATGTAAGTATCCCTTTACCAGTTGGAACTGTTGTTTGCTTTTCATTATTTTATAGAGAATCTATTGTAATCTTTGAAGATGACAGAGGGGATAAAGAGTATGGTTTGGTTAAGAAGAGAGTTTCACATTTAATCATGGTAATACATTTTTTGCTAATATGGAAAAGTATATATAATGCTGGCATATGATGCAGACTGATTCAATGTTAGCATTCCTTTCATGATCTCATCTCACCAGAGTGATGCTGTGTGATCAGAGCTTATATCTACTAAAACTTTGACAATGTGAATTTTCCAAATATTCTTCTAGATGATGTAAAGAATGATAAACTTGAAATGTAGGACAGTAGCAATTAAAAGAATAGATGCTAATGTATATAGTTAATATGATAAATATTAATATGTAATATAATTTAATTATTTATCATAAATAACTAAAATATATGGTGGCAAAGGGCTCTGAACATATTGCAAATTTGACTAAAAGATAACTATTTGAGATCCCTAATTGTAGAATAAAAAGTGAAATAAGAAAATCTTAAGGAAATAAAGCATATAATTAAAAATGAGCAAAAGATTCAAGGAATAAAAGGAAATTTGAGGAATAGGAAATATGAGAGACTAGCAATTTCCTCAAAACAGCATTAGACTTTGAGTAACCACCTTCTGTGATAAGCTATCCGCCAGTACCATTGGGACTAATCTCTTTTGAGTGGTTATTACTGCTTTGGCAAATCCTCGGGGCACTGGGAATAAACCTGGGGGAGGTTTAATATAAAAGTCGTAACACACTCCGCCTGAGGTCTTGAGTTCCTGCCATGTAGGAAGTTGCCATATGCATGATATCAGTGTTGATTCACAGTGGTCTAGCTGTCTTTGGAAGCTGTATGCTAGAAATAATCAAGATTCTGAGAATTTGTAAGAACAACCTGACTGCTGAATTGGATAAAACCAAGTAGTGGGTTAGTTCCTCAGTCATGTCCGACTCTTTGCAACACCATGGACCGTAGCCTGCCAGGCTCCTCTGTCCATGGACTTCTCCAGGCAAGAATGCTGGAGTGGGTTGCCATTCCTTTCTCCAGGGGATCTTCCCGACCCAGGGATCAAATCCAGGTCTCTTGCATTGCAGGTGGATTCTTTACCATCTGAGCCACCAGGGAAGCCCTCTACTTTGATTATGTAGAAAATAAATTAACAAAGCTAGCTATAGATGTGGTGAGGGCTGTTGGTCACCTGGCTAGCTGTAATGCTTCACTGAAGCTGACATCTGTTATGGCCAGTCATAAAGATTGTGAAAAATAATGAATATCTCTTCTCAGCTGTCATAATAGTTGCAACATTTTTGTGGGTGGTATATGGTGACTGCAGCCATGAAATTAAAAGACGCTTACTCCTTGGAAGGAAAGTTATGACCAACTGAGATAGCATATTCAAAAGCAGAGGCATTACTTTGCCAACAAAGGTTCGTCTAGTCAAGGCTATGGTTTTTCCTGTGGTCATGTATGGATGTGAGAGTTGGACTGTGAAGAAGGCTGAGCGCCAAAAAATTGATGCTTTTGAAGTGTGGTGTTGGAGAAGACTCTTGAGTCCCTTGGACTGCAAGGAGATCCAACCAGTCCATTCTGAAGGAGATCAGCCCTGGGATTTCTTTGGAAGGAATGATGCTAAAGCTGAAACTCCAGTACTTTGGCCACCTGATGCGAAGAGTTGACTCATTGGAAAAGACTCTGATGCTGGGAGGGATTGGGGGCAGGAGGAGAAGGGGACGACAGAGGATGAGATGGCCGGATGGCATCACCGACTTGATGGACGTTAGTTTGAGTGAAGTCCAGGAGTTGGTGATGGACAGGGAGGCCTGGCGTGCCGTGATTCATGGGGTCACAAAGAGTCGGACACAACTGAGCAACTGATCTGACCTGATAGTAATTTTGGTATGTTTGGAAGACTCATGAAATATTTTGACATATTCTTTTAGACATTTCCTCAGATCTTGTTTAAATTCTGAAATAATATTTTTATTGCAAATATCTATTTTTATTGTATTATGAACTTAAATTAAGAAAAAAATCAGAACTACACACAAAAACTGTATGTACAGGGACAACCATCATAACATTATCTAAGAGAGCAAAAAATTAAAGATCACCAAAATAGTCAATAAATTTGAAATAGATAAATAATTTCTAGCAAGTCATATAATAGACCACCCTGAGCTTTTCCAAAGATCGTATTTTTGAAGAATGCTTAAAGTAAAAAGACAATAATGAGAGGATTTAATTGTATCTAGTGCCATCTGAGGGCTTCCCAAGTGTGCTAATGGCAGAGAACCCGCCTGCCAACGCAGGAGACTAAGAGAGGTGAGTTTGAACCCTGGGTTGGGAAGATCTCCTGGAGGAGGGCATGGCAACCCACTGCAGTATTCTTGCCTGGAGAATCCTGTTGACAGAGGAGCCTGGTGCGCTGCAGTCCCTGGGGTCACAAAGAGTCGGACACGACTGAAGCGATTTAACAATGAGAGAAAAGGCAGGATCTACATTACAATATATAACAGAAAGTAAACAGTTAATACTGATCTACAGGTGATTTTTGTTTATTCCTTACTAAAGTTTCTGTCAAGTCTGACATCGTCGAGTCTGTTCAGCAGAGGTTCCTTTGTTTACTTACAAAGCTACTGCTGCATTCCAGCATCTTCCACAGTGAGGCTCAGATTTAGCAGGTGGGAAATAAGAACAGGCAAGTGCTGCTGTGGGGTCACAAGTTACAGCATCTGCTATTCTGAAACGTCAGCTTAACTCGATCACCAACAGATTCCATCATTTCATCTTCACTTGAATTTAAACTGACTTTCAGTATGGATGAAGAAGGGTTTCACAGGAGCGCCCTTTAGTTACAGAAAAGGAAAGAGGCAACAACTTGACCACGTAAGGATACTATTGGAGAAAGCTGGCCTGATGCTGTAATTACCAGAACAGTAAAATAGGCTTGGTAGGCTCAGCATGCTAAAAGCTTTACTTATTTAGCCCTCTCGGTAATACAGAAGGCAGATACTACTGTTATCTCCATTTTACAGAAAAGGAAACAGGTTTATACAAGTTGAGTCACTTGCCCAAGGTCACACAGCATGAAGTGGAAACAAGCTTCAAATCTGGGCAGTTTCTTCGGGATGTTTTTCTCTCACTAAGTACAAAATATAAGAATGAACACTCAGATGAAGCTGCATTTTAATCACCATCAACTTTGGCTGACTTGCAACCAGCCGTTCTTTTCAGTTCTTCTGCTTCCATCTAATAATGTAATGAAAGTCGTTCAGTTGTGTCTGACTCCTTGCGACCCCAGGGACTATACAGTCCATGGAATTCTCCATGAAATAATACTGAAGTGGGAGCCTTTCCCTTCTTCAGGGCATCTTCCCAACCCAGGTACTGAACCCAGGTCTCCCACATTGCAGGCAGATTCTTTACCAGCTGAGCCACCAGGGAAGCCCATCTAGCCATCCCCTAATTGTATCAGTTATTGAGTAGCCACTAGGATTTGAGTATCTAGCTAGGTATTCTGGGTGTAGAAAGGAATAAGACTTGGCTTCTGCATTCAGGCAGAGTTTAGTCTACCTGGACAGTCAGGTGCTCCAAAACCACAGTAAGATCCCTGCCAGCTGGGGGCCTCCAGAGTATATAGGGAGGGTACACAGGGAAAGACAATCTTCTTTTTTTTAACCGCTGATCCTCAGTGTTTTCAGACCTAAAATTGGAATAAATAATGCTTACCTCCTAAGAATGTGGGATGTATTAAATGAGCTAAGGCATGCAAACAGTACAAAGCCATGGTTATTATTACTTATATTATTATTTGATATTCATTTGCATCAAAATGGAAGGCAGGGGACTTCCCTGGTGGCCCAAGGGCTAAGACTCTGTGCTCCCAGTGCAGAGGGCCTGGGTTAGGGAATTAGATCCCGTATGCTGCAACTAAGACCCAGCACAGCCAAATAAATATTACATTAAAAACAAGGAAGGCAAGGGTAACCATAGCAGAAGTAGTTGAAATTTGTCTCCAATACCCACATGCATGCTCTTCTTCCCGCTCTCAGTTTTTGGATAATTGATAACAGGCTGTGAAATGATAGGTTATCTTTCTCAAGGGTATTTTACCCATTAAAAGGAGTTTTCTTAATGATTTGAGCCCCAAATGAGTGACCTTCTAATTAAAGGGTTTCATAAATTGTAACTTACTATGTTATACTCTGGGGCTATAGATTTGTATCTGTCTCTTAAAGACATCACAAAAGTGACTGACTTTTCTCCCTAGACTTTTCTTTATGTGAATTGCTTACATTAACTTCCTAATATTTTATGGTTTTGTTTTTAAAATCTAGCTCTTTGGTTTATATAAAACTTGTTTCTATGTATATTTGAAAGAAATCTTCTAAATGTACCTTCTTTTTTTCTGAAATGAATAGCCAATTACCAATCTGTTTTCTTTTGATAGTCTTTAATTTTAAAATATATATGGGTCTATTTCTGAATTATTTATTTTGTTCTATTAATCTATTTTGTATTAGTATGCAGTTTCTTAAAAATAGCAATGTTTTAGTTATCCTATTGGGTTGAATATTGTCTCCCAAAATTTATGTCCTTACCTGAACCTCAGAATGTGAATCTATTTGGAAACCATGCTTTTAAAGATGTAGTTAGTTAAGAAGAGGTCATACTGCATATAGGATGGGCACTTAATTCAACAAGATGATATCTTTGAAAGCAGATGAGCAGAGCCGTGCAGAGGGAAGATGTGTGATGGGACACCAAGAATACCATGGACTTCTGAGTCAGCGTTTGGAGTAATGTATCTGCAAGGAGATCCAACCAGTCCATCCTAAAGGAAATCAGTCCTAAATATTCATTGGAAGGACTGATGATGAAGCTGAAACTCCAATACTTTGGCCACCTGGTGTGAAGAACTGACTCATTTGAAAAGACCCTGATGTTGGGAAAGATTGAAGGCGGGAAGAGAAGGGGGCGACAGAGGATGAGATGGTTGAATGGCATCACGACACGATGGACATGAGTTTAAGTAAACTGCTGGAGTTGGTGATGGACAGGGAAGCCTGGTGTGGTGTAGTCCATGGGGTCACAAAGAGTCAGACACGACTGAGCGACTGAACTGAACTGCTCTGCAAGTTGGGGAAAATGCCATGAGTGGCCAGAAGCTTGACCCTTCAGAGAAGGCAAATGGACTTCCCACACAACTGTGGGAGAGTAAATTTCTGTTTTTTTCATGTCACCCAGTTTCTGGTACTCTATGGCAGCCGTAGGGAATGTACACAGTTTTTAATGCTCTTAAAGAAAAGTCTTATTTGGTTATCTGGTAGTGTATGTCAATTTTCCTCATCTTATAAAAAATGAGTATTAGTTATTACTGCCTTTTCATACGCCATGGCAAATTCTATTTGAATTTTTATTTTCATTACTTGGTTGTACTGGTTACTTCCAGAAGAACTCATATTTTCCAATACTGAGTCTTTCTTTTCAAGATGATTATTTTGCTATTTATTAGGTTATCTTTATGTCTTCAAAGAAGTTTTATACTTTTCTTAACAAAGATCTTGCAAATTTTTGTTCATTCCTATATATTCCATATTTTCTTTCTTTTTTTTGACAGCAATTATGTTTGGGATACTTTAATCTCTCATTATTTTTTTCCAACTGGTGATTGTTGGTATTTAGGAAAGCCATTTTTATTGTGGATGATCTTGTATTTGGCTACTTAACTGAACTCTCATTATTCCAATAATTTTTTAGAAGACTATTTCTCATTTGCTAGGAAGATAATTGTCATCTTCAGAGAAAGAATTTTGTTTCTTCCACTTTAGTTTTTAGATATCATTTATATGTTTTGCCTTGTGGTGATGACCAACACCTCCAGAACAAGGTTGAAAACTGTAATGATATATGTATCCTTGCTCTGATCTTAACTTCAGTGGAAATAATTTTTATGTTTTACAATTAAAAATAACTAATGCAAGTGTTATCCAAGTTAATCCAGTGGTCATGTACGGATGTGAGAGTTGGACTGTGAAGAAGGCTGAGCGCCGAAGAATTGATGCTTTTGAACTGTGGTGTTGGAGAAGACTCTTGAGAGTCCCTTGGACTGCAAGGATATCTAACCAGTCCATTCTGAAGGAGATCAGCCCTGGGATTTCTTTGGAAGGAATGATGCTAAAGCTGAAACTCCAGTACTTTGGCCACCTCATGCGAAGAGTTGACTCATTGGAAAAGACTCTGATTGGGGGCAGGAGGAGAAGGGGACGACAGAGGATGAGATGGCTGGATGGCATCACTGACTCGATGGACGTGAGTTTGAGTGAACCCCGGGAGTTGGTGATGCACAGGGAGGCCTGGCGTGCTGCGATTCATGGGGTTGCAAAGAGTCGGACACGACTGAGCGACTGAACTGAACTGAACTGAATGCAAGTTTATACATATTTGCAATCACATACGTATTTATAGGAAAATTCTTATTCTAGCATATTTTCCTTTTCTTTCCTTACAGTGATAAGCTTTTGTTTAGTTGAGTAAAAATAAATATGAATTCCCTGCCCGCCCCCTAAAAAAGTAAAAGAGAGACATGAGGCTTTCATGAACCCTGAAGAGTAGATGGATATTTCTACATGGCACCATCTTTCTATCACTGCAGACTCATCACAAGAGATGATGGTTCCAGGGACTCCCTGTGGTTGTCTGTTCACTCTGGAGGGTAAGACAGCTCTACATATAGTCCTCTGCACTTTTCTAAAACAGTCTCTAACGTGATTCACCCGAGATTTCCTTTGTCAATGTTCTGGGGAATTCTCTTTACCTCCACTTGTTTCTTTTGTCTATTGTATTTCTATTTTTCAGCTGATTCTTCATTTTGGAAAGGCATGTTATTTTCTAACTTCATGTAAAAGGTAATGGGAGAAAAATTTCATGAGATATTATAAGTATGTGTCTATTTTATTTTCTTCCTTGAGTGATAGCTTGCAAGTAATAGAATTCTTTGGAAATAATTTTCCTTCAGAATTTTGAAGGTATTTCTCCATTGAATTCTAAATTCCAATATTGCTGTTGACATTTCAAAATCATTCTAATTTTTAAAATTTCTTGTTTAATTGTTCTGGTTAGACATTCTAGTATATTCTAATACCTAATCCTATATATGTAGCCAAAGCCCTGTTTTTTTCCCTCCAACCTGAAAAAATGTAGGTATATTTTTGGTCTTCAGTATTTTAAAAAATTTAATGGTAATGGGTTTTTATGTGTCTTTATTTTCACCTATTGTGTTAGACCTTCATGAGCCTTTTCAAAATGGAAAATATTTTGGTTTGGGGAAATTTTCTTGGATCATTTCATTGATATATGCCTCCTCTCTCTTTCTGTTGGTTTTTCTGGAATTTTTGTTATTTTGGTGTGAACCTCCTGAACTTGTCTTTTGATTTTCTTATCTTTTGTTTCCTATTTTTAACCTCTATTTGTTTGCTTGTTGTTACTTTTTTGTTGCTGTTTGTTGTTCAGCCGAGTCCAACTCTTTGCTACCCCATGGACTGCAGCATGCCGGGCTTCCTTGTCCTTCACCGTCTCCCGGAGCTTGCTCAAACTCATGTCCATTGAGTCGGTGATGCCATCCAACCATCTCATCCTCTGTTGTCCCCTTTTCCTCCTGCCTTCAATCTTTTCCAGCACCAGGGCCTTAATGAGTTGGTTCTTCATATAAGGTGGCCAAAGTATTGGAGCTTCAGCTTCAGCATCAGTCCTTCCAATGAATATTCAGGACTGATTTCCTTTAGGATGGACTGGTTTGATCTTGCTGTCCAAGGGACTCTCAAGAGCCTTCTCCCACCCCACAGTTCAAAAGCATCGATTCTTCAACACTCTGTCTTTTTATGGTCCAACTCTCACATCCATACATGACTACTGGAAAAGCAGTAGTTTTCAGATGTTTTGTGAGCCTTAACTGTCTGCTCATAATTAATAATAATGGACCAAAAAGTTGACTGGAAACTCCAAATGTATACATATAGCTTATATGCTATATATATGGAGATCTGAGTGAACCAATTGTTAAGGCATTGTCAAAGTCAGAATCTGTACATCTTTCATCTTGGGTAGTCAGGTTCCTCAGCTGCTGCTGCTGCTAAGTCGCTTCAGTCGTGTCCGACTCTGTGTGACCCCATAGACAGCAGCGCACCAGGCTCCCCCGTCCCTGGGACTCTTCAGGCAAGAACACCGGAGTGGGTTGCCATTTCCTTCTCCAGTGCATGAAAGTGAAAAGTGAAAGTGAAGTCGCTCAGTTGTGTCTGACTTCTAGCGACCACATGGACCACAGCCCACCAGGCTCCTCCATCCATAGGATTCTCCAGGCAAGAGTACTGGAGTGGTGTGCCATTGCCTTCTCTAAGTCTTCTAATCTTTTTAAAGGCAGGACTCTGACTTTCAGGTATTGGGAGCTGAGCTGGGGAATGGGACTAGAGAGCACAGTCTCTGCAGTTAGTAATCAATGAATATAAATTCATCTCATTTTCACAGAGTACCTAGAACTTCAACTGTGCTGATATCTCCCATCAATAAATCTGCAGTCATCTGCTATGGTAGCACAGGAGCAGGTGCCTAGGGATTAAGACTAGAACTGGATTCTAGATCATTTCCACATAATCTTCTTTATTTAAGTGATGTAACTGCCCCAGCCCCAGTCAGACCTAATTCCATTAATTTACATGATGCTTTTGAGCATTCTGTAGAGTAAATCACCTTGTTTCTCAACTTCTACTGCTTTAAAGACCCACATTTGTAATGCATCTTTAATGCATTTGCTTTCCAATTTACAATATTTTGGAATATTTATCTCAAAACAAAACAAAACAAAACACCTTTTCTCTTTCCCCTCTTCCTCATGGGGTTATTTATTTGAAAACTTCTTCATTCTGGTTTTACTGGGATTACATAAGAGTGAAGGTACTGCGTTTTGGGCAGAATAGTGGAGTGGGTAGCCCTGCCTTTCTCCAGGGGATCTTCCTAACCCTGGGATCAAACCCAGGCTCCTCCATTGCAGGCAGATTTTTTTTTTAACCATCTGAGCCATCAGAGAAGCCCCAAAATGCTGAAGTGGGTAGTCTGTCCCTTCTCCAGTGGATCTTCCCCACCCAGGAGTGGAACCAGAGTCTCCTGCATTGTATTATAAAACATGTTTCATGGCTTAACATATTTGTTGTATGTAGCTGAATTTAAGAGGCTTCCCTCATGGCTCAGATGGTAAAGAATCTGTCTGCAGTGTAGGAGACCCAGGTTTGAGCCCTGGGTTGGGAAGATCCTCTGGAGAAGGAAATGGCTACCCAGTCCAATCTTCTTGGGGCTTCCCTGGTAGCTCAGATAGTAAAGAATCTGACTGAAATGCAGGAGATCCAGGTTCAATCCCTGGGTCAGGAAGATCCCCTGGAGAAAGGAATGGCAACCCCTTCCAGTATTCTTGCCTGGAGAGTCCCATGGATGGAGGAGCCTGGTGGACTACTCTCCATGGGGTCTCAAAGAGTCAGACATGACTGAGCGGCTAACACACACACACACACACACACACACACACACACAATAGGGACTTCCCAGGTGGCTCAGTGGCAAAGAATCTGCTTGCCAATGTAGGAGATGCAGGAAATGGATTTGACCTCTGGGTTGGGAAGATCCCCTGGGGAAGGAAATGGCAACTCACTCTCGTATTCTTGCCTGGAGAATCCCAGGGACAGAGGAGCCATGGGGTTGCAAAGAGTTGGACATGACTGAGCATGCACTCACGGCTTAAATAGATGTTTCTTCAGTCTGACATTTTAAACCTAAGACTTTTTTTAAAATGTGTTGCAAAGATTTTTTTTTAAACAGGTAATATGTCCATCAAGAAATCTGAGTTGATCAGACTCATTATTCTGAATAAATTTTAAAGGAAAGGTGCTGAAAGACATTTGACTTAAAAATCTTTGTCTCAGTGATATAAATTGTTTTAAAACAAGAATGTGATTAGTCTACATGGTCTTGTTTCATGGTATAGTGCAATATTTTCTTCCTTTTAATGGCTGGCCCCATTCTCAGGCTAAATTTGGTGTTAGTGCATTTACATTTGGCCCACCAGGCACAACTCTACCAAGATGTCCTGTAGTCTTACCATGCTTTAGTTCCACATGCTTAGGTTAGTGGTGCATTCAAAATTTCTATCTCGGTTAAAATCTTGTGGAGGATGATGTGTCTAACGGCAAGTTAGAAAATTCCTTATTACCTGGGATCTTTGAGCATTTTAATATATAAGGGAGATCTTACAGGTTGTCCCCTTTTCCCTTCCCTTACCTGATTTTATTCAGGTAAAAGGCAAAATTACACCCATCTTCAAGGGGATGAATCATAATGGATCTTGGCCAACCCCTGTCATCTCATACTCCTGGCCTGTGATTTGTTTAGGAGTGGGTGTGAGACCAGCTTTTGCCAACAAAATGTAAGAGAGAGTCCAATGCAGGGCTAATGAGAAATATTGCTCTCTCTGATAAAAAAGAGAAGCCAGAACAATCTCTTTGTCCTTTCCTTTCTTGGATTTTATCATGTAAAGGTAGGATGCTTGAAGCTGTGCTGACCATCTTGTAACCCTGATATGCAAGTCAAGAGAATATGGAGAAATGGAACACTCATCTGTGAAGCTGGAAACATAACCAGCCCTGGAACTGCTTCCCTCCAGACTGCTTTTTATGACTTAATTTAATACACTTATGATTTAAGATACTTTTATCCAGTCTACTTTAAACCAAAAGTATTTTAACTGGAAAAATGGTAAAATGTGAGGTGTTTGGTGGTCATCAAGTGATGAGATGGTAATCAATATCTTTAAACCTGTTTTATCATTTACAAATTGGAGTTAACACTCACCACTTAGGGATTTATTAGAATTAAATGAGGTAATTTAGATTTAAAATGAGGGGGTGTGTGGGAAGCATGTCACAAGGTAAAAGATATATGTCTACATACAGCTGATTCACTTTGTTGTACAACAGAAATTAACACAACATTGTAAGGCAATTATACTCCACAAAAAATAATAACATTTTATAAAGTAAAATAAGGTGCTTTTCTCAGTGTCTGGTAGCTGGTAATCTCTAAATAAATAATAGTAAACCTTATCTTAATTAAGACATCTAGCTTCTTTCATTTTAATAATTGTCTTAATAACACTCATTTTTTGGCCTAATGAGACTATATCCACTTTGGAAGCAAGCCCAAGCTTATGCGTATCTTTTCATGTCCAGTATGAGGCACAGGATAAATGTTCCATAAAATTAATGAAACACAGTGAACATAGTAGGCATGGAATGCCTTTTTATTAAGTTAATGAATAAAAGGGTGAGTGAGTGAATTAGTGCGAATTGTCTACAGTGTCTATTGATTACCCTAAATTGTTAGAAGGAAAGGTGACATCACATCCAAGTAAGTTCTGTGAAAATTTTGACAGAGTTCCTCGAGAGAAGGTGGGATGGGACGGCAATGTGAGCTCTATACAGAACGTTGCGCCGTGCCCCTTACGATAAAGCGGTCCGCCGCATCCTGGGGAAGTATCCTGGAGCTGCGCAAGCAAAATCTCTTTGAACTGTGCTAGGACAGAGCTTGTCTCTCACCCTGTCTGGAATTTTATCTTAGAATCTTACAGGCTTATGCAGCATTAAATTTCATTTTATAGAATACACATTTAGCATTTTGCCATAAACAGAACTCATTAAAACAAATGGAATGTACCAGAGAGGTTTCTACAGAACAAGGTGTTCCTTGAAAAGCCCATGGCCTCTGTAATTCTCTTCTCTTTCTGAACAGATGGTTCATTCTGGGCACCAAGCAGAGCTCCAAATCCAATGTCATCATCTGCTGGTCCCAATCTTATCACAACAGTTTGTATTTTTAAAGGAAATACATAAAACTGAAAGATAATATTCTTTTCATTTGCTCACAGGAAACAAGCATTGTGTTTTTTACTGAAAAGTTCTGGCTCGCACAACCCTTGACATCGCAACTGATCTCAAAGCCCATTCTTGTTTTGGAATTTTTTGAAAGTTTGATTGCAAGTTCTGCAGAAACCATGATTTAAAAAGCAAGAGCTCAAACTGTTTCTGATGCTGGTTCAACAGGATCCAAGGTACCTCAGGTCAATGTAAAGGAAATGACTTAAACCAATGATCAAACTTGTGTAATGTCCTCGAGAAAGAAGTAAGTGATTTATGTCTGAATATTTTATGAACCCAAAGGCTGAATCTGAGAGAAACAGCTCTGAAAAGCCAAAGACCTTGAAGAATTAATGGTATCATTTCTTTGGTTACTCTTCTGGAGAGGCACTAAAAGAGTCTGGGGATGGTATCTGAGGTTAAGGGGTAAAGCCGCTAACGGGACAGCACCGTACAGTTTCATCATCATATGTAGATAAGCTGAAAGACGACCTTTGCTGAGTCTTCAAGCCCCAGTCACTGGAAGACTCATCTTGTGGTCTGATACGGAATGTCTGTTCACAGATTTGTGAATCAGTGATGACAGAAGGGAGAGTGTGGTTGACAGGTGGAACCTGACTGCATTGAGAAAATTTTCAGCTGTGGTAAAACTAGTGAATGGAGGGCTTAAGCTCCAGTGAGAGATAGGATTCAGTGAACAGCCTATAAAGCAGGGTGTGCAAAATGTTTGAGAATGACAGTGTCACTCTCTGTCCTGAGATGGAGACTCTGTTTGTATGTTTGACACTGATGATGGAGGTGTGCAGGACAATATCTCATCCTCCTAAAATTGTTGCTTAAATGAAATTACGCCTATAACAAAGACAATACTTGTCGTCATATGTGAGGCAAAAGTAGCTATCAAGCAGAGGCAATTATTTAGAGTGTCTTCAGACAGTACTCTAAATCAGATAGCTATGATAGGAGCAGGCCAACCATTCCATCTCAGACATCCATGATTTACTGATTCTGATTTTTATAGCAAGAGAGAATGGATAAAAGAATTTCTGACATGGAAAGAGAGAATCATCTTTCATTCCACATCTATCAAGACTCCTTTAAAAGCACTGGAAAATGTCCAGCAAAGTTGAAGCCAGTGCTGATCGTTAGACTCGGAGTTCATTGACACACAGTATGTCTGAGATTGTACAGAAGTTACCTGGTGGCCAAGTCTATCTCAAAAACTCTCCCTCCCACTCTTCTCCTCCCCATTACAGATGGCCAACTTTCTATTGACTTCTTTCAAAATTTCCAACAAAGGTTAGGGATGGTTGGCTACTTGAGAAAAATCGAGCATATTAAAGGACGTGGCTAAGCTACTTACTATTTTCAAAATTTGAAGAGGAATATTTCAGACAGAACAGAGTAAAACAGAAAGAAAAGAAAGTCTTTTAAAGTTGCATCGAGGGGCACAGGAAGATAAGAACCCACCTGCAGAAATGGGAAGTTGTGGCACATGGATTTTTTTTTTTACTGGTATTTGAAACTCCTCATACACAAGATTGAACTTCTTCCCAAGCAAGCCTTCTCTAGTTTTACCTCTCAGTAAGTGGCATCAATATCTTCCCAGCAATATAGACTCACACATAAGAGCCATCTTTGAGCCCTCCTCCCCCTCCATCCCCAATATTCAACAGGTTATCTAAAGTTCTATTGATTCTATCTTGTCAGGGTTTCTCACGTTGCTTCTCTCTTTCCCATTGCCATATCTACCTTCTTAGTACAAGTCCTTAACTTCCGACCACCAGGTCTAGAGTGTTTGCCAATATCAACAATCAATTCTTTTTTTTTTTTTTTTTAGTAGCTGCCATACCTTCTTGTGGTATCCTAGGCACATGTTTGGTCTTTGGCTCACATCCCTGGCACAGAGCTCCTAAAACCCTTGGATTTTCCTGAGTGATAAGGGTGAGGAAAAAAAAAAAAGCTTCTTTTGTTCTAATGAGGTGACTCTTAGGGATCCCTAGATACCTTCAGGATGGTGTTATGTCATCAGAAAGCCCAAGCCTTGATTAGAAGCTTAGAAATTTTAGCTCTGCTTTCCCAGTCTCCTGGAAGGGGAGGGTCTGGAGATTAAGTTAACCACCTGTTATTTAGGTTATATAATAACCTCCTGTTATTTAATCAATCGTGTTTATGTCATGGAAATCTTAAATGACGGGGTTTGGAGAGCGTCTTGGCTGGTGAACACATCTGTATGCCAGAAGGGGGCACGCCCCACCTCTAAGGAGACAGAAGCTCCTGCACTCAGGACCCTCTGAATCGTGCCCTGGGTGCCTCGTCCCCTGGCTGTTCATTTCTATCTTTATAATACCTTTTCTAATAAACCAGTAAACGTAAGTGAAGTGTGTTCCTGAGTTCTGTGAGTCATGCTAGCAGCTAATTGAACCTGAGGAAGGGATTGTGGGAAACTCTAATTTATAGCTCGTCGGTCAGAAGTATGAGAGACTGAGAATTTGCAGTTGGAATCGGAAGTGGAAATGATCTTGTGGATTTTGTGGGTTTTCTGGATCTTCCTGCTAAGATTCATGACCCCTTGAGAGGGCACCCAGACAAATTTTCCACATATTATCCATCTTCATTTCACATAAAATGCCAGGAACCGGCACCTTGTGAATCAGCTCGGTTGCTCAGTTGTGTCCAACTCTTTGCAACCCCATGGAATACAGCACACCAGGCTTCCCTGTTCATCACCAACCTTGTGAATATCAGACTGGAAAATGATATACCATTCAATATGTATTATTATATCATGTATATGTACTATTACTGCCATTTAGAAATTATAAAATAAATTAGAAATCTGAAAAAAAACATAATTAGATAACCCCTAAAAATATGTTTATTATATGGTCTACTAAATCTAGGTCATATATTGAATTCTAAGCTTATACGACTGAGCGACTGGACTGAACTGACTGAAGCTTATACGGCTTTAACTTTCTTTGGCAGACTTATCTGAAAATTCTTTAAGTCTCTGAAATAGGCAAACTAAGATCATCTGGTTTTAATTAGCTTATTCAAGACATAGTGAATTACGATGGTCAGTGGCAATTAACACCAGTTTTTAGGGAATAAAGTAAATCACGCTCTGGGCATTGCCAAAATATGTTATTTTGATTGTTTTGACTTCAAACAAGCTAGTTCTTTCAAATGATTCAGTAAATAAACTTGATCTTACTCCAAGCTTCCCCCAAATTTTAACCACAGAAATCCTTTCAATTGCATTACTTTATTTTAAAACAAGATATAGATAGAATAGAATTTGGTATAGAATTTGGAAACTCGACACACAAATGAAAATAAATTATCTTACAAAGTAAAAAAGAGATAATTTTTGTATACAAGAAATGTTTATACAGCCACTATGTGCCAGGCAAAAACTTTTCAAGACTTCAAATGTAATCTAAGGATGGCAATGGGAGATAATCTGATAAATAAGAGGCTACAGCATCAGAGCCTGTTCAATGCTTTCCTGGTACCCAGAGGAAAGGCCAGTATAGGCTTTACCGGATACAATTTCAGTTGAGATTAAAGACAGAATTACCAGAGAGAACAAGTCAGCTTTGTACCTCAGTTCAGTTCAGTTCAGTTCAGTCGTTCAGTCGTGTCCGACTCTTTGTGACCCCATGAATTGCAGCACACCAGGCCTCCCTGTCCATCACCAACTCCCAGAGTTCACTCAGACTCACGTCCATCGAGTCGGTGATGCCACCCAGCCATCTCATCCTCTGTCGTCCCCTTCTCCTCCTGCCCCCAATCCCTCCCAGCATCAGTCCTTTCCAATGAGTCAACTCTTTGCATGAGGTGGCCCAAGTATTGGAGTTTCAGCTTTAGCATCATTCCTTCCAAAGAAATCCCAGAGCTGATCTCCTTTAGGATGGACTGGTTAGACCTCCTTGCAGTCCAAGGGACTCTCAAGAGTCTTCTCCAACACCACAGTTCAAAAGCATCAATTCTTTGACGCTCAGCTTTCTTCACAGTCCAACTCTCACATCCATACATGACCACAGGAAAAACCATAGCCTTGACTAGATGGACCTTTTTTGGCAAAGTAATGTCTCTGCTTTTCAATATGCTATCTAGGTTGGTCATAACTTTCCTTCCAAGGAGTAAGCGTCTTTTAATTTCATGGCTGCAATCACCATCTGCAGTGATTTTGGAGCCCAGAAAAATAAAGTCTGACACTGTTTCCCCATCTATTTCCCATGAAGTGATGGGACCAGATGCCATGATCTTCGTTTTCTGAATGTTGAGCTTTAAGCCAACTTTTTCACTCTCCACTTTCACTTTCATCAAGAGGCTTTTGAGTTCCTCTTCACTTTCTGCCTTAAGGGTGGTGCCATCTGCATATCTGAGGTTATTGATATTTCTCCTGGCAATCTTGATTCCAGCTTGTGCTTCTTCCAGCCCAGCATTTCTCATGATGTGCTCTCCATATAAGTTAAATAAGCAGGGTGACAATATACAGCCTTGAAGTACTTCTTTTTCTATTTGGAACCAGTCTGTTGTTCCATGTCCAGTTCTAACTGTTGCTTCCTGACCTGCATATAGGTTTCTCAAGAGGCAGGTCAGGTGGTCTGGTATTCCCATCTCTTTTAGAATTTTCCACAGTTTATTGTGATCCACACAGTCAAAGGCTTTGGCATAGTCAATAAAGCAGAAATAGATGTTTTTCTGGAACTCTCTTGCTTTTTTCGATGATCCAGTGGATCATCATGTAGGACCAAATATCTCTATAATTTGCCCAGTTAAAAATTACTTAACCTGGGCTTCCCTGATAGCTCAGCTGGTAAAGAATCCACCTGCAATGCAGGAGACCCCCTGTTCGACTCCTGGGTTGGGAAGATTGCTGGAGAAGGGATAGGCTACCCACTCCAGTATTCTTGGGCTTCCCTTGTGGCTCAGCTGGTAAAGAATCCACCTGCAATGCAGGAGACCCCCTGTTCGACTCCTGGGTTGGGAAGATTGCTGGAGAAGGGATAGGCTACCCACTCCAGCATTCTTGGGCTTCCCTTGTGGCTCAGCTGGTAAAGAATCCACCTGCAATGTGGGAGACCTGGGTTCGATCCCTGGATTGGGAAGATCCCCTGGAGAAGGGAAAGGCTACCCACTCCAGTATTCTGGCCTGGAAAATTCCATGGACTGTATAGTCCATGGAGTCGTAAAGAGTCAGACACGACTGAGCGACTTTCACTTCACTTTACTTCACTTCAACCAATGGATTTACTTAATATATTTATAAAAAGATAATCCAAGGTTATTGACTTTAGGAGGAGAACTCAGATTAACTGGTTTCAGATTAAGAAATTTTTCCCAACTGGCTTCCTGCCAAGTTGTTAATAAATATGCAGACCCAATCAAATACAAAAGTGGTGTTTCTTTTGTGCAACTTGGCTTGCCTTTTCCTGAAAGTTATCAGTGAGGGCACGGCACTGATTTATCTATCAAACCATTTTATGGGCCAGAGGGCTTTTCAAGGAGATGTGCCCATATGTTACCTTCACAAGTCTGAGTCTTGGGAGCTGTTCCTAACTGATGTTGATGGTGGGGTTGTCCACCGTCCAGCCCTGCTGGCTAATCCACTTCCAAACAGCAGCTGAGGAGATGCAGCCAAGGTCCTCCGTACAGACCCGTATACTGACTGGAGGAAGCCCTAGGAGAAGGCTTGGAGCAAAAGGGAGAAAAGTCCAGGCTTTTGAGAGACAAATCTGACTGTGGAAGCCTTGAGATCTCATCACTGCCCCTGGAATTCTGCCATGGGGGGAAAATTCATTTCTGCTGGATGAGAAGAAAATAGTGAATTTAACTCATCTTATGTCCTCCGTTACCATTAGCGTGGTCCTCATCAACGTGCAATTACTGAGTGCCTACTGGGTGACAGTGAAGGATGGGGAAGCCAGGCATGCTGCAGGCCATGGGGTCTCAAAGAGTTGGACACGACTTAGCAACTGAACAACTGGGTACATGCCCTTTAACTAGGGAATATGCAGCTCTTGTAAACCATGGAAAAACAATGGAGAATTTTTAGGAGATTTAACAGAGAAATGAGTAGTCATATATTAAGCATAAAAATTTTAGGTAAATACACACATTTGTGTAAAATGAATGAATATTGATAGCCAGATGGCTATTTTGGCTTTGAATTAGTCTCCAGACTGGAAATGACATGTTCCAATTAAGAACAGGTGATCATAAGTATATAGTTAAAGCAATACAATATTTTAAAAGCATTTAGCAATCTTTTTCAATAGTTACTGAATGAACTACTATCACATTAAGCTTAAAAAAATAAGTGCTACTTAATAAAGATAAGTTATGAAGATATTTTAGGTCCTCAGAGTACTATGGTCTTTAAATCCAGAGCATTATTGGGACATTTCCTTCCCATCAGTGATCCCATGAATTTCTGGGACCAATCAGATAACTGAGATAAGCACTGTTTCCTAATATCTGTAAGCTCTCTGGCCTCTAACATATCTCTTTGGAAATGGAAATATTAAGGACAAAGTGAAGTATAGTTATGGTCCCCTCAGAATTCTGGATCTCTAAACTTCTAGGTAAGTTATATCAGATTCAAACAAGGAGGAGGTTAGAGAAAAACTATCTTTTGGGGAAGGAGAGATGCTGTCTTTATTTGAAGTCCTGCCTCCCTTCTGTCGGGGAGTGGTCCTCTCATAGCAGCCCTTCCCTGCTCCGGCTTTATCCCAGGCCTGATTAGAAGCCATGGGCCTCTGTCCCTGGTCACCAAGGTGAGCAAGTTTACCCAAGGGCAGGCTCACGCTTCCTTCCTGCCACCCACCATTCAACACCCAGAAGAGTTTTCTCAAACCTTGTTACACAGCTCAGCGCAATGTAAGAGCTGCTAAAGGGAAGCGAAGTCACTCGCTTGTGTTCAACTCTTTGTGACCCCGTGGACTGTAACCTACCAGGCTCCTCTGTCCATGGGCTTTTCCAGGCAAGAATACTGGAGTGGGTTGCCATTTCCTGCTCCAGGGAATCTTCTCAACCCAGGGATGGAAGCCTGGTCTCCCCGTTGCAGGCAGATGCTTTACCATCTGAGCCACCAGGGAAGCTACCAAGATCTACTAAATATACAATAAATATGACTTTCCCAAGATCCAGAGAGATAGCCCCCTGAGAAGCTAAAGTCTTCCTGAGGGAACCTCTCTTGATACATCCATGTTCCTAATCTGGCTCCTCCCATTCCATGCTTCGTTTTTCTGACTTTGCAAATCTATCCCCTCTCTTTCGGGAAATGTGCCTCTTAACCACAGTGGTTGATCTCCTTCCACAGTCCCCACAGTCCGTGCTTCTCTTCCATGGAAGTACTTTTTTTTTTTTAATCTGAGACATTCATGTCAAAGTAACATACTTGGTGGGTTAGGGAGAGGGTCAGTGGTCTACGCTGATGTTTCCTGAGTAGCTTGGCAACAGCCAGGATGGACCTGAGTCCTCCAGTCCCCTCTCAATCTGAGAGCACACTGGGAGTCCACGAACGGCGGCTTTGTGCAGTGAGGACTATTTAAAGCCCACACACACGTGCACTCTCACACACACGTGCACATACACTCCCAAAGCACATCTCAATTCTGATAAATGGTGAATTCCAATCCTACGATAGAATAGAGAAATATTTTCCTCCTTCATAACCAAACTTCACATTTTTTTTAGGTTAATACCAAAAATGCTATTCCCTTTCTTTCATTGTTTCCTTTTAACGATTAATGCCTTTTCTTCACAAAGACCCTATGGAAGCTTAGAGATTCCTTCAGGTTTTCTAGAAGGAACCTGGGTCTCCCACATTGCAGGCAGACACTTTACCGTCTGAGCCACCAGAGAAGCTACCAAGAGCTACTAAATACACAACAAATATGACTTTCCCAAGGTCCAGAGAGGTAGCCCCCAGGAAGCTGAAGTCTTAGAGGAGGTTTTATGCTTCAAGTTACCTTTTTTTCCAGTTACATTTTTAGCACAATAAAACTCAAGAGATTCATTAATTCCTCATTTATTCATTGATTCATTCAACAGATGTTTGTTGAGTGCCACTTGGTTCTTGGGGGGAAATATTGTATAAACATAAACAAGCCATGCTTTCAGTCCACAGACAGCTCACAGATTAAGTATAATACCAAGTGGAACGTGCCTTAAAAGGTGCTAAGCGGATATAGAAAAGCTCCAATTAAATTTTCCTTGGAGAGTCATGGTCCTATTTCTCACTTATTTTGATAATGTGAAGTAGTAATTCACTTGTGAGAGAACCGTTTCTTTTTTCCTTATTATGTATTCGTACTGCACTGTCTCTCAGAACTTACATTTGGGTTTTGGAGATGTATGTGTGTTCTCTTCAACAGCCCTCTGTGTTCAACTGGGAGAAGAAACCACCACACCTTCAACTTAAGGGTGATGGGTGGTGTCACAAAGGGTGAGTAGACCCGAGAGATCCCCAGTGACCTGGGCATATTCCGAAATATTTTCACTTCATCTTAAGGATTAATGAATCTTACATCGTAAGTATCAGCTAATTTTGTCAACTTCACCCTTGCAAAAATAAAAAAGCTGTGACCCATGGTGCACATATAGCTACTCTCTCACTTCTATAACTCTCCGAGGCCTCCTGCTCTTCTGGATTCACAGCTTTCTCAGGTGGGGAAAGAGGAAAGGGTCAAATGTAGGGGAAGGTCAGTGATGGTGTGAATCTAAAATCCATTCATCCATTTACCCTTTGAATAGCTGTTAAGCGCTTTGCTCTGGAGTGGGCTCTGAAGACATAAGGTTCAGTAACAACACACACAGATACTGTGGCAAGCTGCTAGATGTTCCCCAGGTTCAACCTCCTTGTCTTTCCTAGTATACATGGGTGCGAGCTAACTCCTACATTTCCCAGATTTCTTTTTGTTGCAATTATTAATGACCATGTGAGTAAGTTGTGGCTGATAGGTTGAGCCTAGAAGCAACGTTTCTTCTTCAGGGACTCTGACCTTTTAAAGGATCACTGAACACACGCTGCTCTGGTCCTTTACTCTTCTAACTGACAGAGAGACAGTAAGACACCGACAGCCCTCTTCAGTCAGGACAGAGGCCTGTGCTGAGGAGAGCAGCCATCCCACCACCCTGGATTGCCCTCACCTGTGATGTTACACGAAAGAGAAATACACTTGCAGCCTGTATAAGCTGCATTATTTGTGGTTTTCTTTATTAAAACATTTTAGTCTGTTTCTTCATTAACACAGTCTCTGATAGCTCAGTTGGTAAAGAATTCACCAGCAATGCAGAAGACCCCGGTTCAATTCCTGGGTTGGGAAGATTCCCCTGGAGAAGGAATAGGCTACCCACTCCAGTGTTCTTGGGCTTCCCTGGTGGCTCAGATGGTAAAGAATCTACCTGCCATGTGGGAGATCTGGGTTTGATCTTTGGTTTGGAAGATCCCTTGGAGAAGGGAAAAGCTACCCATTCCAGTATTCTGGCCTGGAGAATTCCATAGACAAAGGAGCCTGGCAGGCTACAGTCCATGAGGTCACAAAGAGTCAGACATGACTGAGAGGCTTTCATTTTCACTTTTTCTGCCTTCATGGAGTTTACAAACTACAAGAAAATTTAGACATTAATCAAGTAATCTCAAAATGAGCATATTCTTATAAATTGAGATAGAAATTATGAAAGATAAAAAAGTGGTACTATTAGAGCATATAATAAGGCAATCCCACAGTGTGAGGGGTCAGGGAAGATTCAAGAAAGAACAAGAATGAAGTGAACAAAGTCCTTGAATATTTAAAAATAGTAATTTTACTTAGAGCTAGCTTTTAAAGGCTATAACCCAAATATTCTTCTGCATGAATTTTTCTGCCTGATGTGGTCCTTGGACTTGAGGGAGAAATTACAAATGCCTTGTATATAGAATAGTCAAGTAAAGCAACGCAATAAAATGAAAGCTATTTAGCATCTTCTAAGACACTGGGTTAAGATGAATTATCAAAACATAGTGTATAATAAGTTGCATAAGCTATGTCATATAAAATAGGAAAAATTCTAAATTCTGAACAGAAAACATTATTAATATTTAAATTACAATGCTGAGCTTAAAAAAAAAAACAGAGTAAAATGTTTCTGTAACATAAATCTACATGGGCAGATAGAAGAGGACGCCTGAGGTACATAGGAAATCTAGTCCAAAACTACAAATCCTTCCCTTATTAAGGAAGAGAATGAGGCTAATTTTCATCCACGTTTTTGGCTTGTTGTCTACAGTGATCATATGCATTGACAGACTGTGCCACTTTCTGTTCCTTGTGTACAGACTTAGGGCCAGAGACTAATTACAACTCAGTGTGTGCTAACAGAGAAGCTGGCGTCGAATTACAACTGTGCTGCGTGGAAGGACAGGAAACCCTTTTAGAGTGGTAGACACACAAGTGACTTTAATAAAGCCACAGTCGTGCAGACTTGCAACCAAAGGACATCGCATTGCTGTATGGCATCAGAAACAAGGTCAGGAAAATCAGTGACCGACTCATTGATTAAGACCTGAGCACATCTGATTATTCTAGCTTAATTCCACTGTGGTCTGAGAACAGACACTGTATGACTTCTATTCTTTTAAATTTAAGATGTGCTTTATTAACCAGAATGTGGTCTATCTTGGTGAATATTGCTCGTAAGCTTGAGACGATTACTCTATACATGTTTTTGTTTCAGTTATATCTAACAGGTAGATCATTTGTACTTGGAAACAGAAGGAATTGACTAGATCCTGGATGTTAACCTAGAATATATCTACTTAATCACATCTAGTGTCAAAATTTTAAAAAACATCCAGTCATCATGGTAAAGAGTGGCTATTTATCCCATATAACTTTTATTTTTTAAAAATCTTTAATTGGAGGATAATTGCTTTGCAATTTGTATATTAATTTTACATCTTAAACTGTTTTCCCAGTTTACATCATGATGGAGTATCTTGGTCTCACTAAATTAAGAGGCAATTGTATAGAAGAAATAGATGTCAAGAAAAACTCACTTTTGTAAAAAGTATTGCCTTGGCTAATAAGTTCACATGCTAAATTAAATATGATTTTCATGAACACTCTTGGGACAAAAGAAAATATTCACAGAGAGGAAGAGAAGCATGAAAAATGTATGGTTAAAAGTATTAACCATAACATATTAATATTTCTTTTCTATATTAATGGAAAATTCTACCAGTGGACATAATCCTAATAATTACAATGATGATGAGATTTTAACTTCATTAGAAGTTACTGGAAGTGTTTTCCAAGAGAGTTCTGGTCATTTAAACAAATTTATTTTGAGAGGAAATAGATTAACATTATGTTTTAACTACTCCATTGTATAAAGAAGAAGATTATGTGTTTCTGGAAAGCTAAATTTTAAAATAGGAAAGAAGAAATTTCGAAGAATTCATTATAAATATCATCCTTATCTGTTCTGATATTTTATAATGATCATAAAAGTCATATCTAAGTCAAGTTAAATAACATTAATATCACAGTTCAGTTATGATTCTTTTATTGGAATAAAAATTCATCATTTTGAAAATGAATTGCTATACTGTCCTGAGTGGGAAAAGCTAATAAATAGAGAAAGAAATACATTTGTTCAAGAAGCAAAACATATTTTAATCTGTCATATTGATATATTATTTTATCATTTTTGAGGCATTCTCATAGGCATCATATTGTTTTGAGACAAAAGTTCCACATGATAGGAGATGTTTATTCAGTGGCTGTTTATGGAACATCTACTCTGAGCCTGGTAACTTGGTCAGTAAAGAATCCGCCTGCAATGCAGGAGACCAGAATTCAGTACCTGGGCTAGGAAGGTCCCCTGGAGAAGGAAATGGCAACCTGCTCCAGTATTCTTGCCTGGGAAATCACAAGGACAGAGGAGTCTGGACAGCTATAGTCCATGGGTCACAAGAGTCGGACACGACTTAGTAACTAAGTCATGAATTTATTTAAGCAGGAAGGAGATTTTTATTATAAGGATCTTGATCTCACACTTCTCAAGGGAAAGATTGTTGAGTCTCAGAAACAATCAGAAGCGAGAATCTAAATGCTGCTAAGACCCTGACTTGCCTTTTCTTTCTGCCTTTAATCTCTATCTGCCTCTTAATCCTGACTTCATTTGTCTTTCTGACACATGATGAAAACCATGGCTGCCAACTTACTTTCATAATTTATAGTTTCAACCACTGGAATAAAATTGATAAGCTATTTTTTCTAGTAGGAAACCTAAAACTTCCACTGTAGGAATCCTCTGGCTCACTTTAGTAAATTAACCACTCCTGATTCAGGCAAAGGATCTGTAGGGCTGAGTTCTTTGGGTCAGATTAGATTTAGGTTTACCCTTGAAGCCATTTCCAGGGGCAGAAAGTCATTCCCTTGTCCTGGTTCCCCAGGCTGCCGCCCTCTGCAGCAGCTTTCACGGGGCCCATTCAAGTCCGAGCCCCAATTCTTCACGAGCTCCATCCCGTGACAGGGCAAGGTAACTGATCTCACCTCTCACCTTTCTTTTCACAGCCCCGTTTGTTGAAAGCAAAATCCATATACAATTTCATGTCCCTTAAGATCGGTTTTCTATCTATTTGCAGCTTGACTTACATTTTCATCGCTCGGAGAAACTACTTTTGCCAAGGTTGTCGTTGATTCAGTGAATCCCTTTCAATCCTCATCTCGCAGGAACTCTCTCGAGTTTGTGTCAGTGTTCACCAACTCTTGTGTGGCAGAAATTCCCAGTTTGCTTTCAGGATACGTTTCCCCCTTCTTAGTAAAACAGAGCTCTATTTTCAGCTGGACTTCTGGTTGCCCCAAATTTGATATGCATTTCCCAGCCTCCTTTAAAGGGAGGTGTGTTCATATGGCTAAATTCTCCCAATAGACAGAAGTACTGGGTAAAGTGGAGAGAAGTATCCTTACAGGGAGGACTCTCCTTTCTTCGACATGTCCTCCTTCCCCTGAGATGAATCTTGAGGAACCCAATTGGATTATCAAGATTCCGGGTAAAATGTAGAAGGAACTGGATGATAATGAAGCCCCCATACTACTACCAGCAGCCTAGCTCCACATCTAGTCTACCTGAGAAAGAAGTGTAACCTGCAGCGAAGTCCCATCCTAACCCGTACATACTCTTTCTTGAAACTCCCTTCCCTTTCCTCTGTCTGCTTTCTGTTGTATCCGCTTTTTACTGCTCTTCTTCTTATTTTTGAATTTCCAACTCAGTTCTTTCCCTTGATCCATCCATTAATTATAGTCTCCAAGATTCCATTCTCAGGTCTGTGTTTAGTCAAAATATTCTACATATGAAACTCATCAATATCCACATTTGAAATGGCTATCTTGCCCTGTTAACTCAGAAACGTCTCTCTTCTGACTGCAGACCTGTGTATGCACTTGGCCTCTGATTGGCTTCAGCGGTCTCTTCTTCAGTCCCTCTTCTCAGCTAGCAACCCCATCATCTGGTCCGCTACGTGAGAAAGAAGACTGGATTTCCCTGGACCTTTCTTTTCTACTCTATGGCGAGTTCCATGTAGCCGGTCTTCTTCCCCTTGTTCATATTCTTTTCCATTGCTGCCAAAGTGGTCTTTCTAAAAACGACATTCAACATGTCACTCACCCAAATAAAAAATCCTTACTGACTCTCTGTTGCCTAAAGCATGGGATCCATAGCCTTTATAGGAACTTCCAGGGTGTGCCTCTTCCTCCAGACTTATTTTCAGCAACTTTCACTTCAGATCCCCAAACTGCAACGACATTGAACTACTCAAAGCTCTGCAGACAGCCACGCTGCCTCTTACTTCTACCCTTCTTTATTTTGTCTTTTGAAACTGCACTTTTTCTAGAGGGCATGCCTCTCATCTTCATAATAAATTCCCACTTATCCTTCAAGACTCAGCTCATAACCTATAATAGAAAATAATCTGAAAAAAATGCATAAATGAATCATTTTGCTATACACTTAAAACCAACACAATATTGTACATCAAGTATACTTCAATTAAAAAAAAAGACCAAAAAAAAAAAAAAAAGACAAATATTCTTTCTTCTGAAAAGATTTCCCTGACATCTCAGGTGTATGTCAATTGATATTTTTTAAAGCTTCTAGTGAAGTGAAAGTCGCTCAGTTGTGTCTGACCCTTTGTGACTCCATGGATAGTCCATGGAATTCTCCAGGCCAGAATACTGGAGTGGGTAGCCTTTTCCTTTTCCAGGGGATCTTCCCAACCCAGGTATCGAACTGAACACAGGTCTCCCGCATTGTAGGCAGATTCTTAAAGCTTCTAATAACTTCCTAAATATGCACAAGCCTGAATTATATCTGTTATGATGCTACTCATTACTTAAACATCTGCATCTCTTACTTGATTGAGAACTTTTTTATACCCGGAGTTTTGTCTTCTCCCTGGCATACTATAGGTATTTAATAAAGTGTTGAAATTATTCAGGAAAACCAATGTTCTCTTTGTAACTCCATGAACCTAGAGCCTCATTATGACTTCAGCAATAACAGTAGATAGAATTGGGGTTGCTGCTCAGTACACAGTGATTCTCTGAGTGGCCTTGATCATTTTCCCTTCCCTTTCACTCTATGCCCTTTATCCTTGGCAGTGGCTGTTAACCCAAGGGTAGATATGCTTCCCAGGTGGCGCAGTGGTGAAGAATCTGCCTGTTAATGCAGGAGATGCAAGAGACAAGGGTTCGACCCCAAGGTCAGGAAGTTTTCCTGAAGTAGGAAATGTATTCTTGCCTCCAGTATTCTTGCCTGGAAAATTCCATGGAGGGAGGAGCCCGACGGGCTATGGTCCATGGGGTTGCAGAAGAGTCGAATACAACTGAGGGGCTGAACTCAGGGGCCCACAGAGATGCTAACTGTGCCTGGGCCAAGAGGATATTTCTTCCCCAGACGTTTGACGATGAATGGAGACCTGCAGAAACTGAAGCGTCTCAGAACCAAGTCACCTGATATGAGTGTCCTAGAGAGAATGTTTGGAGAAGACAATGGCACCCCACTCCAGCACTCTCGCCTGGAAAATCCCATGGACAGAGGAGCCTGGTGGGCTGCAGTCCATGGGGTTGCTAGAGTTGGACACGACTGAGCGACTCACTTTCACTTTTCACTTTCATGCATTGGAGAAGGAAATGGCAACCCACTCCAGTGTTCTTGCCTGGAGAATCCCAGGGACGGGGAGCCTGGTGGGCTGCCATCTATGGGGTCACACAGAGTCAGACACGACTGAAGCGACTTAGCAGCAGCAGCAGAGAGAATGTTCATGAGCAACTAACCCCAATGATGTCTCTGGATCTGCTCTGATTTCTGTCCTCTGCAAGGTCTGTGTTGCCCTTCCTTTGATTTTGTGAGCAACCCTTTAACACACTCTCCTAATTCATTTGGATTAGCCAGAGTCAGTTTCTTTAGCCTGAAAATTAAAGAATCTTAATCAAAGTGACAATTATAAAAGCACTACAGGATGGCAAACATGATTGGCAGGTCCTTTGTTCCGTGGGTTAGTCATTAGATTCTTGTAAACCCACATGGTTAAGCTCTTGGAGCACACTGATCTAATAGCCCTCTAATAGATTTAAGAGAAACAAAAGTGGACAAACACACAATAATCTTTTCCACAGATGTAATTTAAATCATTTTTTCCTCTTCAGGTGTCCTATTCTCAAGTTTTTCATAAAAATACATTTTTCCCCTTCTAGAAGTTGACTTTTCACTTCAAATTCAAAATGCTTCATCAAGTTAGTAAAGAATTTTGGCTTAAGTTGTTCCTAGAAATTAGGTCTACTTTCCCTCAATGCCAATTAAAATGACATAGTCTGACAGAGTGGAATATCTGACGTTTCCATAGCAGCTGGCACTAAGCAGCTTTGCTTACTAATTAGTCTCATGGTACAGTCTGAAATTCCCTTTATCCAAAGACCAGAGGTTAGAAGATATGGCCTTTTTTGTAAACATAACCTTATGTGACAGGAAACCAAAAAAGCAAAATTTATCCAGATGAAACAGAAAGGGGAAATGTGCTCAGCCAAACTGTTAGATTCAAGCTGAGAGTTGGCAGAACACGGGGAAGAAAATACCCTCTCCTGATTTGTTATCATATACATACTCAGTGGAATACTTAATAATCAGGCTTGTTTTGTAATGCAGTTTGGCAATTGGCATCTCCAGTACCCAAGGTCTTTAAATTTCATTACAAGACATGATTTAACACTGCTTTAGAGGACGTCGGTCTGCTGATTCAGCTCCACCACTTCCTGTCAACAAGAACACTAATATTATAAAAAACTCTTCTCACGTACTCAGTTGTTATTTAACAAAGTAATCTAGCTCTCAGGAAATAGAGAATAATCCATCAGGCCAAAGAGTTTACTGGGAATTCAGAGCTGCCTCACAATATCCAGGTACTCAAGTTTATCCTGAGTCTTCTTTACGTATCTTTTGGACCCAATTCTAAGTGGTATAAAAGTATGGTTTTATTGCTCCCCTTTGGTGGGCAGCAAATCAGATGTAATATAAAGAAGCCAGAGAAAACTAATAAAAAATAACTTCTATTACACTGACAGTTATAGAAGGGGCAAGAAAATTGCAGAAAAAGCAATCATAAAGCTATAAAACATGTGCTTGTCTAGAGTCATTTCAAAGACAGGCAAATGAGCTTATTCAGTTTAGTAGCCCTTGAGGCAACTCTGTTGTTATTATTTTTGGTCTTTTCTACCCCTTTTTATATTCTGAAATTATAAGGAAAAATATTTTTTAACAGTAATAATTTTAGAATGGCAGCTATAAATTTAACTCCAGGACACAAGTATGTACTGTGCCCTGAAAAAAAAAAATGTAACACCCTCAAAGGGAGGGCTATGGAGAGGTGAGTTGCTTTGGTGGGTGCTGGTTTGGAGATGCACTGTGAGTCAGGTGAGAGCATCAGGGTACTGCAGGGCACACTGCAAATGCCAGCTGCTCTCTGGACGCCCTCACCCCTCCTGTGTAGGGAGGTGCCCCCTGTCCTTGAAAACTAGGCAAAGGCAGGACTCCAACTGTCCAAGTCCCCCAGGTGACCGCTGTTCATCTCAGACTTTGTGGTCCCACAGACACTTTCTAAAAAAGAAGGCAAATTATTAAACTATAAATTGTGAAGACAAAACAATGAAAACTGGAGAAGTGAGTGGTGGCAGAAAGGATCTCAAGCCACCAAGAAAAGTTTCCATCCAGTGTGGAGGCTTCTAGTTAAGAAGATAGGGACATATTTATCCAACTTTCTATTAGAGTTTACTATAAGGCTCAGATGAGGCTTGGGGAGGGGAGGAGACTGAAAAAAGAAGAGCAGTGAGTGCCCCCCAAAATCACAGGAGACATGACCCAGGCTAAGCGGGATTGCAGCAGACCTGCAGTGAAGGACTTAGAGAGGGAAGGGCAAAGAGAGCTGGGAGCAGTAAGTAGAATTGTAAGACCAGAACATGAACCGCTCTAGGAGTTTGGGGAAGGGTGGCCACGGCCTCGAAATGGAAGAAATTATTGTACAAAAGAGACCGTACAGTGTTGTTCAGGTTTATATGGAAGGCGACAGTCCTCGTTAATCAGAATTAATTAATCTGCAGCCAACCTGGGAATTCAGTAAAATTATTTTGGTCATATATCTATATTATATCAATATCCAGTAGCAAATTTTGATTCGATTTGAAAAGCACATATGATTTGAACTAATGGAGACACAAAAGCAATTAACAGATGGTCTTCACTTTCCGGATACTTTCAGCCTAGTGACTGGAACAGCTGCTGCTGCTGCTGCTAAGTCGCATCAGTTGTGTCTGACTCT
Source organism: Bos mutus (assembly GCF_027580195.1). Lineage (NCBI taxonomy): Eukaryota > Metazoa > Chordata > Mammalia > Artiodactyla > Bovidae > Bos > Bos mutus. Next base: position 5,586,531 of record NC_091630.1, on the reverse strand, counting down.
CGCAGCCCCATAGACGGGAGCCCACCAGGCTCCCCCGTCCCTGGGATTCTCTAGGCAAGAATACTGGAGTGCATTGCCATTTCCTTCTCCAATGCATGAAAGTGAAAAGTGAAAGTGAAGTCACTCAGTCGTGTCTGATTCTTCACGACCCCATGGACTGCAGCCCACCAGGCTCCTCCACCCATGGGATTTTCCAGGCAAGAGTACTGGAGTGGGTTGCCATTGCCTTCTCCGACTGGAACAGCAGCATGCACAAATTATTCAGATGCAAGTCTGTCCAAAGGAGGTGTAACAGGACATTTATTGAGCTCCTACTTTGTGCCAGGCTGTGTACTAAGCATTTAAACATATTGCTTAATCTAAATTTTGTAGCAATCGTAAGAAGTAGGTGTAATTCTGTCCCTCATACAGATAGGGAAGTTCAATCTTTATTTATGTATTTACTTTTGGTTGCACTGGCTCTTTGTTGCTGGGAGGCCTTCTCTAGTTGCAGTGAGCAGGGGCTGCTCCTTGTTGCAGTGTATGGGCTTCTCACTGTGGGAGCTTCTCTTGCTGTGGAGCACAGGCTCCAGGCACGTGAACTTCAGCAGTTGCAGCAAGCGGGCTCAATAGTTGTGGCTTGTGGGCTCCAGACCATGGGCTCAGACCATGTGGCTCAGAACCACAACTAAAGCCCGTTGTGGTTCACGGGCTTTAGTTGCTCTGCAGCACGTGAAATCTTCCTAGATCAGGTGTCAAACCCATGTCGCCTACATTAGCAGGCAGATTCCTATCCATTGTACCACCAGAGAAGTCTCAGAAGCTCAAACTTAAAAGTTTAGTAATTTGCCCAAGGCTACAAAGTTCTGGAAACTAAGGAAAGTAGATTCAAGTTCCTGACTCATACTCATTTTCTCAAAGGCTTTCCTGCTCTAATCAGTTAATTCCTTAGAGTCTAAGTGTGCTTGTTTGATGCCTAACAAGACCGAGACATGTATTTATGAAGCCCTTATCTGCTAGAAGAGAGTAAAGGCCTTTGTTTTGAAAGATGGAGCAATGATATTAAGAGGGAAGGACCTCCATGGAAGACAGGCTCCTCTCTGCTATCCTGAAGGGTGACTATGGAGGATGAGGTTAACCTTCAAAATCATTTCACATTTTAGTTTTTAAACCCCCACTCCCTGCTACCAGAAAACTACTAGAACTCATCAATGAATTTGGTAAAGTTGTAGATTACAAAATTAATATATAGAAATCTGTTGCATTTCTATATACAAACAGTGAAAGATCAGATAGAGAAATTCAAGAAACAATTCCATTTACCACTGCATCAAAAAGAATAAAATACCTAGGGATAAATTTACTTAAGGAGACAAAAGACCTGCACTTTGAGAACTATAAGACCTCAATGAAAGAAATTGAAGAAGATACAAACAATGGAAAGATCATAGTGTTCATGGATTAGAAAAATCAATATTATCAAAAATGACTATACTACTGAAGGCAACCTGCAGATTCAATGAAGAACTGGAACAAAAAACATTAAAACTTGTGTGGAGACACAGAAGATCCCAAATAGCCAAAACAATCTTGAGAAAGAGAAATGGAACTGGAAGAATCAGGCTCCCTGACCTCAGACTATACTACAAAGCTACAATAATCAAAACAGTGTGGTACTGGCACAAAAAGAGAAACAGAGACCAATGGAACAAAATAGAAAGCCCAGAAAGAACCCCATGCATCTATGGTCAATTAATGTCGGACAAAGTAGGAAAGGCTACATAATGTTGGAAAGACAGTCTCTTCAGCAAATGGTGCTGGAAAACAGGACAGATATACATGGGAAAAAAGTGAAATTAGATCATTCTTTAACATCATACACAAAAACAAGCTCAGAATGGATTAAAGACCTATATGGGAGACTGGACACGATAAAACTCCTAGAGGAAAACATAGGCAGAACACTCTCTGACATAAATTCAGCAATATCCTTTCTGACCCATCTCCCAGAATAATGGAAATAAAAACAAACAAATGAGACCTACTTAAACTCAAAAGCTTTTGCACAGCAAAGGAAATAATAAACAAAATGAAAAAACAACCCACCAGTTGGGAAAGAATATTTGCAATTATGATTGATAAGGGATTAGTGACAGTCACTCAGTCATGTCTGATTCTGCAACCCCATGGACTATACCGTCCATGAAATTCTCAGGCCAGAACACTGGAGTGGGCAGCCTTTCCCTTCTCCAGGGGATCTTCCCAGCCCAGGTTCAAACCCAGGTCTCCTGCAATGCCCAGGCTGATTCTTTACCAGCTGAGCCACAAGGGAAGCCCAAGAATACCAGAGTGGGTAGCCTATCCCTTCTCCAGAGGATCTTCCCAACCCAGGTATCAAACTTAGGTCTCCCGCACTGCAGGCAAATTCTTTACCAACTGAGCTATCAGGGAAGTCCTAAAAAGGGATTAGTCTCCAAAAGAGACAAACAGCTCTTGAGGCTTAACATCAGCAAAGCAAACAAAACAATCAAAAAATGGGCAGAAGACCTAAATAGCCATTTCTCCAAAGAAGACATACAGATGCCTAAGAGGCACGTGAAACTACATTCAACATCAGTAATTATTAGAGAAATGCAAATCAAAACGACAATGAAATATCACCTCACATCAGTCAGAATGGCTATCATCAGAAACTCCACCAACAATAAGTGCTGGAGAAAATGTGGAGAGAAGGGAACTGTCCTACACTGTGGGAATGTCAATTGGTACAGTCACTATGGAGAACGATATGCAGGTTCCTTAGAAAACTAACAATAGAGCTACTATGTGACCCTGCAATCTCACTCTGGACATATCTAGAGAAAAACATGATCCAAAAGGATATCGGCACCATAATGTTCTTACTGTTTATAATAGCCAAGACATGGAAGCAACCTAATTATCCATTGACAGATGAATGGATAAAGAAGATGTGGTACATAAATACAATGGGATATTATTCGTCCATTAAAAAGAATGGAAAATGCCATTTGCACCAACACAGATGGACCTAGAGATGGTCATACTGAGTGAAATAAGTCAGACAGAGAAGGAGCAATATTGTATAACATCCATTATATGCAGAATCTAAAAGGAAATGATAAAAATGAACTTATTTACAGAACAGAAAGAGACTCACAGACTTAGAAAATGAATTTATGGTTTCTGAGAGAGAGGAATGGAGGAAAATGATGTCAGAGAGTTTAGGATGGACATGAACACACTGCTAAATTTGAATGGACATTTCAAATTGACCAGGACTTGCTGTATAGCACAGGGAACTCTGCTCAATGTTATGTGGCAGCCTGGTGGGAGGAGAGTTTGGAGAAGAATGGATACATGCATACATGCGGCTGAGTTCCTTTGCTCTCCACCTGAAACAATCATAACATTGTCAATGGGCTATACTCCAATGAAAAATAAAAAGTTTAAAAAAAGAACACAGAAGGAGAGGATAAAAAGTAAGTAGACTGGACTATCATAAAACTTTACCAAAAAAGTAAAAGAATGGTTTCTCAAAGGAGGTGATAATTGAGATAGACCTGGATGGATGGCTAAGACATTTAAAGGTTAAAAAAAAAAGAACCTTCACAGTGTTCAAGTCAAGGAAATAGTATAAAAGAACACACAAAGAACAGAGGTGGCTGGTCTGGTTCGCAGACCAGCTCAGAGGAGGATGGGAAAGACACAGTAGTGTAGATGCATCTGACTGTTGGGTTCAGGTCTTAGAGATGGAAGAGTTTGGATTCTGACATAGACCCTGGGGTGCTAATGAAGGTTTCAGTGTGGAGATGACCTCAATGTGAATTCCAGGAAGGGGAAAAGGAAGGTAGAGTAGCATTCAGGAGCATTCACAACTGTGTGCCTGTCAGACTAGCAGTTCATAGTGCCTCTAAGAACCAGGGGGTGCCAGTGAGACTCTGGGGCAGGAAGCAAAGGGGAAAAGAATTTGTAGGACAAATGAATGAAAGGCGAGGCAAGAGAAGGCGGATTTGGACATGGTAGGTGACATGGACTTTAGGCCACTCTTTCTGGACATAAATTATTGTTTACACTTGTAAAGTAATACCCTGGACTGAAGGTTGTATTAGCTCTCATTCAGGGTGGTATTTCAAATCAGGAACAGATGTGAGAAGGGAAGTCAGCGGAGCTGAGGTGGGTGCTAGGTAATCTGAAAGGCAGTACCTGAACTAACAGAGTTGGAAAAAGCCACAAAACCTCAAAAGTGAGGTGGTCCAAAAAGCCTGGAAAAAGAACCCTTTTTCAGGATGGGTATGAGCAGGAGGCAGTGGCCCTGGTAGAAGGTCAGATCCAGTGGATCTTAATCCAAGGGGCTCTAGAACAAGTTTTGCCTCGGAACAGGTGAATGGATTCCAGGACCATGGGGAACAGAAGAGATGAGCCGTCCGCTGGTTCCTTGCTCCTCATTGTCCTGTGGGTCTCTCAGCCTTAATGTACCTCCTGCTGACATCACTCCCTCTCTCCCCTTCTGAAGTCTGTGAGCAGAACAGCAGTGTTTCCTTCCATTCAGCTTTCCCAAGCTAAGCATCCCTGTGGTCCCTGACTGCCTTCACACTCCCCATAATCAGTGGCTGTGAGACCCTGCAGATTCTGCCTCCTAAAGATCTCGGGCCTCTGTGCCCACTTCTCCAAGCCAACTGCCACTTCTCCAATCACTGACGTGCTCCCATCTCCTTCCTAACTCACTGCAACTGGCTCACGGCCAGCATCTTTGCACTGGTCTCTCCTGCACTGTGTACTGTGCCAGTCCTATGAACAGATCTGAGCATGTGTCCACTGATGTAAAAACACTAGCTAGCCTTTCAGTGGCCACAGGGTGAAGGCCACACTGCTTGGCAGAGTCTGTAAAAGCCCTTGTCACCTGGTGTCAACCATTCCCTCCAGCTTCCCACAAACCATCCGTGCCGTCCCACGCACATACACATGTTCTGCTCTGCATCTCCATGCAGGGCCTTCTCTGCCTGGATTCTCTCTTCAATGCTGATCTGTTGTGTAAGACTCAGCCTGAACATGGCCTCCTCCAGAAAACTTTGCCAATGCTCCAAAAATCATGGCACTACATTTTGGTGGGTTCCTTTGTCAATTTACAGATTTCTTTAAAAAAAAAAAAAAAAGTATTGTTCTTAAAAAAATGCCAATGATATTTTTCACAGAACTAGAACAAATGATTTTAAAGCTTGTTATGGAATGCAAAAGACCATGAATAGCCAAAACAATCTTGAGAGAAAAAGAATGGAGCTGGAGAAATCATGCTCCCTGACTTCAGACTATAGTACAAGGATACAGTAATCAAAATGGTATGGTAATGATACAAAAACAGATACCTGGATCAAAGGAATAGAGTAGAGTGCCCAGAAATAAACCCATACACTTACGGTTAATTAATCTATGACAAAGGAGGCAAGAATATATGGTGGAGAAAAGACAATTCCTTTAGTAAGTGGTACTGGGTAGGACAGCTACATATAAAAGAATTAAATTAAAATATTGTCTAACACCAAGTACAAAAATAAAGTAAAAATGGATTAAAGACTTACTTGTAAGACAGAATACTACAAAACTCCTGGAGAAAAAAATAGAATACTTTCTGACATAAATCATGACAATATTTTCTTGGATCCATGTCCTACAGTAATGGAAATAAAAGCAAAAATAAACAATTGACCTAATTAAACTTAAAGCTTTTGCACAACAAAGGAAACCATCAACAAATCAAAAAGAAAACCTAAGGGCTGGGAGAAAATATTTTCAAATGATGCTACTGACATGAGATTAGTCTCCAAAATATACAAATAGCTCATACTGCTTAGTATAAAAAAACAAACAATACAATCAAAAAATGGGCAGAAGATTCAAATAGATATTTCTTCAAAGAAGACATACAAATGGCCAAAAAGCGCACGAAAAGGTGCTCAGTGTTGCTAATTATCAGAGAAATGCAAATCAAAATTACATGGAAGTATCACCTCACTCCGATCAGAATGGCCTTCATTAAAAAGTCTACAGATAACAAATTGTGGAGAGGGTGTGGAGAAAAAGGAACTCTCCTGCATTGTTGGTAGGAATGTAAACTGATACAGCTGCTATGAAGAATGGTATGAAGGTTCCTTAAAAAATGAAAAATAGAACCACCATATGATCCCCAAATCGTACGTCTTGGCATAAATCAGAGAAAACTATAATTCAAAAAGATACATGTACCCCAGAGTTCATTACAGTGCTATTTACAATAGCTAAGGCATGGGAGCCACTTAAATGTCCATCAACGAAGGAATAGATGAAGACGATGTGGTCTATGTATATACAATGGAATATTACTCGGTCATGGAAATGAAATAATGCCATTTGCAGCAACACTGTTGGATCTAAAGATTATTGTACTAAGTGAAGTAAGTCAGACAGAGAAAGGCAAATACCATATGATATCGCTTATCATATGAAACATGTTGCATATCAACTTATTACTATTTACAGAACAGAAACAGAGTCTTAGTCACAGAAAACTAACATGGTTATCAAAGGGGAAGCTGTGGGGAGGGAAAAGTTAAGCATTTGGGATTAACACATACACACCACTATATATAAAATAGACAGCCAACAAGAACCTCCCGTATAGTAGAGAACTATACTTAATGTTTTGTACTAACCTATAAGGGAAAAGAACCTGAAAAAAAAAAGATATATACGTACTTACAATGGAATCACTTTGCCGTACACCTAAAACTAACACAACATTGTAAGTCAACTATAAAATCAACTGTAAATCAACTATAAAATCAACTACATAAATCAATAAAAAGCTGTTTGTTTTGACAAAAGAAACCCACTCCCACATAGTATCAAGCAAATAATAGTCTTTGAGGTATCTCTGCCTTAAAATAGTTCTCCATAACTGTGAAGTAAGTTCTGGAGAAAGAACTTAAGACAGATGGTCAGAAAAGACAGATGGTCAGAAAAGCAACACAAATAATGACCAGAATGACCAAAATACCTTCATCATGCTTACTTTCCTTTACCTAGGGTTGTATTTCATGTCTTGCTAAGTTTCAGTAAGTTCAAGTATTAGGACTATGGAACTGGTTTACTTGGGGAGTGTCTCCTTTGGAGTGACTCACTGGAGACCCATTTGGCAGATCAGATTAATTGCTTAAGTTGCTAGAAGGAGCAGATGTCAAGGGTCAAGGAGGAAGCACAGGGCTGGTCCTCAGTGAGGGCCTTTTCAGCTCTCTCCTCACCTCGAAAAAGAAGTTCAAGAGGACAGAGGTCTCATGTCTTCATGCAGCTTTTAGTCTGTCTCTGGCTGTGATTTACTTGTCTTACCTACACCTGGAGAAGACCACTGTGGAAACGGCCAGCCTCTCTCCCCAGGGCTTACACATTTAAGTAGAGGAGACTGAAACAGGTGCTTAAATGCCATCTTACCAGGAGACCATACTAAGAGCATGTAATAGATGTGAACCCCCAAAACAGTTATTTCCCCAAATCTCAGCCGCTCCTTCAGCTGGAAGTAGCCTTCTCTGAGTGCCTTTCCGTTCCCGATGGAATGAATGGGGTGTGGGTTGGTGCCTGGTGAACAGAGAGACACGAGTATCAGCAGCATCTGGACCTTGCAATTAACCTTCCATTCCACCTGCGGTTATTTAAAATAATTTCCATTCCTTCCCTTTTCCTAAATATCATTCATCTTTTCCCCTCTTTATATTCCCATTGATTTTCATCACTGAAGTGGGACGTTCTGCACTTTTGCTTTTATCTCCATGCCTAGAACTCTTTAAAAAAGAGAGAACATAATTAGTTGAATAAACGGTGCATGGCAGAGTAAACCCTGTTTGATAATTCTTTTCAAACGCCATATCAATGAGGGAAATAACCAGTGTTTTATGTATTGTAGAGTCCTGTGAGTTTCAAGTTAGATGTTAAAGGAGTTTGAGCAGGCAGGCCAATGGGATTGAGAGTCATTACCCACACTTACCTTGGTGTGCAGAGAACACCATGGAGCAATTTTGGTTCATTTACCTGTTCTTCGGGTTTGTCCTCTGTAGACACCTGTGTTTGTAGATGACGGGAAATAGGCTCTATTTGGTTAAGCAGTTCTTGGCTGAGGTGTATTTCTGTGATTGAATTGGCTTGGCTTCTGACTGTGGCTGCTGAGCCAACTGTGAGTGCAGACAAAGAACTGCAGTCTGGCTGCTCTGACTCCCAGGGAACGCTGTACTTGGGATGGATTCCGGGTCACTTTCCCCTCTTTGGTTACAAAGGTCAGGGTGGGTGGTGATGTTATACTTGCTCTGCATATGCGTTTATTTACTCCACAAATACGTGTTGGATGCCTACTATGTGCTGAAGATCTCATTGTGGTCCAGAGGAGCCCCCTGGGACCCCATCTTTGAATGTGTTTCTGTTTTCATGGACTGAGGAGGTGACATTCTATCAGACTCAGTTGTTTGGGCTTTAAAAAAAATCTTAGTCTTCCCGTGTGGCTCAGGTGGTAAAGAATCCATCTGCAAAGCAGGAGACCTGGGTTCGATCCCTGGGTTGGGAGGATCCCCTGGAGGAGGGAAAGACTACCCACTCCAGTATTCTGGCCTGGGGAATTCTGTGGACTTCATAGTCCGTGGGGTCGCAAAGAGTGGACATGACTGAGTCACTTTCACTGGGCACTGAAAATATCTGTGCCCCAAAGGAAATTTATGGGTCCCAGAGTTATATTTTGGCTTTTCCTTCTATTAAATTAACTAAACAAGGAGGACATTAGACCGGGATGGGGTTAAGACCTTAGCAGTCTTTGTAAGCAAAGCAAAACTTAGACCTACAAATGCCTCAAGGTTAGGAAATAAAAACCTGAGGACAATCCATTAATAAACAGTCAACTAGGCTTCCCCAAACAAGGCAGATGCTTAAGCTATAGCCATTCAAACAATTTCCTTGCTTTTCTTCAGCCTTTTCTCTGTAAGTCTTTCCCCTTAGCTGCTGTCGGCAGAGCATGCCTCACTGCTTCCAGAGGGGAGCTGCCCCAGTGGAATCGATTTTGCTTAAATAAACTCTTAAAATTTTTAATATGCCTCAGTTCATCTTCTAGCAGTTCTTGATTTGAATCTATGTATTTTGCAGGTGGAAGAATTTGTGCATTCATTCATTAAACAAATATCTATTAAATGCTGCCATATGCCAGGCTCTGTGCCAAATACTGAATATATTAATATAACGATGATCAAAAAAATAAATTTCCTGCTCTCACACACCATCGTTGGGTGGGGAAGGCCAACATTACAAAACAGATAAACAAATCCATTATGGTTACAAATTGTGGTAAGATATAAGGTAAGGAACAGGATGCTTTGAGAGAGACAATACAAGGTACCTCTTTGAAACTGAAAAAAGTCTTTGAGAAACTGAATATATAGGAACATCGTGTACTGGTGGTTTGCACAACTTCAAAGATATGAAAAGTGCCCATTGGAACTGGGCAACGTGACAAAATCACGTTAAAACCTGAAGGAAAGGAGCCAGCCTTGGGAGAATCCAGTGGGAAAAAATTCTATGTAGAGGGAGGAACATGATAGCCCTAAATGGGAACAAATTTGGAGTCCTGAAAATATGAAAGAAGGCCAGTGAGTGTGGTAGGGGACAGAGGATGTCAGTGGGAAGGGAGCGAAGGCCTGACCTTTCTGGGCCTTGTAGATCATGGTAAAGTTCTGATTTTATTTCAAATATAAGGGGAAATGATGGGAGAGTTTTGTTGTTGCTTTAAAGAGTGATAAGGTCTTAGATTTTTAAAAGCCCTCTCAGTTGTAGTGGGGATGACAGTTAGACAGTAGAGGTTTATGGACCTAGCCTACACAAAAGATGATGAAGCACTGGACTTACGTGGTGAGTTAAAGAAATATTTTTGTTAGAAGAATTGGAGAATTTACTTACAGGTTATATACTATGGGTAAGGGAGATTAAAGTGTCATGATATAACTTAGCTATTAACATTTTAAATGTAAATGTTAATAAACCAAAGTTTTGATAACTAGCATTCCAAATAATTTTCCATTCAGCTCAGTTCAGTCGCTCAGTTGTGTCCAACTCTTTGCGACCCCATGGACTGCAGCACGCCAGGCCTCCTTGTCCATCATCAACTCGCGGAGCTTGCTCAAACTCATGTCCAAAATTTGGCACTTAGTCTTGGATGAAAGGGCAAAATTATTTTCAAAGTTACACTGTGCATGATATGGGCTAGTCCTCAGTAAGGGCTCAGGGTTTAAATGATTAAAATGATTCAATAAAATAGGTAGTGTTTCTACTATTCTAATAATTTATAAAAATAAATTAACAAATGTTTTAAAATGCTTCCTCAATTCTCAAATAGTAACAGAATGATAAAAATTATAATTGCAAAGATTTACATGAAATGCCTAGGCAAGTCAGTCACTGTCGAATCCGGGGCATTTGTTGCTATTGGACTAGAAGAACATTTCCCACCAGGCTGGGCTGCTGCTGGTCATCTCTGCGATGACATGGGGAAGACAGATAATTTTTAATGAAATCTGTGAAGCCCCAGATCCAGTTCCATGAACTCTGCAAATTCCCAAAGACATGAGGTGGTTTCCTTCTCATAATTTTATGAACTTTGATAGGACTTCTGTCATTTTTTCACAGGACATATTTGGAACAAACAGGAATCTTAAACTGGAGGCGGTAACTTAAAGAGAAAATTAAAAACTTGTCTACCACCTCTAAGAAAGTAGAATATCTATATCTATCTATCTATCTAAGACGGAAGACACAGAACACTTGAGGCCTAGTTTTGACCCCTAATCTTAGCTCTTCTGACTACAGTTTCCCTATCTGGAAATCTAGTGCCCATTCTAGTTCTGAAATTCTACATACCCATTTTATGCCCATCTTTCAGTATCCAGCTTAAATTATCCATTTTATTTTATTTTTTTAGGCTAGATATAACAGATGTAGGCATGTTTCTTAGATGACTATATTGAAAAAGGAACGTTTAGCCTGATGTACTAAATTTGTCAGAGAAATCCAATTAAAAAAAAATTGTCAGAGCAAGATATGGCCATTGGACAGATTTACTGTAGAAAGTTAATGGACCATACACATATGTCAATTTGTTTTCAGAGCCATTGTGCTGATATGCAGCTTGAATTTGTGCTGTCAGACCTACCTTCAGAGGCTGTGCAGAACACCAAGTTCTCTGGAGCATACAAACCAAATTGTGCTGCATATTTCCTTCAGGTAAGTTATTTCTTGAAGTACACTATTCTCGGGGCTTCAATCCAGAGCTGATACTGAACGGTCATTTTCTCTGCAGACTGTAGATACCTGCTTCATTTTCACACAAGCATCCCTTTTCTCCTTGCTGTTGCTTTCCCATATTGTAAAACTGCTCCTGTCTTAAGTCAGCTGACGCTCTCCATGTGGTTCAGTACGGGCTGGCAGTGTGTCCAGCTGCTTTTGATTTACACATAGTTTCTCCACGGTCTTGCCTGAAAATGGTCCCATCAGTGCAGGATAGCACAGGCTACTTCCTAAATATAAGGATGTGTATTTTCTTCTAGAAAAAACCGATTTAAATTTCCACCTACTCCTCCTAGATTTATAATTTTTACTAAAGGGGTTCTGCATCTGTCCTGCCCACTCTTCACTATTCCGCTTGACTTATTTTAGTTGGCTTTAAGCAACAAAGGATGACTTTTATATAAATTAAAGAAGACAGAAATGATTCATTTCTAGGTGCCATGAGAAAATGTGAGGGCGCAATGTTCATCTCTTACACTGAAGGTGCTGCCTTAATGGTAATTTTTCCCATTTGATCATCCCATCCTGAAAATAGGCTTCAGGAAATATCAGCTTGGCAGATGTATTTATGTTTTTAAGACAATTAAGAGCAGTTTTAGGCTTCCAACAAAACTGAGAGGGAGTCCCAGAGATTTTCCATGCCCCACGCATGCAGTCTCCCCCATCATCGACATCCCTCGGCAGAACAGCACATTTTTCATCAAGGACGAACCTACATTAACACATCATAATCTCTCCAAGTCCACGGTTTACCTTAGTGTTCACGCTTGGTGTTATATTGTATGGGTTTACACAGATGTATAATGACATATGTCCGTCGGCAGAATATCCTAGAGAGTCACTGACCTAAAAATCCTCTGAGCTGGGCCTGTTCATCTCTCCCCCCACCACCCCTGGCAAACACCAATCTTTTTATTGCCTTCATAATTTTGCTTTTTCCAGAATGTCATATAGTTGAAATCATTCAGGATGTTGTCCCTTTATATTGGCTTATGTCACTTAATAATATGCATTTAAGATAGCCCATGAGGTTGCAAAGGGCTTCCCTTGTAGCTCAGTTGGTAAAGAATCTGCCTGCCATGCAGGAGACCTGGGGTTCGATTCCTGCGTTGGGAAGATCCCCTGGAGAAGGAAATGGCAACCTGCTCCAGTATTTCTGCCTGGAGAATCCCATGAACAGAGGAGCCTGGCGGGCTACAGTCCATGGGGTCACAAGAGTCGGACATGACTTAGTGACTAAACCACCACCATGGGGTCGCAAAGAGTTGGACACAACTGAGCGACTTTCACTTTCACTTTTCAAGTTTCCTCCATGTCTTTTCATGGCTTAGTGTTGACTAACACTCCTTCTGGATGATCACTGTTTATCTGTTACTACTGAAGGACATCTTGATTGCTTCCAAGTCTGGGCAGTTATGAATAAAGCTGCTACAAGCATCTGTGTATAGGTTTTTGTGTGGACATAAATTTCCAACTCCTTTGGCAAAATACTGAGCAGGGAGGTGATTGCTGGTTAGTTTTGTAAGAAACCACTAAACTGTCTTCCAGAGTGGCCACACCATCTTGCATCCCCACTGGCAATGAATTTTGCTCCAATCCCACCCTGCCTCCCCACCACCACCACCACCGTCAGCATTTGGTGTGTGAATCCTGGACTTTGGCTATTCTAATAGGTGTGTAGTAGTATCTTATTGCTTTAATTTGCATTTCCCTAATGATCTATGATGTGGAGCATCTTCCAATAAGCTTATTTGCCATTTATGCATCTTCCTTGGTGAAATTCCTCTTGAGGTCTTTTTTTTAACTGGGTTGTTTATTTTCTTAGTGTGGAGTTTTAAGAGTTCTTTGTACGTTTGCATAACAGTGCTTTATCAGATATGTCTTTGCCAATATTTTATCCTAATCTATAGTTTGCCTTGTTATTCTCTTGATACTGGTTTTTGTAGATTTAAGTGAATGTGTAGTGTCTATTATTCTTAGGGAAGGTGTCCATCATGTTCATCAGATTCTTTAAGGATTCAGTCAGTTCAGTCGCTCAGTTGTGTCCGACTCTTTGCGACCCCATGAATCACAGCATGCCAGGCCTCCCTGTCCATCACCAACTCCCGGAGTTTACTCAAACTCACGTCCACCGAGTCAGTGATGCCATCCAGCCATCTCATCCTCTGTCGTCCCCTTCTCCTCCTGCCCCCAGTCTTTCCCAGCATCGGGGTCTTTTCCAATGAGTCAACTCTTGGCATGAGGTGGCCAAAGTATTAGAGTTTCAGCTTCAGCATCAGTCCTTCCAATGAACACCCAGGACTGATCTCCTTTAGGATGGACTGGTTGGACCTCCTTGCAGTTCAAGGACTCTCAGGAGTCTTCTCCAACACCACAGTTCAAAAGCATCAATTCTTCGGTGCTCAGCTTTCTTCACAGTCCAACTCTCACATCCATACATGACCACTGGAAAAACCATAGCCTTGACTAGACGGACCTTTGTTGGCAAAGTAATGTCTCTGCTTTTCAATATGCTATCTAGGTTGGTCATAACTTTCCTTCCAAGGATAAGCGTCTTTTAATTTCATGGCTGCAGTCACCATCTGCAGTGATTTTGGAGCCCCAAAAAATAAAGTCTGACACTGTTTCCCCATCTATTTCCCATGAAGTGATGGGACCAGATGCCATGATCTTCGTTTTCTGAATGTTGAGCTTTAAGCCAACTTTTTCACTCTCTTCTTTCACTTTCATCAAGAGGCTCTTTAGTTCCTCTTCACTTTCTGCCGTAACGGTGGTGTCATCTGCATATCTGAGGTTATTGATATTTCTCCCGGCAATCTTGATTCTAGCTTGTGCTTCTTCCAGCCCAGCGTTTCTTGTGATGTACTCTGCATGTAAGTTAAATAAGCAGGGTGACAATAAACAGCCTTGACATACTCCTTTTCCTATTTGGAACCAGTCTGTTGTTCCATGTCCAGTTCTAACATATAATAATCTTAAAGGATTATTTTAATTCAAATGATTAGAGCCATGGTTAATGACTCATGTTAAAGTTGGTGGCTCAGGTAATACTGGTATTTCACAGAATTACCTCCAGCACAGGGAACAGTTGAACTATGAACTGATAATTCCCTATGATATGGTTTACGTTTATTTATTTGCACGTGTGGTTCTTACATAACTTTCTTCCAGTCTTTCTACTGAAAGCCTTTCGGGTTCTGAAAGATTTGTTCAATACAAACCTCTCATCACAGCACCAGGGTGAATCCTTGCACACAACCATGTGATCTGGACACCCAGAGCTAGAATTGATGGTCACCCAAGCTTCCATATTTCCACATATCTTAAGAAATAGATTGAGTTAAAATATATCTAATCATGATCACTAAGGGGCTTCCCTGATATCTCAGACAGTAAAGAATCTGTCTACAATGTAGGAGACCTGGGTTCAACTTCTGGGTTGGGAAGATTCCCTGGAGAAGGGCATGGCAAAGCATGACACTATTCTTGCCTGGAGAATCCCGTGGACAGAAGAGCCTGGTAGGCCACAGCCCATGGGGTGGCAAAGAGTCAGACATGACTGAGCAACTAACGGAACCACAGCAACCAACAATCATGATCACTAAAATCTTACCTATAGATTTCCTTTCAATTTTCACTTACATTTTGGAAAAAAAGAAGTCAGCCTCATAGAAACAGAGAGTAGAAAAGTGACTAACAGGGGCAGGGAGTGGTACAAATAGGGAGAAGTTGGTAGAAAGGTCCAAACCTTTGGTTATAAGATGAATAAGGTCTTATTAATAGAATCAAACGTGTTACTTGATGACTATAGTTGGTAACACTGTACTGCATATTTGAAATTTGCTAACGAGTAGAACTTAAATATTCTCTCCCATACAAGAATAAAGGTGTTACCATGATGGGAGGACTCCCTTCACAGTGTCTGTGCCCATGCCTATCAAATCATATTGTGCACTAAAGTATCTTACAATTTTGTCAATTATTCTTCAAAAACCTGAAAAAAACGAAAATATGTTAATTTTAAAAACTCCTGATGTTGCAGAAATGAACTGTAATATATTAGCATTTCACTCATTTTTTAAAAGAGCAGAAAATTAAAAATAAAACACTAAATCAAACCAAAAATTTAAAAACAGTGAACATCTTATCCAACAAAATATGTATCTCGTCAGCATGAAGAGCTGAATACAGAATGAACTGCTTTAATTTTTCAAAACTTACAAAAGAAGAATCTGAAAATGTTTAGTTTAAAATCTAAAATTGCTGTTTGTTCAAAAAACGACAAAGGTAATAATGACTATCACCTCTGAAGAGTGAGACTCAGGGTCAGCGAGGCTGGTGCTGCCAGACCTTACTGGAAAGCAAGATGCCGCCCTGTCCCCTGGAGTTGCTCGCTCCTATCTGGCCTTGGGAGTGACATTTCTGTCTTCAAACGGCACAGAAGTAGTCCCTCCGGGTCAGAGTCAAGACTCATTTGCAGGTGATATACGTAGAAAACCATACCTACCCCAACCACCTGCAAAGACGATTGGAGAGTGGATGGCTTCGGCAGGCCTAAGAAAGGACTTCAGAGTGGCCACAGACACTGTGGGACCTATCAGTGGATGACTGCTGAGTGCCACTGTTCCATTTGTACTACTGCAAAGAAGTACCCTCGATTTAGCAGTTCAAAGCAGCAACTCTTTATTAAGCTCAAGGATACTGCAGGTCAGTAATTTAGGACAGGACTTGTCTAGGTAGTTCTCGCCTGGGATCTCTCATGCAGTTGTGGTCAGGTGTTGGGTTGAGCTTTAGTATCTGAAGACTAGCCTGGGCTAGACATGGCAGTCTAGACGTGATACTGTTGGTTGGGGTTCAACTGGGATTGTCATATTTGAATATACCTTGCTTCTCCATGTTGTCTGAGTGTCTAACCTTGGCTGCTGTATTGTGAGGCTCAGGGAAGCTGGACTACTTACATGGTAGCTCAGGACTTAAAATCCAGTAAGCAAAGGGAACTAAATAACCTTGGAAGGCATACAGCACTGCATTTCTGGATTTTGCTGGTTATGAGTAAGTCACTAAAGATAGCTTATGTACAAGGAGAAGGGACAAAGAGCCCCATCTCTAGGTGGAGGAGTTTTAAAGAATGTGAAGACATATGCAACCTTGCAGTAAAACCACTGCAACCAGTCTTAATGAGAGCCTGCTCTATTGATAGGGAATCTGGTACTTGCTTCCTGAAATGGAGATCTAATAATTTCTTATGTATTTATCCATAAAACTTGCTTCCAACTTTGTCAAAAAGAGATCCACACTAAGTGGAATGTTGAAAACATTCTTACAGATATCAGAAGTCTGCATAGAGCTACCAATGTACTTTTATAGCTTGTCAATGATCCCAGTCTTTAAATGACATTTTGTGGATCTGAACAGAATGATAATTTTCTGGGGACAACTTCCAGTATATTGATTGACACTGGTTTCTATGTGCATCTTCTTCATGTATTCTCTTTCCTTTTCAAAGAGAACCCCAACTTGCCTTCCCTTGGAAAAGCAGCCAGCTGTTCTCATTGAGCAGTGCTCTGATCAATCATATTTCACTTAGTGATCAAGTTGGTTGTTGAAGCTGGAAATTGCAGCAGAAAGTGACTGAGGAGAAAGTGGGAAAGTGATTGATGGGAGGCCAGACAGAGTAATGAAGATGTAAAAGAGGAAAATGAGCATAGGAAATTGCTCAGGGCAGGTGGTTTGGCCCTTACGATAGTTTCTGCAGCCTATTCTCTTATTTATAAAGCTCCTACATTTTGTAACTATGCAGCCATCCAAACTAACATAAAAACTCCCAATATCAGGTCTCGCCGCAATGCGGGAGACGTGGGTTGGATCCATGGGTTGGGAAGATCCCTTGTGTTCTTGCCTGGAGAATTCCATGGACAGCAGAGCCTGGTGGGCTACAGTCCATAGGATCGCAAAGAATCGGACACGACTGAATGACTAACACTTTCACTTTCACGTATATCTTCATCTTACCTGTGAGATCTGACACTACCAGCATGTTTCAAGTGGTAGGTTAAAAGTTATTACTGATGAAACCTCTCAAATCTGATAACCAAGTCTTTCTTCACTCTACAAAGTTTTATTTATCTGTCTTAATGTCTTATTAAGTTTCTGCCATGCTGCGGGGAAGGGTTAATTCAACTTGTCCAATATTCAGCAAGACAGCCTTAGGCAAAATTCACCCAGATTCAGAATGGTCCTTTTTATTTGCTGTCAGCATTCCAAAAGCATTGCAACAAATAAAAGGACTGCAATTTTTTTTCCTGCCTCAGATATTCTCCAAATTTCCTGAGAACTGCAATTGCTGATTTTGAATCCCCAAGCACCGCAAATTCTCCTGACTGAAAAACTTTCTTATAGATTTAACAGGTCCCTGCCCACAGACAGACTGATAAATGACTTTGGAACCTTCGAGAAGGGGGTGGGAATGAAGGGGTGGGGGTGGCCGGAAGTCTGCCTGTGGCGCGGGCTGGACCGGGTGCAGACTGAGCGATTCTGGGTGTAGAATCCACTGGAGTACCGTGTGCCAAGACCAAAGTCAGCCGATTATAGAGGTGGAAATCTGAGACTGATGGAATACTGCTGGGAGGTGGGTGCTAAAGGGATAACAAAGAGCCTCAGCTTCCACCACTTAGGAAACGAAATGCATTTTTGCCTCGTGGTTTTTGTGTTGCTTTCTGTACCTGATTTGCTGGCCTCGTTTCCAAAGGGTCCCCGAGGTAGGACAGAGAAATCGGATCCCAGCCACACTTAAAGGCTGTAACTTCGAAGCCAAGTTTTCCCAACAGCAGAGGGTGCACCCCGTCTCTAACAGGGCACAACCTGCAGCGTGCGCCACATGAGGTGACAGGAAATTCCTTTCTCTTCTGTCCACACGATGGTTAGACTTGGTGGCTAGGGCCTCGCGGGGGCTGGAGGCTTCATTACCCGCATAGAGGTGATGAGAGCAGTAACCGCAGCCTGCAGCCCTGGGGCACGTGAAGGGCCCACACGGGTCATGGAGAGGCGGGTGGGAAGGGCTTGGTCTGAGAAAGCACCACTTTCTCTAAGGGGCCGCTGTGCAACCAGCATCTTTGCCCTCGACCCTTAGGGACGCCCAGTCTTACCAGTCTCCCCCGCTGCAGACTGCAGAAATGTAGTTTACGGGCATCTCCTGGCCTCCAGGCTTCGGAGGGGAAGACGGCAGCCGCAGGTAGGGGCAGGGGCGAGCCGGGGAGGATGCTTTCCACGGCAGAGGCTGCCCCTGGAGCAGCTCCTGGTTCTGGCTGCTGAATCCGCGCTGGAGCCTTTACAGCACGGCCTCCACGTGGGCACACGGCCCGGGCCCCTGCACAGCTGAGCAGCAAGGCACCTGCCTGCCTTCTGACTCTCTGAGCCACTGTTTTTCCTCCTGCTTAAAAAATTCCTATCACTGAAATTAGGAAATATTTTATAAGTTTAATTCCCAACCGCCACCCCCCCACCCCCGCCCCCACCAAATGGATTTACTTCTTGGTCTTTGTACTTAATTCAGTATAGGTATACTCTGTATTCCTGGACTTCCCTGGTGGCTCAGACAGTAAAGCGTCTGCCTACAGTGCGGGAGACCGCGTTCGATCCCTGGGCGGGGAAGATCCGATCCCCTGGAGAAGGAAGTGGCAACCCACTCCAGGACTCTTGCCTGGAAAATCCCATGGACGGAGGAGCCTGGTGGGCTACAGTCCAAGGGGTTGCAAAGAGTCGGGCACCACTGAGTGACTTCACTTTTCTATACTCTGTAAATATTCTTACTTGAAGAACTTTCAAATATAAATATATGTTTACCTTTTAAACATAGCAAAAAACCCCAGATTTTTCTATTTAGGAATTTTTTATTATTTTTAAAGAAAGCACTGGAACAGTGTTTGTTGATTTTTCTTTCTCTGGTAAACTGGAGTTTTATAGAGAATCCATATCCTGTGAACCTATGATTTATGTTTCTTAATGAATAAAATATAACAATTTTTTCTTCTCAAAGTATTAATATGGAGAAACTGTAAGAAAGAGAGGTATACCTTTTGTTTAATGAAAGTTGTGAGAAAATAAGTCATAGTCGGCAGCCTTAATAAGAAGTTTAACACTCGTGCCCCTGTGGGACATGATTTGGAACTCTGGAGCTTTCCCAAGCCTACCAGATCAACGTGCATTAGAAGAAAGTACAGTCTTTTCCACCGTGTGTGTGCTCCTTGATGCCTAGGTACTACTCTGGATTTTTGTGGACATGGATAAGGAATGGACAGTTAACGAGTAAAGGAGACACTCAGCTTGTGGAGAAACATGGAAAAGCAAAACACTTCTTAATAGATTTGATTTTATAAGAAGAAAATGAGAATAGGGAAAGCACCACAGGTTAATTAAAATTAATGTCTAAGGCCCAGTGAAGAATGAGACGTAACAAGATTTAAGGCTCCTGGCAAAAGATATGCTTTGTTTCAGGGTTGCTTTGCTGTGTTTCCAGTGGGTGTACAATTCATGAAGTGCAACGTCTCTTACTTTTGTGTGATCTAGATAGTACAACACAACTCTTTTATTTCCCTCATAACTTCCTCTTAATGTTTATGATTTTCTGCATTTGAGAGCCCCTCACTGGGTTATAAGATTGGAATGTAACTGTTAATTTTAGTTCGTTGTCTCTGTGAAATGCATTCGGCTATCCACACGATATTTCTCATTTCTTGTTCCTTCAGCTTGGTGTATGCATAAAACACACCATAGTGGAATTGCCTGTTAAATGCCAGCACGTTCATCTGTACCTGAGGAAGGAAAAAAAAAAAAAAATGGACCATCAACTTATATGGAACATACTACATTAATGAAATAATATGAAGCTACAGACCAGCTAGTGCTTGTTTAGTGCTTATATGTATTTAAATAGACAATTTCCAAATTGGGTCAAAGAAAGGGAAACAGCAGGAAATTCAGCAAGTCTGAAAGAAGAGTGTCACTTTGCAGAGAAAGGCAGACAACCAGCAGTTTACGAAGTAAGTTTGGAAAATTACAAGACAAGCTCCAAATCTCAGTAGCACTGTAAGCACTGATTCACCTTGGGAGGACTTCGTCTGTGTGTGTGTGTGTGTGTGTGTGTGTGTGTGTGTGTGAGTAACTTGGTAGAGATATTGATTTGGCTTCTCTCATTTAGATAAGATATTTTTCCTTGGTGCACAACGGTTTACAATTTTCAAGTCGTTTTTAGGCTATTGGACTCCTTTTCAGGGCAATGTCATACAGGACTCTGGAATCTGGACCAGGTTACGCTATGAGTTTCCTTAGAAACTTGACATATAGTTAAACTGTTAAAAGAAAATTAAAAAAAAATTTTTTAAAACTAGGGTACAGTCTGAAATGGAACAATCCCTTTATTCTTTTCCATTTAGGAAAAAGAAGAGGTACCAAGTCCCTTACTCTGTTCTGAAAACCTCCAGCAAAGCTGTCAGGAAGGGGAAGCTCCCCGCTGTCAGGAGCAGGCAGGCATTTTTCCCGCCAAGGGGGGCCCTTTAACAGCGGTTTTTGCAGAAGCGCAAAGAGTGTGGGCTTTTAAAGCATCCCTAATATATGAAACAACTTGCATTGTGTTCACTTCCTTCTAGAGAGCTGTTAGAAAATGTCTAGAGTAGGGCTTACAGGAAGACTCTCATACTGCTTTCTGGAGCCAGTCTGACCCTAAAGTGTGGGTAAATTTCAGGCTTCTCTCTAAAACCAGTGGTTTTAGGGAAATGAATAAAACACATCATAAAATATTGTCCGGATGTGGGGGGCCCGCCATCGGGCTAGCTGCCCGAAGTCCTCTCGTTGCACGTTTTAGTAGCCCATGAACTGGCTATAAGATTAAAGTACTCTTCTGCCTTTTCAGGAAAACAGAATAATCTAGACTGGATGGATTTCCACGCAAATAATTCCTAAGTCTTGTAACTGCACAGGAGTGATAAACCCTCCTTGAAGAAGGGATGGGTTAGAGGGTGTGCCCTTAACAGAGTGTGCTCCATGACGGCTGTCAACACGTGATCATGAGGGCATCCTAGCTTTGTTTCTCTGGGTAATTATGGATGAGCTACCTCACTTCCATATTCTTGCCTGGAGAATCCCC
Organism: Bos mutus; assembly: GCF_027580195.1. Taxonomy (NCBI): domain Eukaryota; kingdom Metazoa; phylum Chordata; class Mammalia; order Artiodactyla; family Bovidae; genus Bos; species Bos mutus. The sequence continues at coordinate 5,565,050 of NC_091630.1, read as the reverse complement.
TGGAGAGAGGCGGCTGATGGGCTACAGCCCACGGGGCTGCACAGAATCGGGCATGACTGAAGTGACTTAGGCACAGCGCAGCTGCCTCACTCCCGGAACTTCACTATGAGCACATCTGTCTGGATGGGACAATCCCACAAGAAGCCATCATTTGTGAACCTCAGGGCCTTCACGCTCCAAGGCAGAGACACTGACTAATACCTGTCCAAGCTACGGACGTGCCTAGTCAGTTGGCCTGGTCAACTGTAAAGAAAACCCAAGGTGTTAAAAAAATACAAAAACTAAAACCCAGAGTATGAGGAAAAGGGTGTAAATGCTAGGAGCATTTCCATTTCCACCATACCTCACGCTCATAAAACACATCCTCCAAAGTCTTTCCCCCACTGCTGTCACTTACGGCCTCAAACAAAGGCTTGTATACCTGAAAAACAAAGGCAAGACATTCTTTTTTAAACAAGTCTTCATGTTTTATAAGCATAAAAATCATATCTTTCCAGCAACATAAGAATTGTGCATCTGTTTTAGAAAATCTATCCAGAAGGCCTGAATGTTTTTTGTAGGCTCTTTGGTCTCTTGAGGAAATAACAAAAAAATCCAAACAAGGAGAGGAGGGATGCAATTCCGTTCTGTGGGCTTATTCAGGCCTACAAGGCGGGAGGCAAAAGCAATTCCGCTCTCTGTGCACGTGGTATGAGCTAATTTCCACATTTGTCTCTTAGGGCTGGTTAGACACATTATAGAGGCTAAATGAGTGCTCGTGGGTTACTCAGTGTGGCTTCACAGTTCTTTGAGATGACAACTGATAAAATCCGTATGGAATTTTAAGTGAGGAAGGGGTGAAAACCAGGGAGAAGCTCAAATTTTAAGATTGCGCTCAAGAGCCTCTTGCAGTGACGCAAGAGACGTTACAAAGATTCATGCATTGTTGGTTGGCTTATCTTTCCCTGGGGGCAAAAATCCACAGGCAAAGATGAGAGGGGTGTCATTCTAGTTCTGGAAAAGCTCCCTGGAGGGTGTGTGTTACTGTCTGCAAGTCAGAAGGTAGGGTGCCAGGGGATGAGGTTACACCCTTGAGCTGAGAAGCTTCAGGCTGTCCAAGAGCAGCCGGGTGCCGCAGTAAGAGAGGAGGCGGCAGCCCTCCTTCCCGAATGCTGGCCACCGAGCAAAGGGTGTGGTAAACAGTATGACCATTTCTCCCGTGTCCTTCTAGGAGACACTCTGTACCTAGCACTGTCTGTCCAGTGGGCACTTGAAAGGGCAGCTGGGGCAGGCTCTTACACATAACTCTGACATGAGCTCACATTTCCACTGCACCAGTCCCTTGGGGAATTTGCTCTATCAAGCACTGTATTAAAAAAAAAAAAAAAAAGGTTCGAATGACCATCCCCTGGAGATTTAAACAAGTACTTGCTTGGCAGGAATCTTAAAAAACACACTAGCTTGGGTTAGAAACTCGATGTATTTCTTTGGGAGAAACATCATAGCAAGAAATACTGCCTTCTAGCCTATAAACATTATAACCACGTTACATAAAGTGTAAATGTGATGTGTGGACTTCTAAAGCATGCGAGAGGAAATCATGCGAGACATTCCGGGATAAGCACGCACTCCGTAACTGTCCGCTACCCTCTTCATCTGCTCGAAGTCCTCGGCCTGGGCCAGCAGGCGCAGCCCCTCGGGGTGGAGCTTGCCGCAGGTCGGGTAGAGGGTCTCCCGGTCCTCTTTGCTCAACTCGGTGCCAAAGGAGTTCAGAGTGATGATAAAAGCACGCCGGTCAGCCTCAAACTGAATTTGCAAGACATGAGAGTCAATGAAATTGAACCACCTACTAAATGCTCTAGACAAATTCATTTTCGAAACGATCTGCTTTCTTTCCAATCTATGGCTAATTATAATACAGACGTGTTATTAATATCCCCACAGTCTCTTCCTGTCACAGAGCAACTCTGCTGGCCAGAGAAGGAGCTCACAGCCCAGGAGGCCAGGGCATCCCACTGCAGTTCCCAGGCTCTCTGTTATCAGTTACTCAAGTGTTTCTCTCGTGTAGCCCCCTAGAGTCCCAAATGCCCCTTCCATAAACATCAGAATAAGACCAACTTGCTGGGATCGATTCAGAGATAGGATGAGATAATGTACACAGAAGGTCCTGGCAAAGTGTTTAGAACAAAAAAGTGCATGTCATAGCAGTTAACATCCCTTTCTGAATGCTGAGATCAGTTCAGTTCAGTCACTCAGTCATGTCTGACTCTTTGCGACCCCATGGACTGCAGCGTGCCAGGCCTCCCTGTCCATCACCAGCTCCCAGAGTTTACCCAAACCCATGTCCACTGAGTCAGTGACGCCAACCAACCCATTTCATCCTCTGTCGTCCCCTTCTCCTCCTGCCCTCAATCTTTCCCAGCATCAGGGTCTTTTCCAATGAGTCAGCTCTTCACATCAGGTGGCCAAAGTATTGGAGTTTCAGCTTCATCATCAGTCCTTCCAATGAACACCCAGGGCTGATTTCCTTTAGGATGGACTGGTTGGATCTCCTTGCACTCCAGGGACTCTCAAGAGTCTTCTCCAATACCACAGTTCAAAAGCATCAATTCTTCTGCTCTCAGCTTTCTTTAAAGTTCAACTCTCACATCCATAAGTGACTACTGGAAAAACCATAGCCTTGACTAGCTGGACCTTTGTTGGCAAAGTAATGTCTCTGCTTTTTAATATGCTGTCTAGGTTGGTCATAACTTAAACCAGGCTACTTACCATTCGTTTGTACTTCCCTGGTATTGGTTTTCTTCTTTCAACTCCTAGGGTAGATATTGATAAATCTAAGCCTGTCTCTAAGGATCATGGGACTTGGGACAAGTGACTTTGCTCTCCGGACCTGTTTCCTTATTTGTAAATGGTGAGGTCTGATCACATGCTCTCTCAGGAGGGGTCAGTCTACTCCCCACCTGTCTCCTCTGTGCTGAGCCCTACTAGACACTGAGCTCCCAGCCCCACGTCCCACCTCTCTGTTTCATCTGACCAGCAAATCCTTCTTGAAATCGCCCTCTATGTCTTCACACTCCTGTTGGTTCTGCTTCTACCCACGCTGACCATTCCATCTCAGTCCGTCCCCCACAGGTACCTCCTCTGCCTGCCAGGGGAATCTGCCATGATGACCTTGGGCTAGGAAGACCGTCTCCACCTACCCAAAGCAACCTGTGCTTACCGCATTATTTTAAAATCTCTGCATGTTCCTTTCATCCCACTGCACTCTAAAATCTTTGAGGGGTCATGTCTGCCTTATTTATTTTTTGAATATCTAGTGCCTGACACAGGAAGATCTTAAACGTTTACCAACTGCAACAGAATAGTCCACAGTTCTACCACTCTAAAATTCTCTAATATTCTCTACCATGTTGCTATCCAAGGTGTGTTTCAAGGATTTGTAGCTTTGACCTCACTGGGAAGCTTGTTAGAAGTTCAGAATCTTAGACTGTAGTCCAGACCTAGTGAATTAGAATCTGCATTTGAAATAAGATCCCAAGCTTGCTCATATGCACATCAGAACTGAAATGAATTGCTCTACAGTATTATTATTTTTTTACTAATTAACCAATAGCAAATCCAGACTTACAACAGATCTTACTGGAACTGTTTTGTTAGAACAGGTGTTTCCTATCAGTAGAGCAAGAGTTGGTTTCTCTGATTCTTTTGATTGCTCTCATGGAAATTATGGGTGCGTCAGAGGCAAGGAGAAGCCTTATATGGAAGCAAAGGCAGCTGCCTCTGGCTACTGAATATAATCAAACTTGTCAGTAATCTTAGACCTTCCGGGATAAGAAAAGAAATGCAATAGGGAGATTTCATGGCAAAAAGAAACCCTGAAAATAACCAACAGGGCAGGCGGAGCAACAATGGAGTTCATCGCCCCAGATGCTCTTCAGCGTCCTTTCTAGCGCCAAAATGTTAGAATCTCAAGGAGAGAAACGGGGTGGGGTGGGGAGCACTGCAGGCACCAAGGCGGAGGAAGAAGTCGCGCGGGCAGAGCGTGACATCGTGGGGCAGTGCCCGAAGCTCCAAGTCCCGGGATGCAGCTGCAGAGGCGGCAGGGACAGGTAGCTGGGAGGGAACGGGAGAGGCTTCCCAAAGCCTCGCCAGAAGAGAGGACTTTGACGGACGCGGCTGCTTATCTGCACACGCCGCTCACTTTCCAACTTCTGGTCCTTCCCCTTTGCCTACAGAGCACACACACCATCCCATAACTCTACAGGTTGAAATTCTACCTGCCTTTGAGGATCTCCTGAAATACAATGTTTTTCATCTGAAGCCCTTCTCTCTTCTATTCGGATATGATTTCCTTTGGCGGAGCTGGTGATGGACAGGGAGGCCTGGCGTGGTGGGATTCATGGGGTCGCAAAGAGTAGGACATGACTGAGCGACTGATCTGATCTGATCTACTGCTTTCTTCTAGCCTAGAGGCTGTGTGCGTGTTTGTGTGTGTATTCTCTTCATGAAAAGAGCTATAATTTTTGAATTGTAAAGAGGCCATCCTGTCTTTGACCGTCCCTAAGCAGACACTTTGCCATGACACCTGATTACAGAGGCGAGTAGCTGGGGTGGTACTGGTTTCCCGTAAGCCCAGTATCGCTTGCAGAAGGCAACCAGCCTGTGTAGCACAGCGTACCTTAAACATCCTGTCTTTCCTTTCCCTGCAGATACTCAGGCATTGTAAAACCATAACATTTTGTGTTGCTATTGCAAAAGATAGCTATGCATTTTGACAGATTCAAAACCCTTATCCGTTGCTTATGAGAGTTGGGCTGATTAGTTTGAAAATTCTTGCCAGTTCCTTACAGGAGGAAGGGTCTCCCTGGTGGGAGCAGTGGACAGAGGGTTGACGGCAGAGGAAGAGCGTGAAGTGAACCAGCCCTTCCTTATCAGCATGTGTCCTGGCCCAGGGAGGTAAAACAAGCATACTCTGTGCTTATTATTTTCACGGCTTCATTAACCATGCAGATCATCGGAAAAGCAGGAAAGAGGCAAACAGTCCCCTGCAGCACATTTGCCTGGGACGTAAGTCAATTTCTTTTTTTAAATATGAAGCCACAATCTCGTAATTAGGTCACATTTTCACCTGAAAGCCTAGGTTTATTCCCTCTTCTACTATATTCAATCTTTTGAAGTCTCTTATCAAATAAGATCAAATGAGAAAATATACGGAAGAACTTCGAAATTCTAAGTGCTCTATGGTTGTGCAAACAAAAGGGGAAGTAATTACATGACCTGGGACATTGACATAAAACTGACACACCTCTTCTGATCATATCATTAGACATGTAATAACTGCACACCATGTGTAACTGATATTTTTACTTAAGCATATAAAGATAGTTAAATGGATTTTTAACATTGCTTGAAAAAAAATCTAACAAGGTAGTATCTTGGGTATCGGGAAAGGACAAAGAGAACACAGGGCATATAGTATTTTGACCAAATCCTCCTGGTGACAAGTATTCTTCTAATACTGTGCTGTCCTTTTCACATTACCAAGGATGACAAAGACATAATTCTTATTTGCTCCTGGTTTTTAAAGCATGTGGAGTATGATCTTGCTTAAGAATTAGCACTTGGCGTCATACAGAAGAGCTGCAGGTGAATTTGACGTGGAGGTGACCTAGCACAGTAGATAAACACATAAGAACCAGAGCCAGATAACCCAAATCCTGACAGCTGTTTGACATCAGGCAACTTGCTAGCCTTCTCTGTGCCTCAGTGTCCCCTCTGAAAAAGAGGTCCTAAGCTACACATCTCAATGTGCTATTTTGAAGTCCAAGTGAATTTATATATATAAAGCACCTAGGACAGTATCTGGTATACAATAAATGTTAGCTATTAATACTGCCGTTGTATACCTCTGTAGGGTTATTATCTTTTTCTTTTTTTATTAAATGAAAGATTATTCTATAGCACTTTACGATTTTCACATTTCATAAAATCCCATAATAACCCTTCCTTTCCCCCATCCTGCCCCTCCCCCTTCACTCTCTCCACTGGTAACCATTAATTTGTTCTCTTTATCCACCAGTCTGCTTCTTTTTTGTTTTATTCACTGGTATTATTTTTTAGATTCCACATATAAGATAACATACAGTACTTTGTCTTATTTCACTTAACATGCTGCTGCTGCTGCTAAGTCGCTTCAGTCATGTCCGACTCTGTGTGACCCCATAAGACGGCAGCCCACCAGGCTCCCCCGTCCCTGGGATTCTCCAGGCAAGAACACTGGACTGGGTTGCCATTTCCTTCTCCATCACTTAACATAATGCCCTCCAAATCCATCCAAATTGCTGCAAATGGTGAGATTTCATCCTTTTTCACGGCTGAGTAGTATTCCGTTGTATATATGTACTACATCTTCTTTACCTTTTCATCTGTTGATGGACATTTAGGTTGCGTCCATTCCTTGGAAACTGTAAATAATGCTACTATGCACACTGGCGTGTATGTATCTTTCCAAATTAGAATCTTTGCTTTTTTTTCAGATGTGTATCCAGGAGTGGAATTGCTGGGTCATGTGGTAGTTCTAGTTTCATTTTTTTTTGAGAAACCCCACACCAGCTTCCACAGCGGCTGCACCAATTTATGTTCCTAACTACAGTGGCGACGATTTCCTTTTCTCCACATCCTTGCCAACATTTGTTGTTTATATTCGTTTGGTGATAGTCATTTTGACAGATGTGAAGGTTATTAATCGTAACATAACTCTTTCCCACATATTTGGTAGGTACAAAGTAGGTGAATCGTTGCTAAGCCACAGGAATTATGCCATGTAGAATCTATACTTTGAGCCATAGATAATGTGGCTTTTTGTAGAGTGGCTAGTAGTTAAATTCTTGCCTGGAGAATCCCAGGGACAGGGAGCCTGGTGGGCTGCCGTCTATGGGGTCGCACAGAGTCGGACATGACTGAAGCAACTTAGCAGCAGCAGCAGCAGTAGTTAAATTTATGAAAAGAAAGTGAGGTGCTTCAGAGGGTCACTAGGCTGCTTGTATTATGTGCTCAGCATGTCTGGAACTCACTTTCTGACAACTGGCATGTCTTAAAAAAATATGTTTTGATGCCCACCACCTATGTAATACAGATAGAGATAAAAAATATTTTTGGAATCCTCCAAAGAGTTCTTACTTCAAGGACTGCTTTGACTTTAAATTTTCAACAGTATCTTTAACTGTAAAAGTTTAATAATTAGATATTTGAGGGGAATTACTTTTATCAGGGGGCTTCCCAGGTGGCTCTAGTGGTAAAGAACCTAGACTGCTAATACAGGAGATGTAAGAGATGTGGTTTGATTCCTCGGTCAGGAAGATCCCCTGGAGGAGGGCACGATAACCCACTCCAGTATCCTTGCCTGGAGAATCGCATGCACAGAGAAGCCTGGTGGGCTACTGTCCACGGGGTCGCAGAGTTGGACATGACTGAAGCAACTCTGCGTACACACACTTTTATCAAATGCAGTATCAGAACATTAAGTTAAAATATGTGCAGATGAAGCTATTTCAGCTTTTTCTCTTCTTCTTCAATGAGTAGTTCTTATCAGGCTTTTCTTGAAATTAGAAATCATTCAAATATGTAAATATTAATATCTACCCAGTCCTGAGTGTTCATTGGAAGGACTGATGCTGAAGCTGAAACTCCAATATTTTGGCCACCTGATGTGAAGAACTGACTTATTTGAAAAGACTCTGATGGTGGGAAAGGTTGAAGGCAGGAGGAGAAGGGGATGACAGAGGATGAGATGGTTGGATGGCATCACCAACTCAATGGACATGAGTTTGAGTAAACTCCGGGAGTTGGTGATGGACAGAGACGCCTGGCGTGCTGGTTACAAAGAGTCAGACACTACTGAGAGACTGAACTAAACCCATCAATGAAGCCAGTATAACTGATAATCTAATGATTAAGGATATTCTTTAGACAAAACTTCTTTCCATAGAGCAAAGCAAGAGCTTTCTAAGCCCAGTAAGTTTTTTTGTTTGTTTGTTTGTTTTTTTTTGGCTGTGCCATGTGGCTTCAAGGATTCTTAGTTCCCCAACCAGGGACTGAACCTGTGCTCCTGGCAGTGAAAGCGAAGAGTCCTCGCACTGGACCACCGGGGAATGCTTTTTTTTTTAAGATCCAAGTGAAATAGTAAGTCAGCAAGAGAGATCCAGGTAAAACACTCAAACTACTCCCAGAATTCCCCTCCGATCCCTTGATCTCTCGCCTGAGTCTCCCGTGCGTGTGCAGATTGACATTTGCAAGCAAGAGGGCCTCTGGGAACAGATGAAAGCTGTGATGATGAAGAGGAATTAAAGGGAGTATAACATCTGTTAGAGAGGTGGGTGCCGAAGGTGGCCTCCGCCACGCTGTGAGGAGTAAGCGGGCACGCCAACTGTGAATCACCACCCCTGGTCTTTCTGCAGTGGTGCTCAAGGGTTGCTCGTGGAGGCCTTTATTTTAGGACTTAATGAGAAGTGCCACCTGCAGGGGGTTTTGCTGACAAGTTGTGGGGGTTCCCAACAGGCCCGATGTTGGGAGGGAACTTGGTGATTGTTATGGGTACCTATAGTGCACCAGTTGTCCAAACCATAATAAATTTTTAACGAATTGTAATCTGCTTCCTTCATACTATATCCAAGTAAATCATGATCAAACTTCTATAAGCATTATTCTTTTTTAATTCCCAAATAGCTCTTCTCTGTAGAAAACTAGGAAAATACCACTCTTACTGAAGACATCAAATGATACACATGATAAAATATATTGCTATTTTATTTCCAGATAAAAGAACTTCTAAGAATAAAAAAAATGGTAGGATTATATAAATAAAAAGCATGTGAGCCCATTATTTGGCATAAAAAAGTCGAGGTCTCTTTCTTACCTCCAGAATGGGACACATGACTTCCGCTGTGACGTCACCATGATTCTTACAGAATTTATAGAATGCCTCGATGTAGGACTTAAAAAAGAAGAAAGATCACAAAACAAGAAAATGAACATATTTTCCTTTTGGAAATTTCTAGATCAGCTTTTCACAACTTATTAAACTCTTTAATGAAAATTGAATTACTTCTCCCATAGGGAGATATTTTATAATATATTTGATGCAAACTTTCACCTTGCAGCACATTGCACAGCCTAAAAAGCAAAACTCTGTAAAAGAACAAAATTGAACTTACCATAGCTTGAAATAACGTACCAAACACTTTTTTGCGTGGCTCTTGGATTATTTCATAGTTAATTCTCACTATTCTGACAAGACCATGAAACTGTCTTATGAGCTCAGCAAATAGGTCCAGAATGGGTCCTATGAAAAGTGAAAGTCCTAGCGCTCAGGAGACACTTTTGGGATGGCGCTGAGCGTGGGCAGTACACGGGGAAGGCAGAGTCTAGGCTGTAGAGTCAGGCAGTCTTCGTGTGAGTCTCAGCTCTATTACCTACTAGCTCGCTGACTTCTACCAACTACATTTACCTCTCCATGTTTCAGTTTTCTCATCTGGGGAGCAGGGATGGCACGTAGTTTTGCTGAGTGGATTAAATGAACTAATGCCTAGAAATGCTTAAAACAGTGGCTTCTCTTAGCTGAATCTCAGGGATGCCTCCTTGAAGCCCATAAGTCTGTCTATAAAAAGGAAACTGCTGCAATGCAGTGCCTTGGAGAGGTTTCATATGTTTCAGCATAAGAAGCTAGGTAGAGGGCATATCCATTCAGTTGCTCTGTGAGCGTGTCTAAAGGTGCTGCGGTTGCATGGGTGGAAATGGACAGCCCCTTTGACTCAGCCCCTATCACACAGGGCATCTCAGAGGGCGGCAGCACGGCCCAGAGAGATGGCCACACTGCACAAGGTGGTGCCTGTGGTGTGGTGTCCACAGGCTGGCCATCCTGGAATGCCACACACTGTCAGTCCATTAAAACTGTGTGGGCAGGTTCACAGGGCTGAGGACATGGAAACTACATAACACAGGGGTCGCTGTGCATGCCGCTGCTTTGGAAATGGATTGGCGTTATTCACCCCACTCATCTATCGACCTATCCATCCATCCATCCAGTTGACACCTTTTATGTGCCAGGTGTCATGTAAGAGCTAAGGATACAGAGAAGAATGGGATCATCTCAAGAATCTTGCTGGATGGGAGAACTTGCTGCTGCTGCTGTTGCTGCTGCTAAGTCACGTCAGTCGTGTCTGACTCTGTGCAACCCCATAGACGGCAGCCCACCAGGCTCCCCCATCCCTGGGATTCTCCAGGCAAGAACACTGGAGTGGGTTGCCATTTCCTTCTCCAATGCATGAAAGTGAAAAGTGAACGTGAAGTCGCTCAGTCGTGTCCGACTCTTAGCGACCCCATGGTCTGCAGCCTACCAGGCTCCTCCATCCATGGGATTTTCATGAACTTGACATACGGGTATTTAACTAGAAGACAGGTCAGGACTAAAAAAGAGATTTGTTCCCATTATGTCTAACCTCATAATTCAGAAGTTGGCTAGCGAGAGCTAGTGCTGGTGCTAAGTCGCTTTCAGTCGTGTCTGACTCTGTGCGACCCAATAGACTGCAGCCCGCCAGGCTCTTCTGTTCATGGGATTCTCCAGGCAAGAGCACCGGAGTGGGGTGCCATTGCCCTCTCCAGGGGATCTTCTTGACCCAGGGACTGAACCCACGTCTCTTATGTCTACTGCATCGGCAGGCGGGTTAGCACCACCTTGGAAGCCCAGTACCACACAGCTGAGCCGATCGTTGGTCAATAGAGTGAAAGTATTGGTCATCCGGTCGTGTCCTACTCTTTGCAACCCAGCAAGAATAATGGAGTGGGTTGCCAGTTACTTCTCCACGGGATCTTCCCGACCTAGGGAGGCGAATTCTCTACCAGCTGAGCTGCTAGCGAGTAAGTAATATCTAATGAAGAACTCTGGTTACAATGTATTATGTAACAAAGAAGAACATCATATTTGGGAAAACAGTTACCTTGTATAGTTTATTCCGCAGGATTTCAATATTCAGTTCATCTAGAGCATTTTCAGAAGTACAGTCTTGAAAGAACGGAGCTGAAAGCAGAAATTATCATACAAAATAAATCAAAATAGGATTTTACATTGTAGAAAATGTTCTGTGAATGTGCCACCCTCTGCTCACCCCTGACTAGGACACTGTAGAGTGAGGGCGATTGACAGCCTCATTGAAGCTGACAATGACGGTGACGGGGAGTGATTACCGAGGAAGCATTTGCTCCGTGCGAGCCGCCAGTAAACACTGGATACACTTGAACATATTCAGTCCTCACAACCTTGAACTACTCACTTTATGGTTTCCGTTTTTGAAGTCCCTCCCCACATCAGCCATATTCACCATTTGCGACCTTACTATGTGACAAGTATGGAGCTGTATTAAAACTGTCCTAGTGTTTAAAACTCTTTGATAGGAAGAGAGTATTGTTTTCAGAATGAGGAAACTGGGGTGAAATGAATTGTCCCAAGTCCCTTGGTTGGGGGTGACAGGGCCTGGTTTCATGCCTGTGGACCTGGGTTTTCAGACTCACCGTCTTTCTGCCGTGCTATGCTCCTGGAGCAACCAACACTTAATAATGATGTGATTACTTTTCTTTTTAAAGTTTGTTTTAAATGGCAACTATTATGATGAATGATCAACAGTGAACTGCTGTTATCTAGGTTTCCTGACAATGGAGATATAAAATGATTCCTTCAGCATTTTAAATGCTGCAACTCTTGTCAGTGCCAAACTATGATGACATTAACATTTATTTTATCATGGCTTCAGGTTGTTTGACGGACACTCCTGAGCATCTCAGAAAAAAAATGGCATTCCCAAACTTCTTAAAACAATGTGTTTCCCAGACACAGCCTTATACAGACAGAAATTTAAAATGAAAAGGTAAGGATTAATCAAAAAAGGAAAATTTTTTGAAAAATTACTAGTTTTATTATTTATTTGCTGTGATCAGGAGTGAAGCCCATGGGTTTGGAGGTTGGAAGATGAGGCCTGGCCTGTCTCGGCTACCAGTGGTCTGTGTGGGATCTGGGGTGGTATCACATCACTTGTCTTGATCTGAAAAAGGAGGGAGCTGGACCAGAGGATTCTGCATGTCCCCTCCCCTTCGAGGAATCTGTGCAGTGTGACACTGTGTTCATGGAGACAACTGCGACGTGCAACTGCATTTTCTAATAGTGTGGTAACACACGCAAGCAGCTGCACAATTACCTATGCACTCGTACCTAGGGGTGTCTCGACCAGAATGGCATTGAAGAGGTCAGAAGGTGTCTCTGCAATGTTGACTGCCTCCATCTCCGTGAAGTGGCCCAGGGGGTGGCACTTCACCAGAACGTCCTTCACAGGCTTGTTCTGCAGCGCGCCGTTCATCAGGAGAATCACGTTGTCGATCATGTAACTGCAGCTGGTGTGGAAGGAGCACTCGATCGTTAGGACTCGATCGTTAGGAAAACGACTGCATGAGGATAAGGAGCATCCCGCGGGTTAAATGAAAGCCACACACACACCATTCAGGCACATACCCGTTCACGAAGGAAATTACATCTCCTTTTATTTTAAGCTCCGGTGTATGAGAGATGTGGCTGCGGTAAAATACTTGACTCCCAGAGGGAACTGTAGTTTGAAAAACCATATTCATAATAACTGACCGGCGGAACCACGTAGAAGATGACCCTACACAGTAATTGTCGTATGTGGGGCATGGGGCTGGGGGCAGAGAGCCACAAGGGTGTAAAATGGTTTGATTTCTCATGATGGACTATGGACTGACAAAGTTGAGAAACAGAACTGAAGGTTTCTTTCTACTTTAAAAACTGACTTTTGAAATCTGTGACGAAGCCCCATCACTGAGGATTCAAAGTTTTAAGTATTTAAAATATGACCCAGCAATCCCACTGCTGGGCATACACACTGAGGAAATCAGAATTGAAAGAGACATGTGTACCCCAATGTTCATCGCAGCACTGTTTATAATAGCCAGGACATGGAAGCAACCTAGATGCCCATCAGCAGATGAATGGATAAGAAAGCTGTGGTACATATACACAATGCAGTATTACTCGGCCATTAAAAAGAATACATTTGAATCAGTTCTAATGAGGTGGATGAAACTGGAGCCTATTATACAGAGTGAAGTAAGCCAGAAAGGAAAACACCAATACAGTATACTAATGCATATATATGGAATTTAGAAAGATGGTAACAAAAACCCTGTATACGAGACAGCAAAAGAGACACTGATGTATAGAACAGTCTTTTGGACTCTGTGGGAAAGGGAGAGGGTGGGATGATTTGGGAGAATGGCATTGAAACATGTATAATATCATATATGAAATGAGTCACCAGTCCAGGTTCGATGCATGATACTGGATGCTTGGGGCTGGTGCACTGGGACGACCCAGAGGGATGGTACAGGGAGGGAGGAGGGAGGAGGGTTCAGGATGGGGAACACGTGTATACCTGTGGTGGATTCATGTTGATATATGGCTAAACCAATACAATATTGTAAAGTTAAAAAAATAAATTAAATTAAATTAAAATAAAATAAAAAGGAATAAAATTAAAATGTTCATTTTAAAATTAAAATGCTTTATTTATTAAAAATTGGACTGTTCTGGTCTTTTTCTCTTATGAGAGAGTGAGCTTTCTAGCCTCATCCCCCTCCCAGAACCCCAAGCGTCCATAGATTCATACTTTATGTGATTTCTTCCTTCAATACAAAGCCCTATATTCCAAGGATGTTCCAAACAATGAGGTGGAGAAGTAAGAGAGACACAGTCGCCTCCTTTGTCGAAACGTAGCTAAGGGAAGTACTGGACAAGGATCCACTGGGGTGCCCTGCAGTGCAGCACACAGGCTGCGTAGATTTCGGGGTGGTGCGCAGCTTCAGAGCCAGGTGTTTAAACCTGTCTGGGATCACGCTGATGAGATGGCTGGATGGGATCACTGACTCCATGGACATGAGTTTGGGTAGACTCCGGGAGTTGGTGATGGACGGGGAGGCCTGGCGTGCTGCAGTCTATGGGGTTGCAGAGAGTCAGACACGACTGAGCGACTTGAACTGAACTGAACTGAACTGGGATCAGACTTCCTAGGGAGTGACTTCAGGCTGCAACTTGCAGAATGAGTAAGAGCTGTCTAAGCAAAAGAGGCTGGGAATGGGGCGAAAGAATGCTTCCAGGCAGAAGGGAGAACACATGGAAAGCCCCAGAGGCAGAGAGCCAGGAACAAGGACATCCTTTTGCCTGAGGCTGAGTGCTGCAGGTGGGGCCCAGACTGAACAGGCGGGGTCCTGAAGGACAAGATGAGGAAATTAGATCAAAGGCCCTGGGAGACACTGAGTGCCTTTTAAGGACAGGGGAGAATTATGATCTACATAGACAAAATAGGCATTAAAACAGAAGAGGGAAGCACACTTTAGTAAAATGCTTTTCAAAAGTTATACTGCATTTTTATTTAATTATGATAATCACACTGTGATGATAATAGGTACTATTATTAATGAAATTTTACAGACGAGCACCTAGAGGCCCAGACAGGTAAAAAATCTCAGCCATGATGACACAGCTAACAGATGAGAGAGCCGTGCGTCAAACTCGGTCTGATCCTGGAAGCTTTCTCTGAACGCTCAGGTTATGTTGTATTTAGTTGTCAAGGATGACACATCGGTTTCTGGTTTTAACAGTTAGAAGCTGGAGCCATTTGTTGAGATGCGAGTGTTGGAGGAAGAGCAGGTTATAATAGGAGCAGGTTTTGGGCAGAGTGAGCTCAGATGCCCAGGAGGAGACCCCAGGCAGGCTCCAGACATCTGAGTCCTGAAGACAGCGGTGGGGCAGAGACGGTCAGGGGACCGGGTGCAGCATGGGGCAGGCGGGGGCGGTTTAAAGGTAGAAGCAGGTGTTTGGGAGTGCTTGAGGTCACACCTTCAAGTGCACCTCGAGAGTTCCGTCCTGAGAACTCTGGGGAACCCCAACATTCAAAGCCCTGGATGGAACCTTAGCAGGAATGACCAGACGGGAGGGAGAAAGCCACAGGAGGGAGTTCTAGGACGTTTCAGAAAGAAGTCAAAGGCCACAGGAAAATCAAGGTGAGGTGAAGTTGCTCAGTCGTGTCCGACTGTTTGCGACCCCATGGACTATAGCTCCTCAGGCTCCTCTGTCCATGGGATTTTCCAAGCAAGAGTACTGGAGTGGGTTGCCAGTTCCTTCTCCAGGAGATCTTCCCAACCCAAGGATTGAACCCAGGTCTCCCACATTGTAGGCAGACGCTTTACCCTCTGAACCACCGGGGAAAATCAAGGGGGACGCTAAAGCCAAGTGTTTTCAGGATGCAGCCACTAAGAGGCCCTCTAACGCCAGAGTGAACACACGTTCAGGGGGATTTGCTTGTGGAAGGGAAAGGGCAGAAGGCAGAAACCTGGCCACTGTGTGTCTAAAACGAGTGGGAAGTAAAGAGGTTTTGTTCGTTCTGTTTGTTAAAAGAGTTCACACTACAGGGCAGCGGAAGGTAACTATATGGAGACCTAGGGGCTGAAGAAACTTTGGACTTCCAGTTTTGGTGTTTTTTTCCTAAAGATGGCAGTGAAGAGAATGTAATTAAGAGCGGAGGGGAAAGAGGCAGCGAGAGGCTGAGGTGGAAGAGACGGAAGGGACAGCTAAGCGATGAGATGGAAGAGACAGCTAAGTGATGAGACACAGTCTCGGGTTTGACAGCGATGGGACTCAACCGCTGCACAGTTTAAGCCTGAAAACAGAACACCTTTCAGGACTTCCCCCGGTGGTCCAGTGGTTAGGAATCTGCCTTGCAATGCACAGGACGCGAGCTTCATCCCTGGTCAGAGAACCCGGATCCCACATGCGACAGGGCAACGAAGCTCCCGTGCCTCAACCAGAGTCCGTGTGCTGGAAACTAGAGTCCACGCGCAGCGGGTCCCGCCACAGCCAGAGAGGCCCACGCACCTCAACAGAAGATCCCGCAGGCCTCGACTAAGACCAGACACAGCCAAAACGGGATAGATAAATGTGAAAAAAACCAAACCCACCTTTCCCAGGATGAAAATAAACCTGTCCGCTCAGAAGCACAGTCGCTGGAGTCTGGCTGCCTGGGTCACGGACTTCCTGGACAAGAATGCATTTCCAGCAGGAAAATAGTCTCCTACATGGCACCTGAGCTTCTAAAAGTTATCCCAAGAAAAACTTTACCTAAAGAACTTTAGAAGGAGGCACGTATCCCTTCATGAAATTGTGTAACTATGAAGTTTCTTCACCCCTCCAAACAGCAGTGCCAAATTTAGACAGTATAGAATTGGAGAATCCTTTTTATCTCCTGAAAAGGATATTAAAATGGAAGTGCTTATTTAACTGTCCCTTTATGGCTCAGAAGCTATTACCTGAGAGGGGAATTGCCAGCACTTAATAATCTTAGCAGACTCCAGATATTTAATTGTTCCCCATGGCACACCTGTGATGCAGGGGAGCTGCCAACATTCCCGATTTGTGGAGGACTATTAGACCGACGCTGACGGGGGCGTACAGTCAGTGAGAAGTCAGCCCACAGGTAACAAAACTCAAGCCCACGCCTGTACAGTGCATGTGGGCGTGTGCACACGTGTGTGTGTGTGTGCACATGTGTGTATCGGGTGCTTTTTTTTAAAGTTAACAGAAAGGCTAGGTCCTACATTGCAAAGAGAAAGGCATGCGGAGATTGAATTGCTTTATTTCAACTCATTTAAGTTGGCCTTGTTTTTAAGATGGGATAATAATGGCAGTTCTCATAGTTTTGTTCGGAAAACGAAGTGAGAACTCAAGATTGGACCACGGCAGGGGAGAGGCGTCTCCTTCCTCACCTCCAGCGCACAGGCACCGGCTGCATAATGAGTGGCGGTTTGGGGTGGACGGGGATGATATGCCCGGAAGACAGCTTGTTCTCTCCAGACTATGATCCTGATAACCTTCAGGGCCATGCCTCCAGCGGTTAGGAATGAAATCTCTAATGGGTCACTTGAGTCATGTTTGAGTTTAAAGTCACCTGGGTGCTCACCTAGTTCAAACTCCTCATGTTTCAAATACTTGTGCTTATAAGTAGTAACAGAGCCGAGACCCGTGTCCCCTCAGTTGGGTCAATGTTTCTCCCACTCATGGTCTAGACAAACTTTCTCATTGAGCCCCTTCCAAATGTTTTCTTCTATAACTCTGACATCGGCTACCTGTGAAAATCATGAAGTGAAGTGAAGTAAAAGTCGCTCAGTCGTGTCCGACTCTTGGCGACCCCGTGGACTATGCAGTCCATGGAATTCTCCAGGCCAGAATACTGGAGTGGGTAGCCTTTCCCTTCTCCAGGGGATCTTCCCAACCCAGGATCAAACCCAGGTCTCCTGCATTGCAGGCAGATTCTTTACCAGCTGAGCCACAAGGAAAGCACATGAATGAACCTAAAATTGTGGGAGTAAATGACACGATTTCAAAAAGTTTAGGTTTTAGAAAGACTAATTTTTAAGAATGCCAACCTTTCTTGAGGTTGTCAACATGTGTCAGGCATTACATCCAATACACACATGGTTCTACTCAAGACTCCCCACCAGTCAGTGCTTAAGGGCCACTCCACACAGAGCAATCAGGCTGTGGGGGTTCCACGCCTTGTCCAAGGTCACATTGCTGGAGAGGGGCAGGGCTGGGACCCCCACCAGAGCCCGGCTCCATGCTGGATTCAGACAAAGCAGCTTCGCCCAGAAGATAGTTTAATATTTCCTTTTGGACTTAGTGCTGTTCTTTTTCCTTCTGCCCCCCAACTTATTTAAGGATCTCGAAGCTAACTAAATTAACTTTCCTGTGATATAACTATCAAATTCTGGGCTAATATAACAGTTGCTAAATGGTCAGACACTAGAGAGAGCCATAATTTGGTGTTAGTGGATCTGTTCTATGAATAAAAATTTTAAGTGCTTAAGTGTCATTAGCAGCAGCTGAGAAATGACCATCATTCCCTAAGCACTCTGGCGCGAGATAGGTAAAGAGAGAGAGCTCTTTTAAGAATATAGTTAGGAGAGGTTCAGAAGAAAGTGGTCACGTCCTTTCTGAAGACACATCTACTAACACGGCTGCTGCCGCTGCTAAGTCACTTCAGTCGTGTCCGACTCTGTGCGACCCCATAGACGGCAGCCCACCAGGCTCCCCCATCCCTGGGGTTCTCCGGGCACAGGGCAAAGCCAGAGGATTTGACAAACCCTTTAGGCTTCTCTGGTCGGATTTTGTCTGAGCACGTCATGCACCATTTGACCCCCTGCCCGAAGCACATTAATATTCAAGGTATATGAAAAGGAAAACACTCATCAATAGAGTGAAATGAGGGGAAAAGAGATTTCAATAAATTTCTAGAAGCTCTCAAACAAGTAGAATTTTATTGATGGCTTTAGAGCAACGGAAGTGCCTGATCAGAAGGTACATGTGATAGAGCAGCTGCAGAGTTGGGAAACTGCCATGAAAGGTGTCAGGCCTGGACTGGTTCAGGAACAGCGACAATTGGTTCAAGGCTGTCAGGCAAGGGGTCAGGGCAATTGACCACAATAATTTTCCAGGGGCGTGACCTCCCAGGTGGGGTAGGGCAGCAAGTCTTAAGAGTGTTGCCATGGAACCACATGAAACAATTGCTGAAAACGATGCACCAGCTCATTTACTTTACGTTGATACGTAAAAACTTTTATTGCAAGCTTAAATACTGCAAAGATATTTCTGGTATATCACAGATGTCAGTATTTAAAATGAAACTGTTAAATCAGTCAAATTAAATTATTCAGTGAAGTGTCTAGATACTCACTTGCTATAGGCTGATTTTTGTCCTCCTAAAATTCATGTTGAATGAAATTCCAGCAGAACTATTCAAATCCTTAAAGGATGATGTCATCAAGGTTTTGCTTTCATTACGTCAGCAAATCTGGAAGACCCGGCAGTGGTCACGGACTGGAAAAGGTCAATCCTTATCCCAATTCCCAAGAAGGGTGGTACTAACCAATGTGCTGACCACCGGACAATTGCACTCATCTTCCAGGCTAGTAAGGTCATGCTTAAAATCTTGCATGCTAGGCTTCAGCATTATTTGAACCAAGAACTTCCAAATATTCAGGCTGGGTTTAGAAAAGGAAGAGGAACTAGAGATCAAACTGCCAACATTCGCTGGATCACAGAAAAAGCAAGGGCATTTCAGAAAAACATATATCTCTGTATCATAGACTACACTAAAGCCTTTGACCGTGTGGATCATGACCAACTTGGAAAGCTCTCAGCAAGATGAGAATACCTGTATGCGGGTCAAGAAGCAACAGTTAGAACCCTGTATGGAACAACCGATTGGTTCAAGACTGAGAAAGGAGTATGGCAGGGCTGTCTGCTGTCACCCTGTTTAACCTATACACTGAGCACATCATGAGAAATGCCAGGCTGGATGAGTCACAAGCTGGAATCAAGATAGGCGGGGGAAACATCAACAATCTCAGATATGCAGATGACACCACTCTAATGGCAGAAAGTGAAGAGGAACTAAAGAGCCTCTTGATGAGGGTGAAGGAGGAGGGTGGAAGAGCTGGCTTAAGACTAAATATTAAAAAAACTAACATCCTGGCATCTGACCCCATTTCGGCATGGCAAATAGAGGGGGGAAAGGTGGAAGTAGTGACTGATTTCCTCTCCTTGGGCTCCAAAATCACTATGCACAGTGACTGCAGCCGTGAAATCAGAAGATGACTGCTTCTTGGCAGAAAAGCAATGACAAGCCTAGACAGTATGTTGAAAAGCAGAGACATCACTCTGCCGGCAAAGGTCCATATAGTCAAGGCTATGGTCTTCCCAGGGGTCAGGTATGGTTGTGAGAGCTGGACTACAGCTAAAGAAGGCAGAGCACCAAAGAACTGATGCCTTTGAACTGTGGTGCTGGAGAAGACTCCTGAGAGTCCCTTGGACTGCAAGGAGATCCAACCAGTCAACCTCAAGGAAGGTCAACCCTGAATATTCACTGGAAAGATTGATGCTGAAGCTGAAGCTGAAGCTCTGGAAGTTTGGTCATCTGATGCAAACAGATTACTCATTGGAAAAGTCCTTGATGCTGGGAAAGATTGAGGGCAGAAGGAGAAGAGGGCATCAGAGGATGAGATGGCTGGACTACATCACTGATGCAATAAGCATGAACTTGGGCAAACTGGGAGATGGTGAGGGACAGGGAGGCCAGGTGTGCTGCAGTCCATAGGGCTGCAAAGAGTCAGACACGACTGGGTGACTAAACAACAAAAAATTCATGTAGAAGCCCCAACCCCAGTGTGATGGTATGTGGACTTGGGGCCACTGAGGCTGTTAATTAGGTTCAAGTGAAGTCCCGACGGTGCAGCCTGCATGATTGGATCAGTGCTCTTCTAAGGACAGCCACCCGGCATCTTGCTCTCTCTCCTGCTGTGTGAGGACACAGTGACGAAGAGAGCCTTCACCAGGGGACCAGATTGGATGGCACCTTAATTGTGGACTTCCGTGCCTCCACAACTGTAGGAAATTAAAGTCCAATTTTTCAAGTCACCAAGTCTGTGCCATTTTGTTATAGAAACTCAAGCTCACTAAGACACCACCACTACTCAATTACAAATACATAAACAGAAAGAAATTATGTTGTTCTTTTTTTTCCTGGAAATGTTATATCTACTTCAATTCGCTGATGAAATTTTTACACTAATATAGCGTTTATGTCTTTATGTTGAAAGTCTTTTATGTCTCTCTGTAACTCTCTATACGTATAATTAAACACTAATTTTTCATTTCCTGTGATCATAGGCTTCAGATGTTAGAAGAGATTTTATGAGTTATTATTACTGTTACTACCATGTAGATACAACAATATGGGATAAATTTTTAATTGAAATTTATTTATTTTAATTGGAGGTTAATTACAATATTGTATTGGTTTTGCCATACTTTTTAAAGCTTTTTATCTTGAAATAATTATAGATTCCCTAGGAAGTTGCAAAAATCGTACAGAGAGGTCCTACGTCCTCTTCACCCAGGTTCCACCAGGGGTTACATCTTCATGGCTGTAATGTTAGCATTAGACAATTGACATCGATCCTCTGCACGTGTGTAGTTCTGTTACTTTATCCCATGCGTAGATTGGTGCAGGCACCACCACAATCACGGTACAGAGCTCCCTCGTCATCTGAAGACCTCCAGCGCACCACCCCTTCATTGTCCACCCTTTTCCCGTCAACCATCTCCTCGCTGTAAAGTTTAGCCACTCAGTCATGACTCCTTGTGATCCCGTGGACTGTAGCCCGCCAGGCTCCTCTGTCCATGGGGATTCTCCAGGTCAATAAGACTGCAGTGGGTTGCCATGCCCTCCTCCAGGGGATCTTCCCAACCCAGGGTTTGAACCCAAGTCTCTTGCATTGCAGGTGGATTCCTTACCATCTGAGCTACCTGGGAAGCCCATCTCTGAACCTCTGGCAAGTACTAATTTGTTCTCTCTATAGCTTTGCCATTTTTGTGAATAATATTTAACAAGAATGATATATCATGTGACATTTTGAGATTGGATATTTTACTTCAGCTTAATTCCCTTGAGATACATGTAATACATACAAGCTGCTGCCTGTAAATAATGTAAATATGGACACTTGTGTGTCAGTGTTTATGTAGAAATAAATTTCAGTTTATCTGGAATAATGCTTAGAAGTGCAGTTTGAGTTGTATGGTAGCATATGTTTAGTTCCTTTAGAAACTGCATAAATCTTCTCTCTTAAAACTTCTCCTTACCTTCCCTACTTATAATAGAACTGTCTTAACTATTTCCTCCATATACAGTAAAGACCACATCAGAAAAATATTAATTTTTGCTTCAACTGTCAACTATAATATAGAAAATCAAGAGGAGGAAGTCTGTTGTATTTACTCACGTTTTCCTCCTATTTTATTGTTCTTTTCCTGTTGTTTCCAGATTCCTTCTTTTATCATTTCCTTTCTGTTTCAATAATTTTGTTTAGCCATTCTTTAAGGTAGGTCTATGGGCCACAAATTCTTAGTTTTCATTCTTCTGAGGCTGTTTTGAGTCACCCTTCATTCTTGAAAGATGCCTTCACTGTATACAGAATTCTGGGTTAAGATTTCTTTCCCTTTAGCATTAAACAATGTTACAACCCTTCCTTCTGAACACCATGGTTTATAATGAGAAACTTACCATTGTTCACATCGCTTTTCCCCCACGAGTATCACAGCTTTCAGGCACTTTTGTGTTTGTCTTTTGGAAGTTTGACTATGATGTATCTTGGCTTGGGTTTCATTGGGTTCCTCTTATTTGGGGTTTGTTTAGTTCTTGAATCAGTAGGTTTGTGTCTTTTGCCTAATTCTGAGGGTTTTCAGTCATTGTTTCCTGGAACAGTTTTTCACCCTTTCCTCTCTTCTCCTCTCCTTTGGGACTCACTGCTGCTTTGCCTTGAGTCCCTGGTGTGATGGACGGTGGAGCCGGGGGAGTCTTAAAGGGTGAGGAGGGAAAAGTTGGAAGCTTGAAATCCAGAAGCTTGGAGAAGGGCTCTGCCCCCACACCCCCCAGTCACCCCTGCAGACGAGTTCTGCACCTCCACCTGCAAAGCAGAAGCCGGAGGAGCCACTTCCATCGCATTCTATCAACGGAGCCTCCTGGCAGCATAGTTCACGACCGCCTGTGCCAGCACGGGCACCCGGCTGAGGTGGTGTCTGCCAGACCCCTCCACCGAAAAGGCCCTGCCTCCTCTTTCCATACTGTCCTCTTTGGAAGTCAAGCATAAGAGGTGGGAAATATGGCACCAGCCTTGAGGATGCAGCGTCTACACAAATCATTCTGCAAGGGAGACTTGTCTTTTCTCCTGCCGGGGACCATACCCGGCTGATCCAGGGTATTCGAAGCGGGGACGGCGTCAGCGACCTATTTATTTAAATATTTTATCAAAGATATAAAGAGTAATAAGATGAGGATAGCTCAGTAGGAAAATCTAGTGGAGAAAAGAGGCCGAGTAGCTTGGTTTACTCGGGAGACCAATAAAACTTCAAGGCAAGAAGTGTGCACCACTTACGTAGGCCGCAGGCGTCCTTCCGTTCTCCCGAAGGAGAGGAGACACTGAGGCCTCCCCGGTCGGATCTTAGAAGCCCAGGCATAATTAGCAAGCATGGTGGGTTCCGCGCTCCAGATGGAGACTCAGCCAGAATTTGAGAGAGAGAGCGACATGGGGAGACCAAGTTTCAGTGAACAAGGCCCGCACTTTATTTTCCAAAGTAGTTTTTATACCTTAATTATGCATAGAGGATAATGGGGGAAGGGGTGGAGTCATGCAAGGACAGCAGTTCCTGGTTCTAATCGAAGCCAGGCTTTCAAACTTATCATATGCAAAAGTTCAGGTGATTTACATCATCTTCTGGCCAGGAGGCCTGTTAACATTTTAAGGAACTTATTTTTCTCTAAAGGTGATTATTCTAAAGTCAGGCACCAGCCTCCAAAAAGCATTGGACAAAGCTGCATTCCTACAGGGCAAAGGTGAGGTGGGCTCAATCAAAAAAAGAATTAACTCAAGAGTCCAAGGTTACAAACATTGAGGCTACTACTTACATTTCTATACACCCATTATATCAATCAATACACTGCCAAGGACACAGTAGGTAAGGAGTATGGAGACTTAGCAGAAAACATTGGCCCAATAAGTGAAAAACCCTTCACCAATACAATTTCTAATCAATCTTTTAACTACTCAAAGGAATCTGTGTTTAGACAGTTTAGAACATCTCCTGCCTCTCACAGTTGGGAGGCTCTGAACAATCACATGTGGCTGGAAAAACCTATTCAGGCAGGCTAGAGGACTTCCAAAGGAGTTTGTAGGTTAAACACTGTCACACCCAGGAATTATTAACTGGAGCTGTAAGCTAACTCTTTTTTCAGAGAGAGGTAGTGAGGGACAGCCCCCCGTAAAGTCAGAGGTGTAGGTGAGAGCACAAAGCAGAAAGTAGGCAGACTCTGGTTTTGGGGGTAGATGCTCGAGAATTTCCAGGGGGACTCCTGAGGCTCGATCCTGCCTTTGCATATGCCGAGCCTCCTTCCTCATGACCTTTGCCACGGGCGGAGCTCGCTCCCAGCATTCTCCCTCATTTATTAAGGTAGCCAATCATTTACTTAGACCAGGATGGTCTTAAAAAATATTTATTTTATATTTTGGATGATAATTCAGTATAACTTCCCTTAATTCGCTGCTCGGATTGCTCCAGCTTTGGCCCCTGGAGCTCCTGCAGTCCGTTCCTGTGAGCTCCTTTAACACACCCCAAAGCACTTCGGGTTCTTTTGTTTCATTTTTCACATCCTCATATTCTGGTCTTACAAGATAGTTCAAGTTCATCTTGTATATTTCTCGCTCCAGTCCTAGAATAGCTGTTTCTGCAAGGAATGTCGGTTCCCTTTACGGGGGAATGGTTTTAGAAACCAAGATCTAACAAAAAAGCTGAAAATATACCCATTAGACTTAGCAACTAGAGTGGTTTTGAGGGCATGGAGGGGTCGGAACTAAGACTGAAGTGGGTTGAGAAAATAAGTGAGAAGATAGGAGTAGAGACCACCCTTTTTTAAGAAGCTTGGCATCAAGGGGTGGGAAAGGGCAGAATATCATTGTCTTCACATGATTGCTGTGCAAATTAAATCAAATCACACATATGAAAATAGTTTGTAAATAATCAATTATAACAGTAAAAGGAGGCCAAGCTTCGAAACAGATAAGCCTAATTCTAAGCCCAGTTCTGTTACTTAAAAACCATTTTAAAAAGAGCTCCATTTCCTCAGTCTCAAATGGAAATATTTATTCAACTTGAACTGCTGGCACCAGGATTAGTCATACATATGAAAACTCTCCTCCAGTAAAGGAGAGTCACATACCCTTAGAGGAAGCTAATTCTCTGTAAACTGGACCTTGGAGGAAGAGGAGGGAAAAATTAGAAGCTGTATATATAATACTTAGTGTAAAAATTTTGCACTGTTTATACTCTTTCATCAAGCCTGAGATTTCTATATCTCTATACTTTCACACTTGCTGCTGCTGCTGCTGCTGCTGAGTCGCTTCAGTCATGTCTGACTCTGTGTGACCCCATAGATGGCAGCCACCAGGCTCCCCCATCCCTGGGATTCTCCAGGCAAGAACACTGGAGTGGGTTGCCATTGCCTTCTCCAATGCATGAAAGTGAAAAGTGAAAGTGAAGTCGCTCAGTCGTGTCCGACTCTTAGCAACCCCATGGACTGCAGCCCACCAGGCTCCTCCGTCCATGGGATTTTCCAGGCAAGAGTACTGGAGTGGGGTGCCATTGCCTTCTCCGACTTTCACACTTAGTTCTAGTTAATAGAATCCTTTTAAAATTTACCTATTGCTCTTAGAAGACAAGGGATTAACCCCTGGTATGGCATGGAGATATGAGGCTGAAGGCCTCAGTCATCTGGGAGACAGACCATCCACAGGGCATAAACCACGACACCTGTTGGGATATTGGCCCTCAGGTCTGATTTACACCTTTTACAAAATCTGTCACCAACCTGTTCTGCATCTTATTAGAATTATGCTTGTGTGGTCATCGTTTCATATGAAGTCTCTGTTAAGATATCTAAACTTCAAAATGTTTAATGTTTTCTCTTTGGAAATGTAATCACTAATTTCAGAACATGCTGGTTAACTCATCATAAATGATAGCTGCTTTTATGTATAAAAAAGCCTGAACCCCTTAGTGTAGATGGAAGCTCTTCATGACTCAGACTGAACTCCCCCTCCAGGCGCGGCTGGATAGGAAATAACTTGGTGAACTTGGAGATGGGCAATAGATTCATCATCTCAAAGCACTGTGACTAAGGTCTGGCTTCATCACGGGAGGCACACCCTGATATCAAGACTGGTTCCTTCTGCCTAAGCGGCCGGGTCAGCATCCTTTCATCTGCAACACGTCACATGGTGCTCTCAGCGTCAACGTTCTGTTCTGGGTGAGGAGGAGTGTGATATGTTTCCGGGTCATGCTTGTACATACGGAAAACACAGGAAGAGGGACATAAAATGCACAATTCATGGAAGGTGTGGGGGGAGGACGTGTGAAATACATTCATTTCAGTTCAGTTCATTCGCTCAGTCACGTCCGACTCTTTGCAACCCCACGAATCGCAGCATGCCAGGCCTCCCTGTCCATCACCAATTTTCGGAATTCACTGAGACGCACGTCCATCGAGTCAGTGATGCCATCCAGCCATCTCATCCTCTGTCGTCCCCTTCTCCTCCTGCCCCCAATCCCTCCCAGCATCAGAGTCTTTTCCAATGAGTCAACTCTTAGCATGAGGTGGCCAAAGGACTGGAGTTTCAGCTTTAGCATCATTCCTTCCAAAGAAATCCCAGGGCTGATCTCCTTCAGAATGGACTGGTTGGATCTCCTTGCAGTCCAAGGGACTCTTAAGAGTCTTCTCCAACACCACAGTTCAAAAGCATCAATTCTTCGGCACTCAGCCTTCTTCACAGTCCAACTCTCACATCCATACATGACCACAGGAAAAACCATAGCCTTGACTAGACGAACCTTTGTTGGCAAAGTAATGTCTCTGCTTTTCAATATGCTATCTATGTTGGTCATAACTTTCCTTCCAAGGAGTAAGCGTCTTTTAATTTCATGGCTGCAGTCACCATCTGCAGTGATTTTGGAGCCCAAAAAAAAAAAGTCTGACACTGTTTCCACTGCTTCCCCATCTATTTCCCATGAAGATCCGGATTCCATGATCTTCGTTTTCTGAATGTTGAGCTTTAAGCCAACTTTTTCACTCTCCACTTTCACTTTCATCAAGAGGCTTTTGAGTTCCTCTTCACTTTCTGCCATAAGGGTGGTGTCATCTGCATATCTGAGGTTATTGATATTTCTCCCAGCAATCTTGATTCCAGCTTGTGTTTCTTCCAGCCCAGCGTTTCTCATGATGTACTCTGCATAGAAGTTAAATAAGCAGGGTGACAATATACAGTGTTGACATACTCCCTTTCCTATTTGGAACCAGTCTGTTGTTCCATGCCCAGTTCTAACTGTTGCTTCCTGACCTGCATACAGATTTCTCAAGAGGCAGGTCAGGTGGTCTGGTATTCCCATCTCTTTCAGAATTTTCCACAGTTTATTGTGATCCACACAGTCAAAGGCTTTGGCATAGTCAATAAAGCAGAAATAGATGTTTTTCTGGAACTCTCTTGCTTTTTCCATGATCTAGCAGATGTTGGCAATTTGATGTCTGGTTCCTCTGCCTTTTCTAAAAGCAGCTTGAACATCAGGAAGTTCACAGTTCACATATTGCTGAAGCCTGGCCTGGAGAATTTTGAGCATGACTTTACTAGCGTGTGAGATGAGTGCAATTGTGTGGTAGTTTGAGCATTTTTGGCATTGCCTTTCCTTGGGATTGGAATGAAAACTGACCTTTTCCAGTCCTGTGGCCACTGCTGAGTTTTCCAAATTTGCTGGCATATTGAGTGCAGCACTTTCACAGCATCATCTTTCAGGATTTGAAATAGCTCAACCAGAATGCCATCACCTCCACTAGCTTTGTTCGTAGTGATGCTTTCTAAGGCCCACTTGACTTCACATTCCAGGATGTCTGGCTCTAGGTCAGTGATCACACCATTGTGATTATCTGGGTCATGAAGATCTTTTTTGTACAGTTCTTCGGTGTATTCTTGCCACCTCTTCTTGATATCTTCTACTTCTATTAGGTCCATACCATTTCTGTCCTTTATCAAGCCCATCTTTGCATGAAATGTTCCCTTGGTATCTCTAATTTTCTTGAAGAGATCTCTAGTCTTTCCCATTCTGTTGTTTTTCTCTATTTCTTTGCATTGATTGCTGCACTTATTTCATTCCTCAGCAACAGCTGATCCGCCTTAACAAGCCCGCCAGTTCTTTGCTGTCACACAGACAATGGGGCTGGGCTTCTCAGGCGGAAGAATCTGCCTGCCAGTGGAGGAGACGTAAGAGATGCGAGTTGGATCCCCTGGAGGAGGGCATGGTGACCCACTCCACTATTCTTGCCTGGACAATCCTGTGGTCAGGAGCCTGGTGGACTACAGTCCATGGGGTCACAAAGAGTCGGACACGACTGAAGCAACTGAGCACAAAAGCAGATGATAGGGCCACGTAGGAAGTATTGTCCAATGTGTCAATTTTCAAATGAAAGCTTTTCTTGACTGCACTGATAACATTTCTGTGTTACCCCAGATGTACTCAGTCCAATGCTAATCCTATATATTCAGGTGGGGCAGCCCTGCGTTTAGTCTGATTTGCTGAACAGGCGGCTGAGATTTGGAATCTCCCCATGAATATTCTGTTCCTTCTTGAAACTGGACATTTGGGGTCACATTTCTTACTCCCCTGAAGTTTCCTACTTTTTAAATAGAGGAAGTGAAAATTAAAGCCATTTTTAAAAGCAATTCATTTTGCTGTCACGTGCATTTTTTTTTTTCTTCTAGGAAAATAAAATATTGAAAAACTATTCTGAAGTCAGCATTGCTGGAACAGCACATTTCAAACAAGGACGCTGGTCACTATGCATTTCTCAAACCCGCGGGAGCTCTGGAATCTCTAGCACTCTTCCCTAGTACTTAAGATTCTCGCCAGTCTTGGCCTAACCCATTTGTGTGGATTAAAAATTCTTCAAACTCATTTGTCCTTTTCTATATCAGTGTCTTTGCTCCTACTCCTCTTTAGATGGAAAAAGCATCCGTCCCCCACCAGTTGCTAAATGCTGAAATCCTTCCCATCTTTTAAGGCCAATATTCAAATATTTATTTTAAGCTTTTAAAATATCTCTAGCTAGAAGTGATATCTTTCTTCTGTCTCTGAAGCTCTGTATTTATATTTATCTTGGTGCAAAATTAATTTTCAGTATACATTGGCAGTAGCCATGGCGAACATGGGGAGGAGTTAGCTCATTCATTCACAAATATTAATTATATATCTAAGGAGCTGAGACCTGGATTCAGCATTAATTCTGTCACTATTCAACTGTGTAATCTTGGGTAAGTGATTTCACATGTTCATTTCAAATGTAATTATTTACAGATAATTCCTACTTGTTTTTATTCCTTACAATACCCTTAGAAACTGTTCATTTTTTGTGGCCTCCAAGAGGCCTGAACCATACTTGCCCAGGACAATAGCACAGTGATGATGTTTTTCAATTGATGAGTACATTTCTTCCTGTAACCCTAACTCTGACAGTCCCCGGGTAAAAAGGATGAAGGAGATACCTGGTACTTTTTCTAGGGATCATAGCTGCTTATTCCTTGCTCTTTCTATACTTTTCTATTGAGAAGAATAACATTAGCAAGATGGCTTCAATGCTGCCTCTTCCATAGCAGTGTATGTAAATATTACAGAAGTTGATAGGAATACTCCAATGGGGTGATGACTCTTCTTGTCCATTAGACAGTTAAACATGCTGTGAGTGTATATTATAGGGTGTTCTCCATCTGGTCAAGAATAGTGACTGGTGAATTTCATGTTTATTATATTCAAAACACCAGTCACAACAGGTTTTGGAGAATCTTATTTCTTTCAATGAGGAAAGAAGAAAAAGAAACAGCTGAGAAGATAGGGAAAGGAATAAAACATTTCTGCTGATAACTGTCAAAATCTAGAACCTGCACAATTATGGACAAAGCAATTTCACTTCTGGAAATCCCTCATAAAGAAATGCCGGCAAGAGACAGCAAACATAAGAGGTACAATGATTTCCATTGTAGTATTACTCGAAATAGCAAAGAGATAAACTATATGGACAAACGAGGGAACAGTACACAACATATGCTTTAAAATAAGGTAGATCCATGTGCACTCATGGCTTTCCAGGTGGCTCAGGGGTAAGGAATCTGCCTGCAAAGCAGGAGACACGGGCTCGATCTCTGGGTCAAGAAGATCCCCTGGAGAAGGAAATGGCAACCCACTAAAGTATTCTTGACTGGTAAGTCCCACGGACAGAGAGCCTGGTGGGTTACAGTCCGTGGGGTCACAAAAGAGTCAGATATGACTTAGCCCCTAAACAACAACATTATGCACTTCTGTAGAAAATTCTTAATATCAATAGATTACACTAAAAAAAAAGACAAACTGTAAACAATACATCATATAATTTAACTGTTCTAAAAAAATTAAAACCAGCTATGTATATTTTACATGTTGGTTTAGATATAAATATATGCATACATATAAACTTTTTTCATGTTGAAAAAAATTTGAAAAGGCATACATAAAATTTATGAGTGCTTCCTTCTGGGCTTGGGAAATAGGTACTGAAGTAAAGACTTAACTTATGAAACCTGTTCTGTGTTTCTGAAAAGCCACCTCATAGGATTGTGGTGAGAATTAAATTTCATGCATGAATAGTGACTGTAGGGCTTCCCAGGGGTTCAGTGGTAAAGAATCCGCCTGCCAATGCAGGAAACTTGGGTTCGACTCTTGGGTGGGGAAGATGCCCTGGAGAAGGAAATGGCCAACACGCTCCAGTCTTCTTGCCGGAAAATCGCGTGGACAGGAGCCTGGCAGGCTAGTCCACGGGCTTTCAGAGTCAGATGTGACTTAGCAACTAAACATCGACAAAGTGTAAAACTGTTGGTCTGCAGAAAGCACTAAATACATTTTTTAATAAAAACTATTAAAAAAAAAGGTGCTTCATTTTAAATTTTAAAAATAAAACAAACAAGATAAAATACAACTAGGGCAGTGGTTATATGAATTAGTACCAGGGTTATGGGACAGTCTCAAATCTTACCAAACAATTGCTGCGAAAGGAGCAGAGATGTGGAGAAAGGGTTACGGGGATCAATCGCGCCCCCTGGTGGTTGACTGCCGCCTAGCCAGAATGTGGATAAAACAAAGAAAACGATGCATCTACCTTGATTTCTCACTCTGGGGAGAACTGTTGTAGCATCCTAAGGTCTTTTACGCCCATGACCTTAGCGTCCTTAATCTTCAGACGCTACTTTTGCTTTTATCAGTTAAGTGGCATAGGCAATCCAGCAGCAGTACTGGTTAAGCCTATGTTTCTGCTCTCTCCGCTAGATTTTTCCCTCCTGGCCGCGTACAAACAGGGTCCCCTCCTTCCAACCTCAGTCTCAGCATTACCTCCTTTATGCAATCTTTTCTCACTTTCACAGATGATAAGATCCTAATGAGAAAAATTAGCTGTATTGAGCAAATGTATGTAGATATACTGTGTGTGTGGATTTATTTACATATTATATTCGTGTATATTTTTCAGTAAGCTTCCCTGATGGTGCTAATGGTAAAGAATCCACCTGTTAATGCAGGAGACGCAAGAGGCACGGGTTCCATCCTTGGGTTGGGGAGATCCCCTGGAGGAGGCCACAGCAACCCACTCCAGTATTCTTGCCTGGAGAATCCCATGGACAGAGGAGCCTAGCAGGCTACAGTCCATGGGGTCGCAAGAGCTGGGCACAACTTAGCTACTAAACCATCACCATGCTTGGTTTAATTCTCTGCTGTTGGTCTCTTGAAATTACTGTTCTTTACCAAGGGCCATGTATTTTCATTTCACTGGGCCTCATGCAACACAGAACTTTCAATTAACACTTATGACTCTATATTGTATATGTGTTTTCAGGTAAACTTGCAACTCTATTGTATGTAATTATTATTCTAGATGAGGAAAAGGCTTTGATTGACTAAGGAACTTTTTCAGGGCCCCACAGCTGGTGTACTGTACACTCAGAGCCTGCCTACTGGCTGTAAGAATTTCTCATGTACATCAGGATCCCTGTAGGGCCTACTGAAAGTATAGATTCCTAAACTGCAGTCCAGGATTTACTAAAACCTGATTTTTAGAGGCATGGTCTTGGAATCTGCGCCTTAAGTGACTCTTCCACTGGCTTAGAGCAGAAAGTCTGTATTCAGTTCATCTCCAGTCTTAGAACCTAGCATAGGCCTTCGCTCACAGCATCACTTAATAAAGGTCATGCGGATTAATTAGGCTTCTGTTGTGACACAGCTGGTAAAGAATCCGCCTGCAATGCGGGAGACCCGGGTTCAGTCCCTGGGTTGGGAAGATCCCCTGGAGGAGGGAAAGGCTACCCACTCCAGGATTCTGGCCTGGAGGATTCTCAAAGAGTTGGACACCATGGAGTGACTTATTCACTCACTTATGCTGATTCAGTATCGTTCAGTTACAGAAAGACCAAGTATTGCTTTTGTAGAAGAGCACCAGTGTTTTCAATTCCAGAGCCTGGCGAATTTTACACAAAGAAGGTCTCATCAGCAGCTGGACTACGGACATTTTTGCTTCCCATTGAACATTCGCATAGAATCTCTGGATATAAAACCTTTAAGATGGTGCAATTTGTAAGGTTTCAGAAGATCTTTTCTGGCCAAAGAATCAAAATCACAAATACACAGTGTTGTCAACTGGATGTTATTCAACCTGATATTTTGTATTGGGAATTTGATTCTTGAGCTCAGAATTTAACAAATTAAATACTTTGCAGACTTGGAAGTCAGGAAGAAACAAAACACATCTAGAATGTTCATGACCAGACAGAAGCCTATACAGTCATTTAAAAATACTAGAAAAAACTTTTAACATGAAAAAATCCTGATAATAGATATCAAAGATTAAAGTATTTTACAGAGTGATCTTAATTCTTTTAAAATGTATGAGTATAAAAATATATCAAATCATGGTGCGACTAAGGATAATTTATTAATTTAATGTAACTTAAATAGGCTTCTTATTCTTTTTGATTAGAAATAAAACAAAACTCTTTATCTTATTTGCAAATGCTTTGCTCCCTTAGCTTAGGATTCCAGGAATCATTGATTGCTTTCTCTCACTCATTGCATCATAAGTCAAGATGCTAAATTCTGTCAGGTCTGCCTAGCAACTGCATCTAACCACTGTCTCCTTCCTATCAATATTTTAAGTGTAAACGTTTAAAATAGCTTCCTCTATAGTTTCTCTGCTTCATGTCTCATTTCTTCAATGCATCTTTCACAATACCAGCAGAATCATCTTCCTAAAATATGTAGCAGATCATTCCCCCTCACTTTTCAAGACAATTAGAGCTGAAAAGTAAAAACAAACAAGAAAAAGCAGCATCTTTGAAACACTATTTGGAAAACCCAATGTCACATTGCAGAAGGAAATGGCAACTCTTGCCTGGAAAATCCCATGGACGGAGGAGCCTGGTAGGCTACAATCCATGGGGTCGCAAAGAATCAGACATGACTGAGCGACTTCACTTTCTTTCTTTCTACAGTTCCTTTTGGAGAGGGAAATGGAAACCCAGTCCAGTGTTCTTGCCTGGAGAATCCCATGGAATGGGGGTGGTGGGGTGGTGGTGGTGCCTGGTGGGCTGCAGTCTATGGGGTTGCAAAGAGACGGATATGACTAAGCAACTAACACACACATACACAATGTCACATCTTAGGGTCTCTATTACTTACTAACAAAAAGGACGTGGGTGTTTGAAGCAGGGAGCGGTAGCACCCTTCCTGAAAAGCTTCCCTCAACTGGCTGTTGCTGATGGAGACAGGTGAAGCCTTGCGTCAGGCCTGCCTCTCATCTCATTCCCCAGTCACACGCCTGCTCTTGCCTGGGCTCCAGCCACGCCTGAGATGACCCATCACCCCCAGGTAGACAATCTTCTCGTGTCTCACTTACACAGTGTATTCTTTCAATCTGATGCCCACTTGAAATCCTGGTTCAAATTCTACCTTCTCTGCAAACTCTTTCAACATCAGGATTAGTCATCTCACCCTCCAGCTCCCTCCAGCTGAATGTTCACGTCCATTGCAGCTGTTGCGTAATTCTGTCAGCTTTTCACCCTTTGCGGATGCATCTACCTGCTCCACTGGAATGTGAGTTCTCACTGACTCAGAGGTATGCTATTTATGTTTTGCCTAACAAGTGATGGGGTGACCAAGTTTGTGATCCAGTTTGTGGAGGAGTCTGGTAAAGAATCTTCCTGCAATGCAGGAGACCCCAGTTCCATTCCTGGATCTGGAAGATCCACTGGAGAAGGGATAGGCTACCTACTCCAGTATTCTTGCCTGGAGTATTCCATGGACTGTATGGTTCATGGGGTCACAAAGAGTCAGACACGACTGAGCAACTTTCACTTCCTCATTTCAGCACCAGAAGACCTGATTCAGAGAAACTTTTTAGGGCAAACCAAGCTGTACAACACAATGCAAAACCTGTAGAGGGTTATAAAGTGTCACTGAGATACTCAAGAACTTTTGACTAGCTTTTCTAAATGAATCTCTAAAGCTTTCTTCACTGTGTGGATCTTAGCCTATGATTCTTGGTTGATGTTACTGTGAAGTATTGAAGAGTATATTTCCTTGGTTATCCTACATTGAGAAAATTTATTTTTAAAGATTAATAAAACTTAAAGCTTAAAAAGTTAAATTAGTATTTTGAATATTAAAATATTTTAATCAGAGAGCTAATCTCAAAAGATAGAAGTTGAAATGCTGCTGGAAAGGGCTGAGTAGGAGGGAAGAAAAACAAAAGAATCCAAGCCTATATTATACAGTCTCTTCATTAAAATGCTATAGGATTCACTCCTTTGTTTCACAGCACTGTGTATAATTATAGTACACAAAACCTCCAGATCTTCCTGCGATTAGGCACTTAAAAATATCCATCCAGATTTTCAAAGCAAGTTTCACATATACGGTAATTATATCACACGAATGTACAGTTCTTGTACATTCATACTGTATCTATCATACCACTTTAAATATAGACCATTTCTATTAGGGTTGGCTTAATCATTTTCATAATGATACCCTGGGAATTTCCTCATAGGGCGGGAAGTAAGCCTACCTGATGGCAGTTCAAGGTGCTAGATAGACACTTGACTTTGCAATATGTTTTAAAAGAGAAGTAAGAAAAACAGATTCAGAACTACTGGACACCTGTCCTACACACATACACCTTTGTTTTGGTAATGTATCTCCAGGCACTAAAAGAAATCAGTCCTGGGTGTTCATTGGAAGGGCTGATACTGAAGCTGAAACTCCAATATTTTGGCCACCTGATGCGAAGAGCTGACTCATTGGAAAAGACCCTAATGCTGAGAAAGATTGAGGGCAGGAGGAGAAGGGGACAACAGAGGATGAGATGGTTGGATGGCATCATAGACTCAGTGGACATGGGTTTGGGTGGACTCTGGGAGTTGGTGATGGACAGGGAGGACTGGTGGGCTGCAGTTCATGGGGTCGCAAAGAGTCAGACACGACTGAGCGACTGAACTGAACTCCAGGCACTGCTGGATGCTGGCATGTCACATGAATGGTGGGACAAACCATGGACTGAGATTCAGAAGACCTAGGCTTTGGTGTGATTCCTTTGGTCTCCAACAAGGGGATAACACTTTTCATTGTAATTAACTGTGGCTAAAGACTCACGGAATAATTGTGAAAGTGACTTCCAAGTCATAACGTTAGGGCACCATAATGGGACATTTTCAGTTAGGGGTGCCCATCTGAATAACCCGGGTGCTTTCCAAAATACAGGTGGGCCCCACTCCCAGGTCAATTAGGTCAGAATCTCCTGGGATAGGGATCAGGAATATACTTCTGTTCTAAAGGCCCACAGATACTTCTGATTTACTTGCCTTTTGACAAACTGTGGAGTGAGTGCAAGACCATCAGCTTTCTAGAATGATGGACCCACACCAAATGCTTTCCAAATCTCTTAATAATGCTCTCACTTTGAAATACACATTGATTCATTGAGCCTCCGTTTCTCTAATTTGAAAACTGGAGATATAAACACTTCTTTGCATGGTTCTGGTGCAAAGATGCAGGTAAAACATCTAGGTCTGATGCCTGATAAGAAACCTACACATCTGGGGTCTGATAAGTAAGTTAAATACATGCAGATCATAAGACAGAAGGGAGCGTTGGAGACCGTGGCTAATTGGGGAATGCAAGCCTTAATGAAACATATTTTTTTAATATTACTGTAAAGACTACCCTGGCCACATAAAACACATCTATAGGAATGACATCTGGTTTTTAGCCCTGACATACCGTTCAATAAATAACCAATCCTCAAGTACCATACATGAATTAAATATAAGACATAAAATCCTGAATTGTCTGAAAGTATGTTTCTATATGCAGGTGTAGGATGTATATATAATATATACAGGATTATATATTGATTCAACAAATATTCAGTGTTCATTATTTGCTAATGAGTCCAGATAGAGATACTTAAAAGAACTAGTTCAAAGAGTTTACCGTCAAGAGACAGAGAGGAAGAAGATGAATTAAAACACGCCCATTACTAACAATGCGAATACTACCAAAACGAGGCTTCCGTGTCCATTTTTGCATTAACATTCTACCCAGGTATCTGTGACTATCTATACATACTTATACACAGTTTTTAAATATCACTAATGACTAGAAATATTTTAAATTTTAAGTATTTATTTTTAGAAACAGTATATTTTAAACTAGATCAATATGATATGATATTTAACTAGATCAATATGATATAAAATATGATAGTTTGTTGTGAAATAAGAAGTCTTGCTGAATTAATCTAAGGTTCCTTCCAGGTTTAAGATTCTATAGTCAGAAAACAATCAATCATGGAATCATCACATAAGAGAAACCACTGACCAAATGCCTCAGCATCATTCTTAGAGTATTTCTTAACATATTGGGGAAAATTTCCATCATGTGAGATCGTCTCTCAACCTAAAAAGTACAAAACCTGGCAGCTTTTAGATTTAATTAAAATTGGACTTGCCCTCTGTCTTCACCACAGGTCAGCTTTTCTGCACTCACCTAAGTCTGAGCAAAATAATTCTGCACAGCCTACTGCTAACATTTATTTCAAATCACTTTTTAGTGGTTTGGGCAAGTTCTTGCTCTTAAGTTTTCATTTCCTCTTCCTTAAAACGGTGATGACCAGAACTGAGTAAGACTTGTCTCTGAAGACTCCATAATCTGACTGGAATTTTCTTCCGTAGCCTCCCTTCCCCATCCCGCTCCTCTTTCTGCACAGCCTGCTCCAGCCAAAACTGACCGGTTATTACTCACTCAGCGTCCTTCCCATCGGCATGCTTCAAACCCAGCCTTCTCCGGAATCTCCAACTTCTACTCCATTTCCAGCCTTGCCAACAATGTCGGCCCTTCTGGGAAACCTTTCCAGAATCTTTCTCAAAGAAAATGCTTGGGCTTTGGACTGAGTCAGACCCAGGTTCATATCTGATCTTCATTCAAACTAGTTGTTTATCGGTGGATTCTTTCAAAACGTCAGCATCTATACCTTGTCCATAAACAAAATCCCAGACTACAGCGCTGTTAGGAGGCTAGATTGCACAAACAGGGAACACAGGCGCTAACAACACGTCTCAGGCTCATCAGTGATTGCTTCCTGCCTTGAACTACGATCATTCCTTCTAAGTACTTACTGGATCGTTATTTGGGAGACACAATTTGAGCTGGATCCCTACTCTCATTCTTTACACCAAAATACATTTTACATGAATCAAAATTTTAAATGTAAACAGCAACAAAAGGAATGGAAGAAAAGACAGGTGAATTCACTGATGCTCTGGAGTGAAGGCTTTTCTAAGCAGGACACAATAATCAAAAGATTGTACAATAAAAAGACTGATGATAACTACATAAAAAATGTCAATATACCTACAGCAAAAAAATTAAAATAAAAGTTAAGTTATATCAAATGGACGAAGGGCTAACTTTCTTAATTTATAGAGTCCTTGTATATCAAGGAAAAATGCTGCATACTCTAATAGGAAAAATACACAAAGAATTTGGTCAGGTAGCAAATATACATGACTAGCAAGTGTGAAAAGATATTCCTTTTTGCTAATAAAGAAATATGGAAAGTGAAAGTCAGTAGTGTCCGACTCTTTGCCACCCCATGGACTGTAACCTGCCAGGCTCCTCTGTCCAAAGAATTCTCCAGGCAAGAATACTGGAGCGGGTAGCTGTTCCCTTCATTCCCCTCTCCAGTTGATCTTCCCAACCCAGGGATTGAACCCAGGTCTCCCACATTGCAGGTGGAGTCTTTAGCGCCTGAGCTACCAGGGAAACCCAAGAATACTGGAGTGGGTAGCCTATCCCTTCTCCACGGGATCTTCCTGACCCAGGAATTGAACCAGGGTCTCCTGCATTATAGGCAGATTTTTTTCACCAGCTGAGCTACCAGGGAAGCCCATAAAGAAATATAAATTAAAGCAAAGAGATAGTTTTTAACCTATTGTTAGGGTAAAAATTAAAAAGATAATATCTGATGTTGGTAATGGTGTAAGGGCACAGGCTTTCTCATGCACTGTTTTGGGGGTACAGATTGGTGCTACTTCCGTTGCGTTCAACTTAGCAAATTTTCTAAAATAAACAAAGGGACATTCCTTTGACTCACTCCTTGCACTGCTAGAAATTTAGCTTAGAAATAAATTCAAGACCTACACTATAATGAGTTAGAGCTAGTTGCAAACTTTTTGTAATAGAAAAAAAAAATTATTTGTTAATCAGTTCAGTTCAGTCGCTCAGTCATGTCCGACTCTCTGCGACCCCATGGACACCAGCACGCCAGGCCTCCCTGTCCATCACCAACTCCCAGAGTTTACTCAAACTCATAATAATGCCTGATAAACTGAGTTATAATGTCTACCAAACATGGACTTCCACATAGTTATTAAAAATGCATGACGTGGATGAGGATATTTCTAACAAATATTAATGGAGGAAAACTGATGTCATCTGTATGAATTGAAATGTGGGAGTAGGGTGGGTTGAGTTTGTATCAATATACATACACACAGTGCAATTTTTTTTTAGAAAAATAATAAGTAACTGAGAAGTGCTTACTTTTAGGAAGAACTGTGTGGGGAGGAAGGGGATAGGTGGAATAGAGGGATATTTTTATTATAAGCCTTTCTCAACCAGTCTATGGCCTGGATGTAGTAATCATAGCTGTATATTAATCTAAATTATATGTACATGATAGACAGCTCATCCTTTGTGGGCATTCATTCTCAGCTTATCAGCTAAGACAACTGAAGGGGCCCAAAGTTTTGAGCACTGGATATAGTTTGTTAACTAGATTAAGAAATACAATTTACTACTGTGTAGAAATTCAAACACTTTTTAGAAAGAAGGGCCTTCACACGGCAAGACTGGAACCACTGGTGACACAGAGGGATAAAAATAAGACACGTCTAACTATGATGGGAGCTCCTTATTCTGTTGAAGGGGTAGGTGTGACTTTAAGAAAGATCTGTGATATTTCAACCCCACCTTGACAAGTGATCTGAAAATGTGGCGTAGTACCTACCTTCAGTTCCAACATCTGGAAAGTTTCAAACATCAGCAGCACTTATCACTGCTTAGAATGAATGACCTAATCATGTTTATAAGTAAATGAAATAAATAAATGAAATCTATTTTCTAACAGTGAAAATGTGGCTCTATGCTCTTCCCTGGTCACTTAGACGGTAAAGAATCTGCCAGCAATATGGGAGACCCAGGTTCGATCCCTGGGTTGGGAAGATCCCCTGGAGAAGGGGATGGCCACCCACTCCAGTATTCTTACCTGGAGAATCCCATGGCGGAGGAGCCTGGTGGGCTACAGTCCAGGAGGTTGCAAAGAGTCTGGGGACAGAGTGACTAACACTAAGATAAGACACGCTCTTATCAGTTCTCAGATCTGAATGCATTCAAACTTACAAACAGAAGTGGTCTTGAACTTCAGGCCAGCCTAACCCCACCTGGAACTCTTAGGGGTCACTCGCACAGTCACCCTGGGGAGGAGCAGGGCCCCTGCTGCCACTTACGTCATGTATGTGAAAAAGGTGCTTAGCGGCTCCAGGGAGTGATTCCGGAAATACTCAAACTCTCTGCAGAGCTTTTTCCTCATCTCCGTGTCAATAACAGAAACAGTAAGAGGAGTGGCTTGATTAGCCAAGAAGTTCCCATAATCCGTGGTCTGGAGATGAATTTTCAGATCTGAAATTAAACAAAGCACCAGATCAGGTTAAATTTGGAACATGCATGAAAAAGCTTTACAACACTGACTGAATTTGCAGTAACTTTATGATAAATGCATATTTATTTACTGTTTATTATTTATTTGATTGCACTGGGTCTTCGTTGCTGCGGTGATGTTTCCTGCTGCAGAGCACAGGCTCTGGCGCGTGGGCTTCAGTAGCTCCAGCCCCTGGGCTCAGTTGTGGCTCACAGGGCCCGGGGCACTCAGGCTATAGTAGCCCCAGCCCCCGGGCTCAGTTGTGGCTCGCAGGGCCTGTGGCACTCAGGCTTGGTAGCTCCAGCCCGTGGGCTCAGGAGGGGTGACTCGCAGGGCCCGGGGCGCTCAGGCTTCGGTAGCTCCAGCCCGCGGGCTCAGGAGGGGTGGCTCGCAGGGCCCGGGGCGCTCAGGCTTCGGTAGCTCCAGCCCGCGGGCTCAGGAGGGGTGACTCGCAGGGCCCGGGCGCTCAGGCTTCGGTAGCTCCAGCCCGCGGGCTCAGGAGGGGTGGCTCGCAGGCCCGGGGCGCTCAGGCTTCGGTAGCTGTGACTCAGGGGCTCAGCTGCTCTGCAGCATGTGGAAGCTTCCCGGATTAGGGATGCAACTCCGATTTCCTGCACTGGCAGGTAAATTCTTATCCACTCTTCCACCAGGGAAGTCTGATAAATGCATATTTAATTATTACTACTTTATTCAGTTCAGTTCAGTTGCTCAGTCATGTCCGACTCTTTGCGACCCCATGAATCGCAGCACGCCAGGCCTCCCTGTCCATCACCAACTCCCAGAGTTCACTCAAACTCACGTCCATCGAGTCAGTGATGCCATCCAGCCATCTCATCCTCCGTCGTCCCCTTATCCTCCTGTCCCCAATCCCTCCCAGCATCAGAGTCTTTTCCAATGAATCAACTCTTCCCATGAGGTGGCCAAAGTACTGGAGTTTCAGCTTTAGCATCATTCCTTCCAAAGAACACCCAGGACTGATCTCCTTTAAAATGGACTGGTTGGATTTCCTTGTAGTCCAAGGGACTCTCAAGAGTCTTCTCCAACAGCACAGTTCCCTTAATATAAGGTCTACGTAAGATTTAGACTTGCATGTTAATCTCTAAAGCAATAAGATTCAATGTTAATGCAGGTAATCAAAAACAACTTTTAATTACATATGAACTCTAGAATCATTGAGCACAGTTGAAAAGAACATTAGAAACCACCTAGTCCAGAGATTGCAAATTGGTTTTAACTGAGCCACTATTTGGAAATAGTGCTAGGAAAACTGTTTGAGGATACTAAGCCTCCATCCCTGCTTGATGGCAAAGAAAAGTTTATTACTAATATTTACCCTACAGATGAAGACATTGAGTTTCAGTGGGTCTAAATGGGTTTTAACCTTTAAAAAACAAAGATCCAGTCCCATCACTTCATCAAGATCATGTTGTGAAATTGATTCAAAGCCAGTATCATACCTTTAAAAAAATCTGTATTTTATTACCAATCAATTAAATCAGATCATCAATTATTCTGTTACTTAATTCTGTCTCGTGGAATTATTTAACCTCACTCATCTGAATTTCAAAATACCTGGATAATACTTCTGGAACACCTCCTATTCCAGGATATTACAAAGTCTTAATATGTTAACTTCAAAGAGACAGTTCCAATTTCTTAGTAGTATCTTTTATCTTTTGGTTCCTGTGTGGTACCCAACACATAAGTGTCTCAAATATCTGAACATCAGAAATGTCTTTGGCACCATCTAGCACATGACTGGAGGCAATAGAGCATCCTAGACTTTATTGCAATTTTCACTGAAACATTTATTGAGTATCTATTATGTGCTGTTACCACAGGAGACAAAACATATTCCTCATCTTCAAGCAAACTCATAATCTGGTGGAAGAAGAGGCACGAAAAAACAGATGATGCAACCAGCTGAGTTCAGGAATACAGATAAGAACCTTGATTTATGGGAACATAGAAAACGACTCAACAGATATAAGTTTGGGTAAACTCCAGGAGTTGGTGATGGACAGGGAGGCCTGGCATGCTGCAATCCATGGGGTCGCAAAGAGTCGGACACAACTGAGCCACTGAACTGAACTGAACTGAGAAAATGAGAGCAAGACTCAGAGGGATGAAAGCAAAACAAGCCTAGGAAAGTTTCCGGAAGAAGGTTAAGCCAGAGATGAGCCTTCAAGTGCTATGCAAGAGTGCAAGGAAGGCATTCCATGAATTTGTACAGGTGGGGAGGGGCAAGAAATTCAAAGCAGTTCAGTGCTGTTGAAGAGCTGAGTGGGAGAGAAGGAGGGGTAAGAAATGAAGCCAGATAAATACGCAGGGGCTGTCCCCAGGAAGATTTGGTGTGACATTCTTGATCCTGAGGATAACAGGGAGCCCTGTGGGTGATGAGCTAATCACTCTGGTAGCTGATGCAGGAGGGGCATTTGCAGTCAAGTGGTTCTTGAGTCTCAGCAGACAGGCATTCTTCAGGGTCTGGAGTAGATCATGCATCAGAAATGCTCTTCATCTGACTGACCACAGAATTTATTTGCTCAATTATCTATTTAATTAGCTTAACTAAAAAAAAAAACATACTCTTTTGCCATGTCTTTTATTTTGACAGTTCAGATTTTTTACAATTTGACAGTGTGCAGTCTCAGCATGGAGAAATATTTGCCAACAGGAATGACACAAATGGTATTTCTTCCAAAACCATGATATATGGCTCACGGGACATATGTTTCTCTTTCAGCTGCCAGTGAGATGCTGAAATTAAATGTCTCAGGTATTTCAGACTCTGCTTAAGCAATCTTGTAAAACTGTGGTTGGTGGACAGTTAAGATGGGGACCCTGGAAATCAGAACCGAAGAAAATCTTAGCTTGAAATATCTGCTCTGAGTTAATATCATTATCTTTCAATGATAACGATCATGCTGATAGTTTTGGGGT
This sequence comes from Bos mutus, assembly GCF_027580195.1. Taxonomy (NCBI): domain Eukaryota; kingdom Metazoa; phylum Chordata; class Mammalia; order Artiodactyla; family Bovidae; genus Bos; species Bos mutus. The sequence goes on along the minus strand of NC_091630.1, from coordinate 5,522,037 downwards.
CACATGTTTTTCCTCGCATTTGCCCAAGTGCTTATGTAAACGTGTGTGCCTACATGCTCAGTTGTGTCCAGCTCTTTGCGATCCCACGGACTGCAGTCCAATAGGCTTCTCTGTCCATGGGACTTTCCCAGGCAAGAATTCTAGACTGGGTTGCCATTTCCTGCTCCAGGGGATCTTGCCAACCCAGGGGTAGAACTTGCATCTCCTGCAGGGGCAGGGTGATTCTTGCTGAGCCACTGGGAAGCCTTGCTTATCTTAGTAGGTATGTGATAAATAGAGCTTTGTGGTCAGATACATTTGGAATAAATAAGCTTCCTAACTGCAGGAACTGAAAGCCTTTAATACATTAATTTGAATGATTTCTTTGGAAAGAGTTTGGTACAGAACTTCCCAAGCCACTGGAAAACAATGCAGCCTCCCACAGAGCACACTTTGGAAAATTACTCTTTTTTTATCCAGAGTCGTGTTGCAAGTGGCACTTCTTTTTTATTCAAATGAGGAACTATGAGATCACTGCCAACTAAATCCATTTTATACGTCCCGAACACAATAGCACAACGGGAACAGATTCAGCTATTATAGCAAATATCTGAGTATATCACACAGTATAATAGCATATATGTGTATGTGCCTGCATGCGTGTACAAAGAGTCATAATGTAAAAATGCTTCTTCTGTGGGTTGCAGTCACTGGGTTCACGGAATTAGCTGAGATCTCTTGACTCGTGAGGCAGGAAAACTCTCTGGTTGCTATCTTTTCTCTGTTGGTTTGTTGGGTGGTTCATTTTTCTTTCCTGTGCAGCTTCCTGTTGGAACTCTTTAAAAATGAATGTCCAGACTGTTCACACTCCAGGTAGGTTTATGCCAAGGCAGCACCTGTACTTGTGAAGGATGCTATCTTTGAGCAGCCCCCTACCTCTTCCCCACACTCTGCTTGATGCTGAACTTATGGAAATTACCTGACCCTTCCAAACTCAATTTTCTCACCTTCAAAATGGGTTAGAATGTATGCTTTTTGGGTTACTGTGCAGCTTTAAAAAAGATAATGTAGATGAAGACCTTTTTTGCCCCCTTACTTATACCTATCTCCTTCCAAAATAATTTGATTCGATTGGCTGACTTTGATTTTTATTCCCTAAATCAGAACTTTCTTAAATAATATATTACCATCATACTTTACAGTTACTTAATTTGAATAAATCTATCACTATTTTTAAAGCCAGATGCTTCTTCCTCCATTTTTGCTACAGTACTGCCATTCTCACGGTGATGAAACTTTGAAGAGTTTCCTTCAAGTCCTCTTTGAAGATTTATTAACTCCAAATCTCCTGCATCGTTTCTGGATATCTTCCCAGATTTCCTCTCCTTATACCCCAGTTTGGAATGATAATGTCATAAACCTAGATCACTGTGGCAATCTCTTAATAGATTCTTGTCATAAACCTAGATCACTGTGGCAATCTCTTAATAGATTCTCCCAAGTTTCTTTCCTTTCTGTACTCCATGCCTCAAACTTTCATCTTTCCTAAGAAACGCTTGGATCTTAGAATGACCCTCTAAGTAGCGTGGAGCTACTGAATTTTAGGCAGATTAAAAGCAACTTGCAAATTATTTGTATTTTACCACTGACAGATGATTTTAACATACAATATAAGCCTTAACAATAATCCCCATTCCATAGATGAAGAAGCCGAGGCTCAGAGAAATAACCTGTACATCTTTCCATGCATACAGGTATTTGACTGAAGATTTGGACATGACTCTCTCCTCACTCAATATTCTGAAGTTCCATAATTAGACCTTCGGTGGCTCTCGAAAATTTTCCCAGCACAAACTCCTGTGTTATTGGAATACTCTAGTACTGCAGGCAACTGCTTTACCCCTCACCAGTATGCCTTTATGTTTTTCTACTTATAGTCCATTAATTCTCCCCAAGAGCCTAGAACGGCTTATCAGCTCAACTGCCCTGACCCCACCTCCAGTTCCCCATTTCACTGACATTTTCCCAACCCACTGCCCTTCAAGATTCAGTTTACTTTCGAATATATCCTCTAGCTATAAACTCTTCTTAAATTTTAATAGTTTTTATTTATTTATAGAATGATTGTTTCCAAAACAAACCAGTGCTCTTTGAAGGAAAGCAGAATCAACAACATAAGAGTCATACACCAAACACTATTAACCACAACCAGGAAAAGGGAAGGATTATTTTAGGGATTTTAAAGTCTAGCAGAAGAGGGTAAATTAATTTGTGTTGTATATACACGGCAATTCAGGCTGTGTTCTTATGACTTCCAGGGAATTCTCATGATTTACAGTTTACAAAACATTTTCAGAAATGTCTGTTTCCCTTAGAAACTGGGAGTTGGGCCAGGGAGATACCATCTATCATAAAGGAAAGCACCATGGCTAAAAGTTAAGCAGCTGGCTTATACCCCAGGCCCAGGAAGCAGAGTCAGGACTTAAACAGGCAGACATGTCTATTGCGTATTTTCAAATTTTTACCACGTGCAAAACACAGCCTTAGGCTAGGGAAGCTAGGAGACGAAAAAGGATATGCTGTGGTTTCTATCCTTTAAAAAAGGTCTTTTTTTTTTTTAAGTTCAGTTTTACTGGGGTATAACCAACAAATAAAATTCTAAAGCACTTAAAGTATACGTCGTGGTGATCTGATACACTCTAACACTGTGAAAGGATTCTCCCACCTCGTTAACTAACCCCTCTATAAGCAAACCTATTTACAGTTTCTGCCCTTGAGAAGCTTACAATTTAGGAGGGGATAGATTCATTTATTCATTTAGGAGTTAAGCCCTTAACTGTGATATCTCAGGGGACTAGATAGATAAACAGACAAACGTCCTGCCCCAGAATGACATACTTATGCAAATATTACAGATGCTGTACAGAATTAGGTACATTACATGGCACAATAAAGCACAAAATTGAGACTTGTCAATTCTATCCCAATAGGAATGAGTACAAAAGGGTTTATAGAGAAAATGACTTCGAGTGGAGATTTTAAAGAGGAATGGGCATTCTCCAGGCAACAAGATGCAGAATGGAATTTGTGGCTGAAGGAATAACTGTAGAGAAAGGCAGAAGAGCTCTGAGGAAATGCTTACCAGGTAGAGATGGGATGGTAACTGGCCAGTCAGCTCAGCTGGTTAGCTACTGCTGCTCAGCCGCTTCAGTTGTGTCCAACTATGTGCCACCCTATGGACTGTAGCCCGCCAGACTCCTTTGTCCACGGGATTCTCCAGGCCAGAATACTGGAGTGGGTTGTCATGCTCTCCTCCAGGGGATCTCCTGACCCAGGGATCAAACTCAGGTCTCCTGCATTGCAGGAAGATTCTTTACCATCTGAGCCACCAGGGAAGCCCCATTGGTTAGAGTGTGGTGCTAACATCACCAAGGTCACTGGTTTAATCCTCATAGGCCAAGCTGTCTAGCTTTTAAACTAAGTTAAATTTATCCTGCCTGATGGAAGTATTTTTGAACACTGACAATACTGTATATGCATTTTTTATACAAAGCAGAGAAAATAAGTACTATAATTAGGGCTTCCTGGGTAGCTCAAATAGTAAAGAATCTGCCTGCAATGCAGGAGACCTGGGTTACATCCCTGGGTCAGGACGATCCCTTGGAGGAGGGCATGGCAACCCACTCCAGTATCCTTGCCTGGAGAAAACATGGACAGAGAAGCCTGGTGGGCCCCAGTCCATGGGGTCCCAAAGAGTTGGACACGCCTGAGTGACTAACACTTTCATTTTCACATAATTAGAGGTACAAATAGTGTGTAAAGGAGAATGATGAAATTCCTTTGAAATAAGAGTCTTCCTTCTATAAGAGTTTTTTAAATTTTAGACTACCTTTTAATAGATAGTAGGTATTTTCCCTTCCATGCATTGGAGAAGGAAATGGCAACCCACTCCAGTGTTCTTGCCTGGAGAATCCCAGGAACGGGGGAGGCTGGTGGGCTGCCGTCTATGGGGTCGCACAGAGTCGGACACGACTGAAGAGACTTAGCATAGCATAAGGTCTCCTACTTGTCAACTACGTATCCACACCACTGCCACTCATTACTAGTCCCAGTAACTACTATTTTTAATTCCACATGAATCCTTTCACAGTTTATTATGCCTTTTCTTTTTTTTCTGTAGTTATAGGATATTACATTATATAACTGTTCCATAATTTATTTAACCAGCTCCCTTACAGTGGACATTTAATTTGTTTTTTATTTTCTGCCAGTCCCAACAACGCTACATGAAGTCCCCGGCCAAGCGTGCATGCACTTAGAATTGTGAGGCCCAACCGCTCTCATTAAGGGGTTCTTACTCTTTCAATGTTTTTATTCTTTAGAGTGGGAGCCCTTTTCGGGCAGGGTATTCTTTTTCATCTTTCCTTCCCTGGCCCTAACTAGAACGTGCTGAGTACACGCATTAATTCCCACATGAAGGCACAGTTGGAAAGGAATGGAGGTCATGTCCCTTGAAAAGGAAGCATTAATGATTGTTCATAAGCTGTAATCAGCTCCTCTCATCCGCTTCCCAGAAACGACAGCAGAGACGACAAGGGAAAGGCTGGGTCCAGACCTCTCACCATACCCGAGAGCCGGGGTCACGTTCAGCACGTGTTTCAGAGAAAGCTTGCTGTTTGTTGTTCAGCTGCAGCCCCGGGGACTGCAGCCCACCACGCTCCTCCGTCCATGGAATTCCCCAGGCAGGAATACTGCAGTCTGCGGCCATTGCCTTCTCCAGGGGATCTTCACCATCCAGGGATCCAACCGTGTCTCCAGCATTGCAGGTGGATTCTTTACCTCTGAGCCACCAGGGAAGGCTATTTCTTACTAAATTTTTGAGCTCTGAACTGTTCATCTTACCACTTTGTCTTTTTTTGAACATGAAAGAATACTTACAACGGTCTGGTTTGTAATTTAAAAATCTAATGAAAATAGCAGTGTTGCCATGAAAAGACATGAAGGAGCCTCAAATGTGTGTTATTAAGTGAAAGAAACCCGTCTGGAAAGGTTACATACTTAATGATCCCAACTGTGTGACATTCTGGAGAAGGCCAAACTAGGGAAACAGCACAATGACCAGTGGTTCCCGCAGGGGGTCACGGATATGGAGAATACTCAGAGCACAGAATAATTTCAGGGCAGTGAAAATACTCTGTATAATGTAACAGTGGTGGATACGTGTTGTACATTTGTCCGTTCCCACAGAATATGAAAGAGGAGAGTGAAAAATCTGGCTTACAACTCAATAGTCAAAAAACTAAGATCATGGTGTCTGTTCCATCACTTCATGGCAAATAGATGGGGAAACAATGGAAACAGTGACAGACTTTATTTTCTTGGGCTCCAAAATCACTGCAGATGGTGACTGTAGCCCTGAAATTAGAAGACACTTGCTCCTTGGGAGAAAAGCTATGATTAACCTAAACAGTATATAAAAAGCAGAGACATTACTTTCTCAACAAAAGTCCATATAATCAAAGCTATGGTTTTACCGATAGTCATGTATGGATGTGAGAATTGGACCATAAAGAAGGCTGAGCACTGAAGAATTGATGCTTCTGAACTGTGGTGTTGGAGAAGACTCTTGAGAGTCCCTGGGACTATAAGGAGATCAAACCAGTCAATCCTAAAGAAAATCAGTCCTGAATATTCATTGGAAGGACTGATGCTGAAGCTGAAGCTCCAATATTTTGGCCACCTGATTTGCAGCGCTGACTCATTAGAAAAGACCCTGATGCTTGGAAAGATTGAAGGCAGGAGGAGAAGGGGACGACAGAGGGCAAGATGGTTGGATGGCATCACCGACTCAATGGACATGAATTTGAGTAAGCTCTGGGAGGTGGTGAAGGACAGGGAGGCCTGGCGTGCTGCAGTCCAAGGGGTCGAAAAGAGTTGGACGTGACTGAGTGAATGAACAACAATATAGAATGTATAAGTCCAATGTAAACTCTGGACTCGATTATGATGTATCGAGCATAGGTTCACAGATTACAAAATTGCACCTTTCTAGTGGAGGACACTGATAACGGGAGGCTATGCATGTGTGGAAGCAGGGGTTATATAAAAAATCTCTGTACTTTCTCCTAAATTTTGCTGTGAACCTATAGTTGCTCTAAAAAAAAAATTAATTAAAAATTAGCAGTGTTAATTCTTCTGAAGACGATTTTATGGCGTTTCACACTATTATTTTGGTTCAAGTTATTGTAAATAACTTTTTTAAAAAGTCACTTTTTAGGAATTTTCTGTGTGCAGTACCAGTGATACAGGCTATGTGAACTGGCTTCCTCTCCTATTCCCGGGAAGGACTGAGTCATGGAGCGGCCTAAAACAGAGGGTCCTAGTGACTGGTTCAGCTGACTGTTAGTCAGGGTGAGATCTTGGAGCAGGTGAGTATTTCTGACCACACTCACTTGCACAATCATAAATGCCAGGATTTTTCAAAGCTTTTGTGGACAATCTTCATATTTGTCTCTTCCAAAATGACCTGAAACCTCCTGTGTTCCTGGTAAGTGGTTCCAAAACAATTCATTGGTGTCAGGATACTTTTCTTTTAAAGACTAGAGAAATTTAAAAGACTAAAGGTGAATTTAATCTTTGCCAAATTAGCTTTCCTTTACCGAAAGTGCCTGCTTCCACACGGTACTATCCCGACACTGCTTTCCCTGCCCTTCTTGACCCGTCATGTGTATGGTGTATATTATGCTCAAAAGTAACAGAAATCTAAAGTCCTTAACTTCTGTCCCGAGAGTGTCCATGATTTCTCTCCAGCGTGTTTTAAACCAGCTGGGAAAGTGGCTGGGTTTCTCTCAGTAAACTCACAGATGCAACAGCTGAGCTGCTTTTCACAAGTGCCTTATTTCCCAACATCCTATAAGTGAGAGAGTCATTTCCTAGGCAGGTTGATAAGGAGTCTAGGGTCCCCAAGGAGAGAGGGGTCTGGAATTCTCAAGGAGGAAGAAAGGACAAACTTTTTTTCCTTCTCTACATTCCTTAGGATTATGTAACAATAATGTATCCTGCCTAAGGACAGTCTTTGGATTAAACCTTCTGTTATCTTAAAATGTAAATTATGGGAGTAGGTCTGATGAGGTCTTTACAACCTCCAGACATTCTTTGGATTCATTGGAAAGTATGTAACTTCATTGTTAACACTAGCAAGCGGGTATTCTTTCTGCCCCCTTCTGATGCCTATGTCAGAAGCTTTCTCTATCTTCTTTATACTTTAATAAAACTTTATTACACAAAAACTCTGAGCGATCAAGCCTCGTCTCTGGCCCCAGATTGAATTCTTCTCCTCCGGGGGCCAAGAATCCCGGTGTCTTCGCATGAATCAACAACAACCTTTCATAAGGTAAACAGGCAAGGCAGACCTTATTATTTTCTATATCAAAATGGAGCTGAGAGCAGCATCGACCTACTCATGGATCTTCCATTCATGCTCAGGAGGCAGACATTTTAGTGGAAAAAGTATAATAGCTGCAGACGTCTGCATACCTCACCCTTGGTGAGGTGGTTAGATTGGTCATAGCCACGCCAAGCCTCAGAGTCCTCAACTGAAGACATGAAACCTTTATTTAGATTGATTTTCTCAGCAGTCGTTATAACCTGCAGTTTGAGGGCATATTTGATATTCACAAGAGTCTCCAAAAAGATTGGAAACAGATTCAAACACAGTTGTGAAATGAATGGCTGAAAAAGAAATATAACTGGGAGAAAGGAAAGGTAGAAACCATGAGATATCATGAAAATAATGAACGGTGTACGTAGGAAGGGTTCTTATTCGGGGCTCAGGATGACTTCAGCTGGTCCATGACTCCTTGATATTACATGGAAAATTCCATATGTGTGCACCTGTGTGTATTTTTCTAAGAAATTCACTCTTCAGGGCTTCAAGAGTCTGAAACCTTTCCTTCTCCCCCAAATTGAAGCTGAGGGTGATTTCTCTCTGAATTCTTTAGTGAGCAGGCTTAAACCTTGCTTTGTATCATGAAGACATTTATGTATGGTTTGTGTTTAAATTTGCATTCCTCAACTCATTTAAAAGCCTGCTGCAAACTACTGAATTCATTCAAATGGTTTCTCTCGGAAGCATTCATTCTGCCTTGTGCTCATTAATTTTTTCTACCTCAATTTATGCTTATTTCCTATATGTGATTAACATTCTCCAGGCACCAAACTCCAAACTAGATATGCTGAAATGATTTAGGATTTGGAATTAAATTGCAATTATTTGTAGCCAACAGAATTAGTTATCATCTACAAGATTTGTCTAGCCATTTCCATCTCTAATGAAAAGAGAGGAGCTCCCTTAACTTAGGCAGTTCTGCCTTAATCCTGTTTGGCTTTACCCTCAGCCCTACCTGAGAAGCGTACAAAGTCACCTTGTTTTTTTGTCTTGTTTTCACTTTCTAATACTCTTCCTGGCAATTTATTACTTTCTTGTTTTTTCTAGAATGATCTGGACATTTTAAAGCACCCTATTATTAACATGATAATGATTTTATAAACATGTTTCAAAGTTATAAATGTAGCCGTATTTAATAATAAAGTGAAAGTGAAGTCGCTCAGTCGCGTCCGACTCTTTGCAACCCCATCCATGGACTATTGCCCATCAGGCTCCTCCATCCATGGAATTTTCCAGGCAAGAGCACTGGAGTGGGTTGCCATTTCCTTCTCCAGGGGATCTTCCTGACCCAGGGATTGAACCCGGGTCTCCAACATTGCAGGCAGACGCTCTACTGTCAGAGCCACCAGGGAAGCCCCTTTAATAATAAAAATACTATATTATAGATGTGAGATCTTTGGTAAGGCTTTGAAAACATTATAGCTTAATTTCCAGAGAGGAAGGGGAAGTTGGGAGGTACTGGTCAAAGGGTATGCAGTGTTGGTTACACAAGACAAATAAGTCCTAGAGATCTGCTGTAGAGCACAGAGCCATAGTCCTCACACACATGCACACACAACAACAGAGGGCAGGAGAAGACTTTTAGAGGTGCCAGATGGGCTTATGGCACAGACTGTGGTGATTTCCCAGGTGTACACTTATCCCTAAACTCATCCAGTTGTATACATTAAATATGTACAGCTTTTGTATGTCAATCATATCTCAGTAAAATGGTTAAAAAAAAAAAGAAAAGATAATTGGCTTTGTAGAGTCCTAAAGGAAATCAACCTTGAATGCTCACTGGAAGGACTGATGCTGAAGCTGAAGCTCCGATACTTTGACCACCTCATGCGAAGAGCTGATTAATTGGAAGAAAAAGACCCTGATGCTGGGAAAGATTGAAGGCAGGAGAAGGGGATGACAGATGGCTGGATGGCATCACTGACTCAATGGACATGAGTTCGAGCGAACTCTGGGAAGTGGTGAAGAACAGGGAAGCCTGGAGTGCTGCAGTCCATGGGGTCGCAAAGAGTCGGACACATCTTAGCGACTAGAGAACAAGAGTGCTTCATAGCTCTTCACACATTCTCCTGTGCGTTGCCTTATTTATTTCTCCAAACCACTCAGCAGAGCAGGCAGCATTACCACCCAGTTTTACAAAGAAGGAATCAGGCTCGGAGGTTTTGAGCCTCAGGTCTGACCCTCTGTAGAGGTCAAAGTCAGGGCTTTTGAATCCAGGGTGGCCTCACCACAGGCCTGTCTCTTGATTTTTTTTCTTAAGCTCCAGTGAAGACAAATCTCAAATACACATGCCCTCATATTAATAGACACAGAGAAAGCGGATAGAATAAAATTCTCTATACCAAGGTTTGGGGGTGGGGGAAGGAGGGGGGAATTAAGGCTGTAGATCCCTGGACAGTTTGGTGACACCCTTCTGCAAATATTTATAAATACATAGAATGAAAATATATAGAATTACCAAGAAAACAAAATATATCAAAATATAGTTACGAGGATATTGTAAAATGTGACAAGGTGCTTCTTTATTAAGACAGTAAATATCAAGGTTGAGTCCAGTATCTAGCATTCTTTGAAACAGTGAAAGCATAAAAGGTATTTCAAGGCATCTGCAAGAACAGTAAGAGGATATGAAAACACTGGATTACTATTCAAAGTGCTAACCAGCTGTGATTTGTTGCCTGTCTTCATAATGAAAGGAAACGCTAAATTTCACTTAGAGACTATCGAAAATATAGATGCAATTTATTCCTCCCTAGTCAAAATTCAGGAGCCCTGATGTCTGCATCTTGGGCTGAAGACACCGCCCTGGACTCTAGGCCAGGGGGACGCAGCCCCTGGCCGCGCTTCCTTCCAGCGGGCGGCGTCAGCCCCTTTTTTCCCCCACTCCAGTATTCTTGCCTGGAGAATCCCATGGACAGAGGAGCCTGGCGGGCTATAGTCTATGGGGTCGCAGAGAGTCGGACACGACTGAAGCGACTTACACAAGAGCGGCGCTTACCTTCCAGGTTCTCACACTGGACCAGGTTGACGTAGTCCCGCCGGGTCAGGAGGCCAGCCTTGCAGCCGCGCACCAGGCCCTCCAGGTAGCCGTGGTCGGCGTTGAAGTTCAGCTCTGCGCTCTCGAGCATCGCGGGAAAGACCGCCCGAGGCTGCAGGGGCGCTCGGGTCCGCAGGGGCGCTCGGGTCCCCAGGGGCGCGCGGGTCCGGAAGGGCGCGCAGGTCTGCAGGGGCGCTCCAGTCTGGAGGGGCGCGCGGGTCTGCAGGGGCACGCGGTTCTCCCGAGTGGTCAGGCGGCGATCTCTCAGCTGATAGTCACGCTGCGGTGACCGGTTTCCTCCGCTTTCAAAGGCTTTCCATACAGCCGGCCCAGCCCTGTTTTTCCATCCACAATGGATCAGCCAGATAACCCGAGGGGGACCCGGGAGCAAAGCCCTGCAGGGGGAGCGGGGTCGTGGGAGGGACGGAGGGTCAGAGGCCGGGTCCCCGCCCCGCTCTGCTATTGCAGCCTTGCTACACCTGAATGTTGTGCAAACAGTGCTTCCCCATCCGAGCTTCTGTGCTTTCAGTTGTAAATTACATTCCTCTTAAACGTATTGAGGGCTACTAAGAAGAGAGGGGTTTAACACACACACACCCCACACACCTTATGTGAATAGATCCAATGTGAGCAGGCGGTTTGGAGAACCCTGAGAAGCTCATTTGGCAGCACGGTGTTTGTAAAACAAAACTCTAGTAATGCCTTGGGCTTAGCCGCTCAAGTCGTGTCCGACTCTGCGACCCATGGACTGTAGCCCGCCAGGCTCCTCTGTCCTTGGGATTCTCCAGGCAAGAACATTGGAGAGGGTTGCCATGCCCTCCTCCAGAGGCTCTTCCCGACCCAGGATTCGAACCCAGGTGTCCCGCATTGCGGGCTGATTCTTTATCGTCTGAGCCCTCCGCAGGGAAGCCCCAGTAATGGCTTAGCCTACTCCAAGTCTCCTAGCTGCTTCCCTCTCGTCCAGGTCCTGGGGCAGAGACCAGAAGGCAGTCCAGGGAGCAGGCACACAGCGCTGTGATTCTATAATAATAAGCCACTGTCTTTGCAAACTCTGAGTCTTTAGGAGGTGCTCTTCATTCTTTTTCCCTTTTAGATCTCAGGATTTACTCAGAGGAGTATCTGGACTGACTCTATTCCTGAGGTCAGGCCTGTCCTGCTCTTTACTGTAGCCCCTCCAGGCTCCTCTGTCCAGGGAATTTTCCAGGCAAGAATGCTGGGCTGGGTTGCCATTTCCCACTCCAGGGGATGTGGCCCTACTCCTGGGGCTTCCCTGGCACCTCAGTCAGTAAAGAATCCGCCTGCAATGCAGGAGACCCAGGTTCAATCCCTGGGTGTGGAAGCTCCCCTGGAGAAGGGAATGGCTACCCACTCCAGGATTCTTGCCTGGAGAAGCCCATGGACAGAGGAGCCTGGGGGGCTACAGTCCATGGGGTCACAAGAATTGGACCTGACTTAGCAACTTCACCACCACCGCCTCTCCAGGGGATGTTACCCACCCAGGGCTCCAACCCAGTATCTCACATCTCCCGCATTGGCAGGCGGATTCCTTACCACTGCGCTGCCTGGGAAGCCATAGTGTTGGTGTGGTGGTGCTGGTTTAGTGGCTAAGTTCTCTTGGACTCTTTGTGACCCCAGGGATCAAACACACAGAAGCCATAGTATTATTACCAAATCACAAATAAGGGACCGACTCTCAGAAGTTGGGAGGCAGCTCAGAATGCACAGCATAATTAAGCCAGGGTGTAACTGTTGTTTCCTGCTCCCAAAAGGAACGCTGGTTCTCCCTTATACCTAGCTCAAACATTGTGCCAAGTATCCTGAACATGATTTTACACATGTTGCATTTCACTGTCATATATATTATGTCAAATTCTTAACTGAAGTTAAAGTGTCAGAAAATCTCCAGTTATTTCTAAGTCTTTCTCAGTATTTCTAAGACCGCATGCCATGGAACAGGGCAGCTGTCTTGGGTTCCCTTCCCCTGATGCCCTCCAGCCTCTTCCCAATCAAAGTCTTTTGTTTTGTCAGTACATGTGTCTCCTTGGACAGTGTATTTCTCAGTGTCACACAAGAGCCCACTCTTGGGCTTTGAGAGGGGTCCCCCTTCCGGTAACAGTTACATTGTGAATTGGAAAAAATTTGAAGAAATAGTCTTTCAGTATTCAAAACCATTGACTACTTCTTTTTTTCAACAGAGAAGCCAGTCACGTTACATATGTCTTCACTGTTTCATTTTTGTCCTGCTCGTTAATGTAAATAAAAATACCAGCCAACCACCCTGAAACTACACTCGTTTGTCAGTTGCAACCAAATGCTGGCAACAGAAACTAGAGCTGAACAAAAACCAATGAAAGCATACTGTGAAAATCAATAGGCTAAATGGAATTTATATGAAAAAACATTATTGCTATTTGTAATTTGGGTGATACACATCCATTATATCATAAAATTTAGGATAAACCTATGTACCTATTTTGGAGAGAGAGCCAGTTTTTAAGCATGTACAGCACAACACAAAATCTTCATAGTTTTGCTGCTAACTAGCCCTTAATGGGAGAAGGCAATGGCACCCCACTCCAGTACTCTTGCCTGGAAAATCCCATGGATGAAGGAGCCCGGTAGGCTGCAGTCCATGGGGTCGCACAGAGTCGGACACAACTGAGCGACTTCACTTTCACTTTTCACTTTCATGCATTGGAGAAGGAAATGGCAACCCACTCCAGTGTTCTTGCCTGGAGAATCCCAGGGACGGGGAAGCCTGGTGGGCTGCTGTCTATGGGGTCACACAGAGTCGGACACGACTGAAGTGACTTAGCAGCAGCCCTTAATGTCTTGCTCCCAAAAGGAATGCTGGTTCGGACACAACTGAGCGACTGAACTGAACTGAACTGAGCCCTTAATGTCAACACGCTCAAAAAAGAATGGATTTTGTGTATGTGAAAACTTGTTTCTCATATTTTATATTCATAAGTAGATGAGTTCCAATGTTTCTTTAAAATTATATACATCTACTTTCTCTACTTTTATGAAATTGGCAGATGAGGTAAGCAAAGTATTTCCCTTTTTCTTGAATGAGCAAACATGTCTTATTCTTGCTAAAGATGCTTGTAAAAAAAATGAGATCAAACTCATAGGATAGGAGAGGAAACCCAGAACAGTGACAATAATCTAAAGCTTCTTCTTAAATGGGTCCTTCTGGCGGAAACATAATAAAAATGTTCACTTCAGTGTTTAAACTACCAATGATGTTTAGGAGAGCGGGCTTTGGCGTGTGACAGAGCCTGAGTTTCAGTGCCTTCTCCAAGTGCCAGTGCTTTCACGTGTAAAATGAGGATAATAGCACCTCGGTTTGTTGTAAATATTAAATGAGATACAATCCTAAATATACTTAGCAAGTGTGGGTATATGTGCTAAGAAGCAACTGCGGCGGCTTCTCCTCTTCCTCTCGTCACTGTAAAACACTGTGATTTCAGTTCACCAACTAGACTGCATTCCTGGAAGCCAGGATCAGTATCTTATTCATCTTTCTGTCTCTCAAGTGCCTAGTCACATGCCTTGAGGAAAGCAGATACTCGATAGCTGTCCACTGGATAAAATTATGCTTAACAGAATCTTTAGCTCCATGTGTCTCTAGGAAACCTTATATTTGGCAATTGTATTTGAAGAATGAAGGTATTTTGTGGTTTTCTAGCATGCTATACATCTGTGTATGTGTGTATGTATGCCTATCTATATAGAGTATATAGGACTTCTTACAACTTTCTGATAATTTTAAGAGCTCCCAAGAGTCATTAGTTTTGCAGCCATTAGAAGGTCAACTTATTCTATAAAGAATGGAGTTATTTTTTAGAGAGATGCAATGTCTATTCTCCAAAGCATAAAATGGTTGTCTTTTTTTTAGATGTAGCAGGATCTCAAGAGGACAGGGAGGAAGCAAAGAAGATCTAGACACCTTCCCACAGGCCTGGATATTGCCATTCAGTTGACCAGAGCAAGCCAGGGCTAAACTCTGAGGTAGCTGTGGACAGCCACACCCGCCCCCAGACAGTCCCTCAGAGTGTCTTCAAAGTGTTGTGTAGGATTCACCCTGGGGTGGGCCCTGGGTGCCATCCTTAATGACAAAGTCAAAGGCCAAGTCAAAGCTATCAGCACTTAAAACAAACAGTCTCCGTTGCAACTGTTCACCTCTGCCTTTGCAGCATTCCTAGATCACACAAACAAATGAACTTGACTGTTTTCCAGTAAAACTTCACCAAACACATGTGGTGAGCCAGATTTGGCCTCTGGATCACTGTTGCTGGGTCTGCTCTATAGCATCACCCATCTCCTCCCTTCCCTGACTGACTGTCAAGGAAACCCAAGATACCCTATGTCTTGTCCATAAATATGTCAGTATCTCTAAAAGACAAAATCCTTTAGTGATAATATTTTTTTTTCTTCTTTTCAACCTTGTCTGAAACTAGCCCACGTGCTGTACAGCACACACCACGAGCACAGTTTCAGTACTACTATTCCTCCTTTTATGACCACCAAGACCAGGGTTTAGATCCGATGGGAAAGGGAACTGGAGGGTTAGTGATAATATAATATTATGTGAATGTTTGTGTTAGTCACTCAGCTGTGTCCAACTTTTTGTGATACCATGAACTGTATGTAGCCCATCAAGCTCCTCTGTCCATGGAATTTTTCAGACAAGAAGACTGGAGTGGGTAACCATTTGCTTCTCCTTGGGATCTTCCCAAACAAGGGATCAAACCTGGGTCTCCAGCATTGTAGTTGGAGTCTTTACCATCTGAGCCACCAGGGAAGTCCACTGATGTATATACTATATTATATCTTAATGACCTGGATAACCACAGTGGTGTGGTTACTCACCTAGAACTTAATATCCTGGAGTGTGAAGTCAAGTGGGGCTTAGGAGGAATTACTATAAAAAAAGCTAGTGGAGGTGATGGAATTTCAGCTGAGCTATTTCAAATCCTAAAAGATGATGCCGTTAAAGTGCTACACTCAATATGCCAGCAAATTTGGAAAACTCAGCAATGGCCACAGGACTGGAAAAGGTCAGTTTTCATTCCAGTCCCAAAGAAAGGCACTTCCAAAAAATGTTTAAACTATTGCATAACAGCACTCATTTCACATGCCAGCAAGGTAATGCTCAAAATCCTTCAAGCTAGACTTCAATAGTATGTGAACCAAGAACTTCCAGATGTACAACTTGGATTTAGAAAAGGCAGAGGAATCAGAGATCAAATGGCCAACATCAGTTGGATCATAAAAAAGCAAAGGAATTCCAGAGAAACATCTACTTCTGCTTCATTGACCATGCTAAGGCCTCTGAATTGTGTGGATTACAACAAACTGTTGAAAATGCTTAAAGAGATGGGAATACCAGACCACCTTACCTGTCTCTTGTATGCAGGTCAAGAAGCAACAGTTAGAACCGGACATGGAACCACGGACTGGTTCAAATTTGGAAAGAAGTACGTCAAGACCGTATATTGTCACCCTGCTTATTTAATTTCTATACAGAGTACATCATGAGAAATGCAAGGCTGGATGAAGCCCAAGCTGAAATCAAGATTGCCAGGAGAAATAGCAATAACCTCAGACACACAGATGATACCACTCTAACTGCAGAAAGTGAAGAGGAACTAAAGAGCCTCTAAATGAAGGTGAAAGAGGAGAGTGAAAAAGCTGGCTTTAAAACTCAACATTCAAAAAGCTAAGATCATGGCATCTGGTCCCATCACTTCATGGCAAATAGATGGGGCAACAATGGAAACAGTGACAAACTTTATTTTCTTGGGCTCCAAAGTCACTGTGGAAGGTGACTGCAGCCATGAAATTAAAAAATGCTTGCTCTTAAAAGAAAAGCTATGACCAACCTAGACGGCATACTAAGAAGCATATACAACTCTCAGCCGACAAAATTTTGTATAATCGAAGCCATGATTTTTCCAGTAGTCATGTATGGATGTGAGAGTTGGACCATAAAGAAGGCTGAGTGCCAAAGAATTGATGTTTTTGAATTGTGTTACTGCAGAACACTCTTGGGAGTCCTTTGGACAGCAAGGAGATTCAACCAGTCAATCCTAAAGGAAATCAGTCCTGAATATTCATTGGAATGATTAATGGTGAAGTTGAAGCTCCAGTTCTTTGGCCACCTGATGTGAAGAACTGACTCATTTGAAAAGACCCTGATGGTGGGAAAGATTGAGGGCAAGAGGAGAAGGGGACAACAGAGGATGAGATGGTTGGGTGGCATCACTGACTCAATGCACCTCAGTTTAAGCAAACTCTGGGAGATGGTAAAGGACAGGGAAGCCTGGAGTGCTGCAGTCCATGGGGTTGCAAAGAGTTGGACATGGCTTAGTGATTGAACAACAAATATTATACATTATAATATAATCATAATTATATTACACTTTAAGTTATTCCTTAGTATTAAATATCCGGTCAATGTCCAAATTTTCTCAAGGTAATGATTTTTTACACTTGGTTTGCTTTAATGAGGAGACATTACAGTTGGATTTTATGTATCTTAATTTCCTTTTAGGTACACCTTCTCTCCATTAGCTTTGCATTTTGTTTAAAAAACCTGGTCACAGAATCTAGAGAGTTTCCCACAGTTAGGAATTTGCTGATTACATCCTGATGTGTCATTGAACTTGTTGCTCTATCTCCTGTTATTCCTATAAATTGGTAGTTAAATCTGGTGGCTTGATCACTTTCATGTTAAAGTTTTTGTAAGAGCACTTCATAGTGGTATTGACTACTTCTATCAGGATGCCTGTAACATTTTTTTTTAAATTTCACCTGCCATTTATGATTACTACTTAGATCCACTGTTTCATTGTCACAAAATGATTATATTTTAGACTATCATTCCTTCTTCATTTATTAGCTGGAGAACTTACATAGAAAGAGACTTTTCAACATCAACTGTTGGTTACCTTACCTTACATTTCATTCAAGAAAGATAGTATAGAGGACTTCACTGGTGGGTCAAGAATCTGCCTTCCAGTGGAAGGGACGTGGGTTCGATCCCTGGTTGGAGAACTCAGCCCCACATGTGCACGAGAGCTAAGCCTGTGTGCTCCAATGAGAGAAACCTGCCTGCTGCAGCTTACCAAGCCCGCACACTCCAGAGCCTGTGCTCGGATAAGCCTGTGAGCCGCAACTAGGGAAAGCCAGTGTGTTACAGCGAAGATCCAGGACCGCCCCCCACCCCCTCACCCCCGCCAAAAAAAAGGCTGGATAAATGCTTAACTCATTCCATTTACCAGTTTTCCAAATAATGTGTTGGTTCCCTAGAATCCTCCAAAAGTGACCAATAAAGGTTTTTCTTTTTATTTAATGTATTTATTTTAATCAGAGGCTAATTACTTTACAATATTATAGTGGTTTTTGCCATACATTGACATGAATCCTCCATGGGTGTACATGTGTTCACCATCCTGAACCCCCCTCCCACCTCTCTCCCCCATCCCATCCTCTGGGTCATCCCAGTACACCAGCCTGAAGCACCCTGTCTCATGCCTCGAACCTGGACTGGTCATCTATTTCATATATTGTAATATACATGTTTAAATGCTATTCTCTCAAATTATCCCACTCTCTCCCTCTCCCACAGAGTCCAAAAGTCTGTTCTTTACATCTGTTTCTCTTTTGCTGTCTCGCATACAGGGTTATCATTACCATCTTTCTAAATTCCATATATATGTGTTAGTATACTGTATTGGTGTTTTTCTTTCTGGCTTACTTCACTCTGTATAATAGGCTCCAGTTTCATCCACCTCATTAGAACTGATTCAAATGTATTCTTTTTAATGGCTGAGTAATACTCCATTGTGTATATGTACCACAGCTTTCTTATCCATTCATCTGCTGATGGACATCTAGGTTGCTTCCATGTCCTGGCTATTATAAACAGTGCTGTGATGAACATTGGGGTACATGTGTCTCTTTCAATTCTGGTTTCCTTGGTGTGTGTGCCCAGCAGTGGGGTTGCTGGGTCATAAGGCAGTTCTATTTCCAGTTTTTTAAGGAATCTCCACACTGTTCTCCATAGTGGCTGTACTAGTTTGCATTCCCACCAACAGTGTAAGAGGGTTCCCTTTTCTCCACACCCTCTCCAGCATTTATTGCTTGTAGACTTTTGAATAGCAGCCATTCTGACTGGCGTGAAATGATACCTCATTGTGGTTTTGATTTGCATTTCTCTGATAATGAGTGATGTTGAGCATCTTTTCATGTGTTTTGTTAGCCATCTGTATGTCTTCTTTGGAGAAATGTCTGTTTAGTTCTTTGGCCCATTTTCTAATTGGGTCATTTATTTTTCTGGAATTGAGCTTCATGAGCTATTTGTATGTTTTTGAGATTAATTCTTTGTCAGTTGCTTCATTTGCTATTATTTTCTCCCATTCTGAAGGCTGTCTCTTCACCTTGCTTATAGTTTCCTTTGTTGTGCAAAAGCTTTTAAGTTTAATCAGGTCCCATTTGTTTATTTTTGCTTTTATTTCCATTACTTTGGGAGGTGGGTCATAGAGGATCCTGCTGTGATTTATGTCAGAGAGTGTTTTGCCTATGTTTTCAAATCTCTAGGAGTTTTATAGTTTCTGGTTTTACATTTAGATCTTTAATCCATTTTGAGTTTATTTTTGTGCATGGTGTTACCAAGTGTTCTAATTTCATCCTTTCACAGGTGGTTGACCAGTTTTCCCAGCACCACTTGTCAAAGAGATTGTCTTTTCTCCTTTGTGTATTCTTGACTCCTTTGTTAAAGATAAGGTGTCCCTAGGTGCGTGGATTTATCTCTGGGAATTTTCTTTTTGATAAAAATATTATTATTATTAACACATGGATCTAAGCATAGTCGTCTTCTCCTTTTTACATGTTTACTTCCTTGTTTGACTGTACCAGTGGCTGGTTGCAGCACGTGGGGTCTGTTTCCCCGACCGGGATGGAGCCCAGGCCTCTGCGTTGACAGCCCAGTCTTTGCCACTGGATCACCAGGGAAGTCCCCATCGTGTTCTTCTGATTTACCCCAGTAGTCTTTGACACGCAGAAGGCAATGGTGCCCCCTCCAGTACTCTTGCCTGGAAAATCCATGGACGGAGGAGCCTGGTGGGCTGCAGTCCATGGGGTCGCACAGAGTTGGACACGACTGAAGCGACTCAGCAGCAGCAGCAGCAGTCTTCGACAACTTCCTTGCTTTCTGTAACGACAGCTTGGTCTGTGCTTTTGTTCCATTTTCACCCAGACCTAGAATCAGCTATTTCTCCAAGGAGCTCTGCTTTAACACTTCAGTTCAGAAAAAAGTGTTCAGAAAAAAAGCAGATTCTCTGCAGTGGGGTGGACAGTGTGCTCAGCGGTGTGAGAGCCCCACACTGTCCACTGGAAGCTAAGGTTAGTCCATGCAGGCAGGGGTTTTTAAGAGCACATGGGCCCAGTAGAGGCAATGCTTGTGTCAATGGGTTTGCGGTTACCTCTGCTTAACTGTTTTCTCCAGTACTCAAGCTCTCCAATTAGAACATGTGAACATAAACGCAGACTTCCCATATCAGTCCAAAAATCCCCTCATATTGAAAAACTGAGTTTTGAAGCCCCATGAACTTCCGTGTATGTTCTTCAAGAATCCCAGCTGGATTAAAGGGGGTTACAGTGAGAAACCCCAGAGAGCATGTGACCGAATTCAGTACGAGGACTCCGCAGGCAAAGCAGGATGCTTCCTTGACACTGATTCAGAACGGCTATCACGGTGCTCAGCCCGGCTGTGCTCCTGGTTTTACTCTCTTAGAAGCAGGAGGGTTTGCCATCAGCATCATTGCCTTTCTGGGCCACGTCGGTCAGGAGAATCTCTTGTTTAAGGTTAAAAGTGGGCCTATTTTTGCTTTGTTGGCTTTGGCTAATTTAAAGTTTTAAGGATGTTTTAATATTTTTCTTCTTGCCAAAGAGAAGACGAAAAGCACTTCATGTGTTGGCTGGTGATGAAATCTGTTTTGTCAGGGGTTTGTAAGGTGCTATCTGCACTAATATTTATCTTTTATACTTTATCAAAATGATATTCTTTAAACCTTAATTAAGGCTGGACCTGATATAATATGTGTCTTCCTTCATGATATCTTACTGTTCTTCAGAGACCCTGTTTAATGTCTTAGTACTAAATCTGTTCTAGGGAAAAAATTTTAATCTGATTAGAAAAGTACAAAAAACGAATCATCACTCATAATATTTAGATAAAATACTTATATAACTTTAAAGCAAAGGTAAAAGGGCCCAAATCCTGTTTATTTAGAAAGGCTAAGAGCATTAATGTACTTTAATCCAGATTCTATCTTTGGGCTTGCAGAGAAATGAACATCTACCGAGAAGGGTGATCGTTTCCTTTGTATTTTGTTTAGCCTTCATTGTGTTTTGCTCTGATCACCAGAGCAATGCATGCTTTTTGCAAAACTTTTGACTATTACAGAAATACATGAGATGAAAGTCCCTCTAATACCACTCCGAAGAGATAACCACTGACAATAGTGTGGGGAAACATGGAAAGGAGTTACTTAAACTCTAAGATACTTGCTGCTCATGGTGCCAGGATTAACTTTTCAAAGGATCATTTTGACTTTGAACTACAAGGGGTCATCATAACATTATAGCAAGCATCTTTTCATTTGATTTACCAGTCAAAAATCAATTCAACTGAGTATCTCTGAAAGTGTAATTAGCTTTATTAGACAATTCATGAACCAGGAAGCATTCCATCTGGTACTAGAAGGGCACTCCAGAGGCCAGGAGCAGCTCAAGGCAGAAGGCTTTTATAGAAACTGGGGTGGGGTGAGGAAGTCATTAGTAAAAGAAAACAAAGGATTATTGGGGGCCAGGATAACTGCTTTTTGGAAGGAAGAGACCCAGGGGTTTTATCATGGGATTCCCTCGTCTTCTTCTGGTGTGGTGTCAGGGAGAAGGCCCATGTGCTGCCTCAGTGCAGTCAGTTCAGTCGCTCAGTCGTGTCTGACTCTTTGTGACCCCATGGACTGCAGCACGCCAGGCCTCCTTGTCCATCACCAACTCCCGGAGCTTACTCAAACTCATGTCCATTGAGTCGGTGATGCCATCCAACCATCTCATCCTTTGTTGCCCCCTTCTCCTCCCGACTTCAGCCTTTCCCAGCATCAGGGTCTTTTCAAATGAGTCAGTTCTTTGCATCAGGTGGCCAAAGTATTGGAGTTTCAACTTCAACATCAGTTCTTCCAATGAATATTCAGGACTGATTTCCTTTAGGATGGACTGGTTGGATCTCCTTGCAGTCCAAGGGACTCTCAAGAGTCTTCTCCAACACCACAGTTCAAAAGCATCAATTCTTCAGTGTTAAGCTTTCTTTATGGTCCAGCTCTCACATCCATACATGACTACTGGGAAAACCATAGCTTTCACTAGACTTTGTTGAGAAAGTAATGTCTCTGCTTTTTAGTATGCTGTCTAGGTTGGTCATAGCTTTTCTTCCAAGGAGTAAGCGTCTTTTAATTTCATAACTGCAGTCACCATCTTACAGTGCTTTTGGAACCCAAAAAGATAAAATCTGTCACTGTTTCCATTGTTTCCCCATCTATTTGCCATGACATGATGGAACCAGATGCCATGATCTTAGTTTTTTTAATGTTGAGTTTAAACCAGCTTTTTCACTCTCCTCTTTCACTTTCACTTTCATCAAGAGGCTCTTTAGCTCTTCTTCACTTTCTCCTATAAGAGTGGTGTCATCTGCATATCTGAGGTTATTGATATTTCTCCTGGCAATCTTGATTCTAGCTTGTGCTTCATCCAGGCCAGCATTTCTTATGATGCATAACGTATATGCATATAAGTTGCATATAAGTTAAATAAGCAGAATGACAATATACAGCCTTGACATACTCCTTTCCCGATTTGGAAGCAGTCTGTTGTTCTATGTCCAGTTCTAACTATTACTTCTTGACCTACATACGGATTTCTCAAGCGGAAGGTAAGGTGGTCTGGTATTCCCATCTCTTCTAAGAATTCTCCACAATTTGTTGTGATCCACACAGTCAAAGGTTTTGGCATAGTCAATAAAGCAGAAGTAGGCATTTTTTTTTAAAACTCTCTGGCTTTTTTGATGATCAGCAGATGTTGGCAATTTGATCTATCGTTCCTCTGCCTTTTCTAAAACTAGCTTGAACATCTGGAAGTTCACGGTTCACATACTGTTGAAGCCTGGCTTGGAGTATTTTGAGCACTACTTTGCTAGCGTGTGAGATGAGTGCAATATGCGGTAGTTTGAACATTCTTTGGTACTGCCTTTCTTTGGGATTGGAATGAAATCTGACCTTTTCCAGTCCTGTGGTCACTGCTGAATTTTCCAAATTTGCTGGCATATTGAGTGTAGCACTTTCATAGCATCATCTTTTAGGATTTGAAATAGCTCAACTGGATTTCCATCACCTCCACCAGCTTTGTTTGTAGTGATGCTTCCTAAGGCCCACTTGACTTCACATTCCAGGATGTCTGGCTCTAGGTCAGTGATCACACCATCGTGATTATCTTGGTCGTGAAGATCTTTTTTGTACAGTTCTTCTGTGTATTCTTGCCACCTCTTCTTAATATCTTCTGCTTCTGTTAAGTCCATACCATTTCTGTCTTTCATTGTGTTCATCTTTGCATGAAGTGTTCCCTTGGTATCTCTAATTTTCTTGAAGAGATCTTTAGTCTTTCCCATTCTATTGTTTTCCTCTATTTCTTTGCACTGATCACTGAGGAAGGCTTTCTTATCTCTCTTTGCTATTCTTTGGAACTCTGCATTCAAGTGGGTTTATCTTTCCTTTTCTCCTTTGCCTTTGGCTTCTCTTCTTTACTCAGCTATTTGTAAGGCCTCCTCAGACAACTATTTTGCCTTTTTGCATTTCTTTTTCTTGGGGATGGTCTTGATCACTTCCTCCTGTACAATGTCACAAACCTCCATCCATAGTTCTTCAGGCACTCTATCAGATCTAATCCCTTGAATCTATTTCTCACTTCCACTGTATAATCATAAGGGATTTGATTTAGGTCATACCTGAATAGTCTAGTGGTTTTCCCTACTTTCTTCAATTTCAGTCTGAATTTGGCAATAAGGAGTTCATGATCTGAGCCACAGTCAGCTCCCAGTCTTGTTTTTGCTGACTGTATATAGCTCCTCCATCTTTGGCTGCAAAGAATATAATCAATCTGATTTCGGTGTTGACCATCTGGTGATGTCCATGTATAGAGTCTTCTCTTGTGCTGTTGGAAGAGGGTGTTTGTTATGACCAGTGCATTTTCTTGGCAAAACTCTATTAGTCTTTGCCCTGCTTCATTCTGTATTCCAAGGCCAAATTTGCCTGTTACTCCAGGTGTTTCTTGACTTCCTACTTTTGCATTCCAGTCCCCTATAATGAAAAGGACATCTTTTTTGGGTGTTAGTTCTAAAAGGTCGTGTAGGTCTTCATAGAACCGTTCAACTTCAGCTTCTTCAGCGTTACTGGTTGGGGCATAGACTTGGATTACTGTGATATTGAATGGTTTGCCTTGGAAAAGAACAGAGATCATTCTGTCGTTTTTGAGATTGCATCCAAGTACTGCATTTTGGACTCTTTTGTTGACCATGATGGCTACTCCATTTCTTGAGGGATTTCTGCCCACAGTAGTAGATATAATGGTCATCTGAGTTAAATTCACCCATTCCAGTCCATTTGAGTTCGCTGATTCTTAGAATGTTGACATTCACTCTTGCCATCTCCTGTTTGACCACTTCCAATTTGCCTTGATTCATGAACCTAACATTCCAGGTTCCTATGCAATATTGTTCTTTACAGCATCGGACCTTGCTTCCATCACCAGTCACATCCACAACTGGGCATTGTTTTTGCTTTGGCTCCTTCTCTTCATTCTTTCTGGAGTTATTTCCCCACTGATCTCCAGTAGCATATTGGGCACCTACTGACCTGGGGAGTTCATCTGTTAGTGTCCTATCTTTGGCTTTTCAGTATAAAAAGGGGTTCCCAAGGCAAGAATACTGAAGTGGTTTGCCATTCCCTTCTCCAGTGGACCACGTTTTGTCAGAACTTTCCACCTTGACCCATCCGTCTTGGGTGGCCCTACAGGGCATGGCTCATAGTTTCATTGAGTTAGACAAGGCTGTGGTCCATGTGATCAGATTGTTAGTTTTCTATGATTGTGGTTTTCAGTCACTCTGCCCTCTGATGGAGAAGGATAAGAGGTTTATGGAAGCTTCCTGATGGGAGAGACTGACTGAGGGGGAAACTGGGTCTTGTTCTGATGGATGGTGCTATGCTCAGTAAATCTTTAATCCAATTTTCTGTTGATGGATGGGGCTGTGTTCTCACCCTGCTATTTGCCTGGGGCCAAACTATGGTGGAGGTAATGAAGGTAAAAGGGGCTTCCCTGGTGGCTCAGAGGTAAAGCCTCTGCCTGCAATGCTGGAAACCTGGGTTTGATCCCTGGGTTGGGACCCTGGAGAAGGAAATGGCAACCCACTCCAGTATGCTTGCCTGGAAAATCCCACTGATGGAGGAACCTGGTAGGCTACGGTCCATGGGGTTGCAAAGAGTGGGACATGCCTAAGCGACTTCACCGTATACTGTATATAACAAAGATAATGGCGACCTCCTTCAAAAGGTCTGTGCACGCACTGTCGCACCGAGTGCTCCCGACCCTGCAGCAGGCCTCCGCCGACCCTCGCCTCCTCCAGAGACTCCTGGACCCTCCTGGGCAAGTCAGGGTCAGGGTCCTGGTACACAAGGTTCTGCTTGTGCCATCCCCGAGTCTGTTTCCCAGTCCTGTGTAAGTTCTGGCGGCTCTATGGTGGGGTTAATGGCGACCTCCTCCAAGAGGACATATGCCCAGAAAATTCCAACTGCTTGATTAAGGTTGCATTTCTGAGGAAGGTTGAAACTACAATTAGATTAAATCCAGGTGGAATCATGGGCTTTGGCACAAGTGGCATTACATGTGGCCTGTGGTTTTTCTCTTTAACATACGTTAACAAACATCAAGGAGTTCTCCTACTTCCTGTCCCTTACTCTGCTGACCAAACTGTTAGGGGAAACACTGACTGAAGCCGTCCACCCTGGCCAGGCACCTCAGTGACCATTTGCATGAGTTATTTTACAGTTATTTTATGACAGGAGGCCTGGTAAGGAGCAAGGAGCTGACATGCTACCACCAACCAGAAGAATTTGGGAAAGGTCAAAAGGAAACACCAGTCCGTGTGACCTACCAACCTCCCAGAATCCTCTTCGCTGGAATCCATCTTGGCTGAGCAATGCGCATACCACCAAGAAAGACCCTGAGCCAGGATGACAGGCCATAGACAACCTGGAAACGAATCCCCTCACCATGACCCTGGAGACTGAGAGCCTTGTGGCGGAGCTGGGTTCCCTTATGCTCCTGCTCTCCGTCCGGGTGCCCCTTCCCAAAGAAGCCTCTGGTTTTGTCAGCATGGTGTCTCCTCAGATGACCTATTTCCTGGTGTTACCCAAGAGCCCACTCTGGGACCCTGGTAGGCATCCCCGTCCCTGCAACAAAGCCATCACTGGTTTCCCCCATAATGCAAGCCCTTCTCTTCATCCTAAATAGCATTAAAAAAAAAATTTTTCATCTGTTATTTCACAATCTGGTTGCATTCACCCTACATATTCACTGCAACTTACCTTGTTTTAAGGATCTGTAAACAGAAAAGAACAGAATGTTGCTCATCATCCAGTTATACAAAGGGTTAAGTCACAACCGACTGACAGCCTCCAACAGTGAGTCCTGAACTCAGGGAACTCAGGATGGAAAAAATAGGATGAGCATTCTGTGTTTTGGATTTTGGTCCAAGGTAGTTAAGACGCATATCTAAGGAAGAATGTTGGTGACTCCAGATTCTCGCACCTTCCCATAAACAGAAAAGCACTAAACTCATTGACTTCATATATCTGGTTTTTGTGTGTGTGTGTGATTAGCAATAATCTTTTATCAAGATGTATGCTTGACTACACATATTTTCCAGCCCGAATTCACATATATATTGGCGGCTCTTTCTCAACCTCTTCAGAGCCATTCTTCAGACCTATCTGAGAGACTGTCTCCTGGCTACAGTCCTCAGTAATGTTCCCAAGTAAAACTGAATCTCACTGCTTTTAAATTGTGATTTTGGTTTTCTATCTTTTATTATCAGTCGATATTTCCTTGAGATATGTTCTATGGTGGAAGGAAAAGCTTTGTGAACAAACAACCAACTTGGACAATCAAAATGCATGCTAACATACTGAAGTCTCTGGGAAGTCCTTTGGTGATTAGAGCCTTTGAACTTTAAGATAGCATTTTCCAAACAATAGATTGGACAATGGCTCCCTTTGTTTGGGCAACTAGTGTCTTTAGTGACTTGAAGAAGTAGTATTATTTTGAATAGTATTTGAGAAATTCTGATTTATAACATTAATTATTTTAAAAAGTTATAAAATTCATATATCACACAATTGTATAAATATTCATGTTTTTACTTGAAGAAATTATCTACTTTTGAATTCATGCACATTTTAAAATGTAATTGGAGAAGGAAATGGCAACCCACTCCAGTGTTCTTGCCTGGAGAATCCCAGGGATGGGGGAGCCTGGTGGGCTGCCGTCTATGGGGTTGCACAGAGTTGGACACAAGTGAAGCGACTTAGCAGCAGTAGCAGCAGCAGCAAAGATGGAAAATTCACCAGTGGGAATAATAAATGGCATTGTTATGCTGAGAACATTATTTCTATGAAAAAATATGAACTAAGAAAAAATGAATTATTAGGTAGAAAGGTCATTATTTTACATTATTATAGAGGTCATTATTATACATTATATTTACATTTTTAAAAATGTTACCCAAGAAAGATTTATAATCAGAAATAGTTTTATACATACAAAGCTTATAATCTTAGCATAGGAAGGGATGTTATCAGAGAAAATTTGATAGGATGTCATACCAACTGAAGAAATATGGAGACACTCACGGCTTTTTGTGGCTAATTCTTTAAAGAATCTGGAAAAGAAATTTCTTGATTTGAGTTATCCCAGTGCCACATTTCATAAGATTATAAAATGTACTGGAAATTATAAAGAACTTTGGAACATCAAAAACAGTCTTCTTGGGCTTCCCTGGTGGTCCAGTGGTTAAGAATCCGCCTCCTAATGCAGGGGACTCTGGTTGGATCTCTGGGCCAGGAAGCTCCCACAAGTCACGGGACAACTTGGCCCAAGGACCCCAACTACTGAGCCTGCACGGTGGAGGCCCTCGCTGCAGCTGCTGAGCCCACGCCCACGTCCTAGGGCCTGCGCTCCACTGCAGGAGAAGCTGCCGCAGTGAGAAGCCTGCGCTCGGCTGCGGGAGAGCGGTCCCCACTCTCTGCGAGTAGTGAAAGGGAGAGTGAAGTCGCTCAGTCGTGTCCGGCTCTTTGCGACCCAACGCTCTTCAGTCAATGGGATTTTTCAGGTGAGAATGCTGGAGTGGGTTCCCATTTCCTTCTCCAGGGGATCTTCCCGACCCAGGGATCGAACCCAGGTCTCCCGCATTGCGGGCAGACACTTTACCGTCCGAGCCACCACGGGAGCAGTCTACAGCTAGAGAACTAGAGAAAGCCTGTGCACAACCACCAAGACCCAGGGTCGCCAAAAACAAATAAATAAATATTAAACACACACACACACACACACACACACAGAAAAACCCGACCTTCTTGCCTCAAAGAAAGGGAGGCCCAACTTCAAAAAGTTAAGGATTAAAAAAAAAAGCAGATATTACAAATCAGTAATTGCAAATCTGGAGATAAAGATATTCTGACTCTAGGTTTATGATTCATTCTACTATTTAAAAAGTGATTCATAAACTATTCACATTGTTGTTTGTTGTTTAGTCGCCGTCATGTCTGAGTCTTTGGGACCCCATGGATTATAGTCAGACTCCTCCGTCCATGGGATTCTCCAGGCAAGAGTACTGGAGTGGGTTGCCATTTCCTTCTCCAGGGGATCTTCCTGACCCAGGAATTGAACCTGCGTCTCCTGCATTGGCAGGCGGATTCTTTACACAGAGCCACCAGGGAAGCCCCCGTAAACTGTTCGTGTGTGCGTACGTGCTCAGCTGCTTCAGCCGTACGCTACTGTTTGCCACCCTATGGACGGTAGCCCACCAGGCTCCTCTGGCCACAGGATTCTCCAGGCAAGAATACTGGAGGCAGTCTTCCCCACCCAGGGACTGAACCCAAATCTCCTGTGTCTCCTGCATTGTAGGCAGATTCTTTACCACTGAGCCACTAGGGAAGCCTAAACTATTCACAATTTTATACAAATATTAAGTTATTACTGGAGTGAGTGACCTTAGAGCTGTATTGTAAAATCGGATTATTCTCTAAGGGGGAAAAACCTTCATTTTCCATTTCCACCACTAGATGGCAGGCTACTGAATAATACACAATACAGGATTTCACAGGTCTAGAGTGCAATGGCGGAGAAGACAATGTCACCCCACTCCAGTACTCTTGCCTGGAAAATCCCATGGATGGAGGAGCCTGGTAGGCTGCAGTCCATGGGGTCGCTAAGAGTCGGATACGACTGAGCGACTTCACTCTCACTTTTCACTTTCCTACATTGAAGAAGGAAATGGCAACCCACTCCAGTGTTCGTGCCTGCAAAATCCCAGGGACGGCGGAGCCTGGTGGGCTGCCGTCTATGGGTTGCACAAAGTCGGACACGACTGAAGTGACTTAGCAGCAGCAGCAGCAGCAGCAGAGTGCAATGGCACCCCACTCCAGTACTCTTGCCTGGAAAATCCCACGGACGGAGGAGCCTGGTGGGCTGCAATCCATGGGTTCGCTAAGAGTCGGGCACGACTGAAGCGACTTAGCAGCAGCAGCAGCAGCAGAGTGGTAAATAGGGTCGGTGAGGACAATGGCAAGTTGCAAAGTCACAAGAGATAGGACGTTATAAACAGTCTGGTGAATCGGGATTTACCCGAGGAGAATGAGGCCGTAACTTTCCCGTACTTTACCTCTACAGCAGTGAGAGCCAGGTCTAACAGCTCCTGAACCCTGAGATATAATTTGCTTTGGTGATCGCCAATCTGTGTGATGGGTAGAAAATAAGAAACTGATTAAAAATTCAAAGGCTGATTGCACAGTGCATTTCTACATCACAGTGTATCCAATTTGGGAGTCCTTTCTGAGTACAATGCAAAAAGCAGAAGCAATAAAGGAAAAAGCTTAAGAAGACTTCAACAGGAATATTTAAAATATCTGCGTGCTGGGATTTCCCTGGTGGTACAGTGGTTAAGAATTTGCTTTGGCATGCAGGGGACACAGGTTGGATCCCTGATCAGGGAACTAAGATCCAGCAGCAGCTAAGCTCCACACCACAGCTAGAGAGTTCATGCATCAAAACAAAAGATCCACATGATGTAGCGAAGACCCTGCATGCTGCAACTGAGACGATGCAGTCAAATCAATCAATATTAAAAATAAAGTGAAACATCTATGTTGAAAGACATCCCATGTCCACCTCACAGTGGGACTAAATATTCAGTGGCAAAGGAATATTTAAATTGCGGAATAGCTACATGATGGAATGCTGGTTAGTCATTTAAAATAATCGTTTAGATAATTTTTTACATAGGAAGTAAAGATACTGGTAAATGGAAAAAATGTTACATTATATCAATATATACCGTAATATGTTTAGGGAATAATGAAAAATAAAAATGAAAAATAATGACATTTATTTACATCCATAAATCAAAGTTCTTTTTAAAGGTCAGCTTTCTTTTCGTGTTTTCACAAGTTGTACTAAGCATGTATTATCTCTGAAATTGGAAGACAACGAAACTAAACATTTAACAGAAAGGTTGGTAAAGCAGCTCCTTTACCCACTGCGCTCCTGCTGTCCAAGCCATCGAGAGCTTGCCCTGCTCTCTCTCTCTTTTTCTCTCTCCTTCTCCTGGTAGAGGTGGTGACTACCTAATATCTGATTTCCCTGGAGGTGATGGCACTTGGGTGGTGTCTATGAGTCCGCTGTTTAGGTGGTCAGTGTTGCCATTCATGAGTGATAGTACTGAATATAGTTACGATTCTTTGGTTTAAATTTTAATGACTTGTAGTTTTCAATGTCTAAAACAATATTTTCAAACCGGGGTTTATAGACCACCTTGCATTGATTTGTTAAAAATGCAGATTTTGGGGCTTTTTCCCAGGCTCAATGAATCTGCAGTTTTGGAAAAAGTGTTCTGAATTTTCATTTTTAACTAGCTCCTTGAGTTATTTTTATGCATACTGAAATTTGAGAACTGTTGGTAGTGGTTGGGATCAAGTGTGAGAAGAACAAGAATGAAAATATCAAACTAGGGAACACTTTCAAAGTCTGAATATTTATCAGACGTCTCATCTCAGCTATTTTTTCCAACAGATACTTATATATTCAATATTTTTAAAGGCACAAACATATAGTGACCAACTAATGATAATAACTTTAATAACTTAAGCACTTCCCCATCAGTCATATCAAAAATTTGCTACTTCATAAAAGCACCCAGCATATATGTGGAAATTGAAGTAAATAAACCAAGAAGTAATGTCTTAAAAAGGACAAAATGAAACAAAATAACATTTCAGAAATAAACTTCTCATAGTGGAGGAATAAGTCTGGATTTAGACATTCTCTGTTTTTCCTGAAGTCAATTGGCACCAGACAAATTTGGATGCCAGAGGCATTGATGACAGGGTGAAGAGCTCAGGTCTTGAAAGCTTTCACAGGTGGTTTCAGCATGACCATGGGCTCCTCTCGGAGGTAAGGCTGTGTCCTGATTCTGAGACTGACGTTTGCAAGGAAACGGTGACCTCCGATTTCAGTCCACAGCAGGTTTCCACAAAATGCTGGAGAGAGAAAATTAGTCACAGACTAACAGTTGGAGAGAAAAGCATTGCCAAGGATACAGGTGACAGTGTCCAAGGATGAGAAAGCTATTTCCCTGGTGAGAGAGGCTTATGTGGGAATAACAGATATTAGAGAAGTATCACGTTGTGGAAATGCCTTGAAAGCACAGGCCAATAAAAAACCAAGGTTCTCATCCCTGTTGACTTTTTTGTAGAGTCTTGTTTGAATTAAATATTGCAGCGGGGAAATCCAGAGCATGTTTCAGTAAATAGTTAAGAAATTTGGATTTATTCAAGTTAGGAATCAGTCTCTAGGTCACTGGCTTTTGAAATGTTTATGAAAACTGCACAAACTTTCTTGGAATAAACATTTTGATTTGCGGGGCTTCAGTGGTGGAGAATCTGCCTACCAATGAGGGAGACATAGGTTCGATCCCTAATGCGGGAAGATCCCACATGCTGCTGGCAGTCAAGCCCGAGGGCTACAACTACTGAGCCTGTGCTCTAAGAGCCCAGGAGCCGCAATGACTGAGCCCATGTGCCCCGAAGATCGTGCTCCCCAAAAGAAGACACTGCAAAAACAAGCTTGTACCCCACAACCAGAGAGGAGCCTCCTCTTGCCGAAACTAGAGACAAGCCCGCTCAGCAAACAAGACACAGCAGTTCAGTTCAGTTCAGTTCAGTCGCTCAGTCATGTCCGACTCTTTGCGACCCCATGAACTGCAGCACGCCAGGCCTCCCTGTCCATCACCAACTCACGGAGTTCACCCAGACTCACGTCCATCGAGTCAGTGATGCCATCCAGCCATCTCGTCCAATGCCGTCCCGTTCTCCTCCTGCCCCCAATCCCTCCCAGCATCAGAGTCTTTTCCAATGAGTCAACTCTTCACATGAGGTGGCCAAAGTACTGGAGTTTCAGCTTCAGCATCATTTCTTCCAAAGAACACCCAGGGCTGATCTCCTTCAGAATGGACTGGTTGGATCTCCTTGCAGTCCAAGGGACTCTTAAGAGTCTTCTCCAACATCACAGTTCAAAAGCATCAGTTCTTCGGTGCTCAGCCTTCTTCACAGTCCAACTCTCTCATCCATACACGACTACTGGAAAAACCATAGCCTTGACTAGACGGACCTTTGTTGGCAAAGTAATGTCTCTACTTTTGAATATGCTATCTAGGTTGGACATAACTTTCCTTCCAAGGAGCAAGCGTCTTTTAATTTCATGGCTGCATTCACCATCTGCAGTGATTTTGGAGCCCCCCAAAATAAAGCCTGACACTGTTTCCACAGTTTCCCCATCTATTTCCCATGAAGTGATGGGACCCGATGCCATGATCTTCGTTTTCTGGCCAAAGCTAAATAAATGCACATTAAAAAAAACAACAACAAGTTTTGAGTTTTGTTTGTTAAAAAGCTCATTTCAAAGTAGTTTAGCTGTTGAAATATGGCTTTCTTTTCATAATAACTGTCTTGATACTTGATTACCTGTGGCAGCCATGAGAACTACACCTTGAGAACTTCCTGCTGCTGCTACTAAGTCACTTCAGTCGTGTCCGACTCTGTGCGACCCCATAGACGGCAGCCCACCAGGCTCCCCGTCCCTGGGATTCTCCAGGCAAGAACACTGGAGTGGGTTGCCATTTCCTTCTCCAACGCATGAAAGTGAAAAGTGAAAGTGAAGTCGCTCAGTCGTGTCCGACTCTTAGCGACCCCATGGACTGCAGCCTACCAGGCTCCTCTGTCCATGGGATTTTCCAGGCAAGAGTACTGGAGTGGGGTGCCATTGCCTTCTCTGTGAGAACTTCCTACTGCAGGGAATTGACTGCCGGAGGAGCCGACGAACCGTGCGTGTTCAGACAGGCATTCTCTGATGCCCCACGTGGTAGGCATATTCGGAGAGCCTTAGTCCTGAGAGTCAGTGGATGCCTCTCCCCTGACTTTGTTGTTTGAGAGCAGCTAAATTTGGAGATGTGTTATGAAACAAGAGGTAACTAACACAATCCCTTAAAGCCATTTATTTAGGCTAGTTTTTAGTGAACTATGTAATTATTATGGGGCTTCACTTGTGGCTCAGATGGTGAAGAGTCTGCCTGTTTTGATCCCTAGGTCAAGAAGATCCCCTGGAGAAGGAAATGGCAACCCACTCCAGTACT
The DNA here is from genome assembly GCF_027580195.1 of Bos mutus. Lineage (NCBI taxonomy): Eukaryota > Metazoa > Chordata > Mammalia > Artiodactyla > Bovidae > Bos > Bos mutus. The sequence goes on along the minus strand of NC_091630.1, from coordinate 5,488,497 downwards.
CTTGCCTGGAAAATCCCATGGATGGAGGAGCCTTGCAGGCTACAGTCCATGGGGTCGCGAAGAGTTGGACAGAACTGAGCAACTTCACTTAGCCCAAAGCGGCTAAATTTGGAGGTACACAATCCCTTAAAGCCATTTATTTAGGCTAGTTTTTAGTAAACTGTGTAATTATTGTATATAATACATTACAATAATGATAGTTATTGAGCATTTATCAAGTTCTAGGTAGTTGTTCTAAGTGCTTTACATCAATGAAGTTATTCACAGCAACCTTATGACGTTTGTGACGCTATCATTTCAAATTCATGGATAAGGTGGGAGAACACACAGGCTAGGTAACTTTGCTAAGGTCCTAGTGCTGGGGAGTGGTGTTAACAGGACTTGAACTTGAAATCTACTTTCAGAGCCAAGCTTTCCCGAAGTGGCATCAAGCTGTCATCTGGGGCCGTAGTCATCTCAAGGCTCAGCTGGGGATGTGGAATCTGTTCCCGGCTTGTCATATAGCTGTCAACAGGCCTTGGTTCCTTGCTGCTTGATTTTTGGCTGGAGGCTTCCTTCCACACCACAGGAACTTATCTCATTAGTGAGTTTACAAATGAGATCACACAATATAGGGTTTCTTTTTTATCTTTTTTCCCACCCAGAAATATTAATGTATTGTAAATTTTTTTGCCATGTAACTAAACCTATTTCTAATCATCATTTTTTTCTAAAGGCTTTGGATACAATTTGTCAAGTTAAAAATGCAGAATTCTTTTGGGCAAATCATTTAAAATATTATGGAAAAACTCACTTTATCTTCTTTGATTTATGCACTAAAACTTCACTCACAGTTGGCTGTTGGCTTCTTTGATTCATTACTATTAAAAAAGGGAAAGATTTGTGTTTTTATTTGACAGCAGAGATCTTACTGGCAATTTAGTGCTATATTTTAACATTTATCTTCTTTTTGTAATTATCGAAATTCTACAAAAATGAAATACTTTTTTTCAGTGCTAAATGTAGAGCTATGCAAATTAACAGGAATGACTCACTACTATAGTGGAGGCAAAATATTTAAAGTAATTAAAAATTTCTTGCTGACTTGTCTGGATTATTATAATTTTTTTTTTAATGTGTGTACCTGTTGTGATAATGAAAAATAGTCTTCCAGGGGTAGCAGGAACGTTATTCTCATCTCTAAATTTCACACAAAGGCATCCTACTTAATGGTTCTTCATTATTGGTTTTATGGAAAGAAAGCTCAGAGAGGAGTTTTGCACTGTTGGCTCCACACTTGACTGTGTATGTGAAATTGACTTAAAAGAGCCCGTTCTAGTCCTCATTAGAAACACAGCCCCTGCACCTTGGGAAATTGGAAGTCAAGAAGATGAACACCTTCAAACTGATGTTTCAGGCATGAGTTCATTCGAGAGAAAATTAACCCCAATGAAAGTTAAGTCGCTCAGTCGCATCCGACTCTTTGCAACCCCGTGGACTGTAGCCCACCAGGCTCCTCCGTCCATGGGATTCTCCAGGCAAGAATACTGGAATGGGTTGCCATTTCCTTCTCCAGGGGATCTTCCCGACCCAGGGATCGAACCCAGCTCTCCCACATTGCAGGCAGACGCTTTAACCTCTGAGCCACCAGGGAAGCCCCAAGGGGGCTCTAAAAAGAAGGAGAAGTTGAAAAACAACAAAATTGCAGCTATTCAAAAAAAAAACAAACCCATCCCAAATGCAGCAAATTCCTCCTTTTTATCTGTTAAATACGTCCTTTGGTTTTATCTTTTTATTCTTAATCTAGGCAGGTCATAGAATTGTAGGGCTTCCCAGCGCGTCACTTTTTGTGACACCCCTAATTTCTTGTGTTGCTCTCTTTCCTTTATTGACAAATACTAAAGACTGACAATAGAGAGAATAGAAAAATTTGTATTATTTTTCTGTGTTGTTTGCCAATATCATTCATGTAAGAGAGAAATGAATTTTCTCTAAACGATCTTTATTGAGCTTTTTTTTTTTTTTTTTTTAATGAAGTGTTTATTGTTCTCCTTAAAGACACTGGATATCAACTTTTTAATCGTTAGTATTTTTTTTTTTTTCCCATCCTGAACCCTCCTCCCTCCTCCCTCCCCATACCATCCCTCTGGGTCGTCCCAGTGCACTAGCCCCAAGCATCCAGTATCGTGTATCGAACCTGGACTGGCAACTCGTTTCTTACATGATATTTTACATGTTTCAATGTCATTCTCCCAAATCTTCCCACCCTCTCCCTCTCCCACAGAGTCCATAAGACTGTTCTATACATCAGTGTCTCTTTTGCTGTTTTTGATTTGGCTTAATTCCTTATATCCTTTCAACAGCTTCCCAGGTGACTCAGTGGCAAAGAATCTGCCTGCCAATGCAGGAGATGCAGGAAGCACACATTCGATCCCTGGGTAGGGAAGATCCCCTGGAGAAGGATGGCAACCCATTCCAGTATTCTTGCCTGGAGGATACTGTAGACAGCAGAGCCTGGCGGGCTGCAGCCCCTGGGGTCTCAGAGTCGCACGTGACTGAGCACAGCACAGCAGCAGCAATAACAAAGGCTCTGTGTGGAAGGTAAGGGTATCATAACTTCCTCACAGGGACAGAGGAGCCTGATGGGCTACAGTCCACTGGGTTGCAAAGAGTCAGACAAGCACGTGCTCTTAAAACCTTTCAGTGCAATATTCCTTAGGACTGGATTACAATTTGTTGAGTATGTCTTTCACACATCAAGTTGCTTAGTTGAGAGTCTCTGTTGCCTAGGATTCCCTGTGCCCTGCTGACTCTACTTTTTGAAAGCTGGGTATAGGAGGCAACCCAGCCCTAACTGATTGGTGCAATGTATTACATATTGCTCTGAATGTTATCACCAACTATTAATGAGAATTTGTGACTTGTGGGTAATGAGTGGGAGTTGAGGATGAGGTTGGATTTTTTTCTTTAGAAACTGGAGGTTCAATGTATTTCATCCTCTTCAGAAAACACTGCTGGAGTAAACTTTAGCACCAGAACCAGATGTTAGTTAAACACCATCATCCTTCTTCAGCTGCTGTGAGTCTCACAGGAAGCCGTTCATAAGCACTAAATACATGAACATAAAAATAAAAGTTCATTTAAAATGAGCCTAATGTCTAAAACTTACTTCAACAGTTGTATTACTTCAATTAGGATAAAATACATAATTTAAATAGCTATAAATAGTTAATTAATGTGTAAACAGCATGTGATCCCCAACGACGTTTGCATGGTTTCGAAAACAATGGAGCAATTATGACAACAAAGACAAATACACACAGGGGACTGCGGGAGGATGCTACTCTACGCAACACAGGTTCTTTCCAAGGGGTTAGATTGCCTGGAAAATCCCACAGACGGAGGAGCCTGGTGGGCTCCAGTCCATGGGGTCGCTAACAGTCGGGCACAACTGAGCGACTTCACTTTCACTTTTCACTTTCATGCACTGGAGAACAAAATGGCAACCCACTCCAGCATTCTTGCCTGGAGAATCCCAGGGACGGGAGAGCCTGGTGGGCTGCCGTCTATGGGGTCGCACAGAGTCGGACGCGACTGAAGCAACTTAGCAGCAGCAGCAGCAGATAGGCCACAAGAACACACTGATGATGTGTGCTTAACATTTTGATTTCAAAGCTTGGTGAAAACCCATAAAAGTTTTGACTATGTTGTCATTAAATTTTGTCTCCTGCCATGGAATTTATATTTTCAACAACACTTGCAGTTATTAACAATGGTTGGTGCTTTCCAAAAGAGACCTAATCAGTGGTTTCTAATTTACTGTTTTCATTTTTAAAGGCCTTAAAAGCCAGAGATTGTATTAGCCCATTTTCAAGCAAAGTTCAGGCTGAGCAGTAGGCTCTTGATGAAGCTCTCACCGCAGGGCACCAGCTCTATGGACTGACCGCCTCTGGGAGCTGCAGGAGGCTGTCCTCGTGGCCCAGGGCCCGGATTTAGGAGCACGCTTCCTGTGCCCTGGGCAGCCGCCCACATCCTCAGCTCACAGCTCTGGGCTCCCGAGCAGCGAGCTGGCTCCTTGAGCAGCCTCTAAATGTCTTATTTCTCTCCATCAGCGCCCCTTTCTTTCCTTTCCCATTCCACGTCTTTCGGTCTTTTGCCTATTCTGCCAATTCATTCAAAAGCCTGAAACGCAAAAGCACAGATTCTTTACTGGCTTACCGTCAACCTTCTCTCTTTGTCCCCCAGTATCTGGAGAATCCTGCAGGTTCTTTTTTGTGAAAAGTCTGTTTGGCGCTTAAGCTCCCTCTGCAGAATGGGCTCATTTTCTCTAAGCTACACCCAAGTCATATTTTAAAATTTCCTTCAAAATACAGTTAGTTCTTTCGGGCAAATCCAGGACTAATTGACCCATCACAGATGTTCCCTGTTAAAACAGACTAAACGCTGTCTGAGAGTGCTCAGTCCTGTCTGACTCTTTTGTGATCCCACGGACAGCAGCCTGCCAGGCTCCTCTGTCCATGGGTTTTCCAGGCAAGAATACTGGAGTGTGTTGCCATCTCCTTCTTCAGGACTGTCGCGACCCAGGGACTGAACCCACCTCTCCTGCTTGGCAGGCAGATTCTTTACCACTGAACCGCCTGGGAGGCCCCGGGTTATCTGAAATTATAAACGAAGTGACCACTAAGAGGGCACTAAACGGGGAGACTTGGCCTCCAGTTCTGGCTCCATAACCTGTGAGGGTGTCTGATCGTCACCGAATTTCACTTCCTGTGTATCATTTATATAAACTTTATCAATATAAATCACGTAAAATCAATATATTGATATATAACCCAAACTTAAAATATCATTTATTAAAATACTTATAATGCATGCAAACACATAAAAACACTTATGAAGGTAAGAATGAAATATACAAAACAGAAGATTATATATTATAGAATAATTATAAATTATAGCACAATTATATTATTAATTAATATTCATATAACTATTAATATCTGAGACTCGTAGCTCAGTCAGTAAAGAATCCGTCTGCAATGCAGGAGACCCTGGTTCCATCCCTGGGTCAGGAAGATCTCCTGGAGAAGGAAATGGCAACCCACTGCAGTATTCTTGCCTGGGATATCCCATGGACACAGGAGCCTGGCTGGCTACAGTCCATGAAGTTGCAAGAGTCAGATGCGACTTAGCGACTAAACCACCACATAATTATTAATACAATTTCCCCCCACAGGTTTTATCCTGGTGTTTGCATAGTGTATTGCGCTTAGTTCTAGACACCTGGTTTTGCCCAGAGTTTTTGCGTCTCAGATGCATCACTGGGAGAGTGCAGCTCATGTCTCTCCTGGCTGTAGGAGCTGGCAGAGAGCCAGACGTGGACTAGAGTGCACAGCTAACGCAAAGGAGTACAGTGATGTTTCATACTTTAAATATTACAAGCTCTTAGAGCTTAAAAATAATGTATTTAAAGTTCATATTGTCATTCCAAATCATGACGAGACAAAGAACTGAGGAACATACACTCGCATGACAGTATCAATTTAATACGAGTGAGCTCTGCTTTGGAGACAGGAAAAGTCCTTTAGAGGGAAGCTATACCTTATAGATATAACTTCGTATGTTCACGTCCCCATTTCACAGACCAGAAAACTGAGGCTCCTGCCTTCTCCTCCACTTTGCTTTTACCACCTCTAAATCTATTAGGGTAAGTGGTCAGTGTGGATCAAGGCAGTCTGACGTCGGCAAGGCCTTCTTCCCAGCAAGGACTCCTGGGCCGGGTGCTCCTTCCCACCTCCCTTGCGGTTCCGGTGATAAGTGGGTGGCTACCCCCTGTGGAGCGGGCCCCTGCTCCCTGCCTTGGCCCTGGGTTGCAGCAGAGGGTCAAGGCCAAGGCCACTCTGGAGGACCCTGACCCACGGCCACACACAGGATGCAAGCTGCCTGCTTCTGCACCGAGTTCAAGCCCCGGGGCCTCACCAGGTAAAGTGCAGTGCAGCGCTGGGGCAGCGGGAGGGCTGGAGTGGGGCTGAGAAAGGTGACCGGCGACCCAAGGCCTTGTCATTCCCCTAGACTTGCCAGAGACCTCGTGAAGTCACTCAGTCGTGTCCACCTCTCTGTGACCCCATGGACTATACAGTCTGTGGAATTCTCTAGGCCAGAATACTGAGGTGGGTAGCCTTTCCCTTCTCCAGGGGATCTTCCCAACCCAGGGATGGAACCCAGGTCTCCCGCATTGCAGGCGGATTGTCTACCAGCTGAGCCACAAGGGAAGCCAGGAGCCCAAGGTCTTCTGATAAAAGGCCCCTGACCTCCCTAAAATCTCGGCCCCTTTGAGATGTAAATGTTCTACAACCCAGGAATGTCTTTCTCCAGGACTTGGGCCATCCTTTCTTTTGAAATACAATCATCAAGAAAATAGCATTGAAACGTGTATATTATATGTGAAGCGGATCGCAGGTCCAGGTTCGATGCATGAGACAGAGCACTCAAAGCCGGCGCACTGGGAAGACCCAGAGGGATGGGACGGGGAAGGAGGTGGGAGGGGGTTCAGGATGGGGGACACATGTACACCCGTGGCTGATTCATGTCTTTGTGTGGCAAAAACCACCACAATATTGTAAAGTAATTAGCCTCTAATTAAAATAAGTAAATAAAAAGTAGATCCTGGAAACAAAAAAAAGAAAGAAAGAAAGATCCTGGCCTTATGAACCAGTCTCTACAGGAGTCCGGAATCTAACTCCCGGTTTCCCTCTCCCGTGGCCTCTGCAGTTGATAGTGTCCTACAAGCTCGCTCCAGCCTCACACTCTCCTGCCGTGTGTTTCCACAGCTGTTCTTTCCCAGTACAGTAATTTTGACCCCTATTGCAGTAGTCTGGAATAAAACCTTCTTTGCTCTTTTAGCCAGTGTCTCTTTGAAAAGAGTAGGGAGGGCAGAGGATAGGGAAAGTTCTAGACTAAAAGGAAGGAGGAACCACAAGGAGGAAAGGGAGGGAATCCCTGATCTCAGAGTCCAGGGGCAGGAGGAAGGTCTCCCATCCACACAGCACCAGATAGGGGTGGGGTGCAGGGGGATTTGGTAGAGGGGGTGTTGTTGTTCAGTGGCACAGCCCTGTCCGACTCTTTGTGTCCCCATGGACTGCAGCATGCCAGGCTTCCCTGTCCTTCACCACCTCCTGGAGCTTGCTCAAACTCATGTCTGTTGAGTTGAGTCAGTGATGCCATCCAACCATCTCATCCTCTGTCATCCCCTTTTCCTCCTGCCTTCAGTCTTTCCCAGCATTGGGGTCTTTTCTAATGAGTCAGGTGGTCAAAGTATTGGAGCTTCAGCTTCAGCATCAATGAATGAGTAGTCCTTCCAATGAATGTTCAGGACTGATTTCCTTTAGGATTGATTGGTTTGATCTCCTTACAGTCCAAGGGACTCTCAAGAGTCTTCTCCAACACCACAGTTCAAAAGCATGAATTGTTCAGCACTCAGCTTTCTTTATAGTCAAGCTCTCACAACCATACATGACTACTGGAAAAACCATAGCTTTGACTAGATGGACGTTTGTTGGTAAAGTAATGTCTCTGATTTTTAATATGCTGTCTAGGTTGGGCATAGCTTTTCTTCCAAGGAGCAAGTGTCTTTTAATTTCGTGGCTGCAGTCACCATCTGCAGTGGCAGTGAGGAGGACCTTGCTTTGGATACACTGGGGCTGGGGTGTGTGAAGGATCCTTGAACAGCAAAGACATCAAACCAGTCAATCTTAATGGAAATCAGCTCTGAATACTTGTTGGAAGGACTGATTCTAAAGCTGAAGCTCCAGTATTTTGGTCATCTGATGTGAACAGCTGACTCCTTGGAGAAGTCCCTGATTCTGGGAAAGATTGAAGGCAGAAGAAGGGGGCATCAGAGGATGAGATGGCTGGATGGCATCACTGATGCAATGGACATGAACTTGGGCAAGATCCGGGAGATGGTGAGGGACAGGGAGGCCTGGTGCGCTGCAGCCCACGGGGACACAAAGAGTTAGACATGACGGGGTCACTGAACAACAACAACATTAGAATGTTGTGAGGTCTATTAGGTAATATATGTAAATGATGGTGCACATCTTCATGTGATATTATTGTCTTCTTAAGGTGAAGGAAATCAGTCCTGAGTGTTCATTGGCAAGACTGATGTTGAAGCTGAAACTCCAATACTTTGGCCACTTAATGCAAAGAGCTGACTCATTGGAAAGGACCCTGATGCTGGGAAAGATTGAGGGCAGAAGGAGAAGGGGACGCCAGAGACAGAGGATGAGATGGCTGGATGGCATCATCAACTCAATGGGCATGAGTTTGAGTAAGCTCTGGGAGTTGGTGATGGATAGGGAAGCCTGGCGTGCTGCATTCCATGGGGTCACAAAGAGTCAGACTTGACTGAGCGACTGAACTGAACTGAAGGTAGACATAAGATCTAACTGATATGTAAGTAATGAGCAAGGAAGGCCAGCCAGTTGGTTGGCCTGAGAAGGAATTTGGTCAGAGTGCCCCAGGTTGGCCGAGCGGAAGACAGTCATCACGGAATCCTCTCCACTCTGCAGCGTTTGGAGGAACACAGATGTGGACGGCCCAGCTGGAGTCTAGCCTGGGGGTTATTTGCTTGCTTCTTCACAGTGTTCTGACCAGATTCTATGCAGAGCCTTTTCCTGCTCTCCATGGGAAGTTCTGGCACAAAGATGACTTGATGATTAGTCTAGTATCCGCTAAGCTTAGAGAGGAACAAAGTTGGCTGATGCAGCTGAACTTGAATTAGAAGGGACGTGGGATCTTGTCAAGCCTGAAACGGTTGGGTGGCATATCTGGTCATCTGTAGCCAGGAGGCTCTGGTATAGTCTTTATCTACCCTTATAACTCAGCTCCTTACAGTATGAAAGCGTCGTATAAGGTGAGGATCTCAATACTTGAAGGACTTTAGAGACTAAGTCAAGGCTCTTCTTTAACCAGCAAGGAGTTGAGCCCCAGAAGATTAAGTGACTTGTCCAAGTTGGTGGCATAATTAGGTCTAGGCTCTGTTGTGAGCCTGCAGGGAGATATAGATGATAGAATTTAACTCTGACTATACTCACTTTCTTCATGGGAATTCATTACAATTGTTTCTGTCAAATAGGTATTATTGTCTTTTCCATTTTTTTTTTAATCATGTTCAGAAAATTCCCAGTTTGTGGCAGCTGAGGTCAAAGTAATAATTTGTTTCCTATAATCTCTGAGATGATGACCCACAAAACTACCTTTGGGGCTGCTTTGTGGGAGGCTGCGGATGGAGGGTGGGAGTGGAGCAGATGGGCTGGCCTTGTAGATGGATTCTCCCATGCCTGATTCTATTCTCAATGTTTTCAAATTACAAGTGATAATTGGAAATAAGCATTCAGTGACTGGGTCTCTCATTCAACATTTATTGCTGTCCCTTCTGTGCCAGGCGCTACACAAGATACAGCTACACCAGTCATAAAAATAGTCACCATCCATGGCCATCAGCAGCTCATGAGCAAGGCCACCATCCATGGCCATTAGCGGCTCACGAGCAAGGCCACAGCTTCCAGCTTGTTATAGGACATTTGTTTTCTAAAACCATTTATTTCCACAACTCTAAATTTTGGCTTAAAGCTTGCTGTTTCTTCCAATGCCAAATTGCTAGCATTTTTTTTTTTTCCTCAAATTGTTGGTATATAAAAGCCTGTAACAGTGTTGAGTAAAGCTTCTTTTATTTGAGTAAGAGTGTGGTTCCTCAGAAATGGTAATTTCTGATAGCTGATGATTAATCCCATGAGCAAATGAATTTTCCTGCAGTTTTGAGGGCAGAGTGATAAATTAGTATTTGCAAAATGCTTTCATCCACTTTAGAGGTAATGTGTTCATCTGCAAACCAACAGAATTTGAAATGCCTGTGATTATCTTCAAAATCACACTGGGAATGCATGCGAATAAAAATAACAGAGTTGGCAAGAGAAGAAGGGGCAGAATCCATTTAAGATTGCTAAATTGCTATCTGTTTTGATAAGGTAATTGGCCAGAAAATTAAATGCACTGTATAGAACAAAGCTATTTCCTGTAAGCTGGTACAGCCAAAGGCCATTTTTATTCAGCAAGCACAGGAATACAAGGACTAAGTAAGTGGATCAAACCAAAAAGAAATTAGAGGAAGAATAAATTCAACAAAAAGAAATAAGATTATTTAAAGTCCAGGTTGATATCTGCATTTGAATCTTTGGTATTGAGTATGCATCTAAAAAAATTATCTTTTCCCTGCACCCTCCTTGAGTACATTTCATTTGTTGAAATCCTTACTTGGGAGAAATTGCAATAAAGTGGGGAAAGCAGCGAATTATGATGCAGGTACAGAAGCCTGGGTTCTAGTCCTCACTCCACAGCTTAACCAATCAGCTAGCCCGATCTTCAAATGGCCTCATTGCTAAAATGAGAGATTGGATGAAATCATTCTCTAGTATTCTCTCCAGCTGTAAAATCTTGATTCTAAGTCAAGCGCTTCCTCAACATTTCTTAAATATAGACAGAAGATTAAATTCTGATAGGATTCTTAAATTTACATAGACATCAACAAAGATAACTCAAGGTGAAGAGCCCTAGCCTTTGAAATCCACTTGACTTCCTGGTCTTTCTGAGAGATGATTACACATTACTGACACACATCCCAGGTTAAGATTCTGTTGGCTCCTTAAATATTGCAAGTGCAGGGGAGTCGTCGGGGAAACGATGAGAGCTGCTGGCCGCAGGGTGGTCCTGATACCACCCCACCCATCTTCTGAAAGCTGCCCTTTCAATAGCACAGCCACGTGGACTTTCTCAGGGGTCATCTGCGAAGGAGCATCTCTGGGCGAGAACTTGAGTGAAATACGAGACGTTGCTGGGACTGAGAGCTCGCAGTCAAGCAACCTGAGGAAGCCTACTGCTTGCGCCCTGCCTCCTGATACCATTTCCTCCCTCTTTGGAGAAGTTATAACTAGGACTAAGTTTCTTTTTTATTTTCTCCACCTGGTTTAGGTGGTTGCTGTTGCAGAATGATAAACATAAAGAGTTGTAGGGAGGAGAGAAAATGCTAGATGGAGGTCCCAAAATTCTTCAAGGAAAATTTGGAGCAATACATTTGAAGGAATTAGATTTAAGTTCCATCTATTGCAACTGTATAGCCTTGGGAAATCACTTAACTTTTTAATATCACCCAGCAGGACTTTTATTGGATACAATTTAAAAAAAGATCCTAGCACATAATAAATGCATAATTAATGGTAGTTATTGTTATTAAGATTGTTTGTCTTTCTACCAACTAATTACTTTTTATCCCTTGCCTCCATTTCAAAAGAGGATTTGGGGGGATTTTTAAAAATAATGAACACAAGTAAGGAAACTGGATGCAGGAATGTAAAGCTAGAAAAACTGACGTAAAACATCGAATTAAATCATTTTGAAAATCATCACTTGAGAGGATAGCAGATTTATTTGACTTTTCTTCCAACAGATATGATATCAAGACTTTTATTGGGACTGACAGTTTCAGGAGGTGGTCAGGGTGGAGCTGAAGACCACCAAGAAACCTTTTGCAATACAAATGATGGAAACCAGAATGAGAGAAGGCAGAGAGGTGTGTAGTCTGAGTCACCCATCCTATGGGGGGTTAGTCACTGTTCCATCATCCAGCTCCTGGAGATCTTTGGGGCCCAAGATCGAGTTTACATGGTGGTGGGGTTGGGTCCAGAAAGGGAGCTCTTTGATCAACTCATCTCTCAGGGATCCTTTACAGAGCAAGATGCTGTCAGAATGCCCCACGTGGTTGCTGATGGCAGGAGGTATGTGCATGTGTTGAGAATAACTCAACAGGGACCTAAAGCCTGAAAAACTTACGCGATCACCCAGGAGTAGACTCAAACATTTTAATCACAGACTTTGATTTGGCACACTCTAGGAACAAAGGGGGTGACTGGACAGTGAGGATGCTCTGTGGGACCCCAGAGTACATAGCTCCCAAAGTTTTGCTGAGAAAATCCTATACCAGCACAGTTGACACGTGGACTAATTGAATATGTGTTACTTGGCAGATCCCTGTCTTTTGACGATGAAAGCCATGTGAGACTTTACAGGAAGATTCTGAAAGGCAAAGATAGTTATACAGGAGAGGTAAGAGCTCAGTTTCTTCCTATTGACTTGGTCTTGAATAGATTTTCTTTTTAAGAAATTAATGTGTTTTATTTGGGGTTGTCCGGGGTCTTTGTTGCTGCATGCGGGCTTTCTCTGGTTGCCGTGCGCAGGCTTCTTACTGAGGTGGCTGCTCGTGTTGCAGAGCACAGGCTCTGGTGCGTGGGTTTCAGTGGCTGCGGCGTGCGGGCTCAGCCGTCGTGGCTTGTGGGCTCCAGAGATCGGGCTCAGTGGCTGTGCTGCGTAGGCTTCGCTACCCCGCGGCGTGCGGGATCTTCCTGAGGCAGGGTTTGAACTGGTGTCCCCTGCACTGGTGGGCAGTTGAACAAAGTTTCTTAATTTCAACACTATTGGTGTTTGCAGGGGGATGATTCTCTACTGGAGCGGGTGGGGAGAGGTGTGGGGTATGGCTGCCCTGGATGCAGTAGGATGCCAAGCCTACCAACCAGGTACCAGGAGACACACCACTAGCAGAGTCTGCTAGATACTGGCATCCAGTAGCTACTCTAGACACACACCTTCCCCAGAGTTGTGACAATTAAAATTGTCCTCAGACATCCTTAAATGGCCCCCATCGGGCAAAAATCACCCCTGATTGAGAGCCATATCTCAAGGTAGCAGAGGGCCTCAACGACTGAGCTGTCTGTGGCTAGCACATGACGTTGACAATCAAGTAGGTAAGTGAGTTTGCCACGTCTTCAGTCTTCATGCGGAGCCTGAGCCCCTGTGTAGACGAATGTGTACCCAGAGGCTCACAGTGATGCTTGGGTGTTTGGGGAGACATTTTCTGCCTTGATTCTAGAGGATCCAGGCCCTCTGTGAGATGCAGTGTTTTCTCAAATATTTAACCTTATAGTTTGTGTAAAATATTTATCCATTGTTTAAACTTGGAACTCCCAGTGCTTAGGAATGTGTTAACTTTTCGTTGTTTTGTTTAGGGAAGGAAGGTTGCCAATGCCCCATGTGGGAATCCTGACAAAACAGGAAATTTACTTCTTATTGAGCAAGTGACCAAATTTATTTGATTTTTAATGATGAAAGGGATTTTTTTTTTCTTACGGAAAAGTATTGATAGCTTGATCGTACGTACTTAAAGTGTAACATCTATATGTATAACATCTTAAGCACAATTAAAAGTTAAATAACAAATTGAAAAATAATATTTTCTATCCTCTTGCAGATTTAATGTCTTATTGTACATGTATTTGTTTGAATACAAATTGGTAATTGAGAACTGAGATTTACACAGGGAGGTAGGAAAGGATGGGAAGAATTCACAGACAACACAAATCATGAGAAGCTTTAAAAAAACGTCTAGCTTCACTAATGCCCAAAGAAATGCAAATGAAGACAACCGTATCTTTTCTTTGTCTTTCAAATTGATAAAAAATTTTAAAAAATGCTCAATTTTACTCATTGTTGCTAAGAGTACTAAGAGAATAGCCCTCTTATCCACTGTTGGTAGGGGAAGAATAGTTACAGATTTCTTGAAAAGTAGTTTGAAAGATACATCTAGAACAGAGACTGCAGCCATGAAATTAAAAGACACTTGCTCCTTAGAAGGAAAGCTATGGCAAACCTAGACATTGTATTAAAAATCAGAGACATCATTTTGCTGACAAACGTCCATGTAGTCAAATCTATGGCTTTTCCAGTAGTCATGTATGGATGTGAAAGTTGCACCATAAAGAAGGCTGAGAGCCAAAGAATTGTTGCTTTTGAACTGTGATACTGAAGAGGACTCTTGAGAATCCCTTTGATTACTTTACATATATTGAAGAATCCCTTTGATTACTTTACATATATTGAAGAATCCTTGCATTCTTGTGGTAAATTCCACTTGATCACATTGTATGACCCTTTAAATATGTTCTTGGATTTTGTTTGCTAGTATCTTCTTGAGGATTTTTGTGTTTATGTTCATCGGTGATACTGGCCTGTAATTTTCATTTTTTGTGGCATCTTTATCTGGATTTGGTATCAGGGTGATGATTGCCTCATAGAAAAAATTTGAGAGTGTTCTTCCTTCTGCAATTTTTGGAAGATTTTGAGCATGGTAGGTACTATCTCTTCTCTAAATGTTTGATAGAATTCACCTGTGAAGCCATCTGGTCCTGGACTTTTTTGTTGGAAGATTTTAAATGACAGTTTCAATTTCAGTGCTTGTGATCTATGTGTCTATATTTTCTAATTCTTTCTGGTTCAGTCTTAGAAGACTGTACCTTTCCAAGAACTTGTCTGTTTCTTTCAGGTTGTCAGCTTTATTGGCATGTAGTTGCTATAGCAGTCGCTGATGGTCCTTCGTATTTCCATGGTGTCGGTTATCATTTCTCCTTTCTCATTTCTCATTTTATTGAGTTCTCTCCCTTTCTTCTTGAAGAGTCTGGCTAAAGTTTATCAATTTTGTTTATCATCTCAAAAAACTAACTTTTACCGATATTTGATATTGCTGTCTTCATTTCCATTTCATTTATTTCTGCTCTGACCTTTATGATTTCGTTCTTTCCACTGACTTTGGGTTTTCTTTGTTCTTCTTTCTCTGGTTGCTTTAGATGTAAGTTTGGATTGTTTACTTGAGATTTTTCTTGTTTCTTGAGGTGAGATTGAATTGATCTAAACTTCCCTCTTAGAACTGCTTTTGCATCCCATAGGTTTTGGGTCATCATGTTTTCATTGGCATTTGTTTCTAGATATTTCTGTTTCTTTAGTTCTTTAATTTCTGCAGGAATCACCTGGTTATTTAGCTACACAGTGTCTAGTTTCCATGTATTTGTGTTTTTTAAAGATTGCTTTACTGTAATTGATTTCTAATTTCATAGCATTGTGGTCAGAAAAGATGCTTGATACAACTTCAATTTTCTTAGATTTTCCAAGGCTTGATTTGTGACCCAAAACGTGGTCTATCCTGAAGAATTGAGACGAAAGTTTATTCTGTTGCTTGTGGGTGGAATGTCCTATAAATATCAATCAAACCTATCCGGTCTATTATGTTATTTAAAGATTGTGTCTCCTTGTTTATCTTCTGTCTAGATGACCCTTCAGTTGGCATCAGCCTGCTATCAGAGTCGAACACTACTGTTGTGTTACTGCCAATTTCTTCTTTTACGGTTCTTAGCATTTGCTTTATGTATTCAGGGGTTCCTATGTTGGGTGCATAAATGTGTATAATTGTTATATCTTCTTGGATTGATCCTTTTTCAAAAATAATTTAATTTTTACATTTATTTTTTGGCTGTGCTGAGTCTCTGCTGCTGCACAGGCTTTTCTCTACTTGCAGCACATGGGCTCCTCACTTCAGCAGCTTCTCTCATTGCAGAGTACAGGCTTCAGGGCGCTTGGGTTTCAGGACCAACAGTGCATGAGCTCAGTAGCTGCCCGGGCTCTAGAGCGCAGGCTCAGCGGTTGTGACCTACAGGCCTAGTTGCTCCATGGCACGTGGGCTCTTCCCAGATTCGGAATCTGTATCTCCTGCACAGGCAGGCAGATCCTTTACCACTGAGCCATCAGGGAAGCCCTGCCCGACCCTTTTAGCTTCAGTGCTTTCTATATAAGTGAAGAGCTGAAAGCATCCTTCCTCTAATGTCAAGAGCCTCTTCAGTTCAGTCCAGTCGCTCAGTCGTGTCTGACTCTTTGCCACCCCATGGACTGCAGCTCGCCAGGCCTCCCTGTTCTTCACCGGTTCCCGGAGTTTGCTGAAACTCCCGTCTGTTGAGTCGGTGATGCCATCCAACCATCTCATCCTCTGTCGCTCTCTTCTTCTCCTGCCCTCAATCTTTCCCAGGAATCTTTCCCATTGCTCTCAATTTCTTTTATTTCTCCAAAGCTAATAGTGCGATTTCTAATACTGAGTTTCAGTTTTCTGCCTTCTTTGTTGTTGTTTTGTACAGTTTAGCTAGTTTCTATCACAGAGGACAGAGAAATAGGCACAGATGAGGAAAGGGACAAGAAAGGAGGAAAAGGCCCACACTGTTCATGAATATTACAATGTGCTTGTAACTAACTGGATGAGCCTTGGATAAAAGCAAAGGGCTGTCTTTGTCTTCACATGGTTCATTGCCTCTTCACACAGGATGGTGTTTTTATTTTTAGTTTTGATGGCATATATTTGTCACAGTAATAGTAAGTGGAATAGGTCTGAGAACTTTTGGACGATTTTCATCTTCTAGTCCTCTAAATGTTGTTAGTGAAATATATCTATAAAAGAGTCACATGGTGATTTAATAGTAACCAGAACAAGAGCAACAGCAATCTAGGTAATATTTTGTACTTCGAAAATCATTTTTCACATACTTTATTACTTTGGTCCTAACAGAAAATCTTTTCTTTGATTTATATTATATATTTTCTTTTTCGATGTTTCTTATGCATTTGCCTGCGTCGGGTCTCAGTCGTGGCATGCGAGATCTTCCCTGCATCACGTGAGATCTTTCTCTGCAATGCACAGACTCTCTCGTGGGGGCACACGGGCTCCAGAGCTCTCAGGCTCAGTAGTTGTGGTGTGTGGGCTTAGTTGCTCTGCGGCAGGTGGGATCTTAGTTCCCAGACCAGGGATCGAACCTGCATCTCCTGCATTGCAAGGTGGATTCTTAACCACTGGACCCCCAGGTTGCTGCTGCTGCTGCTAAGTCGCTTCAGTCGTGTCTGACTCTGTGAGACCCCATAGACGACAGCCCACCAGGCTCCCCCGTCCCTGGGATTCTCCAGGCAAGAACACTGGAGTGGGTTGCCATTTCCTTCTCCAATGCAGGAAAGTGAAAAGTGAAAATGAAGTCGCTCAGTTGTGTCCGACTCTTCGCAACCCCACGGACTACAGCCTACCAGGCTCCTCCATCCATGGGATTTCCTAGGCAAGAGTACTGAAGTGGGGTGCCTCCCCTAAAGGCAATCTTATGAAAGAGAGTTGGTGATCCCCACTTTTCTGGTGCAGAAACCGAGACCTTGCAGTTCAGAGTTGAGTGTAGCTGCTCAGCCTCTCTCATCCAGACCCACTGACCTCAGTCCCCAGCTCTCTCCGTGTTATAGCGGGTTGCCAGGCCAGTTAGTCACGTGGGTGTGAAAGCTGCTCATGGGGCTGAATGACCTCACCAGGTGACAGTGGTCCAGAGGAGGAATCTTATTAAACCTGTGATCCCATGAACTGATCATTTTGTGTCACATTATACTATTCAAGAAGTTTGAGCATGCATGCTGTTTTTATGCATTTCTAGAATATATACATGTATGTATATTAATCTGTTTTGTTCTTTATGAAACATAGGCAAAAATAAAATTTAGATTAAGAAGATAAAAATATAGTAGACATTCTGACATTTTTTTAGTTTTACTTGTTGTTTTCTAATATGCAACATGAAATTGTCTTCTATATACTCTCCAGCTGTTCGTTATGGCTCAGGGATTCTGTAATTTGTAACCTGTGTTTGAATAATGAGGTTTGTCTGAAGAATTTTTGTCCAGGACACCAGTTACCTTATTTTCTGCATTTTCAATGTATATTCATTTGGTCATCTTAATGAGCTCTCCATAAGTCTCATTGCACATATTTTGTATTCTTTCCAGCTTTCAGTGGCATGTGTTATTATAATGTTCCACTGAAGACAAATGGTTTAACTTTAAGTAGCCTTGAACCCAGATAAATATGTATGGATCCAGTACCAAATAAATGTCTAGTCAGAATCGGAGGACGTGGCATCATGAGTCAACCACCGACACGCTTGGTCTAGACTTGCAAGGTTTGTGTTTGATTTTCCCTGTGTTTGAGTATTTGGCAAACACATTCATTTATTTTGAGAATTTTATTTTGGGGAAAAATATTTCTCATAGATCATCTATCTAAGTAAACTGAGGGGGAAAAAAAGAAAAATAATTCCTTTACTGGTTTCTTTGATCCAAATCTTCAGAATGCTAAGAGATTGGAGGATGTAATGTTTATGTATGGAATTTGATTTATTTTTCCCCCACAAGAACAAAGACAATAGTTTGTAGGGATTCCCTTATTTATCTTGAAATTTACAATTAAAAAAAAATACACACCAACTAGAAATTGTTGTTTGAGATATAGCAAATATACAGGCAGTTTTCTCAATCTCTCTGCTTTGTAGATGAGGAGGGATACAAAATCACAGTGTTTTTTTTTTTTTCCTAGATACCTGCTCATTGGTAGGTAACACAGAAAAGGAGTTTGAGAAAAAACAACTGCCCTTTTGTCCCTGTTCTCAGAAAAGTCACTGTGGTTTTCTGCCATTGCACTGAAGTGCAAAAGCTGTAGACTTTGCCAGAATATGTCCCTGAAACCTCAAATAGCTGAATGCACATGTCATATCTCTGCTACAGGCGGAATTGCACTTGTAGGCAGCCAAGTGGCGCAGAGAGGCCTTCTGGGCTCAGAGGAAATGCACCATGGTGGGTTCTACCCTGAAGCCCCCTTCTCTCTCCATACTAGAGATGTAGGCGTAGTAAGTCCAGAGCAAGCTCTCTTCTTGTTGCTGTTGTTGCTTTTGTTTTAATTTTTTAAATTTATTTTTTAATTGGAGGAGAATTGCTTGATAATGGTGTGTTGGTTTCTGCCATGTAACAGTGCAAATCAGCCGTAATTAGACATATATCACCTCCCCCTTGCACTTTCCTCCACTCCCGCCACCCCCCGGGTCCTCAGAGAGCGCCAGGCTGGGCTCCCTGTGTTGCACAGCACCTTCCCACCGGCTGTCCGTTTTCCTCATGGTTGTGTCTACGTGTCGATGGTGCTTTCTCCCTTTTTGAATTCTCCCACTCTCTCCCTCTCCCAGTGCCCACAAGTCCGTTCCTTACATCTTCATCTCCACTCCTTCCCTGCAAGTAAATAGCTTTATCAACACCATATTTCTAGATTCCATATGTATGCGTGTGTGTGTGCTTAGTCGCTTCAGTCGCGTCCAACTCTCTGCAACCCTAGGGACCATGGCCCGCCAGGCTCCTCTGTCCATAGGATTCTCCAGGCAAGAATACTGGAGTGGGTTGCCATTTCCTGCTCCACCATATATATGCATTAATGTACAATAATTTTCTTTTTCTGGCTTAACTTCACTCTGTGTAATAGGCTCTAGGTTCATCCACCTCACTGGAACGGACTCAAGTTCATTCTTTTTTCATGGCTGGGTAATATTTCACGGTATAGACACACCATATCTTCTTTATCCATTCATCTGTAGACGGATATCTAGGTTGCTTCCATGTCCTGGCTATGGTAAACAGTGCTGCCGTAAACACTGGGGAGCGTGTGTCTCTTAGAATTGTGGCTGTCTCAGGGTACATACCTAGCAGTGGGATTGCAGGATCATATGGTAGATTTATTCCTAGTTTTGGAAGGAATCTCCTTTCTGCTCTCCACATTGGCTCTATCAGTTTTCATTCCCAACAACAATTTCGGAGGGCTCCCTGTTCTCCACACAGTGAGCTTTCAAAATTCGATGATGTTCATTCCACTTTCCACTCTAACTCATTCTTGGAGTCACAGGGACTCTGTGACATGACCACAATGGGATAAATGCTCACCTAACATTTGCTGGTGGAGTTCACCAGTGACGGCTGCTTCACCTTGTCCTGCTAGTGTGAAAGGGTGTGGGAGCTTTCATTGCTGATGGCAGCACACTGGACAGGTTGGAAAAGAACTCTCATTCGTTAGAGAGTTGAAAGAGAATTGCTATGTTTATCTTTCACTAAAAAGAGTGTTTTTTTTTTTTTTTTCAAAAGTGGAGTTTTAGGCTCACTATATATTTGATGACATGATCTTTGAGTGGCTTATTTGAAGAAGTCATTTGGATTTGATAAGCTTTGATCTTTATAGTTAAGAATGTAATTCTATATATGTGTTTGTGTATATGTGTGTTTGTTTTATTATTTTATTCTATTTTAATTGCTTACTTTTCTTCTCAGCCTTGGCCAGCTTTTTTACACTGGGTGAAGAACTTTATACACAAGCTAGTGATTTGGGGGGTAATCATCACTTGTCAGCTAGGCAGGCCTGGAACCGTTCCTGGGTCATCACCATGGCTGTAGGGTCTTCCATGAAGACGCTTCAAGGGTCATTTCCTGGAATCTCATCAGAGTGCATCTCCCCATCCACAGAGTCCTGGATCTGCACAGTCTTCGAAGGCATATTCTTATCATAAATCAAGGCATATGTGGAGCAAGAGAAGCTTAAGGGCAGAAGAATCACCGCTATCTGTACTTTAGTGAGTAGATGCCCTTTAACTCACTTTATCCATTTTAAGCCAGATACATTGACTTCATAAGTAGCTTTAGATCAATAGGGATCATTTCATCATGGTTAAGGTACCTAAAGTTCCAGAGATCTGAGGGCATGTGGTTATTATTGGATAATGGTGACCTTCATTTTTAACATTTTTATCTGCAATTGTTCCATATAAAAATATATAATTCTCCAAAATATACTACTGTAAAAGATGACTCATACCTTCGTATAATAGGAAATAGTAGATAAATCTGTTAATAATGATGGATTAAATAAAATATGAGATTATAGGCAAAAGGGATAAATAAGTGAAGGGATGCTGAATCAGAGATGCAGCAGGCATGGTTAGATATGGGGAATAAATGCACTTGTTCTGAAATTATTGCTTTATAGTTAAGACCAGTATATGGGTAACACTCAGGATAGTCACAAGTGTCTGTCAATTTCATATTTAGCCTGCAACTATTCATTGAAGTTGTTAATTATGGGGAATATAAGGAAACTTAGCAGGCAATAGAATAAAAATAAATAGTGATAATACTTCAAACTAAAAAGCTTCTGCACAGCAAACTACAAAACAAAGCACAGCCCACAAGATAGGAGAGAGTATTTTCAAACCATATATCTGATAAAAGGTCCATCTCCAATATAAAAGAGACTTCTATAGGTCAATATTAAAAAACAAACAAAATAAAAAAACTAGCACAGTTTTAAAAATGGGTTAAGGACTTGAATAGACATCTCTCTACAGATGGCTATTAAGTACATGAAAAGGAGCTCAACATCACTGATCATCAGTGAAATGAAAATCAAAACCACAACATCACCTCACACCTGTTACTAATGAAGCAAAAGACAAGTGTTTGTGAGGGTGTGGAGAAAAGGGAATTCTTGTACAGTGGTGGTGGAAACGTGCATTGGTGCAGCTACCGTGGCAAGCAGGGTGCTGGCTTTTGGGTTAGGAGAGGTAGCGCTGGCTGGAAGATGGGTTGAGTCCCAGAGAAGAACAACAGAAGGGAGCGTGGAATCCAGGGAGGTGGTCTGGGTCAGTGGGGACCAGACCAGAAGGATCGGGCACTCAGATAGAGGGGGACAGTAAGGGCTCAGTGCCCAGGAGAGGGGAGAAGGCAATGGCACCCCACTCCAGTACTCTTGCCTGGAAAATTCCATGGACGGAGGAGCCTGGTGGGCTGCAGTCCATGAGGTCGCTAAGAGTCGGACATGACTGAGCGACTTCACTTTCACTTTTCCCTTTCATGCATTGGAGAAGGAAATGGCAACCCACTCCAGTGTTCTTGCCTGGAGAATCCCAGGGACGGAGGAGCCCGGTGGGAGGCTGTCTATGGGGTCGCACAGAGTCGGACACGACTGAAGTGACTTAGCAGCAGCAGCAGCAGCAGCCCAGGAGAGGAGCTTGACACCAGGCCCGAGGTTCCCCAGGGGCAGAGCGTTTGTTTCCACGGTGACTGGGGACCATTGATGAGAGAACCCACAGAATAGAAGGGCCCAGAGGGATCGTGGCTTGTGTGATTCACGTCTCCTACATTTTCGAATTCTGAAGAGCAGGCACCAGACCTTATTTGCTTTGGAAACCCCAGAGCCTGGTAGTCTGCATTTACCAGGCATGCGCTGTTTGAAAGTGAAGCTGGACTGGTCTGCCCCTGCCCTTGTCCCAAGGGTTTCCCTGCTGAAAAAACAAGTCCCCACTGACCTAAATCTCTTAATCATCTGTAGACACTGGGTGGATGTGACAGGAAGGGCTCGAGCTGTCTAGCAGGGTGGATACCAGGGGTTTTCACGAGCAGAAGAAACACCCTGCTCTCTCCTGCTGGCTACTCGTGGACCTCGCTCACTGTCCCTGACCTGATAAAGGATTTTGAATGGAGGGCTGTGATTTGGGTAAGTCCCCTTCTTTCCAGCTTCTGTAAAGTTCCTACAAATCAACTTACTTTGTTTTTGATTGTCTCCCTGAAACAGTCCATGGGGTGGCAAAGAGTTGGACACGACTGAGAGACTGACGCTTTCACTGAGAAATTCATGGTTCTTTCACAGGCTGCCTTCCTTGTTCCGTCGGTTTGTGTGAGCAGGAGCTTGTAGGTCGTATTCTAATGTCCATCTCCTCTCTCCACCATGGAGAAACAGACTGATGAGCCAATCCACCAAAACCCCGGCAGTATCATCTTTCGAAATGCTAGCTTTGAAAAATAGATGTGTATTTATTCATATACGGCAGCGCCTGGCCTTCACTGAGGCACTGGGGCCAGCTTAGCTGACTCATGGCATATGGGGTCTTCCCGAACCAGGGATTGAACCCACGTCCCTGGCATGCCAGGCATGTTATTAATACCATGGAACCACCAGGGAAGCCCTGAATAAAACGACTTCGACAGGTTTACAAATCACGGAACTTTGTTGTGAGCTCCTGAGAGAAAACTACAAATTAGCTGTTTTTCATATGTTTTAACCCTCTCCTGCCATCCTCTGGTGAAATAAGGTATTGTCAACCAGTTTCTAAACAGTTGAATCTTTACTTGAACGTGGTTAACATGAATTGAGTGAAAAGAACACAACTCATTTTATAAAAGATACGTTGTCTCATATTTCCTTTTACATTTCTTCTTTTATTACTTTTATGAAATCGTTTATATTTTTCTAATAGAGAAAAAAGATTTATCCTGAATAACGATATCAATTTCCTCCTTCATCATTGTCTAATATCCATTTAGATTGTCTTGTATTATTATTTGTCCTGAGTTTTTTATCTAAATATTTTCTCTCTTACCCTTTCTCCCTGTCTCCTGGTGGTTATGTGACTGTTTACTATTATCTTTGCTTGCATATTTTAAAAAGGGTTGTCAAAAAAGATTTACTTTGCATGATATAAGGTTGATAACTATATTTCAAGGAGTTTAATATTTGATTGATATAATCTGGATAATAGAAATCATGCACATGTGAGCTATATTTTTTCATTCTATTGCATATCATAGCATTATTTATTAAAATACATCATATAACAATGTAATGGTGAATAGCCTTTAAGAGCACAAGCTTCTGGAAAGTTAAAACACTTAAGCTACAGTGAAAACATCTTCAACTGGATATGTGGAATAATTACTGATTTGTGTTTGAAATTTTTTTTTTATTGAAGTGAAGAAGTTTCACTTTCAAAAAAGCACTTTAACCAAGAGTTAAATTCATAGAGAAAGGCTCTGAAACCTGAAACATGGATTGATCTGAATCTGGAGATGACGCATCAATTCCCCAGGGCTCCACAAACTGAGAGGCTCAAAGCAACAGAAATGTGCTCTGGAGACCAGAGTCCGAAGTCCGGGTCCCGCGGGTTTGATTCCTCGTGGAGGTTCTCGGGGGAATCGGCTCCGCGCCGCTTTCCTGGCTTCCGGTGGCCTGGGGCCGCCCTCCGGCTTCTGCCTCCCTCCTCACACGGCTTCTCTCTCTGTGTGTCTCTCTCTCGTTCTCTGTCTTTTATAAGGACACGCATCACCAGATTTACCGCCTTAATTTAGGATGATCTCATCTCTGGATCTTTACCTTGATTATATTTTAAAAGACTCTTAATCCAAACAAGATCATGTTCTGAAGTTCTGCTTGGCCTCGTGTTTTAGGGTCACCATTCAACCCACTACAGATGGAAATCAGCACCTGTGTCTGTGGCCCTGAGGTCACACGTGGGGTCCTCCGTTAGATCTGCCTTCCTAAAGCATCTTCCTCTTTCTGTTGCCGGTGGCCCTGGCCTTGGGGCCCCACTTCCAGTCTTTCAGGAAATGGTGCTCTGAGTATTATTAACTAGTGGGTTTGTTTGAAGCAATGTTCTATGGAATTGTCCCAATTCTATAAAATTGCATAATTCCATTCTATTTCCTAAAGTATCAATTCAGGGAAAGGGAACAGTTAAATGTAAAATTATAACATAAAATTTATAAGTAAAAATATTAAAAACCATAGATTGTAGAAGGTGATTTGCTAAAGATAAACTTCAAATTTGACTCTCAGCTTTCTAGGAGTCAGTTCAAAGAAGAAAACAGGTACATGCTTCACAGTGCCTGTAAAATTAAAGCAAATTAATTTTAATTAGTTGCTTGGAAAGAGCACATTCATTCCTGACTCTGGGACTCAAAAGAAAATTTCTTGTGGGATCTCCGCAGAGGATGCGCCGTGTAATTAGCAAGTGCAATACGATTGGCAGCATCTTTAGAGTAAACGCAGTGAGAAGTTTCAACAAGTTTCTTGTTCATGATGGCCCTTAATATAAACCAGTGGGTGATTTGGTGAAGATAGTTCCTGGGAGCTCCAAAGCTCCAGGTACCGAGCTCAAATGTTTGTCTGGGTTGCTGGAGAGAGGGATTGTGAGACAATCAAAAGGAAGGGATATCTCACATGCCTTCCAAGTGATACTGCAAATATATTGCTTCTCAGCGTGATTTTGGCTTGTGCTGTACGGCAGTGACAGCAGGCTGCTACAGAGCCTGGAGGACGGCGTCCTGCAGGGTCAGCTGTGTGTGCTCTGGCTGGCCGTCAGAGGGGCAGGCCGACAGCCAGTCTGGCACCTGCCCCAGGGAAGGAGGGTGAGGGCACCGCCTTGGGGGCCGCACAATTTCCTCCAGGAGCCGGTGTCTGCTGCAGGGCCCGAAGGGGCTTCCCAGGCGGCTCAGTGGTAAAGCATCCGCCTGAAAATGCAAGAGACGCAGGAAGATCCCCTGGAGGAGGGCATGGCCACCCACTCCAGTACTCTGGCCTGGGGAATCCCATGGACAGAGGAGCCTGGTGGGCTACAGTCCATGGGATCGCAAAGAGCTGGACTCCACTTAGCGACTGAGCACGCACCCAGTCCCCCAAGGAAAGGGCATCCAGAACCACCGAAGCTCCACAGCAAAACGATAGCGGTGATTTTATATTTGAAAACTCTTTAGATGTTTATGGCGAAATACTTACTGCAGATGTGAAAACATTTCAGCAAAGTTTCACAGAACCTTTACTATTAAATAATGTTTTTTTTTCTTGGTGTAACTTCTGAAAATTCATTGGAAGGACTGATGCTGAAGCTGAAGCTCCAATACTTTGGCCACCTGATGTGAAGAACTGATTCATTGGAAAATATCCTGATGCTCGGGAAAGATTGAAGGCGGGAGAAGGGGCGACAGAGAACGAGATGGTTGGATGGCATCACTGACTCAATGGTCATGAGTTTGAGTAAACTCCTGGAGCTAGTGACGGACAGGGAAGCCTGGCGTGCTGTGATTCATGGGGTTGCAAAGAGTCAGACATGACTGAGTTAGTGAACTGAATTGAATTGAACTTCTAAAATAAATGAGCATAAAAAAACTATTTCTAGGGATTCCCCTGGTGGTCCAGTGGTTAAGAATCCGCCTTCCAAGGCAGGGGTCTCAGATTCGATCCCTGGTCAGGGAAGTAAGACCCCATATGCTATGGGGCAAGTAAGCCCACAAACAGGAACTCGAGAAACCCCGAAGAGCTACTGAGCCCTCGGACTGTAGAGCCTGTGAGCCTCAGTCAGGAGTCCAGGGGCTGCAACACAGACCCTCAGGGTCAAAACTTAAAATATATATCTCTATATATCTTAACAAATAGAATACATCATTAATTCTGCCTTATGGCATTTATTCAAGAAATATTTAAGAAGTTATTTCTAGAGTAAATTAACATACCGTGTAGACAAATAACTTTATGCTAGTTAAAAGCTGGGAATCATCTGACCAAAACAACGACTTTGATTCTAAAAGATCACTAGCCCTTCTTTCCAATAGATACCAGATAGCAGTCTCATCTGTCTATCGAAATCATACCTAGCTAGTGGCAACATAACCTTTTATTCTGCATTTTTAAAAACTGACAACCTATGGCTTTATTTTATATAGGATTCCATACTAGGTATTAACACGTATTCTTGATAAAATAAATGATCTAGCGACAGATAGAAGGCAAACTCCTCTCAGTGGCAAGGAAAAAAATCTTTGTTTTAGCAAAAGAGCAAGCACATTTTTGTTTTGGCCACCTCATGCCATAGCAGGACCAGAGAAAAGCCAGTTTCACTTGCTTGCCATCACTGCAAAGGTTTGAGATGCGTGAGAGGGGTTGTCATTTTTAGGCTGGGTACTTGACCACATGCATCTTTGTGTGTGCATGCCAACTCTTTGTGACCCTATGGACTGTAGCCCGCCAGGCTCCTCTGTCCATGGGATTCTCCAGGCAAGAATACTGGAGTGGGTTGCCATGGCTCCTCCAGGGGATCTTCTTGACCCAGGGATTGAAGCCTTGATTCTTATGTCTCCTGTGTTGGCAGGCGGGTTCTTTGCCACTAGCACCATCTAGGAAGCCCACGCCTCTGGTCCCCTTGAACGCCAGCACCTCCAGCATTTGAAAACTGGGCGAGAGCCTGGAGCAGGGGGCACTGCTCAGGGTCTGAGGGGCCGTCCAGGGAGTCGGCTTGCGGGGTTCTGTTGGATGGTTCTCCTGTGAATCCAGAAGCAGAATTCTGCTTGTTCTTCAGTTCAGTTCAGTTCAGTTGCTCAGTCTTGTCCGGCTCTTTGCGACCCCATGGACTGCAGCACGCCAGGCCTTCCTGTCCATCACCAACTCCCGGAGCTTGCTCAAACTCCTGTCCATTGAGTCGGTAATGCCATCCAACCATCTCATCCTCTGCGGTCCCCTTCTCCTCCTGCCTTCACAGCCTCAGGGTCTTTTCTAAGGAGCCAGTTCTTTGCATCAGGTCCATCTGAAGTTAGATTCATGCCTCCGGCAGTGCTTCTGGTGCTAACTCGGTGTGGCAGCTCTGGCCGCAGTTTAGAGCAACTTCAGAAGAGCCCTGTGCCAGGGCTGGCTTTGGATTGAGAGTGATCAGTGCTGTGCAGTCCTAGGTGCTGTGCATTTGCAGGACTTCTGTGCTAAGGACATTTATGCCACAGTAAATGCCTCCTACTCAGTGTGGGTTAGGGACAAGCCAGATACTGACAAGGGGTGGGTGGTATGGGAGACAGCATTTTATGGCCTTTTTGGAAAGATCTGTGCTCAAAACAGAAACGCAAAGCCTAAGGGAAGGGAGTTAAGGACAGGTCACTTCTCCACACACACCCCGCTGTCCCTGAGGAAACCAAAGGACTCTCTTTCCCCAGTCAGAACGAGTCTGAAGCAAAGCTGCGCTCTGCAGTGGGGAAGGCGCCCCAGGGTGAGTGGTGAATCCCAGCTGGGGTTGAGGTTTTCATTAGTCTAGGCTTCTGCCAAGACAGGGGCCCTGGACTGGTACTTTTCCAAAGGCTGGCTGGTCTCCACTGGGGTCCCCGACAAAGCAGGAGACTCCACCAGCTGGGGGAGGCGTGCTCACTACCGCCCGGAGGGAAAGCCGGGGAGGAAGCTGGCTCTATGGAGGTGTGACTGTGTGCAGAAGCCGCTGTGACGTGCCCGTGAGCGGAAGTCTTCTGAGTGGACCCTGCTTGCCCCTGGTGGGAACTATTCTCCATGAAAGACCAGTATCACAGGAGCAACTGCTTTCTATGTCCAGATATGGGTGTTTCTGAAAATAGGCTTTCTTTAAAGTCTTAAATAAAGAAAAACAAACAAAAAACCAAAACTTTGTAGCTGCTGGATGGAAATGAAAAGAAGAGGCAAAAATTAGTCCAGAAGGATCCTCAAAATTCCTATCTAGTTAAACCTTCAAGAAGGAAAAAAAACTTATGAACAAAACTTTATCAGAAGCCTTTATGTAATTGATTGAAATATGTTTCAGACCTTAGAAAACCAGCCTTTGATATATTACCTCTATTGGAATGCACACATCTACATGAGAGAACTTTCACAACTGTGATAGCCAATCCAAACAAGTAGGGGAATACATTTCATTTAGAAGCAAGCATCTATTTACAATGTTGTAAAGCTTAGACAAGGTTTTCAACAATAATAAAGCATAATTGACTAAATGATCTTGTTAATACATATTTAATAAAAGTAAAATTTAATTTTTTAACCAATGACATTTTACTGTTAATAAATAAAACTTAATTTCTTAAAAAATTTTATTTTATCTTTAGTATACCCTTTTGAAATCACTGTGCATTTTCCCTAAAGTATCTATCAATAGCATATTGGTTGGCCAAAAGTTCCTTTGAGTTTTTCTGTAATGTTACAAACTTTTGGGCCAACCCAATAGTATTTGCAAACAATTTTAAAGTATATAAAAACACAAATACATTTACTGATTAAAAACTAGATAAGAAAGTTTGGGGACCATTCATTTAAGCTATCAAATGAGTATTTCTAACTATTAGCACACTCAGATTTAACTTTTCAATATTCTTGAATGTTCTGAGTTCTGCTTTAAATTCAGGAATGCAAACTTACAGAGTCAAATTCAGAAGAAAGGCCAATAAAATCCACAAATAATTTTGCTATTCCTGACAAATTTTCCCCTGAAAGACTGAAAGTATATAATTGTGGTCAATAGCCTAATCTAGAATTAATTCGTCAAGAAGAAAAACGGGGGACTTCCCCGAACACAGCTTCGATCCCTGGTCCGGGAAGATCCCACGTGCCGTGGAGCAGCTACTGAGCCGCAGGCCCCAGAATAAGACAAGCCCCTGCAGAGAGAAGCTCTCAAACAGCAAGGGAGACCCAGCACAGCCATGAGTAAATGAAAGAAGGCCAATGAGAAATGGCATTTCTTGGCAATGTTCAAGTTAATAGTTTAGACTTAGGAAGAGAATTGCTTCTTTTAAAATGGGAAAGACCACCACTGGCCTCAGGATAACATGGTAGATATTATAACCAAAGAGGCCAGAGTTGAAGCTCAAGATTCACAACAATTGTTACATAGTTTTGAAGGCAGAATATCACCTTGTTGGTTAATTAACATCATTTTCTTCCAGGCTTCTCTCTCTATAAAACATTATTTAAAAACTTTTTCTTGAAAAAGCTGGGTCTTATGGTTTTTAGTTTTTGGGCCACTTCCATCCTATGCTCCATAGTGTCTGCAAGAATTTTCACTGCTACCAACAGTGCTGGAGGCTCCCTTTCTCCTAACTGTCTCCATCATCTTCTATTTGTAGACTTTTTGATAAGGACCATTTATTTTTACTTTCGAAATTCTGCACTACCGTAGTAGCTTCCACACTGGAAGCTCTGCCTGTGGTTTCTTTTCTTTCAATTCGTCTTCTGCATCACACACACACACACACACACTCCGTATTTCTGAAACACAGATCTTAATTGTGGCATCAGGGTGCTAAAAATGCTTGAAAAAAGGCCTCCAATGACCCACTGAACACGTCCAAGCTCCAAGTAGAGTCTTCGTGCCATCTTTCGAAGATCAAAGCCACCTTCTGGCCCTGTTCCCTGATGGCTCTGACTGTGGTCACACGGCCTCTCCCCGTTCTGAAACCTGCTGCCGGCTGCAGTGCCCTGGGCGCGCTGCGCAGCCTCGGCGAGGGCCTCTTCCTCCTCGCCTGACTCGGCGTGAGTCTGCACAGGTGCGCTGCCCTGTCTAACCCTGCTGCGGGACACGCATCTGAGTTATCATGAAAACAAAAGCTGAAGGAGGTTCATGTCTCACCGCTTGGATCCTAAACAGCAGGGACTCTTGGCTGGCCCCCGTACGTCTGCGGAGCCCGCCTTACACAGTCACGAGTATCTCAGGAGAACAGTGGGCGCTTCTGTATCTTCATTCAGCTCACGACTCGATCTGACACATGACGCTTCCTCCTTTTCCTTTTTTAAATGGAATTTTACTGTTTATTCTCCAGATTACAGTGGACATACATGCTCATTGTACAAATCTATAAACTGCAAAGAGAAAGCCAAATTGCTTATAGTAACAATAACCAGAGATATCTACAGTTCAAATTGCCATACTTCATAAGTATGTACACTCTGTTTTACAGTATTTTTTTTCTATTTTTAGATTGTGAAAATTTTCTCTTTTGAAACATTCTTCCATACACTTTTTAAAATGACTACATGTTGCTTTATCAGGTAGATAAGATCATCACGGGTTTAGCCATGATAGACTCTACTTTTGAGTGTATAGGTTGTTTCCAAAACTTTGTTATTATAAATAAAAATACAATGAAAATATTTGTAGCATCCTTCTTTCTACATTTGTCCTTGGGATGAATCTTCAGGATAGAATTGAGGGATCAAAGGGCATGCACTTTTTATTTTCTAGACATTCTCTATAAATTGATACCTCCTTGCCAAAATATTGGGTACTGGTAGTTTAAAAAGAATCTACTCAAATTGGTAAAAAAAAAAAAAAGGTGCCTTGAACTGCTTTTTTACTTTTCAGCTGCAGATGATTCCAACGGTGAACTGGAGGGTAGAGAACAGAACTAGGCACACGCATGCAAGGATAGATAGTGTGTCGCACTAGGAAGGGCTGCCTGACCTCCCCATCCGGGGTGAGCCCGTGCCGGCCTGCCCTGAAGGACCGCAGTCTGACCGTTCACGACCTTCCGCTTGAGGCAGAGGCAGGGGCAGACTTCACTTGCGCCCACGTTTCCATGAGCCGACGTACGGACGACAGAATGACATCCACCTTTCTGTTCCTGTGAGTGGCTGCTCTCAGCGAATTCTGTGGATCTGATTGCTCGTTCGTGCTTTCAGGGAGCCTGCAGTCAAGTGGCTTTGCTCAAACTTGGGAAGCTGTGGAGTCTCATAGGTACTTTCTTATGCAAAAAGGGCAAAATTTAAAGACTCATTTACGA
Source organism: Bos mutus (assembly GCF_027580195.1). Taxonomy (NCBI): domain Eukaryota; kingdom Metazoa; phylum Chordata; class Mammalia; order Artiodactyla; family Bovidae; genus Bos; species Bos mutus. Next base: position 5,457,381 of record NC_091630.1, on the reverse strand, counting down.
TAGCTAATGGGCGGTGGGCGCACCAGGTGGGGATGGGTGCAGGGGTGGGGAGGGCATAATAGCTAACAACTTCTCACATTGCAATGAAAATACCAATTGTTTGCTTTTCTATTTTACCTTATTTTTTATTTAATTTTATTGACAATTGTTTCGGTCATCAATATTTTCTTTTTAAAACATAGTGTAATTCTGCCACTGTATTTCTATTCTCATCCATTCAATTTGCTTAGCTTACCTTGTTCCAGGTACTATGATCAGCATGGCAGCCGCAGAGAGGACTCGCCCTGCTCTTTGCTGCGTTCCTACCTGTCCAGGAAGGAAATGGGCATGACTGGGGTAAAAATCACATGGATTCAGTGGGCAGTAGGTAGAGTGATTGCTAAGTCAATTCAGTTGTGTCCGACTCTTTGTGACCCCATGGACTGTAGCTCGCCAAGCCTCCCTGTCCATCACCAACTCCTGGAGTTTACCCAAATGCATGTCCATTGAGTCGGTGATGCCATCCAACCACCTCATCCTCGGTCATCCTCTTCTCCTCCTGCCCTCAGTCTTTCTCAGGATCAGGGTCTTATTTCAATGAGTCAGCTCTTCACATCAGGTGGCCAAAGTATTAGACAGGGATACCTAGTCCTAGAAGAGCAGATTACAGTAATAACTCTGACCACTAGATGGCGCCATAAGGCACTCATACGTTAATCTTTGGGAAGTCGAGTTCAAACTGAAGCTTGAGGTTGAAAAAATTGATTAAAGAAAAGGCGTGGTTTCTAAAGTCTACATTTTTTCACCTTTGTAAAAATCTTCATATATTCCTCAAAACTAATGGATTCTAGACATGAATTTCCCGAGTTAGGTAAGAAAGGCATCTGGTGTGGATATGAGACTTTATGCTTGCTGAGCGGGAAGAACAGAGAGGCATGCTCTGCAGAGGGCAGCTGACATTCAGAACAGCCAACTGTGATCACCGCTCTCTGTTGCTGGACTTACGATAGTGCCAAAATTTAGTGTCAGGCTTGTGGGACAAGAGACAACTGAACAGATAGAGAAAATAAGAGCAATACCTGTGGAATTAATAGAAATACATGCTAGTACAGCGTGTGTGTGTGTGTGTGTGCACTCAGTCGTGTCCAATTCTGTAACTGCATGGTTTGTATTAAGAAGAGGTGGCAAGAATACACAGAAGAACTGTACAAAAAAGATCTTCATGACCCAGATAACCACGATGATGTGATCACTCACCTAGAGCCAGACAGCCTGGAATTCGAAGTCCAGTGGGCCTTAGGAAGCATCACTACCAACAAAGCTAGTGGAGGGGATGGAATTCCAGTTGAGTTATTTCAAATCCTAAAAGATGATGCTGTGAAAGTGCTGCACTCAATATGCTAGCATATCTGGAAAACTCAGCAGTGGCCACAGGACTGGAAAAGGTAAGATTTCATTCCAATCCCAAAGAAAGGCAATGCCAAAGAAGGTTCAAACTACTGCACAATTGCACTCATCTCACACACCAGTAAAGTAATGGTCAAAATTCTCCAAGCCAGGCTTCAATAGTACATGAACCGTGAACTTCCTCATGTTCAAGCTGGTTTTAGAAAAGGCAGAGGAACCAGAGATGAAATTGCCAACATCCGTTGGATCATTGAAAAAGCAAGGGAGTTCCAGAAAAACATCTACTTCTGCTTTATTGACTATAAATCAATATAGTGACTATAAATCAATAGGATCACAATAAACTATGGAAAATTCTAAAAGGATGGGAATACCAGACCACCTGACCTGCCTCCTGAGAAATCTGTATGCAGGTCAGGAAGCAACAGTTAGAACTGGGCATGGAACGACAGACTGGTTCCAAATCAGGAAAGCAGTATGTCAAGGCTGTATATTGTTTCTCTGCTTATTTAACTTATATGCAGAGTACATCATGCAAAATGCCAGGCTGGATGAAGCACAAGCTGGAATCAAGATTGCCAGGAAAAATATCAATAACCTCAGAGACACAGATGATACCATTCTTATGTCAGAAAGCAAAAAAGAACTAAAGCGTCCCTTGATAAAGTGAAAGTGGAGAGTAGAAAAGTTGGCTTAAAGCTCAACATTCAGAAAACTAAGATCATGGTACCCTGTCCCATCACTTCATGGCAAATAGATGGGGAAACAATGGAAACAGTGAGAGACTATTTTTTTGGGCTCCAAAATCACTGCAGATGGTGACTTCAGCCATGAAATTAAAAGATGCTTGCTCCTTGGAAGAAAAGTTATGACCAACCTAGACAGCATATTAAAAAGCAGAGACATTACTTTACCAAGTTCCGTCTAGTCAAAACTATGGTTTTTCCAGTTGTCATGTATGGATGTGATAGTTGGACTATAAAGAAAGCTGAGCGCCAAAGAATTGATGCTTTTAAACTGTGGTGTTTGAGAAGACTCTTGAGAGTCCCTTGGGCTGCAAGGAGATCAAACCAGTCAATCCTAAAGGAAATCAGTCCTGATATTCATTGGAAGAACTGATGTTGAAGCTGAAACTCCAATATTTTGGCCACCTGATGCGAAGAGCTGACTCATTTAAAAGCTGACTCATTTAAAACGACCCTGATGCTGGGAAAGATTGAAGGCAGGAGGAGAAGGGGACAACAGAGGATGAGATGGTTGGATGGCATCACTGACTCAATGGACATGAGTTTGGATAAACTCTGAGAGTTGGTGATGGACAGCGACGCCTGGCGTGCTGCGATCCATGGGGTCACAAAGAGTCGGACAAGACTGAGCGACTGAAGTGAACTGAACTGATGGATTGTCGCCCATCAGGCTCCTCTGTCCATGGGATTTTCCAGGCAAGAATGCTGGAGTGAGTTGCCATTTCCTTCTCCAGGGGATCTTTCCAACCTGTGGATTGAACCTTCTTCTCTTGCATCTCTTGCATTGGCAGGTGGATTCTTTACCACTAGCACCAGCTGGGAAGCCCATGATAGTTCAAAGGATGGATTAATTCTGCCTTGGAGCTTCCGTAGGAAGGCTGCTCAGAGGAGGTGACCATAAGCGAAGTCCTGAAAGATGAGTAGGGGCTTGTCGTCACGCTTGTGTGCTGCTTAGTCACACAGTCCTTTCAGACATTTCCACCCCCACCCACTTTGGGCTGTAACCCGCCAGGCTCCTCTGTCCATGGATTCTCCAGGCAATAACACTGGAGTGGGTTGCCATTTCCTCCTCCAGTGCATCTTCCCGACTCAGGGATGGAACTCGCATCTCCTGCAATGCAAATGGATTCTTTACCCACTGAGCCATCAGGGAAGCTGAATAAGGGCTTGCAAGCTATCAAAAAGAAGAAAGGAGACTCCAGGAAGAAGAAATACGTATGTAACAGCACTATGTGAGAGAGCAGAGTGAGCCAGGGTGAAAATGGGGAGGAGACAGGCGGTGGGTCGCGAGGGGAGGCCAGGCTGCAGCTGGAATGTGAGGAACCGGACACCATGCTGAAAAATGCGTGAGGTAATTTTTGGCGTTGGCAATGGGAAAAAAGTTTACTTTGTCCATTTAAAAACAGCACAGCGATTAATGACTTCCTGGGGTGAACAGTTTTTGTCTGGCTTCTGGTGGAATCGGCCCTTCTGAGGTTCTCACATAGACACTACAGTCAGAGAATTCTTCGGAAGGGATGCTGCTGCCTCAATTACTGTGGCAGATAGGAGGGTTTCAAAGACAAGAGCAGATTTCCTGACTGCTCAGTGGAGTTATTCTAGGAGACACACCCGCGGATAGTACAGCGGGTTCAGAGCAAAATTTTGGCTTCAGAGTGCCTGAGTTTGAATTCTGACTCCACCATAAGTAAGTTGGTAATCCCTTAAAAACTTCCAGTCTCTTCATCTGTGAAACAATGTGAAAATAATACTGGTCACCTCATGGGGCTGTATAGCTACTGAGACCACGCTTATAAAGCATTTAACTCAGTACCTCCAGCACAGGGAAACACTGTAAATATTAGCTAACAAAAGGTCCAGCTATTATCTAAGATCATGGAGCCTGAGTCTGTCATGGTTCCACTTGAGAGCTGCCTCATTAGAAATTCATTGAGGTTAAAAGCGAGTCTTGTTTCCTGGGACCCTATTAAATATTCCTTCCCAGGCTTTATATGACGGAAGCTCAGTGACGGATGAGCAACAGCTATCTGTGCGTCTGCCACTCTGAGACCCTGAAGTCATTAAGACCATAAATCTGAACACACGTGGTTTTCTCTCAATTATTTTTGTGACAGTTAAGATCTTTGAAACTCACATTTTTGGTTATTGTGAAGCAGAAAGATTGGAGGAACTTTGAAGAGGCCATTACTCTTGTCATCATGAAAATGAAAGAATGAAATGAGCTAAAATGTGGATGTTAGTGGAGAGTCAAATGTACATCCCTACGCAGCGTGGCTTAGAAGATGCAAAGAAGAGTTGTAGTCAGGGAAGTGGAAGGCGCTGGATGTAAAAGGCCCCAGGAGAAGAGCTTTGAAAGAAATGACTGGTAAGAACAGCTATGAATCTCTGCTTCTCCTCTCTCAGCAGGACTGGAGGATAAGATGGCGTGGGGAAGGACAGGCTGATTATCTAGTTTAGCAGACCCATGGCATTGACAACTTCTAGAGACCAGGCCTAGACACTGTGAATGTTTAACAAAGGAAACACAACAGAAAATGCAGAAAACATCTTTGTTAAAAGGGGTAAGAGGCACCTCTTCTCATTTTACCAAGAAGGGGAAGATCTTTTTCATTTAGCTCATCTCTGCTCACCGCAGAGTGACCACAGACAATGGGAGGGATGCAATTATGTGCAGAAGCCACAGAGAATTGAGAAATTTCATGAAAAAACAATGATGCTGACTTAGAAAATCACCTCACCCCAAACTGTTGATTTGACTCTGGGGACTGTGGAAATGAATTATTCTCATATGTGATGCTTCTATGGAGGACCTGGAAGGTTTGTACTTGTATTTCTGAGGTCTGCTGGGGATAGTGTTGGTACAATACACATTTTTTCTGTCTCTCTCTCAGTCCCTTTACTGTTTCAGTAGTATTTCAAGGAGAACAATACAACATTAGAAACAAAACTAATGAATGACTAAATTAACACGCATATATTTCAACTTTTATCTACTAGATCTTAAAGACCTTAAGGGCAAAAAATGTCATGGTGTTCCCACAACATCTTATAACTGCTCCTAATGGACAGAGAAGCCTGGCGTGCTGCAGTCCAGGGGGTTGCAGAGAGTCAGACACGACCGAGCGACTGAACTGAACTGAACTGAATGTGGCCTTGGGTAAGCCATGTAAGCTGTCAGTGCCATGCCTTTACTGACTGTAAATGTGAATAATAGTAGTTCCTGCCTCATCTGGTTACTGTAATAATGAAATAACACAAGGGAAGCCGCATCCCAGGGCCTGACACGTGTGCTCTGTCTGCTAACGCGGCGCGTCCCAGGCTTGTAAATGCACGCAAGGCATTTCACTTGGGGTGTTGCATCTTTCAAAACTTTTATCATCTTACTTCTGAGTCCCACAGACTGCGTGGCTCAAAACAACAGAGACCAGAAGTCCAAGACTAAGGTGCTGGCAGGACCACACTCCCCCAGAAATCCGTGGGAGGGTTCTCGCCTTTGCTTCCAGGGGTTTCCTGTCGGTCCCTTGCAGCTGCAGCCTTCAGTCTCTGCCTCCATCATCACATGCTGTTCTCCTTGTGAGACAGTCTCTCCTTTTTCTACAAGGACACAGTCATCGTGGGTTAAGCGCCCATTGTACTCCAGGGTGACCTCAACTTAACTGATTACACCTCTAGCTAATTGCATCTTATTTATAAGGTCACCTTATGAAACACTGGAAGTTAGGACTCCAACGTATCTTTTGGGTGATACAATGCAAAACATAACATTATTAGTACTTCATTTTATGCTCATTAAAACTATGACTATGTATGATCATCAACCATTTAGTTCACAATCAAATCATTTGAGAAAGGGGAGGTCATTTAATTTGCCCATTATTATGGTAGACTAGAGTCAACCTCTCTGCTTCATAGCTCTTTCTTAATACAAAATCTTACCTGCAGGTATGGACTGCAGATCAATGAACAGCAAATGGAATATTCGTTTCTTTGGCTAATATATACTTACACATATTGTATTGATTTTAATCATGAATCAGCTATGATGGCGTTTTCATTCCAAGCTTTGTTGTAACATTACCAAGTGCAATCGCAAAGGAAACAGCCTAGAGACAGAGCAGATGGTATTATAGACGCTCCCTGGTGCAGACGAGGGGACAAACATGAAGCTGAAGGCCTTTGCTGTCTCATTGTGGTTTTTGGTTCATCTGTTTGTTCAGTCAAAAGGGAAAGGTAGGAACTTTTCTGGCGGTCCAGTGGTTGAGACTCGGTCTTCCAATGCAGAGGGTGGAGGTTCAATCCCTAGTCTAGCAGCTAAGATCCCACATGCCTCATGGCCAAAAAAACAGAAAATAAACAACAACAAAAAAACCCCAATAATGTAACAGATTCAATAAAGACTTTAAAAATGCCACCCCCCCACACACAAATCTAAAACAAAAGGGAAAGATATTTTTTCTAAGAAAAGGCTTACAGAAGAGATCCAACAAGAAGATAAATTTTGAGAAATTCTTTTGGATACAGATGTAGATTTAAGAAGTTGGCTTATGCAATGCTGGGGACTGGCAAGCCCTGAATCTGTCGGGCAGGCCACGGGCAAGAGCTGATTGGCAGTCTTGAGAATGGAGTGTGTGGGCTGGCTGACAGGCTGCAAACATAGCGAGGAGTCCTCTGCCGCAGTCTTGAGGCAGAATTCCTTCTTCTCAGGGAAATCGCAGATTTTGCTCTAAAGCCTTCACGTGACGGGATGAGGGCGATTGCCTGTTAGCAAGGGCAATCTCTCCTCTCTTTTTCACTCTTTGTGACCTTGATGAAGTCAGAATTAAGTGGCACTGTTGACCAAACTTGCAAGAGCGCACATTGAGAAGAGCAGTCAAAAAGTTTTATTTGCAAATGACTCAAGCGGTTCAAACGACTACAAGGGTGAGGAGACAGAAGTGCAGGAAGTGACTGTCGTGGGGTTACCGGGCGGGGCACCGCTAGAAAGCTCCGGACCCCTCGCCCAGCGTCTAGTCCGGCCCCGGGCAGCGCCTTCTGCTCCTGTACTTGACAAGTGTCTGCAGCATCTCGGTTTCAGGGCTATGTGCAGGCCTCTCAGATCCCACCTGCTCAGAGAGAATGGCATCCTTAACGATTCTTCTCATCACTTCACTCTTGCTTTATGTTGTCATTGAAGGATGTCTAATTTCGATAGATTATACTTTCTAGGAATAAGCCTGATTATTTGTAACTCAGTTCAAAAATCTATATAATAGCAAGAAAATCTATGGAACATCGGTTGAAAAATGTTTAGCTACGAGTCATCAACCTCACCTATCACTTTGACCCTGAGAACTCCCAGAAACAGAGGCGCTGTGACGTCCTGTTCAGAGGTTAGAAAACACACTTGGCAAAGCTGGTGCTTGGTCCACAGCCTTTCAGGAGGAAACAAGTCCGTCTGAGGTGACCTTAGGATCATCTTGGTGTTTTTTTTTCTCCCCTTTCTTACTGAGGCATAGTTGATTTATGATATTATGGAAGTTTCAGGTATACAAGGGATCATCTTGGTTCTTAAATGTCTCTATTTCCTTCTGAAAGCTGGCTAGGACTAAGGCTCCTGTTAGTCATGTTTTTGTCTGCTGAAGTCTACCACGTGGCCATCACTCTGCAGTGCCCCTTAGCTGAAATATTCTAAAGCATGTCTCAGGGGCACTGAAAGTGCTGGTGACTCTCAGAGTCGCACCTTAGGGTGCTGGAGGCTGTTCTCGAGGAAGCTCCCATTTGCAGACGTCAGCTCTACTGTGGACCATGCTGGCTTGTCTGGATCTCCGCATTTTCTAGCTGCTTACATACAGAAACGTGCCAAGAAAATGTACACAGACTATTTGAGAAGAGCAAAAATTTATAGAAAAAACCCGATGCTTTTCAGTTTTTTTGTGTGTGCCTGACTGCTTTCTTTAGAAGATAATTCTTATACTGAGTGATGGTTAGCACAGAACATAAAAGGTCTCATGATCACAATTCACCCCTCAGTCAGCATTTCTGTTGAGTTCTAAATATTGCCTGCACATTCCCAAACCATTTTTGTCGTTCTGGCATTTGCTTGAAAGAGTAAGTTCCGTTGCTCTTTTCAATCATCTCTCTCTTTGACGTATTATCATCCAGATCTTCCTTTACACAGGACGATGAGCAGTCCCTCCTGTGAGGAGCTGGTCACTGCTACTTCTGAGGTTGCAGGAAACTGATAGCATGCAGAGATGAAGTGTGTGAGCTCTCAGCTCTGCTTCTTACTCAAAATTGCTCAGCCTCTTTAGTCTCAGTATAACGATCAGTTAAATAAAGATCATAGCAATTGTACCTATTCTTAGGGGTTTAGAGAAGATTATAGGTGAAAGGACACAAACAAAATCTAGAAAATATATTAGCTCAAATTATTTTCCCAATTATTCCTATCAATTCAGAAGCCAGAGGACGTGCACACATACATATGTCTTGAGAAATCTCTTTATTTTAATTTTATTAGTTTTGGCTGTGCTGGGTTTTTGTTGCTTTTTTTTTTTTTGGAGTGGGGGATACCTTCTCTAGTTGCCAGCGAGGCTGGGCCACTCTTCACTGAGGTGTGGGGCTTCCCGCTGCGGGGACTTTCTGTGCTGCTGAGCACAGGCTTTAGGCACGGGGCTCCCCAGTAGTTACCCTACTCGGATTCAGCGGTTGCGTCTTGTGGGCCCTGGAGCTCAGCAGTTGTGGTGCACAGTCTTAGCTGCTCCGGGGCAGGTGGAATCTTCCCAGACGGGGGATGGAACACTCGTCCCTTGCACTGGCATGCCAGCTAAGTCACTTCGGTTGTGTCTGACTCTTTGCTACCAAATGGACTGTAGCCAACCCCCTCGCCCTGCACCCCCACCCCAAGGCTCCTCTGTCCATGTGGACTCTCCAGGCAAGAACACTGTAGTGGGTTACGATTTCCTCCTCTATGGGATCTTCCCAGCCCAGGCTTCAGCGGGCATCTCTGACCTCTCCTACACTGGCAGGGATGGGTTCTTGACCGCTAGTGCCACCCGGGGGCAGTCTCTTATCCACTGTGCCACCGGGGAAGTCCTTGGGACATCTTAAATCAGTTTTATGAATTAATCTCTAATCAGTCAGTGAACCCTTGGATAGCAGGACGCTAGGCTGGGCGCTGAGAGTGCAGGGGGCAAAGCATGAACCCCTTTTGCAGGAAGCTCACAGCCCAAAGGGGAAGTCGTTCTGGAGACGCCGGGTTGCACAATGCGCCTGTGATGACACGGGCGCAGGGGAGGCACAGGGGCGGCCCCAGCAGGGAGCCCTAAGCGGAGGCCACCCATGGTGAGGACGCCCAGGCAGCAGGCAGCTCTTCGTGCCCTCCCTTGTCCAGAGCGTCGTCAGTGCCTACAAAGTTACCCTAGCGACAGGTTCCTGCCACTCCATACCACTGCAGACGCCCATCAGCTCTGGCCCGGACGATTGCAGCGGTTCCGTGTGGTCTCCAGACTTGCTCCTGCCCTGTTGGAAAGGAAAAAAAATTTTTTGTGGGGGTGGGATTTTCTGTTGGAATCTGTTGGGGAAAAAAAAAAAAACAACAACAGGTCCAGACTTTTTAAGGGAAGACTTTATTCCCAAGGATGATTGCGAAGAGATGCAGGAAGAGTGTGAGATGAACTGCAGCAACAGGGAGAATGCTCTGACCTCGAAGTCTGCAAAGGCTTCTCTGTGTGGAGGAGCAAACAAGGCTAGAAAGAAGCGGTCTGTGGACTAGGTAGAATGGCCGTGGCCTATAGGACCCCGTCAGCAGAGAGTGTTCTCAGGACACGGCCGGCTTTCAGGAGGGGCTGTTGAGGAGGGGCGGCTTGTTGGCTCAGACTGATGGGGCCAAAGTTCATCTCATCCCAAATCTGAAGAACAAACCCTTTGTTCTGACTGAGCAGTGGGGACAAAGCAGTTCTATTTATGAAGCAAAAATGGAGATCTGGCAGGTCCGTGTCTGGCTTGTCAGAGATAAACGTAAGGTGTCCTCGAGTCTTATCCGAGTCATATGGGAACTTACTTCTTTGCGTAAAGGCTTCCAGAACACACAAGAGATTTCTGAAGCTTTACCTTTCTGTAGCCATAAAATTAATAGATGCTCCTTGGAAGGAAAGCTTTGACAAACCTAGGTAGTGTATTAAAAAGCAAAGATATCACTTTTCTGACAAAGGTCCATCTAATCAAGGCTGTGGTTTTTCCAGTAGTCAGGTATGGGTGTGAGAGTTGGACCATAAAGAAAGCTGAGTGCTGAAGAATTGATGTTTTTGAACTGTGGTGTTGGAGAAGACTCTTGAGAGTCCCTTGGACTGCAAGGAGATCCAACAAGTGCATCCTAAAGGAGGTCAGTCCTGGGTGTTCATTGGAAGGACTGATGCTGAAGCTGAAACTCCAATACTTTGGCCACCTGATGTGAAGAGCTGACTCACTGGAAAAGATCCTGATGCTGGGAAAGATTGAAGGTGGGAGGAGAAGCGGGTAGCTGAGGCTAAGATGGTTAGATAGCATCACATACTCAATGGACTTCCCTGGTGGCTCAAACGGTAAAGCATCTACCTACAATGCGGGAGACCCAGGTTCAATTCCTGGGGCAGGAAGATCTCCTAGAGAAGGAAATGGCAACCCACTCCAGTATTCTTGTCTGGAAAATCCCATGGATGGAGAAGCCTGGTAGGCTACAGTCCATGGGGTTGCAAAGAGTCAGACAGGACTGAGCAACTTCATCTTCACTTTTCACTTTCACTCAATGGACATGAATCTGAGTGAACTCTGGGAGATGGTGAAGATCAAGGAAGCCTGGTCCGTTGTAGTCCATGGGGATGCAAAGAGTCAGATATGACTCAGCAACTGAATAACAATGACAAAGGGTGGGGCCCTGATTTGACAGAATTAGTGGCCTTATAAGATGAGGAGGAGAGAGAGATGTCTGTCTTTCTGCGTGTGATGAGAGGAAGGGCCATATGACGCCATAGTGAGGAGGTGGCCAGTCGAAAATCAGGAAGAGAATTCCCACCAGAAACCAAACCCTGCCTCCTGGACCTCATTCTGGAACTTCCAGCCTCCAGAACCATGAAAAACAAATTTCTAAGTCACCCAGTCTGTGGTATTTTTTTTATGGCAGCCTGAGGAGACTAATGCAGAAGAAAAGGGAGATGAAGGAAGGAAAAGTACACAGTTTTCTGTAGATTCAGATCCCATATAAAGACAAAATAAGAGATTAAGTGGGCTTAGTTTGACATGTGCAACTGAAAGCTTGCTTTTAAAATATCGCCTCATACATTGGAATACTCAGCAGTCAGAACAGAATTTGGGAAGGGGATGACTTTTTGTTATATTACCAAACCAGGCTCATTTTGCCCCATGAGCATCAAGCCAAAAGTCTGAGACGCTGACATTTGTGATACAGCGAGGGTTATTCGCAAGACATCCAAGAGAGGAAAGAACACGTCTTAGATCTGCTTCCAAAAGGCAAGGGGCTGAGGGTATTTATGGAGTGAAGAGTAAAGAATCGGGCAGTCTGAGGAATGAGGAGCCTGGGGAAAGAGTGAATGGAAAAAGGTCCAGTTTTGCCCAGAGGTAACTGAGCTACAGGCCAGTGCCTGTTAAAAAATGGAGATGCGCAGCATGATCTGAGGGTGGAGTTTTTGCCTCTGATATCAAAAGGGCACCAAGCGGACCTTTGCTCCTGTGCAGTCAGAGGGTCAGTAGTCCTATCCAGTCTTCATAGCCCAGCTTGGACTAGACACCGCTGTCTCCAAGCTCCTGGAAAACGGCTGTGGCAAACATCGTACTGTTGAGGTGCTACTTGGAGTAAGTCTGTCATCAGCAGCCTTGAGTAGTGAAGGCAGGTGCAGTGGATGTGACCGGTGACTCCTTGTTCCAGTTCTCTTATCTTTGATCCCTTCTCAGTCTTGGAGGAAGAGAGGCAACAACAGCTCTGGCCACTTCCTGCTGATAGAGGGCTCCGGGAATGAAAGGATTTAGCACTCCTTTGAAAATATTCTCTGGTTCTCAGTTGTCAGTTAACGTTTTGATCCCCATAAACAAATGCCACCATGTTCTGTCAGCTGTTAAGGCATTCATACGCTCAGGATAGGTAAACCACTGACAAAGATGCCCCCTGAAGGGACACACAGAAATGCCAGATACATGGAGAAGATTTAGGCTCTTATTTTTAGGGATTCTGTCTAGGCCGCAGTCAAGTCTGTGGTCAGTGTCTTACCATTTAACGTATTGGAGGGTCTTCATCATTATTATCAGTTTGGAATAAGCAATGTCGGCGTCCTTTATCGTCTGCTGCTTCTAATCCTCATGCTGTGCGTCTCGTCAGAGAGCTGCCACTACATACCCTGCGTGCTTTCTCTCAAGCCAATAACCTCACCAAAGTTTGGGGTATGGCCTGGAAAGGATCTTGTTCAGTTATCACTTTCTCTTCTAGAGGAAGCGAAAGCTGAAATGATCTCTGAAAAGAGGTCAAGAGTAAACTGGAGAAGAGTGCCCTCTTAGCAACACAAGTAGGTCTTGTGTACCCTGGTAGAAGGCAAACTTGGTTATTCCTAAGGGGATTTATGTGGCAAGAACCTGAGCCCACTGAGTCAACTCCGCAGTAATCCATTCAATCTACAGATCATTTTGATTGCCTTGTGTAGAAGAATACTCTGATTGCTCATTTAAAAGCTTCCATTAAAATCTGTCTACCTTCATTTTCTTGCTTAGACGGCAGGATAGCTTTGGAAAATTTAGTACATATTTTAATGTACATGATTTTGGCTCTAGACTCCATGAAATCTCATTTCTTCCCTTACTCCAAATATTGAAAGAGCATTTTAATAAACAAGCTGGCAAGAGCTGAGCTTCTTATTTATATTCATGGTTGTTTCCAAGTATGTCTGTGTAATAATAGGCTTTGTAATCACATGGAAATACAGTGGCTGACCCAATCAGCAGGACCTTTTCCTGAGACTTGCCAGTGAAGAAGAGTTTATGCTGAGTCATTCATATTCATATATCCAGTTTCTATTTTGCACATTTTGCTAGAGACCTGGGCCAGCTGCCAGGGTAGTGAGGGGTGGGGAGATGGTGAGGGAGAGATTCCTCTTGAGAAAGGCCAAGTGATCTAAAATGGATAAAATTTCTACTTCAGTAGCTCCAGACTGTCATCAATAGAACTATCTAGGTTGGCCCTTGCCCTGCTGAACTGGCTTGTGTATGAAGAGTTAGTTCTGGCTCTGTTGAATGGGAAGCTTGATTGGCCACAATGTACCACTTTCTAAGTCATGAGGTGATGGCTCTTCTGTTTAAATTAAATCAAATTTTCACATGCTGTTATAGTTGCCTGTTTTTACCCTCTTGTAACGTTGAGTAGTCCCATGATCCCCTACTTAATATACTTTCCACTATGAACTGTGACTTTCAAGAAAGCAAAGACCCCCACGCTTGCATCACAATCCCAGCGTTCAGCACAAGCACTCAATAAAATTGTATGGAATTTAGTTAAATACATATTAATTTTTTTATAGAAATGGATTATTCACAATGATCAATAATAATAATTTAAATACTCTGAGCTTTTTCCACTATTGCATATTTATAAAAATTGGTTTAGGTCATCAGGATTTTAACTATTACACAGAAAATTAAGAGAAGAATGGTCTATGGAGTATTTTCAGAAACGAGCCTTTTATATAAATTCTTGATATAAAGGCAAATTATCTTTTGGATGGAGATGTGTTCTTATACAAAAGGAGATCAGTTCCATTTTCAGAGGTAATTCGAGGACATATGTGCTGGTGGCCTCCTGTTTTCTATCAGCACTAGCTACAGAACACAAACTGCCTCGTGACAGTTTGTGACATTGATCATGCCCTTCAAGATGAAAAATCAAGAGTTTATGAGTCTCAAATGATTATCTTATTATTTCATATAAAGACTAAGTAGCAAGTGATAATTAGGCTTTCAGATTCAGATTTTCAGTGTCACACAGAGGGAAAACCATAATCTTTATTTCTGTGTTGAATTACCTATATACAAACCTGCATATTTACCCATTAATACATGGTCTGTAAAATATGAGAATATATGTAATATATTACTTTGGCTGCTTAATATCCATTTCCAAAATGGAAATGATTTAGCAACAAAAGAGACTGTGTGTTCTGAAGTACATGAACACCTTAAAGATTGTTCCAGAGAATCTTTCCTAAGGCCATCGACATTACATTAGCTTTTCACTTGCGCTCATTACTTCAGCAGTGATTAAAATGAGTCAAATATGTTCCAAGAGAGTTTTAACATAACTGTATTAATGCAATTGCCTGTAAGTTAATTAAAATTCTGAATGCTGTAGTCCTAGCTGCTAATGACAATTTTCATTTTGATGCTGGATTGTGTACACACAGCGTTACTTACATTCCTCGTCCATGGGGTTTACAATCTAAACGTGACAAAGGCAAGGTGCAGAGAAGGGACAGGGATCACTCAAGGGGAAGGAGATCTTCATGCACCAGAAAGCAAGAACGCTCGGCATTGTTCAGTGGACCCTGGAAATCTTAAAGCGACTCAAGCTGGCTCCAAGGAAAGGTGGGGTTTGAGAAGGGATTAGTATGAGGGAAGAAAAGGAGACAAGCTAGTGAGCTCATTTATTTTGTTCATATGCATACAAAGAAGAAAAGAAAGTGCAGCTATGAGAAAAAATAAAGAAGCTATTCTGTTGTTGTTCAGTCCCTAAGTCGTGTCTCTTTGCGACCCCATGGACTGCAACTTGCCAGACTTCCCTGTCCTTCACTATCTCCCAGAGCGTGCTGAAATTCATGTCCATTGAGTCAGTGATGCTATCTAACCATCTCATCCTCTGCCACCCCGTGCTCCTTTTGCCTTCAATCTTTCCCAGCATCAGGGTCTTTTCCAGTGAGTCGGCTCTTCACATCAGGTTGGCCAAGTTTTGGAGCTTCAGCTTCAGCATCAAATCCTTCCAATAAATATTCAAGGTTGATCTCCTTTAGGATTGACTGGTTTGCTCTCCTTGCTGTCCAAGGGACTTTCAAGAGTCTTCTCCAACACCACAGTTCAAAAGGATCAATTCCTTGGCACTCAGCCTTCTTTATAGTCCAGCTCTCACATCCATACATGACTACTGGAAAAACCATAGCTTTGACTCGATGGACCTTTGTTAACAAAGTGATGTATGAATATGCAGTAAGAAAAGGCAAAAATTGGAAAGAATCTATTAAGAAGTTACATTTATCCAGGTTAAAGAAAATGTATGGCGTTAAACAAACAAAGAAAGCAAGTGGGCCAGAGAAGAGGTGAATGGTCTTGAAAGCAGAAGGGCTGCTGATCTAAATGTAACAGGAGGATAAGCATGGTCCCTATCATAGTAATCATAGTAATGTGATCATAGACTGTGCAATTATGGACACATTTTTGTTGTAGATAAATGAGTCAGGAGAATTGTGTCCTAGTTATGCTTTTTGGGACAAATTATGCAACAGTGGCTGACTTTATTTTTGTGGGAGGGCTCTAAAATCACTGCAGATGATGATTGCAGCCATGAAATTAAAAGACGTTTATTCCTTGGAAGAAAAGTTATGACCAACCTAGACAGCATATTAAAAAGCAGAGATAAAGCTCCCCCTAGTCAAGGCTATGGTTTTTCCAGTAGTCACGTATAGATGTGAGAGTTGGACTATAAAGAAAGCTGTGGTGTTGGAGAAGACTCTAGAGAGACCCTTGGACTGCAAGGAGATCCAACCAGTCCATCCTAAGGGAGATAAGTCCTGGGTGTTCACTGGAAGGACTGATGTTGAAGCTGAAACTCCAATACTTTGGCCACCTGATGTGAAGAGCTGACTCATTTGAAAAGATCCTGATTCTGGGAAAGACTGAGGGCAGGAGGAGAAGGAGACAACAGAGGATGAGATGGTTGGATGGCATCACCAACTCAATGGACATGAATTTGGGAGGACTCTGGCAGTTGGTGATGGACAAGGAGGCCTGGCGTGCTGAGGTTCAAGGGGTCGCAAAGAATTGGACATTACTGAGCAACTGAACTGAACTGAACTGAACTGATGCAACTTTTATTTCAGTTAAACAATCTTTTTGATCATCAACTATTTGGCTTGCCCTTTGCAGGTATCAGAAACTCAGAGGTGAATATCTATCCTAAAGGAATTGGGAGTGTTGGGGAGGGGAGAGGCTGTCTTGTATATGAATTAAATCTCAAATTTCCTCAGCTGTAAAATGAAGATAATATGTGTAATTGTGGTTCAAATGAGTTTTCTGGAAGGTTAAATATGTTTTGCTTCAGTAAAAATAATGGCTCAGTAAAATTAATATTTGAGATTAGTTTGAAGTGTATCTTATTTGTACAGTAATTCCAATTTACTGGTTTTGGTTTTGTTTATTGAAAGTCCCAAAAGAAAAGTCTGAGAATGCTCCCCAGATATCACCTAATCTTTTTTTTTTTTTTTTTTTACAATTAATACAATTAAAAATTGAAGTATAGCTGAGTTACCATATTGTGTTACTTTCAGGTAACCAGTCAATACTAAAGGAAATCAACCCTGAATATTCATTGGAAGGACTGATGCTGAAGTTGAAACTGCAATACTTTGGCCACCTGATGTGAAGAGCCAACTCACTGAAAAAGACACTGATGCTGGGAAAGATGGAAGACAAAAGGAGAAGGGGGCAGCAGAGGATGAGATGGTTAGATCGCATCACTGACTCAACAGACATCAATCTCAGCAAACTCCAGGAGAGAGTGAAGGACAGGGAAGCCTGGCCTGTTGCAGTCCATGAGGTCGCAAAGAGTTGGACAAGTTAGTGACCGAACAACTACAGCAACAACCACAGGTGTGCAGGCAGTATTTTGCAGAGTATATTCCACTCTGGGCTTCCCAGGTGGCTCAGGGGCAAAGAATCTGTCTGCAGTGCAGGAGACGTGAGTCTGATCCCTGGGCTGGGAAGAAATGACAATCCACTCGTATTCTTGCCTGAGAAATCCCATGGACAGAGAAGCTTGGCAAGCTCCAGTCCATGGGGTCACAAAAGAGCCAGACACTACTGAGCAACTACACAACAGCTACATGAATCCCACTATAGGTTATTAAAGAATAATGGGTATAGTGCCCTGAGCCATATGGTGTTATATATATGCTGTCCTCAGTCGCCTCAGGAGTGTCAGGCTCTTTTGTGACCCCATGGATTGTAGCTGTCTGGGGTCAAAAAGCATATCTTGGACAGGTAAATTTTACTGTCATATTGTAGGTATTTCTAAGATCCCTTGGAGAAAGAACTTTGTGTGCGCCAGAACCCAGGAGAAAGGAGTAGTGACCCCACAAGAGACTGACCCAGATTTGCCTGGGAGTGTCCAGGAGTCTCCGGTGGAGGTGTGAGTCAGTGGTGGCCTACTGCAGGGTTGGGGGCACTGAGTGCAGCGGTACATTCATGGGATCCTTTGAAGGAGGTCAACATTATCTTCATTACCTCCACCATAGTTTCAGTTCAGTTCAGTCGCTCAGTCATGTCCGACTCTTTGCAACCCCATGAATCGCAGCATGCCAGGCCTCGCTGTCCATCACCAACTCCCGGAGTTCACCCAGACGCACGTCCATTAAGTCAGTGATGCCATCCAGCCATCTCATCCTCTGTCGTCCCCTTCTCCTCCTGCCCCCAATCCCCCCCAGCATCAGTCTTTTCCAATGAGTCAACTCTTTGCATGAGGTGGCCAAAGTACTGGAGTTTCAGCTTTAGCATCAGTCCTTCCAAAGAAATCCCAGGGCTGATCTCCTTCAGAATGGACTAGTTGGATCTCCTTGCAGTCCAAGGGACTCTCAAAAGTCTTCTCCAACACCACAGTTCAAAAGCATCAATTCTTCGGCACTCAGCCTTCTTCACAGTCCAACTCTCACATCCATACATGACCACAGGAAAAACCATAGCCTTGACTAGCTGGACCTTTGTTGGCAAAGTAATGTCTCTGCTTTTGAATATGCTATCTAGGTTGGTCATAACTTTCCTTCCAAGGAGTAAGCGTCATTTAATTTCATGGCTGCAGTCACCATCTGCAGTAATTTTGGAGCCCCAAAAAATAAAATCTGACACTGCTTCCACTCTTTCCCCATTTATTTCCCATGAAGAGATGGGACCAGATGCCATGATCTTCGTTTTCTGAATGTTGAGCTTTAAGCCAACTTTTTTTTTCACTCTCTCTTTCACTTTCATCAAGAGGCTTTTGAGTTCCTCTTCACTTTCTGCCATAAGGGTGGTGTCATCTGAATATCTGAGGTTATTGATATTTCTCCTGGCAATCTTGATTCCAGCTTATGTTTCTTCCAGTCCAGCATTTCTCATGATGTACTCTGCATAGAAGTTAAATAAACAGGGTGACAATATACAGCCTTGACATACTCCTTTTCCTACTTGGAACCAGTCTGTTGTTCCATGTCCAGTTCTAACTGTTGCTTCCTGACCTGCATACAGATTTCTCAAGAGGCAGATCAGGTGGTCTGGTATTCCCATCTCTTTCATAATTTCCCACAGTTTATTGTGATCCACACAAAGACTTTGACATAGTCACTAAAGCAGAAATAGATGTTTTTCTGGAACTCTCTTGCTTTTTCCATGATCCAGCAGATGTTGGCAATTTCATCTCTGGTTCCTCTGCCTTTTCGAAAACCAGCTTGAACATCAGGAAGTTCACGGTTCACATATTGCTGAAGCCTGGCTTGGAGAATTTTGAGCATTACTTTACTAGCGTGTGAGATGAGTGCAATTGTGCAGTAGTTTGAGCATTCTTTGGCATTGCCTTTCTTTGGGATTGGAATGAAAACTGACCTTTTCCAGTCCTGTGGCCACTGCTGAGTTTTCCAAATTTGCTGGCATATTGAGTGCAGCACTTTCACAGCATCATCTTTCACCTTAGTTTGGCCCCAGGTAAATAACAGGGAGGGAACACAGCTCTACCCGTCAACAGAAAATTGGATTAAAGATTTACTGAGCATGCCCCCCTCCACCCCCAATCAGAACAAGACCCAGTTTCCCCGTCAGTCAGTCTCTCCCATTAGCAAGCTTTCATAAACCTCTTATCCTTCTCCATCAGAGAGCAGACAGACAGAAAATCACAATCACAGAGAACTAACCAATCTAACCACATGCCTTGCCTAACTCAGTGAAACTATGAGCCATGCCATGTAGGGCCAACTAAGACAGACGGGTCATGGTGGAGAGTTCTGACAAAATGTGGTCCACTGGAGAAGGGAATGGCAAACCACTTCAGTATTCCTGCCCTGAGAACCCCATGAACAGCATGAAAAGGCAAAAAGATAGGACACTGAAAGATGAACTCCCCAAGTTAGTAGGTGCCCAATATGCTACTGGAGATCAGTGGAGAAATAACTCCAGAAAGAATGAAGAGAGGGAGCCAAAGCAAAAACAACACCCAGCTGTGGATGTGACTGGTGATGGAAGTAAAGCCTGATGTTATAAAGAGTAATATTGCATAGGCACCTGGAATATTAGCTCCATGAATCAAGGCAAATTGGAAGTGGTCAAACAGGAGATGGCAAGAGTGAACGTCGACATTTTAGAAATCTGTGAACTAAAATGGACTGTAAAGGGTGAATTTAACTCAGATGACCATTATATCTACTACTGTGGGCAAGAATCCCTTAGAAGAAATGGAGTAGCCATCATAGTCAACAAAAGAATCTGAAATGAAGTACTTCGATGGAATCTCAAAAATGACAGAATGATCTCTGTTCATTTCCAAAGTAAACCATTCAATATCACTGTAATCCAATTCTATGCCCTGACCAGTAACGCTGAAGAAGCTGAAGTTGAACGGTGCTATGAAGACCTACAAGACCTTGTAGAACTAACACCCAAAAAAGATGCCCTTTTTATTACAGGGGACTGGAATGCAAAAGTAGGATGTCAAGAGATACCTAGAGTAACAGGCAAATTTGGCCTTGGAGTACAGAATGAAGCAGGGCAAAGGCTAACAGAGTTTTGTCAAGAGAACGTTACTGGTCATAAAACACCCTCTTCCAACAACACAAGAGAACACTCTACACATGGACATCACCAGATGGTCAACACTGAAATCAGATTGATTATATTCTTTGTGGCCAAAGATGGAGAAACTCTATACAGTCAGCAAAAACAAGACTGGGAGCTGACTGTGGCTCAGATCATGAACTCTTTATTGCCAAATTCAGACTTAAATTGAAGACAGTAGGGAAAACCACTAGACCATTCAGGTATGACCTATGTCAAATCCCTTACAATTATACAGTGGAAGTGACAAATAGATTCAAGGGATTAGACCTGATAGAGTGCCTGATGAACTATGGAAGGAAGTTCGTGACATTGTACAGGAGACAGGGATCAAGACCATCCCAAAGGAAAGAAATGCAAAAAAGCAAAATGGTTTTCTAAAGAGGCCTTACAAAGAGCTGAGAAAAGAAGAGAAGTGAAAAGGCAAAGGAGAAAAGGAAAGATATACCCATTTGAATGCAGAGTTCCAAAGAATAGCAAGGAGAGATAAGAAAGCCTTCCTCAGTGATCAGTGCAAAAAAATGAGGAAAACGATAGAATGGGAAAGACTAGAGATCTCTTCAAGAAAATTAGAGATACCAAGGAACACTTCATGCAAAGATGAGCACAATGAAGGACAGAAATGGTATGAACCTAACAGAAGCAGAAGATATTAGGAAGAGGTGGCAGAATACACAGAAGAACTGTACAAAAAGATCTTATGACCAAGATAATCACGATGGTGTGATCACTCACCTAGAGCCAGACATCCTGGAATGTGAAGTCAAGTGGGCCTTAGGAAGTATCACTATGAACAAAGCTAGTAGAGGTGATGGAATTCCAGTTGAGCTATTTCAAATCCTAAAAGATGATGCTGTGAAAGTGCTACACTCAATATGCCAGCAAATTTGGAAAACTCAACAGTGGCCACAGGACTAGAAAATGTAAGTTTTCATTGCAATCTGAAAGAGGGCCATGCCAAAGAATGCTCAAACTACTGCACAATTGCACTCATCTCACACGCTAGCAAAAGTAATGCTCAAAATTCTCCAAGCCAGGCTTCAGCACTATGTGAACTGTGAACTTCCAGAGATTCAAGCTGGATTTAGAAAAGGCAGAGGAACCAAAGACCAAATTGCCAACATTCACTGGATCATCAAAAAAGCAAGAGAGTTCCAGAAAAACATCTACTTCTGCTTTATTGACTATGCCAAAGACTTTGACTGTGTGGATTACAACAAACTGTGGAAAATTCTTCAAGAGATGGGAATACTAGACTACCTGACCTGTCTCTTGAGAAATTTGTATGCAGGTCAGGAAGCAACAGTTAGAACAGGACATGGAACAACAGACAAGTTCCAAATTGGGAAAGGAGTGTGTCAAGGCTGCACATTGTCACCCTGCTTTTTTAACTTATATGCAGAGTACATCATGAGAAATGCTGGGCTGGGTGAAGCACAAGCTGGAATCAAGATTGCCGGGAGAAATATTAATAACCTCAGATATGCAGATGACACCACCCTTATGGCAGAAAGTGAAGAACTAAAGAGGCTCCTGATGAAAGTGAAAGAGAGTGAAAAAGTTGGATTAAAACTCAACATTCAAGAAACTAAGATCATGACATTGGATCTCATCACTTCATGCCAAACAGATTGGTAAACAGTGGAAACAGTGACAGACTTTATTTTTTTGGGCTCCAAAATCACTGCAGATGGTGACTGCAGCCATGAAATTAAAAGATACTTGCTCCTTGGAAAAAAAGCTATGAGCAACTCATACAGCATATTAAACTTCAGAATGGACTAGTTGGATCTCCTGGCAGTCAAGGGACTCTCAAAAGTCTTCTCCAACACCACAGTTCAAAAGCATCAATTCTTCGGCACTCAGCCTTCTTCACAGTCCAACTCTCACATCCATACATGACCACAGGAAAAACCATAGCCTTGACTAGCTGGACCTTTGTTGGCAAAGTAATGTCTCTGCTTTTGAATATGCTATCTAGGTTGGTCATAACTTTCCTTCCAAGGAGTAAGCGTCATTTAATTTCATGGCTGCAGTCACCATCTGCAGTAATTTTGGAGCCCCAAAAAATAAAATCTGACACTGCTTCCACTCTTTCCCCATTTATTTCCCATGAAGAGATGGGACCAGATGCCATGATCTTCGTTTTCTGAATGTTGAGCTTTAAGCCAACTTTTTCACTCTCCTCTTTCACTTTCATCAAGAGGCTTTTGAGTTCCTCTTCACTTTCTGCCATAAGGGTGGTGTCATCTGAATATCTGAGGTTATTGATATTTCTCCTGGCAATCTTGATTCCAGCTTATGTTTCTTCCAGTCCAGCATTTCTCATGATGTACTCTGCATAGAAGTTAAATAAACAGGGTGACAATATACAGCCTTGACATACTCCTTTTCCTACTTGGAACCAGTCTGTTGTTCCATGTCCAGTTCTAACTGTTGCTTCCTGACCTGCATACAGATTTCTCAAGAGGCAGATCAGGTGGTCTGGTATTCCCATCTCTTTCATAATTTCCCACAGTTTATTGTGATCCACACAAAGACTTTGACATAGTCACTAAAGCAGAAATAGATGTTTTTCTGGAACTCTCTTGCTTTTTCCATGATCCAGCAGATGTTGGCAATTTCATCTCTGGTTCCTCTGCCTTTTCAAAACCAGCTTGAACATCAGGAAGTTCACGGTTCACATATTGCTGAAGCCTGGCTTGAGAATTTTGAGCATTACTTTACTAGCGTGTGAGATGAGTGCAATTGTGCAGTAGTTTGAGCATTCTTTGGCATTGCCTTTCTTTGGGATTGGAATGAAAACTGACCTTTTCCAGTCCTGTGGCCACTGCTGAGTTTTCCAAATTTGCTGGCATATTGAGTGCAGCACTTTCACAGCATCATCTTTCACCTTAGTTTGGCCCCAGGTAAATAACAGGGAGGGAACACAGCTCTACCCGTCAACAGAAAATTGGATTAAAGATTTACTGAGCATGCCCCCCTCCACCCCCAATCAGAACAAGACCCAGTTTCCCCGTCAGTCAGTCTCTCCCATTAGCAAGCTTTCATAAACCTCTTATCCTTCTCCATCAGAGAGCAGACAGACAGAAAATCACAATCACAGAGAACTAACCAATCTAACCACATGCCTTGCCTAACTCAGTGAAACTATGAGCCATGCCATGTAGGGCCAACTAAGACAGACGGGTCATGGTGGAGAGTTCTGACAAAATGTGGTCCACTGGAGAAGGGAATGGCAAACCACTTCAGTATTCCTGCCCTGAGAACCCCATGAACAGCATGAAAAGGCAAAAAGATAGGACACTGAAAGATGAACTCCCCAAGTTAGTAGGTGCCCAATATGCTACTGGAGATCAGTGGAGAAATAACTCCAGAAAGAATGAAGAGAGGGAGCCAAAGCAAAAACAACACCCAGCTGTGGATGTGACTGGTGATGGAAGTAAAGCCTGATGTTATAAAGAGTAATATTGCATAGGCACCTGGAATATTAGCTCCATGAATCAAGGCAAATTGGAAGTGGTCAAACAGGAGATGGCAAGAGTGAACGTCGACATTTTAGAAATCTGTGAACTAAAATGGACTGTAAAGGGTGAATTTAACTCAGATGACCATTATATCTACTACTGTGGGCAAGAATCCCTTAGAAGAAATGGAGTAGCCATCATAGTCAACAAAAGAATCTGAAATGAAGTACTTCGATGGAATCTCAAAAATGACAGAATGATCTCTGTTCATTTCCAAAGTAAACCATTCAATATCACTGTAATCCAATTCTATGCCCTGACCAGTAACGCTGAAGAAGCTGAAGTTGAACGGTGCTATGAAGACCTACAAGACCTTGTAGAACTAACACCCAAAAAAGATGCCCTTTTTATTACAGGGGACTGGAATGCAAAAGTAGGATGTCAAGAGATACCTAGAGTAACAGGCAAATTTGGCCTTGGAGTACAGAATGAAGCAGGGCAAAGGCTAACAGAGTTTTGTCAAGAGAACGTACTGGTCATAGCAAACACCCTCTTCCAACAACACAAGAGAACACTCTACACATGGACATCACCAGATGGTCAACACTGAAATCAGATTGATTATATTCTTTGTGGCCAAAGATGGAGAAACTCTATACAGTCAGCAAAAACAAGACTGGGAGCTGACTGTGGCTCAGATCATGAACTCTTTATTGCCAAATTCAGACTTAAATTGAAGACAGTAGGGAAAACCACTAGACCATTCAGGTATGACCTATGTCAAATCCCTTACAATTATACAGTGGAAGTGACAAATAGATTCAAGGGATTAGACCTGATAGAGTGCCTGATGAACTATGGAAGGAAGTTCGTGACATTGTACAGGAGACAGGGATCAAGACCATCCCCAAGGAAAAGAAATGCAAAAAGGCAAAATGGTTTTCTAAAGAGGCCTTACAAAGAGCTGAGAAAAGAAGAGAAGTGAAAGGCAAAGGAGAAAAGGAAAGATATACCCATTTGAATGCAGAGTTCCAAAGAATAGCAAGGAGAGATAAGAAAGCCTTCCTCAGTGATCAGTGCAAAAAAAATAGAGGAAAACGATAGAATGGGAAAGACTAGAGATCTCTTCAAGAAAATTAGAGATACCAAGGGAACACTTCATGCAAAGATGAGCACAATGAAGGACAGAAATGGTATGAACCTAACAGAAGCAGAAGATATTAGGAAGAGGTGGCAAGAATACACAGAAGAACTGTACAAAAAAGATCTTCATGACCAAGATAATCACGATGGTGTGATCACTCACCTAGAGCCAGACATCCTGGAATGTGAAGTCAAGTGGGCCTTAGGAAGTATCACTATGAACAAAGCTAGTAGAGGTGATGGAATTCCAGTTGAGCTATTTCAAATCCTAAAAGATGATGCTGTGAAAGTGCTACACTCAATATGCCAGCAAATTTGGAAAACTCAACAGTGGCCACAGGACTAGAAAATGTAAGTTTTCATTGCAATCTGAAAGAGGGGCCATGCCAAAGAATGCTCAAACTACTGCACAATTGCACTCATCTCACACGCTAGCAAAGTAATGCTCAAAATTCTCCAAGCCAGGCTTCAGCACTATGTGAACTGTGAACTTCCAGAGATTCAAGCTGGATTTAGAAAAGGCAGAGGAACCAAAGACCAAATTGCCAACATTCACTGGATCATCAAAAAAGCAAGAGAGTTCCAGAAAAACATCTACTTCTGCTTTATTGACTATGCCAAAGACTTTGACTGTGTGGATTACAACAAACTGTGGAAAATTCTTCAAGAGATGGGAATACTAGACTACCTGACCTGTCTCTTGAGAAATTTGTATGCAGGTCAGGAAGCAACAGTTAGAACAGGACATGGAACAACAGACAAGTTCCAAATTGGGAAAGGAGTGTGTCAAGGCTGCACATTGTCACCCTGCTTTTTTAACTTATATGCAGAGTACATCATGAGAAATGCTGGGCTGGGTGAAGCACAAGCTGGAATCAAGATTGCCGGGAGAAATATTAATAACCTCAGATATGCAGATGACACCACCCTTATGGCAGAAAGTGAAGAACTAAAGAGGCTCCTGATGAAAGTGAAAGAGAGTGAAAAAGTTGGATTAAAACTCAACATTCAAGAAACTAAGATCATGACATTGGATCTCATCACTTCATGCCAAACAGATTGGTAAACAGTGGAAACAGTGACAGACTTTATTTTTTTGGGCTCCAAAATCACTGCAGATGGTGACTGCAGCCATGAAATTAAAAGATACTTGCTCCTTGGAAAAAAAGCTATGAGCAACTCATACAGCATATTAAAAAACAGAGACATTACTTTGCCAACAAAGGTCTGTCTAGTCAAAGCTATGGTTTTTCCAGTAGTCATGCATGGATGTGAGAATTGGACTATAAAGAAAGCTGAGCACCGATGAATTGATGCTTTTGAACTGTGGTGTTGGAGAAGACACATGAGAGTCCCTTGGATTGCAAGGAGATCCAACCAGTCCATCCTAAAGGAAATCAATCCTGAATATTCATTGGAAGGACTCATGCTGAAGCTGAAACTCTAATAGTTTGGCCATTATTGTAGAAGGTTTTTACAAGTTGATACTTAAATAAATAAATAAAAGCTTTATTCTAAAATTCATGGAATTATTCACTATGAGGGACTCTGTCAGATTGAGTTTAGAGTAGTGTAAAGCACTTGCCCGGGTCCAGGAGAGGTTTGAGTTAGGTGCAGGGTGTCTGCTTTTCAGGGCTGGTCCTGGGTCTGCTTTGTGTTTCAAACCAATGGCTCCCTTGTAGTCAAGGCTACAGTGATGCATTCAGAGGCCAGGGACAGATGCAATCCCAGCCCTGAAGTTGGAGGAAAGAATACAGACTGTTAGAGCTCAAGTTAGTCTCTCAGATGTTTTAGTGATAATCAGGTCATTTGTTTCTACAAATAGTTTTTAAGATACTGCAAGTATTAACCCAAAGAAAAATTACCGTATTGTTTTCAAGCCTAACAGTTTTCTCTCTTCATAGGTCACTTGTGTAAGAACAGGTCTCTAAATATTCACTCAGACTTTATGTTGTTTTGGGGGTAAAGTAAAAGGAAAAATTATGGTTTTGCGAATGTAAAAAGGTACTGATACACTCCTGCCATTATACATCTCGCCGTGAAGTTATTTCTTTAATGGGCTGCCAAGTGGGTAGAGACAAGACCAGGAGGAATAATAGCTGCTTGACCTTAAAGTATTTTGTTTCTATTGACTGAACAGTAGAACGGCAAGGGATATTCCTATAGGACTATTTAAGAGCTAGAAAATGCTCCTTTTAATTGGTTGAGAGATATCACCCTAATCTGATCTAGTGAACATTGCTTGTCCTCACATATCAGTTGGAAATTTACTGTACTTAAAAAAAGGACTATTATGTCTCTCAGAGAGATCCTTAGAAAAGACCTATTCCAGACCATGTTATTCCTCTTTTTTTTTTTTTTTTTTTTTATTAAACACACATAACCAAATGAAAAAAATATGTTGGCAGTGAATTGACCCTAGTCATCTTATTTGGGGTTCAGAGGAAGTGGAAGATGTTCAAACTGGAAGAAAATCAAGCAGCATGAATCTGAGGAAAGAGGAAGGACAAATGAGCACTGCTCATAAGGCATGGAAACCAATTAGCTAATTAGCTAGCAAATTTGCAGTTTCTACCCAAGAGAAAAGGACTTTGGCTACTAACACATGAGCAGGCTGAAGAGCTTCTGGAGACACAGATGTGAATACAAACTCCAAAGACCGTTCAGCTTTACCAGTAAACAATCTGATATGTGAAGATGATTAATCAGTTTCCGCTGACGGGGTGGGTGTTTGCCTATTTTGTAAGCGTCAAGTGCTTCAGGATAAAAAACAATATATCCCTTTAATAAAATCTTTTTAGCTGACAAGTGTCTACCTAGGAAGAGAAAGGTAAAGAAGGCTGGATGGGGGCTGGGAATAATGCTTAAAGGGTTCTGTTAATACTGGACAAGGCGGCTGTTGTACCCACCTTGCCAACCTTTATGTGCCATAATATCCCTATAATGCACAATTTGAGAAGATGATTAAGATTATTCTCATTGCAATAATACAGAAGTAAATGATTTCCCCAGATGTCAACCGAAAAACACAAAAGTTGAGTCTCTGTCCTTTCAACTGCTTCTCTGTAGGGAAAGAGCAGTTGGCCAAGACGGTGGTGGTCATGCTCTCTCGCCCATCGGCCTCTCGCCCTGGCCCCACGTTCTGTGGATACGTGGTTACGTAAGGGCTGCGCTCGCTCATAGCACTGCACGTGCGCATCGCAACGTACCTTTTTGGCCACAGGCGGAGTAAACACGTATAAGCTCCCCCTGAGAAGCCCTTGTGTTCTCACTATGGCGGCGTTATGGCCGCATCCGCTGGGTCAGTCAGGACAGAATGCAGCGTGTCTGCTGCCATGGCCGCCTTGCCGGTCAGCAGAGGATAAGCGTGCCTGCAGCTCCCTACGGCTCCTCGAGTTTTCTTCCAGCTTTCCCGCTCGTGCCTTGCCTGCCTTGGGTTCAGCGAACAGTGAGATACAGCGAGACATTTTCCAAACTCCATTTCTTACAGAACCCACAGTTCAAAAGCATCAATTCTTCGGCACTCAGACTTCTTCACAGTCCAACTCTCACATCCATACATGACCACAGGAAAAACCATAGCCTTGACTAGCTGGACCTTTTTTGGCAAAGTAATGTCTCTGCTTTTGAATATGCTATCTCGGTTGGTCATAACTTTCCTTCCAAGGAGTAAGCGTCGTTTTATTTCATGGCTGCAGTCACCATCTGTAGTGATTTTGGAGCCCAGAAAAATAAAATCTGACACTGTTTCCACTGTTTCCCCATCTATTTCCCATGAAGTGATGGGACCGGATGCCATGATCTTCGTTTTCTGAATGTTGAGCTTTAAGCCAACTTTTTCACTCTCCTCTTTCACTTTCATCAAGAGGCTTTTGAGTTCCTCTTCACTTTCTGCCATAAGGGTGGTGTCATCTGCATATCTGAGGTTATTAATATTTCTCCCGGCAATCTTGATTCCAGCTTGTGTTTCTTCCAGTCCAGCGTTTCTCATGATGTACTCTGCATAGAAGTTAAATAAACAGGGTGACAATATACAGCCTTGACGAACTCCTTTTCCTATTTGGAACCAGTCTGTTGTTCCATGTCCAGTTCTAACTGTTGCTTCCTGACCTGCATACAGATTTCTCAAGAGGCAGATCAGGTGGTCTGGTATTCCCATCTCTTTCATAATTTCCCACAGTTTATTGTGATCCACACAGTCAAAGGCTTTGGCATAGTCACTAAAGCAGAAATAGATGTTTTTCTGGAACTCTCTTGCTTTTTCCATGATCCAGTGGATGTTGGCAATTTGATCTCTGGTTCCTCTACCTTTTCTAAAACCAGCTTGAACATCAGGAAGTTCACGGTTCACATATTGCTGAAGCCTGGTACATATATTTGGTAAATAGTTTTGGATAATACGAATATCAATTTTTAAAAATATCCAGGGTTCATCTTCATAAAGGGCTGCAGAATAATCTTTCCATTTAGCCATAGCTAAGGAGGCTGTCTATGACACCACCCTTATGGCAGAAAGTGAAGAGGAACTCAAAAGTGGAGAGTGAAAAAGTTGACTTAAAGCTCAACATTCAGAAAACGAAGATCATGGCATCCGGTCCCATCACTTCATGAGAAATAGATGGGGAAACAGTGGAAACAGTGTCAGATTTTATTTTTTGGGGCTCCAAAATCACTGCAGATGGTGACTGCAGCCATGAAATTAAAAGACGCTTACTCCTTGGAAGGAAAGTTATGACCAACCTAGATAGCATATTCAAAAGCAGAGACATTACTTTGCCAAAAAAGGTCCAGCTAGTCAAGGCTATGGTTTTTCCTGTGGTCATGTATGGATGTGAGAGTTGGACTGTGAAGAAGGCTGAGTGCCGAAGAATTGATGCCTTTGAACTGTGGTGTCAGAGAAGACTCTTGAGAGTCCCTTGGACTGCAAGGAGATCCAACCAGTCCATTCTGAAGGAGATCAGCCCTGGGATTTCTTTGGAAGGAATGATGCTCAAGCTGAAACTCCAGTACTTTGGCCATCTCATGCGAAGAATTGACTCATTGGAAAAGACTCTGATGCTGGGAGGGATTGGGGGCAAGAGGAGAAGGGGACGACAGAGGATGAGATGGCTGGATGGCATCACTGACTCGATGGACATGAGTCTGGGTGAACTCCAGGAGTTGTTGATGGACAGGGAGGCCTGGCGTGCTGCGATTCATGGGGTTGTAAAGAGTCGGACACAACTGGGCAACTGAACTGAACTGAACTGAAGGAGGCTGTCTGGGGTCAAAAAGCGTATCTTGGACAGGTAAATTTTACTGTCATATTGTAGGTATTTCTAAGACTTGGAGATATTTTACTAAATTCTGTTTAAAATGTTTCTAAGTGCATTAATATTAAGGGATTGCAAGTACATGTAAATTATTTAAATACATGTAGTAAGATAGTATCTTGAAATATTCATGTTTGTATTTTACTTTTCCCCACTTATTTATGCATGAGCTTTCTTCTACATTAATCCAAGAAGTAAGATTGTTTTCCTAGGACCAAAAGATGAATAGTTTGTGCACCTTTATTATTTAAAAAAAAGTGACCCAAGTCACACGCTTGTTAATCACCAGGAAGAAATGTGAAGTAAGCCAGCTCCAGATGGTGTGAATTAACAATAGATTTGGAAAGATGTGGAAGAACCACTCTACCCACACTGTCCTCCAGTCCCTTGAGATCAGAAGCAGAGTCTTTAGAAAGAAGCAGAAGTGACAGAGGGGGAGCAGGAGGTAGGAACTTCACTTCCAGGGGACTGGACGAAGGGGAGAAGGGAGGATGCGAGCTGGCCAGACCCCAGGTGTGGAGCTGGGGTGTGAAACTGCTGAGGACCACATGGGCCGAGCAGTGCTGGCCGTCTCTCGAGGGAAGCAGGACTAGTTGTTCTGGGGAAAGGGCCAAGCATCTCTCCACCGTCAGACTCGGATGATCCCAACTGATGCCCGAGATTGTGAACTGTCAGCAGACCAGGACATGCTTAAGCTCCCGGCAACAGAATGGTTATCTTCAATACTCAAAAGGGGATGGGTATGTGTAAGAGAAAACCCCAGCCCTGGCGCTCGAATGAGGCTGGCTGGCAGTGAAACTGAGAAGTAAGGAAAGGTAATTATTCAGTTACTGGAAATAGGGAACGTAATTCGAGTAGCCATAGGAGATAGGCTGGTGTGGGCATCCCTGAGCAGCAGAAATTCAACATTTCTCTCTGGTGAGTCACGCCGCTCTCATCCCTGTTTCTCTTCTTCCCTGGGAGCTCTTCTGCTTGCATCAGATCCACAGCTGGCTGCCACCAGACTCTCAGCGAAGCGGCCAACTGACACATTTTGGGTAGAGGTTTGCCTTTTTAAATGTGGCAAGTTAAACATGAAAAACTTTTCTTGACCCAAAGAGGAGTTTTGTGGTGGGATTAAAAGTTTTAGGAGGTTGTGTAGGAAAACTTAACTGAGTAATAAAAAGGATTGAGCTACTGATACACGTAACAGTATGAATGAATACAAAAAAAAAATTATCCTGAGTTAGACCAAAGGGTATATATCATATGACACTATTTATGTAAAACTTTAGAAAATGTAAAGCAAATTTGAAGGAATGGGAAGGGACCGGAGGGAGGGGTTACAGAATGGCACAAGGAGACTTTTGGGGACGATGGATGTGTCTTAATTGTGATGACGGTTTCATGATTGTACACATATGCCAAAACATAGCGAAGTGTACATTGTAGATATGTGTAGTTTACTGTGTCTAAACTGTACTTCAGTAAAACTATTTGGAAAAGAAACAAACGAACAAAACTTGATGGAGTAAGGCGCTTTGAACCAGAGCAGACAGCTGCCTACAGCACCTAGCTATAAAGATGTCACCTGGAAACTGACTCTTGGTAGGAATTGAGCCAAAAGGCACAACCAAGCCAAAGAGCGGGAGAAGGAAGGATTTAGCACTTGAGGCAAGTAAGGAAGATACCAGGGGTCTTTCCCAAAGCAGTATCTTATGAAGGAGCTTGGACTGTTGACAGAGCCCAAGTTTTAGTTGATTGAAGTGATGAGCATCAGAAAAGAACAACATAATCATCCCTTCAGTTCAGTCGCTCAGTTGTGTCCAACTCTTTGTGACCCCATGGACTGCAGCATGCCAGGCCTCCCTGTCCATCACCAACTCCTGGAGCTTACTCAGACTCATGTCCATCAAGTCTGTGATGCCATCCAGCCATCTCATCCTCTGTCGTCCCCTTCTCCTCCCACCTTCAATCTTTCCCAGCATCAGGGTCATTTCCAGTGAGTCAGCTCTTTGCATCAGGTGGCCAAAGTACTGGAGTTCCAGCTTCAACATCAGTCCTTCTAATGAACACCCAGGACTGATCTCCTTTAGAATGGACTGGTTGGACCTCCTTGCAGTCCAAGGGGCTCTCAAGAGTCTTCTCCAACACCACAGTTTAAAAGCATTAATTCTTCTGCACTCAGCTTTCTTAATAGTCCAACTCTCACACCCATACATGACCACTGGAAAAACCATAGCCTTGACTAGACGGACCTTCGTTGGCAAAGTAATGTCTCTGCTTACTAAATGCTGTCTAGGTTAGTCATAGGTTTTCTTCCAGGAGCAAGCATCTTTTAATTTCATGGCTTTAGTAGGTTTCAGTTAATCTAGTGGTTGAGAGCTTTGGACTAATCTTTTCCATGGAAACAGAACTGGGAGTCTTGCCAACTGACATATTATTTTTGCTGTGGTTACTTTTCTTGCCTGATAACAGTTGTTTGTTTCTCCATTCTTCTGTTGCCTTAAGATTATTAATTATTGAGACCTCTTCAAGGATGAGCATTGTGGCCAAACTTAGATCACAAAATGGCTCAGACCAAAAATGGTTTCTCTTATGTCAAGAAAACCATGCCTGGTTCTCTTTCTCCAGGGATTTCCTTACATTACCTGCTTTCAAAGTTACTTTGCAAGTGACTTTGCATATTACTTTTCCTTGCAGGATACGAAGCCACTGGGCAAGATACGTGACTGACAGGAGAACACACGGTTTGTATTCTGTTGTATTCCTCATAAAGCCACAGCGCTGGGAGATGCTCAGGGGTGAATCGCCTCTGAGAAGCAGGGGTACCAATCCGCCCTTCCTATGACCAAAGAAGTATTACTTAGCCATAGTTAAATAGCCAGTGATGTTTCTGACTGAGAGTGTTAAGGGAAAATACACTATCCTTTAAATTAGGGCATTAGACTGAGCCCTGTAGCTGAATTAGTAAATCCTTGTGATCTGTCATTCACTTTCCTTCTCTTTGTATTCTTTGTCTGAATTGCTTAATAAGTGTTCCTAATTTAGCCTTGACAGAAAAGAGAATTTCCTACCCATCTTTATGTGTCTGTGTGTGTGTTTGTGTGTGTATTTAGGACCTTGTTTAAAAACTTTGAGTTCCTGCACAGGTAGGAACCTTCTTTTAAGGTGTTTGGGGTTGTGGGGATACCACTTAGTTTTAAGATGTTCGGATAAAGCCCTTTAGCCACCCCAGCTCCTCTGGCTTCTCACACTGCCTCCCTCTTCCCCCTGTATCTCTAGAAACAGAGCCAGTCCCTGTGATGAAGGTCACAGCTGGCTGGAGAAGGTCCAGGCCCAGAAGACCTTAGGCTGCCCGGCCTTCGCCCAGAGCCCTTCCTCAGAGCTGGCTTTCCTAAGTGATCCTGTTAGTGTCCTCCATCATGACCCCCAAACTTTAGCCCAGCCCCTCACAGCTTAGAGTTTACCTTATTCATAAGCAAATTCCCATTTCTATTCTTCAGTATTTCAGTATCTTCCCCTAATTGAACATTCTGTCATTCCACATGTAAACGGTAAAATTGGGAGGCTTAGAATATTTTTCATTAGCAATGTCTCAAGTAAACATCCAGTGGTTAAACATTCTCTTGTCTCTAAGGGATTAATTATTGAGTTCCTGAGCTGAAGTCATACCGAATATCAACCTCTCCCTAACAATGAGCTTAAAAGGTACAGTCTGTGTAAAGAGTATTTTATGGAAAGAGGATTTAAATTATTAAAATAAACCCCTATAGTCTTTTCTTCCCAGAAGAGATAATGAGTCGTTTTTCTGCTCATCTTTGTAGATCTGTCAAAAAAGACAAAAAAAAACCCCAAAACAATGTGAAATGTCAAACTTCATCAGCATCTGAGACACCCCCATGGGTTTAAGCCCTTAAACAATCCCTTCCTCCCTCCCAGAAAATTAAATTAATCCATGCCTGGAAGCATAGCCCTGTTTCCTTTGCTTATTTTTGTCCCCGAGCACGTCTGATCTCTCTCAGCCTGTGCCACTCTAATCCTGCTTGTAGACCTTAACTCCCCGAGGTCAGGCAAGGATGCAGCTCAGAAACTAATTTCAGTGTCCTGAGATAAAGCAACTCCCTAAGTTCTTAATATATTTTCAATATATTTTGAAGTATCTCCTCACCTTTGTTGAGATATATATATATATATTTTTTTTTTTTTTTTTTTTTGGATAAATGTCTTCTGGGAAGAGAGCAAAAGCAACCGTCAAGAAATCAATGAATAACTACCCAGAGCCAGAGTTCCAGGGCTTAGGGAAGGGGGGAAGGTCTCCAAGTGGAGGGCATAGTGGCTTTTCTGGCTCTGCCACGTGAGGGAGGCTGGGTGCTGGTGAAGGATTATGCAGTCATACTCCTGAAATGGGAGAAGGGGCATTATCTTGGTTTTGTGCAAGGGCAGCTAAGTTATCTTTGTTGCAGCCTCCAGAGAGAAGGAGGGGAAAAGGAGGATTAGATCTGACGGTGAGGGGAGGGATGTGGGATAAGAGATGGTTTAGCTGACACATTCTATGAGCCTGGTCATCAGAGAATCTTTCAAGTCCTTTTTCTCGCCCTTTTCATTGAGATCTGTAAGATCTCTGGTTTGATATTATCAGAGTAAATAGATCATTTTTCATCCGCTCAGAGATGCAAAGTTATGCTTGCTATTTATACTAAATATATCTTTCATGGATAAAGCAACTATCCTCTCTATGTTGTCTGACAAAGGAAACAGTATTCTGACTGAGCAGTCAGCTGAGCAGATTGCCTTTTACAGAGCTGATGACCAGCAAGTTCACTGTAGTGGTTCCAAAGCATAATGAACGTCACACCCCACCAGTGGTATCCAAAGCAGTTCTAAATCTAGCACAATTCTATGTTTGGTAACATGGGCCCTTACAAAAGAGTCGCTTTACTGAGTATCCTAAAGAATAATAAAAAATCACGAGAGTCAGGACAGCACAGAAAGCATTTCATAAATGATTTTATTATTTTAAAAGGCAAGCACAAGAGAAGAAAAGTAAAGTTTCTTATTGTTCACGAAGTTATTTCGAATAGTTTTTAGATTTTAGCAGACTTTACAACTAAAATTTTGCTGTACGGAAGAATTTCTATGATATAAACTTCAAACATGGGCAAAACTGCTAAATACATGGAGTTGGGTTATAGGGCTTCTTAATTCCACTTTTGATAATAAGCCTTTAAAAAATTTGATTTCAATGACTTATACTCAGCATTCTATAAATAGACTTTCCCTAACATATATGTGGAAATTATTTGCCTAGGAGGAGGTTTTGTGGTATTAGACCTAGGAAGCTAGAATTTTTTTTCAGTATCCAGAGGAATAAGTGCTGAAACTTCAGCAGTCTTGTGAAGTTTGGCACCAAGGGCCATCCCATAGGCAGTCACATAGGCATGGAATAGGTGGACATGCTGGCCCTGATGTGATTGTCTTTTTATAAATACTGTGCAAGAGACAAAGCAGAAGGCAAGATCATCTAGATACCTAAGGAAGGGAAGCCTGGACTAACAGCCAGGAAAGGTGCGTAAATATGAAAAAGAGACTTGAAATTTAGACATTTCTCGAAACGAAGATGACAGACACTACTTTCAGAACTGGACTACATTTTGAATGGAAACTTGACCAATTAGCTTAGAGTTCAGCCTCTTGTCTAAGCAGGGCCCATGTGTTGTGTGCATTAGCCACTCAGTTGTGTCCAACTCTTTGCGACCCCATGGACTGTAACGCACTAGGCTCCCCTGTCCATGGGATTCTCCAGGCAAGAATACTGGAGTGGGTTGCCATGCCCTTCTCCAGGGGATCTTCCCTACCCAGGGATTGAACCCAGGTCTCCCACATTGCAGGTGGATTCTTTAGTGTCTGAGCCACCAGGGAAGCCCAGGTTCCATAGACAGCTCTTAATTGCTAATGTACTCATGACTTTGTCAGTAATAATCAACATGTGGGCCTATATTTTCATATTTGAACATGTGGATGCAATCCAAGTTGACCTCTAAATCCTTTTTTCAGATCCTACTTCTCTGTCTTGAGGACATGAGATGTCAGAACAAGCTGTGTGCTAGAGCAGATGGCAGAGCTCTGGGGAGTCATGACTCCTCCTCTTTCCAACTCCACTCTCAGTGAAATCACTCTGGTAGCCTGACATCCTCCAGGGTGGGAGTAACAGAAATTGGAAGACTCTACAAATCAGTGCTTCAACCACATCTTCTACTCAGAGGGGATTTTTTAACATTTACCAGAAGAATCAGACACAACTGAGTGACTTCACTTTGACTTTTCACTTTCATGCATTGGAGAAGGAAATGGCAACCCACTCCAGTGTTCTTGCCTGGAGAATCCCAGGGACAGGGGAGCCTGGTGGGCTGCCATCTATGGGGTTGCACAGAGTTGGACATGACTGAAGCAACTTAGCGGCGGCAGCAGCAGCAGCAGCAGCTTTCACTGAATAAGTTTATTGTCTTTGAGTAGCTCAGTCATGTCCAACTCTTTATGACCCCAGGGACTGCAGCACACCAGTCTTCTCTGTCCTTTACTGTCTACCAGACTTTGCTCAAACTTACGTCCACTGGATCAGTGATGCCATCCAACCAACTCATCCTCTGTCATCCCCTTCTCTACCTGCCTTCAACCAGCACCAGGATCTTTTCCAACGAGTAACCTCCTCTTCGCATCAGGTGACCAAAGTATTGGAGGTTTAGATTTAGCATCAGTTCTTCCAGTGAATATTTAGGGTTGATTTCCTTTAGGTTTGACTGGTTTGATCTCCTCACTGTCCAAAGGATTCTCAGGTCTTCTCCAGCATTACGATTCAGAAGAATCAATTCTTCGGCACTCAGCCTTCTTTATAGTCCAACTCTCACATCTGAACATGACTATCAGGAAGACCATAGCCTTGACTATATGGACATTTGTTGGCAAAGTGATGTCTCTGCTTTTTAATACACTGTCTAGGTTCATCATAGCTTTTCTTCCAAGGAGCAAGCTTTAATTTCATGGCTGTGGTCACCATCTACAGTGATTTTGGAGCCCAAGAAAATAAAGTCTGTCACTGTTTCCATTGTTTCCCCATCTATTTGGCATGAAGTGATGGGACCAGATGCCATGATGTTAGTTTTCTGAATGTTGAGTTTGAAGCCAACTTTTTCACTCTCCTCTTTTACCTTTATCAAGAGGCTCTTTAGTTCCTCTTTGCTTTCTGCCATAAGGGTGGTATCATCTGCTTATCTGAGGTTATTGATATTTCTCCCAGATCTTGATTCCAGCTGTGCTTCATCCATCACAATGTTTCTCATGGTGTACTCTGCATATGAGTTAAATAAACAGGGTGACAATATGCAGCCTTGATGCACTGCTTTCCCAATTTTGAACCAGTCCATTGTTCCATGTCTGGTTCTAACTGGTTTCTTGACTTGCATACAGGTTTCTCATTGAATAAGTTGATACATATGTAAAGTATTTAGGACAGTCCTGGTACACTGTAACTTCAACACAACAGTTTATTTTGAAATACACTTTCATAGGAAATTATTACTTTCAATAATTAAAAGGTGCTTATTCAAAATTATAGAATGGGAAGATAAAAAATAGTTTCAGCAGAATCCCATTTTAACACAAAATACCTATTAGAAGCCTCTTGCAAATCCGTCGTTTCTGTATCCAAATTAGGCCTGGCTGTATGCAGAGCACTGAGACAACCCTGTTTTCTGGAACCACAAAGCTCACTGTTGTGCTTTCCATGCTCACTGTGGAGATTATGTTCTTAAAAATACCCGAGGTCGTAGGACTATCACAAAACCCTGGGTTAACTGAACCCACAGCCCCAGCAGTTCCCGGGGACTCTGAGTCATGCGACTTCCACAATACCTGCAGCCCGCTTCTCTGCACTGTGCAAGGCGCTTGAGTTCAAAGGAATTGAAAGAGTGATGGTAGGACAATCCTGGGAGAACTGGGCTTTGGTGGGATGGTTGGCTTGTGGCATTCATGCACTTATTCCTGTCTTCGTCAATTCACTAAACATTTATTTAGCTTCCAGTATTTCCCTAAGCACTGTATCAGTAGGCACTTGGAATAACTAGGGCTAATATTTAATCAGCAGAAAACTCTGACCACATTGGTGGTTTACAGTCAGCACTTCTGATTGGTCAAAGTCTCTCCCTTGCTGCTGCTGCTAAGTCGCTTCAGTCGTGTCCGACTCTGTGCGACCCCATAGACGGCAGCCCACCAGGCTCTGCCATCCCTGGGATTCTCCAGGCAAGAACACTGGAGTGGGTTGCCATTTCCTTCTCCAATGCATGAAAGTGAAAAGTGAAAGTGAAGTCGTTCAGTAGTTTCCGACTCTTCGCGACCCCATGGACTGCAGCCTACCAACCTCCCATCCGTGGGATTTTCCAGACAAGAGTACTGGAGTGGGTTGCCATTGCCTTCTCCAGTCTCTCCCTTACTGGTTGTAAAATATGTTGAGTAGCGTCCCTGAATATGAAGGAGGGTAAGATACAGTTCTTGCTCTCAAGAAGCTTATAGTTTGGTAGAAGGGACAGAAACATAAATGAAAGCAACATGATACAGTGATAGTTATTCTTTGCCTGATAATTTATTTTTTAGTTTGGTCTGTTTCAAGTTTCTGAACCAATCTTTTATTTTCATTGTAAAAATTAAATCCACCCAGAAACAAAATAGAAGTATACTACATCAAAGTCAAGACATCGCTGCAAGGCTCTGTTCTCCCCCAAGGCAAAGTATCTCTCGCTCTAACAAATTCTTGGACGTGATTTATTTTCCCAGGGCTTGTATGATCATACAGGCATAACTAATTGTATAGTGAGAGATCAAGGCAGAATATGGCAAATGAGCAGCTGTATTCTTTCCCTTTCCCAGTTATTGACTATAGCAGATTTTCCCAAAACCCTAAAAAACCAGTATGTACTGAGAACCTACTAAGTGCCAAGCAGTAGATGTGGGGGCTGGAAAAATATTTCACAGAAGTGGTCCCTTCAAGAAATTGAAAATAATTTAGTAGGACTAAATGCAGAGTAAGTGTTTTGTGAAATCTGAGTCCTAGAGAAATTAAATAATTTCCCCAGGTTTGCGGACTCTCTACTTTTTCAATTAATTATTTAGTAATGATTTTAGAGTGTTATGAGTAAAACCCAGTCAACAAACCCGGTATCTTTACTTCTTTCCCCTGCATTTAGTCTTGGAACCCTTGTCGCTCTGGAGTCCTTTGTGAGGGGCCGGGTAAGGATGGGTTGAGCGCTACCCATGCAGACTGACGTCTCTCAATGTGGCTGTAGTTCAGTCAACAGGTGAATGAAAAGGAAAAAATGGCTACAGCGTCTTTTTAACCGACTTTGTTAGACTGAGATGGTCATGAGGACTTCGGCTTCTTACCCTTCTCTTTTTATTTGGAGTCTATTTCGTCCCACGAGCACACAGGCTTGTTGTATTCTACTGTTTAATTTTGTCTGTGTTGATTTTATAGATAACTGGAGCCCACGGCCTCTGCGGGATACTTCATGTGTATATGACACACATTTTAAAGGAGCTGCTGGTGCAGTGAGAATGGATTAATACACCGTGAGCCCCAGAAGATACTTCTGTCTGTCCCAGTAGCAACATGATAATGTGAAGCTCTAAGTGGTGGTGTCTGCAAAGGAGACTGGAAAGTGCACATCATGCATCTCATACACTCATGTGAAAAGCTTCTCTGCGAGCATGCGATTTCTAGTATTTTAAAGAAGCAGCATCATCTGTCTTTGGCAGGTTGGTTGCTGAGAGGTAATGAGATGTTTGCAAATAAAATTCAAGTTAGTATGTTAGATTTCAAATCCCTTGAGAATTAATTACTTCAGAATGCTTTCTTCTGTTTCATATCTCAGCCTTAAGGTGAAATGGATATCTTCATATGAAGACAACCGGTGAGCCATTGCTTGCTATGAAAAAACGATGAGGATGATTGGAAGCACACGTAGTTAATATTATTGAAACGCTACTTTCTCTTAAACATGGCAACTGATATTTAGTTAAATAAATTAAGTAGAAAATTATAAAGTGAGAGAAAAAAAGCCTTTAAAGTGTTTTAAAATTACCCCCATGTTTGTTACTGGACGCTTTCTGGTCCTGTCTGTGTTTAATGCTGACCACGGGGTAGGATGTTGGAGAGGAACAGATGGAGGGAGGGGAGAGGAGAGCTGGAGCAGCAGAGCGGGAGGGGAGAGGAGGGCTGGAGCCGCAGAGCGGGAGGTTGTGACGCCCGTTCTAGGTTCAGGCTTTCCCAGCTCAGACTCCAGCTCGGCCACCTTCCATCTGTGCGATCCTGAAGCAGTGTTTCAATTTTCGTGTGCCCTCTGATATAAAACTGATTAATAATAATAATAAAAATTTCACAGGGTTTTTGAGTAATCGGTAAGTTAATATTTACCGAGCAATATGGTAGTGCTTGGCTTACAGCAAATGCTAAATAGGTGGTGTTTGTTCAACAGAGTTGTAGGGGTTACAGTAATAATATTACCACTGCTGAGCCCATAGCACTGTGCTAAGCATTTGTGCAGCTCCCCCCTTTAGCCCTCACAAAACCCCTGCGAAGTTGGTATTATGGGTTTTCCTGGTGGCTCAGATGGTAACAAATCTGCCTGCAATGCAGGACACCCAGGTTCAATCCCTGGTTGGGAAGATCCCCTGGAGGAGGAAATGGCAACCCACTCCAGTATTCTTGACTGGGAAATCCTATGGACAGAGGAGCCTCGTGGGCTACAGTCCATGGGGTTGCAGAGTCAGACACAACTAAGCAACTAACACTTACCAGTTTATAGATGTGGGGACTGAGGATTAAGGTGATCAGGTAACGTGGTGATGGCCGCAGAGATATGAATGAGCAACAATCTGGATTTTAAACGACTGTAATATAAAGAGTTTGCCTCCTCACTCAGCTTAAAGTTTAGCATAAGGTTTATAAAATAAAAAGTATGACTTCCCTGGTAGTCTAGTGGTTAAAAATCCACATACCAGTGCAGGGGACACGGGTTCGATCCCTGGTCTGGGAAGATAACCACATGCCATGGAGCAACTCAGCCCTCCCGCATAGAGCCCCTGCTCTGCAACAAGAGAAGCCACTCTGCCATGAGAAGCCTCAGGGTTGGAATGAAGAGGAGCACCGAGGAGTAGAGTAGCCCTGCCCTCACGACAACTGGAGAAAGCCTTCATGCAGCAGAGAAAGCCTGGTGCACCCAAAAAACACAAAGGAGTTCTTTAAAAAAAAGTAAACCAGTAGTAAGCATTTCTATGAGTATAGGGAGCTGTACATACAACCAGGAAAAAACCCACAGGAGTTTAAACATATCGCATCTCAGCCAAGAATCCACTTGATACATATATAATCTATGCAGGCCATCTCTGCCTGTGCTTCTCTTTCTCATTCTTAATTTTAGTGAAAATACAGTGGTAGAGCCTTTAACATGCTTCACATCTTGGGAAGGAAAGTGGCAGTTTCTTGTGTGTTTTTTTTTGCTGATAAACACAGTATTCAATAAACACTATTTGTGCTGGACACAGAGGGTGGAGCAAAGGTGTCATTCTATAGAAGTCCCAGGAGGACAGTCTCAGGAAGGAAAAGAATGACATTTTCTGAACTTCCTTGTGCAGTTTTGCTAAAGTTGCTTTTGTTAGTGGTGGAGTGAGAAGCCTGATTACAGAGGGCCGAAGAGTGACTCAAAAATGGAAAAGCAGTGAGTAGAGGCGGCTGGCTGCGCCTCCTGACAACGGCTCTGGATTTAACCTGGTGCTAAGTCCCTCCCAGAGCCTACAGGGTTCACGTGGGGCTCAAGGCTATGAAAGTGCTGCACTCAACATGCCAGCAAATTTGGAAAACTCAGCAGTAGCCACAGGACTGGAAAAGGTCAGTTTTCATTCCAACCCCAAAGAAAGACAATGCCAAAGAATGCTCAAACTACCACACAATTGCACTCACAGCCAAAGATGGAGAAGCTCTTTACAGTCAGCAAAAATAAGACCGGGAGCTGACTGTGGCTCAGATCATGAACTCCTTATTGCCAAATTCAGACTGAAATTGAAAAAAGTAGGGAAGATCACTAAACCATTTAGGTATGACCTAAATCAAATCCCTTAGGTTTATACAGTAGAAGTGAGAAATATATTCAAGGGATTATATCTGATAGAGTGCCTGAAGAACTATGAATGGAGGTTCATGACATTGTACAGGAGTCAGGGATCGAGACCATCCCCAAGAAAAAGAAATGCAAAAAGGCAAAATGGTTGTCTGAGGAGGCCTTACACATAGCTGAGAAAAAGAGAAGCTAAAGGCAAAGGAGAAAAGGAAAGATATACCCATTTGAATGCAGAGTTCCAAAGAATAGCAAGGAGAGATAAGGAAGCCTTCCTCAGTGATCAGTGCAAAGAAATAGAGGAAAACAATAGAATGGGAAAGACTAGAGATCTCTTCAAGAAAATTAGAGATACCAAGGGAAATTTTCATGCAAAGATGGTCACAATAAAGGACAGAAATGGTATGGACCTAACAGAAGCAGAAGGTATTAAGAAGAGGTGGCAAGAATACACAGAAGAACTGTACAAAAAAGATCTTAATGACCCAGATAACCATGATGGTGTGATCACTCACCTAGAGCCAGACATCCTGGAATGTGAAGTCAAGTGGGCCTTAGGAAGCATCACTACGAACAAAGCTAGTAGAGATGATGGAATTCCAGTTGAGCTATTTCAAATCCTAGAAGATAAACCTAGACAGCATATTAAAAAACAAAGACATTACTTTGCTGTCAGGGGTCCATCTAGTCAAGGCTATGGTTTTTCCAGTAGTCATGTATGGATGTGAGAGTTGGACCATAAAGAAAGCTGAGTGCCAAAGAACTGATGCTTTTGAACTGTGGTATTGGAGAAGACTCTTGAGAGTCCCTTGGACAGCAAGGAGATCCAGCCAGTCCCTCCTAAAGGAAATCGGTCCTGAATATTCACTGGAAGGACTGATGCTGAAGCTGAAGCTCCAATACTTTGGCCACCTGATGTGAAGAACTGACTCACTGGAAAAGACCCTGATGCTGTGAAAGATTGAAGGCGGGAGGAGAAGGGGATGACAGAGGGTGAGATAGTTGGATGGCATCACCGATTCGATGAACATGAGTTTGAGCAAGCTCTGGGAGTCAGTGATGGACAGGAAAACCTGGGATGCTGCAGTCCATGGAGGTCACAAAGAGTCAGACACAACTGAATGACTGAACTGAACTGAAAGAACCCACCTGCCAATGCAGGAGACATAAGAGATGCGAGTTTGATCCCTGGGTCAGGAAGATCCTCTGGAGGAGGGTATGGCAACCCACTGTAGTATTCCTGCCTGGAGAATTCCATGAACAGAAGAGCCTGGCGGGCTACAGTCCATAGGATTGCAAAGAGTCAGACGCAACTGAAGTGACTTAGTGCACATGATTAGTGTGTAAGAAATTGACATATTATTACAACTAATTTTAAGGAAATTTGAGACCTATATAGAAGTATGACTTCCTGATTAATTTTACTCATACTGATCAACATGCATTTGATCCAAGGCTTTTTTATTCTCTCTGCTTTTCTGTTAACAATGTACTGGAGGCGTAGAAAAGTCAGTTTGCGTACTTTCAGCTCCCTCTCGATCCAATTCAGGCTGCAATTTCCTAATTGGATTTGAAGAGTTATGGGATCTTAAATCACCAGCATTTAGTACAGACCAGTCATTACAGCTTTGTTAGTATCCTTGTGCCTTAGAGAAAGCTTCTCTGTTCCTTTTCATGATGGAAACTTGCCTGCCCTCTGAGGACATCGCATCCCTCCAGATCCCTCCAGCTCTCTCTGCTCCTTAAGTTGGAGGAGGGCTCACTGCCTGCCCCACCCAGCATCCTCATCCATCCATGCCGTATTTTGGCAGCCTTTGACCACCTGTCTCAGCTTTAGGCAGATTTAGAGCTCAGCTTCTGCAAAGGTTCTAAATATAATACAGTAATAATATCTACCATATACTAAATATGTGCCGGGCTAATTGCATCCAGTGTATTATGTTAAAGCTTCAGGACTCCACAGGTGGATATGCTTATTATCTTTATTTCATAGAGGAACAAACTGAGAGAGATTAAGCTACAGCTCAAGGCCTCTTGGCTGGTAAATGCCCAAATCAAGTTTTTTAATATTCCATATGATCCCAAAGCCCATTATCTTCTATTAAAAATGTTATACTTTAAAATTAAAGTTTGTTTTTATTGAAGTAAAATAGGACATAAGTTAAAAGCCAAATAAGACCAAAGACTCACAAACAACAAAACAGCAATTCCCTGCTCGCCTCTCTTCATGCCCTTGTTGTACTTCCCTTTGGCCAACACTCTCAACCCTTATTAGTCTCCGTGGGACTTAACCTCACACTGCTAAGTAATATGCTTCCAGCACTGTTTCTTTTAAATTTTAATCTAAAATTAGTTAGAAATTGCACGAGGAATACATATATTTGCATTCCTATTTAAAATATTCAAAGAGAATTGAAGTGCATTTACTAGGAAGTTCTCTTTTCTTCCTCCCAACCGTACATCCCAACTCATTTCTTCTTTTAACAATGAAGAACCTCAAACACAAACAAATGTAGAGAGAACACTACACTGAACCCTGCACCCACCACCCCGTGATCCTTGATCGTGTCCTGGCTTTCAGCTGTGACAAGTACTCCTGGGCGCACTTTGTGCATTTCTTACTCCAGATCTGAAACCAAGCATTTCTCCGAGAAACTCCCTTCCTGGGAGGATCCTGTGGACAGAGGAGCCTGGTGGGCAACA
Organism: Bos mutus; assembly: GCF_027580195.1. Taxonomy (NCBI): domain Eukaryota; kingdom Metazoa; phylum Chordata; class Mammalia; order Artiodactyla; family Bovidae; genus Bos; species Bos mutus. The sequence goes on along the minus strand of NC_091630.1, from coordinate 5,412,406 downwards.
GTCCATGAGGTCACAAAGAGTCAGACATGCCTGAGCGTCTGAGCACCCTGTACTGTATTTAGAGACTGAGCAATATCTATTGACCTCTTTTTCCATAGATGAGGGTTTTATTGATGGACATCATTCCGTGTCCATCAATAACTATACCATGATTTAGGTTAAATCAACATTCACTGATTGCATAGATGTTGGGATTATGTTTCTATTCTTGCACAACTTTTTGCCTTCCTCTGGGCTTCCTGAGTAGCTCGGTCAGTAAAGCATCTGCCTGCAATGCAGGAGACCAGGGTTCAATTCCTGGGTCGGGAAGACCCCCTGGAAAAGGAAATGGCAACTCACTCCAGTATCCTTGCCTGGAGAATCCCATAGACAGAGGAGCTAGGCAGGCTATGGTTCATTGGATCACAAGAGTCAGACATGACTTAGCTCTTTTTTTCTTTTTTATGTAATTCTTTTTCCCTTTTTAATTCTTTAGCTTTCTATGTACCTTATTGTATATGCTTATTCTCAAGTCCCTCAGCTATTTTTTTAAATGAGATTTTCCTCAAAAGTACATCAGAAAATCTATCATTTTCGCTTTTTGGGTTGTTTTCTCCTGGACATTTCTTTCATTCTGTTACAACTTACTCTGGTTGCTTACATGGCCTCCCGTGAAGTGTTTGCCCTGGAACTGTCTTTCTCTCACTGAGGGATCCTCTTTGACATTCTTCTGTGTGAGACTTCATTTCCTCTTGGATCTCACGTCTTCCTCTTGTTGGTTTATTCCATTATTTTGAAGGAGAACGTCCTTCAGAAACTCCTGAGAAAATTCCACAACTAGAGTTTCAAATACTTTAGTAACCTTTCAAAGAACTTCAATGTTCAGAAAGGTCTATTTATTCTACCATTGCCCTAGATTAGTGGCTTGGTTGGGTTTGGAATACTAGACTGAAATTGCTTTTCACAAAGAATTTTATGATGTCCCTCTTTCTTTCTTTCTTTTTTTTTAAGTGTCTAGTGTTGCCTTATAAATACAATGTTATCCTTAATAGGGGATCTGTTTATTCTCTGAACGTTTTGGGGTCTTCTCTTTATTTCAAGAGTTGTAACATTTCATAATGATGACCCCTGGGTGCATCATTTTCCTGTTGTTGTTCATTGTATGGGGTACTTGGTGGTTCCTTTAATCTAGATTTCAAGTCCTTCGGGTTTGCAAAATAGTTAGATTTATGGCTTTTATAATTTCTTCTCATCTGCCTTCATTCATTTTTTGGGAACTTCAATTATTAGGTATTTGCCCTGTCAATCAAATTTCTTTATCTTTAACCCCTTTGATGAATATTTTTTCTCTATAATATTTTATTGCATTTTATTTTCCAAAACCTTCTACTTGTTGTGTTCCTTTATTAAAAAATAAAATAAAAACCTGTTTTTCCTTGATTCAAAATCCAGTATCTCTCTAAAGATATGAAGAGTATATAATTTACATGGTTTTTGTATATAAATCCAAGGGTATATGTCTGCCGAATAAAGTACAAGCCAATTCAAGTATTAACAATTGTTTAGAAAATATTATCAAGTGTTTTTGAGTTGGGGAAACAGAACTCTTCCAAAGCTAACAGAATTGGTTAGCTCATACAAGAAAGCCTTTGCTATCCATAAAAGAAGGCTTCTTGTTTCAGTAAGTTGTGCTTACAAGAGCAATTATAAAAATGCAATGTCAACACCCATTACGTATTCCGCTTTGAAGGGATGTTGTTGATGCAGCGCACAGGGCTGTGACCCGTGGGTTCCTTGTCTGCTCATCCAGGACAGTGAAAGCCTGCAGTGAAGCAGTGTGTATTGTGACCGACAGGCTTTAATCCGAGATTTGTGCTGCTAGCTCTCTGTAAATTTCCCCTCGGGCTCACATCAAAGGGGAAGTTGTGACTATGATCATTTAAAACTATTAGTTTGTATTTCACAAATATCAATAATAGAATATACCCTGTGCCATTCTATGATTTCTTTTTTCTTTTAAACTTCTTTGGCTTTTGGGACTTCCCTGGTGGTCCTGTGGTTAAGAATCTGCCTTGCAATGCAGGGGACCTGGATTCCATCTCGGGTCTCAGAATTTAGATCCCACGTGACTTGGAGCAACTAAGCTGGTGAGAAGCAACTACCGAGCCCATGTGTCGTGGAGCTTGCTTGACACGAATAGAGAGTCCGTGGGCCGCAGTGGAACATACCGGGTGGCGCTGCAAGGATCTCACACGCCACAGTGAAGACCCAACTCAGCCAAGTAAATAAAATAGATAATTTAAAAAATTCTCTTCTTTTTGTCTCCTAGGAAATCTGGATGCTCCATTTACTCAGAGAACCTCTCTTAGGTCCACAATATACTTATATTGCAAGTCTAGCAGTGTTAAACATGCCCATTTAAACACTTCCACAAAATGTAGTTAAATGAATCATTCTATTGGTATATCAATAAAGTGAAAGTTCACTGGGAACGGCCATTGTTCAACAGCCTTGTTGATACTCTGGATTTTCTCAGCTTCCTTTTCCAACATGTAAATCTTGATCCTCAGATAATTTTTTACATGAGCAAAAACTTTATTATGCTTACTTTTTCTCCATTTAGGTGAGAAGCTTCTGAACACATCAGACTTGACTTTAAAAAAAAATAAAATAAAATTGCTATTTCCTACTAAACACTAAACTTAATTGGTAATTTTCTTTGCCCCTTTTGCACACTCTAAAGACTTCTTCCTCTTCTTTTTATACATTTTCCTTAACTTCTGAGTCCCTAATCTTCTATGCAAAAGAACTGATTTCTATATAGCAATACCAGTATTCTACCAGTATTCCTCAGCCTAATGCTGGAATAGCAACCATCAGAAGTAAGAAGAGTTTAGACAGCTGGAGTTCTTGCTCTCTCTTTCTTTCTGTGTGTGTCTGTTTGTGCATGTGTGTGTACTGGTAATGAGTGCATAGCTGGAGAGCCCTGCTTATCTCTTAAGTCACTTGCTTGAGATTCAGTGACTTAGCTCAGCTGGTAGAGAATCTGTGTGCAATGCAGGAGACTCCGTTTCAATCCCTGGGTCGGGAAGATCCTCTGGAGAAGGGATAGTCTACCCACTTCAGTATTCTTGGGCTTCCCTTGTGTCTCAGCAGGTAAAGGATCTGCCTGCATTGAGGGAGACCTGGGTTCGATCCCTGGGTTGGGAAGATCCCCTGGAGAAGGGAATGGCTACCCACTCCAGTATTCTGGCCTGGAGAATTCCATGGACTGTATAGTCCATGGGGTCGCAAAGAGTCGGACACGACTGAGCAACTTTCACCTTCACATGGTATCCAGAGATGGAATTTTGCTTCTGAGTAGATCAATACTGCCCATGGCTGTTTCTATAGTTTTTAAAGAGGCCTCAGAGAAATCTGAGTTTGAATCTCAACATTGCCACTTAATAACTGTGTGTGTTATTTACTTACATATAAAATAGAGATATATTTACTCTCATCATAAAAGGGATATAAGGACTAAAGAAGGTCATGCCTGCAGTGTCCAGAACAGCAACTGGAATGCTAATAAACCCCCAACATTTTTTTTATTGGAATATGATTGCTTTACAATGTTGTGTTAGTTTCTGTTGTACAGTGGTGTGAATCGACCATATGTACACATACATCCCCTCCCTCTTGTTCCTCCCTCCCGTAACCCACCCCCATCACATACATCTAGGGCATCACAGAGCACCGGGCTGAACTCCCTCTGCTCCATAGCAGGTTCCCACTAGCCGTCTATGTTACACAGTAAGTATATATGCCAACTCCATTCTCCCAACTTCATCCCGCCCTCCCTTTCCTCCACTGTGTTCACATGTCCCCATGAAGAAAGTCAGAAAGAGAAAAAAATACTGTGTATTAACACACACATATGGAATCCAGAAAGATGGTACAGACGAACCTATTTCCAGGGCAGGAATAGAGGCCCATACAAGGAGAATGAACTCCCAACAATGGATTAAAGAAACTGTAAGCTTTTTTCTAGCCTGTTTTTAATCGGTATAAAGCAATATTGAGAAAAGGTATACTTCATCCAACTCTTTTTAGTGAATTTTTTGTAATTAGGCAGGAAATTACTTGAATTGCCAAAGACTACTATCTTCAAATAATCTCTTCTTATGGAAAGCAGGTAGGGAATCCAAAAAGAGAAATGGAGAAAATTTTCATCTGAGGAATACTGCCTCTTGAACATGCCAGTCTTGTTTCTTTTTCTTCGGCTGTTCCTCCTCCTGAAAGGATCTTTATAGGAATGATGTTTACAGGACTAACTGCTCTTGTTCAGATCTTAGATTAAATTTAAATTTCTCAGAAATAGTTCCTGACCAATCAACTCAAAGCACACCTTATCACGGTCTGGGTCTTGTTTGTTTCGCATCAATTTACTGCCCTCTCCTGCAATGAACGCTGGCACTTTGTCCATCTAGGTCACTAAGTCCATGGGTCACTGAATCCACATGCATTTAGTACACAGCAGGCTATAAAAAATACTTGTTGAATAAGTGTTTAAATGAGTAGACCATATTTCAACTTTAAGAATGAAAAGAATAATGATGAAATAAAATTCATGTTTTATGGAAGACAAGAAAATCTAAAATAAAAATTTTCCATCTTTTGGGGGCTCATCCCTCCCCTTTTAGTGTGTACTGTATATCTGCATTGATCAGACATCCTGAAGAGACATTTCTTCTCAGTCTGATGAGGGGTCATGCTGACTTTATACATGCAGGGCTGGATTGTGTTAACTGTCAGAATTTCATTTCATGTATGATTCTGTCTCAGAAACAGATGTAATTGTGCTCCACCTCTAACAGATAGAAGAGTCCTCAGAGTTTTCTGAAGGATTGTCTCCTGGGTTATAATCCTCAGTTAGGCATGGATAAAATCTTCTATTTCTTTTTTAGGTTGATTATTAATTAATCTTTCATCAACAATAGGAAGTCAGTCACTGACTTACTGCTAGTAATTCACTACTCTCTGTGTATAGAGAAACTACTTAGTGATGGTGTGGAGCAGATACTCGATAAATATTTGTTGAATAAATCAAAAAGCAAGGAGTCAATTTAGTCTGTAGTTGATGATGGAACTATAGTCACCGAGAATGTGTTTCAAAAGTAAAGTATCAGTTGTTGGCCCCGCGATGAGTGAGACGCGGTGAATAGAGGATGCCAGGGTCTTTCACACCCAAGCAGTCTGTCTTCACATTTTGCTCCAACGCTGTCCAGGCACCTCCCTGCTGTGGGCCTCAATTTCTTTTAGCAGTACCTGCGTTCTGTTCCTTGAAAGTTTCTGCCCCTCTAAGCTCCCAACAATCAGATCTCATATACTTTATGCTCTTTCAAAGAGCCTTGTTCAACTGATTGTGCTTTCCACAGCTTTCCTCCTCTTGACTTCTCATGCAATCAAATTAATAAATTAAGTCAGAATGTATTTTAATAACGCTGTCCTTTGTCCATTGTTCAGTAGTGAATGGTTGACTGGCTCAAGCACCATCAGCAGAAAGAAAGATAGTTTAGTAAACAGTTCAAGAATGAGCCAGGATCCATCAAAAGGCTGAACGAGGGGTGTGTTTTGGGCCTGTGTCCATTGAGGCAGAAATTCCATTTTGCCACCACCCCTCCCCATCCATTGTCCAAATGATGCACTCTCGTTGACTAAGTGGGCCTAAGCGGCCCCAGTTGGGCCTTTGAAATTCCCATGGAGATTTGTAAATTCTATCTATTCTGGGAGCAGCCAGCCATAGCTAATGGCAAGCCTATGATGTTAGTGGGAAAAAACTTTGGTGTTTTATATTGACTTGATTGAAAAACTAGGTAAATAGGAAATTGTTACACATTTTTTTTATTGTTTCATAATAATTAACCTGCTATTTAATGAGTAGTTGATATGCATCAAGAATTTTTATAACTGCTTTCATGTGCTTTCTTATTTTATCTGCTTTTTACAGGAAAGGTTTCCAGAAGGCCAGAGATCTTAGGTAGTTTTGCCAAAGGTCATTCAGGTAACAGAAAGCAGAACCAGAAATCTGATCCCAGCTAGTCTGATCCTTATTCATTCAGAACACTTAATCCCTGACCCACTCTTGTTCTGGCAAGAGTGTGAATGAGCAGTGATTACATGCTGATCTAAAACACAATAGCAATTGTCTCCAATGAATTTACATGTAAAATTCAGAAACACCCCTTTCCTTTTACTGCGGATAATCCTCTAGATAAACACAACTCAAAGTTTATTAAAATAATTTCAAACTGTTTAATTATAATAAGAAATGGTATATCTCATTAAGTATTATTCAATGATGAAGGACTGTTTTGTCGATTGTTCTCTCTGAAAGGCTTTCGTTTTATTTTTCTGTGTGGACTTATCCCATATGTTACCACTAGATGGTGCATGGGTTATGCAAACACCTCAAATCTCTTAGGAGAAATTAGCCCTTAACAAAAAGAAAAAAAAAATCAGCAGTTAGATGTCGAATTTGGATTAAGTTGAAGATAGCAATACCCTACCTAATGGCTTTCTACAGTGGGACCCTGGGTCTCTAGTTCCATCCTTTTTCCTTTCAGAATAGACATTAGCATCTATTTCATGTGAGATAAAGAAGATTTGAATAACAGTCAAATGCTCTCGGAGAGTTTTTCTCAGAAAACTAATGCCCATAATTGCAGCCAGGGTTGGCATTTTGAAAAAGAAGAACAAATTCCAAGACACCAAACAGCGGCTTCCTCTAATTTTATGTGTTCTGGAACCTAGTAAAATCTGCAGTTATTTCCTCCTAATTTTCTTCAATTAGTCTATAATAAAAATGGTCATGAATAGCCAGTTACCACTTTTTAGCAATCATCTGTGATCAACAAAAATTCTGATAATCTACAATTCAGGGTAGTTTAATGAGTAAGACTGAAAATTCTTGGAAAGCTCATGAGAAGGATTTTGAAAACTCACAAGAAGTCACTTATTTATTACTTTTTAAAAAATATTCCTCTACCAAGTGAAAACATGGATCACCGCTTCCCTTTGCAGACAGCTCTATGACATTAAAGACGAGAACGGCGTGGGTGCTTATACCCACCAACACGTGCACACAGATCCCCTCTGCTGTCTGTTTTTAACATAGAGTTCTGTTCTGTTTCCATAGTTAAGGATACAGTATATTTGCTGAAGGAATAAGGCGAACAAAACCTCATTTTTCACCACATCAGGTGTGGTGGTGGTTGGAATGAGGTTTTAGTCACTCAGTCATGCCCGCCTGTTTGTGACCCCATGGACTGTAGCCTGTAACCCACCCGGCTCCTCTGTTCCTGCCGTAATTCCTTCAGTTTTTCACAAGGCCTGCAGACTCGTGAGGGAAATGACGGTGATGGGATAAGAGGTATTAATGTACACTTAATGCGGAGATGGTTCCTCTAAGTTTTTCCCTCACGTAAATATATTTGATCAGCTCTTAGCGGGTAAATTTTAAAAATACCCAGTTGTCATTTTTTACTCCGGACAAGGTCCAGGCTTTGGGCTTACAAACATAATTGGAAATGAGCCAGTCCCAAACACCTGATGAAATGCGGTGCACACAACCATTCTTGCCATCACGATGCTTATTTGCACACTTAGATGAAACCTGTTGACCCAACTGCTCCCCCTTTGGTGGAATTCAGTCCTAACAGGGCCAGAGCGCTTGGTTTGCTCATATCTTCACTTGGACTGCTATTCTCAGTCCTGAGTTGGAAGGGGACGCCGGTGCCGTGTGAGTGAAAAACGGCATGATCGCTGTGAGCAGGGCGTTTGCTTTCTCTCTGTGAGCTCAGTTGCTTCAGTCAGGTCTGACTCTTTGCGACCCTATGGACAATAGCCCTCTGCTCCTCTGTCCATGGGATTCTCCGGGCAAGAATACTGGAGTGGTGGCCATTCCCTCCTCCAGAGGATCTTCCCGACCCAGGGATGGAACCCGAGTCACCTGGACTGCAGTTGGATTCTTTACCTCTGAGCCACCAGGGAAGCCCTTTTCTTCCTCTATTGGGGTATTGATGTGTAAGTTCCTCTCTAAGGATGCATCAATCTTTTTTTTTTTTTTTAATAATCTGTGAAAGCAAATTTGGCTTCATGTTAATTGCATTCACTGTGCTGAATTTTAGCAGCAATTGCTTTAAGTTACTTTTAAATTTTAAAGCATTCATCACTTTATTGAATGTTGGTCATTTGTCCTTATGATTATCAGGCAGCTGCCAAGGGTATCCAGGCACTCAGCGGGCATCTGGGGTGCCTTAAAAACCAGCTTTCTAAGAATACACACTAGGAGAGAACTATGACACGTGGTGGATGGGGAGAAAAGGGATAGGAGATCAAAAGGCATCTGTGTTTCTTCTCTCTGAAGACTTCTGACGTCCACGTCATCTTCATTCTGCACTCAGTGTCTCTGAAGATCTGCTAGAGCCACCCCTATCTTTAGTCATCAGTCTCACCTCAGCCCGCTTGTAAATGGGTCAGGATGTGCTCCAGGCCCAGGCGATGCTGGGTGATCTGTTTGGTACAGAGCGTAGAAAGGATTCAGTACACGTTTTCAGGATGTACTACTGAATGCATAAATAGTTACTCATTTACCTGAAAAGAATTTTACTCCTATAACCAATCCTTAATTGGAAATATAAAGAACATTTGATTACAGTATCATCGGTCAATTTATATCAGAATATGATGCTTCATTTTCAACAAAAGTGAAAATAATAAGGTTCTGTGTGTCTCTTTAAAACTTGGATATAATTAAACATACAGGAAAAACAAAAGTGAATGTATGGTTTCAGAGTCGGGAGTAGTTTGGCATCAGATCCCTGTGTTGTAGATGGAAGATCAGAAAAAAGAGATTCCAAATGCCGTATATCTCAAATCTTCAAAGGACTAAGATTAACCTTAAAATGAAAACTAGTGTTTCAAGAGCCTGTCATCCAGCGTAATCTGCTTGTGTTGGAAATGACCTCTTTTTCATGGAAAAGCATGTGCTGGATTCCATGACCTGAGGGAAATGGCAGGATTTTCTTTTACTTAGAGTCTCTCCAGTTCCAGGGGGTCTTCCCAACCTAGGGATTGAACCCGCATCCGCAGGCGGGTTCTTTACCACTGAGCCATCTGGGACGTCGCTACTAACAGTCTCTTTTGGAACCACATGCTGTGACGTAAGTGGCCATTCATCAAGTGGCCACTTAGGGCCTCCAAAGTGCAAAGGACTGGGCTCTGCCGTGCTGGTAATCAGCCAGGTGACAGGCTATGAATTGATTACAGTTAATAAAAACCATGACAATTCAAAATTATTTCAATAAGGAAAATGTCATGATAGTAAGACAGCAAAAAAAAAAGCAGTGGCTAATCAAGGAAACACCCAGCAAAGAAATCCTTAAGAAAAGCCTCCAGTTACCAAGTGTGGGAAGATAATCTCTAAAGGACTAAGGGCACTCCTATGGGTGTTTTGTGAACTGTTTCTTAATGCTACTGCTACTGCTAAGTCGCTTCAGTCGTGTCTGACTCTGTGCGACCCCATAGACGGCAGCCCACAAGGCTCCCCTGTCCCTGGGATTCTCCAGGCAAGAACACTGGAGTGGGTTGCCATTGCCTTCTCCAATGCAGGAAAGTGAAAAGTGAAAGTAAAGTCACTCAGTCGTGTCTGACTCTTAGCGACCCCATGGACTGCAGCCTACCAGGCTCCTCTGTCCATGGGATTTTTCCAGACAAGAGTACTGGACTGCTCCTTAGGGAGTGCTAATATCGGATCACTTCCCCCCACCTATCTCCTTGCCCATTATGGCATATTCTTATCTGGGGGGAAGTGGACAGCCCCCAGCTGGACACCAGCTTAGGTGAGACAGCTGGCTGTCTTGCTTACTGGGTTAAAGGCACGATGTGCAGCTGTGGAATCTTTGAGCATAGAGATGGTATATTGGTGGAATAAGTTCATTGGCTACCTTACTTCTAAGGTCTGGATAATGCTTTTTTAATTTCTACCGCATATTTCATTGACTTCCCAGGTAAAAAGTGTGAGTTGAGGCTGTAGACAAATTATGTTGGCTGCCTCAGCACTGAACAAAGGATGCTGGGGCCACTGAACCTCAGTCACTGAAGCCCCCAGGCCCCGTGGTGTGCCCCTGAGGGGATCCAGGATGTAGAAAAGAGGATACTGGCCCTAGAGAGTTAAGGTGCCTATCGAAGAAATGATTTCAGTGACTCCAGTCTTCTGCATCTTCCCTGATAGAGAAAAGTACTAAATTCCTAAACTTGAGATGTCTGGTTTTCTTTAAATAACAACAATCTTTTGAAGTTTCAATAGCTTGTTTTGTGTGTGTGTGTGTGTGTGTGAAAACTCCTATACATCCTGGCTGCTTCCTTTTCTCTTTGGAACAATCCCTCAGAGCCATTTGAGAGGCTGTCCCTAGTCCCCGCGCGCTCAGTCATGTCTGACTGTTTTGCAACCCCATGGACTGTAGCCCGACAGGCTCTTCTGTCCGTGTGGTTTCCCCAGGCAAGAATCCTGGAGCGCGTTGCCATTTCCTCTTCCAGGGAATGCTTCTGACTCTTGCACTCCTGCACTGGAAGGTCGATTCTTTACCACTGTACCACCAGGGAAACCCCGAGAGGCTGACTCCCAGGCTGAAGTCCTCAGTTTGTCTGCCAAATAAAACATAATCCCCAACTTTTAGATTGTGTGTTTTTGTCAGTCAATAAGACCCACAGAGGAGATACTTCACACAACCTAAGCTGACGAGGGGTTTCGGACTTAGCATCCCCAACTCGAAATTTTCAAAAACAGTATTACTTATCTTTAATAGAATTTTGATCCTTCAAGTTAAAAAAAAACAGAGTGTAGCAATGAAATGCATAACAACCAAATATTCCAGGAGGAATGCAACATTTACAATTCCTATTTTCATTTCACTGATGTGACTTTTAAACACAGGAATTTATTTTGTAAGATGACCAACACCTTGAATATATTGATTGCATACTTTTCATTCTTTGAATCTTTTCTTCTCAATTTTTGGCAGTGAATACAAATATTTCCTGCATTTTTTTCTAATTAGAATAAACACACTTTAAGTGGATTGTATTTAAAACATGTTTCCTTGGTAAATATCATAGATGCCCTCAGCACTATAGTTTCTGGAGATAATTGATAGCATTGCCATTGTCATAAAAAAGTAAGCTTGTTGCCCCATAACAGTACTGTACAAACCATGTGAAACAATTGTTTTTTCTCCTTTCAGAAATTCTTTTTCTAAGAAATTTGCCGTCCATGGGGGAGTGGGTGGAGTTACTTTCCTTAATCGTCAATAGCAAGAAGATTATATTCATATAAGTGTAATGCTTGGTAATGTATGTGTTATTAATTGTTTTAGATTATATTTGTTTGGTAATTTCACTTAGGTCTCCAGAGCATTTTAAAAATTTGTTATCTAATTTAGCCCTCAAAATATATTATTCCCTCTTTTTCACATAAGTAAACTGAAGCTTGGAGAAGTGAAGGAAATTTGCTTAAGATATACAGATGGCACCCGGGTTCGATCCCTGGGTCGGGAAGATGCCCTGGAGAAGGAAATGGCAACCCTCTCCAGTATTCTTGCCTGGAGAATCCGATGGACAGAGGAGCCTGACAGGTAATAGTCCATGGGGTCGCAAAGAGTCAGTCCCGGCTGAGTGACTAACACACACACACACACACACACAGATGGCAGGCAGCAGAGCCAATGCAGAAGAATTTTGTCCACATCACCAATACGTGCAGTGCGGGGTTTGCAGAATGAATATAAGACGTGGTTTCTGATTTTAAGAAACTTACAGGTTAGTTGGGAAAAAGATTGATGCCGTGAAAACAACTTGCACAGATGGCAGATGAAGCACAGTCCTGGGACCAGAGAGCCCTTGCAGCTCACAGGAACGTGCTTCTCTGAGTTGAATTAAGTCACGTGTAAAGGATAAGGCAGCAAAGCTTTCAGCTGATGAAGGTGCTGTCACAGGTACTTGTTGTCTAAGGATTGCAGAGACAACTTGAGATAATCAAGGCTAGATTTACCTGCATGTAAACGACCTGGGTTCGATCCCTGGGTTGGGAAGATCCCCTGGAGAAGGGGAAGGCTGCCCACTCCAGTGTTCTGGCCTGGAGAATTCCATCCCTGGGTTGGGAAGATCCCCTGGAGAAGGGGAAGGCTGCCCACTCCAGTGTTCTGGCCTGGAGAATTCCATCCCTGGGTTGGGAAGATCCCCTGGAGAAGGGGAAGGCTGCCCACTCCAGTGTTCTGGCCTGGAGAATTCCATCCCTGGGTTGGGAAGATCCCCTGGAGAAGGGGAAGGCTGCCCACTCCAGTGTTCTGGCCTGGAGAATTCCATGGGCTGTGTAGTCCAGGGGTCACAAAGAGTCGGACATGACTGACCGACTTTCACTTTCACTTTCTCTCAAACGCTTGTCAAGCGCATAATCATGTCTTCCCAACAACCACGCAGCACACGAGACAGCCGCAAGAGAAGCCAGCTGTGCCCTTCAGAAACCCATTTTTCATCCCAGGCCTGCGGCAGGAGCAGGAGCAGGAGGCACTCCAGTCACGTTGGTTGAACATGCTGCTCTAAGGGACCTCAGGCTCTGTCCTCTGTGAAACCAATTAGCGGTTAATATTCAGCTGGGCTGTTAACTGGAGCACAAAAGCGGGACGAGATTTGCAATCTGTTAATGTTTCCTTAAAACCTTGTTAAGTAAAAGCTAAATCCATCATTAATGGGAGCAATATAAATTAGGTGCTGTCATTAGCCATCCAAATGTGTGTGTACCTTTGCAAAAGGTTATCTTCAATGTCTTTTCTAAAAAATGAATGTATCTGTGGGTTTTGGATAATCATAGTCACAGGGAAAAATTACAAACTGCAGAAGTATTGTTGCTTAGCCCAACAGAAGTGAAAAGGTGATGTCTGCCCAGGCCTTGTGCATGAGAAAGGGAATGAATACTAGATAAGACATCCATGTATCTAACAAGCTAGATTTAACACACACTACCATGTTTTCTTCAAATTGGTATGTTTTTAAAATGAAATAAAGTGTTTAATGTAGCTTAAAAAAAAAAAAAGAAGAAAAAAAAATTGAATGTAGTCCAAATGTACCACCACATAATTATAGAATACTGTGGGGTATTGGGGCTTCCCAGGTGGCTCTAGTGGTAAAGGCCCTGCCTGCCAATGCAGGAGACCTAAGAGCCTCAGATTCGATTCCTGGGTCAGGAAGATCCTCTGGAGGAGGAAATGGCTACCCACTCCAGCATTCTTGCCTGGAAAATCCCATGGACAGAGGAGCCTGGTGGGCTACAGTCCATAGGGTTGCAAAAGAGCTGGACACGACTGAACACACGTACTGCAAATATAAGTGGACACACACGAGTATTAAAAAACCGTGCTAGCTCTTACGGAGCTGGTGCTTGTGATAATCAGAGAATGCAGACCCTCCATCACTGTCTCCAGGGCCTTTCATGCTTCAGTATAGCCCTTGTCCTGGTGGATGCTGATGCTGCTGACTTGATTTGTCCCACTCCTCCGGCTTGGAGCTTTCTTGGGACAAGTACTTACCTTTTCCTCCCTGGCAATTGCCACATCATCTGGAGGACAATAGATACTGAATCAGTATCTGTGAAAGTCATGCCTTAGGTCTAATTTTTCTCTGTTCATTATTTCATATTGATCATCAGCTAATCAAAGAGTCAAACCTGAATCTGTTTAGATCAGGATAATACCATCTCTCACCTGTGCTATTTCAGCAGCGTACCTTACTGTCTATCTTCGGCTTTCCCCACCCTCTCATCCGTTATCATTAGTTCAGCCCTCAGGTTGCTGTCAGCAGATGTCTATAAACAGCATCTGATTTTATTATTCTTCTGCTGCTTTCTCATGCCCCCTGGGGTGCATGTGTACCCTTTTGCATGAAATGCAAGGTCTTTCTGAGGAAACTCATCTTCCTTCAGTTTCTCGGCCCCTTTTCCCCTTTATTTTACATTCATTTTAATATAGGACCACCCGTGCTGCGTCCTCCCTTCTCCTAACATTGCCCCTGCCTGTAACACATCCTCCCTTCCCAGCCTCCGCCCCGGCCCGCTGGCTTCCCTGCTTAGCCCTGCTTAGCGTCTCTTCCTTATGCTCTGCCTTGCAGCCTAGTTCTCACCTATGTATGAAGCTCCCTTTGCTTCTCGCTCCTTCCCTCTGCTCCTCCCCACCCCGCCCCCATCTTCCCATTGCCTTGCCCAGGCCGACACTGGTCCTTAGGAAATCAAAGTTCTTGTACTGATATTGTGTTTTCATGTCTATCTTCCTTCAAAGCTGCAAGCTCCTTGAGATAGAGTGCTATTTGGCAGGTAACAGAAACTCGAGACATATTTGTTGAATAAATGAACGGATGAGTAAATGAATTTGATATACACAACTGTAAAAATGTCTTCATGAAGTCAGGAAAAACAAAAACCCTGTGATCTGGAGATTTATTGAAATGACTAATTCTCCATGCTGTGGTGATAAAGGCAGCAGTGAGAGGAATGAAAACTCACCCACTCAGGTCCCGCTCGTCTCAGGCGCGTAGACCAGCTGTCCTAATATGTTTCCTCTCCGCTTCTGGCTTTTTACAGACAGGACAACACCATTCAGAGGACATTTTCCATGACATTAACGAATATCATGAAAGCTGCTGTACAGCTGGTGCGAGGAGTGAAAATAAACTCAGTGATTTAATACAAACTGTCGCTTACTTTTTCCAGAAAAGAAGCATTGCACAGGTGTTCACCGAGAATGGTGCAGCCTGCTGGGGACGGGAGCTGCATCTGAGTTGCCTCAGCTTCCCCGAGAATGCCCACCATGCATGGGCATGCAGTAGGTGTTTGCTAAATGCACGAAGGAAGGACTCAGCGGACCCAAATATAAAACCGGGCTCTATGTTGTAGAGGCATTAGGTGAATGATTTAAAGAGTGATACACTGTCCTACTTTCTGGACTATGGTACCAAAGCGATCAGGATGCTGTCGAGAGATTTTTCACTCACATACATAAAATGTGGTCAATAAAAATGAAAAGGGAAGGTCTGTCAGTGCCAGAACCATGAGACAGGAAAATGAACCCAAGACTGCTGTTTCCTCTCTGGCCAAAGGTATTTTGCAATGAGGGTTCCTTGTGTGTTAGAAGCAGCCTGTTCCTGAATCATGTGTCTGCTGCTCTGCTGTGTCTTGTTAACTCTTCATAAAAAATGAAGCCTGGGACACAGGGCAGGAATCAGCGAGGCTTTCTAATGTGTTCCAGCGAGAGCCTATCTGTTTCCAGTCCCTAACGCGTGGATTTTTCTCTTTTTTTGCACCTAAATCTTTTTCTCGTCCAACTACCTATTTTTAATTTTGCTTGAAATCAGAATTGAAATTATTCAACAGATATTCAATGAACACCTACTCTGTGCCAGGTTCTGATCCAGGCCCCGGGGACACAGCAAGTTTCCCCTCTGTCCCTCATCTTGGGAGTCTGCAGTCTAGCCCTTCAAGACCAAAGATATACTATTAGTACATCACGTGCCTGGGGGAGTAAGAATTTTGGAGGAGCAGAAGGCAGAGGCCCTGAGACTGAAGGAAGAAGAGCTCTCTGAGATGAGGTCACAGGGCTTCTCTGGTGGCCCAGATGGTAAAGAATCTGACTGCAATGCAGGAGACCCAGGTTCAATCTCTGGGTCAGGAAGATCCCCCACTCCAGTATTCTTATCTGGAGATTTCCATGGACAGAGGAGCCTGGCAGGCTAAAGTCCATGGAGTTGCAAAAAGTTAGACACGACTGAGTGACTAACACTTCACTAGGAAAGGCATGTTCTAGGAGGTAACATTTTCCTTTGTTTTATCCCATTTTTCACTTCTGTCCACACGATTGCCATGAGCTCTAGCTGATATGAGCCTGATGTTGATAGCTATTTATTACTACCTCATAGACACCTGTAAAGGTCCCACTGAATCTCAGACTTCCTATTCTCCAAGTGCTGTGGGGAGCAGTGGGGTCCTAGAGAAGACGGAGCTCCCCTGTCTTGGTTGCATGTAAGACAAAGGACATACCACTCATTAAAGTGTTGAAGAATATCTCTATTTACCAAGCAGCTTGATGAGAAAGCACAGCTTAATGCATCCAAATTTAAAAAACCAACCCTCTAGGAAAGAATGAAAATGTCATCTCCTGACAATTTCCTTTTTTAATCAGTGCTTTCCTTTTCATGGAAGGACATAGAATTCCAGAAGCACAGTAGGAGTCCATTCTGGTATTTACCACTTTGAAAACAAGGGGCAGTGGTGGTGGGGGGTGTTGGTGGGGGAGACCTTGTCCACTAGAGAAGGGAGTTGTGCTCAGGAAAAAAATTTGGTTGATTCAAAGTAACTCCAACCTACTTGCCATATAACTCCACTTTGTTTCTGGGTTTGACTCTTTTGCAATTTCACTTGGGTAGTTAGTTATAGATTGAAGAAAATAAGATTAACCTTTATGATTTAAATGTCTCAATCTCTACGCCAACCATGATCTAGAGTTTGCAACATCCTAATGAGAAATAGTGGAACTTGCCAAGCAGAATGTCTGTGTTTAAACAGACTTTCTCCAGAAATTCTTCTGCCAATCAATTTCTGAAGCTAGGGTACTGCTCCAATTTGGAATTTACTTTCTTCTCAGTCCCTGTGTTCTACTATTATTGCTATGTAACAAAACACTCCAAAACACACAACTATTTCCTTATCTCTACTGTTTCTGGGGGACGGCTCTCTGTGAACAGGGGCCCTGCAGGAAGGTTCTGGCTCAGGGTGCTCAGGTGGCTGCCGACAGTGTCTGAATTGGAGAAGCAGGGGCAGGAGAAGCTGGGCTTCCTCACAGCGTGGCTGCTCTGGGGCAGTGGGCCTCTTGCAGGGGGGTTCAGGGTTTTGGCAGGAGTGTTCCAGCTCCCCAGGGAAAGCTGACCCAACCTCAGAAATCACCCAGCATCATCCTGCTTCATTCCAGGCCTCCGTATTGGTCACAACCCTGCTCACAATCAGGACTGAAGGGGGAGCTGCAGGTCCCTAGGGGAACATTTGGGACAGGACAGAATAATCTGCCACAGCCTACTGATAGCAGGCTGCAGAAGCAAACCTAGTTTTGGCGACAGGAGACTTCTGATGGAATGAAACTGTGGCCACCAGCATCTGTAGTGGGAAACTAGAAATAAGCAGTCAAGAGGGCCTGGACACCAGGTCAACGAAACGCTAAAGGGCGAAAGGTAAACCCTCTACTGCTTTTTTTCACATGGGGATAAAAATACCAGAGTTATTTTTAACAAAATAAAAATGTGATTTTTTTTTCCTTTTAGTACTGCCATGTTTTATTCTGTGATGAAACGTGATTCCACTCTTTCAAACGCTGACAGTAGATCTAAAAAAAAAAAAGTTGATTTTGATAAGTTTTATCCTCTGCCTGAAAGAAGAAAAAACTCAGACATCTTATCTCACAGTCACAAGAGGAATGTGAGAAAGCTGCATATATTATACAGTGCTGAAACTGGGGCTTGAATTCCTGGTTTATACTTCTTACTTTGTTATTTTAAAAACGGTTTGGTTCTAGTGGGGGCTGATTGGAAGTATAATGGAAGCCACATGTTCCTGAACTATAAATTAATATGAGCTAGTTTCCAGATGTGGGATTCTGCCAGCTGAGAAATGAATTGTGATTCAGAATTATTCATTTCTTTTTCCTCCTATGTAAACATTTTAGCCCTATTCATAATTGTATTCAAGATGACTTGGAACACACGACGTTGTGGTTTCAGATTTATCAACGGATGGCGATTAATCTACTCTTGACCTCGACTTCTGGGGAATTAGTATTTATTGTCTCTTTCATTCCGTTATGATTTTGAACATGCACTCTCATTCAGGGGTTCCCAGGAGAAAGCATGCTGCTGCTGCTGCTAAGTCACTTCAGTCGTGTCCGACTCTGTGTGACCCCATAGACGGCAGCCCACCAGGCTCCCCTGTCCCTGGGATTCTCCAGGCAAGAATACTGGAGAGGGTTGCCATTTCCTTCTCCAATGCATGAAAGTGAAAAGTGAAAGTGAAGTTGCTCAATCATGCCTGACTCTTAGCGACCCCATGGACTGCAGCCTAGCAGGCTCCTCCGTCCATGGGATTTTCCAGGCAAGAGTACTGGAGTGGGGTGCCATTGCCTTCTCCAAGGAGAAAGCATACTCACCCACAACTAATGATACTCTTGGATTCCTCTCAGGCCCCAGTGTATTTTCAAAGTTAGCCCAGTATTTACTTTCATCTTTTCAACCATCTTTCCAATATGGCTTTAAAATCTGTGTTGTGTGTGTGTGTGTGTATTTGAATGGAGGAGAATGTCTCCAAAGGGTGTGAAAACGTGTAGAAACAGTTGCCCCTCATTTCTCATTCTCCGTGCTGTACTTTCAGCAATTCTGCTCTGCATCTCTAGAAAGACATTTGGAGCAGGGCTAAGGAAAGGATGCACCCCAAATGAGGGAAGGAAGTTGGTTCTTCCCTGTGATAAACACCTTGGACTGGAAACTCTGCCTAGTGTGGTGTGATGGTGTTCAGAGCCTGTGCTCCTGCAGCAGATTACCCTGGCAGATCACCAACCCCCAGCAGACATCAGAGCCCATCACACTGAGACAGTGCGTCTGCGAACAGAACACTTCCATCCCCGCAACCTCTTATAAACAGAACACCTGGGCAGTTTGTTCTGCAGCGGTGCTGTCTTTGAAAGGGGCTGCCTGGAATTCCACTCCGAGAGCTTGACTCAGATGGCTCTTAGCACAGATGGCTTGTGGGATTTTTTTTTCCTGATGCCAATACAGTCAGACATTTTCTCAAAAAGAAAGTGAGAGTGTCACCAGCAGTCATTTCTTCATTGTACCTTATTTAAGCTAAGTTGTATGCAGCCCAGATAATTTTTTTTAGATGCGCCTTCGGTGACAGTTAGGGTGTCAAGGTAGGCTGGAAAGCAGCTTGTTTGTTTGTCACAAGGTAGGTAGATAAATGCAGCTTATACAACTCTTCAGTCATTATCAAGTTATTAGATTATTCCGGGTTAGATTGACATTCACAACTGTCTTTAAGTTGAACTGAAAGATCATATCTCATCAAGTACCGCCCACAATTCCAAAACCAGAAATTACTTGCAGGGGTCCACTTCCTACAAACACCTTCATCTTCATGTCTCCAGGAAAGAACCTGGCTTTCAGTAACTGTTACACAAACTTCAACTACACAAAAAAATTAGTCAGCTTGAAAAGAGCGGAAGAATGGCAAGTTTTATCTTCGGTGACCAGCCGGTGGGTGCTAACGCAGAAAGGCAGTGAACGGAGTTTGCAGAGAGGTAAGGGACAGACGGGAGGGTGAGTAATGGGAAGTGAGGCAAGGGATGTTTCTGTCTGACTTCAGAAGCTTCGGTCACAAAAGCATTCAGGATGTTTGCACATTTCCAAGGAGAACAAGCAAAATTAGAACACTTGGGTCAAAGAAGCATCAAAAATCTGATGACTCACTTTCTCTTTCATTTGAATCAAAGCTCTGAGCCCAAATATGTGGCCTCAATACATCTAAATATGGCACTGGGGAAAGAAAACAGTTTCTCTAAATAAAGTAACAAAAAGGTGAGTGGAAATTAGCAAGTTCTTAAAGATCTCTATGTCTAAGTAAACATCCTGTTAATTTAGTCATTTAGAGTAACTGTTCAGTCTAGGCTCAGGGATCAGACTGTGTGGTCAACACAGAGCCTGTCCCTTAGCGGTAGCTGTTTTTGGACAGCTTACTTAGCTTTTGTTCACTTCAATCTCTTCATCTGGAAAATGAGAATACTAGGAGTATCCATCTCCTGGGAAGTTACTCCTTGAGAGTAGATTAATTAAGTAATAGATACACAGCACTGAACAAAAGTCCAGGTGACTAGTCAGTAAATGCTGAGAGGAATGATGATGAGGGCATCCCTGGTGGCTCAGCTGGTAAAGAATCCACCTGCAACACAGGAGACCCCGGTTCGATTCCTGAGCCAGGAAGATCCCCTGGAGAAGTGATAGGCTACCTGATCCAGGATTTTTGGGCTTCCCTGGTGGCTCAGATGGTAAAGAATCCACCTGCGATGCAGGAGACCTGGATTTGATCCCTGCGTTGGGAAGATCCCCCAGAGAAAGGAAAGGCTACCCACGCCAGTATTCTTGCCTGGAGAATCCCATGGACAGAAGAGCCTGGTGGGCTGCAGTCCATGGGGTCACAGAGTTGGACATGACTGAGTGACTAAGCACAGCACAGCAAGGATGATGATGAGTATCTTTTGAAAAACTAATGCTCTTGGGATCCTAGGACCCAGAATCCTAAAAGATTCCAAATATTATGGGTAATGAAATATATAGGTTTACCTTTGATGTTTTTGTGACTTTAAAACAATAACAGGGTTTATCCAAGCTTGTTTTCCCTTTTAAATGAATTAGGTTATTGTATAACTAGATTAAAGTTAGTCAAAAGATTAACCATGTGTGAAAACCCCAGGCAATATTTCTCAAGGTCACAATCAGAAAATACCAGACTATAATCCTGCAAGCTTCCTGAACACGAATGAGGCATATTAAAGATCCACGAATGAAGTGAAGAATAGGATTAACCACTTCTGGTCTTGAAGACTTTCTGTCCTGGGTGGAGACCCAAGGACAAAGAAGCCAAATGCTTAGGTGTAATGCCTCATACCCTTAACTATCAAACAAGGGTGTGAGGACAGCCCATTTCCTCCTTGGACACAGTCTCCATGTGTTGCTTCCCCTTCACGCTCTTCAGCGCTCCTTAGCCAGGTTCTCATCACTGTGCGATCAGATTCTTGCCATCAGCTAACTGTTTACCCTTTGTGAGATGATTTGTTTCATTACCCAGAAATCCCAACTTAACTTTTGCTTTTAGTAGTGTGAGATAGTGAAAGTGAAAGTCTCTCAGTTGTGTCCAACTCTTTGTGACCCCATGGACTATAGAGTCCATGGAATTCTCCAGGCCAGAATACTGGAGTGGGTAGCCTTTCCCTTCTCCAGGGGATCTTCCCAACCGAGGGATCAAACCCAGGTCTCCATCATTACAGGTGGATTCTTTACCAGCTGAGCCACAAGGGAAGCCCTAAAATACTGGAGTGGGTAGGCTTTCCCTTCTCTAGGAGATCTTCCCTACCCAGGTCTCCCACATTGCAGGTAGATTCTTTACCAGAAGCTTCGTAAACAATTAGGAAAAGCTTTTGAAAAGCAAATCTTTCATCTCTCCTTCCAGTCTTTAAATTCCACTTCTCTTTATAGTCAGTAGAAAATGCAGTATGTGGTTATCAACATTGCAAAGGAATTTTCCTGTTTTCCTGGAGGCAATTCTATCTTGTTGCTTTTAACATCTAGTTACAGAATTATATATAATAAAAATGTGATAAGTAGATATAAATTCAAAGTAATTTAAATAAAAATTCCAACAAGAATATTGTGGAATTTGGCAGGCTAAGTATAAAGTTCATCTTGGAAAATAAAACACAAGAATGATTAAGATTTCTTTTTTTAAGTAAGAAGGAATTTTATTTTCCATAGTAAAGTGTACTCAAGTTATAGTAATTGAAACAGTCTGCTATTCATGGGAAAATGGAACAACAGATCTGCTACACCTCGTAGAGCGCTCAGGAACAGAACAACATACATGTTGTTGCTGTTCAGTTGCTAAGTCATGGCCAACTCTTTGTGACCCCATGGACTGCAGCACACCAGGCTTCCCTGTCCTTCACTATGTCCCAGAGTTTGCTCAAATTCATGTCCATTGAGTCAGTGATGCTATCTAACCATCTCATTCTCTGCCATCCCCTTCTCCTTTTGCCTTCAATCTTTCCCAGCATTGGGGTCTTTTCCAATGAGTTGGCTCTTCACATCAGGTGGCAGAAGTGTTGGAGCTTCAGCATCAGTCCATCTAATAAATATTCAGAGTTGATTTCCCTTAAGATTGACTGGTTTCATCTTGCAGTCCAAGGGACTCTCAAAAGTCTTCTCCAGCACTACAGTTCAAAAGCATCAGTTCTTTGGTCCTCAGCCTTCTTTATGGTCCAGCTCTCATAGTTGTCATGACTACAATATATGCATTGAAGTTTGCAAATGATAAAAGCAGCATTTGATACGAGAAGAAAGCATTAACTATTTAGTAAATGATTTTGTGCCAATGGCAATTCATTTGGGGGAAAAGGTAAATTATTTATATTATAATATACACAAAAAAGAACTCGGGGTAGATTAAACAATTAAATTTTAAAGCTGTTAAAAATTAGAAGAAAATAGGGGATAAGTTTATAAATCTGAGGTGGGCAAAGTCTTTGAGTCAATATGCTAAATGCAAATGCAATAAAGAAAAATATTCACAGTTTAACTCTGTACAAAGTTCCTGGACCATAGCAATGGTCAAGGAACTGAAACAGAGGAAATATTTGTAACAAATATTTAAAAACAAACAAAAATTGGAGATTGTTACAAGAAGATGTGGAAAAATGAAGCGCATGCAGATTAGTTAAGTAGTTTTTAGAGAAATTTGGCAGTTTTTTATTAAAATAATTATCTGTACTAGAAAAATATTCCCATGTATGTGCAAAGTGGTATTCAAGAGTATTTCTTTCAGCATTTATTTTTTCTGGGAAGAGTGAGAATTGCTAAGCACTTCGGAACTGATGATTAAATTATGGTACATTCATAACTATGAAGCAGCAGAAAGAATAAGGAAGACCTACACTTAGAGATAGGAAAATATTTTCAAGACATATTAACTTAAAACATATTGCTAAACCAAATGAACAGTATAATTTCATTTTTGTAATTTTCAAAACAAAATTTCACAAAACGAAACTGCATCACCTGTATATACGTCTTCTGTCTACCTAGAAAGTGGTCTGGGGTGATGCAAGCCAAATTGTCAGTGGTAGTTTTCCTGTAGTGGGTAAAGAAAAGGGAGGAAGATTAATGAAAGCCAAGGAGAATTGAGCTAATCTTTATTTTTACAATTAAAGTGTTTTCCAGTACAGCTTGTGAATTAACTTTTTGTGTGTGTTTTACTTTTCAATTTTCATTTTTTATTGAAGTATAGTTGATGTACAGTCTTATATAAGTTACATGTGTACAATATAGTAATTCACAAGTTTTAAAGATTATGTTCCATTTGTAATTATTATAAAGTATTGGTTATGATCCCTGTGTTGTACAGTGTATCCTTGTAGCTTATTTTATACATAATAGACTGTGCCTCTCAATTCCCTACCCCAGTATTGCCCTCTCCCCACTGGTAATCACTGCTTTGTTCTCTATATCTGTGAGTCTGCTTCTTTTTTATTATCCTCACTAGTTCATTGTATTTTTCCTTAGATTTCATATAGAACTGATATCATACAGTAGTGAGCTTTCTCTGACTTATTTCACTTAACATAGTGCCCTCTAACTCTGTCCATGTTGCTGCAGTTGGCAAAATTTCATTCTTTTTTTTTTATGGCTAAGTATTCTGTTGTCTTCTGCATATCTGAGGTTATTGATATTTCTCCCGGCAATCTTGATTCCAGCTTGTGTTTTTTCCAGTCCAGCATTTCTCATGATGTACTGTACATATAAGTTAAATAAACAGGGTGACAATATACAGCCTTGACGAACTCCTTTTCCTATTTGGAACCAGTCTGTTGTTCCATGTCCAGTTCTAACTGTTGCTTCCTGACCTGCATACAGATTTCTCAAGAGGCAGGTCAGGTGGTCTGGTATTCCCATCTCTTTCAGAATTTTCCACAGTTTATTGTGATCCACACAGACAAAGGCTTTGGCATAGTCAATAAAGCAGAAATAGATGTTTTTCTGGAACTCTCTTGCTTTTTCCATGATCCAGTGGATGTTGGCAATTAGATCTCTGGTTCCTCTGCCTTTTCTAAAACCAGCTTGAACATCTGGAAGTTCACAGTTCACATATTGCTGAAGCCTGGCTTGGAGAATTTTGAGCATTACTTTACTAGCATGTGAGATGAGTGCAATTGTGCAGTAGTTTGAGCATTCTTTGGCAT
The DNA here is from genome assembly GCF_027580195.1 of Bos mutus. Lineage (NCBI taxonomy): Eukaryota > Metazoa > Chordata > Mammalia > Artiodactyla > Bovidae > Bos > Bos mutus. The sequence continues at coordinate 5,388,302 of NC_091630.1, read as the reverse complement.
TGCCTTTCTTTGGGATTGGAAGGAAAACTGACCTTTTCCAGTCCTGTGGCCACTGCCGAGTTTTCCAAATTTGCTGACATATTAAGTGCAACACTTTCACAGCATCATCTTTCAGGATTTGGAATAGCTCAACTGGAATTCCATCACCTCCACTAGCTTTGTTTGTAGTGATGCTTTCTAAGGCCCACTTGACTTCACATTCCAGGATGTCTGGCTCTAGGTCAGTGATCACACCATTGTGATTATCTGGGTCGTGAAGATCTTTTTTGTACAGTTCTTCTGTGTATTCTTGCCATCTCTTAATATCTTCTGCTTCTGTTAGGTCCATACCATTTCTGTCCTTTATCAAGCTCATCTTTGCATGAAATGTTCCTTTGGTATCTCTGATTTTCTTGAAGAGATCCCTAGTCTTTCCCATTCTGTTGTTTTCCTCTATTTCTTTGCATTGATTGCTGAAGAAGGCTTTCTTATCTTTTCTTGCTATTCTTTGGAACTTTGCATTCAGATGTTTATATCTTTCTTTTTCTCCTTTGCTTTTCACTTCTCTTCTTTTCACAGCTATTTGTAAGGCCTCCCCAGACAGCCATTTTGCTTTTTTGCATTTCTTTTCTATGGGAATGGTCTTGATCCCTGTCTCCTGTACAATGTCACGAACCTCATTCCATAGTTCATCAGGCACTCTATCTATCAGATCACTCTTGATGAAAGTGAAAGAGGAGAGTGAAAAAGTTGGCTTAAAGCTCAACATTCAGAAAACAAAGATCATGGCATCCGGTCCCACCACTTCATGAGAAATAGGTGGGGAAACAGTGGAAACAGTGTCAGATTTTATTTTTCTGGGCTCCAAAATCACTACAGATGGTGACTGCAGCCATGAAATTAAAAGATGCTTACTCCTTGGAAGGAAAGTTATGATGAACCTAGATAGCATATTCAAAAGCAGAGACATTACTTTGCCAACAAAGGTTCGTCTAGTCAAGGCTATGGTTTTTCCTGTGGTCATGTATGGATGTGAGAGTTGGACTGTGAAGAAGGCTGAGTGCCGAAGAATTGATGCTTTTGAACTGTGGTGTTGGAGAAGACTCTTGAGAGTCCTTTGGACTGCAAGGAGATCCAACCAGTCCATTCTGAAGGAGATCAGCCCTGGGTGTTCTTTGGAAGGACTGATGCTAAAGCTGAAACTCCAGTACTTTGGCCACCTGATGCGAAGAGTTGACTCATTGGAAAAGACTCTGGTGCTGGGAGGGATTGGGGGCAGGAGGAGAAGAGGACGACAGAGGATGAGATGGCTGGATGGCATCACTGACTCGATGGACGTGAGTCTGAGTGAACTCCGGGAGTTGGTGATGGACAGGGAGGCCTGGCATGCTGGGGTTCATGGGGTCAAAAAGAGTCGAACACAACTGAGTGACTGATCTGATCTGATCTGATTCTGTTGTCTATATAAACCACATCTTTATCCATTCCATCTGTTAATGGACACAGGTTATTTTCATATCTTGGAAACTGTAAATAATGCTGATGTGAACATTGGCATGTACATATCTTTTCAAATTAGTGGGGATTTGGGGGAGGATATATACTCAGGAGTGGAATTCTTAGGTCATATGTTAGCTCTATTTTCAGTGTTTTGAGGAACCTTCATACTGTTATCTACATTGCTGCCCCAATTTGCATTCCCACTAACAGTGCTGGGTTCCCACCAACAGGGGTTCCCTTTCCTCCGCATCCTCACCAACATGTGCTGTGTTCTTCCTGGTGACAGTCATTCTGACAAGTGTGAAGCAGTATCTCCCTGTGGTTTTGATTGTATCTCTCTGATGATTAGTGATGCTGAGTATCTTCATATTACTGTTGGCCATCTGCCTTTCCTCTTTGGAAAAATGCCCATTCGTTCTTCTGCCCATTTTTTAAATAGAGCTGTTTGTTTTTTTGTTGTTGTTGAGTTGTATGAGCTGTTTATATATGTTGGATATTAACCGCATTTCAGTCATATCATTTGTGAATGTTTTCTCCCCTTCAGTGGGTTGTGTTTTCATTTTGTCAATGGGGCGGAAGGTTTCCTTCACTGTGCAAAAGCTTTTAAGTTTTATTCAGTACCATTTTGCAGAAGACACTGGTGACCCACTCCAGTACTCTTGCCTGGAAAATCCCATGGACAGAGGAGCCTGGTGGGCTGCAGTCCATGGGGTCGAGAAGAGTCAGACACGACTGAGCGACTTCATTTTCACTTTTCACTTTCATGCATTGGAGAAGGAAATGGCAACCCAGTCCAGTGTTCCTGCCTGGAGAATCCCAGGGACGGGGGAGCCTGGTGGGCTGCTGTCTATGGGGTCGCACAGAGTCGGACACAACTGAAGCAACTTAGCAGCAGCAGCAACAGTCCCATTTGTTTATTTTTGCCTTTTTTCCCCTTTGCTTTAAGATACAGATTAAAAAATATTGTTGCATTTTATGTCAAAAAGCATTCTGCCTATGTTTTCCTCTAGGAGATTTCTGGTTTTACCTTTAGGTCTTTAATCCAATTTGAATTTGTTTTTGTGTATGGTGCTACAGGATGTTCTAATTTTGTTCTTTTACACAGAGGTGTCCAGTTTTCCCAGCACCATTTATTGAAGAGACTGTCTTTTATCCCTTGTTTATTCTTGGCTCTTTTTTTAAAAAAAAGCAGCAGAACTAAATATGATGAGCTAGCCCTAGGCAGAACATTTTCCTCTGACTGAGGACCTGTTGGGCATCACCTCTCAGAGCAGGCAAAGTGATACATTGTGTCAGAGGCCTACAGGAAGATGGTCTTCACCTTTCTCACATTATTCCAGAGTCAGCCGTCTCTGCTAGACGTGATAGCTTACATCTTGTTGTTTGTTTATATTTAAGAAAGTGCTTTCCTGTTCTCATTAATTAACATTAACGGAGAGGATGATGTGAGTCTCAGACAGGAAGAGGAAATTAGTAAGTTGGCTGAAGGGAAACAAAGGGTCTAAACAAAAAGAGAAGCAACTTGTTAAAGACATTAGAGGAGAAGAAAACTTGTTGAAATGACAAGAATCAAGGAAGGAGGATGATTAAAATAGGAGCCTTCTCGGTGAATGCAGTGACTTGGATGGATGTCTGTACTCTGGATGTGTGCTTAGAGCCATGGGGTGATGACTAAGTCTAGCCTGGATTTCTGACTGGTGAGAAGATGCATCTTACAAACGGAAAGGAGCAGTGCAAGGGATAGTAACAATGATGCACGTATATTCAGTGATTTATATCATCTTGAACAGAAATTTCAGCATAATGTTAAATACTTGGCCTCTGTTTGTATAGCAACTGGTGTGGAAGTGGGGTCTGACTTTCCATCTACCCTAATCTAAGAGGAGTGCCCATGGAACAGGTGATAAGGATGTGTTCTCAGTCCTCATTTGAGTTTGGTTAATACAACTTCTTTCTCTTTTAAATGGTTTTCTCCCTCCTTGAAAAAAGAGTGTCAGACTGGGCGAAACTGGGCCTTGGATTCCAAGTAGGAAGTTGACTAGTAAAAGGGCAACTGAGTGAGGAGGGGAGGAAGCTTGGGACCTCAACTCCGTCCTTTGCCAACACTAGCCCAGTCTAGTTAACAAGATTGGAGGGTGAAGTGTGTGATTTAAAGACCTTTGAGTTCCCTCCCTCCAAGCTAAACCCTCCACACTTTCTCAGACTTTATCTGCTTGAGATCCATCTGTGTTAATTAGTTAATGCTCCTGGGAATCAATTTGATCCTAACATCTGGCTGAGGACAGATACCATGCTGAAAGTTATTATGATTGAAGAATTTAGGAAGTCAGGGTAAATGTATTTTATGAGTCACTCTTTCAGACTAGAGCCAAGGGTTGGCACAGCTGTTGCCACATAGCAAGCATTTAATAAGCACATGAATGGATGGACGAACTGAAGGGTTCTGAGATTCAAAACATGGTTTTGAGGGTCCATGAGATATTTCAGGGTAGAAGATAAAACAGCCTCTGCAGACTTTGGGGACAAGAGGAGCAGATTATTCAGAGGTCTGAACTGATTCTATTTAAGGAACTCCTCCTCCTCCTCGCATTCTTCCGTTTCTCTCCTGCTGCAATAGAAACACGTTCTAGGACCAAAGGGAGGTTTCCCAGGTTTAGCCATGCTCCCAGTAGAGCTTTGTGTGTTTTTAAACACCCAAGAGTTCATCTTAGAGAGATGGGAATACCAGACCACCTTACCTGCCTTCTGAGAAATCTGTATGCAGGTCAAGAAGCAACAGTTAGAAGTGGACATGGAATAACAGACTGGTTTTAAATACGGAAAGGAAGACGTCAAGGCTGTATAAGTCACGCTGCTTATTTAACTTATATGCAGAGTACATCATGCAAAATGCCAGGCTAGATGAAGCACAAGCTGGAATCAAGATTGCTGGGAGAAATATCAATAACCTCAGGTACCTAGATGACACTACCCTTATGGAGAAAGCAAAGAAGAACTAAAGAGTCCCTTGATGAAAGTGAAAGAGGAGAGTGAAAAAGCTGGCTTAAAACTCAACATTCAGAAAACTAAGGTCATGGCATCCAGTCCCATTAGTTCATGGGAAATAGATGGGGAAACAGTGGAAACAGTGTCAGACTTTATTTTTCTGGGCTCCAAAATCACTACAGATGGTGACTGCAGCCATGAAATTAAAAGACGTTTGCTCCTTGGAAGAAAATTTATGACCAACCTAGACAGCATATTAAAAAGTAAAGATGTTACTTTATCAACAAAGGTCCGTCTAGTCAAAGCTATTGTTTTTCCAGTATTCATGTATGGATGTGAGAGTTGGACTACAAAGAAAGCTGAGTGCTGAAGAACTGATGCTTTTGAACTGTGGTGTTGGAGAAGACTCTTGAGAGTCCCCTGGACTGCAAGGAGATCCAACCAATCAATCCTAAAGGAAATTAGTCCTGAATATTCATTGGGAGGACTGATGCTGAAGCTGAGAGTCTAATACTTTGGCCACCTGATACGAAGAACTGACTCACTTGAAAAGACCCTGATGCTGGGAAAGATTGAAGGCAAGAGGAAAAGGGAACGACAGAGGATGAGATGGTTGGATGGCATCACCAATGCAATAGACATGAGTTTGAGTAAGCTCCAGGAGTTGGTGATGGACAGAGAGGCCTGGTGTGCTGCATTCCATGGGATTTCGGAGTCGGACACGACTGAGCGACTGAACTGAACTGGAGTTCATTATGATAGTAATTCTGCCCTTCTCTTACAAAGGAACCTGGTCCAGGAATCCATGAGTTGTCTTAAGACCTATTTAAATATAAGCACAAGAGGCATTTGAATGCCTGAGGTCTTAGAAAAAATTAAATTAAGGGTCTATTTCTACTTTTATTCAGAATCATTGAAATACAATGAACTGTATTAAACTTACTCGTAAGATTCTCTTTGGATGCAAGGTTCTTGATTTGTCAACTGCTTTGAATGATGGATAAAATCTGGAAGATGAGGCAGTGGAAAAAGGGATGAATTTCAGGCTGCTTGTATGGAAGGAGGTCTGGAAAGTTGGAAGACTCAACTCCAGTGATGACATTTGAAAGGATACAATGAAGGTAAAAGAAGTTAGGTTGATTTGTAACTGGAAAGACAGAAAAAAGGAAAGACTAATAAACAGATATTGGCTTCAAGTCTCTATTTGATCTATGGATTAAAAAGGAGGCAAATAAATAAGCAGTTAGGGAAGAAAATGAACAGATGTATAGGAAAAAGCAGAGCTTTGATCAAGGAAATAATAAGAGGAGATTTAGGAGAGAAACTTGGTAGCAAAGTCGATGAGATGGAGTCGTCCACAAACACCAGCTGTTTTGAATCAGTGCTAGAATTCTTACCTCTCACCCGCTTTGATTCTTAATGGTGCACCTTTTAAAATTTTTTAAATTTTATATTGGAGTATAGTTGATTGACAATATTGCGATAGTTTCAGGTACAGTACGGCAAAGTGATTCAGTGTATCTATTCTTTTTCAAATTCTTTTCCCATTTAGGTTGTTGCATGATATTGAGCAGAGTTCTCTGTGCTATACAACAAGTCCTTGTTGGTTATCTGTTGTAAATAGAGCAGTTGTGTACATGTCAATCCCGAACTCCCTAACTAACCTTTCCCCCGACCCTTTCTGCCCAGTAACCATGTGTTAATTCTCTAAATCTGTGAATCTGTTTCTGTTTTGTAAGTAAATTCATTTATGTAATTGATTTTTAGATTCACTGCATAGAAGTGATATTATATGATATTTCTCTTCCTCTGTCTGACTTACCCTACCAACCAGTGTTCCAAATATGACTTAGAATGGTGCAGAGAGTTTCCTGGTGGCCTAGGGCTTAGGATGCGGCACTTTCACTGCTGAGGTCCACATTCAATCCCTGGTTGGGGAACTAAGATTCGACAAGCCGAGTGGTGTGGCAAAAAAAAAAAATAGTTCAGATAATAAGTTTTACTTTCCTTATATATGGTCTAAGTGATATATTTTACATATTGACTTTCAATGGGTGTGTTTGGCTCAGAAGTAATGAAATTAATGAATTTGGATTGGATACTTCCTAGAGCAACTAAGCTAGAGGCAAGTCAAAGATATTATGTTTAATTTTAGGAAAATATACTGTTTAAAATCAATCATTTTATTTTTTCTAATTTATTCAAACCTTTATTATATAAGCTTTAGGTATATAGCGTTGCAGTTCACCATATACAGAGTCATCATCACTGCAAGCCTGGTTACCATCCACCACCATGCAACTGGCCCCATTCACCTATTATATTTCATATTTCTCCCTTTAAAATTATAAGAAAAATATAAATGCTAAAAAAAAAAACCTGACAATTTTTAAATGAAATAAATTTAAATGTCTAGTTTCTTAAAAATTTTAATTCACAGTTTATGCAAAAATCATTTTCATTTGGCTACTGACTTGGTAAATATTTGGAACATAAATTCTAAGTATGGATACAAAGATTTTTTTTTTAACATACTCTGCTTAAAGGGCTCTCCAGGTGGCTCAGTGGCAAAGAGTCTGCCTGATGTGCAGGTATTGCAGTTTTGATCCCTGAGTCCAGAAGATCCCCTGAAGAAGGAAATGGCAACCCACTCCAGTACTCTTGCCTGGGAAATCCCATGGATCTGTCAACATATGCAGAGTGATCAAGTCTGCAAGTCACAGTTCAAGGCATCATCACCAGAGTCTGACATGGCTTAACAACTGAGGACATGCACAGGCTTACTTAAATCCTTCAATTCCCTCTATCATCTGACTTCTACAGCTTACTGATGGTTCTGGATTGACACGGAACCTCGATTTAGGTGACTTGATCTTGAGACACTTTAGCAAATCCCCACTTATTGGGCCTTTAGTAAACTTATGAATTGAATGCCAAAATGAGTAAAAGAGAGAAAACATAGTTTAGTTACAAAATAACATCATCTTGAAGACAAACTGTTCTAGTCATGGATTCTTTTTTTTTTTTTTAAGATAAAAAATATTAATCTCATGAATCTGGCTATGATGGTTCTGGGGCATCAGCATCAAATATAAATTAAAAATTTGGCTTGCTTTTTCTGTATGAGGTTGTTTGTTTATGTCAGGAATTTCAGTGTCTGCAAACATCTCATTCAATTTCTTGGTTTTCGATTTAAAAAATTTTCATTAGTTCTTGCTAATGAAAAACACCGTTCTGCCTATGTTGGCCAGTTTTGGTCCTCTAAGACGCTAAGCGGATGCTGAGACAGAATTAGAAAAGCAAGAGATTTATTAGGGTAAAGTCTTGTGAAAGTTGAAGTAGAGAGAGACTGGAGTAGTTAGGGAAAAACAAAAGTAAAAGTAAAGTGAAGTTGCTCAGTCGCGTCCGACTCTTTGCAACCCCATGGAAGCCTGTAGCCCACCAGGCTCCTCCATCCATGGAATTTTCCAGGCAAGAATACTGAAGTGGTTGCCATTTCCTTCTCCAGGGGATCTTTCCAACCCAGGGATTGAACCCGGGTCTCCTGCATTGCAGGCAGACACTTTACCATCTGAGCCACCAGGGAAGCCGGGAGTAGTCAGAGGGAATCTCCAAATAGCATGCAGGTCTGACTTCAGAAGAAGAGCGGATGTGGAGGCTTGGGCAGGAAGCGCCTTTGAGCACAGCCCAGCTCAGAGAGGGTCCTGGCTAGGCCGGGGTGGCGCCTGGAACAAAGATCACCCGCTGGGCAGGAAGGGCCCAGTCTAGCCCTCCTACTGTACGCAGACGTGGGGGACACTGCTGTCTCAGTCTGGATGCTGCAGCAGATCCCGAGGAAGTGGCCACTGTGGGTGTCCACCTACGTGCTCTTTCTAGAAGGTTCTCTCTTGAAGGATGATCTGAATGACGAGAGCCCTGTGGCTGCCAGTGAGAAAGAAGAGCCCACAGGCAGGACAAGGAGCAGATTAACTGGAACCTTCTGGTTCAAATCATTTTGTCTGCTCCCTTGTGGTAGTTGCAACAATAATAACTCCCTTGGGTATAGTATGGTACAAATTACAAAGGGCTGTAATGTAGTTATCTGGTTTTATTATCCTGATTTCATACATGAATGGGGCTACGAGAGGTGAAGTAATACTGCCCAAGTTCATTCTTTATCAGAGCTAAGACTTTCTTCGATAGACCACAACTGCTTCACTTGCATGACAGATGTAATCTCAGATACTTCATCTTGATTTTTCTTCTTTTGTACTTCCCTTGTGGCTAAGATGGTAAAGCATCTGCCTGCAATATGAGAGACCTGGGTTTGATCCCTGGGTCGAGAAGATCCCCTGGAGAAGGAAATGGCAACCCACTCCAATATTCTTGCCTGGAAAATCCCATGGATGGAGGAGCGTGGTGGGCTACAGTTGCGGGGCAAAGAGTTGGACATGACTGAGCAACTTCACTCACTCATTTTGATAAAGTATAACATTGACAAAAAGTTAAATATAACCTGTATGCACATTCTGGTGAATAATTATTAGGCAAGTACCTGTTTTACCACTAGCAGAACATTACAAACATGCTGGAAGTCTGTTACGCCTCTTCCCAATCACAGTCTCATTCGTTTCTGGAAAGGGAAGCCTTTGAGGGGGCAAAAAATGAAACTAACCCCAAAGTCTATCCATGGGTGAATGAGTGGACAAATTGGGGTGCATCCAAACAAAGGCATATACCTCTTAGCAGTAAAAAAACTACCTACGGATACACGTGCAATAGAAACGGCTTGTAAATAATTATCCTGAGTGAAAGAAGCAAGACACCAAATGGGACATACTGTATGATCCAGTAATATAACTCCTAGAAATGTAAATTAATCTATAGTGACTAAAGAGCAGATTAGAGGTTGCCTGAGACTGGAGTCAATGGAGGGATAAACTATGAAGGGGCATCAGAAAAGCTTTGGGGAGATGCAAGTATCCTGTGTCCATCTGCAAACTCTCGTTGACGTGTACACCAAGAAGGATGCAGTTTGTTGTGTTAGAAGTACACCTGTGGGTTTCCCTGGCAGTCCAGCATTGAAGACTTTGCCCTTTAATGCAGGGGGTGAGGGTTGGACCCCTGATCAGGGAGTTAGAATCCCACGTGCCTCGTGACCAAAAAACCGAAACATAGCACAGAAGCCATACTGTACCAAATTCAGTAAAAACTGTAAAAACTGACCCACGTTAAAACAGAAAGAGTTATACCTGCACGATATCGGCGGGGAAAGCCCTCCAATGACAACAGCCATCGCAGGCTCTGGTGGCATATGTATCTAGCTTTCCTTGTGTTTTCTGTCAAGGTTTATTTCTGTACTTTGAAACTATTGTATTATTTGCTTACAAACTTAAACACGGTGGCATCTTTGTGAAAAATAGAATCAGTTATCAATGCGACTTGACTTTATTCCCGGTAATTTTTTTACTCAAGAACAAATTTTGTCTAATATTAATGTAGCTATATCTACCATGTGCTTTGCTAGAATGGCATCATGTATCTCTTTATGTTCTTCAAATTTTTTTTTTTATTTTTCTCTTTTTAATGCAATTTTTAAAGGTTACTTTCCATTTACAGTTATTACAAAATATTGGCTGTATTTGCCATTTTGGGCAATACATCCTCAAGCCTGTTTTACACCCCATGGCTGGTGCTTCCTGCTCACCCATCCCTATATTGCCCTCCAACTCTCCCCTCCTCCGAAAACCACCAGTTTGCTGTCTACATCTGTGAATCTGCTTTTTTGTTATACATTTTTAGATTCCGCATGTAAGTGATATCACGCTGTATTTTCTTTTTTTCTTCTCTGACTTATTTCACTGAGCAAAATACCCTCCAGGTTCATCCATGTTGCTGCAAATGGCAAGATTTCCTTTTTTTTTATGACTGAGTAGCATTCCACTGGCTATACGTACCACATCTCCTTTATCTACTCATCTATTGCTGCTCTTAAAACCTTGCATTTTTAAGATTTTTTATACTTGATACCATCACACTGCAGCAAGAACAAATCAGGCATTGGATTTCTTACAGCTGAAGATGGGTATTTGTGAAGGCAGGTTAACTTGTCCTCTTAACTCAGCAGTGGGTCTGGCATCCTGCTCAGTACAATGGATCCTGTTAGGCAAGCTTATCTCTGGTCATCCAGAAAGTTCCATTTCACCTTAACTTACACTCTGCTCCAGCTCAGGGACGGATTAAGGAAGGTGGCGGTAGGTGAGCTGTGGTGTGGGGTTCCTTTCAGGGGAGCCCATAAAACAGAATGTGTCACACATTACGTATCTCTGAGCCTGTGCTCACATGTCGGACTTGACCGTCATAATAAATCCTGGTGGGGGTAATATTTGTACCTGTCACCTCTTAAAGACAGAAACTGAGTCTCAGATAGGTTAAGGAATTTGCTGGAGGTCATGCTTGCTGCAAGCTTGCCTGATGCTATTCTAAAACACTGCTGGGATCTTGGGATGGGTTACATGTTGGTCTGTAGCAGCTCTGTCCAAAAGAAAGATGAGGTGAGCTGCACGTGTAATTTAAAATTTTCTGGTACCCGTGTTAAAAAAAAGTAAGTGAAACATGAAAAGAAAGAGCTTATTTCTGTATCGTTCTTTTGATAACCTGCTTTTTCCCCTGTGGCTGTTTTAAGAGAGCTGCATTTTCTTTGGTGTTTTGCAGTTTCATGATGACATCACTAAATGTGGTCTCATTTATTGAGTCTGTTTTGCTGAGTTCTATAAAATGATCAGCTATTACCTTAATTATTACCTTTAATTATCACCTCTAATTATTAGTGCTGTCCTCTTTACTTTTCTGTATCAGTCCCCTTTTGGAACTGTGATTAAAAGTATGTTAGCTCTTCCATCCCCTTGGAGAAGGAAATGGCAACCCACTCCAGTGTTCTTGCCTGGAGAATCCCAGGGAGAGAGCAGTCTGGTGGGCTGCCGTCTGTGGGGTCGCGCAGAGTCGGACACGACTGAAGGGACCTAGCAGCAGCAGCAGCAGCAGCAGCAGCTCTTCTATCCATCTCTTAACTCTCTACCATATTTTCCAACTTTTTGTCTCTGCACACTGGCCAACTTTCTGGTGTATTTTCCAATTCACTAAATCTTTTTCAGTTGTATCTCATTTTCTCTTCACCCCTCAACTAAGTTATTCTATTTGTCTCTTACGTTTCTTTTATACCATTTCTTTCATTTTTTTCACATTTTCTAGGTTTATTTTTATAGTTTTTCTTTCTTGCAGATATTTTCAAACTGTCTTTAATATTAATATCTTTAAACAGAGTAAGCCTATTTCTGGATTTCAATATCTCAAATATTTTGGGGTCTGTTCTGTAATTTTATCTTTCTGCAGATTATTTTCCATGGTGCCTTATTCTTGGGTATTTTTATCTTATTAGTTTTACTGCCGACTTCTCAATGTTTCTTGAACAGTTACTTTTTCGTGATTCTTTGAGGCCTAAGATTAAGGTGCCTTCTTGCAGAGACAATCTGCATTTCCTCCTGCAGACCTCACGGGCACTACCGCTTTGGTAAGGCCACCAACCAAGTTTGTGGCTTGACACTGACAGGCTGCCCAAATAATGTAATCCAGGCTTTGAGCCGTCCCAGGACATGGTTGTGGTGACCACAGCTTCTCAGGGACTTTCTCTGCCCTCTGATCTTTTCTATTTACACAGTGTTGTGGCTGCGGCCTTCCCTACAGTCTCCTGGGCGATGCGTGTGGGGGGGGGAGGGGACTTATTTTTGATTCGTTTTTACCCTGGGATGAGCCCCGCGGCACCCAGTGTAACGAGAGGAGGGTCTCCTTGTAAACTTGGCACTGCCAGTGGACTTTTAAAATTGGAGGAAGTTGCTTTATACTGCTCAGGTGGTCTCTGCCACAAATCAAAGCGATTCGGTCATAATCATGCATGTGTGTGTGTGTGTGTGTGCGTGCGCGCGTGTGCGTCCCCTTCCTCCTGAGCCTCCCCACGCCATCCCACCCCTCCAGACTGTCACAAAGCACCAGGCTGGTTCTCCTCTAGCTATCTGTCTTACACATGATAGTGTATATACGTCAATAACACTTTGTCAATTTCTCCTAGCCTCCCCTTTGCCCACGGTGTCCACAAGTCCATTCTCTCCATCTGCATCTCTATTTCTTCTCTGTACACGGATTCACTAGTACCATTTTTCTAGATTCCATTATATGTGTGTTAATATATAATATTTGTTTTTCTCTTTCTGGCTTGCTTCACTCTGTATAATAGGCTCTAGGTTCATCCGCCTCACTACAGTTGACACAAATACCTCTGGCTGTCTCATCTCCCAAATCCAAATTTACCGAGTTCAGCAAAGGCACAAGAAGCTTGTCTGTCTGGTTCCCATTTTCCTTTACATGTCAGCTTAACAATCTATTTTGTTAAATATTTAATTCTTTTAAGAATATTGCAAAACAAAATGCTTACACAGTGTTTTAGTTGTTTCTAGCAAGTTGTTGTTTAACTGCCAAGTCATTAACTTTTGTGACCAACTCTTTTGTGACCTCAGACTGTGTAGCTCGCCAAGCTCCTCCATTCATGGGATTTCTCAGGCAAGAATACTGGAGTGGGTTGCCATTTCCTTCTCCAGGGAGTCTTCCTGACCCAGGAATGGAAGCCACATCTCCTGTATTAGCAGGAGGATTCTTTACCACTGAACCTCCAGCAAGAGTTTGGTATAAATTTATTCTGCTGTTTACTGGAAACAGAAATCTTTGGTTCTTAATCCTATGATAGGAATTGTAAACTGAAAGTTAGCTAATGGAAATGATTAGAACACATCAAACATGGATGAATAACACAGTATGGAAAAGCACCGCAATGGTTTGCAAAGCATAACAAAGACAAGTTTGGCTTGGGATGCGATGCACTTATTTCCTTTTTCAAGATATGATTTTGTAGCCTCAAAACTGGCTAGACTCTGTCACCCAGTAGAACTGTCAAACTCTTCAGCTCTGGTGGCTCAGACATAAGGAATCTGCCTGCAATGTAGGCGACCCTGGTTCGATCCCTGAGTCAGGAAGATCCCCTGGAGAAGGAAATGGTGATCCACTTCTGTATTCTTGCCTGGAGAATTCCATGAACAGAGGAGCCTGGTGGGCTATATATAGTCCATGGGTTTGCAAAGAGTCAGACACGACCAGTGCCTTTCACTTTCAGTTCATCCTCAATAGACTCTAACCCTAAAGCAAGTATGTCTCAGTCCACTTGGGCTGTTATGACAGAATACCACAGCCTGGGTGACTTACAAGCAATAGAAAATTAATTATCCCTTAGAATTCAGGAGGCTGAAGTCCAAGATTAAGGCACCTGGAGACTTGATGTTTGGTGAGAGTGTGCCTCTGTTCATAGACAGCTGTCAACTCCTGTGACCTTACATGGCAGGAAGGGCAAGAGAGCTCTCTGAAGACTGTTAGAAGGACACTAATTCCATTCAGGAGAGCCTCACCCTCATGGTCTGATTACCTTTCAAAGACCCACCTCCTAACACCATCACATTAGGGTTTAACAAGTAGATTTTAGGGGAATACAAACATGCAGTCTAGAGCAGTGTGAAACCCATGGGTGCCTATGATGGTCATTTATACAGTGGAGGGTCAGATCTTGAATAGGAAATACTCCACTCCACCCTGTTTTATCTATAATTTTCTCTCCTGCTTGAAACTAGTTAAAAGAGATGGAATTTTAGGATAAAAAAGAGAGATTTTGATTTTGTGGTTTATTTTGAAATTTATTATTAAATACATTATTCCTGGGACATGGTAAGTTTGGAACAGACCACAGGAATAATTACTAGCTAATAGATACTAAAAGATCCGAGAAGGCAGCGGCTACCTACTCCAGTACTCTTGCCTGGAAAATCCCATGGACGGAGGGGCCTGGTAGGCTGCAGTCCATGAGGTCGCTAAGAGTCAGATATGACTGAGTGATTTCACTTTCACTTTTCACTTTCATGCATTGGAGAAGGAAATGGCACCCCACTCCAGTGTTTTTGCCTGAAGAATCCCAGGAACAGAGGAGCCTGGTGGGCTGCCGTCTATGCGGTCACACAGATTCGAACACGACTGAAGTGACTTAGCAGCAGCAGCAGCAGATACAAAAAGATAGGCTACAGAGAAACAAGAGAGATGGTTTTTCACTATCACTCCATGCTAACCTGATTAATTAGCATGAAATGATAGTGAAAAATCTTTACTGTGGTTTGTCAACTAGTGGTAGAAAGAAAAAAATTTTTTTCTTACTTGAAATATGGGTGAAATAAACATTAACAGAAATAAAGCTTTCAATTTTTCATAATGAATGTGAAGTTTAAAAAAAAATGGTTCAAATTTGCATTGTAATGGGGACTCCTGTGAGAGAATGTCAATTTATAATGAGTGGAAAAATAAGACAAGGCACTAAAGCTTACAAATGCCTTCTTAATAAAGCTTAGCATCTGTTTTCTGGGTAAGAAGAACATTTAAACCACTGTTTTTGGTGAGGAGAGAGACAATAAACATGGAAGCCATCAATTTCAAATGACCTGCTTTTTAAGATCTTCCTGCCACTTCTGATATTAACATGTTAAAAAAAATACATGAATGCCAATAAAATATTTCCTGTATTTCAGATACATTTGCCGGTATTTGTAGCTCTACTAAGACGTAAAAGTCAATATGAAATCGAGTGGCATGGGGTCTGCAGATTAGTAGAAACTGTATCTTTCAAACATCAGCCCTTATGCTGCTGCTACTGCTAAGTCGCTTCAGTCGTGTCTGACTCTGTGCGACCCCATAGACGGCAGCCCACCAGGCTTCCCGTCCCTGGGATTCTCCAGGCAAGAACACTGGAGTGGGTTGCCATTTCCTTCTCCAATGCATGAAAGTGAAAAGTGAAAGTGAAGTCACTCAGTCGTGTCCGACTCTAGTGACCCCATGGACTGCAGCCTACCAGGCTCCTCTGTCCATGGGATTTTCCAGGCAAGAGTACTGGAGTGGGGTGCCATTGCCTTCTCCGTGTGTGGCATGAGGTCTGCAGATTGGTAGAAACTGTATCTTTTAAACATCAGCCCTTATTAGTGTTCACCAAATTAATCTTTCAGAGATAATTTAGAAAAGCCCCTGTTGTATGTTAAAGTTCTAGCTTTAAAATATTAATTCAGTACAAAATAAAAATAAATGGGACATTGTGGAGTGGCTTATAGACACAGTCTGATTACGGCTCTCTAGAAGACTAACGAACCCGAGGAATTGGCTAGTTTGAACAGACTGCTAGTTCGGGGACCTTCTATATGTTGGTCAATGAAAATTTAGAAATTAATCATATTAATTAATTAATATTGGGCCTTAATTCTTTTCACAGAAGTTCCTAGTAGAATAGATGAGAGCTTGGTCATGTCTTACTCAGGATGTTACAAATAAGTAAACTTCATGTGCTGTGCTAATCTGATATGCTTAGCTAATTTTTTTTTGTTTTAACAAGAAATTATTTTTTACTGGGCACATTTAGTGGGAGGTCTTTTTCTTTAAGTTTCCATCATCTAATGATAAGGACAGTTGAGACATCAGATCCAGAGAAGGTGGCGTTTCCTGCTGGAGCTCAGGCTTAGGGTTACAAAGGGCTGAATATGTATTGTCTCAGACAGGCTCAAGGATATTTGGTCTTTGTAATGCAGATTCTTATTATGTAAATAATTTGTGTGTGCCTAAAAATAGGCTTTTTTTTTTTTTTTTGCATGTCCTACTTTACTTTTCTCATATTTCTTTCTTTTCTCACTTCATTTCCCCTTTCCTGGTGAACTGATGATGAATAAGGCTAGATTCTTCTACTGCCAGCCAGGCCTCCTCTGCCTGACCCAAGGCTGAGCCCACAATGACAGCATCAGGTGTGATGGATGCGGGTGGAGGAGACTCAGATGAGAAGATGAGCCCTTTCCAAATCTCACCATAAATCTCCAAACTGCTGAAGTGCTGCCCACTCGTTACCTCGGTTACAGCCCACACACTCTGTCTCCTCACAGTCATAGATGCTCCTCAATAAAACGAAGTTCATTACTACTAAAGGAATTTTTTTTCTTTTTTGCTTCTCCCTGGAAGGAACAAATTATTCTTGTGTTGAACTTGCTGCCTACTCACGCCCAGTCTCCTTTTGCGTCTTCCCTGTCTCTAACCCCGCTCCCTTCGCGTTCACTCTCTGTGCTGCTGAACCTCACTGATTTTAACCTGTGGAGCAGCAAACCGAGGCCCGGCAGCAATACAATTGACCTTCCTTGGGCAGGCCAGAGTAAGGCATCTGGCTTCCCTCTGAGATGCCTGCTTCACTCATTTTACAGCCTTTACAAACTCTCAGCTTTTGTGCTACCATAGCCATGAAAGTGAGTGAAAATGAAAGTTGCTCAGTCGTGTCCTACTCTTTCCGACCCCATGGACTCAACAGTCCATGAAATTCTTCAGGCCAGAACACTGGAGTGGGTAGCCTTTCCCTTCTCCAGAGGATCTTCCCAGCCCAGGGATCGAACTGGGGTCTCCTGCATTGCAGGTGGATTCTTTACCAACTGAGCTATCAGGGAACAACATCTAACACAGTAAATCAAATTTATTCTGGCTTAAAAAAAAAAAAAATTGTGATGCTAAGGGCAAAAATAAACCATTTCTAAAGATTTTATTAACAAAGGAGTTGTTTCCGGAATCAGAAAAGGAATGCCAATAGGTGAAGTTGAGTGAATATAAGACAATAAGGAGTGGGAAGGTCAGGGAGGCACTAGATCTCTACTGTCATCTCAAATGGGTCAAAGTCAACTGTAAAATGGCCAAGACAGATTTCTCAAGTACTGGATTCTATCGATGAAGTCATCAGTTTGCAAAACATTTGAATTATATGTATGGCATGTACCCAAAGCTAAAAGTTTTAATAATATATGCTAAGTGCTTCTGTGTATCTATAATGAATGCCGTCACCAGCCCAGGACACCAATTCTGTGCTAATGTGCCATCTACAATGTCTACATCCAAATTAGCTCTGTGCAAAGAGGTGAACTCCCCAAGGCTCCAGCTGAATTTCTACTCTGGTTTCTCCAAGTCTACCAGGGCTTTCCTGGTGGCTCAGCTGGGGAAGAATCTGCCTGTAATGTGGGAGATCTGGGTTGGATCCCTGGGTTGGGAAGATCCCTTGGAGAAGGAAATGGCAACCCACTCTAGTCTTCTTGCCTGGAGAATTCCATGGACTACATTCCATGGGGTTGCAAAGTGTCGGAGGTGACTGAGAGACTTTCACTTTCTCCAAGTCAAGCCAAGAAGCTGACTGCTTGCATGAATTTTCCAACAGAACTGTGGTCTGCAAACAGGGTCAGCTGCTTTCCCTGTGAGTGGCAGTCTCCCCAGCGTGATGATCTCTTAAAGGTCTGCAGAGGATGGACTCAAAACGCTCTTATTCAAAAGAGACTGACAGTTCAGAAGCAGAAGCGCTGCTGGAATGCAAGGTGAGAAGAGCTTGTTCTTGTTCCAGGGATTCAGAAAACACTTAGGGTGCCTAGTCATTCTGGTAGAGAAACAACTTCAGATTTTAGACACATAAATCAGAAAAAAAAAAAAAGGTACCGTAGCTCCAGTCCTATGTTTTGGACTCTAGACACAATACCTGAGTCCAAAATAATGCTACAGGAGTGGGAGGTCTCATCTCCCCAACTTTGAAGTGGCTGAATCAGTCCGCTGTGCACTCCGGACCCCTCTTGTGGGACAGCCAAATAAACAAGGGCCCTTGGAATAGAAAAAAACATTTTTAGAAAACAACTATCTAACCTAAGCTTTCCTGACTTCCATTTTATTCCCTCCCATTCATTTAAGAAACTTGACTTTAAACTAGAGGATACTTGCATTCAGATGAAGGAAAAGCTTCGCCTGCACGTTGTCCTTCCCATGGGCAGACTGTGGCTGTGGAGCATACGGTTTGCTCTTTCGACTGTTCTGGCCTGATTGTGGGGTGGCCCAGTAATTCAGGCTTCCAGCCCCACTGGACTTTCTTTTCATTTTTTTGGTCCAGTGCAGGCTTCCCTGAGTGAAGTAGAGGGAAGACAGCTGCTGCCCTTCCCCTCAATTCTTGCTTAGCTTTGAGGATGAGCTGTTTTCAGGCATCATAAGATTTCCTGGATATCAGAGGTTAAGCAAAACTTGGAGGATTTATTAGGTTAGTGAAGTGAAGTGAGTGAGTGAAGTGAGTGAAAGCCGCTCAGTCAAGTCCGACTCTTTGCAACCCCATGGACAATAGAGTCCATGGAATTCTCCAGGCCAGAATACTGGAGTGGGTAGCTGGTTCCTTCTCCAGGGGATCTTCCCAATCCAGGGACTGAACCCTGGTCTCCTGCATTGCAGGCGGATTCTTTACCATCTGAGCCACAAGGGAAGCCCTTAATGGACTAATGAATCCTCAATTATCCCGCAAGCATAAATGATTCAGATGATATGTCCATTCACTAGTGCTTTTGACCTTAAGATAGGAATATCACTATGTGTCAGCCCAAAGTACATTTTAAATCATTAGGTCTAAGAGCAACTCAGTAAGGCAGTATTATTACTAACATCTTCATTTTAGGGGCGGAAGGATTAATGTACAAGAAGATAGAGTAAGTTGCCTAAGGTCAAACAGCCAGCAAGTGTCAACACTAGGAATTTAGCCCAAAGTCTTTTTTTTCTTTCCACTCAGACATTCCACAGCCTCAAAGGAGGGAGGGGTCTTAATCCCCTCAAGAGGCCCCATACCTGCTGCAAGAATGCCAAGCATGAACCCTGACCCAGCACGATTGCCGCTCGACCTCAGCGAGTTCACAGGAAGGCTGTCTCAGTTTTCCTTTAGGGACAAAGAGGTGTGTGAAAGCTCACAAAAATCTCCTAAACTCAACAGAATCTGGTCTCTGTCTTCTGTCAGGAAGGAAATTGATGATTGATAGCCATACAGGTAGGGGTTTTCAGGCTTTAGAGGAGGGCAAGGGAAAGAATGGAGAGGATAAAGTTCTATAAAAACACTCATCATAACCATTTATCAGCACAGCTGTCCAGCAGAGACACCGAGCAAGTGTCTGGCTCAGTGCCTGTGGACAAGAAAAGCCAGATAATTGGTGAAAACTCTTCTGAGGGTCAGACGGTTCTGTTCCCTTGGGGGAGGGAAGATTTAGAGGGATTCGGGACTCAGGCAGGATTGTCCAAATGCATGGATTATCAACTCTCTCTTGTCCAGTTCTCAAGTAGAGAGCTTCACTTTTAAGTCTTATTTAAAGTCTCACCTCCTCTCTTGAATTATTCTCATGTAGCCAAGGCAACAAAACGTAACGCTCTCATTTTATCCTTTCTCTTTGTTCCAGCCTACCTGACCTCTTCTGTTCAGTTTCCCAGTCTACCCAAAAGAATTAACGTTGCTATGATTACTACTCTACTAAACTGGAAAGCTGAAAAAGCCAGACAAAAAGTCTTTAAGAAAGGACAGCTCTTCTCATTAGTGTGGTTAATCCGTAAGGGAGGCTATTCATTCCAAGAATGTTCCTGAAAGAAAGTGGCCAAACAGATGGGTAGGTTTGGTTATAAAAGATGGAAAGTGTGAAAAACTGAGTATAGCTCCTGGCCCAGAGAAAAGATGGCACAAAGCGTCAGTTGTCTCTCCCCACAAAGTCCTACTCACAGAGCTTGTGAAAATATTAAAAGACGTGATGTGCATTCAAATGTGTTCTGAAGAGTGAAGTGTCATATATATGACCTACCCTCAGCATGATTCTGTGGTTGAAAGCTGACCCACGGCCTCTCCTCACTGCAGTCACCTGCCAACACCTTCAGGCCACTTCTCGGTACTCAAGGCTTAAGGTCACTCCGTCCTGCCCTGTCTTGTCACAGTGATCATTGTCGTCTCAATGGCTACAACACTGATGACGCTCCTAGGACCTTCGCCTCTCACTTCCTTCCCTCTGTTACCTTGTCTCCACACTTCCTTAGATCAGTTCAGTTTAGTTGCTCAGTCATGTCCAACTCTTTGCAACCCCATGAACCGCAGCACACCAGGCCTCCTTGTCCATCACCAACTCCCAGGGTTTACCCAAACTCATGTCCATTGAGTCAGTGATGCCATTCAGCCATCTTATCCTCTGTCGTCCCCTTCTCCTCCTGCCTTCAATCTTTCCCAGCATCAGGGTCTTTTGAAATGAGTCAGCTCTTCGCATGAGGTGGCCAAAGTATTGGAGCTTCAGCTTCAGCATCAGTCCTTCCAATGAACACTCAGGACTGATCTCCCTTAGGATGGACTGGTTGGACCTCCTTGCAGTCCAAGGGGCTCTCAAGTCTTCTCCTTAGATACTAACCATACAATCTCAGCTGTAAGCATCCTGCTCGCTGCCGCCCCTCCTTTCTCTTCAGCTGCTTTATTTCGTGTCCCTCATCCAATCACCCATCGATTCACCAGGATCCAGTGTCCTTCACCCGCTCACGCCTCACTTACCCAGATTAACCTCCAAAGCAAACCGTTTCAGCCAGCCCCCCGGCTATCCCTTCACCCGCTCTGTGTCTCTCTTGTCTACTGAATTCTTGCAGCCTCGTCCTGTCCACGGCTCCACCCAGGCTCAGAGCTACTGCCCGATGCTGCCCTCAGGAAGCTGGGAACAAGGGCAGAGGCATCTGTGACCCAGGAACGTTTAATGACGTGATTGCATCCTCGCATTCATGACAAATTGCCTGGCAAGTGTATAAAGTTACAATCTCATCTACAGTGTTCTTTTGGGAGAGGAAGGGGCCCCCAGTTCCTCCACGTGGTCACTTCTAAATCCTACCCTGGATGATCCAGGAGGTTGGCTGCCACCTGCCCCTTTCCTCTGAGCTTACAGGTGGGCGTTCAAGGCAGAGCAGGCACATCTGAAGGCTCTGAGGGAAGAGAGAGCCTCTGGTGGTGTTGCGTTTCCGGAAGGGAAAAGAGGCCATTGAGACTGAAGAGCCAGGAGTGGGAGGAATAAAAAGGTGTAACTCTGCAGCTGTGACTCAGCCCAGCAGCCATCGCACCCCACAGTTAGAAACTTAGAACTGTTTCTATGTGAGGTGGGAAACCATAGGGTGCAGTTGACTAAATTTCAAACTGACTCGTCTGGCTGCCATGTAACAAAATTATTTATAACGACAAAGTGAAGTGAAGTCACTCAGTCCTGTCTGACTCTTTGCGACCCCATGGACTGTAGCCCAGCAAGAGTACTGGAGTGGGGTGCCATATCCTTCTCCAGAAGATCTTCCCAACCAAGGGATTGAACCCGGGTCTCCTGCTCTGTAGGCAGACACTTTACCATCTGAGCCACCAGGGAAGCCCCTATAATGACAAAAGTAGATGTTAAAGAGCAACAAGGAGGCTGTCATAGGAAGTCAGGTGAGAAATGATAGCATTTGGACCGGGGCCATGAACCTTGGAATGGAAAATAGAGTTGCCATCTGTTTCAGGGACACAAGTGACCAGACTTGTGGATGCCAGGAGTGGGATGTACATTGGATATAAGGACGGAAGAGAAAGAAAGGATTCAAGGATAACTTTTAGGATTTTTGGTTTATTCAGCCGAATGGCTTATGGAACTGAGAAACAAGCAAATGTTGGGAGGGGGGCACAGGATCAAGAATGGGTTTTGTTTTATTTTATTTTTATTTAATTAATTTATTTTGAAGTTTGAAATTTTTATTTTTAAAAAATGAGGTATAGTTGATTCACAACGTGTATAAAAGTGATTCAGATATATATATATATATGAATATATATATATATTCTTTTTCAGATTCCTTTCCATTGTAGGTTATTACAAAATGTTGAGTGGAATTCCCTGTGCTATGTAGTAGGTCTCTGTTAGCTACGTCTTTTATATATAGTAGTATGTATCTATTAACCCCAAACTCCTAATTTATTACTCCCCCCTTTCACTTCGGTAATCAAAAGTTTGTTTTTTTTCTCTCTCTCTCTCTTTCTGTTTTGTTAATAGGTTCATTTGTATCACAGACATGTTAAGTTGGAGAGACCTGTAGGATCTGCAGATGATGATACCTGTAGGAGGTTGCATTTACGAGACTGAAACCCAGAGAGGAAGTTAGCCAGGAAATGTGAAATTGGGCATTGTTGGGGGTAGAAGAAACTCAAAGGCACAAGAAAGAGCAAGATAACTTAGGAGGAGAACTGTATCAGCAGAAGGAAGACTTCAGAGCCCAGAACCAAGCAGGACAAATAGCAACCAGGAAAGGTTAAATGTAGGAGGAAAACCAACCACAGACACAGGGAAAGAATGCGGAGAGGAGACAGCCTGCAGAATTCGCTTGAGTTACTGGGAGGGACGCGTGCTGGCATTTAAGTCTCTGTTTCTGAAGAACAGAGAGACACTCACTCAAGTTCACGCTTTCTTCTCATATGGCTTTCCCACATCCGCCACACCCCCTAGGCCTGACTGCAGATTAAGCCAAGATACACATCTAGGGATTTAGTCAAGGAAGGAGAATTTGCATGGCAAGGAGGTAGGGAGCACAATCCGGAAGATCAAAAGAGGCTATGGATATTTTCCATCATCTCTCTGTGTCCTGGTTCCCTAATTTTACTTTTAGGGAAGTATCGATTTCTAAGTTCTTCCTTATTTTCAATTCAGAAAGAAAAATGTGAGAGGGAGGAAGAAGGGGAGAATAGTACAGAGAAGTTCAGCTAAATGACCACTTCTTGACTAGATTTTATAAATATTTAAATATAATGCACAAATCAAGAAAACTGTCTTTGCCACTGTTACTAATACACTGAATATTATTAGTGCAAATATTGCAGGGAGCATCTTTTCTGAGACACATAGAATTGTTTTTAATTATTTTTTTTATTGGAGTATAGTTGCTTTATAATGTTGTGTTAACTTCTGCTGTGCAACGAAGTGAATCTGCTACATGCAAACATACATCCCCTCCCTCGAGGACCACCCTCCCTCCACCATTCCGCCCATCTGGGCCACAGAGGGCCCTGAGCTGAGCTCCCGGCGCTGCTCCACTGCAAGGGCCCGCTCGCTGTCTGTTTTACGCAGGGTAATGTATATATGTCAGTTCTAATCTCCCAGTTCTTCACATCCCTTGTCGGTCCCCGCCCTGTGTCCACACATCCGATTTCTACTGCCACATCTCTATTCCTGCCCTGCAAATAGGTTCATCTACAGCATCTTTCTAGATTCAACATATATGCGTTAATATACAATATTTGTTTTTCTCTTTCGGACTTAGTTCTCTCTGTATTACAGATTCTGGGTCCATCCACATCTCTACAAAATGCGTTTTTCCCCCTTTTAATGGTGAAGTAATATGCCATTGCACATGTGTACCACATCTTCTTTATCCATTCATCTGTCAGTGGACATCTAGGTTGCCTAAATAAAATGGTAAGGGAGATGATAGCCTCTGGGAACCATCGGAAAGTGCTGGGAGAAGATGTCTACCACAACACCATACACTGAACTCCACGTATGTAAGTATCACGAGGTATACGCATGATTCAACAAGTAGACAAGGGCTCCCTGACCTTCAGTGACCTTTTTTCTCTGTTTTCCCTATAACTTCTTGGAGAAAGTTTTAATTTTTTAAAAAGGGAGATTTCTCTGAGCCTGAGAATGGAGCTTGTAGTTTTCTATCCGAGACTGTCATTAAGATAGCCTGGGATCTGTGAACAGAGAAAATAGGACTAAGAGCAAGAAAATGGAGTATCAGTGGTCTGGAGTCTTACGGATGGAACAATAAGTACCATTGTCCTTTGTTTGCTTATGCTGTGGATTGGATACGGCACTTCGGTAGAGCAGTCAAATAAAAGGGATCAGGGACAGACCCAAGAGAAATCCTTGTTGATTTTTTTGTTTGTTTGTTTGGGGATATTTTGTTGCTGCTGTTTTACAGAATTTTTGTTTCCTGGTGGTCCTTGTGGTGGCCTTTAGTCATCCCCACCTGGTATTCACCCTTTATGAACCTCCCTCTTGCACTGTATCAGGAGCTCTCTGTGTGGCCCTTAGAATGTGGCAGAAGTCTTGGGACATTATTTCCAAAGTTAGGTGGTAAGAGGCATGGGCATCAACCTTGCCTTCTCTTTTGGATTATCACTCTGATGGACTCGAGTCTCTACTGGTGGCTCAGATGGTAATGAATCTGATCTGCAAAAAGTTCAATCCCTGGGTCAGGAAGATCCCCTGGAGAAGGGAATGGCTAGCCACTCCAGTGTTCTTGCCTTGAGAATTCCATGGACAGAGAGGTCTGGCAAGCTACAGTCCCGGGGCCACAAAGAACTGGACATGACTGAGTGACTTACACACTACACTGCCCTGAAGGAAGCTAGCTCCGTGATGTGAAGGCTTTCAAGGAACTCCATGGAGAGACGTCTGCAGAGAGGGCCTCAGCGCTCCAACCAGTGACGATGTAACGAGCCCTCTGGGAAGCCAAAGTTCCAGCCCCTTTGGATGACTGCATGCCTCTACTTGATTTTCCTCCCCTTTGATGTCATTGCCACAGTAAGAGTGTTGCATACAATCTTAGGTTGAAAATAAGGGATCTATTATTTATACTTGATGATTCTGCATCACTTCTTCTAGGAATCAGAGGCCAGAACCTACAGAGGCCAGAATCATGTGGATCAATATTTAAAGGGTCATTAGCTGGACTTTTGGTTTCTAGATGAGATTATTAAAGTATAATTAGGGAAACAGAATAAATTATTTCCCCCAATACTAATATTCAGTTGTATGTGTATACCTTTTTTGTTTATGCTTTTATCCATAGATAAGACATTTGGGTGGTTTTCAACTTTTGGCTATTGTGAATAACACTTCTAAGAACATTATTATGCAAATATCTGTTCTAGTTCCCGATTTCAATTCTTCTGTGTTTATACCCAGAAGTGGAATTGCCGGTTCAAATGCTAATCTTATGCTTATTAATTTGAAGCCTCACCACGGTGGCTGTACCATTCTACATTCCCGCCAGCAATGCCCAGGAGTCTTGGTTTCTCCACATCCACGCCAATACTTGTTCTGGGATTAGCACCTTGGTGAAACAGGTCGCAGGGAGTGTTCCTTCCACCAGGCGAGGACAAAGGGAAAAGTCAGTTGTCTATGAACCAGGAAGCCCTCACCCTGACTGCCAACAGCATGGTCTTGGAGGTCCCAGCCTCGGGAACTGGGAGAAATGTCTGTTGTTTAGAGGTCACCTGTTCTACAGTGTTCTGTGACAGAGGCCCAGACTGACTGAGTCAGTGGCCTTCATCAGCGCAGGCCTGGTGCCCCCCACAGGCCTCTTCTCACAGCCTGTTGGAGGGCACAGCGTCGCCCCAGGGAGGAGAGACTGATGGACCGGTACACACGCCCCACCCTCAGGAGAGTCTGCTCCTGAGATACCGTAGGGAGAGCGAGGCTGTCTTTTCTCTCAACTTCCTCGGCATCTTGGGTGCTTCTAATTCAACTTGTTGATCCAATCTTTTGCCAAAAGTGTCTGCCCTAATAGGTTTTCTTTTTTTTTTTCAATTGGAGGATAGTTGATTTCCAATGTTGTGTTAGATTTTGAGCACATTGAGTGCAAGAATCATTCCTTTCTCACTTTTGTGCCTCTTGAATTGGACACAGTGCTTGGATTATGACATGATCTCAGTAAATATTTGAAACATTTCAAATATATAATATGAATGCTGTGTGCCTAGTCACTCAGTTGTGCGTCTTTGTGACCCCATGGACTGTAGCCCCCCAGGCTCCTCTGTCCATGGGGACTCTCCAGGCAAGAATACTGGTTGCCATGCCCTCCTCTAGGGGATCTTCCCAACACAAGGATTGAATCCAGTTCTCCCGCATTGCAGGCAGATTCTTTACCATCTAAGCCACCAGGAAAGCCCAGGAATACTGGAGTGTGTAGCCTATCCCTTCTCCAGGGAATCTTCGCAACCCAGGAATTGAACTGGAGTCTCCTGCGTTGCTGGTGGATTCTTCCAGCTGAGCTACCAGGAAAGCCCATATAATATGTATACATATATCTATATATATGCACAGATACATATATGCATATAAATGTATATATATATGTGGATACACATGCACACATGTATGTATGTATACAGGCACACACATAGGTCCATACCACACACACATATACACATATCACATTGCTTTTACCAAGTATCCAGCACTAAAACACTGCTCTGGAGGAAGAGAGATGGTTGTTAGTGATCAACTAGCCGTCTTCCTAACTTTGGTTTGCAGTTATAACTTCCATCTTGTGTTTTAGTTCTGATGGCTAGAAACTCATTTTGGTTTCTGTGCTTAAGACTTTCTTTTTCGGTAAAATCCACTGTCCTTCTCTAACTAGTCGTGAGTCCCAGCACACTTGTCGCTTCTTCATGAGGCTCTGTGTCCCGGGCTGGGGCTCTGCGGTCAGCAGTGAGCAGGCTCCCTAGTGCTGCCTTTCTGGGTATCCAGCTCCTGGCTTCTTCTTCACCTCGCTCCCTATAGCTTATGTTGAACTTCCCAGATGTTATCTGTAGCTGTGGACCTGTAACCTGCAGGCTAGATGCAACTGCCAGACTGGATGTCCTCTCATACCTGGGACTATCCTCTAACTGCCCACATAGACATATCTTGAGCTCTCAATTGCTACACGTTCTATAATGGAAATGTAGCAAACTCAGTGACTCTTAAAAATGTGGATGGCTATAAATCCCTTTTGAGCAGCTGTTGAGAACTGTTAGCGCTCTCTGTAGAAAAAAAGTATGCAAGTATACATAAAAATTTGTATCTACTATAAGAGGTAAATGGACTTTTGAACTGAAGGTCTAGTGACCTGGCAGATCCAGGGTGGTTCAGGAGAAGTAGGTAGACACCACAGCCATCACTGGGGATTTCCCTCCTAGCTCAATCGGTTAAGAATCTGCCTGCAATGCCGGACACCCGGGTTTGATTCTTTGATTGGAAAGATCCCCTGGAGAAGGAAATGGCAACCCAGTCCAGTACTCTTGCCTCGGAAATCCCATGGACAGGGCAGCCTGGTGGGCTACAGCCCATGGGGTCGCAAGAGTCGGACACGACTGAGCGAACAGTCCACCACCAAAGCCGTCATTACGGTGGACAGAGTGCCATCTCAGTTGTCCTTGCTACTGGACAGGAAAGGGCCTGGAGACCTTAGTTGCCATGGGGGACCGCTAGCTCAGGGTGCCAGTTATTCAGCAGGACCAGACTCCTTTTACATGTGATTTACTTTCAAAAATCAAAGCCTCCAAAGTGGTTTCTAGAATAGCCCACAATGTTGTGATTACTGAACAAGAAAAAGGAATATATTCTATCTGTCAGCTGGGGACGATTGACACCTTCCGCTTAATGATTTCAGGGCCAACAGAAGCGTGGGCAAACTGAAAATCCCACAATCTAAACTTTTAAACATGTATCAATAATGGGGAATGAAAAAGAGGGAATGTAATGATCTTAAGCAGAGAGTATTTCAGACCTTTTTAGAACAACAATCTTGCAAGTGATTTGGAAGACTGGCGTGAAAAGAAAAGCAAAATCAAAAACAATGTCTGGATTTCACAGCTGTTAAAAGGAAAAAAGAAGAGTCGTGTGGAGGTTTAAACTGAAGTTTTACTGAATCATTCTTTTTCACACAGAGGTTAATCAACCTTAGTTATATAATTCTGAGGTGAATTGGATGAAAACTTTTCCATATTATATGCATTGGAATGAGGATTAAGCCCACGGAAGATATATAATATGCATATGTCAATATTACATGTTTAGGTTTTCTCATTTTGCAAACTGTTGCAAAAATGTCACATTGTATTCATGAGATTCTAGTCAGACTCCAGTGGTAGATTACCTACTCTAGTGAAACTAAGCAAATATCACAGGCTACCAGGATAACAATGCTCATCAAAGAATTAACTTTCTAAAAAATTTCAGATAATGGAAAAGAAAGAATCTGCATCATCCATGACAAACAGTTTAATTTTGAAGGGAACAATTTTTTTTTTTTGCAATGTAAAAGAAGAATTCTTCCCTGGTGGTTCAGATGGTAAACAAACCACCTGCAATCTGGGAGACCTGGCTTCAACCCCTGGTTGCGAAGATCCCCTGGAGAAGGGACCAGCTACCCACTCCAGCATTCTGGCCTGGAGAATTTCATGGACAGAGGAGCCTGGCAGGCTACAATCCATGGGGTGGCAAAGAGTCAGACACGACTGTGCGACTTTCACTTCACTTCACTTATATTTTCGGTGATAACTAGGTAAAAGCTATTTATTGCATAGATTTTGTGTAGTTACTCCCACTTCATTCAAAGTGATTTTTAAATAATTTTCTTTTTTAAACTTTTTTACATCTATCACAAGAATCTAGAGCTCAATTACAGCTATGCTTCCCTTAAGTAAATGTGAAAATAAATAAGTGAATAAATAATCTTTCCTTGCCTAGTCCTGACTTCCTTGTTAAAGAATTCTCATCCTTCAGTTTTGAGGAGAACATAAAATCCTCTTTTCCTTTTCCCCAGATAATTCTCTATTTCTCTTTCTATCAATATAAGCAGGAGTAGCTCTTGAGAAAAAAGCAGTTAAAATGTAGTAGACTCTCCTACTATTCACCAACATCCAGTGCCCTACACATCTAGGCCCACGGGAGGGTTACAATTCTCAATTCCCTTGCATTTGAGTGAGGCCATGTGACTGATTCCAGCCAGCGGGTGGAGGGTCAGTTCCTTAGCTGAGTATTTCATTGCCAACGCCAGACAGTTCAAAGGAGTCTTCTCCCACCACAGTAGCAACAACAGCATGTGTAAAGATGGCTCTGCCATTGCTTTGGACTCTAGAGACACTTGGATGAACAGAGCCATGAGCCAAGACCCAGCTAACACACTTTGGAGAATGGCATAAGCTTTATTGTTTTAACCACTGAAATTTTGGGAGAGTTAGTTAGCACAATATAACCTAAGCTATTCTAATTAACACAGAGAGAACAATTAACAATAATTCTAATAAAACAAGTAACTATATCTCTAATACAAGCTGATATGGATTTGCTGTATACCGTGTGTCAGACACTTAAAGCTACCCTGTAAGAGAGTTATTAATATGATTCCTATTTTATAGATGAGGCAACTGAGATCCTGACAGATTAAATAACAAGATTACCGAACTAAGCATTATTAGAAGGAGAATATGATGTTAAATAGATTTACTCCCCAGTCTAACTATTCACCAGAGTGACATTCTACTAACTCCCCAAACTCTACCCTCTAAGGTTTCATCAATGTGCTCCAGGAAAAATAATGTTCTGGGCTATAGCTCCAAGAGTTCCATCTTCTAGTCAGCAATTGCAGATGAGAAATATTTAACTGCAAGACAGTTTTCTACTCCCCTAATAAAACTATTTAAAAGTTTCAAAGCTGAACAAATATTTAGGGAATATCTATTATGAATTAGGCATTCTATTAGGTTGACTTTACATATGCTTTTAAATTATTCCTCCTCAAAATCTTTTCCATTTATAATACTATTGCCCCTTCTTTATAGAAAGAAATTAAGGGCCAGGGAATATATGCATGTAATATGCTCAAGATCATCCAGCTTGGAGACGGCAGAGGAAGAACTCAAATTCTGTTCTGCCTTAAAACTCCAGGCTTTTTCTATTAGGAGAGAAATGATGCGTGTAAACAGTAAATGAAGCAGAGCTGATTCTTCTAGGATGGACTGAGCCTTGAACACAGTTGGCTCAGAGGACTGAGACTCTGCCAGCGTGGTTGGACCGTATCTCATCCGGCTGGTTCAGTGTTGGCTGTGTGCAGGCTGGTGACCCGAGAGCCCTGAACTGGGAACGACTCTCCTTGGAGCCCTTAAAGGCCAAGTGCAGAATGGATTTCCAAATATGCCTGAAACATCACTGCAAAAGCCGCAGACACGCCAGCTGACCTGACTTTCAGCTATTCTAAAGGTTTCCTCTGGAACACCCTCCAGTGAGCACCAGGGTTTTGATTACCTACAACTTGTCTTCTGTACCAGTCTGATCTCTCTTTCAGCCCATGGTCTGACATCTGTCTTTCACTGGGTCCTTCACTGTAACCTTTCCACCTTTGTACTTCCAAATACCAATTTTAAAAACGCATTAAGTAGACATTTTCAGACTTTACCCTTTAATAATAATACTGACAACCTGCCAAATTGGCACTATTAACTCCTCTCCACTACAATTCAGATTTGAATTCAGTGTGAACACAAGATTGCCCCAGCAGCAGCAGGAAAACAAGGAATACTTGATTCCTGTTATACCCAGTCTTAAACATATTAATATTTGGCCAGTAAAATTCCTCAGCAAGTTGGCAGTGCCTTGCTCCAGATGTGATAACAGTATTTTTTTTTTTTTATCGTAATACAAATAAGTGAAAAGCCCTGCCTTGTACTTACTCTGAACTTTGAAGTTTCTTTATGGAATGTCTTGAGTTCCTGATGCCTCTCTATGTGAAAACCTTTCCTTTTGCTTCTTTACACACTGCTTGTCAAAGGTTAAGACTAATTGTAACCCTGACTTTGTTTTTGAAGCTAAATCAATCAAAAGTGTCAATGTCCTTAGCAAACAGACTTGTGGTTGCCAAGAGGGAGGGGGTGAGGGAAGGGATGGATGTGGAGTTTGGGGTTAACAGATGCAAGCTATCATATATAGAATGGATAAGCAACAGGGTCTTCCTGGATAGCACAGGGGACTATATTCAGTATCCTGTAACAAACCAAAATGGAAAAAGAAGCTAAAAAAGAACATCAGTTCAGTTCAGTTCAGTTGCTCAGTTGTGTCTGACTCTTGCGACCCCATGGACTGCAGGACGCCAGGCCTCCCTGTCCATCACCAACTCTCGGAGTTTACCCAAACTCATGTCCATCGAGTCAGTGATGTCATCCAATCATCTCATCCTCTGTCGTCCCCTTCTCCTACCCTCAATCTTTCCCAGCATCAGGGTCCTTTCCAATGACTCAGCTCTTCACATCAGGTGGCCAAAGTATTGGAGTTTCAGCTTCAACATCAGTCTTTTCAATGAATATTCAGGACTGATCTCCTTTAGGATGGACTGGTTGGATCTCCTTGCAGTCCAAGGGACTCTCAAGAGTCTTCTCCAACACCACAGTTCAAAAGCATCAATTCTTTGATGCTCAGCTTTCTTTATAGTCCAACTCTCAGATCCATACCTGACTACTGGAAAAACCATAAAGAGCATATATATATATGAATATATATGTATATATATGAATCACTTAACACTGCAAATCAACTATATTTCAATAAAAAATAAATAAAAGACACATCCTTCTAAAAAAGTGTTAAATTCTTTAAGATTCCTTCCATGAGTGGCATTTAGACTCTTCTTTGATACTTGTAGCTTATGGAGCTGAATTTTCCTGATGGAAGAATCTGAGCATTGTTGGCAAGAGGATCAATGTCCAATGTCTGTGTCATCTCTGTCTAAACTTTCTATCTCCCGAAGTCAGATGTAGGATTGCTAGAAGCAGCTTTTCCTGCCAGACTTCCAGCAGGAAGCTGTTTAGATGGTCATTATTATTTCCTTTCAAACTTTTTGATATCACTGGAGTCACAGATGTTTTAACAAGTAAAAATAATCAAATGTAACATACAGCATGGTAAATAAAACAAGAAAATTATATTAAAGTTTTACATCTCGTTAGCCCCAGAGACATGACGCCTACCTGAGAGAAGTCACTGGCTCTTCTTTGGATATAATTTCTTGAATTTATACATTTATGTTTGAGCCTATTTTTTCCCTTTCTTACATCACCCATCTCCCCCAATCTCCCCTCCACCACCAGCCCTACATGCAGACAACAAAATCAAAGTAAAGAAAGAATTTAACTGCAAAATGGCAGAACTTCCTAATAGCAACTTCTGCTTTTCTTAGCGCTTCACTTAAAATCAAACTGTTTTCAAGTGAAAATGTATGAGGCTGAACTAGTGAAGGAAACAAAGTCCTAAACCCCAGAAAATTTGTCCCCGATTAAAATACAAACGTGACATTTCATCTTCTGGTTCAGTACCTTTAAAATGTGGTAGAACATCAATGTCCCCTGAGATTGTAAAAAATATTTTTCAGTCTCTTCAATCGCTATTCCCCTTTCTCCACCTCACACACCGGCATGCGTGTACGCGCGCACACACACACAGTCATACCCACCTCACACACAGGCATGCGTGTACACGTGCACACACACACAGTCATACCCACTTACACATACACTTGGAGTTTTGTGGCAAATGAGTGTGGCTAAAGAAGTCTGAGAAGCTGGTGCTCCTGGTGATTCGTAATGTGTCTAAGCATCTTAGAACCTCTACAAAGTTGTCCGGTAAGTGGCTGCTGTGACGTTGTGTTGCAGGATCATTGTCCCAGGAATGCTGATTTTATTTGGGGGATTCATAGCTTCAGAAATGCTGGACTAGAAATATGAGTAAGAATCAAGCAGCAGATTTGCAGCAACTTAAGCGCTGGCCAAACTGGAGCCCTGCGGGGGCGTCACAGAACCGTGGCCGGCGGTAAAGGGACGTGTCCGGGAGAAAGGCCTCAGTCGGAATCCGGCTTCACAACCTGCATGTGTGTTCGTGGGCAGAGGACCTCACTTCCCTGCAGCTCTGATCCCTCATTTTATAAAAACCAGGGCTGTGAATATATACCTCATGGTGATATTGGGAGAGTTTGGCACACTCTGAGGGCCTGGAAGACTCCCGAAATAGAAATTCCCCAGGAATGTTATTAGATGTATCAAAGTCTCAACGCATAATGTTCTCTATCATGTGTTAGTAAATGGTTCTAGAAATGTCAACCAAATCAACTTCCTCCTTGTTTGCTGGTAATTACAGGTTCACTGAGTCTTTTTTTCTTTTGGATCCAAGCAGGTAGCCTCCCTGAGTAACACGGGCGTGAGTTCACGACTAGAAGCAAATGTAAAGAAGAATGAGTCAGCTTTTCTCAGCCCATGAGAATTATCAACACCAGTATAGTTCTGAAGGCATAAGGGAAAGAAAGGGCATCTCTTTATCTTGCTGCTTTTCCTGTTAATATTGACTGTGATAGCATGACTGTAACATTCATTCTTAATTACTCTTGTGCCTCTGAAGTTCATATCATTGATAAATAAAACAAAATATAAGTGTGCTATTTTTCCTTTTCACATATAAATACTCCGATGCATGGAAAAGTACCATAAAATTGCAGTAAGAAAAGCAACTCTAGCATGCCTACAAAGAGACATCATGAAGGGGAAAGGAAAAAAAGGAGAAGAGACAGTGCTGGCCACTGCCCCTGACACGAGTTGGGTCCTGTTTGGGATTGACGTGTACACGCCGCTCTATACAGGAACCTACTGCATAGCACAGGGAGCTCTGCTCAATGCTCTGTCACAACCTACATGAGAAAAGAATTTGAAAGAGAATAAATACATCTACGTAAAAAAATAAACTGTATTTTGTTTAAAAAAATAAACAAATTGAGTCCTATCTCTGAATGGAATTCTGTGATATGAGCTAAAGCAGAAACATGGGTTTGGACTGACAGTTGATTTTTCAGAAGATGGTGTCTGAAGCAAATGAGGAAGCAAATACCCTTCCTTATGCTTGATGTGGGCATCACACAGCATTTTTGTTTTCTGATGTCTTTTTTGGCTGTGATGCGCAGTTTGTGGGATCGCAGTTCTCTGACCAGGAAGCAAACTCAGCAGGAGTAAGAGTGAGGAGTCCTAAGCACTTGACCACCAGGAGAGTCCCTTGGTAATCCTTTAGATACCATGTCACAAGAGGCTTGTCTGATGTTTCAAATACTCTTGGAATTGGTGAGTTTTGAAAGTAAATGGATATGAATTGTGTCATAACCAACATACCATTAAATGAGAATTATCTCAGGAAATTCCTGTAAAATTGCACTGATATATTTGTCACCCAGATTTTCTTCCCTGAAAAATCCTTCATTGCTGTGGCCCACCATTGCCAGGAAAGACAGTCTTGAAGATATGAAGTATCGGTTCCTAAAAAAGTTGAGAACACGAAAACAACTCTGCTTTATTCAATTGTTTAAAGAAAAAACAAACAAGAACACACCGATATTTTCTGAGATTCTTCTATATATCAGATATTATGGTGGGCTGAAGTATTAGAGAAATGAGGCATGCGTGCGTGCATGCCAAGGTGCTTCAATCATGTCAACTCTTCGTGACCCCATGGACTGTAACCCTTCAGACTCCTCTGTCCATGGGATTCTCCAGGCAAGAATACCAGAGCGGGTTGCCACGCCCTCCTCCAGGGGATCTTCCTGACCCAGGGATCAAACCCATGTCTCTCACATCGCCTGCACTGGCAGGGGGATTGTTTACCACTAGCACCACCTGGGAAGCCCTGAAATAAGCCACATACACATTAATTCATTCAATGGACGTTGAGTGCCCGCCACATTCCACACTCTAGATTAGTTTCTAGTTGGCTAGTGGCAGGGCAGGGGTGGGGAACGTGATCAGTATAAGTAAATTGCAGACAAATTAGAGAAGGATGAGGGATACATGCTAAGGATAAGATGCAATGTTGAGAAATGAAGGGTGGGAGAAGGGAGCTGAAACAGTAGACAGGGTGGTCAGGGAAGGTCTCACTGAGAAAATGTGCTTTGTGTAAAGATTCTAGGAAGTGAGGAAGTGAGTCCTGTGGAAACCTAGGAAATGAGCATCCAGACAGAGGAATCAGCAAGTGCTGGGCGTCTAAGCAAAAAGTGTGCCTGGCACGTTGGAGGAAGAGTTGGAGGCGGGTGGCTGAACAGGGTGGAGGAGGCGCAGGAGATGTGATCACAGGAGGAATGGAGAACCAGGTCACGAGGGTCCTGGTTGCTCTTAGAACAGCTCAGGCTCTCACTCTGAGACAGAAAGTCATTAAGGGCTTTGTGTTTGTTTAGTTTAGTTTTTAATTTTATTCTTTTAGCCTTACCGCATAGCTTACCAGATCTCAGCTCCCTGACCAGGAATGGAACCTGGGCCTTTGGCAGTGAAAATCTGCAGTCCTAGCCACTGGACCACCAGGGAATTTTTTGGCTTCCATTTTAACAGTATTACTTTGGCTGCTGTGTAGTGATGAGAGAGAGGGGAGAAGGTGGAAGCAGGCAAACCATTTAGGAGGCTGCAGAAATAATCCAGATGAGAGATGATGTGTCTTGGAATAGAGTTAGGATGGGTAAGAAGTGATCAGTTTCTGGGTACGCTTCGAAAGTGCATCCGAAAGGAGGTTTTTGGTGGATTAATTGTGGAAAAGAGAAATGCCGAAGACTCCTCTGGAATTTTCAGGTTGAGCAAAGCGTGAGATGAAGTAGACTGAGACATTGGCATCTTAGTAATGTTAGGTTCGGGCTGCCTGTTAGACAGCCAGGTGGTCATGGACACAGCAGCTGGGAGTTCAGGGAAGGAGTCTAAGCTGGAGATATAAATTTGGCAATTGTCAGCATAGAGACAGCAAGAGTCAGACATGACTGAGTGACTTCACTTTCACTTTCCACTTTCATGCATTGGAGAAGGAAATGGCAACCCACTCCAGTGTTCTTGCCTGGAAAATCCCATGGACGGAGAAGCCTGGTAGGCTGCAGTCCATGGGGTCACACAGAGTCGGACACGACTGAAGCGACTTGGCAGCAGCAGCAGCAGCAGCAGCAGAGATGGCGTTTAAAGTAACGCAACTGGATGAAATCATCTAGGGAATAAATTTTTTGTATAAAAGAGGAAGGATCCAATGGGTGAGCCTGGGATCTCTTTCAAGTTTAGAGGTGTGGAGAATTGGAGAAAGCAGCAAAAGTGAATGAGAAAGAATAATCTGTGAGGTAGCAGGAAAATCAAAATAGGAATAAAGCAAAATGTAGAAATTGCTCTGACAGAGAGGGAGAGAGAGAGATCTCAAACTGCAAACTGAGTCAAATGCAACTTAAAGGTCAAGGAGAGATGAGGACTCAGAATTGACCCCTGCATTTAGCAACACAGTGACCTGGAAGCACATATAAAAGAGAAATAATAGTGGAGCAGAGCTCAAGTGCCAGTGTGTGGTTTGAATCCTGTACACGAGGCTGACCTAGAAAGCACAGATTTCTGGACTCCATTCCCAACGAATTGACCCTTAAAGTCTAGGATGGTGCTTGGGAACATTTATTTTGAACATTTTCCATTTCTCCCAGATGACCAGCCAGATTTGGAATCCTGCAGGTGATTCACAGTCAGGAGAGCAGAGAAATATTACTTGGAGCAGAAATTTTAAGCTGAAGAGGTAAAGAGAAGCTAGGAAACCTTGTTGCAATGCAGCCAAGTGATGGTAATGAATACGGGAAAGGAGCCCAAACTGCTTAAATGAGGGGCAGATGTATTCAGAAAAGGAGACTGAAGCTGAGTGCTGCCAGCCTGGCAAGTCCTGCTAAGGCTGTGTAAGTAACAGAGTCACAGTGCACTTCTGAGCCGGAATGGACATAATAAACGTGATGTTTGTGAGTATTACCTATTACCTGCGGTGATGTTTTTTAAAGAAGGGAATTTGAAAGTGATCCATTGTAAAGTTTCTCTTTAAACTTAGGTAGTCAGCATTTTGGTTTTAGGCTCCTTTGTGAGCCTCGGTTTTAGGGTCTCCTAGACTTCACTTTCACTTTTCACTTTTATGCATTGGAGAAGGAAATGGCAACCCACTCCAGTGTTCTTGCCTGGAGAATCCCAGGGACGGGGGAGCCTGGTGGGCTGCCGTCTATGGGGTCCCACAGAGTCGGACACAACTGAAGCGACTTAGCAGCAGCAGCAGCAGCAGTCCTAAATTAGTTTCCAGCCACTGTCACCTCTTTGTGATTTCTATTGCCATTCTATCTCCTGCCTTTATTTATACTTTTCTTGAACAGTGATTCTCAATCAGTAAGCTCTAATATTCTTACAAGTGCACACATTTTGACCAATACATAGTACTTATTTTATTGTGACTGATTTTAAATACCATGACAACTACATTTGTCGGGCAGAATGTAGCACTGAGGAATCTTACGCTGGAATATAATGTAGAGAAACTCAGAGGTAAGAGTAGGGGAACCATATGATTAATCGTTAGCCCAAGAATGCTTCTGAGAGGAAAAAGTGCCACCGATAATTACACCAGGACAAGAGGCACAAACTGGACTATTCAGGTAAACTAGGGCTTCTCTGGTGGCTCGGAGGTTAAAGCGTCTGCCTGGAATGTAGGAGACCCAGGTTCAATCCCTGGGTTGGGAAGATTCCCTGTAGAAGGAAATGGCAACCCACTCCAGTACTCTTACCTGGAGAATCCCATGGAGGGAGGAGCCTGGTAGGCTACAGTCCATGGGGTCGCAAAGAGTGAACTCAAAGAGAATGTATACATCTAACGTGGAATGTGGACATCTACACATCTGACTTTCTTGCACAATTCCCTAAAAATGATTACTCAGAACAGTTTCTCTGAAGGTTTGTTAAAAATAATTAAAAATTAGAGACATAAACTGTGTTCTAACACTTCCATTAACTTCTAGGAAACTCTCCTTAGGTTGCATTTCCTTTGTCTTCAAATATCTCCTGGTATCTCAAAACACGAAGAAGAAAATGTCAGCATGACCCTGACAACATTTTTCTTAAAACTTTACCACGTGGTGTTGAACCTAATGATAGATTTTCAATCCATTCTGTTTGCCAGTCTCACAGTATTCAGCGATCTCTCCTTCTGGAAACATGCCCTACCGCCCATCATCTTTTTTTATTGGAAACATTACAATTTCCTCCTGTGTAAATGGTCCAGAAGTGCTTCACTGATGCTTTTTTCTCCTCCTTTTCCAAAGTTGTCTGTATTGCTTAAGGGTAATTCTCAATGCATCCTTATGCCCTTTCTTTTCTAAGTTGTTTTCACCTGACCCTAGAGTCCAATATCAATCATGCCCATGACCCCAAATCTTATACTAACTTTTTTCATCTCTCTCTCAGTTGCTGGATTTCTCACTGTATCTCAATTTCAGCTTATTTCAAGCAAAACTCATCACTTCTTTCTCATGATCAGTCCCCACGTCTGACTTTCTTGCACAATTCCATAAAAAGGTTGACTGATGGATACTTTGTTACAGAACAGCACAGCTTTCACACACCCACACTGCTTTTCCAATGCTTGACAGCAATAGTCATCAGCAATTTTTCGTTTTATGATTCTGCCTCAGGAATCTCAGCAGTGCAGTTAATTCATATAACCAAGCCCAAGGCGTGGGCAGTGCAAAACTTGGGCAGCCTCCCTACTTTGGGGCAAAGATTGACTCTATAATGCTTCCAGTACGGAGTTGCTGAGCAGAATGTGTGACTCGCAGGCCAGCTTATCCCCAAGAGAAAAAGGAGGGAAGGGAGAGGGTCAGACTCCACTTGTCCAGTTTTTCTTCCAAAACTCATCAAATTAAGTCAAAGATGCCAGGAGTGTAATGGAAATGACACTTCCCTTACACGAAAAGAAAAACACAGGCGGAAAGTACTCAGCTCCACCCCCGCCTCCACCAGTAGTCCCATTCTTTAAAACTACGTGGGCAGCGAGTATCAGGGTGGAGTCATCGAATCGATCACAGAACCCAGCAGTAAATGAGAGTAATGAAGTACCCTACATTTGAAAATAAAACCCATCCTCAAACCGTCCTCCACAGTGGCTGCATCAACTTACATTCCCACCAACAGGGCAAGAGGCTTGTCTTTTCTTCACACCCTCTCCAGAATTTATTGTTTGTAGATTTTGATGATGGGCATTCTGATGGTGTGAGGTGATGCCTCGTTGCAGTTTTGATTTGCATTTCTCTAAAAATGAGCGATGTTGAGCATCTTTTCATGTGTTTCTTAGCCATCTGCGTCTTTGGACATCTTTGGAGAGATGTCTATTTAGATCTTCTGTCCATTTTTTGAGTTGAGTTGTTTGTTTTTTCTGGTGTTGAGTGTCATGAGTTGCTTGCATATTTTGGAAATTAATCCTTGTCAGTTTTTTGCTATTATTTTCTCCTATTCTGAAGGTTGTCTTTTCACCTTGTTTATAGTTTCCTTTGCTGTGAAAAGCTTTTAAGTTTAATTAGGTCCCATTTGCTTATTTTTGTTTTTATTTCTATTACTCTAGGAGGTGGGTCATAGAGGATATTTCTGTGCTTTATGTCATAGAGTATCCTGCCTATGTTTTTCTCTAAGAGATTTATAGTTTCTGGTCTTACATTTATGTTTTTATCCCATTTTGGGTTTATTTTTGTGTTTGGTGTTAGGAAGTGTTCTATTGTCATTCTTTTACACGTAAGAATAAAACTGCTATATGAGCCAACAATCCAACTACTGGACATACACCCCGAGAAAGCCGTAATTGAAAAAGACGCAAGTACCACGTTGTTTACTGAAGCACCATTTACAATAGCTACTGCACGGTGGCAACCTAGATGTCCATCGACAGGTGAATGGATAAAGAAGCTGTGGTTCATATACACAGCGGAATATTACGCATCCACAAGAAGGAACACAGTGGAGTCAGTTCTAATGAAATGGATGAAACTACAGCCTGTTATACAGAGTGAAGACAGACAGAAAGAGAAAAACAAATATCGTAAATCAATGATCAATGTATATATATGGAATCTAGAAAGATGGTCCTGGTGAACCTGTTTGCAGGCAGCAACAGAGACGCAGACATAGGGAACAGGCTTATGCACACAGTGGGGAAGGAGATGGTGGGACAGATGAAGAGAGTAACATGGAAACATGTATGCTGTGGCTGCTGCTGCTGCATATGCAAAATAGAGAGCCAGTGGGAATTTGCCGTGTGACTTAGGAAGCTCTAAATGGTGTTTAGTGACAACCTAGAGGGGTGGGATGGGGTGGCGGGGAGGTTCAAGAGGGAGGTGACATGTGAGCCTATGGCTGATTCGTGATGTATGACAGCAACCAGCACAAAGTTGTAAAGCAACTATCCTTCACTTTGTTGTTGTTCAGCCACCCAGTCACGTCTGCCTCCTCGCAACCCCACGGATGCAGCTGCCAGGCTTCCCTGTCCTTCGCTATCTCCCAGAGTTCACTCAAACTCATGCCCGCTGAGTTGATGATACCCTCCAACCATCTCAACCCATGTGTCCCCCTTCTCCTCCGGTCTTCAATCTTTCCCAGCATTAGGGTCTTTTCCAATGAGTCAGCTCTTCACATTAGGTGGCCAAAATAAATAAATTTAAAAAAAATCTCATTTTCAGATTGCCAAAGGGAATTAAAATCCAAAGATTAAATCCCCAGAATTCAAAGTACAAAGCATCAAGACTACAATCAAATCTTCTTGTCCTGTGGATTAAGTTCACAGGAACTAAAGTACAAAATTCATTAACCATCCCAACTTCCAGTTCTGTTCAGTCTCAGCCAGATGGTTCTTGATGCCTAGGAATTGCTGTGATTGCTTCAGTAGCTACAGGCAACTCTGTCTCAAGCCAAGTTCCTCATGTTTCACTTGAGAGTCCCAAAAGATCATCTGAGAACTGGCCTTACCAAATGACCAAATTTAGAAAACAAGCCAGTCTTCAGGACCCTGGGCCAGTTATTTTGAGCAAAGATTTTTTCCCTGGAACCTGGGGAAAACCCACTGTATTCAGTGTTGTCAAAGATCCTAACAGGTATTCATGACATCGGTGTGAGAGAGGACAGATGACAAAAAATGTGATTTCTGCTTTGCCAGGATGCTAGTTACTCCAGAGCCAGTGGCTCAAAATCTATGATTGAATTTAAATTCATCTGGGAAATAGTACTCAGTAAATTTGATTTGACGTCATGTATTATTGTACCTTGGAGGTAAATTCGACTATATTTATTCTTAATTTTCTTCTGGAGGCTAACATATTTAGACATTGCTGCTTTCTTGCAAGCTTTCGAAATCAGCAATTGTGGTAACATCAGCTACTAGGTGTTATTGAGGCGTGCTCCAGTCTCTTGAAAAGCTCTCGATTTCCATTGAACCCATAGTTTTATTGCTCAACTCCTGAACGAAATGGAGGGCCTACTCCGTGACTTGAAATTACTTCTCTAGTAAGCAGGCGTGTTCAGGTCTGAGCCACAGTGGCTGTTTCTATTGCCTCTTCTTTTGGAATCGCTTCAGCCTTAAAACTCTGCCCCAAGCATGTTTAACCAACCAATTTACAAGTAACCAATTCATATGTAACCGACCAATTCAGAGCCAACTTGAAACTGCATGTGCTTCTGGAGTTA
Source organism: Bos mutus (assembly GCF_027580195.1). Lineage (NCBI taxonomy): Eukaryota > Metazoa > Chordata > Mammalia > Artiodactyla > Bovidae > Bos > Bos mutus. The sequence continues at coordinate 5,346,565 of NC_091630.1, read as the reverse complement.
ATTCTTGAGTGTGGGCAAGCCTCATTAACTCAAGAATTGCCTCTTTCAGATGTAAAAGCAAAATGAGGTTTGGGACAGCTAATCCAGTGCTACCTAAATTAAGTGTTAGTCCCTCAATTGGGTCTGTCTGTTTGAGACTCTATGGACTATGTAGCCCTCCAGGCTCCTCTGTCCATGGAATTCTCCAGGCAAAAATACTGGAGTAGGTTGCCATTCCCTTCTGCAGGGGATCTTCCTAACGCAGGGCTCGAACCTGGGTCTCCTGCAAGGCGGGGAGATTCTTTACCGTCTGAGCCACCAGGGAAGCCCTAACTGGCCCTGATTAGAAGCAGAGGCCAGCCGTCGACGGCCCACAGTTGTTTTCATAAACGTGCCCCTCCGTTTGTGTGTTGTCTATGGCTCTTTTGCAGTGTGACAGCAGAGCTGCGTTCTTGTGAAAGCCCCTAGTGCTCTAGTATACAAGAAACTCATCCTTCTGCAGCAAGGAACAGTGCATGGAATTCTATCCCCCAGTGCATAGAAGGTCTACTCACTGACAGGGTTCAAGGCTAAGGACAGCCACATGTATTCTCAGTTCACCACAGGCAGCCTCACACAGCCAATTTCTGCTAAGCAAGCTCCTTGGTGGGCACATGACTGAGGTTTCCCAAGGCCTGAGGCTTTTCTGAGTCTTATCCCCCATTTTGTTAAGACTCGGTACAGACCTGCCTCTATAAAAAGAGTCACTCGCTGGTGGACAAGGCTGCTATAAAGTTTATAGCAATGAATCACCATGGTCAAAGTCCCATGGCCTGCACCTAAAGGCCTAGAGCTGTCTACATGGGTTGTTATAATTAAAAGTCCACTGTATAAAACTCAGTCTTTTATCCTTTAGAAGCCTCTACAAACCACCAAGGTCAACATGTCCTGTCTTCATATTCAAGTTCCAAGCCCCAAATCACAGGCCTTGCCCTTCAAAGCCTCACTTTCTATTATTTGACTTCTCAAAGCCACTGGCCAGTGAACACAATATCAAGGTGCCTGTTGGAAGCTAATAAAGAGCGCCCTATACCTGACTTGATTCCAGAACAAATTAAGAGCTAAGTAAAGAGTAAAACTGGGCTTCTCTGATACCTTGGTGGCAAAGAACCCTGCCAATATAGGAGGTTTTATCTCTGGGTCAGAAAGATTGCTTGGAGAAGGAAATGGCAACCCACTCCAGTATTCTTGCCTGGGAAATCCCATGGACAGAGGAGCCTGGCGGGCTACAGTCCTTGGGGTCACAAAATAGTCAGACATGGCTTAGTGATTAAACAGCAGCAACGTGTAGAAGGTAAGAACTAAAAATAAAGAGAAAAGCAAGAACTTTAATTATCTTGGCTTATTCTTTTAGACTCTTCTATTCCTTATCCAATAACTGATGTAGAAAACCCAGGCAGGCCGGCGTGAATCCTCCTTCTCCACTGTCGGTCGTGTTACCTTTGGTTGGTCGTGTGCTCAGTCGTGTCTGACTCCTTGTGTCACCCGGGCTTGTTTGTTTTCCTCTTTGACCCCAGTTTCCTCATCCAAAAATGTGGATAACAACGTTCCTACCTCACTGGACTCACAAAGGTCTGTAAACCACTAAACATGCTGCCCATCCCATTGTAAACGCATTGGATTCAAAGATGTTTGTAAAACACTGAGCATCTTGCCTAACCATTGTAAATGCTCAGTTTACAATTCTTAAAAGAAGGACAAAGGACGGTTGTCGTTTAGTCACTCAGTCGTGTCTGACTCTGCGACCTCACGGACTGTAGCCTGCCAGGCTCCTCTGTCCGTGGAATTTTCCAGGCAAGAATACTGGAGTGGGTTGCCGTTTCCTTCTCCAAAGGATTTTCCCAACTCAGGGGTTGAACCCATGTCTCCTGCTTGGCAGGTGGATTCACTGAGCCACCTGGGGAGCCCCAGGGGACAGCTGTTCCTATGTTATCTGACATGCAAATAAACAATTGCTTCATTCCCTATTGTTCAGGTAACTGCTCTCTCTCTGAAACCAAATCATAATGTATTTATTAAGAGAGATTTTTCTTTTTGCTTTTATTTTAAAAAATCTTCTGGAGATTTTTAATAAAGACGCAAAAGTAAATGCTGTGTAAACTGGAGGACTAGATTGCTTTCAAGTATGTCGGTCTGAAATTCATGAGTCTTTATAGAATAAATGGCCTTTATTTTTACTTGGATATCATCAAAAAATACCCTATTCTGTTTTACTTTTAGTTCTGCTTTGTATGGAAAGATTATTAATGAATTATACACAAGGTGTTAAATAACTCTGAATCATAAAATGAGGCAATTCTTTCTTAACTATCTTCCATTCCTTCTGATTATGTCAAGGAAAGATGTCTCAGGTTCAAGTAAAGAAGACTTTATCACCTTAGCAATCTTCTTTGTTAACAGAGAGGGCAGATCAGACTGTAATTACTGCAGGAAACAGTATTGAGCAGAAGTTAAATAATACTGTATTGCTTTTATTGTGTGTATTTTTATGTTTAACTCCTGTTTTTGCTAAAGTGGCTACTAAAACATCATTTAAAAATTATTTAAATAAAATAATGAGCCATTTAAAGACAAGTATTTACTAAATAACATCCTAATTGATATCCATATGCAAAAAAAGTATGACTGTAGCTACCAAATAGCCCCAAATTGGGAAAAGTCCCGAGAAGGTGGCCGGCCACTTCTCTTCCTTCAGACTGCAGGGGCTCTGAATGGTGAAGTGAGAACCTCACTCACCCCTCTGCGGCTGGGAGGAGCTATCAGCAGGGTGACGACTCAAGGGGCCACACTGGAAGGAGTGTTTCCCTCACCTCCCACTCAGCCTGCCTTTTCCTCATGGGCTGCAAGCAACAGAAAAGGAGCTAGGAAAAAAAAAGGAGACTGGAGTAGGAATAAGAAGAATATTCATTCTCAGATGGTCTGGCCATGGCATATGTTTCCTAAGTGGGAGGAAAAAAGAGAGATTCTCTGATGAAAAAAAAGAGACAGCTGTAGTCTGAACACATCTCATATCATTTGAACCCAGCAATGAAAATATCTTAGTAGTTGAAGCTATTGGCTTATTCATGGGCTAGCTGGCATTTTGCCTTTCCTGTTTTAAGCAGGCCACTCTCCAGTATGAACAGGAGATAACATTTGCCACACTGGGCCTTATCTTGCTCTTTCTTTCTCCCTCTCCCTTTCTAATCTGTTTACTCCTCTAGATTCTCCTGAGATGATTTTACATTACCTCAAGAATATTTGCCTAAAGAATATAAAATAATTTCTTCATTAAGTTTAATAAAACATTCAACAGGCAAAGAACTTGAAAACGTGAATTAGAAAATTTTAGTCTTATAAAGATTACTCTTAGATGTCTACAATTTTGTCGTGCTAATATACTAAAAGCTGACTGGAATTTGATTTTTTGTGTGTGCCTTTTTTAACCATGCCCTGCCGTCGAATGAACAAGCCTATGATTAATTATCTAATTCTTAGTATTCATTTACAAATTATCTCTATCAATGCTAAGATTTTGCATATGCTTACTGGAGCGTGAATATTTCTTAGTTAAGAGGAACTAAGAAACCAGATATTGTACACAAAAAGTATTTTAGAGATGATCCAATTTGTCCAATTCATTTTATGAGTAGGCAAGCTGAGGTCCAGAGAGAGGAAATGAACTTGCAGGATTATGCCACTAGCCACTGCCCAGAGGTAGGGAGGGACCTAGCCTGACCCCAGCCTTCCAGGTAAGGAACGCTGTTGCTGTGTACACCGTGTTGTTCATCTGTAATACATATATGACTAGTAACATTTGTTTTAATCTCCTGTAACATATCAATCTTGACAATCTTCTGAGTTCTTTAAAAAAATAGATAATTCTCTCAAATTAATCATACAAAGCCATCCATTACTCTTTTCTTAACATTTTATTAAACACTTCATATCCCCTTATGAGTCGTAAACCTAAACATGCACTTTCCATTAATGAAAGTGAAAGTGAAGTCGCTCAGTCGTGTCCGACTCTTTGCGACCCCATGGACTGCAGCCTACCAGACTCCTCCATCCATGGGATTCTCCAGGCAAGAGTACTGGAGGGGGTTGCCATTTCCTTCTCCGGGGGATCTTCCCGACCAAGGGATCGAACCCGCGTTTCCCGCATCTCAGGCAGACGCTTTAACCTCTGAGCCACCAGCATCCTATAATTGAGATCAAAGCTCTCACTGAAGCTTTCTCAAGAGTTGAGTCTTCCATTTTCCTTTTCAGGAGTTTGAACTTTCGGAAACTGTACCTCTTGTAGTTAGCTAGGGCGTCTATCCATCCTGTTTTCAGAGCAATGTCTTTTCTTTCATATTTGTTCCTTTGATAAATAATGTTGTGGCATTATTGCTGAAGGGAAGAGAGAATAAGATTTATCATCTAGGCTTAAAATGAAATATTTTGAGACATAGAACATAGTGTTTTAATCTGAAGAGTGATTTTCCATGTAGACACATACATCACTTTCCAAGATAATTTACGTATGCAAATGGTTGAATAAGCTCACCCTTATATATACTACAGTGAAAGTGAAAGTTAGTTGCAAGTTGTGTCCAGCTTTTTGCGATTCCATGGACTGTAGCCCGCCAGGCTCCTCTGTCCTTGTAATTCTCCAGGCAAGAGTACTGGAGTGGGTTGCCATTTCCTTCTCCAGAGGAACTTCCAGACCCCAGGATTGAATCCAGGTCTCCTACATTGCAGGCAGATTTTTTACCAACTGAGGTGCTAGGGAAGCCCTAGTAGCTATATATACTAAAGATCTATATGTACACACATATAAATACATACACCAGTAATATCACATTAATGTACCAGTATCTCTAAATTATACTTCTGGACCATAGTTGTAAGGAGTATTCCAGGCAATGATCTAAACTGTAGCTAAATAGTCAATATAGTCAGCAAAACATTTAAGTAGTATCATTTATATAGGCCACATGTGATAAATCACCTATTGAAAATGATGTAAGAATCATATTACTCTCTCAGTTGCTAATAGAAGTTGCTTTTGTTGTTTGTTCCTTTTTTAATGAGTAAGAAAAAATATGAGAGAAAAGGAGTATAAAAATTTAGTCTGAAAGTTTTAGAAGTCTAAAATTAATTCATTTCTGATTTTCATATTAAATAAAACAAGAATCCTCCCTCTTAAAATACACATAAAATCAGGTACAAAAATGAGGGATTTCCCTGGTGACTCAGAGGTAAAAAAACATCCACCAGCAATGCAGGAGATGTGGGTTCCGTCCCTGGGTCAGGAAGATCCATTGGAGGAGGAAATAGCAACCCAGTCCAGTATTCTTGCCTGGAGAATCCCATGGACAGAGGAGTCTGGCTGTAGTCCATGGGGTCGCAGAGTAGGACGAGACTGAAGCGACTCATCGTGAACGGAAATGAGGAGAAGAAGAAAAAGACAATCTTTCTGCTAGAGAACAGAGGAAGGTTGGTGCCCTGGAGTCTAGTGTTCCCTAAAAAAAAAAAAAAAGATAAATACCTATTGAGCGATATAAATCCTTTTAGCCACCACCCCAAAACATGGATGCACAGCTCTGCACAGCCTTGGGTTACCTTTATCAGTTCAGTTTTGATGTGATTAAACAGAGAATCTTAGTCTTACGTTTGATAGCTACAAAATCTTTAAAATAAAGGAAATTCTTTCCTCTAAATGCCCTGAAACCATAGACAACATTTTGTAGGAATGTACATTGGTGCATTTTTTTTTTTCTAGGATATTAGCTCACAGAATCCATTAAGGCTTCAAAGGGATTTTTGGCTAACAAAAGTCAAGAACCACAATAAAGGGGTAATGAATTGGAATGGAATTTCAAGCACATCGCAGCAGTTGGGGAAAGATTCTGGGTAGGCCTTCCCTTTCAACAACCTCAGATATGCAGATGACACCACTCTAATGGCAGAAAGTTGAAGAAGAACTAAAGAGCCTCTTGATGAAGGTGAAAGAGGAGAGTGAAAAAAGCTGGCTTAAAACTCAACATTAAAAAAATAACAAAACAAAACTAAGATCATGGTATCCACTCCCATCCCTTCATGGCAAATAGATGGGGAAAAAGTGTAAACAGTGACAGATTTTATTTTCTTGGGCTCCAAAATCACTGCAGATAGTGACTGCAGCCATGAAATTAAAGGGCTCTTGCTCCTTGGAAGAAAAGCTATCATAAAACTAGACAGCATATTAAAAAGCAGAGGTATCACTTTGCAGACAAAGATCCACATAGTCAAAGCTATGGTTTTTCTTAGAGAAGGAATGGCAACCTATTCCAGTGTCTTTGCCTGGAGAAACCCATGGACAGAGGAGGCTGGCAGGCTACAGTCCATGGAGTCGAAAAGAGCTGGACACAACTAGATGACTAAGCAAGTGATTTTTCCAGTAGTCATGTACAGATGTGAGTCATTCAGTCATGTCTGACTCTTTGCGACCCCATGGACTATAGCCTACCAGGCTCCTGCATCCATGGAATTTTCCAGGCAAGAGTATTGGAGTGGGTTGCCATTTCCTTCTTCGGGGGATCTTCCTGATCCGAGGATCGAACCCAGATCTCCCGCATTGCAGGCAGACACTTTAACATCTGAGCCACCTGGGAAACCCAGGATGTGAGAGTTGGACCATAAAGAAAGCTGAGCACAAAATAACTAATGTTTTTGAATTCTGGTGCTGGAGAAGACTCTTGACGGTCCCTTGGACTGCAAGGAGATCAAATGGGTCAGTCCTACTCATTTAGCTACCAGGGCTTCCCTATTCAATCAACTCTGATTGAAGGACTGATGCTGAAGCTGAAGGCCCAATACTTTGGCCAGCTGATGTGAAGAGCCGACTCGCTGGAAAAGACCCTGATGCTGAAGAGATTTGAGGGCAGGAGAATAAGGGGGCAATAGAGGATTGGGTGGTTGGATGGCATCATCAACTCAACGGATGTGAATTTGAGCAAGCTCCATTAGATGGTGAAGAACAGGGGAGCCCGGTGTGCTACAGTCCATGGGGTCGCAAAGAGTTGGACACAACTTAGTGACTGAACAACAAGGCTTCTCCTTCCCGTCAAAAAGGGTACATACTATATGACTGCATTTATAGAAAATTCTAGAAAATTTCATGTTAAACTAGAGTGACTAAAAGCAAATTACTGTTTGCCTGAAGTCTGGGAGCAGGGGATAGGATGGGAAGATGGATGGTATGTGTTTTGCAGCTTTTTCCTCTTTAAATCTTAGATTTTTCCACTGAATGGTTTCTTATTTTAAGAAGATGGATCATCCCTCATGTTCTTTCTTAGGGATTGGTGATGGAGACAGAAGGTTGGCTGACCTTAGAATGTTCCTTTTAGTTCTTTCTACCTAATATACCACTCTAATGGCAGAAAGCAAAGAGGAACTAAAGGGCTTCTTGATGAGGGTGAAGGAGGAGAGTGAAAAAGATGGCTTAACACTAAATATTAAAAAAACCAAGATCATGGCATCCAGCCCCATTTTGGCATGGCCAATAGAAAGGGAACATGGAAGTAGTGATAGATTTCCTCTTCTTGGGCTCCAAAATTACAGCGGACAGTGACTGCAGCCACGAAATCAAAAGCAATGGCAAACCTAGACAGTGTGTTGGAAAGCAGAGACATTCCTCTCCTGACAAAGGTCTGTATAGTCAAGGCTATGGCCTTCCCAGTGGTCACATACAGTTGTGAGAGCTGGACTGTAAAGAAGGCAGAGCACCAAAGGACTGATGCCTTTGAACTGCGGGGTTGGAGAAGACTCCAAAAGTCCCTTGGACAGCAAGGAGATGAAACTGAAGAAGGAATTCATAGGGCCTGGACTCCATCTTAGGCCTGTTCGTGCTGATCATGCTCAGCCACCTTTCCAATGGACTCTGAACTCTGTGTTTAGTGCCCATGAAAACAACAACAGGAGGATAAGACCCCCTCCAGACAGGGGAACCTTGAAGATCGTATCTAGGTTACTCATCGCCTAAGAGAAAACATACACTAATCACCCCTTCCTCCAGACAGGCCATAAATTTTTCTGTATCCATCAGAGTGTAACCTTGGGTTTATTGATTATTGGCTAATTGTTTGACTGTTTGAGCACATGAGCACATAGCACGTGGATGATGGGGTTACTGGGATTGTATTTTCCTCGGTTTATGTAAGTCTCAAGGAATTTGGAGTGGTGGGTTCAGACACGTACGCGTGGGGTATAAAAGACTTTCACAAATGCTGGTCGGGGTTCTTGGCTAAGAGGAGACTCTGCCTTGGGCTTGTTGGTGTAATAAACTGCACTCCACTATCTGCATTGTCCTTCTGAATGAGTTTGTTTCCTGGAACGCGTGGCTACAACAAAACCAGTCAATCTTAAGGGACATCAACCCTGAATATTCCCTGGAAGGACTGATGCTGAAACTGAAGCTCCAGTATTTTCATCCTCTGATGCTCACAGCTGACTCATTGGAAAAGTCCCTGATGCTGGGAAAGATTGAGGGCTGAAGAAGGAGTCAGAGGATGAGATGGTTGGAGGCATCACCGATGCAATGAACATGAACTTGGGCAAACTCTGGGAGATGGTGAGGGACAGGAAGGCATGGCATGCTGCAGACCATGGGCTCACAAAGAGCCAGACACGACTGGGTGACTGAGCAACAACAGCAACTTCATATACATAGTAGATTTTAGTACCGTAATCTTTTCCTACCAAGTGTTCTGGTTGTCTTCCTGCCTCAAGGCTGACATCCACCTTCAGCTCTCTGGCTCTGCTTCTGGGACAACTTAGCAAAGAGACTTTATTCTTCTACTCATTATTATGCAGTTGCTAACTAACTTGCTTTTTTTTTTTTTTTAACTTGCTTTTCCTGCAAAGTAACCATTGATGCTGTGTAGAGCTGTTCATGATGCAACTTTCGATTATTGCTGAGAACTATAAAGGGGCATGTCATAACGAACACTGAAATAATAAAAAAGATGGCAACAGTTTCCATCTACTGTCTTTCTCTTATGTATTGGGGGTTCTGCTTTAAAAACACTATCTGCTTTGATGCTTGCAAAACTTCTGTAATAAACGTTATTCTCCATATTATACAGATTTAAAAAAAAATGAGTACTCAGAAAAGCTGAGCAAATTTCCCGATGTTGTGCAATTGCTAGGCAAGAAGAGGGAAGCTGAACAAAGTAGGGTAGGGCAGTCCAGAGTCAGTGCTTCCTTCACCCCAGCTTACTGACTCTTTTGATAACAACAAATGCATGACACATTAATTACAGTATTATTTGTCCACCAAGATTAACTCTGATTGAAAAATTACTTGACTTAAATTGCCTCTCACATTTCATCCACGGTGGAATCAAGTTGCCAAGAGTGTGAGAAGAGGCAACAAAAGCTGGGGGTAATCCACCACCTCAAGTGTTGTAGAGATGGATTATTTTATTATTATTATCGATAGTGAAAGGTTGTTGCTGAACCACAAAAAGACGCCGGGATTCTTAGCCTCCAGAAGAAAATAATTCAATTCAGAACCAGAGACGAGGCTTGATCGCTCAGAGCTTTTGTGTAACAAAGTTTTATTAAAGTATAAAGGAGATAGAGAAAGCTTCTGACATAGGCATCAGAAGGGGGCAGAAAGAGTGCCCCCCTGCTAGTCTTCAGCTGGATGTTATATAGTCACTCAGTTCAGTTCAGTCGCTCAGTTGTGTCCGACTCTTTGCAACCCCATGAATCGCAGCACGCCAGGCCTCCCTGTCCATCACCAACTCCCAGAGTTCACTCAAACTCACGTCTATCGAGTCAGTGATGCCATCCAGCCATCTCGTCCTCTGCCGTCCCCTTTTCCTCCTGCCCCAATCCCTCCCAGCTTCAGAGTCTTTTCCAATGAGTCAACTCTTTGCATGAGGTGGCCAAAGTACTGGAGTTTCAGCTTTAGCATCATTCCTTCCAAAGAACACCCAGGGCTGATCTCCTTTAGAATGGACTGGTTGGAACTCCTTGCAGTCCAAGGGACTCTCAAGAATCTTCTTCAACACCACAGTTCAAGAGGATCAATTCTCCAGCGCTCAGCTTTCTCCACAGTCCAACTCTCACATCCATACATGACCACTGGAAAAACTACAGCCTTGACTAGACGGACCTTTGTTGGCAAAGTAATGTCTCTGCTTTTGAATATGCTATCTAGGTTGGTCATGACTTTTCTTCCAAGGAGTAAGCGTCTTTTAATTTCATGGCTGCAGTCACCATCTGCAGTGATTTTGGAGCCCCCCCAAAATAATGTCTGACACTATTTCCACTGTTTCCCCATCTGATATAGTCACTGCTGCTGCTGCTAAGTTGCTTCAGTCGTGTCTGACTCTGTGCGACCCCATAGATGGCCTCCTACCAGGCTCCTCTGTCTCTGGGATTCTCCAGGCAAGACCACTGGAGTGGGTTGCCATTTCCTTCTCCAATGCATGGAAGTGAAAAGTGAAAGTTAAGTCGCTCAGTTGTGTCTGACTCTTAGCGACCTCATGGACTGCCGCCTACCAGGCTCCTCTGTCCATGGGATTTTCCAGGCAAGAGTACTGGAGTGGGGGTGCCATTGCCTTCTCCAGATATAGTCACTAGTAGTCTGTTAATGAAAGAAAGGAAAGTCTTAAAACCCAGAATGGCACCAGGCCCTTCATCCATAAGATGTATTTTGGGATAATATTGGCACCAGACGGGTCATCTCGGGCCATAAAACGATCGACTTGAATCTTGTAGAAGGGCAGATTACCATACAAATAGTTTTGTTTACATAGATTAGGGGAACAATGTCTGAGTATAACATAATGGCCTGTCAAGTCAGTTCTGAGCCATTAGGCGGAACCGACTTGAAGACAGTCTGGGTAAATGCATAATACATTAACACAGCTTAAGACAAACATTTCCATAAGAAAAATGCATTGGTTAACTCAAGGTTTGAGAATGGTTAACTTCAGGTGAAACCAGGTGTCATTATGGCAACACAGTATTTTAAGAGAAACCTCCTTTTAACTTTGTATAGAGAAGGGAAAAAATATCGCTAGTTTGTTTCCTCCTGCCGCTTAAGAGAGATAAAAATGTCTGACGTTTATAGCCTGTTTGCTCCGTTTGGAGACCCCTGGCCTTCCTGCCTGTTATCCTCTCAATAGCTACCAACAGGAAGCCAAGTTAAAAACTAATTCCTTGGGGAGTATAACTGGGGTGTATCATTCTCCTTAGAGTAGTCATTATCCAAAATCATCTTAAAATTTATTAGATGTGTATTTCCATGTCTACCTTGCCCATTCCATGTGATTCAAGGAAAAGTGCTATTTGGTGGGGGAGAGGAGCCCATTTCATGAGAACAGAAAACTGTAATGCTTCTAAGCTAGTGTTTGAGTCACATAAAACTGTAGTCAACCCTGATTCTTTGGTCTTTACACATCCAAAGATTAAATAGTGTGATAATCATTTTTTTTAAATAAAACCATTTGCATGATCAACCATTTTCATAGACTAAAAGAATTTGCTCTTAAAAATTCAATCTGATTTTAATCCTCTTGGATTATTTAAGGAGGGGCAGAAGCAAAAAGCAAAGGAGAAAAGGAAAGAAATAAGCATCTGAATGCAGAGTTCCAAAGAACAGCAAGAAGAGATAAGAAAGCCTTCCTCAGCGATTAATGCAAAGAAATAGAGGAAAACAACAGAATGGGAAAGACTAGAGATCTCTTCAAGAAAATTAGAGATACCAAGGGAACATTTCATGCAAAGATGTGCTCGATAAAGGACAGAAATGGTATGGACCTAAAAGAAGCAGACGATATTAAGAAAAGGTGGCAAGAATACACAGAAATACTGTACAAAAAAGATCTTCACGACCCAGATAATCACGATGGTGTGATCACTGACCTAGAGCCAGATATCCTGGAATGTGAAGTCAAGTGGGCCTTAGAAAGCATCACTACGAACAAAGCTAGTGGAGGTGATGGAATTCCAGTTGAGCTATTCCAAATCCTGAAAGATGATGCTGTGAAAGTGCTGCACTCAATCTGCCAGCAAATTTGGAAAACTCAGCAGTGGCCACAGAACTGGAAAAGAAAGAAAGTTTTCATTCCAATCACAAAGAAAGGCAAGGCCAAAGAATGCTCAAACTACCGCACAATTGCACTCATCTCACATGTTAGTAAAGTAATGCTCAAAATTCTCCAAGCCAGGCTTCTGCAATACATGAACTGTGAACTTCCTGATGTTCAAGCTGGTTTTAGAAAAGGCAGAGGAACCAGAGAACAAATTGCCAACATGGATCATTGAAAAACCAAGAGAGTTCCAAAAAAAATCTATTTCTGCTTTATTGACTATGCCAAAGCCTTTGACTGTGTGGATCACAATAAACTGTGGAAAATTCTGAAAGAGATGGGAATACCAGACCACCTGACCTGCCTCTTGAGAAATCTGTATGCAGGTCAGGAAGCAACAGTTAGGACTGGACATGGAACAACAGACTGGTTCCAAATAGGAAAAGGAGTACATCAAGGCTGTATATTGTCACCCTGCTTATTTAACTTCTATGCAGAGTACATCATGAGAAACGCTGGGCTGGAAGAAGCACAAGCTGGAATCAAGATTGCCGGGAGAAATATCAATAACCTCAGATATGCAGATGACACCACCCTTATGGCAGAAAGTGAAGAGGAACTCAAAAGCCTCTTGATGAAGGTGAAAGAGGAGAGTAAAAAAGTTGGCTTAAAGCTCAACATTCAGAAAACGAAGATCATGGCATCTGGTCCCATCACTTCATGGGAAATAGATGGGGAAACAGTGGAAACAGTGTCAGATTTTATTTTCTGGGGCTCCAAAATCACTGCAGATGGTGACTGCAGCCGTGAAAGTAAAAGATGCTTACTCCTTGGAAGGAAAGTTATGACCAACCTAGATAGCATATTCAAAAGCAGAGATATTACTTTGCCAACAAAGGTCCATCTAGTCAGGCTATGGTTTTTCCAGTGGTCATGTATGGATGTGAGAGTTGGACTGTGAAGAAAGCTGAGCACCAAAGAATTGATGCTTTTGAACTGTGGTGTTGGAGAAGACTCTTGAGAGTCCCTTGGACTGCAAGGAGATCCAACCAGTCCATTCTGAAGGAGATCAGCCCTGGGTGTTCTTTGGAAGGAATGATGCTAAAGCTGAAACTCCAGTACTTTGGCCACCTCATGTGAAGAGCTGACTCATTGGAAAAGACTCCGAAGCTGGGAGGTATTGGGGGCAGGAGGAAAAGGGGATGACAGAGGATGAGACATCTGGATGGCATTACTGACTCGATGGATGTGAGTCTGAGTGAACTCTGGGAGCTGGTGATGGACAGGGAGGCCTGGTGTGCTGCAATTCATGGGGTTGCAAAGAGTCGGACACGACTGAGCGACTTAACTGAACTGAACTGAAATCTATATTTATTGCTTCCTGAAAGACCCTCCCTTTGCATCAGCAGAGCCATAAATCTGCCAAAATGCCAGGTCATGTGATATGGACAAAGGCCATTAAGCCTTGGCATTGCCAATGCGCTCTGTGACTCATCGTGCACTGAGCCTCCCCCAGCAGGTTCGGTCTCACTTCAATTTCACCCTGAGTTAGGCAAAGTGTGGCCTTGAAGGCCCTGAAAACCGTTTAGAACAAAATACACACTTCATGACACAACTGAGCGACTTCACTTTCACTTTTCACTTTCATGCACTGGAGAAGGAAATGGCAACCCACTCCAGTGTTCTTGCCTGGAGAATCCCAGGGACGTGGGAGCCTGGTGGGCTGCAGTCTATGGGGTCTCACAGAGTCGGACACGACTAAAGCGACTTAGCAGCAGCACCAGCACATACTTTTGTGCTTAAAAAAAAATTAAAATCACAAACTACATATTATTTTTACTTTTATGTGTACATTATTTTTATGTGCATAAAATCAAAACAAGTTTTTTTTTTTCTTTACCTGGTGTGCTCATTCTTTCTCCTGCTTTCTTTTTATATCCTGTTGAATCCCAAACTTCAAACAGACTTATTAACTGTTTACACATATGTCCTCACTTAGTTATACCAGGCTATCCGGTGTTTGGCTTAAGATATTTAAAAATTCACAGGGGTGGGGAGCATTGGCAAAGAGGGTTTTTTTAACCTAATATCCTTTCCTGTTAGAATGACACTTAAGTCAGACATACTTTTTTCTGGTCTGTTCTCCCTGAGTTTATATAAAAGAACTTGCAGGAATTAATTCATCAGAGAGGCAGTCTAAAAATTTACGTATTCTCTTCGACAGAAATCATTGAAGGTAACAAATTAAATTTCCCTAACTTAAGAGAAATTTTTCTTCCGACAGCTGTAAAAAAGTCAATATATTTGGAGGCCAAGATTATGTGTAGTAAAATTTAAATAAAAGGCCGTGCTTGCTATTAGGTATATCCACTTTTAGCAGAAAGATTATCTCCTATAGTCTACAGTCTTCGATTTCTGCCTAGCATTTTCTCCCAAGTTTAGCCAGGAAGTTTGGCAGTATTTACAGATTTACAGAAATTGCAGTTATAATTTTATTTTCATTGTTCATATATTCTATTATAAATTTATTTTCATTCATTCATTATTTATTTTTATCATTACAGTTGTCCCTAGTTTGGCTAATCATTTAATATTATTGTCCTTTCTTCATATCTGCTTCAATAACTTCTACTTCTGAAAGACAGGATATGTGAACAAATGGAATTAAGGTCTGATTAAGACACTGATGCTAACCTCTCTGAAATGTTATTTCAAATAATACTATGTGTCTACTATGCAGTCTCCTGCATTAGCGTAACCTCATGCATATCCACTTACATGGACGCTTTATGCAGCCTTATTGAGATGTAATTGACATACAAAAGGTGTACTATTTAAAATGTACAGTTTTACAAGATGTAAACTGTGTTTGCCCCAATGAAACCCTGTGATTGTAACTATTAGTGTAGCTGCTCTCATGAGCTTAGTTGCTCGTCATGTCTGACTCTTTGCACCACCACGGACTGCAGCCCACCAGGCTCCTCCGTCCATGGGGATTCTCCAGGCCAGAATGCTGGAGTGGGTTGCCATGCCCTCCTCCAGGGGATCTTCCCAAGGCCAGGATCGAACCCAGGTCTCCCACACTGCAGGCAGATTACCATCTGAGCCACCAGGGAAGCCTAGCTGTGCTCATAATTACATGGATTTTTAAGTCAAAGTCCATTTTTAAAATAGAACATTCCTTCAGTGGAATTACAGTTTAGGGATTAACTCCTAGTTTGGTTTCCTTTCTTTATCCAGTGTAAAGACTCAAGTTAGTGGGTGGTAGATGTGTTAGGATTAACTTCATAGTAATGCTAAATGGATTTTTTAATAATTTAAAAAAATGGATTCTGAAAGACCAATATCTTTAAGAACTTGTTTTGAACCTAACATTTTCTTAATGTTATTTTATTATTTAATGGGGCATGTTTGCAGTCTAAGTTTTGCAGGACCTATTTTTCTAAATGCTCCAGTAAGTGTATTTGACTGAACATGCTCGTCGTTAATATTCACTTGACTTGATTAGCACATACGTAAATTCCAAAGCAAAACCAGATTATTTTAACAATTAGCTCTCGTTTTAAAATGACAAAATGATTTATGACTCCCAAGGTGTAGTTTCTTTTCATGTTAGTCTGTACCCTAGTTAAACATTTACGCACATACGCAAGTGCGTGTCCCCAGAAACTCTGTCCTTTATCCGTCCCAGCTGTCCAGAAGGGGTCTCTTCATGGCCACTGGCCTGCAAAATCTGAGAGCAGTCGGGTCTCGCTGAGCCAGGGTAAGGCTGTGACGGGGCCTCACGCAGGCTTTATGTTCAATAACACACTGTCTACACCACAAAAGGGAAGCGCAGATGGCAACTCTTCTCACACTTTCTCAGAGTTCTAAAGTGAGTTCTTTTTCTTGGAATGTCAATGTGTGGACACTTGGTTTTCTGAGCTCAGAAAATTCATCTGTTTCTCAGCTGTAAAAACGTGTTCTTTATGCCAAACAGATACTGATTTTTAAAATATCTTGCTTTTTCTTCTGGTACTGATTCCTTAAAAAAAAAAAAAAATATGGATGCTACTTTGGGCTTCTGACCTCTAGATAAGGTGAGGGGGCTGAAGCAGTGCTTCCTCAACATTGACTTCACCCCAGTATTAATATGAATGTGTGTGGCTCACGCTGGGGAGACCTTCCAGAGTCATTGTTCCCCAGCAATGGTGAAGTTCTCAGGAGTTGGGTGAGGTCTTGCATCCTAAAATTCGACGTTAGATGGTAAGTCCCTTGAAGGTAATTTATTTTTGCATCTTTGCTGAGCTGGCACAGTCCCCACATTTAGCCAGTGTTAACAACTGAGTCTCTCTCTGGCTGGGAGGAGAGGTAAGCCCGGTGTCAGGCTGGAGGCAGCAGTGAGTGAGCATAAGACAAATGCAGCTCAGTGCGATTTTGAAAATGAATTTCTGGTTCCATAGTTTATTTGATACACATTTAAGTGGCGACTTTTAAAGGTGATCCACTACTGCCCAGACCCTTGGAATGTGAATATTTAATGTTATCGCTACATCGTGGGTTAATTGTGGACTTTATTTGGTTACAGGGCAGCCTTGGAGCAGTTTTACAAACTCAGTGGACATCATTACTTCTACTGTCCAGCGAACGACACCTTGGAATGAATTCTTGCTACAGTAAGAAACACTAAAATACGAACTACAGAGAAATCGAATTTTTAACGTATGTTTTATATCCCTCTAGCATTCTAGGTAAAGGCTTGTGGGGAAAGATGGAATGGTCAAAGCACTGGCAGAGATTCATGCCATCCTTGAGATTCCGGGAAAACCTAAGACAGAATAAGGAAAAGAAAAGTGTTTAGTTGTGTCTTAGTGATAAAGAAACGATGGATTCTTTTAACTTAATCCTTGTTGAAAATCTTTTAAAATATATCGATCTATATCTCTACGGAAATAAATACATTACGTTAATATGCAATTGAATATTGTTGAATATTACCTTAAAAATCTAGAATCGTTGGTTCCTCAGACCATGGTTTTACTTGGTTATTGAATTCCTAAAACATAATAATATTCTAGTGGTTAGAGGTACAAGAATATAGAAATATAATCCTATATACAAGTTTGGGAAATAAAATATATAGACAGGATATGGGATTTCAAATATCAGCAAGATTAACTTTCAGTGAATATAAGATGCCATTGACTATGATATACATGACTGCTTTTATGACAGTGAAAGGACAATAGTCAATTATGTTTGCAACATGTCTCTGAGATGCATTCTGATTTGAGAGATGTTAAAATACGAAAAGTGTGCCTCTCAGAATTAACAGCACACGGCATGTTTGACATACAGAGGATGAAGTATAATCAGTACCCGTGGCAGCAGAGATGATAATGCACGTGAGTGGTGGGTAGGACTCCACTGGGAAGGACAAGCGAAGTATGATCAGAAAGAGCAGAGAGTAGACGTGATATATCAGGAGCAAGAGAACAAGGTAAAGAAAAGTACATCTATTCGATGATATGTGTGCTTGTTGTTGTTCAGTCGCTCAGTCGTGTTCGACTCTTTGCAACCCCATGGACTGCAGCATGCCAGGCCTCCCTGTCCATCACTATCTCCCACAGCTTACTCAAACTCATGTCCATCGAGTCAGTGATGCCATCCAACCATCTCATCCCCTGTCGTCCCCTTCTCCTCCTGCCTTCAATCTTTCCCAGCAGCAGGGTCTTTTCACATGAGTCAGTTCTTCGCATCAGGTGACCAGAGTATTGGAGCTTCAGCTTCAGTTATCAGTCCTTCCCATGAACATTCAGGACTGATTTCCTTTAGGATGGACTGGTTGATCTTCTTGCCATATGTGCTAGACCTAGGGTATATCTTGAAATACAAATTCTAGTATGTATCTTCTGGTGTTCATAGAAATAAAACAAACTTCAGATTTAGGAACCTAGATTTTAGAACTTTAAATTATCAGAGTCTAAAGCTCTGTCGTTATGATAACACTTGTATGTCTGGGAAAACTGAGCCCGTGTGAGCAGACACAGTTAAAGTTACACAGGCAGTAAATGGTGAAGGGCCAATGCGGCCCAGGCCTCCCACCTCACAGAGCAATGACCCTGGTCAGCACCAAGGTGCTGAGGGCTTCAGTGAGCAAGAATCTTAGTTTACCTTCCGGGTCCACATTGCAAGATAGAAAACCAGGCATCTTCATTTTCAAAAATGTTTATTCAGGATCTTCTGACATGTTTTTAGTTGATGCTTATGTTCTAATGCATGTAATTTTTAGACGCTACTAGGACATGACTGCGGAGAAGGCAATGGCACCCCACTCCAGTACTCTTGCCTGGAAAACCCCATGCACGGAGGAGCCTGGTGGGCTGCAGTCCATGGGGTCGCTAAGAGTCAGACACGACTGAGCGACTTCATTTTCATTTTTCACTCCATGCATTGGAGAAGGCAATGGCAACCCACTCCAGTACTCTTGCCTGGAGAATCCCAGGGACAGGGAGCCTGGTGGGCTGCCGTCTATGGGGTCGCACGGAGTCGGACACGACTGAAGAGACTTAGCAGCAGCAGCAGCAGCAGTTGCTAAAAATATTTCTAGTGGAAAATGCTAGAGGCAACAATCGTTAAATGAACTTGGCATCATGAGAAACTATTGAAGAAAATATAGGCAGTTGTAACCTTCATTGACTTGTAAAGTCCTTGAATACATGCAAAATGCTTTCAACAGTGCCTAGCTGCTAATGTATGTTAGTTGTTATTATAGGTTTCTGATCAGAAAGTAATGGAATCACATAGAATTTGGATGAGTATTGCCTAATTAGTCAAGATAATATATATATTATACATATAATATTTAAATACCTGAAGGATGAAAAGATATATGTAAATATATATAGATATACGCAAAGATATATGTAACTGCTACTGCTGCTGCTAAGTTGCTTCAGTCGCGTCTGACTCTGTGCGACCCCAGAGACGGCAGCCCACCAGGCTCCCCATCCCAAGATATATGTAATATATGCAATATAAAATAAAATAGAAAAATTAAATATGTGATACAATTATAATTAAAATACATAATTTAAAAGAATTTTGGACTATTCTGGATAATGCAAGAAGTAGGGTTTGTTCATGTCAGTATATGCTGTTGCAGCAAAAATAAAAATGGAAAGCCAAGAGATAAGCTGTATTCTGCTATCATCAGTGCGATTTTAACCTTAACTCATTTGTTTACAACATGCAGTCACTTTGGGGGATGTGCTAGGAGGCTGGAAATAAAGTTCCTGAAAGGGCATATTTCTTCAGTGGCCTGAATATGATCTAAAATATAAAGCTCTAAAGGAATGTTTGTGATTAAAATTCTGTTCAAATCAAGTATTCAATATAACTGTATTAATTTAATCTCTTTGAGGGCATTGGGAAATATTTAAGGCAGTTAGAAGTGCTGGGAATAAGCAATACAAGCATAATTTAAACATCTGGGTTGTTCCATGATAATATATATTCTGCACATGTACATATTCAAACACTCAGCCTATCCCCTGTCTTTGGAATTCTCCAGGCAAGAATACTGGAGTGGGTAGCCATTCCTTTCTCCAGGATATCTTCCTGACCCAGGAATGGAACCTGGGTCTCCTGCATTGGCCTCTGAGCCAGCAGGGAAGTCCTTTATCCATTGCTATCTCCTTCACCAAAAATAATTTAGGCTTTTATTTAAAAGAAAGGAATTATAAATATTTAGAATAAATACTTCTAGCATGTCACTGAACCTCTATAGTTATTGAAAGCTATATTTCTCATCAGGGCCTGTGTCTTATTATAGTTTAGCTGGACTCTGGTATATTGTCACATTTGACATGTTTTCCAGAATCAAGAGGAAGAAATTTTACATCTGGGGTTGCATTAGAAAAGAGAAAATCATTCAGACATTCAGGATATAAAGCAAAAAAGTAAATTTATGTGTATGTGTGATGATTAGAAAAGAGAAAATCATTCAGACATTCAGGATATAAAGCAAAAAAGTAAATTTATGTGTATGTGTGATGGGATAAATAGACCTAGTTATTATCCTGGTGAAATTTTAATAAGCCTTTTATAGATGTTTACAGGCTTCTCAGGTGGCTCAGCGGTAAAGAACCCACTTGCCAATGCAGGAGACATAAGAGATAAGGGTTCAATCCTTGGGTTGGGAAGATTCCCTGGAGGAGAGCAAGACTGAAGCAACTTAGCATGCACACATGCATGTATAGATGTGTACACGGATATTTAACCCAATAATAATTATTATTAACAATAATTACTTTATCTCTATTTGTTGAGTTTTTACTATAGTCAGGAGCAGTGTTGATACTTTAATGCACCAGTGAATTGTTAAAACATCTTTGAATAACTATATTTATTCCTATTTACAGATGAAGAAATTAAGTTCAGGGAAGTCTAGTTGTTCAACGAGGTCACACAGCGATTTGTGACCGAGTGAACTCTGAAGTTGATCTTTAAGCTTTACTGTGGATGAAACTGTTAGGTATCCTGTTAGGGATGAATAAAATGCTGCAGGAACAGGGAACCACTTACTGTCCCTGTGAGAGTGAGTGGGTGTGTCAAAGAAAATTTACAGAGAAGAGGACATTTGAACTGGAAGACCAAAGAAATGTGTTTCTGGAGAGAGGGGCCAGTATGTGTACAAGGCTGGAGGTCTGAGAGAGGTACTGGAGGAACTGTAAAGAATGTCGTGTGTGTAGATTACAGAGAGGGCTTGGTGAGCGTGAGGTTAGATGATAACATTGTAGGATGACGCCAGACTTCAAAGGACCCCAGAGACCCTGTCAAGATGCTGGGCTTTATCCTGCACACAGAAGAAAGCACATTTACCACTTGCTTGGGATGATAAGCTCGGTAGGCTTGTATTCAGACCCTGAAAGAGTGAATTAAATAATGATCTGGGATGGTGGAAGAGGCACCTAATTCAAGAATCATTTCAACTGGGTGAATATTGGTGACGAAGTGAATATGGAGATTGAGGAAGAGAGAGTTAAGAACGTCATAAGCGCATATCATAGGGTTTACTATGTAATTATGAAATATTAGGGCATGATTAGACAAGCACCGTAAGGTTACTTCTTAGATTCCAGCCAGTAGCGTAGACAGGTTTGTTTTGGGATCAACTGGTTTGTCCCTATGAATTCTGGTTGGCAGCATATATCTTCTTGTTTCCATCTGGTAGGGATAAGTTTCTAAATCTGCATGTCAGTTTTAAGTCTATACGTCTAATTCTGAGCAGTTTGAATAATTAAGGAGGCATGGCTATGTAGGACATTTTAATAAAATAGCTTTGTTAATGAGCAAATTTATGATGGTTTAATTTATGCCTCACTGTGTAAAAGCAGTGGCCCAATAAATACAGTTTCTCAAGGGTCCCTGATTCCGTGTGGCCGTCCCGAGGCGCTTGGGGACAGGATGTCTGTGGTTGCACCACTCGGTCGCTGCTGGGCCAGCCTTCTCTCCTCTCTGGTTCCCACGCCCGCCCTCCAGCCGTGGTCTCTCCGGTCCTAAGAAGCTGCTATCGCTCCCCTCGGCCCCCAGACTGGACCAACTGTTGAGGCAACAGGAACTTGGTTTGGGATAAGCAGAAGAGATAAGATCAAAGTCTCAACACAAACAGTGAGAAACAGCCTGCCCTTTGAGACCTTGGCCGACCACATGCTGGCCTTGTGTTTAGAAAGCCTTCGGGGCCTCACAAGGGCTACGTGGGGACAGAAAGACTGGATGAGATGTTCAAATTTCTCCATATTGTAGGTTTTAGGAGAACTCAGTTACATATCTTAGCATCTTTTTTTTTTCTTGTTCTTAGAGTTGCTTTCCAAATCAGATCTTGTTGAAATCAGGTTGAAATGTCCTCTTTGCTTCATAAGGACACACTCAACTAAATTTTAAAACGATGTAATAGATAGCTAAAACTCTAATAACTGAAAGTGTCCACTTTAGAAGAGAAGAATAATCAAAGTCATACATAGGCTTGAGATTTTTGTAGATCCACCATTCTAGTTTGAGGTCAAGACCAAAATTTTATTTATTTATTTAAATTTAATTTTATCCCGGAATATATTGATTTACAATGCTTTGTTAGTTTCAGGTGTGCAGTCAAGTGATTCAGTTATACATATACATATAATACATATATCCATTCTTTTTCAGATTCTTTTCCCACACAGGTTATTATAGAGTATTGAATAGAGTTCCCTGTGCTAAATTCTAAAGTCATTCCTTTTCTATTAACATTTCATTCAGCAGAATTCTTAGAGCTGCTAATTCTTTTGTTGAATTTTCTGACTTTTCTTTTTCAGGATACAGGAATAAATGAACATATTATTATAAAGAAGTGTTTCATATAATATAGAATTACTCACATAAATCTTTTTGCTAGTCTACATTTTATGAAGCAAATAATATGTTGATGCAAATATATTAGTATAGTCACATGAGCTTTCAATATTAGCCAAATAACTAGGATCTCTGTGATTTGTTTTCATTGAGTAGTATCTTAGCACTTAGTGGTATCTTAGGAGAGAGTTGTGGGTATATTTTAAGTCACTTCAGTGGTGTCCAACTTTTTGCAACCCTATGGAACATAGCCCACTAGGCTCCTCTGTCCATGGGGATTCTTCAGGCAAGAATACTGGAGTGGGCTGCCGTGCCCTCCTCCAGGAGATCTTTCCCACCGGGAATCAAACCCGCATCGCTTAGGTCTCCTGCATTGGCAGACGGTTTTTTTGTTTTTGTTTTTGTTTTTAACCACTAGTGCCACTTGGTAAGCCAAGAAAGTGTCAGCCTAATTCTGCTGCTGCTGCTGCTAAGTCGCTTCAGTTGTGTCCAACTCTGTGCAACCCCATAGATGGCAGCCCACCAGGCTCGGCCGTCCCTGGGATTCTCCAGGCAAGAACACTGGAATGGGTTGCCATTTCCTTCTCCAATGCATGAAAGTGAAAAGTGAAAGTGAAGTCACTCAGTCACGTCCGACCCTTTGCGACCCCATGGACAGCAGTCCACCAGGCTCCTCCATCCACAGGATTCTCCAGGCAAGAGTACTGGAGTGGGTTGCCATCTCCTTCTCCAATGCATGAAAGTGAAAAGTGAAAGTGAAGTCGCTCAGTCATGTCCGACCCTTTGCGACCCCATGGACTGCAGCCCACCAGGCTCCTCCGTCCATGGGATTTTCCAGACAAGAGTACTGGAGTGGGGTGCCATTGCCTTCTCTGCAGCCTAATTCTAATATATAGTAAAACCTTATTAGTGCACTCTTCATTTTTTTATGAAAATTGGTATCTGGGAACTTCTGAACTACATAACTCAAGATCTTTTGTTTATTTATGTGAAAAAAGAGCTTTGCTAAAACCCACAGGAAGTTTGAATTGATTCTTGAGCTTAATATTTCTGTCAAAATGTTTCTGGAGGCCATATATAAATGTTCAGATTCTGAGAAGTTTCTCAGTGTCCAAAGAGTGAGTTTGTAAAAGCACAACACACACAATTAATTAATTTTCCATGAAAATCCTGAAGCCCTAGGAGAGAAAGGAGGCTCCAGGACCTTTTAGCCTGGCATCCCAGGGGATATAGACTTTTCCCAAGGGCATGACATACCACTAAGGTTCTTCTCTAGCTTCTCAAAGGAGTCGTTGGTAAACAAATGGTTAAACACCCCAGGTCTAGGACCTTCTATTGCTCTAAATGTAATCAATCTTATTTTTACCATTAGCTAAGCATCCAGTTAGACAACAAACACTGGTTTGTCCCCAGAGTGACCTATGCTTATTTTTACATACAGAAAGTTGTAACCACAAAGGCCACACTTCTTTTTTTGAGGAGTGAGTTTTGCTGTAACATCATTCATTAACTTCCAGGCTGCGGGATTTCTTTGATTCTCACATGCTTAAGTTAGTACAGTTGACTGTGTGAACTAGGAACCCCACGACTCTGACTCACTAACCACTTTCCTGTGTTAATCTGGTCCCCTCACAGTGCCTGCCACAGGATGCTAGGCCACACTCAGGGTGAATCAGGAAAGCTAAAAATGGTTGGGGGGAAAAATAGATTAATGGTCATAGTTTATTCTTGAAATGTGTTTATTAGCTTGATCCAGTTAAATGTCAAATGAAGAAGGCATATTTAACAAGTGTTTTACTAAATGGGTATTTTTTTAAATGAATTATTTTTACCTTATTTTATATCTCACAGAAATAACATTCCTTGGACAACACTTTGGAAGATGTTACTGAAGGAAGAAGTTAAGAATTACAGTTTCATCACAATTGTTACATTCAATAACAGATGGTCTTGGATACATATAAGGTGCCTGCGGACTAGTTTTACTTTTAATCTTCATTGCAGTAGATCAGTGCCTTCACAGCTTTACTAGAAAACAGGGTCTTTTAAAAGGAAAAGTTGAATTAGGATTAAACTTCCCTAAAGAAACTGAATTAACAGAACTTTTATTGCGCTTTCATCATACAAGGTGCTAGAAATTAGGCAGAGATAAGAAAAAGACAATTGTGGTTTTCAGAGGCCAACATTTTGTGGAGAAGATCACAGACTTGTGCATTTTATGTACCTAACATGGTTTACATTAGTTACTTTGGTGAACTACAGACAAGGAAAAGCAAAACTGAGGGGAGGAGGAAGGTTCACAAAGAGGTGACTTTGGGTCAAAGACTGCCTGAAGACTAGGAAGCATGTGTGTGATGTTTGGGTTCCCCCCCAGCCCCTCAATCAGAAAACAGGAGAAAGCAGGAGCCGAGACAGGAGTGTGCCAAGGCCTGACTGGCCCAGAGAACAGTGAGTAATGCCAGGCGGCAGGAGGCAGAGAGCAGGAGAGGACTGAGAAAGAGGCGGAGGGTGAACTCAAGAGTCTGCTCCAAGGACACCAGAAGGAATTCAGATCTTTCTGCAAAGCAGGGCTTCCAAAGGAGAGTGGGCAAGGGTGTTAGAGTCCCATTGACAATTTACTTTTGTCTCTTTCTTTAAAATTTTTAATGTGTGTGTGTGTGCTTTCTTCCAATTTATCTATTAGTGGAACAGTAAATGGATATCTTATGTGGCTTAATACACATCCATAATTAAACGTTTTCCTAGATAGCACAGTTCAAAACATGTGGACAACTCGTATGATGGACTACATTGTCTCCAATTTCAAGTACAGGATGGAACATATTAACTTCTAAATTAGATGATGGAGATTATTAGATCTGGAAGGATCTTGGAGTAGATATAATTTGACTGAGGGGCTTCCTAAGTGTTGCTAGGGGTAAAGAACCCATCTGCCAATGCAGAAGATGTAACAGATGCAGGTTTGATCCCTGGGTTGGGAAGATCCCCTGGAGAAGGGCATGCAACCCACTCCAGTATTCTTGCCTGGAGAATCCCCATGGACAGAGGAGCCTTATGGGCTACAGTCCATGGGGTCAAAAAGAGTCAACACGATTGAAGTGACTTAGCACAACTTTCTACACATGAACGAGATCCGAATGACTAGAAATTGTTTGCTAAGACTAACCTAGAGTGTATCCATTAACAGGTCTGGATAATCTGCCTGCATTTCCCTCTTGAAGCTCATGTGTTTTTTTCTTAACTAAGGACATTCTTGCCTTTTAACGATGTTCTGTCAGCAAATTGAACGTAAATCCTGTGTTCGTGGCACGGATGGGAAAAACCCAAGTAACGTTAGCTGAAGCACGATGAACAAGAGATACGTAAACGTGGACCCTCATGACAGGAAGTGTTTTAGAAAAAAATTTTATTCCTAAAAGAGCATTTAAGGTGAAAGCTTGTGTCTGCAAAACTGTCACACGGTATAACCCCTTCCCCTCCAGACCGCCAGCTAGAACGTTGCTTTTGCTCTGCGATAAGGGAAGAGGCTGTACAGGCAGATAATCTGACTCAGGCTCTTGACAATTCTCTTGTCTTCGACTCTTAGCTGAATTTTTTTGCAATATTGCCTTGTTTTGAAATTTGCCGCCTCCATCCTTTTTTTTTTTTTTTTTTTTAGGAAGGTTTAATTTGTTAATTAATTTTTAAATTTATTTTGGGTTTACCACATGGCATGCAGGATGTGAGTTCCCTTACCAGGCTTGTTTGTTTGTTTGTTTGTTATGATATCAGCAATATATTTGAAGAATTCAGGTCAGTTAATTTAGAAAAAGTCTCTCAGTTTGGGTTTTCCAACTTTCTTCAGGATCAGGTTGAGGTTATGCATTTTTGGCTGGAATATTGCATAACAGAAGTGTCTTTCTCAGGGAGTAATGTTGATAGCACAGATGCCCCCTCCCCTGCCTTGGTGATATTAATTTTAATCACCTGGTCAAGATTTTGTCTATTTTCTCCATTTTGTTGTTATACTGTTTTCCCTTTTGCAATTAAGTAATTTGTGGGGAAATGCTTTGAGACTACATAAGTTTCCCATTCCTTATCCATGTCCCTTCTCTACCTTGATTTAGCATCCATTACTGACTCAAACCAGTCCATCCTGCAGGAAATCAATCCTGGGTGTTCATTGGAAGGACTGACGTTGAAGCTGAAACTCCAATACTCTGGCCACCTGATGCAAAGAGTTGACTCATTGGAAAAGACCCTGATGCTGTGAGGGATTGGGGGCAGGAGGAGAAGGGGGCAACAGAGGATGAGATGGTTGGATTGCATCACCGACTCAATGGACATGAGTTTGAGTAGACTCCAGGAGTTGGTGATGGACAGGGAGGCCTGGCGTGCTGCCGTCCGTGGAGTCACAAAGAGTCGGACACGACTGAGTGACTGAACTGAACCGAAATGACTCTTGCCTAAAATAATTTTTTCTTATAATAATTATGAAGAAATGATTTTTAATTCCATCATTCTGTCTCTCTATGAGTCAGCTAAAGAACTGACTTTGTTTTCCTCTTTTTCTTTTCTTCCTCCTTTCTTCCTCTTCCCTGTCTTTTTATCAACATGAACTCTGATTTTTATTCAGTTTTGTTTTAATCCATCACTGTCTTCATTTATTTTGATTCTGAAATTGTCTCAGCTCTGTCTCCTTCAAACTACCTACTTGTATCCTTTTGACTCATTCATTAATTTATGTATTTATTCATTCATTTTCTGGCACAAGACGGCCTGGATCATCTTTCACTCTCCCTGCCTCAGCTCCAGAATCAACCATGTCTAAAACAAACAAAAACTGCTTTCTTTTGGTGAGGAACTATGTGAAGAAAACTCTGCACACTGACCTAGACACCGAGATCGCTGCTTCTGAGATGTATTATGTCCATGGTCTTTCAGCGGGTTTTGGCTCTCTGTTGCTACATAACAAACGACCCCAAAATGTAGTGACTTGAAACAACGATATATTATTACCTCTCATAATTGTTGTGTTGGCTGGTCTCAGCTAGGCAGTCCTTGCTTGGGCTTTTTCCCACAGTTGTTAAATGGTGCCTGGGACTGGAGTTGTCTAATGGTCAGACTGGAATGATGTCCAAGACAGCTCCCTCACAGGGCTGGCAGCTGGTGCTGGCGGGCAGCAGAGAGCTCAGCAAGGATGTCAGCTAGAGTCTCTCAGGGGTCTCTGAATGAAGCTTGGGCTTCCATGGCACCGTGGCTGCGTTCTGAGAAGAGTCTTGACAGCAGTGAAAGAAAGAAGCTGAAACTGCCTATCCTCTAACAGGCAAAGCCTGGGACTGGTCCAGTGTTCTCTTCTGCGTCTGCTACTGGGGTCATGAGACACAGGTGTGCCCAGATTGAGGCCAGTAAAGAAAAACAGATAACCACCTCTCTCTCTGGAAGTCTGGTGTGCGTGTACAGGGAGGGGAGATGTTAGTAGTAGCCATCTTTGGAGACAAGCTACTGTTTATTTTAGAAATGGTGAGTTTACACTGATTCCTCTGATTTTATCCCAACTCCACAATGATCTCCTATGTATCTTCCTTCTTCCCAGTTGTTAAGTCTAACAACACACTCAAAAGAGCTTCAAGATTGCTGCGTATATAGCATGGAAAGCAGACCCACTGCCAAGAGATCAAGATTTGCTTGTAGTACTTATTTTTATAAACTGAGGATTTATCATTGAAATCTTCATGCACATTTACCTTTTTGCTTGTTCTTAATGATTTCTCTCCTTTGTTGCTTTTGTAAACAGGATTTTATCTTTCATAATGCTCTTGAACTTGCATTTATTTGCCTACTCATCATTTTTAAATACATTGATTGTGAGTGCTTTTAGTTTGAAATGCACTATTTCAGAATGTCCACAAGTACTCATTGTCTTAGATGTTGCCTGTTATTTGGCTAGCTTTTAAAGGCATTTGAGTTTTTTCAACCATTGAAAACATATTTCAAATTATTTTATAATAGAATACTCTGTAAATAGTTTGGAAATATAAAGAAATTATCCATAATGCAAATCTTACCCCAATAGAGGTGTTTTAAAATTTTTATTTTAATAAGTATGTGTTTTTTTTTTTTTTAAATAAAGCACACTGACCTCATAATTCCTTTCTTTTTCTAAGGCATGCACTTGGCTACCTGCTGCTGCTCCTAAGTTAAGCAATGGGTTATGTATTTTGAGAAGATTCTCTCAGCAGTACAATAAAAATTAACATTGCATGTGCATTAAACATGACCCACTCTAATAAACGTTGCATAAACAGCCTTCCTACTGCTTGGCATTTACACCTTCAGTGGCCTTTAAGAAAGAAGGGTGCATCAGAAATTTCCACCTGTTCTACTTTTAAGTCATTCAAAAAGTAAGCAAAAGTCAGCCCTTGGAAACAAGTACAAATATAATAAATAACCCTTAAATACTTTATTAATAACCAAGGACCTAATTATCAGAGGCAGTTATCTAGTCAGCCATTAATTCTGAAGCATTTGGAGAGTGCTGTTTTCTAACATCCAACAATTCTTCAGTTCTCCAGGACCGGTTGGGTGTCCAACAATTCGATTCAGTTCCGACCATCTACCCGGAGTTCACATCAGATCCCCCAGATTAGGGGCTCAGTCCCACAGGGTGCTCCCTCTTTGGATACCAGGGGCAAAGTTCAGAGCCACTCAGACTTCTGACGGACGGGTGATAACCTGGGTTCCCGCAGCCTCCTCCTCAGGTTTGATAATTAGCTGGAATGGCTCACAGAACTCAGGAAAACACTTCCGTTACGTTTATCAATTTATGATCAAGGATATGATCCAGTAGCAGTCAAATGGAAAGATGGATAGAGCAAGGTGGGGGAGGGCCCAGAGTGTCCACTGCTTCTCCGGTGGACCACGCCCCAGCAGCCTGGGTCTGCGCACCAACCTGCGAGTTCCCTGAATCCTGTTCGAGAGTTTTAGAGAGCTTGATCTCCACCTCGGAGCTGTGTGGATGAGGTGAGAAATTCCACCCTGTCACCTCTTGGTCAGTGACTAGTTCAATCCAGAAGTTATCTAGGGGGCCCATTGAAAGTCAGTTGTTTTGTAATGAACAACAAAAGACACTTCTGTCACTCAGGAAATTCCAAGTGTTTTCGGAAATCTGTGCCAAAACTGGGGACAAAGACCCAATATATTTCTTACTATGCTACATGTAGGTATTTACATACAAACTGTGGCTTTTCTTTGTCTTTTCATAAGGAATGGTAGAGAGAAGAAGCAATGAGAGGGGGAAAAGTGAATAAACTGAAAAGGAGAAAACAAGAGGTGGAAGGATGTAGAGATAAAGCAGAAAAATAACAAAGTGGAGAAAATCGTTTCTATGCTTTAGGCAACTTTTCAAATCTCTTACAACATCCCAGAGATTTTTTCAGAATTAATTTGAAGTTAGAATTCGTATTAACTCTGAATGTTAATTATGATAAAAGCTCTGATCATTTCTAATTATTTTCTCTTTCTTTTAACAATGATGATGATAAATCACACTACTGAAAGATAGTATCTTTTAAAGTTTGCTTATTGATAAGATATCAGACTGACCACAAACTTGGATGATTGAGTATTTTCATAAATAAGTAGTTCATTTTCTTAACTGGAGAAAAGATGGCAGGTATTCTTGAACACTAGGAGAAAACATGACTAAATAAATGTCACTGAGACTTAATGACTCAGGAACCCCCTCTGTGTGTGTGCTCGGTCATGTCCAGCTCTTTGTGACCCCATGGACTGTATAACCTGCCATACTGCTCTATCCGTGGGATTTCCCAGGCAAAAATACTGGAGTGGGTTGCCATTACCTATTTCAGGGGATCTTCCCAACCCAGAGATGGGAGCAGCCAGAGTCTCTTACATCTCCTGCACTGGCAAGCAGATTCTTTACCATTGAGCCACCTGGTAAATCCCAACCACTTTAATGCAATGCAATTATTTCAGTAAAGTTAAGCTATTAGAGTCATTCATTAACTAGTTATAGAGTGGTTTAGTGATGTTTTCTGTTTGAAATACATAGCCACAAAACTCACGTTCAGATCAGATCAGATCAGTTGCTCAGTCATGTCCGACTCTTTGCGACCCCATGAATCTCAGCACACCAGGCCTCCCTGTCTATCACCAACTCCCAGAGTTCAACCAGACTCACGTCCATTGAGTCAGTGATGCCATCCAGCTATCTTATCCTCTGTTGTCCCATTCTCCTCCTTCCCCCAATCCCTCCCAACATCAGAGTGTTTTCCAATGAGTCAACTCTTCACAGGAGGTGGCCAAAGTACTGGAGTTTAAGTTTTAGCATCATTCCTTCGAAAGAAATCCCAGGGCTGATCTCCTTCAGAATGGACTGCTTGGATCTCCTTGCAGTCCAAGGGACTCTCAAGAGTCTTCTCCAACACCACAGTTCAAAAGCATCGATTCTTCGGCGCTGAGCCTTCTTCACAGTCCAACTCTCACAACCATACATGACCATAGGAAAAACTATAGCCTTGACTAGATGAAACTTTGTTAGCAAAGTAATGTCTCTGCTTTTGAATATGCTATCTAGGTTGGTCATAACTTTCCTTCCAAGGAGTAAGCGTCTTTTAATGTCATGGCTGCAGTCACCATCTGCAGTGATTTTGGAGCCCAGAAAAATAAAGTCTGACACTGTTTCCACTGTTTCCCCATTTATTTCCCATGAACTGATGGGACCAGATGCCATGATCTTCGTTTTCTGAATGTTTTAAGCCAACTTTTTCACTCTCCACTTTCACCTTCATCAAGAGGCTTTTTACTTCCTCTTCACTTTCTGCCATAAGGGTGGTGTCATCTGCATATCTGAGGTTATTGATATTTCTCCCGGCAATCTTGATTCCAGCTTGTGCTTCTTCCAGCCCAGCATTTCTCATGATGTACTATGTATATAAGTTAAATAAACAGGGTGACAATATACAGCCTTGAACTCCTTTTCCTATTTGGAACCAGTTGTTGTTCCATGTCCACTCCTAACTGTTGCTTCCTGACCTGCATACAAATTTCTCAAGAGGAAGATCAGGTGGTGTGGTATTTCCATCTCTTTCAGAATTTTCCACAGTTTATTGTGATCCACACATTCAAAGGCTTTGGCATAGTCAATAAAACAGAAATAGATGCTTTTCTGGAACTTTCTTGCTTTTTCCATGATCCAGCGGATGTTGGCAATTTGATCTCTGGTTCCTCTGCCTTTTCTAAAACCAGTTTGAACATCAGGAAGTTCACAGTTCACATATTGCTGAAGCCTGGCTTGGAGAATTTTGAGCATTACTTTACTAGCGTGTGAGATGAGTGCAGTTGTGCGGTAGTTTGAGCATTCTTTGGCATTGCCTTTCTTTGGGATTGGAATGAAAACTTTCTTTCTTTTCCAAACCTGTGGCCACTGCTGAGTCTTCCAAATTTGCTGGCATATTGAGTGCAGCACTTTCACAGCATCATCTTTCAGGATTTGGAATAGCTCAACTGGAATTCCATCACCTCCACTAGCTTTGTTCGTAGTGATGCTTTCTAAGGCCCACTTGACTTCACATTCCAGGATGTCTGGCTCTAGGTCAGTGATCACACCATCGTGATTATCTGGGTCGTGAAGATCTTTTTTGTACAGTTCTTCTGTGTATTCTTGCCATCTCTTCTTAATATCTTCTGCTTCTGTTAGGTCCATACCATTTCTGTCCTTTATTGAGCCCATCTTTGCATGAAATATTCCTTTGGTATCTCTGATTTTCTTGAAGAGATCCCTAGTCTTTCCCATTCTGTTGTTTTCCTCTATTTCTTTGCATTGATCTCTGAAGAAGGCTTTCTTATCTCTTCTTGCTATTCTTTGGAACTCTGCATTCAGATGTTTATATCTTTCCTTTTCTCCTTTGCTTTTCACTTCTCTTCTTTTCACAGCTATTTGTAAGGCCTCCCCAGACAGCCATTTTGCTTTTTTGCATTTCTTTTCCATGGGAATGGTCTTGATCCCTGTCTCCTGTACAATGTTATGAACCTTATTCCATAGTTCATCAGGCACTCTATCATATCTAGGCCCTTAAATCTATTTCTCACTTCCACTGTATAATCATAAGGGATTTGATTTAGGTCATACCTGAATGGTCTAGTGGTTTTCCCTACTTTCTTCAATTTCAGTCTGAATTTGGCAATAAGGAGTTCATGGTCTGAGCCACAGTCAGCTCCTGGTCTTGTTTTTGCTGACTCTATAGAGCTTCTCCATCTTTGGCTACAAAGAATATAATCAATCTGATTTCGGTGTTGACCATCTGGTGATGTCCATGTATAGAGTCTTCTCTTGTGTTGTTGGAAGAGGGTGTTTGTTATGACCAGTGCATTTTCTTGGCAAAACTTTGTTAGTCTTTGCCCTGCTTCATTCCGTATTCCAAGGCCAAATTTGCCTGTTACTCCAGGTGTTTCTTGACTTCCTACTTTTGCATTCCAGTCCCCTAAAATGAAAAGGACATCTTTTTTGGGTGTTAGTTCTAAAAGGCCTTGTAGGTCTTCATGCTATGCTATGCTATTCTAAGTCACTTCAGTCGTGTCCGACTCTGTGCAACCCCATAGACGGCAGCCCACCAGGCTCCCCTGTCCCTGGGATTCTCCAGGCAAGAACACTGGAGTGGGTTGCATAGAACCATTCAGTTTCAGCTTCTTCAGCGTTATTGGTTGGGGCATAGACTTGGATTACTGTGATATTGAATGGTTTGCCTTGGAAATGAACACAGATCATTCTGTTGTTTTTGAGATTGCATCCAAGTACTGCATTTCGGACTCTTTTGTTGACTATGATGGCTACTCCATTTCTTCTGAGAGATTCCTGCCCGCAGTAGTAGATATAATGGTCATTTGAGTTAAATTCACCCATCCCAGTCCATTTCAGTTCACTGATTCCTAGAACGCCTACATTCACTCTTGCCATCTCTTATTTGACCATTTCCAATTTGCCTTGATTCAGGTTCCTATGCAATATTGCTCTTTACAGCATCGGACCTTGCTTCTATCACCAGTCACATCCACAGCTGGCTATTTTTTTTGCTTTGGCTCCATCCCTTCATTCTTTCTGGAGTTATTTCTCCACTGATCTCCAGTAGCATATTGGGCACCTACTGACCTGGGGAGTTTCTCTTTCAGTATCCCCTCATTTTGCCTTTTCATACTGTTCATGGGGTTCTCAAGGCAAGAATACTGAAGTGGTTTGCCATTCCCTTCTCCAGTGGACCACATTCTGTCAGATCTCTCCACCATGACCCGCCCGTCTTGGGTTGCCCATGGGCATGGCTTAGTTTCATTGAGTTAGGCAAGGCTGTGGTCCTAGTGTGATTAGATTGACTAGTTTTCTGTGAGCATGGTTTCAGTGTGTTTGCCCTCTGATGCCCTCTTGCAACACCTACCATCTTACTTGGGTTTCTCTTACCTTGGGTGTGGGGTATCTCTTCACGGCTGCTCCAGCAAAGTGCAGCCATTGCTCCTTACCTTGGACGAGGGGTATCTCCTCACTGCCACCCTTCCTGACCTTCAACATTACTAGGTTAAAGTCACGTTACTAGGTTAGCAAATTTGCTTAGGACTGACTTGTCAAGTATTTATCAGGTATGTAGCTCAATAAAGACATTACTTTAAAGTGTCTAATTTAGCTCCCAGAGGTAATCCAGGAACATAGGAATAATGAAAATGAGAACAGTTCTTCATGGAAGAAAACTTGATTAATTGCTCTGTTCAGTCAGAATCTCTAATGGATAAATGAATAAGTGGCAGTGTCTCTTGGGAGAAATATCAATGGGAAAACTTTTATGATTACCATAGTAGCAGGAATAAGTTTTATTCTCATTGACTTTCTAAATTATTTTACTTTTCCTCTTCATTGCCATATAATTCTAAGAAGAGAGATATAACAATTAATTGAAGAAATCTGAATTTGTTCTTGTATATCAGTACAGTAGGAGAATCAATGAGAAAGGTTCAAGAAATGACACCCCAAAGACTAAACACAACACCACCAATAGCTGCTGTGTATTGAGTAATCTGTATGCAGGTCAGGAAGCAACAGTTAGAACTGGACATGGAACAACAGACTGGTTCCAAATTGGGAAAGAAGTATGTCAAGGCTGTATTGTCATCCTGCTTATTTAACTTCTATGAAGAGTACATCATAAGAAATGCTGGGCTGGAAGAAGCACAAGCTGGAATCAAGATTGCTGGGAGAAATATCAATCACCTCAGATATGCAGATGACGCCACCCTTATGGCAGAAAATGAAGAACTAAAGAGCCTCTTGATGAAAGTGAAAAAGGAGAGTGAAAAAGTTGGCTTAAAGCTCAACATTCAGAAAACAAAGATCATGGCACCCATTACTTCATGGCAAATAGATGGGAAAACAATTGAAACACTAGCAGATTTTATTTTTGAGGGCTCCAAAATCACTGCAGATGGTGAAAGCAGCCATGAAATTAAAAGACACTTGCTCCTTGGAAGAAAAGCTATGACCAACCTAGACAGCATATTAAAAAGCAGAGACATTATTTTGCCAACAAAGGTCCATTTAGTCAAGGCTATGGTTTTTCCAGTTGTCATGTGTGGATGTGAGAGTTGGACTGTGAAGAAGGTTGAGCACCGAGGAATTGATGCTTTTAAACTGTGGTGTTGAAGAAGACTCTTGAGAGTCCCTTGGACTGCAAGGAGATCCAACCAGTCCATTCTAAAGGAAATCAGTCCTGGGTGTTCTTTGGAAGGACTGATGTTGAAGCTGAAACTCCAGTACTTTGGCCACCTCATGCGAAGAGCTGACTCATTGGAAAAGACCCTGATGTTCGGAAAGATTGAAGGCGGGAGAAGAAGGGGACGACAGAGGATGAAATGGTTGGATGGCATCACCGACTCAATGGACATGAGTTTGGGTGGACTCCGGGAGTTGGTGATGGACAGGGAGGCCTGGCGTGCTGCGGTTCATGAGGTCGCAAAGAGTCAGACACGACTGAGCGACTGAACTGAACTGAACTGAACTGATTGAGTGGTTTGACGGTGTCAGTCACTGTGGTAAGTCTTTAACAGGAACTTTCTTCCTCTTCTTCAGAACTTTTGAGGTAGATATAGAACCATAGACTATATGGGTGGACATGATTTTTCACCTATTGTGCCCAGTCTGTTCTATTGACCTGCAAAGAAATGTGTCTAATCTTTCCTATCTACAAATCCAAGGATCAACAGTCTCTCCAGTGTTTCGTTTTTTTCTTCAAAGGCCTTTCTTCTTCATACCAAATAGTCTATATTTCCTCTTAACATTGAAATTTGTCAAGCACTTCTGTAGATGTGGCTCCCTGAAATGTGCATAGAAATTTGATGATCTTCTAATACTGACACAGTTGTGGAGGAAAAAACACTTCCTTTGTCTGGTCTATAAAATGTATGTTGTTATTCAGTCACTCACTGGTGTCTGACTCTGTGAGCCTGTGGACTGCAGTACTCTAGGCCTCCCTGTCCGTCACCATCTCCTAGAGTTTCCTCAAACTCATGTCCACTGAGTCGGTGATGCCATCCAAACATCTCATCCTCTGTCGTCTCCTTCTCCTCTCACCTTCTGTCTTTCCAAGCATCAATATTTGATGCTGTTGATGCTGGGAGGGATTGGGGGCAGGAGGAAAAGGGAACGACAGAGGATGAGTTGGCTGGATGGCATCACAGACTCAATGCACATGAGTTTGCGCGAACTCTGGGAGTTGGTGATGGACAGGGAGGCCTGGTGTGCTGCGATTCATGGGGTTGCAAAGAGTCTGACATGAATGAGTGACTGAACTGAACTGAACTGATTGATAATACCTGTTGGCTCAGCTCCTTGGCATTATTGATGGTATTTAAGTTTCGATGGCAATTATGGCACCAAACTGATTTTCACAGGTGAGCTACTTAGCCATAATCATCTATCCTGAACTTGTAATTGTTTATGGGATGGATTTTTAAATTTATATTTTATGTATTTTTATAATGCTGTATAAATATGTAACATTTATTTAGTACTTATATATTATTTAACCATCTTATATAAAATGCAGAAATGAGCTTTGTTTTATATTTTGCTTTCATATTTGTTTACATATTGATATTATATGTCATAGATATTTACCTCATTAAATTTGTCTTATTATCTTCATCTATCATAACCTTAAAATCAATTTCTCTAACATTTTCTTTCTTTCTACTTTCATGTCATCTCAATAACTACTGGTTTAATACATTTTCCAATTTGTCATGCATGTCTTCACTGGAATCACAGACCAAAAAATTTATATACACATGCACATAACTCATCTTGGATAGAATTTCAGGTCTATACCTTTATAAAACATCACTCAAATTTAGATTTGTTCATTAGCCAGTCTTTTGTTTGTTTCATTATGTCTATAACAATATGCTTTGCCAGATACCTTGCTAAAGCCTTCATCAAAAAATGGAAAAAATGTTTTCTTAGTTAATCCTTATTTAACAGTAATGAGTCTCTATTCTCTAGGCATTCTCCAAATCATATTAGTTCAAAAGTTCTGTATGACAGACTAATAATGCCAAGATCACCTCTGCACAGTTTATAGCATTTATCTTTTTCTTGTTTCAAATTTGGGAAAATAGCAACTTTTCTACTGTCTTCCTACTACTTTTTATGAGGTCAGCATTTCTTTAAAGATTGTGGACAATAGTTCAGTGGTTAAGCTGGAATTTTTCACTGCACCTACAAGTCTCTTCATCCAAGAGACTCAAGCTCATTCAGAATAAAAACTGGATCTCTTGCAATTTTCTACCCTAACTTCTGGTATAATTTTATTGAATAATTAAAAAATTTTTTATCCCGATACGATAATTATCTTGACAGAGCAGAGGAAATGCTGGAACATTTTCACTTTGTCATTTGTTAACATGATGCTGCTCATTCTAATCACCTATTCTTTATTTTCCTGGGGCTGCACTTACCTAAAAAAATGGTTTTTAGTTTGTTCTTGTTGTATTTTCAAGCCCTGGCTCATTCCTAGCTTTGCTAAGACGCTTCAGTAGTGTCCAACTGTGAACCAGGCTCCTCTCTCCACGGATTCTCCAGGCAAGAATACTGGAGTGGGTCTTTCTCCAGTTCTGAGCTTTAACCTTTGTCAAATTATTCTTATAGAAGGCTTATTTCACACTTTGTCTCCATCTCAACCATGTCATGATTTAATCTATCTTTTATCGAGCATTTTATATATGTTATCTTATTTGAAGTTCACAATGTTCTATGAAGCATGTATTATTATCTCATTTTACATATAAGAAATTGAATATTTTGACAAAGTCTGGCCTTTGATATGCAGTAGAGCTGGACTCAAATGAGCAATTTTATCTCACAGTCTGCACGCCACCAGGATACATTTGCTTCTCATTCCATGTTTTCTCTAGGCCATCTAGAAAGCTCCTTTTATAACCATTTTAATAAGCCCCTTCTGGTTATTCAAAAGTATTAAGTGCAGAATAATCTTTCTGTTTTCCGGAGTCATTCTTTTCCCTTTAAAGTAATCTACATCTCACTTTCTTTGGACTTTTTGATATTTAGCTTTCTAAATTTTAGGAAGCATGTATAATAGTGACTAAGA
Source organism: Bos mutus (assembly GCF_027580195.1). Lineage (NCBI taxonomy): Eukaryota > Metazoa > Chordata > Mammalia > Artiodactyla > Bovidae > Bos > Bos mutus. The sequence goes on along the minus strand of NC_091630.1, from coordinate 5,308,482 downwards.
ATTCCCTCCTTTCAGTTCAGTTCAGTTCAGTCACTCAGTCATGTCCGACTCTGCGACCCCATGAATCGCAGCATGCCAGACCTCCCTGTCCATCACCAACTCCTGGAGTTTATTCAAACTCATGTCCATTGAGTCGGTGATGCCATCCAGCCATCTCATCCTCTGTCGTCCCCTTCTTCTCCTGCCCCCAATCCCTCCCAGAATCAGGGTCTTTTCCAATGAGTCAACTCTCCCCATCAGGAGGCCAAAGTATTGGAGTTTCAGCTTCAACATCATTCCTTCCAATGAACACCCAGGACTGATCTCCTTTAGAATGGACTGGTTGAATCTCCTTGCAGTCCAAGGGACTCTCAAGAGTCTTCTCCAACATCACAGTTCAAAAGCATCAATTCTTCAGCGCTCAGCTTTCTTCACAATCCAACTCTCACATCCATACATAACTAGTGGAAAAACCATAGCCTTGACTAGATGGACCTTTGTTGGCAAGGTAATATCTCTGCTTTTGAATATGCTATCTAGGTTGGTCATAACTTTCCTTCCAAGGTGTAAGTGTCTTTTAATTTCATGGCTGCAGTCACCATCTGCAGTGATTTTGGAGCCCAGAAAAATAAAGTCTGACACTGTTTCCATTGTTTCCCCATCTATTTCCCATGAAGTGATGGGACCAGATGCCATGATCTTTGTTTTCTGAATGTTGAGCTTTAAGCCAATTTTTTCACTCTCCTCTTTCACTTTCATCAAGAGGCTTTTGAGTTCCTCTTCACTTTCTGCCATAAAGGTGGTGTCATCTGCATATCTGAGGTTATTGATATTTCTCCCAGCAATCTTGATTCCAGCTTGTGCTTCTTTCAGCCCAGCGTTTCTCATGATGTACTCTGCATAGAAGTTAAAAAGGCAGGGTGACAGTATACAGCCCTGACGTACTCCTTTTCCTATTTGGAACCAGTCTGCTGTTCCATGTCCAGTTCTAACTGTTGCTTCCTGACCTGCATATAGGCTTCTCAAGAGGCAGGTCAGGTGGTCTGGTATTCCCATCTTTTTCTGAATTTTCCACAGTTTATTGTGATCCACACAGTCAAAGGCTTTGGCATAGTCAATAAAGCAGAAATGGATATTTTTCTGGAACTCTCTTGGTTTTTCCATGATCCAGCAGAGGTTGGCAATTTGATCTCTGGTTCCTCTGCCTTTTCTAAAACCAGCTTGAACATCTGGAAGTTCACGGTTCACATATTGCTGAAGCCTGGCTTGGAGACTTTTGAGCATTACTTTACTAGCATGTGAGATGAGTGCAATGGTGTGGTAGTTTGAGCATTCTTTAGCATTGCCTTTTTTGGGGATTGGAATGAAAACTGACCTTTTCCAGTCCTGTGGCCACTGCTGAGTTTTCCAAATTTGCTGGCATATTGAGTGCAGCACTTTCACAGCATCATCTTTCAGGATTTGAAGTAACTAAACTAGAATTCCATCACCTCCACTAGCTTTGTTTGTAGTGATTCTTTCTAAGGTCCACTTGACTTCACATTCCAGGATGTCTGGCTCTAGGTGAGTACCATGGTGATTATCTGGGTCATGAAGCTCTTTTTTGTACAGTATCCCCAATTTAAAGATTACAGTTTATTACAAGTCTTTCATTAAAACTCTATGATCAGGTTTGTTCTTGAAATTCAAGATTAGAGAAAATATATTCTCACAGCTTCTTCCACTTTTGGAAAAAATTAACTATCAACAACATAATTGAAATTCTCAAGTATATTTATTAGCATCAAAAGAGACTCCAGTGATTATACCATGGATTTAAAAAATGAGGATAAAAGAAAAATGCCAGGCAATTTTCACATAATCTGGATTATAACACAATAAGAATAGGTTAATAAGTGGCTAGTTGGGACTGAATGGGCAGAAACTATGGATGACCCAGTGGGACAGGAGCTGACTCTTGTCCTGGTGGGAAATGTTGTGGAAAGAGGAAGAGAAGTGAGGTGCTTTCAATCATCAAAAGCCAGCAGACATTAAAAATATATTTGCCAAAGGAAAAAATTTTTAAAGAATACTTTTAAAATGCATGAAAAGAAATCTTCTTGGAAATACAACAAAACTGCAAAGTCAAAATAACCGGAGAAAGAAAAAAAGATTAAATATGTGTAAGAAAAGACAAAAGAGTCTACCCAAGAGAGCTATATCCATGAGGCCAATAGGAATTTTAAACATACACACACACAAACACTCACTCACATATAAGGGAAGAAATGGCCTAAATAAGTGCCTTGCGCATTGAACGACAAAAAATGATACAAAGAACTTTGTGTGAAATTTTACAAAAGAGAATTTTCTAAAAGCTCTGAGGAAAAACATCTTGAACATTTCCTCTACAAACTCAAGATAATCAGAATAACATTGAATTTCTCAATAATATGCTCAATGACTTGTTGACAGCATGCCAGAGATGGTAGAGAAGTGTTTTTAATTTTTTGAAGGAATGGTTTTCATCCTGAATTCTATACTTAGCCAAACTATCAATCAAAGTTGGAGAATAGGAAAACTGTCAAAAGATATGCAAGAGCTCAGAAAACATCTCCATGAAATCTTCATTCTATCAGGAAGCTTCCTGAAAGAATAAATCAGGTAAAAGTCCTGGGATCTAAAAATATTGATGATGGATAACATTTAAACACCAAAAAATGATTATTTAATTTTAGCGGAAAGGTAGATAATGAGGTGGGAGTGAAAAAGAACTAAATCATTGTCTATTACAGCAGGAAATAAATAGTGTCTGAAATTGATAAAAAAAAAAAGCAGTATAAAATACAATTTAGTGATGGCTATCAGAAGAAATAGCTAAAAGCATTAAAAATTGATTATTCTTGAGAGTGGGAAGGGATTAGAAAATGGATGGTGGTTTCTCATTATCAGCTATTAAGCACCTTATTATTTTTTAATCAAAAGCTTTTGAATCGGTTAGACTAGGCTAGGTTATGCTTTAGTAGTAAGTGACCCTGAAATCTCTGTCTAGCCATCTTTGGAGTTAAGCCTCTGCATAGATCAAAAATGATGGGTTTTACACTGAGGCCTTCAATTTCATGATGTCTTTTGTTTGTGAATTCCCTTCTTCTCAGCCGTTCTTCCCAATTTAATAAAAAGTACAAAGCAGATTCAGGACTGCTGCACACATACCACTCTGAAAAACAAATGTATTCCTTAGAGAAGAAATCAAGAGTTGTTTGCAGTTCTCTATACAATCTCTTAAAAAGCAGAGACATAACTTTGCCAACAAAGGTCCGTCTCAAGGGTATGTCAAGGGTATGGTTTTTCCAGTGGTCATGTATGGATGTGAGAGCTGGACTATAAAGAAAGCTGAGTGCCGAAGAATTGATGCTTTTGGACTGTAGTGTTGGAGAAGACTCTTGAGAGTCCCTTGGACTGCAAGGAGATCCAACCAGTCCATCCTAAAGGAGATCAGTCCTGGGTGTTCACTGGAAGGACTGATGTTGAAGCTGAAACTCCAGTATTTTGGCCACCTCATGTGAAGAATTGACTCATTGGAAAAGACCCTGATGCTGTGAGGGATTGAGGGCAGGAGGAGAAGGGGACGACAAAGGATGAGATGGCTGGATGGCATCACCAACTCAGTGGACATGAGTTTGGGTAAACTCTGGGAGTTGGTGAGGGACAGGGAGGCCTGAAATGCTGCTATTCATGGGGTCACAGAGTCGGACACGACTGAGTGACTGAACTGAACTGAACATAATCTCTGGCACTTAATTTCTAAACAATAAAGTCAGAAAATTAATGAAAGAATTAAAAAAAAAAAAAAAAGAAACCTCTTCAAAGTAGGTTCCACCCAGTTTCCTAAAAACATTCTTCTAAAACTTGAGATTAACTTGATACTTAGAATGTAGCATCTGGAAAAATATAGTGTCCAGTGTTTAATAAAAGGAAGTACAAGACAAGCTCAGATAATGTCAATAGGCGGAAGTAGCACGGATCACTGCCATGGAAAACTACGCAGAGAGCTCACTGGTGTTCTTAGCAATTCTAAACATTTTGCAATTTCTGAGTCACTCTACATGGGCTTTCTTTCCTCATATGCTTTCTTCTTTATCACATGCTGACTTTTGGTTTCTATTTACCTGTGTTTTCTTTTTTTTTTTTTTTGGGACTATGTAATTCTCTGCTCTCTATCTCCTTAATAGGCACACCTGTAACTGTGTGTTATAACAAAAATGAGCCAGTCATTCTTCTGACTCCACTATTTTTGCTGTTCGTGGATCAGATCTCTTGGCCCAGAGCCCTTGGCGACAACTCTCCCACTGAGTTACAAAGGTGGAAGGATGCCCTTTGCCCTTTAAAGGAAGAAAAGTAGAGCAAAAGCATCTAGTCGGCTGGGCTCCAACTCAGCTCAAGTGAGAGGTGCTGACCTACTGGAGCTAATTAATATCAGTGATCCAAACAATGAAAGGCTAGGGTCACATGGAAATAAGAGAAACTTGCCAAACTGAACACCATACTGACACCCAAGAACAAGCCAAACATCCTCAAAACATAGAGAAAAATTCAATTCCTATCAAAATACTGTGTGGATCACAACAAACTGCGGAAAATTCTTACAGAGATGGGAATATCAGACCACCTTATCTGTCTCCTGAGAAACCTGTATGCAGGGCAAGAAGCAACAGTTAGAACCAGACATGGAACAACGGACGAGTTCAAAATGGGGAAGGGCATACATCAAGGCTGTATATTGTCACCCTGCTTATGTAACTTATATGCAGAGTACATCATGCAAAATCCCAGACTGGATGAAACACAAGCTGGAATCAGGATTGCCAGGAGAATTATCAATAACCTCAGATATGCAGATGACACCACCCTTATGGCAGAAAGCAAAGAGGAGCTAAAGAGCCTCTTGATGAAAGTGAAAGAGGAGAGTGAAAAAGTTGGCTTAAAACTCAACATTCAAAAAGCTAAGATCATGGCATCCAGTCCCATCACCTCATGGCAAGTAGATGGGGAGAAAATGGAAACAGTGTCAGACTTTATGTGCTTGGGCTCCAAAATCACTGCAGATGGTGACTGCAGCCATGAAATTAAAAGATGCTTGCTCCTTGGAAGAAAAGTTATGACCAACCTTGACAGCATACTAAATACCAGAGGATTACTTTGCTGACAAAGATCCGTATAGTCGAAGCTACGGTTTTCCAGTCCAGTAGTCATGTACGGATGTGAGAGTTGGACAGTAAAGAAGGCTGAGCGCTGAAGAATTGATGCTTTCAAACTGTGGTGCTAAAGAAGACCCTTGAGAGTCCCTTGGACTCCAAGGAGATTAAACCAGTCAATTCTAAAAGAAATCAACCCTGGATATTCATTAGAAGGACTGATGCTAAAGGCTGACACTCCAATATTTTGGCCACACACACACACACACACACACACACACACAGAGGGCTTCCCTGGTGGCTCAGTTGGTAAAGAATCTGCCTGCATGCCACCCGCTCCTGTTCCGCTCCTTGCCATTTGCAACAACATGGATGAAACTAAGAGGGTATTATGTTAAAAAGTGGTTACCAGAGGAGAGAGGGTAAGGGGAGGAAAGAAATACATGAGGGAGACTGAGGTACAAACTTTGAGGTACAAAATAAATGAGTCTTAAATATGAAATATATAGTGAGCACATAGGTGTTATCTTTGTATGGGGACATATCCTAACTAGAGAGATGATAAAATATAGGAAAAAACTCTGTGTTGTACAAAGCAAAAACAAAAAGGGAAAAAAGTCTTGAATTTAGAGGAAACTGACAAACTTTTCCTGGAAAATTTATCCCATAAATTCAGTTTTGACTGGAAGGAGAAATCCATCAATCTAATATTTATTCTCATTAGCTCTAATCCATATGTTCAGATTGAGAAATAAGACAAATAAGTAAATATCTTGGAAAGGCCCATGAAATTGAAGCCTTACGTCCCCTATATCATTTAGAACGCACTTCAAAACCTAGAATTCATTTGATTTTGAAAATGAATTTCAGAGTGGTTAAACCACTTGTACCTTGCAGAGTAAAGCAATTCTTAGATAAGCTAAGAATTTAAATTTTGATCTGCATTTTGAATTATACCATCACTCTACACTTGCATGCCTACCCCAGAAGTATATCATGGTTTGTAAGAGAAGATTTCAGCCAAACCCAGTCATCATTGCAATGGACCTCACACCCTGTCCTCAGTTACTCACTCAGCTGGGGCTCATTCTGACTTTTTTTTCAGGTTGTTTCCACCTTCAACCTCTGAAATCAGAAAGGAAAACCTTTAGCAGTTTACTGATACAGTCCTCATTAATGAAAACAATACTATGAATGAAATTTCCAATATTTTCCAGGACTAATGCCCTTTTCAGTAAACGGTCTCTTGACAATTGCTCCGTGAACACTTAAATGCGATGATTACAGCTCTTAACATGGGCAGAAGTCATTACTCAAAAACTTCCTTACCACACAGTTACTGGGTCATGTGCTTCTTTTGTGCTTCTGTGCTACTATAGCATGATTTAACTTTTGTTTGGGAAACAGACTTTGTGTCAGCAACAAAAATCTTACTGCCTCTCATGGAAACTTAAAAAAAAATTTTGCATTTTTAAAATGAAATCAAGAACATGGAAACATGTATTAGGAGTATTATAATTCTAGTATCTTATTGAACACTTATTATGTACCAAGTTTAATGTTGCTGCAGGAATTATCACATATAATTTAATCTAGACATTGCCCTTCTGGAGTGGATACTAAGATTAACCCAATTTTGAAGATAAAGAAATTGTTTAACAGCAATTCCTGTGTCACTCAAAGAAAGTGAAACTATTAAAGTAATTTTTGGAGAAGAAAATGAAAGTCCTAACAGCAATGGTGAGGTTGGTGAGCAGGAGGCTGATTGCTGTAGGGACAGTTGGGAAACTCCTTGGTGGATGTACCTGGGGAGGCACAGAGAATCAGAGGAGACTCAAGCCATTTCTAAACTTCATGAAACTAGTCTTTGCTCATCAAAAGTCACGCTTTACCTCAAGGCATCTGGGTATGGATTGAAACTTCTTTGGGGAGTTCAAAGGCTGTGTGAGAGGCTTGGCACTGATTAGTTCTAGCCAGGGAATTCTCCAGGCAAGAATACTGGAGTGGATTGCCATTTCCTTCTCCAGGGGATCTTCCAGACCCAGGGATTGAACCCAGGTCTCCTGCACTGCAGGCGAATTCTTTACCATCTGAGCCCCCAGGGAACCCCCAATATCTCTATCAAATCTCTCCAACTCTCCAACTAGATTTTAAGGTCATCTTAGACTTGGTACAGAACGCTGTCATTTCTCTTCTGTCAAAGATGAGAAAGAGATGGAGGAGGTCATGCTAGAAAAGATTGCTAAACTCCCAAGGGAAGTTTAAGGTAAGGGTGGAAATGTAGAGAGGAAGACCAGGGATTATTACCAGGTTGGATGTCAGTCAGCTACTGTAGGGCATCTTCACTATAGGCTCTGTTCCAAAGTTAAGATTTTCTTTGACAAAGAGGAATCAAACCAATGATCTACAGAGCTTCGGGGATTTTGTTTTTCTTTATACCCTAAGTTTATCGAGGACTAGATTCTTATAAGCTGTAATTTTGCATTGTGTTTCCCAAACTAAAATCACAATAGGTATGCTGTCTTTTGTTCTTTGTCAGTGTTGTCAGACTCCAGTCTGCCCACTGGCATTAATCTACATGGTCACTACACTTCCTATATTTGGTAACAAAAGCTCCAGCCTGCATATGTATGAACCAAACAATAGCCAGGGAGGACAAAAGTTCATTCATGAGATCATGTCAAAGCTGCAACAGATTAGAGAAACTATTTTTTTTTCCCATTTAAATGAAGATGGAACACAACCATATATTATTCACATTGTCTGTCCTGTCACAAGGGTAGTTAGTGACAATTGCTGCTCATAATTCTTTCTTTCATTCCTGCTAATAAATATCCATTCAGATCAGTCAGTGAGAGGAGGTGGGAAAGATTTTACATGAATATGAATGTTTATACAGAGGAACAACAAGATTCCTGCTTGATTTTGGAACTAGTTCTATTTAAAACATATCTTTTGCAAGTTGCCTTTGAATATTTAATATTCAGTTCAGCTCAGTCTCTCAGTCATGTCCAACTCTTTGCGACTCCATGAATCGCAGCAGGCCAGGCCTCCCTGTCCATCACCAACTCCCGGAGTTCACCCAAACTCATGTCCATCAGAGTTGGTGATGCCTTCCAGCCATCTCATCCTCTGTCGTCCCCTTTTCCTCCTGCCCCCAATCCCTCCCAGCATCAGAGTCTTTTCCAATGAGTCAACTCTTTGCATGAGGTGGCCAAAGTACTGGAATTTCAGCTTTAGCATCAGTCCTTCCAAAGAACACCCAGGACTGATCTCCTTTAGAATGGACTGGTTGGATCTCCTTGCAGTCCAAGGGACTCTCAAGAGTCTTCTCCAACACCACAGTGTAAAAGCATCAATTCTTCAGTGCTCAGCTTTCTTCACAATCCAACTCTCACATCCGTACATGACCACTGGAAAAACCATAGCCTTGACTAGACGGACCTTTGTTGGCAAGGTAATATCTCTGCTTTTGAATATGCTATCTAGGTTGGTCATAACTTTCCTTCCAAGGAATAAGCGTCTTTTCATTTAATGGCTGCAATCACCATCTGCAGTGATTTTGAAGCCCCAAAATATAAAGTCTGCCACTGTTTCCACTGTTTCCCCATCTATTTCCCATAAAGTGATGGGACCAGATGCCATGATCTTTGTTTTCTGAATGTTGAGCTTTAAGCCAACTTTTTCACTCTCTTCTTTCACTTTCATCAAGAGGCTTTTGAGTTCCTCTTCACTTTCTGCCATAAGGGTGATGTCATCTGCATATCTGAGGTGACTGATATTTCTCTCAGCAATCCTGATTCCAGCTTGTGCTTCCTCCAGCCTAGCGTTTCTCATGATGTACTCTGCATATAAGTTAAATAATCAGGGTGACAATATACAGCCTTGATGTACTCCTTTTCCTATTTGGAACCAGTCTGTTGTTCCATGTTCAGTTCTAACTGTTGCTTCCTGACCTGGATACAGATTTCTCAAGAGGCAGATCAGGTGGTCTGGTATTCCCATCTCTTTCAGAATTTTCCACAGTTTATTGTGATCCACACAGTCAAAGGCTTTGACATACTCAATAAAGCAGAAATAGAAGTTTTTCTGGAACTCTCTTCCTTTTTCCATGATCCAGCAGATGTTGGCAATAATATATTAACAATATAGTTGGCACATTAATTAAATGGATAATTTACCAAAAGTATCTAAAGATAATATTAATAAAATAGCAATGCCGATGATATAAAAGAAGAGCCATTTTATATAAAATTATTAGGCATAAAGCTAAAAGAGGCAACATGCCCATTCTGATATAATGAGTAAATGGTTTAGATTTCCATCCTGTTTTGTTAGACCCAGAAACTGGATTCTAGTAAAAAACTAAGGGTTATATGAGGGCTTCCTTTGTGGCCCAGTTGTAAAGGATTTGCCTGCAATGTGGGAGCCCTGGGTTCGATACCTGGGTTGGGAAGATTCCCCTGGAGAAGGGAAAGGCTACCCACTCCAGTATTCTGGCCTGGAGAATTCCATGGACTGTATAGTTCATGGGGTCACAAAGAGTCGGACATGACTGAGCGATCTTCACCTGACTTAGTTATATGACAAAGAGTATCTTAGAAATCTTTCTCAGTCTAGTAAGAGACCAGATCTGCCTGCCTCAAAATGTAATTGACCTACTTAACGACTCCATTTTACCACCATTTTTCAAATGTAAGTCTTACTCTAAGTCTTTTCTGCAAACAGAATGACAGTAAAACATTTAACCATTAGTAACTGACTCGATGGATGTGAGTCTGAGTGAACTCTGGGAGTTGGTGATGGACAGGGAGGCCTCGTGTGCTGCGATTCATGGGGTCGCAAAGAGTCGGACACGACTGAGCGACTGATCTGATCTGATCTGATCTGAATCCATTTATTTATTTATGAAACACTTTCTGAGCACCTTCCATGTGACAGGTACCATACTAGGGACTGGAGACAGAGATGATTTAGTCATTCTCTCTACCCTCAAGGAACTCGTGAATGTTTTGGTCAGATCAGTAAAGCAGATAATCATAACAGTAGCTAGTATTTATGGAATGCTTTGCTTTATACCAGGTGCATGCGTGAGTGCTAAGTTACTTCAGTACTGTCTGACTCTTTGTGACCCCATGGACTGTAGGCTGCCAGGCTCCTCTGTGCATGGGATTCTCCTGTCAAGAACACTGGAGTGGGTTGCCGTTCCCTCCTCCAGGGAATCTTCCTGACCCAGGGATTGAATCCAAGTCTCTTGAATTACAGACAGATTCTTTACCAACTGAGCCACCGGGGAAGCCCATGTACCAGGCAGGGTTCTAAAACCTTATTAGTACAAGCTCTTTTAATATATAGCAGTATACTTTTAGAGATAGATACATTATTATTCTCATTTCACAGATGTCGATACTGAAGTGAAGAGGAACCTGCCTAAGGTCATAAGGGACAATAATACATAGTGATAGGATTCAAATACAAGCAATTTGACTTTGTTCTCAAACATTATGCCCAGAGGACGATGGAGTCAGGTCAGGGGGCAGACTTTCAGAAATAAAATGGAGCTCAGACTGAGCCTTAAAGACTGAGATGGAGTTAACTAGCAGAGGGATGAAGAAGAACAGGGGAGGACATCGTAGAGATCGAGGATATGAGCCAAGACAAGGCATGAAAGTAACAGCCAGCACCCATTCATCACGTCGGGGCCCCCATGCTGCTGCTGCTGCTGGGCAGGGTCCCAGGGAAACTGATGGAAAGCGGGAGGGAGAGAGGGCTTAGCCGTGAGGCTGGGCCAAGTGTAGGACTTCATCAGGGTGGGCCTTGCAGACCCCCTCAGGAGACCTGGGTCTTACCCTCTTCCGTTGCTAAACCCTGTCTGACTCTTGGCGACCCCATGGACTGCAGAGTGCCAAGCTTCCCTGCCCTTCACTACTTCCCGGAGTTTGTGCAAACTCACGTCTATAGAGTCAGCGACGCTATCCAACCATCTCGTCCCCTTTGTTGCGCCCTATTCTTCATACACAACTATGTTTTATGGGGCTTTTGTCTGTTTGTTTGTCCACATTGCCTTGACCCACATTTTTTTTTCCATTTATGCAACTTTATTGAAGAAAAATAAATCAATTGCTACCAGAGCTATTACTTGATCACTCATCCATTGACAACTTGCATCATTTATTCTGTGCTATATTAAACAGTGTATTGGAAGATAGATTAAGTAATAACTCCAAGCCTCCTAACAGTTCAAATGAAAATTGCAAAATATTGGAGGCTCTATTTTGGAATACGAAGGGTGTTTGACTTCCAATTTCCATTCTCTGTGGAACAAGAACAGGTCATTCTTTTATTGGTATGGATAAAATACATCACATTTTCCGTTCTGCTGATGCTATGAATTCAATACCAGTTCTCCAGCCACATTATGAGCATAATGTATATCACTTAGCCTCAAATCTCTAACAGTGGAAGGCTTAAACACGCATGGAAGCTGCTAGAAAAATGCTGCTTCCTTTGACGTGCCAACTCAGCATCCATCGCCTTTCCTCTCAGATGATTCTTCAGCTTGTTAGAGCAGTGAGGAACGGTTTTAGTCTCATAAGCAAGTTAGAGTGAAGGCACTGGCCACATAATACACCTGCTCCATTTTTTTTTTTTAATTCTGAACCTTCGGCAACGCTTCTCTTGTAACTACTTTACAGTTTCTAAAAGCAGTTATTGTCCGAAGCTGGAAGAACTTGTCTTCTCAGATGAGCATGTGAATGAATGGAAGGTGGTAAACAAAAAGCAAAATCAAAACGACGAGGCCTGATAGGGGAGCTGCCAAATAAGGAAAGCAAAAAACGAACAGTGTGAATTTCTTCCAGCTATGATGCAGGTTATTCTGACTTTAAGGCAGCATCACATGGTACACTTCTGAGTCCGTTCTAGAGATATTCTGCTGCACTTTGTCTGCTTTATAGGTCTGTGCAGTCTCTGGCAGTAGGGGGTCACCTGGGTTTGGATCACAGGGCAGTAAACAGAGGGATAAAAGAACTTTAGAAAGAGCTGAAGCTGAGACCACTGTGATGGTAGAATACCGAGACAAATGCTGCCATTACTGTTGATACTTGGAGGATAAATTCTTTACAGATTCTTGTTGTACATGCAACCTTAGGTGCTTTAAAGGGGTAGTCGTAGGAAAATGAATCGCCAAAAACAACACTCCAGCTTGATATGGGCTGTCATTTGGTCCCATGACTGTGGCTTCCCACGAAACGTACCATCCCCCACCGGACCTGCAGAACCTTGTGCTGGAAGGTCATGGGTCACATCACTAGGCTCTTAATCCGTTTCAGCGCCATAGTCTGTGCATGTCGCCTGGCTCCTCGCTATCTCAGGGTGTGCTCAAGGCCCGGCCAAAACCCTTGATTATCTCGGTGGCTCTGGAGGGTGTTCTCTTGGTCTCACACAGGCTCTGCCAGACACAGGCCTCCCTCATGCTGGGGCCTCAGCCTCCAGCCCACGTGGCAGCTTGACCTGCAATTTATAAATTGAATACGTATCAAGTCACTGGGGGTGCGCTCAGTTTCCTCATAAAGATTTGAGGAGTTTGGTTTAGATGACCACTTAGATCCCTTCTAGTTGAGCTTTAAATCCATTTATCTCATCTCTTTGGTCTCTTGTTTGTGTAATTAAGTTCTTTCTAAAGCTAAACTTTACCAAGCTTATGTATCTCTCCCTCAGCTCAATATAGAAGCAAAGTTTGATAAAACCCTAGGTAATTACAGTTTAAAGGAGTGATGCTCCTCATTACTCACTTCAGTATGGAAGCTGGTGGTGATGCTAAGGGGTGACACAGCAGTAGTAGAATTACAAGTTAGATGTGCACGTGGGTAAAACCAAATTACATATCAGTTAGCCACAGCACTCATAAAATGTTATTACTGTAGCATGTGCTAATTCTTTGTTCTTTGGCTCTCCTGACTGCAGTGAACTCTGATCCCGGGACCGTGCTTTGACCAGTCACCTGTTTTCTCAATTGCCTCAGCCCCATTTCTTGTTCTGCCAAAATCATGCTGTCTTCTGGCCAGGCCAGCGTCCCCCTCCCAGTCTCTTGTGCTCCTTTTTGACTGCACTCTCTTCGGGGTCCTTGCTGCAGAATCCATCTTCAGTTCAGTTTCAGTTCAGTCGCGCAGTCGTGTCCGACTCTTTGCGACCCCATGAATCGCAGCATGCCAGGCCTCCCTGTCCATCACCAACTCCCAGAGTTCACTCAGACTCACGTCCATTGAGTCGGTGATGCCATCCAACCATCTCACCCTCTGTCGTCCCCTTCTCCTCCTGCCCCCAATCCCTCCCAGCATCAGAGTCTTTTCCAGTGAGTCAACTCTTCGCATGAGGTGGCCAAAGTACTGGAGTTTCAGCTTTAGCATCAGTCCTTCCAAGAAATCCCAGGGTTGATCTCCTTCAGAATGGACTGGTTGGATCTCCTTGCAGTTCAAGGGACTCTCAAGAGTCTTCTCCAACACCACAGTTCAAAAGCATCAATTCTTCAGCACTCAGCTTTCTTCACAGTCCAACTCTCACATCCATACATGACCACAGGAAAAACCATAGCCTTGACTAGACGAACCTTTGTTGGCAAAGTAATGTCTCTGCTTTTGAATATGCTATCTAGGTTGGTCATAACTTTTCTTCCAAGGAGTAAGCGTCTTTTAATTTCATGGCTGCAGTCACCATCTGCAGTGATTTTGGAGCCCAAAAAAATAAAGTCTGACACTGTTTCCCCTGTTTCCCCATCTATTTCCCATGAAGTGATGGGACCAGATGCCATGATCTTCGTTTTCTGAATGCTGAGTTTTAAGCCAACTTTTTCACTCTCCTCTTTCACATTCACCCTATTACAAAGCTGTCTTTTTCTACAGTCAATGGGCTTTGCTTCCCTCCTCTCTTTAAACTTAAGTCTCATCTGTTTCATGTTCCTTGATACACTTGAAAGAAATTTCCACTTGCCAGAAGTTTCCTGAAAACTACCTGTTTGCAAAAAACTTCTTGGTCACTTTTGCTTTAAGGTTTTGATTATACGTCGGAAGGAGGGATCCACCAGACTCGCAAGGCAGATGGTCTCACAGGGTGGATTTTTTTCCTTCCCTTCTGCTCTCTTCTGCTCCCTCTCTCATCCCCTCCCCTTTGCCCCTTCCTTCTTTGCCCAGAAAGGACACAAAACAGGTTTTACAAAGGAATACAGCGTGACTAGAGCCAATCAAACTAGAATTTTGTGATTACGGAAATAAAGGGAGAAGTCAGGAATGGGGTTAAGTTGAAAACAAACGGTACCGGGTCCTTCCTGTACATTTGTTAAAGGCAAGACACAGCTTGGCTCCAATCAGGAGCTAATGCCTAAGGGGAAAGCTGATCCAGTGGACCCAGAGGACACGCGCAAGTGGCACCAAGGTGAAGGGCGGCGTCTCTTGGGCTGAGAATTCAGAGGAATTTCTGCCATGAATCCCCATGAAGGAGACCCGACCACGCACAGCGTTCACAGTGGTGTCTTTACAAAAAGCAGCCACACACAAAATATTTTAAAGATCTGTACTTTGGGACTTACACTGTACCAAAACCAGCTCAGAAAAATAAACTTCAGGGGGCGGCCCTGACGTGCTGTGCAGGGCTGGACTTCCCAAGTTGGGGAGCAGGAAGTGCTCTGTGGCTCAGCAGTTGCAGGAAACGGGGGATGGGGTACAGGCTTCCGTGGCCCAAGTAATTTGAATTTGCAAACTCTCTTTGAAGATTGGAAATGCACATTAGAAAATAAGGACTCTGGATAGTCCTTCAGTAAGGAAACGGCCTTATCTTTGTTTACCCACTTTCTCCCCAAACATGTTAAACGTGAAACTGTTTTTTTTTATTTTTTCGTATGTTGTTTTTTTATTTTTTCGTTGTGTTGTTTTTGTCTCCCAGCTCATTACTTGGGCCACTTTATTATGTTTAAGGAACAGATTAGAGGTTAATAAAATTAATTGAATGAATCAAACACAAATGTTTATCTTACTTTCTTAATACATTTTCTTACTTTCTTAATGTACTAGAATTACACTAGCTTCTAGACCGTTATAAAATCATGGTTGGAAATTAAATAAAATTGAATTAAATCTCACTAAGGATTTCAACGACATTTTACTCTGGGTCAGAAAAAAAAGCTTTTCCTTTTAGAGTACAGGAAAATGTCCATTTTGATATTTTTAAAATGACCGCTTAAAATACTGTTGACATCATTTTAACTATACTCACTTATATACCTTTTCAAAAACACGGAATATTAATTTAGAAAAACTGCTGTTGGCTGAGGTTTTTTGAGCAATTTTTTTTTAACTGAACTAGTGAGTCATTTTAGGAATACACCATAATTAAACATAAAAGATAAACATTTCTTAGCTGTGTACCAGACATTTTCTAATCTCTACGTAGAAATGAATAATTAGCAATACATTTTACCTTCGGTCCCTTTTTCAGTGTAAAGAGACAGGAAATTAAGGATATTTAAAGAAACAGTGGTGCGAGCCTTCTGGCTCTATTATTAGGTGTACAGAATCCTCCGCAGGACTATTTTTTCCCCGAGCAAACAAACAAGCATCATTGAATGAACCGCGTGTGAGCCGCAGTTCTCCCCCAAGAACTTTCCTGGCAGCGCTTTTCGGTAGGTGGTTCTCTCCCATTCTCGGTTCATTCCCTTTTCTGCAGTTAGACAGACTTGCTATTTGGGGATCACTGTTTATCTGAGGTATAAAGCCGATTCCAGCCTATCGTCATGTTTAGAACCCACATGACAATTAAATTCTCCTTCTGCGAAAATGACTAGACACAGGGAATAAATCCTCCTTTACTAGGCAGACTTTTCTGGTTAGGAGAAGTTCTTCACATTGGGCATTTTTAAAGGGCTATATATAATATAAGATAATATTTTATAGAGATAGATATTAGTTGAAACTGATCAGTCCAGTGAGAGATATACAGTACTCCTCTTTTCAAAGTTATACACAGTACAGCATATCACAACTGGAAGGGTCTTACCCCATAATTTTACAGCTTCAGAGACTGAGAGTTAGAGACGGAAGGGATTTTCCCATGGTCACATACAAGTTACTGGAAAAAAATAGAACACATCCTGGACGGTCTAATTCCTAGGTTTTCTCATAACAACATGCTGATAGTTCATAGAAATCTTTATAGAGAAGTCATATATTTTTTTCTTTTGATCGAATAGGTTTATAAAAACATGAGGTCATGGAGTTTATAAGTGTTTATTAAGCACTGACTATATTTGTAAATAACATGGTAGCAACACCCTGAGTCAGAATCTCCTAAAATGTGAAGAGATGCTGGTGACTGGGGAAGCTCACCCACACTCAGGACACTTACTGGATTGAGAAAATACACGAAACTTATTACCATCACACTGAGAGTCCTTGTCCTCTTATTTTCTAATGCCCACCCCCATCTATTTGCTGGTGACACTGAAATGCACATCTCTAGTCCAGATCTCCGTCCTGAAGTCTATCAACAGCAATCCAGAGGTCTATGGGACATCTCTTAATTACTTCAAGGTTTTAAGCTTAACATGGTGAGATCTGAGGTCATCATCTTGAGCCCTGAATTCTTATCTCAGGAGTGCCCTCACCAACTCTTCCCAACCTGAAAATCTGGGCATCACCCTGAGTGCCTTCCTCTCCCCCAACTTTCACTTCAAGTCGGTCACTGGTCTTAGAGCCATTGCTTCCTTGGTTATCTTATACATCCGTGACCTTCTCTGCATCTGCCCTGCAGAGCTTTAGCTCAGATTCTCACCGTTTCCTGTGTCACAACAGCCTCCTAATTTCCCACAAATTTCCTGCATCTCCTGTCACCATCTGCCAGACCAGTAGCCAATCTTTTCTATTGTTTTGGCAACAGGAAATGTCCTGTTTCCTGTTGGGTTTCCATAAGGGTTCCTATAAGAACCCTTTCAAATTCCACATAATCTAATGGTTACCACAAACCTTTGCTTAGGGAACTGACTGATGCTACAGGCAGGTTACCTGATGTAACCTGCTGTTTGAGTTCACTACTCTTAATACTCTTCCTGAGCCTCCTCTCTGTTTCATCAAATACCATGGCAAAGAGGGAAGGGGAGCACAGCAGGTAGAGACTGGCCCTTCTGGACATGTAATTAAATAGGTTTTAATCATTTTCAAGAAACACACGAGTAATCTCATCACTTACTTAGGAACAATATTCATAGTTTGATATAGATATGAAAATACAGATATGGCATTATCTACTGTGTTCCCCTTTTTAAAATGCTTATTTAGATCTAAGAAAAGAGTGAAGTTAGCAATGTACATAAACATCAAGCAGGTTTACAAGCAAAGATTCATAAACATGAATTCCTGTTAGAGTCCCTGGGAGGAGTTCTAGAAAGCATGGGTCTAGAGTGCGTGTGTACATGCCTGGGCTTGCACGCATGTGACCGTGTGTGTGATTGTCTCTGTCTCCCCCATTCATGACAAAGATGGTTTTGAGGCATGGCTTCATAAGTGTCAGCTGCAACTGACACCTCTGGCTCCTGAAAAGCGGCACATGTGCTTTCTGGAGATGATACGAGGATTAGCTGCTCACGCTGCCCTCTTCTCTGTAATTTTCCTCACGGGCTCAGCAATTCCACCCTTTTTATAATTTCTTTAGCCACTATTTAAGAAATTGCATGCCTTCTTTTTTCCTCAAAGAAGCTGAAGAATCTAATTTATGACACCTGCTGTGGCTAGGCAACCATATGGACCGCAGACACTGCATAACCCGGCCTCATGAGACAAGCAGCAGGGATTAAAAGGGGCGCTTGTGTTGTGACCCATGGGTTCTGGGCCTTTCCAACCCTGTGCACTCTGTGAATAATTTGTATGCTTAGTCAAAAAAAAAAAAATGAATCCTAAAAAAAATTCACTGTCTCCAACTACTTAGTTACATTACATGAATTTCTCCATTTTCTTTCATTTCTCTCTCCATTTCTAGAGTATTCTAGTTGATACACCTTGGAAGGTCCTTAACACTCACCTTAACTTATGTAAAAGAAAGTACATAGGCTGATATAGGGAACCATACAAAAGCAAAATAGTCCTGCAAATTCATAGGATTTTCAGAATTCGACAAGAATGCACAATCCTATATCTTCATTTTATAGATACAAAAACTGATTTTGTATCAGACAGATCATTCAGACTTAGGGTACAAAGTCAATAAGTAGTCAAATTGATATTAGAATTCAAGATTGGGCTTCCCAGGTGACTCCAGTGGTTAAAAAACAAACCAACAAAAACAAACAACAAAAAAACGCTTGCTAGTGTAGGAGACAGAAGGCTGCTGGTTCAATTCCTGGGTCAGGAAGATCCCCTGGAGGAGGGCATGGCAACCCACTCCAGTATTCTTGCCTGGAGACTCCCGTGGACACAGGAGCCTGGTGGGCTACAGTTCATGGGGTCACAAAGAGTCAGACATGACTGAAGTCACTTAGTACACGTGCACTAGGACTGTTGTTTCATGGAGGGCATGGGAAACAGGAGAGGTCATAGGAATGGTTGCCTTCAGGCCGCATGCTCTGAGCCAGCAATTCCCAAGCCCACGTCACTAAACTACCTTTTTAGGATTAAGCATGTTGGAACAAAGAAAAAGCTCCTATACAGGTCTGGAAATACATATAAACACAGAAGATGACAATTATTTAGGGTGAATTGGAAAGGTTTTATCCCAAACTTCTGTCCCTTAGCTTGCCCCCTTGCTTGCCACTTCCAACTAGAGGAATTACACCGGCAGGCTTCATTAGTGGATATGGCTACGTCACTGTATCTCGAAACTGGAGAGTCCCTTCCTGCTTTGTTACCTCTCTCCTTCTCTCTCTTTTCCTTCCTCCCTCCAGCCTTTCTTTCCATTGCATTGCATTTTTCTTTTCTTTCTCCTTTCTGTCTTCATGTATTTATCAGCATCTGTCTTGTACCAGGCACTGTAACAGTTATCGCATACAGAAAGATTAGAAACTCCTTGTCTTAATCAGTCAGGAGTTCAAAGTCCAGTGGGAAGATAGATCTATAAAAGCCTGACTACAAGGGCAATGCAATGTCCTAAGTGCTAAAATATAGTCTATGCACAGCCCTATGGGAAACCAGGGGAGGGAAAGCCTAACGATGGAGCTGGGTTGAGAGGAAGAGAGAGGGTGGAAAGGGTCAAGAGGGACTTGCAAGACTTCAAGAGTCGAGGCTGTGTTCACGTGGTCTAGAACAGGAAGCTCCTCATTTCATTTCATTTACGAGCATGTGCTGAGGATTCTTCTAGCTGTTGGAGAATAAAGTAACTGATCCTGTAAATTTGCCTAGAATTTCCTTGGTTTTCAAACTGAAAGACCCACATCTCAGGCTGTTTCTCAGTTCTGAGTAAAGATGCATTGGAGCAGCTTGTGAGATATCCAGTGAGAGGGGTCACGCAGAGAGCTAGCATACGTGATCAGAATGCAGGAGGGAGCAGGGGGCGGGTTGGCAGCACAGAGATGGTATTTAAAGCTGTGAGACTGGATAATACTGATAGTATTTTTTCTTTTTAAATTTCTAATTGGGGGATAATTGCTTTGCAATATTGCGTTGGGTTCTGCCACACAACAGCGTGAATCAGCCATACATCTCTCTCTCTCTCTCAGGCATTATTTTCTTAGTTGTCCTGTCTTCTAGTAGGTTATAATGAGTGTGGCAATTGTGGTTGGGGAGGTGCTTAACGTGGTCCTGAGTGGGGCATGTTAGTGAGTCACATGACCCCAGCACTGAAGAGAGGAAGGGCATCGCCATGGCCTTATATTCTACATGTTTTGCATATTTTACATGTCTGTCTCTTTGGAGGTATTGATGTGAAAAACAAAAGAATGAGTAAATGATCCATTCATTCTAGAATCTTCCATGTCCAGAGAGAAGAGGGAAAACCCTTTGAAACCTATGTCATCTTCTCTGGTTCTCATGAAACTAATTTGGGTCTTTCAATAATTTTGGCTTCTAATAGGTCTTCAGATTAACTCCTCATGGCAGTGTTCTTAAGTATGCTTTGATCTTTGGTTACCTATCTCTGGCCTAACATTCAACAACTGCTTCTTCCAATGATGGCAGCTTTATAAAGTTTCTTCTGCTAGATGATAACCATTGCTGTATTTTTATCCTGCTTTGATGCTGAAGCTGAAACTCCAATGCTTTGGCCACCCGATGCGAAGAACTGACTCGTTTGCAAAGACCATGATGCTGGGAAAGATTGAAGACAGGAAGAGAAGGGAACGACAGAGAATGAGATGGTTGGATGGCATCATCGAAGAGATGGACATGTGTTTGAGTGAACTCTGGGGGTTGCTGAAGGACAGGGAGGCCTGGCATGCTGCAGTCCATGGGGTTGCAAAGAGTCGGACGTGACTGAACGACTGAACTGAACTGATCCTTTAATATCAGCAGCCTCAATATTTAGAAATGCATATTTCCTTAGCTGAGTTTCTCAGGTCATGAGTAATAAAACCTGGCCCAGTGATTTATCTGGACTCAACTGTCTCTCCATGTCGCCTCCAACAACCTTGCTGCAATGTGAAAATTCACCTTACAAAGTTTCTTGATGCAAGACCTCAGAAAAAAGCAAGCATGCCAAGAGTCAAACATGACTTTTGATATTTCCATGAGTTATTTCCCATAAAATGGCTAGTCATAGATTGCTTGCTGTTGTTTGATAGCTATGGGATGTAGAGATCTTGAGAGTATGTCAGAACTTAGCCATGCACATTAAAAGTTAAAATTAAAAAATGAAGGGCTAAGAATTTGAGCTTTTCTACACTCTGCAACCATTCTCTGTGTATTGTGTTTATCCCCGAGGGTAAAATGGTTTGGCCTGATCACCGGGCAGCACAGAGATGTCTGACCTGAATTCCCTCCTGGTTTGTGTTTATGTAATGTTCTTTCCTTGGCCTCATCCCAGATAGGCCAGAGGGCTGCCGCTCTTATCAGGAAACCTTACCAGAAACTAAGGGTTCCTGCTTTCGTTGCAAAGTAGTCTCAAAACAAATATTGTATATTAACACATATGTACGGAATCTAGGAAAATGGTTCAGAGGAACCTATTTACAGGGCAGGAATAGAGACGCAGATGTAGAGAAGAGACAGGTGGACACAGAAGGGCAAGGGGCGGGTGGAACACGCGGGGAGATTAGGACGGACATACACTGCCGCGTGCAGAGCTGCTGGTGGGGACCTGCGGGGCAGCACAGGAGGTCAGCTCGGCTCTCTGCGTGACCTGGGGGTGGGAGGCTCAAGGGGGGCTGCATGTGTATACACGTGGCTGATTCACTTTGCTGTGCAGCAGAAATTAGCACAATACTGTAAAGCAATTATACTCCAGTGAGAAAAAGACACTATACAGCCTTCTATTTAGAATCACCTACTGCGAGTCTCAGCTGCCTCATTCCTGTGCTTACGGCACGACATACCACCCTTATTTCCTGTTCTTGAGTCAGTCTACATTTGTTTCAAGTTGCGTATTTTTGTTTGGTGTATATGTCTTTAATATCAACAAATATTTATATACATGTGTTTTCTGTATTTATTTAATAAGCTACTATTGTTTGTGTGGTCGGGAGGAGGAAATGGCAACCCACTCCAGTGTTCTTGTCTCGGAGGAGCCTGGTGGGCTGCTGTCTATGGGGTCGCACAGACTCAGACACGGCTGAAGTGACTTAGCAGCAGCAGCAGCAGCAGTTTGTGGTCAGTAAACCTCAGGTCTCCTCTACTGTCTGTTTTAAAGCAAACAGCCAACACAATTAGTGCTGTGGATGTTCAAGGAGAGATTCAGTCTAGACCACAGAATCAAGATTCCTGGAACTCTGTGATACCCTCTACATCCTATAAAAATATTCTACTCCTCCAAAAAGAATCTCGTAGAAACACACAGTGTGCTTCTTTCAGAGAGGCTGACTCTGCTCACAAAAATCTAGAATCCGTTTCCCAGCATGGTCTACAAAGCCACTGCATAAGTATGATAGTCAATGCCTCAATTGTCTAAAATTCGGTCTTAAATTTACATATAGAGACACAACTGACATTCAGCACTGTGTGGATGTGAAGTGTACGGCGTAGGGGTCTGACTTACAAATATGAAATAGCAACATCGTTTGGATAGCATCCATCTTCTCATATAGATACAAAATTAAAGAAATAGAAAAAAACGTGTGTTTGTGATCAGAACTCAGAATTTACTTTCTGGATAACATTCTTAGTTTCTGCACAAACTTCCGGTCACAAGACAAATAAGTACGAGATTAACACTACTGTATGTTATCTTTGGCCACCTTCATCCAGTTCCCCTTTCTCCACCCCTCCACTTCTGCTAACCACAAATATGACCTCTTTTTTCTTTAAGCTTGTATTTTTATTTGTTTGTTTTTTATAATTGACTTACAACACTATGTTCATTCCTGTTACACAACACACTGAATTTTTTCTGTACGTTTCAAAATGATATGACTTATTTTATGATCAGCCTAATTATGTCACCATACAAAAATATTACTTAGCTGTCCACCGTATCGCCCACACTGAGCATTTCCTGCCGTGATCCGTTCATTCTGTAAATGGGAATGTGTGCTCTTAGTCTCCCTCACTCACGTCTCTTCTCTCCACTCCCCTCTCCTCTGGCGCTCACCTGCTTGTTCTCTGGATCTATGACTCTGCTTCTGTTTTGTCATGTTTGGCTTTTTTTGTTGTTAACTCATAAGCGAAATCATACAGTATTTGTCTTCCTCGGTTTTATTTCACTTAACATATTGCTCTCAAGTTCCGTTCATGTTGTTGCAAACTGCAAGATTTCATTCTTTCTTGTGGCTGAGTAATATTCCATTATATATATATATACATACACCACAGCTTCTTTATCCATTCATCTGTTGATGGAAGCTTAGGTTGTTTCTATATTTTGGCCAATTGCAAATAATGATGCAATGAACATAGGGTGCATATATCTTTTCTAATTAGTGTTTCTGTTTTATTTGAATAAGTACCCAGGAATGGAATTGCTGAATCATATGGTAGTTCTATTTTTAATTTCTGGAGAAATTCCATACTGTTTTCTGTCATGGTTGTACATTCCCAGGAACAATGCACAAAGGCCTCTTTTTTCCCACACCCTCACCAACAATTGTTATTTCTTGTCTTTTGGATAATGGCCATTCTTACAGGTGTGAGGCGATACCTCATGGTTTTAATTTGCATTTCCATGATGATTACTGATGTTGAGCAACTTTTCATGTGTATTTTGGTTATCTATATGCCTTCTTTGGAAAAATGGATATTCGGATCCCCTGCCTATTCTGAAATCACGTTGTTTGCTTTTGTGATGTTGTGTTGTAGGAGTTTTTTGTATATTTTGGACTTTTAACTCCTTATCAGATGTATAGTTTGCAAATATCTTCTTCCATTCAGTAGGTGGATTCAAAGTGAGTTCTGCCTGTGTTTTCCTCTAGAAGTTTTATGGTTTCAGGTTTGCATTTAATTCTTTAATCCATTTTGAATTTATTTTTGTGCATGGTGTGAGCGAGTAGTCCAGTTTGATTCTTTTGCATGTAGTCATCCAGCTTTCCCCACACCATTTATTGGAGAACTGTCTTCTCCTCATTGTACATTTTTGCCTCCTTTAATGCCCCAATTTTATTAAAAACAAAGGAAACAATACACACTCCCCACTTACCCAGTCTGGTTCTCCACCTTGCTTATAATAATCAGCTCTTAATAAATTTTATGTGTTTCCAAAATACCAAGCCCTGTCCAAAGTGACGATTTGTCCCCGTTGGATATATGTGTATACTGAATTTTTTAGAAACCTTTAAACCTCAGCACAGGGTCCGAGGGTGAGAGTCTGGGTTCTTATATTTATGATGTTGACTTTGTGAAAGTCATTTACTTTTTCATGTTCCCGTGTCTTCACTTGCCAAACGTGATTAACAGTAATTCCTTCAAGTACATATTGAGGTCCTGTGAGGTGCACTCCCTTCACATACCTTGTGATAATGCCCTGTTCTTAAAAGGATTAGAGTGCTTGTGCATTGCCTCCATGAATGAAAGGTGTTATTTTTATTAACACACTTCAGGCCCTGAAAACAAATGAAAAAGAAGTTCTGAAAATGTTTTGATCATTGCCAGCTTTACCAGAGTAAATATTTGGCTTACCAAGGTGCCTGGAACTCAGTGACTATTTATCAAATGGATACATTTACTAAGCACTGGGACTTTAGGGAAAAAAAAATCAATAGCCTTACTCATGACCTGTCAGAATCTGTGAATAAATGAATGAATAATTCTTATTGGCAAAATATGTATTTGTATATGTTAAGGATGGTATCTGATATTATTTAACACTTGCACTTCATAGCTTAAGAAAGGTTATATCTGAGGTTTAATTTCCTAGAGACAAGAACTCTGGTTAATAATCTCCTAGAGGAACTGAAAAAGAAATAATCTTATGATTCCTTTTCCTAGCTTGATCATTGACTCTGAGCTCCATTTAAAGAGAAAAAGCCATTATTTCATTTATCCCTTCATTAATCACTCTAGCAAGTATTTTGCGTGCTGGGTGCTGGTGTAGTATCCTGAATGAGACATTCCCCCAACCTTTATGACACTCATGTTTGTGCAATGTGTCTTTCCCAATCCATATCCATGTGGGCAGACAACCGCAGCCAACTGTAGTAGGGTACCATTGTGCCAGTTATTTCTGCAATAAGAGCATCGCCTTACTCATCATCTCATTATCTGCCTGAAAGGGGCTCCACAGGCAAAACAAAAAGGGAGTTAGCTGGAGAATTGAAGCCAGGTCAGAACAGCCTCCTATAGAGGATTTATGATCATGAGGGTCTAGGATAACTACCCACTGTCATTTGTCAGTTTTAATAATAGTAATTTTAATATAATAATAATAGATCTGTATAGTGCTTTAAGCATTATCTTCATTACATGTATAAAAACCAGAACTCAGAGACCCAAGAAAGCATGGTTTGGGGGTGACACAGACAGATAAGACTTCAGGCCTCCTCATTCCAAACCCAGAGCACATTCAAACATCCTGTGATTCCCCCTCTGGCAACTGCTTTCCCATCCATTTCTGAGTTAAAAATCGACAAACTTTACTTTAGGATAGGGTGGGAAAGGAAAATTGTAATCATTTTATTAACCAAGATTTTGCCTGCAAAAGAAGAAATAAACTCGATTTTAATCTGAAGATTGCTTAATTGGTAGGTTCTTCATAGAAAGAGCTATCATTATCGACTGAATTATGGAAATGTCCGGACATGTTTTATGGGCTTCCCCAGAGGCCTAGCAGTAAAGAATGCACTGGCAATGCAGGAGCCGCAGGAGACGCAGGTTTGATCCCTGGGTTGGGAAGATCCCCCTGGAGGAGGGCACGGCAACCCACTCCATATTCTTGCCTGGAGAATCCTATGGACAGAGGAGCCTGGCAGGCTACAGTCCATGGGGTTGCAAAGAGTCGGACATGACTGAGTGACTTAGCACACACACCAGAAATGTTTTATACATACAGCATTTCTTGATAATAACAAATCTCTTAAATATGCATACCCTAAGCATCTTCTTTATTAGAAAACACAGGATGTTTATAGAAGACAGCACAGAGAATTCATGTGATTTATTTGTTCTAAATAAGCTAATCAAGTGTGTTTAAGAATGGATTCCCACAAAATTCTTTCTTTTTTTATCTTGGAATTGTTACTGAATTAGTTTTACGTCAATGGAAATCCCACGCAAGCCAGCATCCGTAAGTGGAACAGTTTTTAGAACCAGAAATGCAGATACGGGGTAGGGCCACACTCGGAGGTGTGGGACAGATAGCAGAGCTGCTAATGGAGATGCTGCTTGAAGACTGAGGTTGTGAGGGGGTTGAGACATTCAGCTGAACCATATTGAAGCGCTGGGCCCTGGGGTGGGTCTAACCTTCTAGGGGCACTCTGAAGATAAGAAAAGCAACAGCCTTTTTATTTTTATTAATATCTTTTAAAATAATAATAACTTTTATTAATTATATAATATTATTATTAAAATAATAACTTAATATTTATTGTTAATAAAGGGTTTTGAAGGTGAAGAGCCCCATGGAGAAACCTAGTTCCCCTCCTGTGTGTCTCAGATGGATTTTTCCTTCCTAATTCTGCACTTCAGCTATCCATAACAGGAAAATAATGATACCAGCATCACAGAATTGTTGGGAAGATTAAATGAGACATTAGAAAAACAGTTAGCATGCTACCTGGCACTTAGTTGTCATTTAGTAAATAAAAACTTTTAGAGCTATAGAAAGGAAAACTATGAGATACTGACCAGTGAATTCTCAATATCTATTCTAGTGGGAAAAAGAGAAATGTAAACATCCTGGTGATCCACGCACAACGAAGCAGAGGAGAATCCAAACAAGCGAAACCCATTTCTGAACATAGATCAGCCTGAAAACGGAGGCCAAGTATGGGCAATGAATGGGTGCTGGGATCAAGCGGGCCTCTCGGGCGTTACGTGTTACACATTCCCAACAGAGGGAATTATAACCCTGTGTACAAAGGACATCGCATCCGAACCGAAGTCCACACGGAGTTAGTTCCAGGGAACATGATGCAAACCGACCAAAATGTTTCGCCCTGGGGATGAAGCAGCCTGCCAGGAGACCTCAGACGGAGCAGACACTCAGACCAGCACTTGCAACCTAATCACAAAGCCTCTGTCAGGGGGTCATGAGTGGGAGAGCACAGGACCACGTCTGTCACCCAGGGCAGCTTGGATCCACTGCGTGAGGGAATTTAATTTGAAAAAGCTGTTGGTTCAAATCACTTGGGTTTGAATCCAGACAGGGAAGCCTGGCATGCTGCAGTCCATGGGGTCGCAGAGTCGGACACCACTGAGCGACTGAACTGAACTGAAATCTTCCTTTTATTGCTTACTGTCTGGCTTATCTTGGGCAAGTTGCCACTATTAATCTTCTGTTATTTTGTTCCAGATCGCCATACTTTGTGCCTTAGCATCACACCCACGATCAGCTCACAGTCCTGAAGGCAGAAGTCCAGCAGCATTCTGTGGTTGGGCTCCAGGCTCCCTAGAGTCTCTGGGCTGAGGTCAAGGTGCCAGGTGGGTTGGGCTCTCATCTGATGGTCCTGGGGAAGAATTCACTTTCCAGGTTATTCGCCTCCTTGGTAGAATTCTGTTTCTTGCCACCATATGTCTAAGGTTCCATTTCATTCCCTCATAGCTCAGTTGGTAAAGAATCCATCTGCAGTGCAGGAGACCCAGGTTCGATTCCTGGGTTGGGAAAATCCCCTGGAGAAGGACATGGCAACACACTCCAGTATTCTTGTCTGGGAAATCCCACGGACAGAGGAGCCTGGCGGCTACAGTCCATGGGATCTCAAAAGAGATGAACCCAACTGAGTGACCAGCACACACCCTTGCACCGCTATCAGCCTCCAATTACTCTTTCCTTAGAGCTCACCTGCTTTCTTCATCACATACCTTCCTCCACATGCAAAACCAGCATTAAAATGTTTTAAGCATTAAAACCCTCATGCTTCAAATCTTTCTATCTTCCTCTTCTGTGGTCAGTCAGAGAAAACTCTCTACTTTTAAGCAATTTATTTAATTAGATCAGACTTAACCTGGGAGAATCCCAGGGACTGGGGAGCCTGGTGGGCTGTCATCTCTGGGGTCGCACAGAGTTGGACATGACTGAAGCGACTTAGCAGCAGCAGCAACCTGGGTGAATCTCTGAAACTTAAGGGAAATTGGTTTGGAACTTAAAGTACATCTGCAAACTCCCATCAACAGCAGTATCTGTATTTGCCTTTGGCTGAATAATCAGGGGGTAGAAACTTGGAGGTTCCTCTTTGGGATTTTCCTCCATATTCCCTAACCTCTCTGTGCCTCAGTCTCCTCACCTGTAAAGTGGGATAATAATAATGAACCATATGAAGTATGGTTGCTGTGAGGATTAAGCGATTAAATTTTGTGAGGATTATGTGATTAAATGTTGTGAGGATTACATGCTCAGTGAGGTCTGACTCTTTGCGACCCCATGGACTGTAGTCTGCCAGGCTCCTCTGTCCATGGGGAATCTCCAGGCAAGAATCCTGGAGCAGGTTGCCATGCCCTCCTCCAGGGGATCTTTCCGACCCGGGGGTCAAACCTGTGTCTCCTGCAGCTCCTGCATGGCAAGCAGATTCTTCAGGCTGAGCCACCAGGGAAGCCCTTGTGAGGATTAAATGATTAAATATTGTGAGGATTAAATGATTAAATGTTGTGAGGATTAAATGGTGTAATATGTGCAAAATGCCTAGAAGAATTCTGGCACACAGGGAGAGCCAAGTGTTTATTATTACCAGTGTTGAGTCCGAGTGGCCCTGATTCTGAAAATGGTACCTAGGCGACTGCACAGTGGCCCCCGGGGTGGGTGGCAGAGCCTGTAGAAGCGGCGTTGGTGACGAGGCAGAGACATCCCTTGGGGGAGAGAGCAGGGCCGTGGCTACATCAGGCCGACAAGGAGGGGCCCACCAGAAGAGGGCACAACCAGGAAAGGAAGGGAAGAACGGGGCCCACTGGTGGCTGGCCAGACCGGATCCCGGGCACCCTGGCAGCTCAGAAACGCTCCAGGGGGCACTTTCCAAGCTCAGCCCCGGCTGCACATTAAAATCCCCTGGGAGCTTTTCAAAGGCACTTAGCCTGGCCTCACCCTAGACCAATTAGATTAAAATTTAAGGGTTTGTGTCTAAATAGACTTTTTTTTTTTTTTAAATAGACTTTTAAAAGCTCTCTGAGCAGTTCCATGTCCTGGGAGGATTCAAAACTACTAGGCTAAAGGGAAATACCAAATGCTCCTGAAAGATACCAAAGATCTTTGGTCATTCTCAGACCACACTATCCAGGGCTGAATAGGAAGCAATTCATTTGAAAGTAAAATCTTTGCTTCTTTCGGGCAGAAAGCACCTGGGTTTCCAGGGAGGGCAAGTGGAGGCCAGTTCTGACCTGGCTGTGGGCACAGCGGGTTGGGGGCAGGACCCATGGGGCTGAGGAGTCGGTTGGGGTGCAGGTGAGCAGTGGGCACAAGGGCTTTGCAGGGACCCCCTTCTCCCTCAGTCCTGCTGGGCTAACCTGGCAGGTAGTTCTGGGCCAGCCGGGAGGCGCAGGGGCCTCTAGACTCAAAATAATGTTGGTCGGGCTGGAGCCAGTCTTGCTGTGGTTGTTGCTGAAGATGTGATTTTTTTGCTATGTTCGTTCCAGTCTAGGGAAATCAGGGTTACATGTAGGGTTAAGTTTATTCTTTTTCAGCTGCAGACTTGTCTCAGCTGACGCTAAAGCCGAGTTGTGGGGTTTGGGTACAGACTAGGCGGGTAGATTAGAAAAGATGTGCTATGCTCAATCAGTCGTGTGCAACTTTTTGCTACCTCATGGAGTGTAGTCCACCAGGCTCCTCTTTCCATGGGATTTTTCAGGCCAGGATATTGGAGTGGGTTGCCATTTCCTCCTCCTGGGGATCTTCCAGACCCACGGATCGAACCTGAGTCTCTTGCATCTCCTGCATTGGTAGGCAGGCAGATTCTTTACCAGTGTGCCACCTGGGAAGCCCACAAATTAGAAAAGATGGCTGGAAGTAGACTGAATGTGTTGGCCACGTGGAGGGCAGTTCAGGATTTCAACCTGGACTTTGCCAGTACACTGTGAAAGCAAGCTACATGACAGAGGAGTTTTGTCGTTGTTCAGTCACTGAGTCATGTCCAACTCTGCGACCCCATGGACTTCAGCACACCAGGCTCCTCTGTCCTCCACCACCTCCTGGAGTTTGCTCAAATGGAGGGTTAGCACTATATTAAATGTGTAGGGCTGTTTTGGAATGTCTGTCTTTTAGAAGTGCTTTCATGATTTCTACAGAGCCTGTTTGAGAGTACTTAGAAATACACAATTTTTAAATTTACATCGTATCACCACCCCCCCAACAATTTACATAGATTTTGGGTCTGTTTATATTAAATTCCTCCATCAGCTTAAAAAATTTTTATATCTTTGTTTTAATGGAAGTATAGTTGATTTACAATGTTGAGAGGTATTAGTATAGGCGTACAGCAAAGTGATTCAGTTATAGACATGTATTTTTTCCATTTTAGATTATTATAAGATACTGAATGTTGTTCTTTATACAGTAAGTTTTTGTTGCTTATCTATTTTATTATAGTCGCTTGTGTCTGTTAATTTAATCCTTCTCTGTGAGTCTGTCTGTTTTGTATATAGATTCATTTGTATTATTTTTTAGATTTCACATAGAAATGTTATCATATACTTGTTTTTCTCTGTCTAACTTATATTACTTAGTATAATATTTTTAGGTACATCCATGTAGCTGCAGATGGCAATATTTCATTCTTAAAATTTTAAACCTTGATAAGTTGCATTTTAAAGCATTTAAAGATCACATCTTTATTTGTATAGCTTTCTAGGAAAAGTTCAACTTCTAAGCACCCCCTTGAGTGGTAATATTGCCATTGAGGTCTCGTAAAGTGCTTTTAATCTTTATCCTTAAAGCACTTTGCTGAAAAGTACATTTCCCAGCAGACTACCCCACCTTGCTTGACTGGGGTCCCTTGGCTGGCCAAGCTATTGGTGGAGGAAGTTGCATGAATCCAGGACCTTGAGCACTTTGAATTCTCTTCACAGTGATCTCGAAACCCAGGGCGAACATCTCACGCTCTTTCCACCTGTACACTAGTCTTCTCACTGTGCCGGTTCGACATGCCTTCCTGTCTCAGGGATCAAAACAGATGTGAATTAGTAAAGAGCAAACTAGGAGACTGATCTAGTGGAAAAATAGCTTATAGGCTGCGAGGAACTCTCTGTGAGGGGAAGCTTGGGCCTGAGGGCAAAAAGACCTAAAATGACTCCTGAAGTAGAAATTGGAATTCAGCACTCTTGCTTTCTAGATGTATGATAGCAAACAGAAAACAGCAGCTTTGTGTCTTCTTCAAGAACTGTCCTTACCAGTTAAAAACTTGTTGAAACAGTCCCCAAACCAAGCAAATAGAACTACAATAGGTAGGTCATTCTCACAGCTATATTCTCAAATCGGAGAAGGCAATGGCACCCCACTCTAGTACTCTTGCCTGGAAAATCCCATGAGTGGAGGAGCCAGGTAGGCTGCAGTCCATGGGGTCACTAAGAGTCTGACACGACTGAGCAACTTCACCTTCACTTTTCACTTTCATGCATTGGAGAAGGAAATGGCAACCCACTCCAGTGTTCTTGCCTGGAGAATCCCAGGGACGGGGGAGCCTGGTGGGCTGTCGTCTCTGGGGTCACACGGAGTCGGACACGACTGAAGCGACTTAGCAGCAGCAGCAGCAGCAGCATATTCTCAAATCCAAACTAGTTCCCTCCTTGGGTAATATGCATGTTTTCCAAGTTATATGGAAAAGCAACTGGCCAGAACTGTTTTTGAAATATTAACATTCTTATGTGTTTTACAGAATTAACTTAGTTTGCTTAAATTCATCATTTTTTTGATTTTTAATATTATTCATTGATAAAGCATTTTTAGACACTTTTAAAATAAACACGGCAGCATTGGGATATCATCTGCTCCCAAAACCAGCCCTGGAGTGCTTCTTGTAGCCATTGGCCCAGAGCTAAAGAAGAGAAGCAGCCTGCACTTTATTTTTCCATCAGCATCTCTAGCTTTTAAATATAACCTATGGCTTTGTGGAAAATCAATCAGTGATCTGAATTGTTAGATATGCAACTTAGCTATTCCAGATTTTTTTTTTTTTTCATTAAAAAAAAAAACCCGCAAAACTGCCTGAGAATGTTTAAATCCCAGCACAAAAAGGCCAGTGCTATTTCGGGCTGTCTCAGAAGACTATCTTAGAGAAGGGAGGGAGACAAACGGAGGTAGACACATCTGGGATGCTATTTTCAGGCTCCTGGATCCCAGAAAGGCTCTGGAAAGCTGGAAAGAGACCAGAGTGTGAAAGGAAATGATTAATGAGTGAAGTCTGGGCAGAACCAGAAGAGTGACTGCTCAGGCAGTGGCTGAGAACTTGAAAGCCAGAGAGACTTAGGAGAGGCAGGAAAGAACCCTTCATCTCATCAGTCCATGGGGTAATCACATATTTAGATGAACTAAAACTACCAAAAAAAAAAAAAAAAAAAAAAGAGAAAAAAATCCTAGAACAAAAACTACATTAAAAAAAGCAAAACATGGTTCCCTTTGGTTGTGAATACTGC
The DNA here is from genome assembly GCF_027580195.1 of Bos mutus. Lineage (NCBI taxonomy): Eukaryota > Metazoa > Chordata > Mammalia > Artiodactyla > Bovidae > Bos > Bos mutus. The sequence continues at coordinate 5,276,006 of NC_091630.1, read as the reverse complement.
AAAGACCTTGAGGCTGAGGATCAGACATTCTGGAGACAGAAGTGGTCTTTGGTCCTGGTCGTGTATTAGCTTCCCCAGGAAAGGTTTAGAAAACCCCCGGGCCTGGCCAAAACCTGTGGAGGCATCAGACAGCCCCAAGAACAGCTTTCCAGGCTGGATGCATGCAGAGGTTACCATGATACTTGTAAACCACATGAAAATTTCTTAATGTAGTAGTCAAATCCCAGCCACTTTTAAATAACAACATGATATATGTTATTGTGGGGCTTCCCAGGTGGCTCAGTGGCGAAGAATACACCTGCCAACGCAGGAGACTCAGAGGACGTGAGTTTAATCTCTAGGTTCCTGACCTAGAGGAGGAAATGACAACCCACTCCAGTAGTCTTGCCTGAGAAATCCTGGGGACAGAGGAGCCTGGTGGGCTACAGTCCATGGGAATACAAAGAGTCAGACACGACAGAGCATGCATGCATGCGTACGTTATTGTAAGGGAAAACTTAAAGCTAGTTAAATGGTGAAATATGGAAACTTTTTACTTTAATTTGAAGAATGCTAATAGGAATGAAACAATTTATCATGGTGTCTTTTAACACTGATTATTTAAACAAAACCATGGAGATTATTGTGCTTTGTAGATTGGTGCTTCTCAAACATTAATGTGCAAAGAAAGCATCCAGTGGACCTCATAAGGTGAAGGCTTGGATCTGATTGACCCAGTGGGGCTCCAGGTTCTGTTTCTCTAATGAGCTCTCGGATGAGACTGGGAGTGCTGATCCAGGCACACACGCGGAGCAGTTGAGGCTGCAGTAAACTAAACAGCTTCCTTTCTCATACACTCAGACCTGGAAAACTTCCCAGAAATGATTTGTACGTGAGATTTGGCATATCCATTCCCTATCCAAGGGGGTGGAGCTGGAAGAAAAAGATGTTTCTTAATGCATCATGGATGACTCAGCTTGTACCTTGAAGATACACAGGTCACAGGGAAAGCGCATTTGGTTAAAGAAATTTCATCCCTGCCATTTCCAAAAAGTCAGTTCATGCACTCCAAAATTATGTCTTGATTTGAAGTAAAATGTTAAATGCCATAAATAAACCATGCTCAGTCCCTCTGTCGTGTCTGACTCTTTGCAACTCCCTGGACTGTAGACTGCCAGGCTCCTCTGTCCCTGGGATTTCCTAGGCAAGAATTCTAGAGTGGGTTGCTATTTCCTTCTCGAGGGGATCTTCCCTACCCAGGATTGAATCCTGCATCTCCTGCATTGACAGGCAGATTCTTTATCACTGAGCCACCTGGGAAGCCCCAGGTAAACCATAAGCATATAAAACACCAGCAATTTCTTTCATGGTAGGAAAATAACTTGCCCCTGAAGATTGTGGCTGGGATTTTTAATCTTAAATGCATGCAGTACCTGGTATGTACTCACTGCTAACTTTCAGTGGCGTATGTGTGATAAAGGAGGTAAAGATGCCACTGAGAAGGCAGGGGAAGGCTAGGAAGCAAGCACACTTGGAGTTAACATTGTAAAAATGGTTTATGATCGTGCCTAAGGATATTGCACATGTTCCTTGGGAATTACTTTCTTTTTTTTTTTTTTTTCGACACAAGTGAATCAAACAAACACAGATTCTCAGCTTTTTAATAAAAGACACACTACTTACAGGCTCAATGTCTTTTTAAGAATTTGGCCTAAGCAAGAGTTTCTTTAAAATGATAAATCCTTGCCGACTTTTAGTTTACTTGGATTTTTTCTGGCTTCAGGTTTGCATTTGTTGAGTCTTTAAAGTATCTGTGAAGTGTCTGGGTGTTATGCTTTCAAATGCTTATTAATTTTTCGTGCAAGGAATAGACTAATTTAAAGCTCAAAGTATTTAGGACCTATGGTTACTGTACTTTGAAGTAACATTATGGTGCTCTTGGACTTCAGTGTGCATGCGCTCAGTCGTGTCAGATTCTTTGCGGCCCCGTGGATGGTAACCCACCAGACTTCTCTCTCTCCTACGTTGGCAGGCAGGTTCTTTACCATTAATGCCACCTGGGAAGCCCCTTAGAGTTCAGTAGAATAAAAGAATAAGCTAATAGTGTTTGATACGCTGGTAGAAATGAAAGAGGCGGTAATGTAATTTTCCTAACAGGTATTTTTTTCTATTTTTGTTCCCAAATGTTTACAGTCTTTCGTATTTCAAAGGCCAGGAGAGTTATTGCATATTTAAAGGATAATAGAAACTGTCCTGGACTTGGAGGTTGTGTTCCTTCCAAAGTTCCCCATTGAAAGGGTTAGAAATGTCTCCTTTCTCTACATTTCTGTCCCAGTGGCTCTCACCTCCAACAACCTTCAAAGAATGTCTGTCACCTGTCCAAAACAGCAGCAGCCTTTCGGGTGTGGCTACTGAACACTTGAAGTGCTGCTTGTTCGAACTGAGGTATCCTGTAAAGTATAGAATTGGAGGAGGAAATGGCAACCCACTCCAGTATCTTTGCCTGGAAATCCTCTGGACCGAGGAGCCTGGTGCGTTACCGTCCGTGGGGCCGAGAAGAGTCAGACACGACTGAGGATGCACACTCGTTAAGTGTGGAATATGCGCCCAACTTCCCCAGACTTAGTACCAAAAAAGTGAAATATTTCATTAACAATTTTCATATCGATTTCATGTTGAAGTAAGAATATTTTGAATAAACTGGGTTTAAGCAGCATTATTAACACTACTTTCATCTTTTGCTTTTTACATTTTTAAAAGCAACCACTGGAAAATGTAAAATCACACACGTGGTTTACATTCAATTTCTGTTGGACAGTACTATTGTATGTAATTATCCAGATTGCTCGCTTTGCTTTTGGAATAATATTCTACTTATTGAATAGTTGCTATCCCTAAACTAAGCATTTTATCTGTATTAACTCAATGTAATTATCTCCACTTTACAAATGAGGATATTGAGCTTACAGAAGTCAGGTAACTTGCTCAAGCCACACTTCTAGAAAGTGGGAGAGATGCCTTCAAACCTCCATCTGTCTGAAACTAAAGCTCGTCTCTTCACCAGGGTGTCACCAGGCGGGGGCGAGAGGGAGGCGAGGGAGCCATTCGCCTTGGTTGCAAAACTCAGTAATCAAGATACACAGTGCTTTAATGGAATGTTTTTAAAATCAAAGTTAATGAAAAAAATTAATAAGGAAGAAAATATCAACATTTTGAACACAGACAGAATTTGTCCCCGACTTGCATGCTGTGTCCAGCCTCGCCTCATCGCTGTCTTAACCCTGCCAGTCGGTCCACCTCGCTGAATGCCCGCTCAAGTCTGCATGCGTGGGACTTCCCTACTGTCCAGCGGTGAAGACCCTCCCCTCCAACGCAGGGGGTGAGGGTTCCATCCCTGATTGGGAAGCTAAGGTCCCATATGTCTCCCGGCCGGAAAACCGAAATGTAAAACAGAAGCGATATTGTAACAAATTCGATAAATACTTTCACATATTAAAACTACCTTTAAAAAAAAATCTGTATTTGTTATCTTCTAAAGAATATTGTCAGTGCTTGAAGAGGGGGGCCTAGATCTCACATCTCAGAGCTGCTTCTCAAGGGATCCAGGCCTAGTGAGCTACTGAGACGTGGGGGCTGCTAATAAACACACGAACAGCAAAAGGCTGAAAGGAAGTAGACCAGACCGCAGTGTTTAGAGAGGGTTTTCCTCTGTGTCGGGGGCGTGGAGGCGGGGGAGCGGAGGTTGATTTCTCCACCACTTATAGTGTAGTCCTGGTGTAATTCTCTCAGTCGTGTCTGCCTCTTACCCCAAGGACTGTACCTCCCCAGGCTCCTCTGTCCATGGAACTCTCCAGGCAAGAATACTGGAGTGCGTTACCACCTACTTATATGGATAACTCCTACAGTTAAAAACAGACTTTTAAAATTTTGCTGAATAAGCTTTGAACTCGATTCAAAACTGTGGAAAAGGCACATCTGGCTGAGAAAAGCACTTGCAACAACATTATGCAATGAGTGAAAAGCCGTGACTCTGACAGCCAGACTCAACGAACGCTGCGCGCTGTTGGGCAATCCGAGCCTGTTCATTTAACTCCCTTTGTTCAACGTGTGAATCACAGGGTGGACCTTTTCACAGCAGGCCTTTTCTGGGCCTGTGATCAGGGCTGAAGGACCTCACTCATTCCTCTGCCTTAGAGGCTCTCCATCCATCTGTTTGGCAGGCCAAACAGAATTTCCCAGAGAACTTTCAGATTTCTCCTTCTGCCACCACCCCACGAATACACACAACCTTCCATCTCTTTCTATTCTCTTTGCCAGTTAAGCTGTTTGAGAAAAAATAACCCACCTCGTTTCTACTTCTTTCCCTCTTTTCCCTGATCAGCTCACTCCATCTCTACACAGACTCTACACTTGTGATGTTTCCTATTGACCTTCTGGTCAAATCCAGTGGACAATTTACAGTTTGCATCTTTGTTGATCTCGAAGCTACTTTTGACACCATGAACCATTGTCTCCTTTAAATACATTTCCCTTCATTTCTTTCCCTCCGTATTCTCCTGGTGTTCATTCGCATTTTTGGATTCCTTTTGAGTTTCCTTCAGAGGACTTTCCTAGAGGAAACACCCCTCCGTCTCCCCCAGTCTGCCCCCACCATATCACCCTCATCACCAACCTTCCCCCTAAGGTTCACCATGCCTCTTTCCATCACCGTAGAAATCTTAGCCTCCATGGTGGGTTTGTATTGCTCCCTCAGAATCCATCCCCTTCCCTGAAATCAAGTCATTTAATCAAGAGTAGCAGGATACCCAGAGTTGGGGGTCTAATATCCATCGCAGGTCATTCTCTTAAAATCGTCTGGTTTCTTTGCTCTCCCAGTTAGCCTGTCCAGCTCTCACTCACCTCTGCAGCCTTAGTGTCCGGAGAAGACTTGGGGCCTGTCAGTATGTAGCAGTATGATTTTGACAGGAAGAGAAATTCCAACCCCAAATGACCAAAACACACAAACAAAAAAATGTACTCTTTCAGTAACTAGAAGCCCAACAGAGTACACCAGGGCTCCATAATGCCAGCAAGAACTAAGGTTCTGTTCAGTCTCACCACTTGGTCACATTCTAGGTCGTCCTCTGTCTAAGGCCAGTTCCATCATCAACACGGAAGCCAGTGGGGAGCAAAGGGAACTACAGCGTTCCCTCGTTCAAGAAGAAATTCCTGCCCTTACGTATTTCCGCACCTCAAATTAACAGTGAATAATCAGTAATAACTGGCCCAGCCACTCTATGTGCAGGGGCAGAAGAGAGGAAGACCTATTTGGAGTATTTTACCCAGATGTGAAAATTCTTGAGGTAGACAATACGTAAAATCAACCAAACTTCATGCCTGTGATTATAGAAACCATAATACGCTGTTTAAGAACTTAAGAAGTCTTTGCGATTTCCCCCTGTATAAATCTTTTTATTTCCTTGAGCCAAGCCTTTCCAGGAGCCTTTACGTTTTCCAACTTTGCTCCAAATAATAGGCTTTGTCTTACAAACTTTATTCTGCTTTCCCACTGTACCTCCCAACTCTTGAAGAATCAAGGTTCTGTGTGATCCTCCAAGTCTCGCTCTGAATTTCAGAAAAGAAAAAAAAATTTCAGAAGCCTTCTGAAAACTCTATTTATTGAACGAACGGACCTCTCAAAACCTGCAGATTCTTCCAGCTCGTTCAAATCGCCCGAACTCCAAACACTGACAACATGCCATCGAAGGCAAGATGCTTTTCCTCTTGGCGGTACAGCATTCTGGATGGTTCCTGGCTCTGCTGTCATGCTTCCTCTTGCTCTGTTTCAGACCTGTCTTTCCTTCCCCCCGGCTTACCTGCTATTTTTAGCCCCGTCCTCTGGATTTGTCAGTCGCATTTATCCCAGATTAAACCTCAGCATTTTCTCAAAGCTTTGCTTGAACTCTGCCCCAGCTGCTTCTGTCCTGACTACCTTGGGCGGTCAAACTCCAGGCGGCCAAATCCTCTCCATTGTCCTGCGTGTGGATACTCCTCCCCCTTCCTTACGCCCCGTTGTGTTTAAATCCCTTTTCTTCATCCTTATTTATCAGTCTACACTGAGAGTTTGGACTATCAGCGTTAGTCTAAACTCTAATTTCCCCCGTTCATCACCCATTACTGAGTCACCTTCACGAGGAAGTACTGACCTTTACATGATATAAAACACCGTTGGCTCTCCCAGACCAGAAGGACAGTCGTAGCTCAGGCTAAAAAAATCTAGTTCCTGTTAGCAGGTCCAGGTCCTATTTGGTTCCACTCGAGTTATAAGTGAATCTTGTCTAATTGAAGATCTGGCTCACTCCAGAGAAATCAGTATCTGAGTTGAAAATCAGTTGAAACAAATGAATTCAGGCCTGTCTGGGTTTTTAATATCTGAAAGGCTTCTTTACATACGAAGTTGGGAAGAGGATAACATCAATCACTAAGAAAGAGCAACACAAAAATTTAGACCAGAGGTGGAGGGCCTTTTTCCACAATGAACCAGAGAGCAGATAATTTCAGCTGTGTGGGCCTTAGAGTCTCTGTTGCAGGTACTCTGCTCTGCTTTTGTAGTGTGACAGCAGCCACAGACAATATTAAAAGAGTAGACATGGCTCTATTCCAAAAATGCTTTTATTTACAGAAGCAGGTGGTGGGCCAGACTTGGTTCATGGGCAGTCTAGATGACCAACACAGAGATGGACAGAGGGCACCTCCCTGGGCTGTGGTGCGTGTCAGGAGAGTGAGAGGGGCTCCTGGTGGGAGGTTGATCTGACAGTAAATAATATGAAACGCTGTCACATTCAAACAAACCCAGATATTTCATAAAGTGGAATACAACACTGGACCTTGTTGAGGCAGGTTCTTAGGAATACATTTTTAAAATTGACATATAGTTGATTTCAACTATAGTCATTGGAAGTCATCCATCAGTCATTGGAAGGACTGATGTTGAAGCTGAAACTCCAATACTTTGGCCACTTGATGCGAAGAGCTGACTCATTGGAAAAGACCCTGATGCTGGGAAAGATTGAAGGCGGGAGGAGAAGGGGACAACAGAGGATGAGATGGTTGGATGGCATCACCGACTCAATGGACAGGAGTTTGAGTAAACTCCAGGAGTTGGTGATGGACAGGGAGGCCTGGCGTGCTGCAGTTCAAGGGATCGAAAAGAGGCCTGGCGTGCTGCGGTTCAAGGGTCACAACTGAGCAACTGAACTGGACTGAGAGCTGATTTACAGTATTGTGTTAGTTTCAGGTGTACAACATAGTGATTTGGTATTTTTGCAGATTATATTCCATTATGGGTTATTGCAAGATAAGGGCTGTGATACCCTGTGGCTACAGTATATTCTTGCCGTTCAGCTATCTTATACATAGTAGTTTGTATCTTTGAATTTCATGCTCTAGTTTGTACCTCCATCCCCTTCCCTCTCCCCTTTGTCAACCAGAAGTTCATTTCTATATCTGTGAGTTTGTTTCTGCTTTGTACATTCACTCATTTGTATTATTTTTTAGATGCTACATATGTGATATCATCTAATATTTGTCTTTGACATTTCAGCAAACACAATATTCTCTAGGTCCATCTAACGTTGACACAAATGACAGTATTTTATTCTTTTTTATAGCTGAATAATATTCCACTGTATCTGTATATACTGCTTCTGCTTAATCTGCCATTAGCTCGGGTGGGAAGGTTTGAGGAGTGCTGGCTGGGAGACACTTCTGTAACTGATGACTGCATGGGAACCCCTGGGGTCTTGTCTAACCGCAGTGCCTTCATCCCCCACTGAAGTCTGAACCACGGCTAGCACTGTGCCTGCTGCGCTGTCCTGGGACTCACAAGCTTTGCCCTCTTCTGAGATTTCGCAGTGGTCCCTGCCTGCTGGCCCATGAGACTCACAGGCTTTCTTTGCAGTTTCCCAGAAGAATCCAGTTATTTTTATCATACTGTCCTGAAATGTTCTGCTGCTGTTCTGCTGAAGTTTTTGCAACTTTTAGGTCTCTTCTGGTTCATCACACACCTGAATATTACACAGTCAATCCTCATCACTCACAGTCCATATTCGTGGTTTCACCTACCCACAAACATTTATATGTAGCTCCTCAGATCAATACTGATGGCATTCTCACGGTCGTGGCCGTCATGTGCAAAGAGGTGAAACATACCAACTGCCCATTTTGCAAGATCCCAGCTGAGGTCAAAGAAGGTGGTGTTCTGCCGTCTGGTTTCAGCTCTCAGACTGTAACACGTTTTTTCTGTAGTGTATTCAGTGTCACATTTTGCACATTTTTGTGTTTTTGGGGGGTGATTTTGCTGTTTATGATGGCCTCCAAGCATAACACTGTCTGTGTGAAGTGTCCCTGACTGCAAGAAGGTTGTGACATAACTCACAGAGAAAGCACAAATGTTGGACAAGCTTCATTCAGAGATGAGTCATGGTGTGACTCAGGAATTTAATGCTAATGAATCAATAATATATATTTAATGAAGTACCTGTAAAAACACATTTGTGCTCAAACACTTTAGTCATAACCGACTCTTTGTGACCCCATGGACTGTAGCCCACCAGGCTCCTCTGTCTGTGGCATTTCCCAGGCAAGAATACAGGAGTGTGTTGCCATGTCCTTCTCCAGGGGACCTTTCCGACGCAGGGATCAAACCCGCATTTCCTGTGGCTCCTGCATTGGCAGGCGAATTCTTTACCACTGAGCCACCAGGGAAGCCAAAAAAAAAAAAGAAGCACATATAAAACAAGATTGTGTATTGATTAGTTGGCAAAAATGCTGTGACCAGGGGCTCACGGAGACCTAGTTCTGTGTTTCCCTCAGCATCAATAGTTCAGTATTTGCTAATTCAGTATTCAGCGACTTTATAGAATCCACAAAGAACAAGAATCCACTGTAATTCCACAAGCAGAACCCTGTGAACTTTGGGCCCAGTCAGCCACTCTCAAGGGTGGCCCATCATTTTTCCAGGCCAGGCCCTGGAAGCCTTGATATTCAGACAGCAGAACCCCAGGCCCCAACCCAGATGTAACGAAGCAGAATCATCTAAAGAAGATTCCCAGGCAATTCACATTTGCACTGACATTTGAGAAGCACTGCTTTAAAGCACATCCATCAAGCCCACAACTATCTCACTGGTCATTTTTTTTCCCTGGTTACACCAGAAACATCTTTCGTTTTCAAATGTCAAACACTTCTCCTGGTCAGTTACATATTTCTAGTTTGGTATTCTCCATTCACTCACTCACCAATTCATTAATTCAATCAACAAGTTTTTTTTTTTTTTTTTTTCCTGAGCATCCATTTTATAGCAGGTATAATGCTGATAGTGAGATTACCCAGGAAAAAACACTCAAAGACCCCCATTCTGTTAGGGGCACAGCCTGCAAACTAACGCTGTAAATGAATGAGGAGACGGCAGGAATACAGCCACAAAAGAGATGCAAAGGTGGCAGAAAAAGTAATACTAGATGAATGTGTCTGTGATTACTTCCTGGCAGAGTTATTTTGAACACAAAGCACCTTTAATCTCTGTCAATATGATTTAGCAAAGAAGGGGGTGTTTCAAAGAATTCATTAATCCTTTCAAATCTAATATGTAACATTCCCAGCACATACACACCACAACTAGATTATAATAATTTTCCTACACAGAAGCAAAAATAACAGTAACAACAAAAGAAGTGTTATCTAAGAAATAAGCACAGAATATGTACAGAATGAAGGAAGTTTTGTCGTATCCACCCTTCAAGTATCTTTTGATCCAACTTAATAATTCAGTTTCCCTTTCCTTACAGATTCTGAAGATTCTGCACAATGTGAAACTTTTGATCATTTTTCTGATCTCCTTTTACCTAATGTGATCTTTTTCAGGTCAGAACTCAACAAAGGAAGTTAACTGTTCTCCTGTATGCCTCTTAAGAAGTCACAAGTTTATTTCCCCTTTTATATTAAATTATATGACAGAATTGCAAAACAAAAAAGGAAAAGATATTGAATCAGCTGAGCTATTGATTTGCTGGCCTCAATAGTCACTTATACCTTTCTGAAAAGCTTTCTCCTTTGAGTACAAGAAAGCCACAACTTAGCTGGCTCTCATTTTTCACTGCTTGTCACAGAAAATGCCTCCAAGCTGGTCTGTATGAGCCTCTCCAGTTTACAAATGAGAAACTTGAGGCCCTGGAAGGTGAAGTGATTTTATGTTATGAGTCAGCAGAGCCCTGGAAAGCCAGGGGGAAATATGAGCCGCAGGCAACTGGGGATAAGCCGGTTCTTAAATCAGCGAGTGACCTTATGAAGAGGTAAATTTGAAATGAAAAACTATAATTAACCCTCTAAGCTTGAGCTTTGTTCCATCCTATTCATTTTGGGATAAAGAAAACATTCTTATAATTTCAAGAAACAAGTTAAAGGAAGGCTGAGTGGGAATGTGGAGCATCTTTATTTTTTATATATATTTTATTTTAATTTTATTTTTTAACTTTACAACATTGTATTGGCTTTGCCATATATCAACATGAATCCACCACAGGTATACACGTGTTCCCCATCCTGAACCCTCCTCCCTCCTCCCTCCCCGTACCATCCCTCTGGCAGGCATCTTTAAATCGTGCCTGTGTGTTAGGAAGTGGCACTAACGTCCTGACGGCTGCTGTGCCACGGACACGTGTGATAGGTGTGTAACGAGGCCGAGACGGTGCTGTGGAGTGTGGGGGACCCACGCATATACTAACGCACTCCTGGGTACAAGAGGTCCGAGTCGTCCAGGACGCCATAAATAAATTAAAACAAGGCGCCTCGCGATCCACCTCTACAGTCGTCAGAAGCTGGCGTATAATTGAGGGATGGATTTTGCCGTGTGGACTGAGAATAATCACCCAGGATGGCCATTCAAGAAGGTAGAGAGTTTGAGAAACTGGAGCAGCTGGGAGCCTGGAGTGCAGGGCGGTGGACCCCGCACCGCCTCTAACTCACTCTGGGACAAGTCTTTCTGGGCGAGTCCTGTCTGTTTCTTCATCCGCAAAGAGGAAGGGAAGCGAACGAGACAGCATCCCACACAGCTCTAGGGCTATCCGATCACTTATTTACACGACCTGCTCCCAGTGGAGCCACGTGTGCCCAGGGGTGGCTCAGCGGGCGGTGGCCACAGTGGGTCTCCCTTGGGAGTCCACTGGGAGCGGTGGTTCCACGCTACGACCTGGGCCCTTGCTAGGCCTCAGTTTCTTCATCCACGAAATCGGCACAATGACACTGGTGTCACGGCTCTCTGGTACGGATTAAACACACAGGGAGCGCTGAGTGATTCTGCCTGAAATACTGGGCACGTGACGGATTTCAAACATGCTTGCTTTCGTCCCACTTTCTCCCCACTCTGCAGTGATTGGTGCTGAAAAACTAAGGGGTAGCCTTCAAGGTCAAGTGTTAGACAGCGTTCAGGGAGGAGGGCCCATTCGGCTCCTCACTGAAACCGTTACGGAGACAGGTGCTCATCCTGCTTACACAGCGGGTCCAGACTTAAGTGCACCGCCACGTCTAACAGACGGGAGTCTTGGGCCCACGCCAGTCACCACTGCAGACGGCGCAAGAGCAGAGGGCAGCAGGCAGGCTCTGACGGTCCGTGCTTATGCCATACCTGGGGGGCCGAAGACCTAAAATAAGATCCCTCTAATGTGGGCGGTAGGGCTACTGTAATGCGCTGATGTAAAGCCCGGACAAGCTGAAAGACGCTGGGGCAGCCAATTTGCCCAGAGGAATGAGGGGAGACAGGCAGGATCGCAGCCCATGGGAAAGGATTAAGGTGCTGTTGGTGCAAACCTCAACATACACAAAACCTTAAGTAGACCAAAAAAAAAAAAAAGTGTTTTTTTTTTTTTTTTTAATATTTAAACCGTCTATAGCAAGGAAGGGGTAAGAAATTCACCCTCTGAATTTAGACTTTGGATAGACAATGTTAATATGAAAGTTCCTAAGTATGCTTTAAATAAAAAACACATAGGACAAGCTGTGTATCTGGACAAAGGCCTCTCTGGACCGTTTGATGGCAGAAAGCTCTCACAGAAAGTCCTGAGGTCAAATGGCTTTGCTCCATTTTCCCAGGTTGATGCTCCCCACTGACCTCTGCCCTCACCCCCACAACACACACACACACACACACCCTTGTTGTTCTTAGCTTAGATTCTAAGAAAATCGACCGTAGTAAGAACGTGGCAGGGAAACATTTAAATGCTTTACACAGCCTGCACTTAAGTCTGGATTCTCCTTTGTAGAGAAGTCCAGGACACAGAATGAAGCGTCGGAAGCCCCACGCGGCAAAGAGGAGCCAAACTGCCCTCCAGAGCATCCAGGAGGGTTCTACGGGGCTCACCAGTTTATTTTGCAGGGGCAAAGCAGGACTTGAAAGAAGCAAAAAGTTAAGAAAGGGCAGTCACCGACTTTAAGGGGTTCACAGGCCAGTGGGGCGCAATAGACTCTCTTTGACCGTTGTTAGCAAAGCGGGAACTCAGCAACGGAAGCCTCCCTTTGCAGAGGCAGACGCCCAAGGAGCAAAGCCGGGAGGTCTCAGGCAGTGCAAGCAGCGGCGCGGAACGGTGCTGGCCTCACATGCCCACGGCCCGCGCGTTCCTACCTCGTCCTTTCTGAGCCTGGTGCTCAGACAGCCAGGCGAGAGTAGTGTTGCTCTCCAACCCGAAGGGAAATGTCCCACTGCGGAGCAGTCTCCACACGTCCTGTGTTCTCGTAGATTTGCGGCTCATACGCTACAGTTCGTATGTGGCTAATGATGCTGCCATCACTTTCATACCAAAGAATGCTTTCTAAAAATAATGTTTCAAATTAAGCAAATGTGGTACCTTCAAGACTAGTGTTCTGCTAGTTTTGCTGGTTGTCCTAACATCTTGAGACATTAAACAACTAAGGGACAAATTCCTGCTGCTCTTAGGCAGATGTTTTCATAATCTATAAGACACACTGATCGTCAGTCAATATTTTTAGGTTTCAGTTCAGAAAATGAAAAACACAGTTCTGGCCATGAATCCAGGTGACTTAGACTTTCAGAGTCAGAATCATGTTTCAAGAACTCTTGACTTTAATCCTATAAAATAAAGGGCAGGGTGATCGTTTGCAAGTTCAGGAGAAATGCAGGATTTGAGTCTGAGACTGTACAGTTAAATGATGTCATCCTATGAATCATCGGAATTATTGGTGCTTCTTAAGCTACACTTCTTTCCCCGCATTAGTAATCTTATGCTTAGGCACCGCTGCCAAGGTGCTACTGAGCATCACCAGGAACCCCAGGTCTCACTCTGTACAGCCTGACAAAACGGGCCGGGAGGGGAAGAGACACGTCTGCATCAGGCTCTGGCATGCATGTGAAGGCGCTGAGCATGACTGCTCAATGATGAATTTCAAAGATTGGCAAAGAATTGGCAAGATCTTTTATAGGAAACAGTGGATGTGGGTGGACAGACATCAAGATGAGATCTTGATCTGTTTTACCCTCCAAGAAAATGAGTACTAGATTAGAGATCTTCCTGAGAATAAAAAGGAACTGAAAGAAACATCTGTCCTCCTGCGATCTTTTCTTCTACTCAACCAAGCCAGGTTACTGTCGGGAAGAAGTAGAACCAAGCAAGAGAGGAATAAGTGCTCTCATCTGAAGGGAAACTTTTGAAAGTCAAATGATTCAGATATTCAGGCTAGATTCAATGATTCAAGAATGAGCCAAACTCCTAATCGCTTCATCTGTTGGTATTCCTTTCAAGTTGGCCAGGTTTATATAAAATCAGACAGCAGTATTTTCCTATTCTGTGAGCTCTTTCACCTCATGACCTCCCACAAATCCTGTGAATAGGTACCTGAGGATTTTGTGAAAGGAAAGTGAGTGAGCTTGAAGCAGTTTGTAGGGGGCTGGGCATTCTTCAGGGGGTGAAGTCCCCCAACTCTGTCCAGCGCCCCCCTCCTAAAGGTACTACTGAGGCATGGAGAATACCCTTGCATTAGTGCGCTCCCTGTAAAAAATGAATGCAGTGAAAAAATAAACACGAGAGTCCATGAGTTCTGATTTTCAAAAAGAGAGCAATAAGTGAACACTAGCCTGCTCAAACATTAAAACGTGTAAAATGTGTGTGAAACAGTGAGGCAGCAGTGCATTAGCAGACAGGCTGGAAAGTCCAAAAATGAGTAAAAAGTCCAAGCATACATAGAAAGTCAGATACAAGAAGGGATTCGGTATTGGATAAACATGGCTTCTCCAATAATTGTAGGGAAGATGGGTATTTTAATATATGGTGTTGGACATCTGGGGGACCATCTGGTAAACACAAGCTTCGATATATAACTCATGTTACACTAACAGGATAGATTCCACATGGATCAAAAATTTAATTGTTAAAAAATCCTAAAACTATTAGAAGAAAAATGTGAGTGACAATTTCTTTATCATTTAAAATTAAAATCATTAAGGAAAAATTGTTAGACTAACCAAACACTTATTTCAAAAACCTAAGAAAGGATTGCTGTATGCAAGATCACAAAACAACTGACATATTGGAAAAGAGTATTTGCACCTCATATCAAAAATATCTAAAGGACTTCTAGAAATTTATGAGGAAAACACCCAACAACCCAGAAGAAGAATGAGCAAGGGATAAACAGATGGCTCACAAGAGAGAAATTAAAATGATTCAAACATATGAGGAGACACTCAACAGCATAGACAGTATGATGCATGCAAATTAAAACTACACTGAAACACAATTTTCCACCAATTAGTAAAAATCCAAGGTAGAGGCACTCTGTTGGTTGGACTGCAGAGAAACAGCTGCTGTCATGTATTGCTGGTGGGAGGGTGAATTATTACAGCTCCTACAGAGAACAGTTTTGCACGATGCATCAAAATTATAGATACATATTATATTTGACCAAGTGATTCCACTTCTTGATATATACACATATTTTCTACTACAACAGTTTTTAAAATAATAGTACAAGTTTCCTTCCATGAGAGAGTGGTTAAATAAATAATGATATCTTTATGTGATGGGATACTATACATCTGTGCACAAAAAAAAAAAAAAAAAAGAGATAATGTTGTTTAGATGGACATGGAAAGAGTTCTCTGATTCTTGATAAGGAAGAAAGGGTTCAGTAGACGATGTCCCCTTTTGGGGTCAACAGATAGGAAATAAAGGCCTGTATTAACATTTGGTATACTGAATAAAAAAGACTGAGGAAGGTTGCCTAAAATATTTCTTTTTTAAAAAAAATTTTTATTATTATTATTATTTTTTTAACATTACAATATTGTATTGGTTTTGCCATACATCAGCATGTATCCGCCATGGGTGTACACATGTTCCCCATCCTGAACCCCCCATTAGCTCCCTGGATGGTGGAGGACTGGAAGATGAGGTGAGGCAGAAGAGTTTTAGTCCTCCAAAAGAGTGAGTCTCCAAAACTATAGGTACACGGAGCTAGAGGCACAGTCTGGGGTCGTGGAAGTGACCCAGTTTGGGGCCCGACTCAGTTCAGCTCAGTCACTCAGTCGTGTCTGATTCTTTACAACCCCATGGACTGCAGCACGTCAGGCCTCCCTGGCCATCACCAACTCCCGGAGTTCACTCAAACTCATGTCTATTGAGTTGTTGATGCCATCCAGCCACCTCATCCTCTGTTGTCCCCTTCTCCTCCTGCCTTCAATCTTTCCCAGCTTCAGGGTCTTTTCAAATGAGTCAGCTCTTTGCATCAGGTGGCCAAAGTAGTGGAGTTTCAGCTTCAGCATCAGTCCTTCCAATGAATATTCAGGACTGAACTCCATTAGGATGGACTGGTTGGATCTCCTTGCAGTCCAAGGGACTCTCAAGAGTCCAGTATCACAGTTCAAAAGCATCAATTCTTCGGCACTCAGCTTTCTTTATCGTCCAACTCTCACATCCATACAAGACTATTGGAAAAACCATAGCCTTGACTAGACGGACCTTTGTTGGTAAAATAATGTCTCTCCTTTTGAATATGCTATCTAGGTTGGTCATAACTTTCCTTCCAAGGAGTAAGCGTCTTTTAATTTCATGGCTGCAGTCACCATCTGCAGTGATTTTGGAGCCCAAAAAAATAAAGTCTCTCACTGTTTCCACTGTTTTCCCATCTATATGCCATGAAGTGATGGGACCAGATGTCATGATCTTAGTTTTCTGAATGCTGAGTTTTAAGCCAACTGTTTCCACTCTCTTCTTTCACTTTCATCAAGAGGCTCTTTAGTTCTTCACTTTCTGCCATAAGGGTGGTGTCATCTGTGTATCTGAGGTGACTGATATTTCTCCTGGCAATCTTGATTCCAGCTTGTGCTTCCCCCAGCCCAGCGTTTCTCATGATGTACTCTGCATATAAGTTAAATAAGCAGGGTGCCTATATATAGCCTTGACGTACTCCTTTCCTAAATCAGGGCCAGATGAGTGGCTTTGGCTTTGTTACCCCAGAGGGCTTGCTAGCATCACTGCACAAACCTCAGACTACGACACACAGCACGTTCCAGAGTCAACGACGAGAGTAAGAAGATGCCCAGGAGCTGCTGGACCAGGACTCGGACTCAAGCCTTCCTTGTCCTTCTCCTTTCCTCATTTTCCCTCCACCGGACCAACGGTGCTCGGCTAGAGGTAATTCTGCCCCACAGCGGCGTTTTTGGTTGTCACGAATAGGAGTATATATATTTGGCATAAAATGTCAATAATGTTGAAGATGAGAAAGTTTTCAGTAGTGCATGATACCAAGGAAAGGATGAAACCTGTGAGGCAAAGCAAAGGGGACATGAGGACTCTTGCAGCACAGAGAAGATGGCAGCCTTGAAGCCCACCCGTGTATCTGGGGTAAGGCTGGAGGAAATGGATCATTTTTCTGTGTCCTCATGTGACAAACGCTGTGAAACTTAATCTTGAAGAAGACGCAAAGCAGATCGAAAAGCCCCATGCTGTAGTTCAGGAATAGCGGTTAAACCCCTGCGTGTGCGGGAAGTCTGTGATCAGTGTTGGTACAATTCCTTGTGGCCCATCCCTCTCACGGTCACCATGCGGTCTGATCTGCAGGAGCCCCTGTGTTCCCAAAGACCCCCGGAGACCCAGTGAAAGCAGCATTTCTGCAGAGCGGCTGCCTCGGTCTTTTCAAGGTAGTCAGCAGCCCGGGAGGAGCACCCATTTACTGCCCAAACGGGAGCAAACGGCCTGAGCACCCGGGCCTGCAGGCCGCAGCCTCGTCCACCCACCGCGCCTGCATCAGCCCCGGCCGCGGGTCCCTCAGCCCTGAATACCCGCGGGCTCCGCCTTCCTCCGCGGGGCTTCCCTCCAAGGCCCAAAGGACCCCGTCCTCAGCGTTCCAGCCCAGTGGGGAGGTTTTCCTAAAGCCGAAGTTCCAAAGGGAGAGGGCACTTGACCCTTGTGCTTCCAAGCAGTTCCTTGGGTACCTGGGTAAATTCTTCTGCCTTCTCTCCCGAACCAGTTCCCATTCAGGCAGTATTTAGAGCACGGCTTTCAGGAGACTACATTCTATATTTTTTCCCTTTAGGATAAAGGTACCTATTGGCCTTACATTGCCATAACACATATTGGCCTCTCCCCAAGTAATAGCTCTCCAAATAATAATTTTTTACAGATTCGCTTCAAGGTGACTCGGCCTCTAGGCTGAGAAGAACGTGGCATAATTTTTAAAGTTCCATTCCACCAGATGCCCTTTTATTTCCTGTGGGAATCCATCAATTTGATGATACTGGTAATCACACCAGTGTCATCTGTTTCCCCCAAATCAACCCAGCAGAACAGTTTATATTTCTATCCAAGCTGCACTGTTTTTCAGATGACCGGCATAAAACAGAAATGAAACGTGAATAATTCCAGACTGTCTTGATAACTACCGCATTGCTGTAGAAGTCACAACTCATAAATGCCTTGCTTCTATCAACATATGGTTTTGTGATATTAGTTGGTGCTGCAGGTGGTATGTTTCCTTGTGACACTTCACAAGCTAGCTAAAAATGCACAAATACCTCCAAACCCGAGACAGAAACAGGGAAACAGACTCCAAATCACAAGGAGCAGGTGACAGTCTTGTGTGAAGCTGTGAACCATTTCAGAGTACAAAGTAACCTCTGTTACTCTAGGAGGAACACGGAACACATAAAAAAAAGTTACTTTACACAACAGACTGGATTCAAGGCACAGACTTTCTTTTTTTGTGCTTTCCCAACACTTCCCTAAAACAAAAGACAATGGGTGTTTTTTAGAGATATAAACCCCACAGGGACAAAAGAAATGTGAAAGGGCCTGACAGCATCAAAATTTTGAAAACTGGAAAGATGAGTAAGGCAGCAGGCTTGAATTTAAAACTGGTAGTGGGAAAAGCTGACAACAATCCAATTCATATTGTGAACCCCCCCAAATTCTGGAGTTGGCTGCACCAGGTACCCGTGAAGCAGGGTAAAGAGACATGGGCTGGCTAGAATAAGGAGAACAATTAAAACTGCAACCAAGAAGCAGCCTCAGGTCTTCACTCCACAAGCTGGGGGACTGAGCCTCCCCACTCTGGGGCAAGATTTGGAAGTTTCTTCTCCATAGAAGGCCAAGAGAGAGTCCCCAAACTGGGAGGCTAAATGAAGCACAGTTAAGGATGGGGATGACTGGCAGTGACTACTAAAGTGGACCTCATTCGTATTCTTAACCAGGTCCTATTCTTAACTAGGAGTACACAAGCAGGCAGGTGTGCACAGCGCACAGATGCCATTATTTGTGGTCAAGGATTAGAATCAAAGCAAAGGTTAATCCACAGCAGGATGGAGAAATTAACTGCGGCATGTTCTTATAGAAACTCACAAAAGTAATGTTGAATGAAAGAAGTTCAGACACACAGTGTTACCTATTGCGAGTTTCTAACTATAGAAAAGTTCAAACAAAGGAAGCAAAATCAACGTATGGTCTTAAAAGTCAGGGTAACGGTTAATCTGGGAGAGGAGGCCACAGAGCCTGGGAGGGGACATTGGAGAACCTCTCAGAGTCTGGCAGTTTTCCATGTCTTGAGCTGAGTGTAGGTCTATGTAGTATGTTCACTTTGTGATAATTTGTTGAGCTGTACACTTATGGTCTTGTTCGTTTTCTGTATGAATGTACTACTTCAATAATAAAGTTTACTTTTTAAAAAATGGGCCAACTAGCAAATCTATGATTGAATATCAAATTGATAAGCAGGGGTTCTTTATAAACTTGCCATCATTGGAAACAAAATGGGTAAAGCTGTTGGAGAGGAAATTCTCTTGACCCAGAAACCTCTACTGAGAGACACTGTACCTGTCAGAATAAGCCGGCTCTCTGTATACTCTAGATGTCTACCCTTAACATAGCTCCATTTCTTACTAGGTCGTTTTGAGAAGTAGATTTCTAAGATGTCCGTAAGATTTCAAGTCCCTGGTATGTTCACACTTTCTTTTAATTATTCAGTTAAATTTCAGTTTACTGAAGTGAATGGATTTTTCAGATGTAATTAAATTTCCAGATTACTTGATCTTAAAATCAAGAGATTGTCCTGTTTGAACCTGGCCTGAGGGGGTTGGAGGTTTAGTGGCTAAGTCATGTCTGACTCTTGCAACCCTGTGGATTTTAGCCCACAGGCTCCTCTGTCCATGGGATTCTCCAGGCAAGAATACTGGAGTGGGTTACCGTGCCCTTCTCCAGGGGATCTTCCTGACCTAGGAATTGAACCCATGTCTCCTGTATTGCAAGCAGATTTTTTACCAACTAAGCTACAAGGGAAGTCCCCTTGAACCTGACCTAATGATCGTTTAAAAAGCTGAGAGATGTTTTTTTTTTTTTTTGACTAGTCACAGAACAGAAAATCACACAGAAAAACCTCTGTGTGTAAATTGCTGGTGGGGATCACATGGCCAAGAGCTGCAGGCAGCTTCTAGGAGCTGAGACTGGTGCCTCCGTGAAAGTCAGCAGGAAACTCAGGGACTCAGTCTTATGACCGTGAGGAAATGAATTTTTCCAACAACCAGTGAGTTTGGAGGAAGACCTCAGGCCCCATGTGAAAACCATAGCTCAGGCTACCTTGATTTCGGCCTACTCAGATCCTGAGCAGTGATCCATCCATGTCATGCCTGGACATTTCCTGGCTGAATCTTTTAGATAATAAATCTGTGCTGTTTTAAGCTGCTCGTGTGTTAGTCGCTCAGTTGTGTCTGGCTCTTTGTGACCCCATGGACTTCGGTCCACTGAGCTCCTCCGTCCATGGGGTTCTCCAGGCAAGAGCACCGGAGTGAGTGGCCATTGCCTTCTCCATTTAAGCTGATAAGTCTGTGATACTTTATTAGAAAATGAATACAGTCATCTTCTCCCAATGCTATCAGTCACCATCTCATTTTTCTATGTTAGGTAAAAGTTGATAACGACTAGTCTGAAAGAAAAAGATTGCCTGCCCCATATCAGGAAGCAAGGAATGTTGCAGCCATCGAGCCATCAAATTACAGCCTCCCCAGGGGTGTGCCCTGTGGAACTGTGTCCTCTCTAGCAGGCCAGTGCTGCAGCCTCTCCCAGTGGTGCCCTCGAGGAGACCTGGAATGAGGAAGCAGATCACCCTGACCCCAGACGGCTGAGATGTTCATCAAAGGAGTGATTTCAGTGAGCCTAGACTTTCTCGTCTTCCCATACATAGAAAAGCCCTAAATTCCTTAACCTGAGATCCATGGTTTCCTTTAATGAACAGTCATCTTTTGATGTTCTGACTATCTGGTCTTTGTTGCAGAAATTCCTGTATATCCTCGTTCCCCTCCTTGCCTCTTCGGAGCAGTCTCTCAGAATTATCTGAGACGCCATGTCCTGTGCTTAAGCCATCAGTTTTGTCCACCAAATGAAGCGTAATTCTCAACTTCTGGGTTTTGCATGGGTCGCCACTTGTTAAGTTGCCCTTTTTAAACTTTCTAAAATTCCCTAAAACAAGCGCTCTCGCGACTCGTCTTAGTAGCAGGTCAGTGATACCCATATTAGCACCTCAGGAGTGTTTAGAAGTCGGCCTGTCACCTCAAAGGTTAGGAAGGACCAAAGGGGAAATCTAGAAAACAAAAAACAGTATTAAATAAGGTGAGCACAAACTCGTTGACCGACTCTTGAAGCGTTTAACACAATGAGGAATCTTTGAGAGATGAGTGAGGGAAATGAATAAATGAATACAGTGTAAGGACATTGTCACATAGAATTTGTTTTATTTAAGGAAACTAATCATAGAGTTTGTTCCAACACGGTGACAGAGGTAATTTAGATTTTTTAAAAGCTTTCAACTAATGTGTGTGTGTCAGAGGCAATAAGTGGCAAAAAGAGAAGGTGGAATTCACTCGGGGTCCGGCAATGACAAGGGAGGGATGACCGGACCCTCCTGCAGTCCAGTGGGGGCACTTCCTTTGGCCCCAGACTGTCACCTCAGAGGCAGGAGGGTGGGGTCCTATGGCGAGTCCTTTGTATCCACCATGCTGACTGTTCATCTGTGCATTCTATTCCTTTCTTTGCTGAGTCAGCATCCTTTTTCTCCCACCTGAAGGTTACTTTGTATTTCTCCCCCATCATTATGATTAACAGGGTGCCATCTTTCAAAGAGATTTATAAATAGTACTTGAGAACAAATTTCCTAGCTGTTATTAAAATCATTTCCAAGGTTTTGAGCATACATATCCTCTATGCTAAAATGGGGATTAAGTTGAGAAAAGCTGTATCTAGTAAGAATGCCCACACAGGCGCTGGCTGAATGCCTGTGGATTTGTGGAAGTAGAGAACTCCATAGTCCTTGGTGGGCTCTGCCAGGGAATTCTGAGAAATCACCTAATTAAACTGGCACATAATGGGAGAAGACGAATCGCCCTCACCCCTGGCCGAAAGACACAGTGTGCTTTTGACCAACACAGACTTTGACTACGTCTAAAGAAAGTGACTGTGTCTGAAGAAAGAAGGAGTGGTCAGCAAGGAAGACAAGAGCCACAGAGGAGGTCAGCCGGGACGTGCTCAGTTAGAGAGGGAGAATGCATTGGGGAAGGGAGAGCCATCCTCTCACTAAAGAGATGGGACTTCGTGGGTGGCAGAGTCATTTTATCTAACTTCCCTAGACCGGAGAGCAGCTGTTTCCCCCATCTAAAATCCCCTTATTGATGTTCACCAAAGAAATTCTTATTTAAAAACTTTAGATTTCCAGGCATATTTTCATGAAAAAGGAATTGTCATGGATAATAACTGAAGTGTTTCAGATTCCATGTTTACTTGTAGCTTTGGTTATCTGTGGTGCTTTAAATATCTTACTTTTGTAATTTTACAAAACCATAAGGCCCCCACATCCATTCCCTGAAAACTTTGTTTCAACCTATGCTGCTAAGTCACTTTAGTCGTGTCCGACTCTGTGTGACCCCATAGACGGCAGCCCACCAGGCTCCCCCGTCCCTGGGATTCTCCAGGCAAGAACACTGGAGTGGGTTGCCATTTCCTTCTCCAATGCATGAAAGTGAAAAGTCAAAGTGAAGTCACTCAGTCATGTCCAACTCTTAACGACCTCATGGACTGCAGCCTACCAGGCTCCTCCGTCCATGGGATTTTCCAGGCTAGAGTACTGGAGTGGGGTGCCATTGCCTTCTCCATTCAACCTATGAGGTAGATTCAATTACTGGCTCACTTAACTGATGAGGAAACTGAGACACAGGCATTAACTCGCCCATGTTTACCCAGCTAGCCAGTCAATGGTACAAGAGCTGGAAGAGATTTTTTAATGCGACTGCGTCGAGTTCATGAATTTGGGAGAAATAAAGCCTTCATATTATTGAAACTTCTAATACATGAACACGGTATACGCCTCTATTTGTTCTATCCTCTTTAATTTCTCTATCATGTTTTACTGTCTCCTCCGTAGAGGTTTAACATATCTCTAATTCATAGGTATCTGATAGAATGTTTTTGCATTTGTACCTGTAAAATTTTTAATGTTTCATTAATGTTGTTATGTAAAAATACAATGGTTTTATATAGAGATCTTATACCCAGCAACACTGTCATATCTCTTTACTACTTCTAATGGCCTATAGGTAGATTCATTTGGGTTTTCTACCTACCCAAATGTGTCATTTGTGAATAACAAGTTTAATTTCTTCTTTTGTACTCTTCACCTCTTTTCTTTCTTTCTGTTGTCTCATTGCACTGGGTAAGACTTTTAGTGCAGTTTTGGGTAACAGGCCTTCCTGTATCATATCTGATCTCACCATTAATTTTGCTGTAAGATTTTTATAGATGTCCTTTATCAGATTAAGGAAGTCTTCTTTCTTTTTAGTTTGCTAATGATTTTTATTATGAGTAAATGTTATATTTTAATAAAGGCAATTATGCATCTATTGAGATAGGTGATTTTCCTTCTCTATATAGTTAATGTGTTGAACTATACAAGTTAATCAGAGAAGGCGATGGCACCCCACTCCAGTACTCTTGCCTGGAAAATCCCATGGACAGAGGAGCCTGATAGGCTACATACAGTCCAGGGAGTCGCTAAGAACTGGACATGACTGAGTGACTTCACTTCACTTCACTTCACACAGAATATCTGGAGAAGAGCATGGCATCCCACTCCAATATTGTTGCCTGGAGAATCCCAGGGACAGAGGAGCCTGATGGGCTACAGTTCATAGGGTCGCAAAAGTCAGACATGACTGAATCGACAGCATGCACACACACGCACAGAATACAAAACAAAAAAATAAATACATAATTATTCATGAGATGAGGTGTTGAGTTCCACGAGAAATAAAAAATGCTCGTAGTTTAGCGTTATAGTCATAATAAGACACATACTGAATGCTGATCTAATAAAAATTGCCGTATGATATTCAATACCTGGGAAAAGGGCATCTATTGTGGAAAGGATTAGTGGAGGAGATGAACAAGAGCCCATCCTTATGTTTCACAGGGGCAGTGAGTCCATAAATAAGAACCAACATGAAACCTTAGGAAGAAAGAACGTCAGCATTGATTAGATGGAACAGTGGTAAATCTCCAAACAATCAGCTAAAAAACACTGAAAATTTTTGTTTTTGGATAGCAAAAAAAAAAAAACGACAATGTTGATTACCTTCAAGGAATTGCTCTATTTTTTCACAGCTTGTGGGGAAAAAAAGTAGGCAAAAAGTTGACTCTATGTGTGTGAGTGTGGGTATGTATACAATTGATAGAAATAAAAACTGAATTAAAAAACAAAAATGTTTTCCAAAGTTTTATATTCTTTATATAATAGGAAATTAATTCAAAGTATATTGGATAGGGAACTCGCTCTGATTCAGTTCAGTTCAGTTCAGATCAGTCCTCAGTCGTGTTCCATTCTTTGCGACCCCATGGACTGCAGCACACCAGGCCTCCCTGTCCATCACCAACTCCCCGAGTTCACCCAAACCCATGTCTATTGACATCGCACATGTTGGTGATGCCATCCAACCATCTCATCCTCTGTCACCCCCTTCCCTTCTCGCTTTCGATCTTTCCCAGCATCAGGTCTTTTCCAATGAGTCAGCTCTTCGCATCAGGTGGCCAAAGTATTGGAGTTTCAGCTTCAACATCAGTCCTACCAATGAACACCCAGGACTGAACTCCATTAGGATGAACTGGTTGGATCTCCTTGCAGTCAAAGGGACTCTCAAGAGTCTTCTCCAACACCACAGTTCAAAAGCATCAATTCTTTAGCACTCAGCTTTGATTGATTTCAAATTTAATTTCTTTTAATGTTCAGGAGAAGGGGAGAGTTGACAGGAATTATGATATAACACTTGAAGCAACTGAAAGTAAATAATATTCTTAAATACAAGGATAAAGCAGTTAGGTACGTTTTTCTCACTGGAATTACAGCTCCTTTCTCTAGCCCTCATCCGTTTTGTCCAAGGATCAACTTACAAAAGGAACTTTCCTGCCTGTCTTCTTAATGGTCTGTACCCTAAATGTATTGCTCATTCTCATGCATTCATTTAATAAATATTTATTAAATACCTATCATGCTTGTCACCATGGTAAGCATTAAGGATATCTTGTTTAGCAAGATGGGTGTGGTCCTGTCCTCATAAAGTCTGATAAAAGCACATGAAACTAGCAATGTGATTTCATCACCTTGCATTAAGAATTATTTCTCTGCCGGTAGAGACTTTTCATTTCTTCCACAATCCAAGTCCTACACTTCACACAAGGCCTAACTCGAGCTTTAGCTGACATGTCCAAACCAACCTTTCCAAAAGACTTGCAAATTCTCTTCACTGTGGGTGTTTGTGTATGTAGCATGTTATTTCTTCAGTGTTTTCATGGTGGTAGTGTGAGTCAGTCATGTCCGACTCTTTGAGACCCCATGGACCTTAGACCACCAGGCTCCTCTGTCCATGGAATTCTCCAGGCAAGAATACTGGAGTGGGTAGCCATTCCCTTTTCCAGGGGATCTTCCTGACCCAGCGATGGAACCAGGGTCTCCCACATTGCAGGTAGATTCCTTACTGTCTGAGCCACCAGCGAAGTCTTTTTCTTAAAGACACACTGAATTAAGTATGTGTGGACGAATGACAATGAGTTAATTACTGGCTGACTGTTTAGAGAATATTGCAGATGGGCATATCATAACCTAAGTCACAGCTTTCCTTATTATTTCCCATTGCAGACAACCTTCACAGAGTGTGAATTTTCCTCGTGTACAAAATCGTGGCTACCATCTGTCTGACATCTTCATTATAGTCACCATTGTTGGAGAAGAAGAAAATGCTCCTCTACCTAGGTTTTGTCCGACTGATTCAAGAATTAAACTGACATGAGATGGATTAACAGGAGAAAATAAAACTTGATTTTGCATAAATGGGAACCCCAATTTTATGAGAGATCCAGAGACAGAAAGCTAAAATGAAGTGTTTATGCCATCCTAGCTAAGGAATGGGGGCTCCCAAGGACAGAGGGGTCACTCACAGGATGGTGAGAAGAGTTGATGTTTGGTAACTAGATGTGTGTTGAGCCTTACAGCCCTGGGTCGGGAAGATTCCCCAGAGTAGGAAATGGCAACTCCAGTACTCCTGCCTGGGAAGTCCCACGGTCAGAGGAGCTTGGCGGGCTGCAGGCCCTAGGGTCGCAAAGAGTGGGACACGACTGAGTGACTGAGCACTCCCACATGCCAGCCTTACAGACACAGGCACTTAGGTGAAATTCAACTCCAATTACAACTCTTTTTCTGGGAAAAATAACCAATTTAAATTCCTCTAGGTAGGTCAGGGAGGAGCAGTAGTTTTTATAAAGCTGCAGGCTATCAATTGCCTTTAGCTCAAAACGTGAAAGTGAAGTGAAAGTTGCTCTGTCGTTTCCGACTCTTTGCGACCCCAGGGACTATACATTCCATGGAATTCTCCAGGCCAGAATACCGGAGTGGGTAGCCTTTCCCTTCTCCAGAGGATCTTCCAGACCCAGGGATCAAACTCAGGTCTTCCACATTGCAGACGGATTCTTTACCAGCTGAGCCACAAGGGAAGCCCAGCTCAAAATAATCCTCCTGTAAAAGTGACAAGACTTTTTGGGAGGGCTCATTCTGAACCCCTACACTATGAAGTATCTTATTCAGTTTTGACCATGATAATCATAGTAAACATTTACAGAGCATTTGCTATGTGCCAGACATTGTTCTTTAATAAATCAGCTACTTTAATCCTCAAAGAGATCCTGTGAGATATGCTATTGTTTATACCATTTTATGAAGGACAAACTGAAGCTTAGAGAGATTAAAGAACTTGCCTCCTGTCACAGAACTTGCCAGATGCAAAGCCAAGCAATCTGGCTCCAGTGTCTGCTCTGTGAGCCTCTGGGCGATACTTCTGATCAAAGACATGTTCAATAATGATATGAAATTATGAAAACTGGCCAGTTTAATAAATTTACCCTATATCAAGTATTCACTGACTTTTCCATGGTTTTTAATTACTATTCTTTCTTATTTTATGAACTTGGTGTTTTGACTTGAAAATGAGAAACACTAATAAAAATAATGATAAGGGGGAAAAAAGATCAAATTTTAAAATACTTGAATAAAAGGATTTATCTTATAGTATCCCAGGTGGCTCAATGATAAAAAATTTGCCTGCCAGTGCAGGAGATGTGGTCCAATCCCTGACTCAGAAGACTGGAGGAAATGGCAACCCACTCCAGTATCCTTGCCTGGAAAATTCCATAGAGGAGTCTGCCAGGCTGCACTCCACGGGGTCACAAAGAGTCAGACACGACTACTCGACTAAGCACATTAGAGAAAGAGAGTATTCATAAAACTAGTCGCAGAGAACTGGACACAACTGAGAGACTGAGAATATTCATAAAACTAAAACTTTTTAGATGAACGATCAAGGGAAAAGTACTTTGCTATGACTATTTATTGATGCTATACATTCTATCTTTGTTGTTTCTATTTTTCTTGCAAAAGGGCACAAAAAATGCCCTTTCCCTAGGAGTACAGGTATGAACAGCTGATTTCAGAAGTCATAAGACTAGGTGTTGCTTCTCAAAAAGTTAAGGATTTCCTTTTGCATTGTGATTAATTGCTTTCCATATTTAAGAATACTCAAAATCTGAAATGAGAAAGGACAAGATTAGATTAACCCTAAAACACAGGCTGAAAATAAAGCTCCTTAAAATTAAAATTATTTGAGGAAATAAAATTACATCAATTACTTTCCTAAGTTTTCTAGGTGTATCCATAAAGGATAATGGTGTTTGAAGACTCTCAAGCTAAAGACTCAAAAGGAATTGTTTTTGTTTTTTACCATTTCCCAAATCATGTGTATGTGTGCACCTCACTGGTAGACGAGTGAGCGGCACAATGAGAGATTTTAAATCTCTCAAAAATCTACCTAAAATTAATATGTGGATTGAAAGGAACTTAATTAGATAGGCAGTGTTTAGCACAAGACTACAAAAGAAAACAGAAGACATACTTTACATTCTGACTGTGGGATTGTGACAACAGGGTCAGTGTATACTTCACTAAAGAGGTTAAAGCAGATCATATAACCAGTCCTTTTTTAGATTAGAGAGCAGTCTATCTTTGTGAAGAGATATATCAGTAGTTAGGATGAGAAATAAACGGATAGAGATATGGTACATGTATACAGTGGAGATTACTCAGGATATTGGGACAATATTGGGCCATTTGTAGAGACATGCATAGACCTAGAGTCTGTCACACAGAGTGAAAGTGAAAGCTGCTCAGTCAGGTCTGACCCTTTACAATCCCATGGACTAAATATAGTCCCTGGAGTTCCCCAGGGCAGAATACTGGAGTGGGTAGCCTTTCCCTTCTCCAGGGGATCTTCCCAACCCAGGGATCAAACCCAGGTCTCCTGCATTGCAGGCTGATTCTTTACCATCTGAGCCACAAGGGAAGCCCATAAGTCAGAAAGAGAAAAATATTGTATATTAACACATATATGGAGAATCTAGAAAAATGGTACAGGGGAGCCTATTTGCAGGGCAGGACTATAGATGCACGAGTAGAGAACAGACTTGTGGAATACAGGGTGTGCGGTGAATCGGGAGGTTGGGATTGACATATGTTCACCACCATGTGTGAAACAGACAGCTGGTGGGAACCTGCTGTACAGCCCAGGGAGCTCAGCTCGGCGCTCTGTGATGACCTAAGTGAGGGCGGGGCGGGGCGGGGCGAGGGCGGGGCGGGGCGGGGAAAAGGGAGGGGATATATGTATACATTTGGCTGATCCGCCTTATTGTGCAGCAGAAACTAAACGCTGCAAAGCAACTATTCCCCAATAAAAAGAAGAAAAATAATTTGGATTCAGTACATGCCTCTACTTTATTGAATTTGCTTATTTGAATTTAGCTGTAGACAGATTTTATTACAATGAAAATATCTGGAGCTACTTGTTAACAGGATGGATCAGAAAGAAGATGCAAGGGCAGATACAACCGTATCCACAACATACAGTTCGTGTTGTGAGTTCACGGCACAGAAAAACAACACTCCACTATTTAAAGGACTTTTGGTTTTAATTGTTTCGTAGCAAACTGAGCCAAGGATTTTAGTACAGATTTCAAGTTGCTCACAGTCATGCTTTCTAAGAATAAAGCTTAGTTGTTTAAACTTTTGTGACTCAGGACTGTCTATCCTGACCACATCTGTGTTACTGCTATGATATGTTATCCTTCATCCAGATTTTGGAAGATAATTTAATTTCCCTTGAGAATGAACAGGGGCAAATTTGAAGATTAACTTGTATGCTGTCTCTTTTGAATGTTTCTTCACTGAAGTCTAGAGTGATTTGAAATACAAAGCCCGGGGCTTCTAGTCTTAAGTGTAATCCTATTTAGGGAAACACGATTCAGACACTCATGTGTAAGTATGACAAAACCGGCATGGATTGATTTACATGACACTTGAGAGCCTTTTACAAAATACTGAAGTCTGCATGATGCTTTGCCACAACCTGCATATATTTCACAACGTATTTACAAGCCCCTGGTTCAACAAATCGAGAACATTCCTTTTACCACCTTTTTGTCTGGGATCAGATGTTAACAAACCCTGTAACTCGCTGTTTCTGTACCCTGATTCTTTACCTGCAAGTGAAGCTAACGATGGGATCCTTCTAACAAACTTGTGAGGATTAAATAAGATAAAACATACAAAGTGCTTAGAAGGGGGCATGTTACTTCTTCCAATACCAGACTTATTTCAGGACAACAGATTAACATAATTACAAAGCCTTTAACAGTGAGTGTGGATACTCGCCTTCCTGGATTCTCATCTCATTTGCTTTCTAAGGCACTGTTGTTGTTGATGAGTTGCTCAGTTGTGTCCGGCACTTTGCGACCCCATAGACTGTAGCCCACCTGTCTCCTCTGTCCATGGGATTCTCCAGGCAAGAACACTGGAGTGGGTTGCTATTTCCTTCTCCAAAGACACTATTATATCACTATAAAATAACAAACATTCCTCCTTCTTTTCTGTTTTTCCAACAGTTGCCATGTTCCTAAATATCTGCAAAAGCACATCAGGATGGGGAATGCAGTCAAATTTTTGAAAATACGCATTACAAGTAAAATTATTCTGTGATTATTGTCTGATACAAAGTTTATTGACCATTTTCTTTTTCTCCTCACCCTAAAAAGCGGAATGAAATTGAAGTATCATTTTCTATTTTCACCGAGAGAGCCAAAGCTTTATTTCCTATTTTTTGCTCCGTTAGTTCTCAAATGAAATTGTCCTTAGAGCTGTTCTGTGAGCCTGATGACACAGCTACAGCATGACTGTGCTTTGCCCTCCTACACAGTAAAGTGAAGTGAAGGTCATTAAGTTCAGTTCGGTTCAGTCACTCAGTTGTATCCAACTCTTTTGACCCCATGAATCACAGTACGCCGGGCCTCCCTGTCCATCAACAACTCCCGGAGTTCATTCAGACTCACGTCCATCGAGTCGGTGATGCCATCCATCCATCTCATCCTCTGTCATCCCCTTCTCCTCTTGCCCCCAATCCCTCCCAGCATCAGAGTCTTTTCCAATGAGTCAACTCTTCGCATGAGGTGGCCAAAGTACTGGAGTTTCAGCTTTAGCATCATTCCCTCCAAAGAAATCCCAGGGCTGATCTCCTTTAGAATGGACTGGTTGGATCTCCTTGCAGTCCAAGGGACTCTCAAGAGTCTTCTCCAACACCACAGTTCAAAAGCATCAATTCTTCAGCTCTTAGCTTTCTTCACAGTCCAACTCTCACATCCATACATGACCACTGGAAAAACCATAGCCTTAACTAGATGGACCTTTGTTGGC
Source organism: Bos mutus (assembly GCF_027580195.1). NCBI lineage: Eukaryota > Metazoa > Chordata > Mammalia > Artiodactyla > Bovidae > Bos > Bos mutus. Next base: position 5,245,172 of record NC_091630.1, on the reverse strand, counting down.
AAAGTAATGTCTCTGCTCTTGAATATGCTGTCTAGTTTGGTCATAACTTTTCTTCCAAGGAGTAAGTGTCTTTTAATTTCATGGCTGCAGTCAGCATTTGCAGTGATTTTGGAGCCCCAAAAATAAAGTCTGACACTGTTTCCACTGTTTCCCCATCTATTTCCCACGAAGTGATGGCATCGTGTCCAACTCTTGGTGACCCACATGGACCATATCGTCCATGAATTCTCCAGGCCAGAATACTGGAGTGGGTTGCCATTTCCTTCTCCAGGGATCTTCCCAACCCAGGGATCAAACCCAGGTCTCTCTAATTGCAGGCGGATTCTTTACCATCTGAGCCACCAGCTAACACAGTAAAGTGTAACATTAAACTGGCCACTATGTGTAGAGGATGTAAGATAAATATTGAATCTGAAGAGCAAACATATCTAGTGTATATTCATGATTAAAGCCATAGTACCTTAAAAAAAAATCTCACCCCAAGGATTTTCCTAACCAAGTAGAGAAACTCGTGATGAAGCACAAGGACACAATGATTTTGATAACCGTTACCTAATGAAAGGTAAACACACATAAGGGTGTTTTTCAAAAGAACCCGATAGTGGTTTTCAGAAGCAATTAACAGCCAGTGGTGTGTATTATTTAACAGCATCAATGGCATATCTTCTCTCAACCAACTAAGTAGCATACAGGTTCCAACCATGTTCGAATTGAAGAAAAAAAGCAAAGAGGATGACAGAAACTTGACTGAACCTTTCAAAAATGCCATTAGTCTTTCTCTTTCTTGCAGAGTTATATGTTATTTAAATGATACTTAAAGAGCTTTGTTGTACAGTTGATTGTTGAAAGCTTTGAAATTGAGTAATTTGCCATTTCTTAGTGCTCTCTAAGCAAATACAGGTATACAGGGAGATCCAACCAGTCCATCCTAAAGGAATTCAATCCTGAATAGTCATTGGAAGGACTGATGCTGAAGTTGAAACTCCAGTACTTTGGCCACCTGAAGCAAAGAGCTGACTCATTAGAAAAAACCCTGATGCTGGGAAAGATGGAAGGCAGGAGAAGGGGATGACAGAGGATGAGATGGCTGGATGGCATCACTGACTCAATGGACATTAGTTTGAGTGAGTCCCGGGAGTTGGTGATGGACAGGGAGGCCTGACGTGCTTCAATCCATGGGGTCACAAGGAGTCTGACATAACTGAGTGACTGAACAACAGATATATTTTTTCTGAGTTTTCACAGCAGCTAGAAGCACCAGAAAGTGTATTTCCAACCAGAAGACAGAGAGAGACATAGAGAGAGACAGAGAGAGACAGAGAGAAAACGTGTATAACGAAAATGGATGTGGAAGATGGTGATGTTCATTTTAATTTTGTTGGCTGAAACATTCCCTAATATAAATGTATTTAAAAAATAAAGTAAAAATGTGTCTGCCTTCAAATTATTTAACATAGTTAAGTCACAAAGACAGAGATTATATTGGCAGTGAATTTAAAGTTCTCAACGTTTTCTTTGCTAATTTCTATATGCTAAGATTTCCCAGGTGGTGCAATGGTAAAGAATTTGCCTACCAATACAGGAGAGGCAGAAGACACAGTTTCTATCCCTGGGTCAGGAAGATCCCCCACAGGAGAAAATGTCAACCCACTCCAGGATTCTTGCCTGGGAAATCCCATGGACAGAGGAGCCTGGCTGGCTAAGTCCAGGGGTCTCAAAGAGTTGGACACGACTGAGCACACAGACACACACCACACACACACACAGATACACACACGTTTGTTTTAAAATACGAGTATATTTCACTTCCCTGGATCCAGGTAACACTGCTGCTGCTGCTGCTAAGTTGCTTCAGTCGTGTCCGACTCTGTGTAACCCCATAAACGGCAGCCCACCAGGCTCCCCCATCCTTGGGATTCTCCAGGCAAGAACACTGGAGTGGGTTGCCATTTCCTTCTCCAATTCATGAAAGTGAAAAGTGAAAGTGAAGTCGCTCAGTCGTGTCTGACTCTTAGCTACCCCATGGACTGCAGCCCACCAGGCTCCTCCATCCATGGGATTTTCCAGGCAAGAGTACTGGAGTGGGATGCCATTGTCTTGTCTCAGGTAACACTAAATTGATTTAAAAAATATGAAAGGTGAAAGGCTAACCAACCACCATTCCTTAGGAGATGACTTGAGAGTTCAGAGAGAAGAAGGGATAAAGTATGGTGTTTGGCATTGTGGTTATTCTCCATGGGAGACCAAACTCAGGGGTCTGACTTCTTCGCGTTTGAGTCAGTGTGCTTTGCTCTATTTCTTGGACACTGAGGACGCACTTAGCCCTGTGCTTCAGATTCGGTTTCTAGACTCAGATGAGAACTAGGAAAATTAGTCTGACGTCACTGATTTTCACAAATGCCCTCCAGCTGCTAGCCAGAGACTACTGTACACACACTAATGAGGTCTGACCGATGGCCTTTCTATTCTTCTGTGAGATGCACCAGTATTTGTGCCTAGTAGAGATAACATCGGAGAAGGCAATGGCAACCCACTCCAGTGCTCTTGCCTGGAAAATCCCATGGACAGAGGAGCCTGCTAGGCTGCAGTCCATGGGGTCGAGAAGAGTCGGACACGACTGAGCGACTTCACCTTCACTTTTCACTTTCATGCATTGGAGAAGGAAATGGCAACCCACTCCAGTGTTCTTGCCTGGAGAATCCCAGGGATGGCAGAGCCTGGTGGGCTGCCGTCTATGGGGTCGCACAGAGTCGGACACGACTGAAGCGACTTAGCAGCAGCAGAGATAATATAAAATCCTGGTGATTTTGCCTCCTGAATGTTCCCATCCACTCTTTTCCTTCTCTACCACTATTTCTCTACTCCACAGCAGTCTGTCCTCTCACATACCTGGCAAGAGCTTCTTAACTGATGCACCTCTGCATCCCCCCCACTTCTTTGCCCGCAGCCTTGCGATTCCAGAATGCACGGCTCGCCTTACTCAGGTCAGACTCTGTACTGAGCCCCTGCCACCCCCACCACCATCTCCAATCTACGTTCTCCCATTGATCTTAGGGTAAATTATACTCATCAGCAACATGGCTGACAGGTAGATCTGAGTCACCCCTACCTCTCCAGCCCCATCTGGACGCCCCTTTCTTCTCGCTTTCTTGGTCGTGTCCTCAAAAGCTTCTTTCCCTTGCACTTGCCATCTTCCCTCTCACCACAGACCCTTTGCACATGCTGTTCCCTTTAACCCCAAAGACACCTTGTCTTCCCCGTTCTCCCTCCTCAGCTTCACACCTCACAGTGCGGTTTCCTCACAGGAGACTTCCTGACCTCCTGAGTCCAGCCACTCATCACAGCACTGGTAAGAGCAGCAATCCTACGCGTGCTGTGTGGTAATTTGATTAAGGAATCACTTTGAGAGCAAGTGATACCTCTCACAGCTGGGATATCTTAAGTTTAATGAAGCAAGGCTCAGCTGTGAGCTAAAAATAAACAGTCATTAAAACACTTGGGTCAGAAAAAAAGCAAGTACTTAATATCATCTAACTGAGAAGGCAATGGCACCCCACTCCAGTACTCTTGCCTGGAAAATCCCATGGGCAGAGGAGCCTGATAGCGTGCAGTCCATGGGGTCACGAAGAGTCTGACATGACTGAGCGGCTTCACTTTCACTTTTCACTTTCATGCATTGGAGAAGGCAATGGCAACCCACTCCAGTGTTCTTGCCTGGAGAATCCCAGGGACGGGGAGCCTGGTAGGCTGCTGTCTATGGGGTCGCACAGAGTCGGACACGACTGAAGCGACTTAGAAGAAGCAGCAGCAATATCATCTAAATGAATTTAAGATTTTAAATCTCCTTAAATTCATGTTTTGAAAAGAATTTTATTGAATTTTAAAGGGAAGTTATTTTATCAATATTGGTTTCTTAGCCTCCTGCATTTGAACACAATCTGAAAACAATTTTTGCAATGTCTCTGCATAGGTGGTAAGTCACTTCATTTGAGTCAGACTCTGAGACCATGCGGAGAAGGCAATGGCACCCCACTTCAGTACTCTTGCCTGGCAAATCCCACGGACAGAGAAGCCTGGTAGGCTGCAGTCCATGGTGTTGCTAGGAGTCGGACACTACTGAGCGACTTCATTTTCACTTTTCAGTTTCATGCATTGGAGAAGGAAATGGCAACCCACTCCAGTGTTCTTGCCTGGAGAATCCCAGGGACGGGGGAGCCTGGTGGGCTGCCGTCTATGGGGTCGCGCAGAGTCGGACACGACTGAAGCGACTTAGCAGCAGCAGCAGCAGCAGCTGAGACCATGGACTGTAGCCCACCAGGCTCCACTGTCCACGGGATTCTCCAGGCAAGAACACTGGAGTGGGTTGCCATACTGGTTCTCTTCCAGGAACAGGTCCTTTCTCTAAACTCTTTTTTGTTTTGTTTTGCTTTTTAATTAAAAAAAAAATTTTTTTTGAGGTACAGTTGACTTATAACATTGTGTTAGTTTCAGGTGTACCAGGCGGATAAAGGGAGGTAAAAAGAAAGACTTCCCAAGTCTCCTGTTTCTTAATTTTTTCACTTAAAACTAACTCACATATCAAAAAGACATTTTAGGGTGGCAAATTTTACTCCCCTACAACATCAAGAGCATAGGTAATAGTTAAATGTTGCAAAATAATTAAGAATTGATGAGTTGAGAGCATTTATTGCCTTTTTTTAAATATGACATTTAATTTCATATTTATGTAATTTAATTTTGAATAATGACTGCTTATCAGAAAATTTCTGGAAATTTAACAATTGATTCTCAGAAGCCAGTATAAGAATGCTTCGTAACACCACTAGAGTCACCAAAAGGAGTGAGTGTCACAAAAGATGCTCTGAACTGAAATGCTTGGCTGAGGCCACAACAGAGCACCGCAGGTCTTCTCTCCCTCAAATCCAAGTGGTGCGTTTAAAGTCAATCAATTTGTGGGAGGTGGGAGGGCTAAATGTCAGAGAATATTTGGTTTAAGATAAGTTTTTTTTGAAAATATTCGTAATGTTGAAGTAATAATAGCAGGGTGATTAAAAGCATGGGTCTGGAATCAGATAGCCTTATATTTGATGTCCAACCCTGTTATTTCATGACTTGTTCAACTGAGCAAGAATTTCTGTCATTCTGAATATAGCTCTTATCTATACATGAAGATAATAATGTCTACCTTCCTAGTTTTCTATAAAAAGCAATTGACAACTATTGCCTTTCCCAAAGTGTGTGCCACAAGACACTGGTTTTGTGAAGTGTTGATAGGTACTAATCTGAGAAAATTCTGGTTTAAAATTAAGAAATTTAAAATGTGGAATCTGAAGAAAGGATATAAATGAACTTGTTTACAAAACAGAAATAGACTCACAGACATAGAAAACAAACTAAACAAACTTACGGTTACCAAAGAGGATGGTGAGAGGGATAAATTAGGAATTTGGGATTAACATGTATACACTACTCTGTATAAAATAGATAGCCCACAAGGAACTTCTGTATAGTACAGGGAACTATATTTAATATCTTGAAATAACCTATAATGGAAAAGAATCTGCAAAAAAATCTATCTGGATCACTTTGCTACATCCCTGAAACTAACACAATCGTGTAAATTAACCATTCACACACGTACGTACTCAGTCGTGTTCAACTCTTGGTGACCCCATGGACTGTAGGCCCACCAGGCTCCTCTGTCCATTGAATTTTCCAGGCAAGAATACTGAAGTGGGTTGCCATTTCCTTCTTCAGGGGATTTTCCACACCCAGGGATTAAACCTGTGTCTCTTGCCTCTCCTGTACTGGCAGGCAGATTCTTCACCACTGTGCAACCTGGGGGCTTCAATTTTATAAAATAGCTTAAAAAGCTGAAAAACTATTAAAAAATTAAGTTAAGAAAGGTTATAATGAAGAGTAGTTAAGAAAGATATTTTAAAAGGAACATTTTGAAATGTGTTTGTCTAATGATCTCTATTCGCACTGAGTGTTTGAGAATCTATTTATTATATTCTGAGGAACACATGGATAAATATGTACACGGTGCTCAGCATGGGGCTGGTAAATGACTATGGGCCTGATAAGGAAGAAGAACAATAACATTTTTACCCAAATCATTAAAAAATAATACTCTGATATATGATGAAATATTTAGCATAGATACGGTGGTTGGTCCAATGGAGAAATGAAGTCCTGTGCAGTCAGATGGGCCAAAAGCCATTATAGACAGGAACTCCATGAACACTTCAGGGACTTTTGTAGATTCAGGTGGAATAAAAACCAAAGTGAACTGAAAGAGAATTGAAAAGCTGGGATTATTAGTCAACCAGAAAAACATTGAAAGCAGAAGCCAAAGCTGAAAGAAAAGTAAGGTAAACCTAAGAAGTCGCCTCTCAGATGATACATAGAAAAGAAGAGGGCCCTGATGTGAAATCACCAAATAGAAGCTTTCTGTATTCCTAGGGTTTCCTGGGCAAATTATTAGGAGAGGTGAGTGAACACATTAATAGCTACCTGAGACTAAAAGAGTCTGGACTGGGCTAGGAAAAGACAGAGTCATGAGAAGTCTTAGGGAGCAAAACAGACTCTAGCATAAGGTAAAGGGACTGAGCAGAGAAGAGACAAGTAGGCTTGTGGGAGGGAGGAAAATGCACTTGAAGGGAGCAGGTTTGGTGTAAAGAAGTGATCTGCCCCCAGTGAATTAGCAGATTGATAACTGAATGAATGTAACTGCAAACACACAGAGAGAAAGACCATGCCTCTGTGAAAAGCGATCAAAAGAAAGAGCTACTTGAAGAGGTGCTGGTTTTAACCTCTAAGTGTGAGCATCACTTCAGCGTTCAGGAGGACAGAGGGACCATGATCTCAGTCCACAGTTCTGCCTTGCATATGGAGACAAATCAGAAAAGTTGTAGCTTTGTCAGAACCAGGGAGAAGCCTGGGGAAGATACTGTTTGGACCAGCAGAATTCACACTGCTGTGTTAACCCTGCCGGGTGAATCTGAGTCCTATCTTATAGACATTGTCTCAGAGCAAAACTTATAAAAAGGGGAAGTGATCATCTATAAAAGCGAACTGGGCATGTATATTATGTGCTGATGACCAACTTTGGAGAAGTCAGGGTACAGTGGGTATGGGACAATCCTTGAGTCTAACTTCCAACACCCGGAATTGACCTTGAAACCTTAGCAACAGATTTCTTTCTACCAGAGCTACATAGGAGAAGCCGTCTGTTTGAGAATATTACACCCTTCACCTTGATTCAGGAAACTGTATAGTAATCAATCTGGTTTCTTAACAAACACTTAAGGAAAAGGAAAAAGCAAAGACAAGAAAGCAATGCCTTTTCGGAAGAAGGTATCACTGTTAATTAGCAGTTCTGAGTAATGGTGATCATAACCCAAGAGTCAAGATTAATTCTTCTTGTTCTTAGGCTTTTGATCTACAATTCAGGATTTGCTTCTGACCTTGTAGCTTAAATTGTGCTGTAAAATGTTGTGATGATAGATAATCTTTCCAAATAAAGGCCCAGGGAGCACTGGCCTTACGGAGTGCACAGCACCCGCACTGCAAAGCCCAGACGAAACGCTCTGAAAGCAAGGCGGGGTAGCCACTTGCGCTCATTTCCCTTGATCAAGGGCATCATTGGTGACATCTCTTCAATTCAAAATCTTTTGACCTTCAGGAAATTACAGCACAGTCCTTTCCAAGGTAAAAATTACCCCATTACATACTCTGAGATTTTAAGTGCAGCTTTCACAAAGCATCCCTATTACACTATCTTGCTTTTGCCAAGGACACCCTCTTGCCCCTTGCATTCGGCTCTGACCCAGTCTGACAGAAGCAGGGCAGACTGAAAAGAGCAGCAACAGAGCCAGCCAGCGCTCCCCTGCTGCTCTAAGGATACTTTCACATTTTCTCTCTCCCTTTCTTTCTTTCTTTCTTTTCCTTCCTCCCTCCCTGCCTCCCCCTTCCTTCCTTCCTTCCTTCCTTCCTTCCCTTCTTTATCGCTGCTGCTAAGTTGTCAGTAATGTCCGACACTGTGCGACCCCACAGACGGCAGCCCACCAGGTTCCTCCATCCATGGGACTCTCCAGGCAAGAGTACTGCAGTGGGTTGCCATTGAAGCTTACTAGAAATCTAAAAAGTGAACTTTTGACAGGAAATACAGCTCTAAGAGATACACTGCATACATCATAGTACTGCCCACCCTCCCTCTGTTCCTCACAGCTTAAAAAAATACATACATGCACATCACACGCAAATATATATGCTTAAAGGGAACGCAAGAGCCTCTTGATGAAGGTGAAAGCGGAGACGGAAAAGCTGAAAAGACTAAGGTCGTGGCATCTGGTCCCATCACCTCATAGCAAATAGATGGGAAAGCAATGGAAACAGCGACACACTCTATTTTTTGGGGCTCCAAAACCACTGCTTATGGTGACTGCAGCCATGAAATTAAGACACTTGCTCCTTAGAAGAAAAGCTATGACCAACCTAGACAGCATATTAAAAAGCAGAGACATCACTTTGCCAACAAAGTTCCACATAGTCAAAGCTACGGTTTTTCCAGTAGTCATGTATGGATGTGAGAGTTGGACAATAAAAAAGGCTGAACACCAAAGAATTGATGCCTTCAAACTGTGGTGTTGGAGAAGACTCTTGAGAGTCCCTTGGACTGCAAGGAGATCCAACCAGTCCATCCTAAAAGAAATCAACTCTGGATATTCATTAGAAGGACTGATACTGAGGATGAAACTCCAATACTTTGGCCACCTGATGCGAAGAGCTGACTCATTGGAAAAGACCCTGATTCGGGAAAGATTGAGGGCAGGAGAAGGGGATGACAGAGGATTAGATGGTTGGATGGCATCACCGACTCAATGGACGTGAGTTTGAGCAAGCTCCGGGAGATGGTGAAGGACAGAGAAGCCTGGCGTGCTGCAGTCCATGGGGTTGCAAAGAGTTGAACATGACAGAGCAACTGAACAACAACAGTTATTAATAGTATTATTCAAATATTGCTTCATCCACACAGTTATGCATTAAATTAATAACGCTTGTTCTCTCATTTTATCTATAGCTTGGTTCACTTTTGTAATTGTTGAGTAAAAGTTGTGAGAGGAAAATCCTAAAGTTAATGGAACTCCCAACAAAATCTGCAATATGGGAGTGGTAGATTCCATAACATACCTAAAATGCAATCTCATTATCACTATCTATCTCTGTCTGGAAAATCTGAATTTAAATTAAAGCCTTTTAAAATTTCAGCATTAGATTCCATATTCACAGACACCTGTACACAGAACACACACAAAAATGATTCAAGAGATCAATTATACATATAATTCTATGTAGTAAGACCGTTTCAGATAGTGCTATACATAGTGCTAAGCTAGATGAAAAATCAGTTAATTGTGCATCCACAAATTATGTAATCCAACATTTTATCTTCTTAAATCAGGTTGCCACATTTGTAGGAAGATCTGTAGTTTTTAGAAAGATAATGTTTTTCATTTCCTTCATAAAATACCCAACTGTAGTTAAGACAAACTTAAAAAATTTTAAGATATAATAAGGTATCAAATATCTTTATAAGTTGGAGAAAGAAATGGCAAACCCACTCCAGTATTCTTACTTGGAGAATCCCATGGACAGAGAAGCCTGGTGGGCTACAGTCCATGGGGTCACAAAGAGTCGGACACGGCTGAGTGACTTCACTTACTTACTTACTTACTAAGGTATCAATATGATGTTTAGCCTGAAAATCTTTTCATAGCCTTGTCTGGATTGAGAAAGCATCTTTGCATTGGGTCCTTTGTGTGTTTGTTTTGAAGTGTGCCTTACCTTTTTCTGGGCAAGTTTTTAATGGCCAAGCAAAAATAGTAGCACTGTCTACCTAGAAAACAATGGCGTCTTTTAAATATGTACCACTTTTCCAAAACAGAGTGAATTATGTAGATATTAGCCCATTCATTCTTCACAACTAAAGTATAAATTAAAACAAGTTTGAACCAAATCCCAATTTAAGAAACATGGAAATTGAAACAAACAAACAAAAAAACCCAAGAGAAGTGGGCAAGGTATTTCAGGAAATCAATTGCAGGACGCTGTCAGTGAAGACTTTGGACTTTTCTAGGACTCTGGCCATTTAGGGCTTGGCTCTGTGTTTAACCTACTCTTTGTCATTTTTTCATGAGTGCATTTCCGACACGATAACCTAGGGAGAGATATTTCAGCTGTGATTCAAGTTATATTACAGACCCAGACTATACAGTGTATTGCCAAGTTCTTGGTTCACTATGTGCATCCAGAACCTGAAGTTAAGGAGCCACCCGTATTAGAGCATTAGAATTAGAAATAAAGCTAATATATGTATAAGATAATCCATAGTGTTTATTCAAAACATCAATTTTTTTGTCCTTGCAATTAGTCAAAAAGTTAATGTATTTGATTTCTAATTAGGTGCTTGCATAATCACATTAAATTTAAGAAATTAATATATGAATATATGTAAATATGATATGGTATTCAAATATACACGGGCTTCCCTGGTGGCGCAGATGGTAAAGAATCTGCCTGCAATGCAGGTGACCCAAGTTTGATTCCGGGGTTGAGAAGATCTCCTAGAGAAGGGACTGGCTACCCACTCCAGTATTCTTGCCTGGAAAATCCCACAGACAGAGGGGATCACAAAGTCCATGGGGTCACAAAGAGTTGGACACAACTAAACAACAGCAAGAACAGCAATGAATATACTTAGGGTATAGAATTTATAAAGAGATCTTATGGCTTTTGACCACAAAAATTTTAATGAAGACAATATATAGGCATACTGTATGCAAAAAAAGAACAAATACATCTCACTTTACTTTCATACTTTCAATGGTCAGAAGCTACTGGATGCAAGTGGGATGTGGTTGCTTTGCCTAAGTTGACCTACCGGAAATAAAAACCCAATGTAACCCAACAATTGTGGTTATTCTCATGTGTAACATTTCAAAATTCTCATATTTTATTCTCAGAATTTTACTTATGGATGACCACATAATATCTGAAGTGTTGTTGTTTAGTTGGTAAATTGAGTCCAGCTCTTTTGTGACCCCATGGACTATAGCCCCCTGGCTCCACTGTCCATGGGATTTCCCAGGCAAGAATATTGGAGTGGGTTACCATTTCCTTTTTCAGGGAATCTTTCAGATTCAGAGATCAAACCAGGTCTCCTGCATTGGCAGGCAGATTCTTTACCATTTGAGCCACTAGGGAAGCCCCACTGAAGTGCAGGGAGTGCGTTTAATAAGTGACCGTTTAGAGGGTGCTTGCATTTTTCATGAAATGTTTTCTTTCTTTGTGAATGTATAAATTTGAGCCCCAATGTCTACATATTAATCTTTCTCCATGTATGCTATTATTCTATTAACTGATGTGAATTTTTAAATTATGTCTAATTCATTCGGTTCAAAATTTATGGAATGCCTCTATATACAAGTCTCAGTTAGGTATTCAGTAAATATTTTTAAAGATGAGGAAAGTAATCCTGAAATAAATATTACCCCCACAATTTTTTTCTTATAAGAATAAAGATCTAATTTTTAAGAATAAATTAATCATTCACTTAATGAATCAGGAAAACCTTTAACAACTTTAATTTGGTTAATATTAAACAGAAGAGATAATTTGTAATCCTAACTTTGGGTTAGGTAGACTTGAAATCTTGTTAGCTGAAAGAAGCATGTTGCAACGTGTTTCCTCTAAGACATTGCAAATGTTTCAAAAATGTCAAATGCTGCAAAATTGTAATTCAGGTGATTGTTCTCTTTATCCTTATTATAATCAAATCTTTTTATGTAATTTGTATTATCACTGACTCGATTCTTGCCTGCCCTGACTTATTACTGATTCTTCTAGAAATAACTTAACATTTTTTAATGTTTGGCCTTCTAAAGCAAGGCCTTATTTTCTCATGTTTAATTCAAAATATTGGAAACATTTCCTTTTTACTTCTGTCAGTAGGATTTCCCAGGCAAGAATCCTGGAGTGGGTTGCCACTTCCTTCTTTGGGGGATCTTTCTGACCCAGAAATTCAACCCAGGTCTCCAGCACTGCACTGCACTACAGGCAGATTCTTTACCATTGAGCCACGAGGAAGCCCAGTGAAGGAAAGAACATGTAGTTTTGGCTAGGCTTAGCTTTGTATATTTATTTTCACAGGTAATAATTCTACATTTCTATCATCTGTCCCAGTAGATGTTTTTATCATAACCTAGTTCACTGGTTTCTATTTCTTAGTTTCCTTCAAGAGAATCTATCAAGTTCAGTCCCAAGCCCACAGTTCAAGTTCAGGTTCGGTGGGGACAAAGCACAGTGAACTGGAGCCGTTGTCTTCTTGGGCAGCTGTGATTAGGACATCACAGCTTTTGATGTGCTCTTTCTCCTTTACTTTTAGTTCACCCACTAGACTTAAGCCCGCATTTTATATTTAAATGTGTTCTGAATCATGACATTTTGGTACTGCTTGGTTTCCCTATAAAATTGTTAGAAATTCATTGGGCCTCTTGCCTGATCAGTCATTCATTACATAATTTTGAATTTGATTGGTCACTGATTATACAGTTGAATTTCAGCTGCTGAGGAAACATAGTACTGTCTTATGTCCAAGACTCTCATTTGCAAAATTTCACTTGCCAAGATAATAAAAGCCATCTTTGAAAATTGCTACCTTTTGGGCACAAGTTGTTTATTTTTAGTTAATATTTCCTAAATGATGCTTTATATTGTCAAGTACTGCATTTGTTGTTTCGTATTTTAGTAGAAAAATCTAAAAATAATTGTCATCAATAACTTTTAAGATCTAAAAAGCAGGAAATTATTTCTGGATTTAAAATAAACACTTCTATTAAATACGCTGCTATACTTGCTACTCTTAATTGTTAAAGCACTTGCTTTTAGGTTGTTATAGGAAAGGGATTTGTGTTGTTTTGCTCCTAAAATTGTACCTTAAATATGAAAGAAGCCAAATATATATATGCTACTGCTGCTAAGTCGCTTCAGTCGTGTCTGACTCTGTGCGACCCCAGAGACGGCAGCCCACCAGGCTCCCCCGTCCCTGGGAGTCTCCAGGCAAGAACACTAGAGTGGGTTGCCATTTCCTTCTCCAATGCATGAAAGTGAAAAGTGAAGGTGAAGTCGCTCAGTCGTGTCCGACCCTCAGCGACCCCATGGACTGCAGCCTTCCAGGCTCCTCCATCCATGGGATTTTCCAGGCAAGAGTACTGGAGTGGGGTATATATATAAAACACAGAAAAGGGAGGATGCAACCACTGACACAACTATTCACCTCATTTTGAGAGGATATTTGGAAATTCCATTCAGTTCTATGAGAATTCATTGAATGTTTTCTTTGTGGAAAAATCCTTCCACAGGCTATGAGGAAAGAAGCCAAGAGGACTAAGGCATGCTTCCTGGTTTCAGATTCACAAAGTTCTTCAAAGTAAATATTTTATTATGACTTCATAGATGAGAAAACTGAGGTTCAGAGAGGATAAGGTATTTGACCAAGTGAAACAGCTAAAGCAGTCAAACTAGGTGTTTGTTCTCACACCTGATGACCACAAACCACTTCTGTTGCTCATGACCCCAGGATTCACGCTGTAGAACTGCAGCAGCCTGTGTTGAACTAATGTAAGCATCTCAAATAGCATTCTGACATTCAAGATTAAGTAAAATATATTGCTAAAATTAATGTTATTTGCTTTTTTCCATTTTTAATGTGATTACTAGAAAATTTAAAATCATGTGTGTCTCTCATTTGTAACTTACACTGTGGTTCTCCTGGACAGCACTGTTTCAGGGTGTGTGAGTCACTCAGTCGTGTCCAGCTGTTTGCGACCCCATGGACTGTAGCCTACCAGACTCCTCTATCCATGGCATTTTCCAGGCAAGAGTACTGGAACGGGTTACCATGCCCTCCTCTAGGGGATCTTCCTGACACAGAGACTGAATCTCCTGCATTGCAGGCAGATTCTTTATCATTTGAGCTACCTGGGAAGACCTATTGTTTTAGAAAAATGCTATAAATTTCTTACTTAGTGTGTTTCAAATTGCATTTTATTTTGCTTTTACTTATCCCTTTTATCCTCCTGAAATCTATGAAGCTACATGAATGTTCTCATTAACAAGATTCAGAAACTTTTATTGGACGCATCAGCAAAGCATTTTTCCCTGAGTGCTTGAATTAGAGGATTTGTAACTTCCTGAGTGCTCCTGAAAAGCTTTTTGGCGGCAGAATGCTATTGCTACCTGAATAGATTATAAGTGCATTTAAATGAGGGTCAAGTTTTGCTCTCTGTTTTCTACGATCAACATTGTAAATGGTTGGTGCAGATGGGTTAACAAGAGAGGGAACTAAAAGCTCGAGGCTGAGAGAGAATACTAACTGATTCTATTCAGTGACAAGAGAAATGAAGCAAATTATTAAAACTTAGACCTGCCAAACTATTTTTAGTCTAGAAAAAAAGAAGTGTATTTCCACTGCCTTTAGAGTTATCGTCCACTCTTTCTCCATGCCCCTTGCCCTCTGAGAGTCTTATCTGTAGCCTAAACAGACACAAATATCTGGTTAAAATAAAAATCTCCCTTTTTTCTCTCCAAACTCCAACTATTTAGGTCAAAATTTTATCAAAATTGCAATTTAAAGAGGAAAATAAACAGAAGTGAAGCATAGTCAGCCTCCTTTGACTATGTTTCTTTGATTTGTAAATTGGGATATTGCTAAAAACAACAGGCAAAATGGAGTAGCTTATGCTAAGTCCCATGGCACTAAAGAGACTTAATTATAGTTTTGGCTCCACCAGAAGTGGAATTTTAAGCCAGCCAGTCAGGAATGGCCTAATTTCCTCAGATTATCTGAAGGGGAGGGACTAGCAAGCTATAATGGAAACATGAAGTTCAAGTTGACCCTGATGATCTTTCAGTGAAGGTCTTATGGTTTGGCTTGCTTTTTACTTGCTTGTTTTTAAGACTAAACCGTTTTTAATAACCTATGCTGTTCTCCCTTGAAACAAAGCACTCTGTAAAGTGTGTGATTTTATCTTGTTTGTAGCATTATGATTTGACATCCTTCCTCTGCAAAGTACTTTGTGGCACATATTTTTAATTCATATAAATCAATTAACTCAATTTTAGGACTTTTCTGTGTTGCCGCCAGTGATAACCAGACTTACTCATGGCCCTAATAAAAATCAGTCACCCAGGAGTGGAATAGGGGCTCAAATTCCTTAAAAAACTAGAAATAAAACTACCACATGTCCCAACAATCCCACTACTAGGCATATACCTGAGAAAAACCATAACTGAAAATTACACATGTACCCCAATGTTCATTTCTGCACTATTTACAATAGCTAGGACATGAAGCAACCTAGATGTCCATCCACAGAGGAACGGGTAAAGAAGCTGTGGTACCTATACACAATGGGATAATACTCAACCATAAAAAGTCAGAAAGAGAAAGATAGATATCGTATATTGACACATATGTCAATGATGCATGTGGGATCTAGAAAGATGGTACTCATGAACCAGTTGCATGGCAGCAGTGGAGATGTAGGCATAGAAAACAGACTTGTGGAAACAGTGGGGGAAGGAGAGAGTGGATGAATTGGAAGACTACCATGAAAACATACACATTCTCAAATATAAAGTAGATAGCCAGTGGGAACTTGCTATATGACTCTGGGAGCTCAAATCAGTGACAACGTAGAGGGGTGGGATGGGGTGGGAGGTAGGAGAGAGCTTCAAGAGGGAGGGGACATATTATCCATGGCTGATTCATGTTGATATGTGGCAGAAACCAACACGATATTGTAAAGCAATTATCCTCCAATTCAAAATAAATACATTTAAAAAAATAGTAGGCGCTCAAGAGGCTTCTAACTTTTGAACAACAAATTTAACAATAGAACTCACTTTTATTTAACATAAGATTTGTTGTTAAATATTTTGCATTAATTTGTTCAGATAACATCACAAAATTCAAGTTGTTTACATCTTCAAGGCCTGACCCAGAGCACCAAAATAAATAGACTTAACAACAAAGAATAGATTTCTGTTAATTTCCAGTTCCTTTGGCAGGTAATAAGTTTGTTTTATCATTAAAATAAACCAAGTTTCTCAGACTTAGGAGTGCCCCACACTGTAACGTCAACACTCTGATTTGGCAATTAGAAACGAGCAGCATTATACTGGCTCAGATGGTAAAGCATCTGTCTACAATTCGGGAGAACCGGGTTCGATCCCTGGGTCGGGAAGATTCCCTGGAGAAGGAAAGGGCAACCCACTCCAGTACTATTGCCTGGAAAATCCCGTGGACAGAGGAGCCTGGTAGGCTACAGTCCATGGGGTCGCAAAGAGTCGGACACAACTGAGCGACTTCACTTTCACTTTTATACTTAGAAAGGTGTTGCATATATATCTTAGTCTATTTGGACTTTGATAATAGAATAACATGGTTTGGGTGCCTTACAAACAACTGAAGTTTATTACTCACAGTTTTGGAGGCTGGGAAGTTTGTTAGCAAGATGCTAGTAGATTTGGTGTCCAGTGAGAACCTTCCCTGAGTTCATAGATGGCTAACTTCTTGCTGTGTCCCCTTACGGTAGAATGGACGAAGAAGCTTCTTGGGGGTCTCTTTTATAGGAGTACTAAACCCATAGGAGCCCTCATGATCCAATTGCCTCCCAAAGGTCCCATCTTTAAATATCATCACACTAAGAGTTGGGATTTCAACATATGAATTTTAGAAGACATAAGCGTTACATAAAAACACACATAGACACACACATATATAATATATATATAAAGAAATGTGTTATGTATTATAAGGAAATATAAAAAAGAGCTTTAGCTATTTATTTTGATTGATTTATTATTATTTATTCATTGCTGCGCTTGGACTTTCTCTAGTTGCAGCTCATGGGCTTTGTTTAGTTGTAGCAAGTTGGCTACTCTCTTTGCTGCGGTGCGGGCTTCTCGTTGCGGTGGCTTCTCACACTGCCAGGCATGCGCTCTAAGCCCGTGGGCTCCAGCAGTCGTGATGCATCGGCTCGGGAGTTGTAAGGCTCAGGTTTAGTTGCTCCGCGGCATGTAGGATCTTCCTGGAAAAGGAATTAAACTCATGTCCCCCAGTTGGCAGGCGGGTTCTCGACCACTGGACCACCAAGCAAGCCCCAAAGAGATTTATTATAAAGAGTTAGCTTACATGATTATGGAAGCTGACATAGCCCAAGGTCGGCAGTCAGCAAGTTGAAGAACCTGCAGAATTAACAGCACAGTGCCAGTTCAAAGGCCAACAAGACAGAAACCCAGGAAGAGCTGATGTTTCTTTTACCTTAGAAAGCAGGTAAAAGCCAACGTCCATCCTACTTGATGGCGAAATCCTTCTGCTCACAGCAAGGTCAGCCCTTTTGTGCTACTCGGGTCTTCAGCTGATTGGATGAGGCCCAACCCGATTAGGAAGAGCAATCTGATTTACTCAGTCTACCCATTCGAATGTTAATCTCATCCAGAAACGCCCAGAATAATATTTGCCTAAATGATATCTGGCCACCCCATGGCCCAGTTAAAATAACACATACAACTAACCATCGATTTGTGTGTGTGTATGTATTATCTTTCAGAAAGCTTACGCTAGGCACCAATAACATGTAATAAAAATTGGCAAGAAAGGGAGCAATATTGAGTACTCATCCTGGCATATCTACAGGCATCATATTTTTAAATAACAGAATTTCCCCTATTTTATAAGGGAAATATTTTTCTTTATGAAAGAATTCTAGCTCAGTAAATGTCAAAGGGATAATAGAATCAGAAATCAAAATTTTGCAATGTTGATGAACCAAAACTTAATGAAGCTCATTTACAGGAACTATAAAGGACAAATCAAAATTGTGGAATGTTCTATCCCACAGTTGACTTGGTTTTTACATACCAATACAAGGGAAGAAAGAGCAAGGATAATCTTAAATTAAGAAATTTAGAAGAGTTAAGACAGACCTAACAGAATTTGTCTAGTTCTTGATAACTAACAAGGTCTAAAAATACTTTTTCAGCTAATCAGAGAAATCAGCAGTTATTAGGTGATACCAAAGAGTTACTATGACATTTATTAGGTGTCACACATAGAATTTCTTTACAGTATTCTCTTTATTCTTATGTGCATTTGACATTTTTCATAAGAAAAAGAAGTTTAAAAAGAAAAGAAGCCTACGTTCTTTTACTCTTTACCTTCACAGTGTGAGGTTGCCCATTTCTTCTTACCTGTAGCAATATTTATGACCAACCTAGACAGCATGTTCAAAAGCAGAGACATTACTTTGCCAACAAAGGTCCATCTAGTCAAGGCTATGGTTTTTCCTGTGGTCATGTATGGATGTGAGAGTTGGACTGTGAAGAAGGCTGAGCGCCAAAGAATTGATGCTTTTGAACTGTGGTGTTGGAAAAGACTCTTGAGAGTCCCTTGGACTGCAAGGAGGTCCAACTAGTCCATTCTTAAGATCAGTCCTGGGTGTTCATTGGAAGGAATGATGCTAAAGCTGATACTCCAGTACTTTGGCCACTTCATGCGAAGAATTGACTCATTGGAAAAGACTCTGATGCTGGGAGGGATTGGGGGCAGGGAGAGAAGGGGACGACAGAGGATGAGATGGCTGGATGGCATCACCGATGGGCATGAGTTTGAGTGAACTCCAGGAGTTGGTGATGGACAGGGAGGCCTGGCATGCTGCGATTCATGAGGTTGCAGAGTTGGACACGACTAAGTGACTGAACTGAACTGAACTGAAACATTTTTTGTTAATCTAACAAGTGAAAATAACTTGTGCTACTGTTTTAATTTGCAGTTCTTTAAAGTACACAGCATGATGGTTTGAATTATATATATTATTACGTGATTACCAATATAGATTTAGCTAACATTCATCTTCTCATATAGATACAATAAAAAGAAAAGAAAACAGAAAAACATAAAGGAAAATAATATTTCTCCTTGTGATAAGAGCTCTTAGGATTTAACTATCTGCATTCTTGTATATCAAACAGCAGTATTACTTACAGTCATGTTGTACATTACATTCCTAGTAATTGTTCATCTTATAACTGAAAGCTTGTCTTTTGACCACCTTCCTCTCTCTCTTCCTTTCACCACCTTTAGTAACTACAAGTCTGATCTATTTTTATATCAGAGTTTTGTTTAGATTTCACATGTAAGTGAGATCATACAACATTTGTCTTTTCCCCTCAGATTCATTTCACTTAGCGTAATGCCTTCAAGATCCACCCATGTTGTCACAAATGGAAGGATGTCCTCATTTTTTAGGGCTGAATAATGTTTCGCTGCATATATTATGGATATATATATAATGTATACATATATATTGCATATACATATATATGCCACAACTTCTTTCTTTATCCATCAACTTCTTTCTTTATCCATCTATCCACCTATGGACACTTAGACTATCTCCATGTCTTGGCTACTGTAAACAATGCTGCTATGAACTTGGGGGTGCGGGTATCTTTTCAAGTTAATGTTTTCATTACCTTTTAATATGTTCTCAGAGGCAGAATTGCTGGTTCATATGTAATTCTGTTTTTAATTTTTTCAAGGATAATATGGAGGTATCATTAGCCATAGTGGCTGCTGCAATTTATAATCTCATCAACAGTGTCCAAAGGTTCCCTTTCCTCCGCATCCATGCCCCCTTTTCTTACCTCACATCTTTTTGTTTATGGGCATTCTAACAGATAAAAGGTGTTATCTCATTGTGGTTTTAATCTGCATTTCCCCAATGGCTAGTGATGTTGAGCATCTTTTCATGAACCTGTTGGCCTTTTATATACCTGCTTTGAGAAATGTTTATCCAGATTCTTTGCCAATTTTTTAACTAGGTTATTTGATTTTTGCTACTGAGTCACATGAGTTCTTTCTATATTTTGGATTTCTATATTAATCGCTTATCAGATTATGGTTTGCAGTTTCTTTCCACTTTTAATCTCCCCCCACCAAAGGAGATATATTACTTAAAATTCTCATTCCTCCTGCTACAGTTTGTATGCACGCACACACACACACATATATATGTAATTTTAACCTGTTTTCTCTGTGCCTGATCGTGATACATAAAACTTAAATCTTGATACATAGATAATCTGGAATTCAGTTGAACTTTTCTCAAGGTTTACATTCCTAGTAATAATTGTAGGACTTCCCAAGAAAACCATTTAGCCAAATTTGCTCAAACTTTTGCTGCATGAATACTTTTATTTTCACTTTTGCTTTGATATGTTACGTAAAGACAGCTCCTGTTAGCTAATTACTACAGGAAAGTATCTTTGATAATTTTGGAAATGAGCACTCTGCCCTCCTACTACTGTTCTCTGAAGCAGTCCGTAAGCTTGCTTAAGCCTATTAGTGAGACCACCAAAACTTGGAAGATAGTAAATCTGATATATTTTGTTGACAAAAATTATATATTCATCTTTAATTGCCCCTTGAAATAGCCACTCCTTCATCATTCATGGTAACCAGTGAATACTGGGAGACAGACCTGGCCACTGCATATGTGAACAAATGTGGGCCTTCCATCTCTTATTCTTTTTTTTCAACTGTAGTATAATTACTTTACAATGTGTGAGTTTCTATTGTACAATGACGTGAATCAGCTATTTGAATACACGTATCCCTTCGCTCTTGACCCTCCTGCCTACCCCCCATCCCAGCCCGCTAGGTCATCACAGAGCACCGAGCTGAGCTCTGCGTGCTGTTCGGCAGCTTCCCAGCGGCTGTCTATTTTCCACACGGTAGTATATGATACTATATTGATATTATATATTGATATATATTGATACTATATTGATATTAATTTCTGAGAAGTAAATATAATGCCTGACTAGGTCAGTAGGCCACTTATCAGAGGGACTAGCAAAGGGCTACATAGTTAATTAGGTACATATCCTATTATAAATCTATATACCTATAGAAGCAAAAAATGATAAGGGCACATAAAACTTGAGGAAACTCTCTGCCATTGACTTCTTATTTTAATAATAATGATCACATCTTCAAAATAATATATTACGGCTCAGTGTAGAGAAGATTCAGAGGCACATGTCACTCTGCATGTTCAGGAGCCCTGTTTTTCTCAGCTTACTAACCCTAGGTAACTGTAGATCCCTTTACCTTTATCCACCTGGAACTGAATAAGCTCTAACCTTCCTGACTGGCAAAATTAGATTTTAGGTACCTCCCCTTGGAGATGTCTTATACCAACCTCAACTGGCCCATCAGTTAACAAGTGTACCCATCAGAGCTCTACCAGCCAAGGAAGCAATCATCCACTTCTAAAGTCCTCATTTCTGGAAGCAGGTGGAAATATGCCAGACACTGACTAACAGGGCTGTTTATTCTGTAAGCATTAACATTTGTTCTGACTCATATGCTACCTTCTTTTGTTGAAATTCCTTAAGTATGATTCTTTGTAGATTGATTTAAAATAAAGTGTATTCCATTTTAAAAAATGTTAAATTCAGCCTGCTAAACTACTTGCCTGTTGTAATGTTCAAGGTTCATTCAAATTTTATCATGGCTTGTTTCTTAATCAACTAATGTTTAAATTCCTTTGTCCAAAATTAACATTGAGAAACAATTTCAAGATAAAACTCCAGTCTTGATGATGGTGACATATTCTTGATTCATACAGAAATTGTCAAAACATGCAAGCTTATGGCTTTTACTGACTTCTACCACTGTTTAATATATAGACACTGTGGTGGGTTATGCGTTTGAACTTAAGGCACGTCAGAGTTAGAAATGCTATGGCAGAAACTATTAGCTGTGAAACCAATATTCATTCTGCAATTTTTCATTAGTGACAGAGTCACTAATGAAATATAGAGATATTCTGGGAGCAGCAGTCCTTCCAGATATACAACTATTATATATCTCACTCACATTATTGGTGGGGTGATCAGTTACATGTAAGTAAATGTTACTGTACGGGAGAGGTTCACGGACTCTCTTTAAAAGGAAACCATCTATCTGGAAGGCGCACTCATCTATTCTGGTACTGTTTTCTTTTTGCTATATAGTATGGCTAGAGCCACAGTGGTTACTCTGTGAGCATGAAGCTACCTTGGGGATGGAAGCTGGATGCTAAGAATATCAAGGCAGGGAGATAGAAGGAGCCTGAGACAATGCTGACCTTGCGCAGCCCCCAGACCATTCTAGAATGGTGCTTTGCCATAATGGATATTGTGAAACAAGTCTCTATTTTGGTAAAACTATTTTAGGTCCTAGCCATGAAATACAATTCCCAATTGAAAAAAACTATTTTAGCAAAGTCTGTATTTTAACAACACACCCAGAATTAGAATTACAGTCTTTTTAAAAAATTTAAGGTGTAGCGCATAATGATTTGACTCACATAACCCAAGAATGCATGCTAAGTCACTCCAGTCATGCCCGACTCTGCGACCCCGTGGACTGTAGCCTGCCAGGCTCCTCTGTCCACGGGATTCTCTAGGCAAGAACACTGGAGTGGGTTGCCATGTCCTCCTCCGGGGGATCTTCCCCACCCATGGATCAAATTCACGTCTTCTGCAGCTCCTACATGGCAGGCAGATTCTTTACTGTTGAGCCACCGGGGGATAGGTTATCACAATAAGTTTAATGATCGTTTATCATCCCATATAGACACAAAACTAAAGAAACAGAAAAAAAATTTCCTTGCTATTAGAGCTATTAGGATTTACCCTCTTAAACCTTCATATAGAACATACAGCAGTACTGATTATATTTATTATGTTATATAACATCCCTAGTACTTATTTATTTTGTAACTAGAAGTTTGTACCTTTAAATTGTCTTCATCCAGTTCCTCCTCACCCCATCCCTGTCTCTGGTAACTGAAAATCTGATCTCTTTTTTTAAAGAGTTTGTTTGTTTTTGAAGCATAATTGTTGGTTTATTGTACTATGCTGGCCCACAGTACCATGTTGGTTTCAGAGTGATGATCTTTTGAAAGAACATACAATAATGTCACGTGGTATTCGTAGGATATACTTTAGACCTTTCATAATTAAATGTGCATCTTAATGGGATGAAGCTTTAGATAAAGTCAGTATTTCCTTCCTGTCACCCTGTCCTAGTGAATATTAGGGCCTTGTCTTATATACCAGTGATAAGATTTCGTCATCATAAAGGAAACGTTAATCTCATTAAAGTACATTTCTATCGATTAGAATGCTTTCAATTGCAAGAATACAATATAAATTGAATATGTAACAAAATCACAGCAAATTGTTTTATCTTTCAGAATATCTTGGTATAATCTAGACTTTATATAGACAAAGAGTACTCTCACACATTTATTAATCAGCACTCAGTGGGCATATGTTGTTTTTGCTCTGCATAGATCACCTCCCACTACTTCTGCGATCAGACCTTCTCTTTTCTTAGAAACTTCATTCCATACTGCTCAGCTGGGGTCCACCCTGCCTCCTGTACCAAGCTATAGCGTCTGGATTTAGCCAGTTCTGACCAAATTATCTCTTAATCTTGGTCCCAGTAACTGATTCTGAACTGACAGCTGACACAAGCTGGACTAATCACATCTTCCTAGGATGTTTTATCAAAACTATTTGAAAAGACTTTTTGCATATAGGAAATGAGTCTATGCGAGGTTGGTGGCCATTTGCGGGCCTAACTCAAGAGTACAGAGTTAGCAACCTAAGAACCTGCCAGTATCTGAGGCCCTAGATTCAATGTGTCTGACGCAACTCATGTCCTGCTGCACTTGTCCATGTTTCCTTTTCTGCAGAAATATGTAAAGTTGGGATTCAAGGAGGATGAAAAGCCCAATCTAATCTCATAGGAGAGATGTCTGTATTTCTGTGCCTGCCTCTATAAGCTCTTCCTTTACATTTAAGTTTTATTAATGATGCTGAAAGTTAAAGAATGCATATAGGCAACATAATTTCATGTTATTAATATGATAATTTGAAAATACAGAGTCCCATAACCATGTGTCCATATTTATACTCTTACAAAAGAAGAAATCAGAAAAATCCTTGTCCCTAATCTAGCATCAAGTAAGAGTATTTCACCAAAGTAAAACACACATATAAGATATAACACATATATAACACGCTACAGGCCCACCTTGGGACACGCTTCTGTGACCGTGCTAAACTAGGGAGCAATGGTGCCAGAACCAAATCATCTTGGTGACAACAAGAAGCCTGCGCGTCCTGTGACACTACAGTCACTACACTCACTCACCTTTCCTCACTACACTCACTATTTCCATATCACTACACTCACTCAATGGCACCCCACTCCAGTACTCTTGCCTGGAAAATCCCATGGAAGGAAGAGCCTGGTAGGCTGCAGTCCATGGGCTCGCTAAGGGTCAGACACGACTGAGCGACTTCACTTTCATTTCTCACTTTCATGCATTGGAGAAGGAAATGGCAACCCACTCCAGTGTTCTTGCCTGGAGAATCCCGGGGACGGGGGAGCCTGGTGGGCTGCCATCTATGGGGTCGCACAGAGTCGGACACGACTGAAGAGACTTAGTAGCAGCAGCAGCATACTCACTCACACTGTACCCACTGCACTCACTCACACTGTCCTCATTATACTCACTCGGGAGCCACTGCCGTCAGGAAGTTGCAGCTGGATCCAGGCCCTGCGGTGCCTGCTGCCTTCTGTGCCAGAAAGTGAAAAATTCCCAGGTCCTACCCCTCCACCCCATCAACTCTGTGGGCCTTGCACCCTTGCTAATGCTACCCTGGGAAAACCCAAAGCTCTATAAAGAGCAAAAGCAGAAGCAGAGGAGCATGGTCTCAGCCTCCTTGCTGCCTCTCCACGGGGTGAACCTAGTCACATTCACATTCTCTTGCTGGGAGACTCTCATGGACAGAAGAGACTGGTGGGCTGCAGTCCGTGGCGCGCGAAGACTCTGAGCAATCACATTCAGGAACCTGGAGGCAAGGATTCATTCAAAATGTAATTTTAGTATTTTAATTTTTCAGCCTCTGCTGTACAGAAAGGCCCAGGAGAAGGAGGGTAGGTATGCAAATCCACCACATCCATGACAGAGAATACAGTTATTAATTTGTGAATTGAGAATATAAAATCTCATTTTGTTTTATTTTCAAATCATGTTTAAAAAAAAATGAAAGCTTTTTTTCATGAGAAAAAAAAAAGCCTTTCCCGCCCCCCCCCCACCCCGCCCCCGCCGGAAAGCTTCATTGGTATATGGAAGATTTTGCATATCTTCTTTGGGTGATTGATTTTATTTTTATTTAAAAATTTTTTAAATTGAAGTATGATTGATTTACCATGTTGTGTTAACTTCTTCTGTTAAACAAAGCAATTCAAATATCTATATCTTTTAAAAATATCCTTTCCATTGTGGTTTATCCCAGGACACTGAATACAGTTACCTTTGTCACACAGCAGGACCTCGTCGTTCACCCATTCTATGTATATGTGATAGTTTGCATCTACCACCCCCAAACTCCCATACTGATATTTTTAAAAGCTAAAATGATAGTTTTCTATTTTTTAATTTTTTAAAATTAATTTTAAAGACTTTTAAATTTTTTGAATAGTAGGATTATTGAACCCTAGTTATTTGTTATGCAATTGACAAAATAGCCAGTCATCTCAATGCAAGACTCAATGCAAATACAATGGGTAATTGATAAATATCTTTTTACTTTAGCTAATTTGTTAAAAGAGAAAAAAATTCCATTGTGAAACAGAATCTAATACAGTTGTAAGCAACTTACGAACATTCTTATGTATACATAAAATCAGCAAGAGTGAAATGAAAAAAAAGCAGATCTACTGCATAGTCAGGTCACTCGAGACAGCTGTGCTCCTGCTCTCTGCACCTCCCTGGCTGGGCCGGTGCCTGCTTCACCGACACCCTCCTCCCAGGACTGACTTCCTACACACTTGCCCCAGGCCCCAGCTAGTGAGTTTCCCTCAAAGCGGAGGCGAGGGACGTGCCCCTCTGACACTTTCCCGAGTAACCTGATGAGCCTGCCTGACATCAGTTCCACCAATCGCCTCTCTCTCCCCTAGAGCAAAGACTGTTATCACCTTCTCACAGTTCTCAGCACACAGTGGGAGTCACTCTGGGACCTTATTTCAGACACGTCAGATTCCTAGCCCATCAAACCCTTGATGTCTTGGTTGCTGACTCCAGGCTCTCTCCAGTCTTGAAGGTGGGCAAGTATAGGCTTTGTGGGCATGCAGGGTGCAGCCCAACATCCACTCTCAAGTTTTCTCCCATTGCCGTAAAATGAGACCAAAATAGCTTTCTCAGAATGTGAGTGTTTTTGAACAATTGTGTGTCAACATCTATAGCAGAAAATTTTTCCTTCAAATTAAAACAAATTTGAGAATACTATTTTTTTTTTGCAGAACAGAATTACTCTGCATAGAAACTTTAGCAGTTGACAAATTGGTTATACTAATGTCAAATCACAGGAGAGAACTTTTCAAATTTTGTGTTTTTTCCTGGACTGGTTTTATTTTGTTTCTTTCTTTCTTTTTTTTTTTTTTTTTATAATGTGAAAGAATTACCTTTTAAAAGCTGCTAACAGTCTCTATTTTGAGAGATGTAGAAATTAAATCACACTTTTCATAGATTTTATTTGTTCAGTGATTGTCAACAAATAGTCCTTTTAGTGTACAAAAAAAAAAAAAGTAAGGCAGATGTCCTAAAGATAAGAGAATAAAAGAGTGCTTTTGCTAGGATCTGGGCTACAAATGCTGGTGGTGAAATTAACTGCATTCCACAAATGTCATTTCAAACTTTTGGCTATATATGGGGGCCAAAGAACCATTCAAAGGAAAAGATGCAGATCCCAAATCTTCTCCTTGAAAGTTGAGACTAGTTTGAAACTCTCTGATGGACAGTGCCCCTGAGAGAGGTAGTTGGTCTCCAAGGTGAATAATATCCCAAAGAAGAAATTAATCACGGGAAAGCGCCTTGTCCGGACTGACTTGAGTCCAACCTAAAGGCCTTGGGCCCAGAGAGGAGGCCTGGAAGTGAGCTGTGCCTTCAGCGGCTCAGCCTGCCTGGAATAAAGTGCCTGGGTTTGAAGTCCAAGAGCTGAGCCCTAAGAGCAATTCCCTGTGAGGATTTCAGCCCATTCTGACGTGAAATATCATAGTTCAAGTATTACTTTGGGCTTAGAGGACCCATGTGTGCCCTGAGGAGGTATTGTGACCTTAGAAGCGGACCTTGGCTAGTGAGTGGGCTGACCATAGTTGCTTGTTGTTTGAAACTGTTGAACCAGACCCTTTGATCTCAGTAAGAACTTTAGGAAGAGAAGATATGCAAGTGTGTTGTTCAAAGAGATACCTGGTCCAATTTTGGATTAAAACTCGTTATTTTTCCAAAATATCCCTGGTGCAGCTGTGGTTAATAGCTGATTGAGTCAGTTCCTCATAAACTAAGACAGCATCATGTCCTTCTCATGCTTGTGTTTTCTCTACAAACCATCGGGTCCTTCTCAAGTGCTGGATGAACTATGGGCTTTGTCAGTGATTATGTACTGAGTATTTAGCATCCTTCATTTATTTGTTTACATTCCTTTACCTTTTTGTGGAACAGTCAGTGCAGATGAGCGTTTATCCTAAAACCTCCAATTAGATGCTTAACACAGAGTGACAGCCGAAGAGTCTCTTGTCCTCCAGCAACCAGGTGGGTTTCTCTCGTCTACCATCACTGCTGGATGGAACCAAATGCCACTCATCTCCTTCTGACTAATGGACTCAGTTATCTCAGCATTGTCTGTAACTCTGAAAAGAAAGTCCGTTGATATCAAGTCTATTCCCCAGTGCTTTTTCTTCAACAAATATAACTGATTTCCCATGAGAGTTCCAGTATTTCCTGTATCAGCCAAGCTGAGAAAAGCTTGAACTCAGATGATCTTTGTGTCCCAGTGTATTCTCATTTGTCCCTGTCAGTTCAGAATAACCAGAAAGACAAACAGGGGGGTAAAAAGGCATGTTTTATTCACATTTTCTCCAATCTAAGAAAGTATTGAGAATAAGTTCCTTTATGAAAAAAAGCAGCTCACTGTTCTTTGTCAAGCAACTAAATTATATTATTTATATTTAGGACCCAAAAAGGGAGAAAAATGGTTCCCAGAGCGTTTGGCTTAAAAGCTATTGTTTGCAGGTAATTTTAAAATGTATTTTTAAAAGCCCCATTATGTTTCACCAAGGATAGTTTTCCTGGTTTCCATAGTGATATCCAAAATGTGTGTAGGTGCAATCAAAGAGAGTCATTGCATTAATAGTTGGTTTAGCGTTTCTGTTGAATATGAAGGTTATCCAATGTTTTAATATAACTGAGCTATTTTTTAAGTCCTCATTCCTTAATGAATGCATTTAACATCAGATGTCTTCTTATGAAATGAGCAATAGAGCCCACTTTACTTGAAATTTAAAGCAGTTACAAAGGGAAAAAAATCTTTTTAAAGTTTCAAAGATACTAGAAGTTATTCTCTTCATACTTTGCCTTTATTAAGAGTATATGGAGAAATTCTTTAGTCAATTACTCTGAAAGCATTTTTAATATAACCTTCAGTGCCACATAAAGAGAGATGGGGAGAAAATATGCGAGCAGATACAAAATGAGTTGATTTTTTCTCTCAAAGAGCTTACATCATTTTCTGTTAAGGACTCTAACCTAGTTCTGTCCAGAAGTTAATTTTCACTATGGTAGGAACTGAAATCAACTTTTTGTACACAATGAAAGAGAGGGCAAAAAATAGTTGAAGTAGCTCACAAAAAAGCTCTTAAGATGCTCTTTTTTTTTTTTTGCCCTGTACTATCTAGAACTATCTAGAAAAGGAAACGACAACACACTCCAGTATTCTTGCCTGGAGAATTC
Source organism: Bos mutus (assembly GCF_027580195.1). Taxonomy (NCBI): domain Eukaryota; kingdom Metazoa; phylum Chordata; class Mammalia; order Artiodactyla; family Bovidae; genus Bos; species Bos mutus. The sequence continues at coordinate 5,216,190 of NC_091630.1, read as the reverse complement.
CATGGACAGAGGAGCCTGGCAGGCTACAGTCCGTGCGGTCGCAAAGAGTCAGACACGACTGAGCGACACTATCACTCATTCAGTATTTAGAACTGATTCACTGAGAAACCAGACATCTATTGGGTCTAATGAATAATTATCAAATCATTTTAAAAGCAAACAGAATTAGCAAGATGTTTTGTGACCTTTATTCAACAAACAATTATTTTCCCATTATTCTGAATTCTCATGAACTACACATGAATGATGGAACTTATGGGAGAATTTTTTAAAAACAGTCAAACAAACAAAAAGCCCAAACCTGACATCCTGTATTAGCCAACTGCGAGAACACAATGTAGAGGGTGGTGAGAAGAATCTAATTCAAGTTTGGAGGTAAGACCCTCCAAAGTGTTCTGGTGGTATGTTAATAAAATGTTTTAGCTGTTACATAGGTGTCGATAGCAATCTTTATATGTTCTGGGTGGAGCATTTCGTTACAAAGCATGTTCAAGAAAGATTAAGAATGGATCATCAGGGAACAAAGTCACACAGAGAAAAACAAATGACATTGTTTATACGTGGAATCTAAAAAAATGATAGACGTGAACTTATTTGCAACACGGAAATGGAGTCACAGATGTAGAAAACAGACTTACGGTTACCAGAGGGGAAAGGAGTGGGGAGGGATAAGCTGGAACATTGAGATTGACATATACACATTATTGTATGTAAACTGCCTAATAAAGATCTACCGTTTAGCACAGAGAACTTTTCTCAATAGACTATAATGACCTATATGGGAAAGACACCCAAATGAGAGGATATATGTATGTGCACAGCTGATCCACTTTGCTGTGCCACAGAAACTAATAATTTTTAGACTAATTATACTCCAATAAAAATATTTTTTAAAAAGACTGGAGCATTAGTATGATTCTCAAGGGTGAAACGGTCTCAGTGTCCTTTTAAAGATGTATCTATTTATCTCTATCTACTAATATGTACTCACCTATCTATTTATTCAGTTGAATATTCACTGAGTGCAATATTTATTGCATATTGTGTGTTTTAGCTGTGTTAAGCATCATGGAGAAGAAAAAATTATTCCATTCGTATCTCATGGAGCAATAGACCTAAATCAAATAACACAAATCACTGTGAAAGTCCGCTGCAAGGGGGAGAAGGTGTTAACAGTGGTGATGAGTCTATGATAGTGAGGGATGTTAACAGGACGGAAGACTGAGAAGACTCTTAGAGGAAGGAATATATAAGATAAGATTTAAAGAAGGAAAAAGAGGCAACTGGAAAGATGGCCAGTTTCTCCAAAAGACAAGGGGAACTAAAAATAAAGGTGCAGAGAAAGGTAGTGGCACAGTCTGCAAGTCCTGCAGCCCGTATTAAGTCCTGTGACCCGTATTAAGTCCTGCGGCCCGTATTAAGTCCTGTGGCCTGTATTAAGTCCTGTGGTCTGTATTAAGTCCTGTGACCCATATTAAGTCCTGCGGCCCGTATTAAGTCCTGCAGCCCGTATTAAGTCCTGCGGCCCGTATTAAGTCCTGTGACCCGTATTAAGTCCTGCGGCCCGTATTAAGTCCTGTGACCCGTATTAAGTCCTGCGGCCCGTATGAAGTCCTGTGGCCCGTATGAAGTCCTGTGGTCTGTATTAAGTCCTGCGGTCTGTATTAAGTCCTGTGACCCATATTAAGTCCTGCGGCCCGTATTAAGTCCTGTGACCCGTATTAAGTCCTGTGGCCCGTATGAAGTCCTGTGGCCCCTATTAAGTCCTGCGGTCTGTATTAAGTCCTGTGACCCGTATTAAGTCCTGCGGCCCGTATTAAGTCCTGTGACCCGTATTAAGTCCTGCGGCCCGTATTAAGTCCTGTGGCCCGTATTAAGTCCTGTGGTCTGTATTAAGTCCTGCGGTCTGTATTAAGTCCTGTGACCCGTATTAAGTCCTGCGGCCCGTATTAAGTCCTGGGACCCGTATTAAGTCCTGTGACCCGTATTAAGTCCTGCGGCCCGTATTAAGTCCTGCGGCCCGTATTAAGTCCTGCGGCCCGTATTAAGTCCTGTGGCCCGTATTAAGTCCTGTGGTCTGTATTAAGTCCTGCGGTCTGTATTAAGTCCTGTGACCCGTATTAAGTCCTGCGGCCCGTATTAAGTCCTGCGGCCCGTATTAAGTCCTGTGGCCCGTATTAAGTCCTGTGGTCTGTATTAAGTCCTGTGGCCCGTATTAAGTCCTGCGGCCCGTATTAAGTCCTGCGACCCGTATTAAGTCCTGCGGCCCGTATTAAGTCCTGCGACCCGTATTAAGTCCTGCGGCCCGTATTAAGTCCTGCGACCCGTATTAAGTCCTGCGGCCCGTATTAAGTCCTGTGACCCGTATTAAGTTCTGCGGTCCATATTAAGTCCTGTGGTCCGTATTAAGTCCTGTGGCCCGTATTAAGTCCTGTGGTCCGTATTAAGTCCTGTGATCCGTATTAAGTCCTTTGATCCGTATTAAGTCCTGCGGTCCGTATTAAGTCCTGCGGTCCGTATTAAGTCCTGTGGTCCGTATTAAGTCCTGTGGCCTGTATTAAGTCCTGTGGTCTGTATTAAGTCCCGTGGTCCATATTAAGAAGTTCTATCTGGTCTCAAAAGCCATCAGTATTAAGGGCCACTGAAAAGTCTACAGGGATGTCAGTGGATATTGTTATAAGAGTCACAGTTGTGACAGTGGGCAAGAGTTGAGTTTCTTTTCTTTAGAAGTAGCAGATAAATAGCACAGAAAGTCAGGCTTTTACCTTTGTTAACCCTAATTGGGTTATCTAAACTCAGCAGTCCAGAGCCCTGTGAGGATGCATTGTTCCGCCCATTGCATGTACTTACTTGATACCTAACAGGTGTTTGAAGAGGATTTTCCTGGTGACTCAAGTACTAAAGAATCTGCCTGCAATGCAGGAAATCCACATTCAATCCCTGAGTCGGGAAGATCACTTGGAGGTCTTTACTCTGTACTGTAAAGTTGACTTTTGACTAGTAGTCAGCCAACTTTGTCTGTAAAGGACCAGTGAGTAAATATTTTAGGTTTAGAGGCCACATAATCGCTGTTTCAACTACCTGACTCTGCCACTGTAAAATGAAGGAAGCCATAAGCAATAGATAAAGAAATGAGCACAGATGTTTTCCAATAAAATATTATTTGCAAAAACATTTGGGGAGCCAAATATTGTCTGAAGGTATAATTTGCTGACCCTTGCTCTAGATCTTCTATAACAAGGCTGAAAATATTAGAAAGGTCAGTTTTCATTCTAATCCCAAAGAAGGGCAATGCCAAAGAATGTTCATACCTCAGATATGCAGATGACATCACCCTTATGGCAGAAAGCGAAGAAGAATTAAAGAGGCTCTTGATGAAAGTGAAAGAGGAGAGTGAAAAAGTTGGCTTAAAACTCAACATTCAGAAAACTATGATCATGGCATTTGGTCCCATCACTTCACAACAAATAGATGGGGAAACAGTGGAAACAGTGACAGGCTTTATTTCCTTGGGCTCCAAAATCACTGCAGATGGTAACTGTAGTCATGAAATTAAAAGACACTTGCTCCTTGGAAGAAAAGCTATCACCAACCTAGATAGCATATTAAAAAGCAGAGACATTACTTTGCCAACAAAGGTCCATCTAGTCAAGGCTATGGTTTTTCCAGTAGTCATGTATGGATGTGAGAGCTGGACTGTGAAGAAAGCTGAGAGCCGAAAGAATTGATGCTTTTGAACTGTGGTGTTGGAGAAGACTCTTGAGAGTCCCTTGGACTGCAAGGAGATCCAACCAGTCCATTCTGAAGGAGATTAGTCCTGGGTGTTCATTAGAAGGACTGATGCTGAGGCTGAAACTCCAATATTTTGGCCACCTCGTGTGAAGAATTGACTCATTGGAAAAGACCCTGATGCTGGTAGGGACTGGGGGCAGGAGGAGAAGGGGATGACAGAGGATGAGATGGCTGGATGGCATCACTGACTTGATGGACATGAGTTTATGTGAACTCCGGGAGTCAGAGAGGCCTGATGTGCTGCGATTCATGGGGTCGCAAAGAGTCGGACACGACTGAGCAACTGAACTGAACTGAAGCATATATATTTGCTTGTGATGTGCGTCGGTATATATTTTTTTAAGCTATGAGGAGCAGAGTAGAGTCGGCAGTACTATTAAGTATGCAGTATATCTCTTAGAGCTGTATTTCCTGTCAAAATTTCTCTTTTTAGACTTCTGGTAAAGCTTCATTGCTGCATAGAAAGGAACGAAGGTAGGAAGGGGGAAGGGAGGGAGGGAAGGAGGAAAAGAAAGAAAGAAAGGGAGAGAGAAAACGTGAAAGCATCCTCAGAGCAGCAGGGGAGCCCTGGCTGGCTCTGTTGCTGCTCTTTTCAGCCTGGGAGTTGACGATGGACAGGGAGGCCTGCCATGCTACAGTTCAAGGGGTCGCAAAGAGTCAGACACGACTGAGTGACTGAACTGAACTGATGGAATTCCCTGATGGCTCAGTGGATAAAGAATCCACCTTAAACGTAGGAGGCACAGGAGATACAGGCTTGATCCTTGGGTCAGGAAGATCCCCTGGAGGAGGAAATGACAAACCAGTCCAGTAATCTTGCCTGGAAAATTCTGTGGACAGAGAAGCCTGGCAGGTACATTCCACAGGGTCACACGAGTCGGACATGACTGAGCACACAGCACATACTGCATCAACAGGCTCAGGAAGAAAAACTGCACTGTCAGATCAACAGATTCAGAAAGAGCGTTGAGCAAAACCCGAAGCCTCTTTAAGTACTGGAGATCCAGCCAGGCCATCATAAGGGAAATCAGTCTTGAATAAGTACACAGTTGGTTGGCTCAGACTGTAAAGCGTCTGCCTGCAGTGCGGAAGACCTGGGTTTGATCCTGGGTCGGGAAGATCCTCTGGAGAAGGAAATGGCAACCCACTCCAGTACCCTTGTCTGGAAAATCCCATGGACGGAGAAGCCTGGTAAGCTACAGTCCGTGGGGTCGCAAAGAGTTGGACACGACTGAGCAACTTCACCTTACCTTAAAGCCTCTTTATGATAAAACTTATCAGCAAATTAGAAATAGAAAGACACTTGAACTTGATAAACAATATCTACAAAAGACCTACATCTGGCATCATACTTAATGGTGAGAAATTTCCTACTAAGGTCAGGCTCAAGGCGAGACTATCTCCTATCACCACTGCTTTTCAACATTGTATTGAAAGTCTAGACTAAAGCAGTAAGGCGAGAAAATGAAATTGAACAAATATAGATTGTAAAGGAAGAAATTAAACTTTTTGCAAACAAAAAATATGTTTTTGTTTGCATACGGCATGATGGTCTCTTTAGAAAATCCAAAGAAATTGATTTTTAAAACTCCTGGATCAATAAGCAATTATAGCAGGGTTTCAGGAGACTTGGTTAATAAAAAAAAGTCATTCTGTCCAGCAATAAACAAGTGAAAAATGAAATTATATACCCAGTACCATTTGTATTAGACTTCAGAAAAATGAAATAGGTACAAATCTAACAAAATATGTACAAATCTGTATAAGGAAAACCACAGAACCCTGAAGAATGAAATTTTTTTAAAAAGCTAAATAGATGGAGAAAGAGTCCATGTTCATGGATAGGAAGACTCAATATTGTCAAGGTATCAGTTCATCTCAACATGATTCAACACATTTCAGTTGAAATCCCAGAAAGTTATTTTGTGTATATTGATAAACTGATTCTAAAGTTTATTTGGAAAAGCAAAAGACCCAGAACAGCCAGCACAATATTGAAGGGAAAGAACAGCTGAAGGACTGACACTGCCTCACTCCAAGACTTACTATTCAGTTCAGTTCAGTTCAGTCGCTCAGTCGTGTCCGACTCTTTGCGACCCCATGAATCGCAGCACGCCAGGCCTCTCTGTCCATCACCAATTCCTGGAGTTCACTCAGACTCACGTCCATCAAGTCAGTGATGCCATCCAGCCATCCCATCCTCTGTCGTCCCCTTCTCCTCCTGCCACCAATCCCTCCCAGCATCAGAGTCTTTTCCAGTGAGTCAACTCTTCCCATGAGGTGGCCAAAGTACTGGAGTTTCAGCTTTAGCATCATTCCTTCCAAAGAAAACCCAGGGCTGATCTCCTTCAGAATGGACTGGTTGGATATCCTTGCAGTCCAAGGGACTCTCAAGAGTCTTCTCCAACACCACAGTTCAAAAGCATCAATTCTTCGGCGCTCAGCCTTCTTCACAGTCCAACTCTCACATCCATACATGACCACTGGAAAAACCATAGCCTTGACTAGACAGACCTTTGTTGGCAAAGTAATGTCTCTGCTTTTCAATATGCTATCTAGGTTGGTCATAACTTTCCTTCCAAGACTTACTATAAAGCTACAGAAATCAAGACCCTGTGGTATCAGTGAAAGAACAGTACAAGATGGTACAAATGGAGAGCCCCAAAATAGACCCACATAAATATAGTCAACTAGGCTTTCCCAAAGGAGCAAAGGCCAGACAATGGAAACAAAACAGACTTCTCAAAAATCAGTTTAAAAATATTCATATACATCGCCAAAGGCATGATCTTAGAAAGAAAGAGTTGATAAACTGGACTTCACACTAAATGTTTCTGCTTTGTGAAAGACACTGTCAAGAAAATGAAAAGACAAGCCACAGACTGGGAGACAATATTTGAATTAAAAAAGCAAAGACCTTAACAGACACCTTCTGGAAGAAGATATACACGTGGCAGATAAGCATATGAAAAGACGCTCCACATCACAGCCACACAAATACTGCACACAGGTCATAGACCGATGCTTATAGCAATTCCATTCGTAAATCCCCTAAATAAACTTAAAACTCTTTTAGAGTAGTGGAAATAAAGCAAAAATAAACAAAGAGGACCTAATCAAGCTTAAAAGATTTTGCAAAGCAAAGGAAACCATAAATAACTGCAGACAACCTACAGACTGGGAGAAAAATGTTTGCAAACGTGCTACCCATAAGGACTTAATTTCCAAAATATACAAACAGCTCAGAGCTTAATATCAAATCAGCAAACAGTTGAATCAAAAACTGGCCAGAAGATCTAAATAGACATTTCTCCAAAGAAGACATACAGATGGCCGACAGGCACATGAAAAGATGCTCAATCTTGTTAATTATTAAAGAATTAGCTATGACTTCACAACATTCAGAATGGTCATAATTTAAAAGTCTAGAAATACTAAATGCTGGCAAAGGTATGGTTAAAAAAAAAAAAAGGAACACTTCTAACACTGTTGGTGGAAATGTAAATTGGTATAGCTACTATGGAGAACATTATGGAGCTTACTTAAATAGCTAAAAAATAGAATTACCTTATTTTCCTGCAATCCTACTCTGGGGCATATATCTGGAAAAAGCTCCAATTCAAAAAGATATATGCACCCCAATGTTCATAGTTACACTTGTTTATTATAGTCAAGACATGGAGGGAACTTCAGTTCAGTTCAGTCACTCAGTCGTGCCTGACTCTTTGCGACCCCATGGACTCCAGCATGTCAGGCCTCCCTGTCCAGCACCAACTCCCAGAGTCCACCCAAACCCATGTCCATCGAGTCGGTGATGCCATCCAGCCATCTCATCCTCTGTCGTCCCGTTCTCCTCCTGCCCCCAATCCCTCCTAGCATCAGAGTCTTTTCCAATAAGTCAACTTGCATGAGGTGGCCAAAGTACTGGAGTTTCAGCCTCAGCATCAGTCCTTCCAATGAACACCCAGGACTGATCTCCTTTAGGATGGACTGGTTGGACTTCCTTGCAGTCCAAGGGACTCTCAAGAGTCTTCTCCAACACCACAGTTCAAAAGCATCAATTCTTCGGTGCTCAGCTTTCTTCACAGTCCAATTCTCACATCCGTACATGACCACAGGAAAAACCATAGCCTTGACTAGATGGACCTTTGTTGGCAAAGTAATGTCTCTGCTTTTTAGTATTCTGTCTAGGTTGGTCATGACTTTCCTTCCAAGGAGTAAGCGTCCTTTAATTTCATGGCTGCAGTCACCATCTGCAGTGATTTTGGAGCCCAGAAAAATAAAGTCTGACACTGTTTCCACTGTTTCCCCATCTATTTCCCAGGAAGTGATGGGGCCGGATGCCATGATCTTCGTTTTCTGAATGTTGAGCTTTAAGCCAACTTTTTCACTCTCCACTTTCACTTTCATCAAGAGGCTTTTTAGTTCCTCTTCACTTTCTGCCATAAGGGTGGTATCATCTGCATATCTGAGGTTAGCAACTTAAATGCCCATAAATAGATGAATGGATAAAGCAGATGTGGTATGTGTACCGACAATGGAGTATTACCCAGCCATAAAAAGAATGAAATAATGCCATTTGCAGCAACAATGGATGTACCTAGAGATTATCATGGTAAGTGAAGTAAGTCAGAGAAAGACAAATATCCTATAGTGTTACTTATATGAAGAATCTAAAACATGATAGAAATGAACCCATTTATAAGACAGAAATAGACACACAGACTTAGAAAACAAACTTAGGGAAAGGAAGGGGGAGATGAATTATGAATTTGGAACTAACATATATATTACTATATGTAAAGTAGATAAACAGCATAGGGAGCAATATTCAATCTTGTAATAACCTACAATGGAAAGAATATATATATATGTACATATCTATATACATAAAACTGCATCACTTTTCTGAAGCTAACAAAACATTGTAAATTAACTATAGTTTAATAAAAAAATAATTTAAAAAGCCCCCAAACTTGTGAGCAACCAAGATCCTTGAGGAGGTGAATGGATAGATTACTATGTTATATTGAGATAATGGAGTATTATTCAGCACTAAAAAGTAATGAGCTATCAGGCCATGGAAAGACAGGAAACTTAAATGCATATCACTAAGTAGAAGAAGCCAATCTGGAAAAATCACATACTGTTTTATCTAGCTGTATGACATTCTGGAAAAGGGAAACTGTGGAGACAATAAACAGATTTGGGGTTACAGGGGTTTGGGGAGGTGTTGAACTGGTAAAGCACAGAGGATTTTTAGAGCCGTGAAGTCACTCTGTGTGATGCTATAGTGGTGGATTTTATCATCATTCACATGTCCAAACCGGTAGAATGAACAGCAGCATGAATGAAATAGTGTGAACCATGGACGTGAATAATAATAATGTGTCAATGTAGGCTCACACTGCAACAGAGGTACTATTCTAGTAGCGAATATTTATAATAAGGAGGCTAATCATGTGTAGGGACAGGGAGTACATGAAAATCTCCTGTCTTCTTCTCAACCTTGCACTGAATCCAAAACTGCTCTTAAAAAAAAAAACAAAAAAAAAACTATTACCAAAAAAGAGAGAGAAAATTAAACCTAAAGTAAGAAAAAAGAAGTGAATAATAAAGTTGACAAAGCCCTAAAAGATTTTAATATCAATTAAAATATTAATTTAATATTAATTAATGTATTATAATACTAATATATTATACTATAATAATGAATATATTTATATAATATTATATAAATATATAATATAAAACAAAACATATATAATATATTATATAATAATATAATATACAACATAATAATATATATTATAATATAATATAATAATGTAATATATCATATATAATACAATATAATTAACATTATATTAATATTAATTATTATAAAACAAATTGAAAATATTAGGGTGGCATTTTCATATTTGAATGTTTAAAAAATCTTTAGCTATTTTAATTTTTATGTGTGATGGCTAATTTTTGCTGTCAACTTGACTGGAAAAAGGGGTGCCCAGGTAGCTGGTAAAACTATTTCTGGTTGTATCTATGAGGGTGCTTCTAAAAGAGATTAATGTTTGAATCAGTAGGCTGAGTAAAGAAGTTGACTTTCACCAATGTAGGTGGGATGGATCACCAAATCCCTTGAGGTCTGGATGGAGGAAGGGTAAATCTGCTCTGTGCTTCAGCGGGATATTGGTGCTCTTGGTTCTTGGGCCTTTTCAACAAATTGTGCTGAAAAGTTATATATTCACATGCACAGAAGTTGAATTTAGACACCGACTTTACCCCTTTACAAAAGTTAACTCACAGTGGATCATAGACCAAAGGGTAAAACACTAAACTATAAAGTCCTGGAAGATAACATTGGAGAAAATCTGGATAACTTTGGTTTGGTGATGACTTTGTAGATACAACATCAAAGGCATGATCTTTGAATGAAAGAATTGATAAGCTGGACTTCATTAAAATTAAAAACTTCTGCTTTGTGAAAGACACTGTCAAGGGAATGAAAAGACAAGCCATGGACTGGGAGAAAAAAATTTACAAAAGACATATCTGATAAAATATTTACAAAAGAAATACCTGATAAAAAATTTACAAAAGACATAACTGATAAAATATTTACATGGCCAAGACAGATCATCTCTCTTATGTCTTTCATTTTAAGGGCACAGATCCTATTCATGAGGGCTCCACCTTCGTGACCTAATTATCTTCCAAAGGTCCCATCTCCAAATACTATCACACTGGGGTTTAATGCTTCAACGTATGAACTTCGGTGGGGGTGGGTGGACACAAACCTTCAGTTCATAGCATACGTGCTCTCCTGAAAGAGAAGAAAAAGATGGCATCTTAAGGCATACTTTGAGAATTGTAATAGCCATAGGTATCTCCATGAGAATGTGTCCAGACCTTGAACATTGCTTGTCATACTTGTTGAGGTAGGGGGAGGAAAAAAGTTAAGAATTAATGAACTAACACAGCTAATGAAGTCTCTGTGTTAGAACATGAAAAGTTGTCAAAGCAAAATTACTTGGAATAAAATCACAGAACAATGATCACAGGACATGACCAAAGGATCAAAGAAAACCAAGAGTCAAGGTCTGTTGGCATTAACACCCATTCCTGCGCTAGAATCCATTAGATCCCAGGCCCAGGCTTGTAAAAACTTCTTCCTAAAAATAAACTCTGCCCTTTAAGTTGAGAGAAACGTTTTCTGTTTTATGTGAATATTTCTGAAAACTTCAGATGGCAAATTTAAAAGCAGCATCAAAGTCTTTCAGAGTAATGAAAGTCTGACAAAATTACATTTCTTAAATAAATATTTCCTTTGCTTTATTCTGATCATCCTATGTTTATTTCTGGTTTATTCTTTTGAATGAGAAAAGACCAAGAGGACTTTACCTATTCAAGGCAGGAGTATGAAATAAAATTAGTCCTATGTCTGGGCAAGGATTTGGTAAAGCATATTATCACTAGAAATCCTCCACCCTTCTAACTGTATGCTACTTTGTAGATCATGCTGCTGCTGTTGCTGCTAAGTCGCTTCAGTCGTGTCCGACTCTGTGTGACCCCATAGATGGCAGCCCACCAGGCTCCCCCATCCCTGGGATTCTCAACTTCTATTCATTTAACAGCAAACTGTGTTTGTCATTTGCAGCAACGTGGAAGGATTTGGACAGCATTATGCTAAGTAAAGAAAGTCAGACAGAGAAAGACCAATACTGTACTGATATCAGTGATATATGGAATCTAAAAAAATACAACGAACTAGTGAAAGTAACGAAGAAGAGGCAGCCTCACAGCTACAGAGAACAGACCAGCAGTTACAAGTGGGGAGAGAAGGGGAAGGGCAATAGAGGTTAAGAGGTCCAAGCTATCAGCTATAAAATAAACTACAAGGATACATTGTACAGCATGGGGAATATAGCCAATATTTTGCAATAAATGTCAATGGAATATAACCTTTAAAATTGTGAATCACTATACAGGGAGGCCTGGCGTGCTGCAATTCATGGGGTCGCAAAGAGTTGGACACGACTGAGCGACTAAACTGAACTGAACTGATATTGTATAAATACCTGTAACTTCTATATTATGTATACAATAATATTGTATAGCAATTACACTTCAAAAAAAAAAAACCCAGCAAATGTTGAAGTACCTACTGTGTGCCACATGCCACTAGATGCTAGGGAGATAAAGACAGTATTCTCTTGTCTCTACTTGTTGAAACAGAAACAAGCAGTGCTGGAATTTGAGCAACAAATACAAGTAAAACTTGAGTAAGGGTGAAGCAGAGCAATGCCACTCTGCCTAGCTACGGGCCATTGTCAGCTATAAACTCCAAGAGAGCAGGCACCGTGTGCGCTGTTCACTTACTTTTTAACCCTGAGCACCTGGACATTTCCTGGCATCTGATTGATGCCCAGTTAATAATTGTTGAATGAGTGAATGAGAACTAGCAATATGACCAAAAATGGTTTTACAAGCATAGTAGTAGAAGATGAAAAAGTATTTGAACTGCCCAAGATCCGTGGAGAGTGGAAACTTGGAAGCACAGAAATAAAATGGTAACACCGGTGGATGTCTGAGTTGTAAACACTGTTGGATTACTACCCATCTCTGAACTGATCTCAAGCTCAGTAAGGCATGGGAAAGAAAACATATTGATTTTAAAGATATATTTTTTAAAAAGAATTTATTTATTTTAATTGGGGGCTAATTACTTTACAATATTGTATTGGTTTGCCATAAATTGACATGAATCTGCCACAGGTGTACATGTGTTCCCCATCATGAACCCCCTCCCACCTCCCTCCCCATCCCATCCCTCTGGGTCATCCCAGTGCACCAGCCCTGAGCACCTTGTCTCACACATCGAATCTGGACTGGCGATCCATTTCACATATGATAATATACATGTTTCAACGCCATTCTCCCAAACCATCCCACCCTCGCCCTCTCCCACAGAGTCCAAAAGACTGTTCTATACATCTGTGTCTCTTTTGCTGTCTTGCATACAGGGTCATCAATGCTATCTTTCTAAATTCCATACTGCTAAGTCACTTCAGTCGTGTCCAACTCTGTGCGACCCCATAGATGCCAGCCCACCAGGCTCCGCTGTCCCTGGGATTCTCCAGGCAAGAACACTGGAATGGGTTGCCATTTCCTTCTCCAATGCATGAAAGTGAAAAGTGAAAGTGAAGTTGCTCAGTCGCGTCCGACTCTTGGCGATCTCATGGACTGCAGCCCACCAGGCTCCTCCATCCATGGGATTTTCCAGGCAAGAGTACTGGAGTGGGGTGCCAAAATTCCATATATATGTGTTATTATACTGTATTGGTGTTTTTTTTTTTCTGGCTTACTTCACTCTGTATAATAGGCTCCAGTTTCATCCACCTCATTAGAACTGATTCAAATGTATTCTTTTTAATGGCTGAGTAATACTCCATTGTGTATATGTACCACAGCTTTCTTATCCATTCATCTGCTGATGGACATCTAGGTTGCTTCCATGTCCTGGCTATTATAAACAGTGCTGCGATGAACATTGGGGTACACGTGTCTCTTTCCCTTCTGGTTTCCTCAGTGTGTATGCCCAGCAGTGGGATTGCTGGATCATAAGGCAGTTCTATTTCCAGTTTTTTAAGGAATCTCCACACTGTTCTCCATAGTGGCTGTACTAGTTTGCATTCCCACCAACAGTGTAAGAGGGTTCCCTTTTCTCCACACCTTCTCCAGCATTTATTGCTAGTAGACTTTTTGATAGCAGCCATTCTGACTGGCATGAGATGGTACCTCATTGTGGTTTTGATTTGCATTTTTCTGATAATGAGTGATGTTGAGCATCTTTTCATGTGTTTGTTAACCTTTTATATGTCTTCTTTGGAGAAATGTCTGTTTAGTTCTTTGGCCCATTTTTTGATTGGGTCGTTTATTTTTCTGGAATTGAGCTGCAGGAGTTGCTTGTATATTTTTGTGATTAATTCTTTGTCAGTTGCTTCATTTGCTGTTATTTTCTCCCATTCTGAAGGCTGTCTTTTTACTTTGCTTATAGTTTTCTTTGTTGTGCAAAAGCTTTTAATTTTAATTAGGTCCCATTTGTTTATTTTTGCTCTTATTTCCAATATTCTGGGAGGTGGGTCATAGAGGATCCTGCTGTGATTTATGTCAGAGAGTGTTTTGCCTATGTTTTCCTCTAGGAGTTTTATAGTCCCTGGTCTTACATTTAGATCTTTAATCCATTTTGAGTTTATTTTTGTGTATGATGTTAGAAAGTGTTCTAGTTTCATTCTTTTACAAGTGGTTGACCAGTTTTCCCAGCACCACTTGTTAAAGAGATTGTCTTTTCTCCATTGCATATTCTTGCCTCCTTTGTTGAAGATAAGGTGTCCATAGGTGTGTGGATTTATCTCTGGGCTTTCTATTTTCTTCCACTGATCTGTATTTCTGTCTTTGTGCCAGATATATTTCTTGAATCCAGGACCAATAAAAACATATCTTTTCAGATGTATTTCCTTTTGTCAGGAAACAAAAATCAGATCCATGTCTTTTACTTCTTTGCCAAGAAGTAAAACAAGGCTCCACTGTTAACTCCAGCTGCCGTTCAACTGTACACGTAGGTGCTAATATCTTCCCATTGGGGTGTAGTTAAGACCACACGTGGCTGTGGGGAGTTCCCTGGTGGCCAGGTGATCAGGAGCCTGGGCTTTCTGTGCCATAACCCAGGTTTGATCCCTGGTTGGGAATTTAAGATCCTGTAAGCTGTGAGAGGTAGCCAAAAAGAAAAAAGACTCCATGCAATATGTATGATGAGAACACAGCACGGCCTCAGTTATAAGGAGGAGTTCACGAGAGTGCCAGTGTTAATCCCAGAATCTCTTACAGTCCTGGTGTCTAGAGGGCCATCTTGCTGTGTATCTCTGCATCGCAGTGGTGTGAGTGAAGTGAGTAAAGGCTCTCAGTCATGTCCGACTCTGCGACCCCATGGACTGTAGTCCACCAGGCTCCTCCATCCATGCGATTTGGTAGGCAAGAGAACTGGAGTGGGTTGCCATTTCCTTTTCCAGAGGATCTTTCTGACCCAGGAATCAAACCCCGGTCTCCGGCATTGCAGGCAGACGCTTTACCATAAGTGGCTGAGAACTCTGGAGCCAGAGAGTCAGATTTCTAATTCTGGTTCTGTCATGTATCATATTTGCTCCCCCATCCATAAATGAGGGATAATATTCATATCTACTTCATAGGATTACTAAAAGGTAGTACATAAAGAAGGCTTTTGTAATTTCCCTGCACCTAGTAAGCATCTAGGAACATTAACTCTCTCAATATTTTTGGTTATAATCAGCAGAGTCTTCACTGCCAACACAGCATAGTGATTAATACCAAGCTCCCTGGGGTCAGGTTGCCTGGGTTTATATTTTAAGGCTTCTACTTTCTGGCTTCTTTTGTGAGCCCAAATAAATGAATGTCACTGACTTTAAATGTCCTTACTGTTAAAATGAAAATGCTGATGGCACCCATGTCATAAGGTTTTGTGAGGAAAATTAAATAACTCATCTTTCACAAAACAAAATCTGGCAGATAAATGAACACTCTAAGTATTGGCCCCTCTAGTAATGAGGACCTACTTACTCCCTGGAGTTCACAGTCTGATAGGAGTCAAAGCAAGATGTAACAAATAATTACAATATACATGGTAAGCGCTGATAGACATAACTATCATGTGTAATGGGAGTATAAGACAGGCTTGTTTATGTAGAACATTAAACAAATGATCACCTAATTGATAGAGTTAGCAAAATATATTTACTTGGGTGCTCTACAATCACTTAATTATCTGATTGGAATAACAAATATTGACAAAGAAGAGGAAACCCTACTAGAGAAAATAAGCATTATCTTAAAGGGATGGCTTTGTTTTGATCATAAATGAATTAGATGCATTTTATTTATTCCAGGTTTTGTAAAAATACATTCAACTGTGATAATAAAAGCAAATCTGGCTGTTACTTCATAAAGGCAGAAAATATGCTTAATTAAGACGGCAAATCACAGCAGTCTCCCTGTAAAGGTGCTATTCTCACGGCTTGGCTCACACCTCTTCTACCAGCACCTAGTAATTCTTTGTGTATTTTTGTCCTCAGAGGAAGTTGCTGCCATTACCTCAGGCTGAGTCTAAGTAGGTTGTGTGCACTCAAGATTTCTGTGCTCTTTCTTCACATTCAGTAACCCCATCTGTGCACCCTGGACCTTCTGTTCCTACCATTTTGATTTCTTTTTCTATGACTATACTGAGAAAAAATCCAAAAACAGATTCGCATTCTTTAGTAGTGTATTATCAGGATGGAAGTCAGGAATGCTTAAACCAAAGTCATCAAAACCAAAGTAGGCTTGATACGTGTTGGGGGTTTCACAGTGGTGCGAAGAACTGTCATTACATAAAGTAATAATTACTGCACTCGGTTCTGTAGATATGATGATTGGTGGAATGTTCTGGTTACTGGAATTCGAAGCATTTGAAACTGTAAAAGACATTGCTTGGTTTTTCTATTATTCTATTTGCTCTTTAGCTTTCTTCTTGTTTTTCAGTTCAGATTTGCTTTGAAATGCTTTTTCCTTGCCTTGTCTTCCTCTTTGAGAGGAATGTAAAAGTTTACAGTTACTGTCCATGTGTATGATAAAGGTATAAACTCCAACCAAGTCAACGGAAGCTTTTTTCTGCGAGGTAACAGATGAGTTTGGACTTCATGTGCTAGAAACATCTTGCCAAAACTGAAGGACTATTCCCACTGCAAATAATGCCCTGAATCTGAGGGAAGAAAAGACTTACTTTCTTAAAGAGTCTAACATCAATCAGTTTTGGATCATTCATGAAAAGAGGTCTTGAGAACATGCTTAGACTTCAGCTTAACACTGCACAAAAAAGAAGCCACATGGTAGTAATTTTGCTCTGGTACTAGCTGGAGTCTTTTCATCCCTCTGGACTTCTCTCCACCGACCTCAATATCAGGGTCCATGTGGTAATATGACAGCTGCCAGCAGCTGCAGCCTGCCTCCTCCCATATGCGGGAGAAGTTCAGCCTCCTCACTGACCCGAGTCAAGTCATGTGGTTAGGCTAGGGGGAGCCCCACCTAGGCATAGGCGGTGTGCTCTTCTCTGAGCCCTAAATATCGACAACTGGGGAAGGATGGCTTACACAGGAAATGTATAGCATTATTAACAAATGATCAAAAACAGATGAAATGGGATAGTAGGAACTCATCACAAAACAAATCCCATCTATTGATAAGTGATAAAGTGAAAGTCACTCAGTCGTGTCCAACTCTTTGCAACCCCACAGACTGTACAGTCCATGGGATTCTCCAGGCCAGAATACTGGAATGGTTAGCCTATTCCTTCTCCAGGGGATCTTCCCAACCCAGGAATCGAACCAGTGTCTCCCGCATTGCAGGCGGATTCTTTACCAACTGAGCTATCAGGGAAGTCCCAATAAGTGATAACCTGTCACTTAACCATCAATTAACATGTTGAGCACTTACTAGTTGACAAGTAATGTTGCATTTGCTCTCAAAAGAAAGCAATTTTCTGTCTCTCTATGTTTCAGTAACCAATATAATTAAACAATTTTTTTTCTCCCACTCAATTCAGACTGATACTTAAAACTCAGTATACTTGATCAAAAATTAAAATAATAAAATACTAGAGCCTGAAAGATCCGGAACTTTTTTATAGAGATAGCTACCATGGTGCAGAATTCTCCAAACCATTTTGATCAAGGTCTTCTATGAATAGAAAACTGTTGAATCTGTGTGTATTACTAATGAACTATAATCCTCTACTACTGTTTTAATATATTGTACATCTTATATTAAATGTACATCAACACTAGAATCACAGAAGAACGTTTTGAAGATGAATTAGATAATATTTTATAATGTCTTACTAACCATGACTGCTTCGTGTTATCATTTGTACAACAGTCACTTTGCAAGAGTCATCACTAACAATCAGATCAGATCAGATCAGATTAGTCTCTCAGTCGTGTCCAACTCTTTGCAACCCCATGAATCGCAGCACGCCAGGCCTCTCTGTCCATCACCAACTCCCGGAGTTCATTGAGACTCACTAACAATAGTGGATGAAAATCCATAGTCCAGATGCCCTTTTGATAATTTCACATATTTGGCCAGTTTATTCCCAGTATTTCTTAAATAGACTTTTAAAATATCATATAATATTGCTAATAGAGAGCTAGTAATAATTCAGAGAAAGGGTCATTTCTGCCATTTTCTGATTTGTTTGTAAGAACTAAGAATTAATTTATTATTAGTTTTAATACTGGATTATTCGTATTTGCTTCAGTCTGCTAAAGCAAACTGTTCTGTTTCTCACAGAAGCCTTTGTAAACTACTGTTCTTTCTGTAATACTTTCTGTAAAATAAGACAGTAATAACTGGCGCTTATCCTCTGCGCTGGGAGTAGCAGCCTCCGCTGAGGACCACCAACTCCCTGCTCAGGCCCCATCTCATCTCCTAAGTGGTTCAGTGGAGGGCAGGCGTCCACCTGTGTATTAAATATTTTTAAAGATAATACTTTTCATTTTTTAGATAAAGAGAAAAATAAGTACTAATGTTCTTGCTCCGCCGATTGGGGAACTGCCTGGGCAGTCCCTGAATGGACCAGTCCTACATGGGAGTCCAATGGCTACGGACACAGAAAGAGAAGAGACAACCATGGTGCACATTCTGTTCATCTGAAAAGGGAGGATTATGAGGTTGTCCTCATGGAATTTTTGTGCGGATTCCATGGGATAATTATTTCAGTGCTGAGCAGCCTTTTCTGAAAGTGCAATAATGTATCACGATTAGGATCTAGTGTGGTCAGAAGTCAGACTGTGTGTGCTTTTGTGTGTGCTACGTCGCTTCAGTCACGTCTGACCCTTTGCAACCCTATGGACTGTAGCCTGCCAGGCTCCTACCTAAGCACAAAAGCCAAGGCTAGAATTTGCCAGTGGTATAAGCTTGGGCAGGTCACGTATGCCCCCCGATGCCTTGTTGAGTGGTACAATAATATTAGTGGCACAGTCTTCCAGGATTGTTTTCAGGAGTAAATGAAATGACATTTGCAAAGTTCTTAGTACAGTGCCTGATATAAGGAGCCCTCTGTAAGTGTTAGGTCTTGTTGTCATTGTCATTCCAAGGATTCAAATCAGAAAAAATAAAAAGTTCTGCTGACAGCTATTTTCATTCATAATGAACATAACCATGCAATCCTTGCTTCAAAAATGCATGGGAATTCCCTGGCAATCCAGTGGTTAGGACTGCATGCTCTCAACTGCCAAGGGCCTAGATTCGATCCCTGGTCAGGGAAATAAGATTCCACATGCTGCATGGTGCAGCCAAAAATTAAAATTATATATATAATTATGCATGTTATGTATATATATATAAAGTCAGAAAGGAAAAAGAAAGTGAAGTCACTCAGTCGTGTCTGACTCTTTGTGACCCCATGGACTGTAGTCCATCAGGCTCCTCCAACCATGGGATTTTCCAGGCAAGAATACTGGAGTGGGTTGCCATTTCCTTCTCCAGGGGATCTCCAACCCAGAAATTGAACCCAGGTCTCTTGCATTATAGGCAGACGCTTTGCCATCTGAGCCACCAGGGAAGTCCTTAAAATTTACAGTAACTACTCCATCATATAGAATAGCAGTTACAAAGGGAATTCTCCAAAACCCTTTCAGGGGCTCTGCGAGGTCAAAGCACTTTCATCTGACAAAGAAGTTAGTTTTCTTTTGCACTCTCATTCTTTTATGAGTTTAGAGTGGTGCTTTCCAGAGGTTCCATATGTAATACTACAACAGACCAAATGAGAAGCAGACATGAGAATTCAGCTGTCATCTACAGAGCCAGATGCTACAGAGATTTATAAAAATCCCCTTTACACTTTCCTCCCTGGATTTTTTAAATTGGAAAATCATTTTTCATAAAAGTATGTCTTTTATGTAATGAACCTTTTGCTTTTAAATGAATTAATAAATTCATAATTTTAAAAGTTCTTAGCGTTAGTTTCTAATAAGGTAAGTTTTCAGTGCCAGGGAAATCCCTCCTGTTCATTTTTACATCAGATTGTTTGTTTTTTGATGTTGAGTTGTATGAGCTGTTTACACATGTTGGATATTAATTATCTGGGGGCGTTTCTTAACAATTTTTGCATAAATGAAGTCCTAAAGCCCAAAAGCTTGAGAGCTGCTAATATAGAAGTTGTGGATGAAAAAAATTGACACCACTTTTAGCCATTAAAATTAGCAATACTTTATATTCTCTCAACATGAAAGTAAACCCCAGGCTGTGCTCAGTGCTCAGTCACGTCCAACTCTTTGCGACCCCATGGACTGTAGCCCTCCAGGCTCCTCTATCCATGGGGTTTTCCAGACAGGAATACTGGAGTGCGTTGCCGTGTCCTCCTCCAGGGAAATTCCAGGCTGTAGCATAAGGTTAAGCTAAGTTCACAGCTGCGTGAGGTGGCTCTGGGATGCTGTCTAAAGCACTGAGCATACTGCCCAGTAAGGACCAAGGGAGCTGCAGAAGGTATACTCTACCGTAGAATCACGGTGGCTGAGAAGTGACACGCTGTATTAAACATCCTGCTCCAGGTTACAGGCTGTTAGAGATGGAGACAGAATACTAAGGAGATGTTCATTCCTCCTCTAAATTTTTATCTGAAAGTGAGAGTTCAGATAACAAAGATTTCAGAGGTTCTTAAGATTCTATTCCTGCTTTACAACTCCTCTGAGATGCAGTGGAAGTGATAGGAAAAAAATCATTATGAAACATTTGGTTATTAAATTGCAATCTCATTTGAATCTTGCTGTGCATCTCATTTACCATCATGCATTGATCTAGATCTACCAAACAGAGGCACGTTATTGACTTCCCATTTGTAAACTATGCAACTTAAAGACATCATGATTTGTCATATTTTATAGATCCCCTTGGGAGAAGGCAATGGCACCCTACTCCAGTACTCTTGCCTAGAAAATCCCGTGGATGGAGGAGCCTGGTAGGCTGCAGTCCATGGGGTCGCTAAGAGTCGGACATGACTGAGCAACTTCACTTTCACTTTTCACTTTCATGCATTGGAGAAGGAAATGGCAACCCACTCCAGTGTTCTTGCCTGGAGCACAGAGTCGGACACGACTGAAGCGACTTAGCAGCAGCAGCATAGATCCCCTTACAGAATTGCCCAACCTCGAGTCTGGATTTTCTGCATACAGTGTCTTACACAAATGTCACATTGAAAACATTTGGGTGTCATTTCGGGGGCTCTGAAGAGCTATTGAAGACCTCCAATAGCATAGTCCTATAAGTCTTAGCACAGAAAAGAATTCAGTGAGAGGCAAAGTGATAGATAAGAAGTGATTTATTAGAACAGGATGCCTGTGAGGCTTACAAGCAGCTGAGCGAGGGGTGCCCCGCCCTGAGAACTTCCTGGGCTACAGTTTTACAATCAAAGGAAAAGTGGGGAGGGGCAGAAAATTCCTTTGTCTTTCTTGAGCAGACCTCATGACTCGTCATCAGCTCCTCCTCCAAGAGTGAGGTACTTTGGGAAAAACTGGCAGAAAGGTTTTCAGTTAGATATTTTCAGGAGGAGATTTTATGAGCCCAATTCTTGCATCTCCTCATATCTAGAAAAGCACTAAAATCTTTGACAGTGATGTCTGCTCCTCATGAATTACAGTACATTCATGAGACTAGCAGCAGCCTTCTGCAAAATATATATATATATATACATATATTATATATATGTATATATATATATGTACTTGATTGCATGTACTTGCCCAGGGCCAAAATCACGTATATACTGATTTTTCCTCCACCCTCTTTGGAGTGATTTCTCACAGCTATCTGAAATGTGTTTCCTGGAATACAGTTCTCATTTTGCCCCAAACAGAGCTTAATTCACCACTCTTATATTGTGTGTTTTTTCAGTCAATGACATTTAGGTTTTTAATTTATTTATTCTGAGAGACAGAGTGTTAAATACATGCACATAGGAGCAAGGCCACATTCGTTCCCTTCTTCATCTCTCACCTCAGATCATTGAAGCTGACTGTAACCCATCAACTAGTGAAAATTAACAGCTAAGGCATCTCCATTCTGATTGTTATTTCGACCTGTTTCAAATGCATGCTGGGAGTCATAATTCTCTTTGAAATCAGCTTTTCAAGGTGATATGGGACTGTGTCTTATTCAAGCTGGTGGGGGGTGGGGAATAATTTATTTTAGTTTTTTTTTCTTAATAGTAGTAGAAACCACATTAGAGTTTTCACTGCTGCCTTTACCTCCCATGAATTCTAAGGCTACTCAAATAATAATGGCTGTCAGAGTGTCATAGGAAATTTTGAGGCAGCTTAATCCTCTGCCAGTAAAGGCAGTTCTAAAGCAGCTAATAATTCAATAATGTTGTTTTTGTCTTGCAAAACTGGGCTGTAGGATTAATTTGCTTGTAGCCACAGAAGGTGAATGCTTTCATTTGTACCCCGTAGCTTTCCTCCAGGTTATAGTTGCTGCAAAGATTTATAGAAAATATTTTTTAAGAAGTAGGTTCCATCTGCTGTGCTTTATGCAGAAAGTCTCAGAGAACTGACTCATTTGAAAAGACACTGATGCTGGGAAAGATTGAAGGCAGGAGGAGAAGGGAACAACAGAGGATGAGATGGTTGGATGGCATCACCTACTCAATGGACATGAGTTTGAGTAAACTCCGGGAGTTGGTGATGGGCAGGGAGGCCTGGCATATTGCAGTCCATGGGGTTGCAAAGAGTCGGACACGACTGAGCGACTGAACTGAACTGAACTGAACTCAGAGACCAAAGTATGGTTTGTAAGAGACGAAAAATAATTTTCTGCTCAGTCTTTCCAGTTTGGGGGTGAGAATCCCTCTGTAATAAAAGACAAATTAACAGGAGGAAAAAAAATGTAATAATGCACAGATATGTGGGAGCCCCACAAGATATGACACTTGAAAGGTGGCCAGATATTTGAGGTTTCTACACCATCCAGGGCTTCCCAGGTGGCAGTAGTGGTAAAGAACCCACCTGCCAATGCAGGAGATATAAGAGACACGGGTTGGATCCCTGGGTCAGGAGGATTCCTTGGAGAAGGGCATGGTAACCCACTTCAGTATTCTAGCCTGGTGAATCCCATGGACAGAGGAGCCTGGCAGGCTATGGTCCATAGAGTGGCAAAAAGTCATGCACGACTGAAGCAACTGAGCACAGACGCATGCAGATACTGTCCAGAGCTAAGGAGAGCGATAGGGGCCGGAGCGACAGAGCAAGGAAGATGACCGACCTGGAAGCGGAGAAGAGGAAGTATTGGGTAAACCAAGATTTCCCTGGAGAAGTCCCCCAGGGTAAACTTATCTCTGATATTGGCTTGCTTCTGGTACGGCCCCCTTTCTCATATAAATGTCTTTTACAAATGTAAATTTCCTTTATGAAAAAGCTAGATTTTACTCAGCTTTCAGAGCTCCTCCTGGGTCAGCAGTTATCAGCTGAAAAGAATACTTACGCCAAAGAAGCATATTGGGGGGAGCACGCCCTGCTCCCCATCCGGTGACATCCGCAGCCCTGCAGAGCGTCAGGTTGGCTATGGGTCAGCCAGGCCTGTGCGGTCTGTCCCGCTGGCCTCCTGCAGTCCTGGCTGGTGACCGCTGCCATTGAACTGCAAACTATAAATTAGGCCTGTGACTCATTGCTACATGCTTTGCCATGTAGGTTTGTTAACACCTACAGCTGACTCACTGGAAAAGACCCTGATGCTGGGAAGGATTGAGGGCAGGAGGAGAAGGGGACGACAGAGGATGAGATGGCTGGATGGCATCACCGACTCAATGGACGTGGGTTTGAGTAAGCTCCGGGAGCTGGTGATGGACAGGGAGGCCTGGCGTGCTGCACTCCATGGGGTCTCAAAGAGTCGGACACAACTGAGTCCCTGAACTGAACTGAACTACCATTTTTGACACCTAATTAGCACTACATACACATTCACCACTTTTATTATTTATATTTGGGAGTTAGCACTACTGTTCGAATTTAACACGTCGACTTAGCCTCTGAGATTATACTTACATACCTCTTTGATTGATATTGTAGCTGAACGGGCAGTGGAACTTGTCCATATTTAAATTCTTAGGTATAAAATGGCTCATTTTCTTTCCCCTCTATTAAATAATGCATACGGTTGAGAGTTCTACCAGCTGGCTGTAAACAGCTATGGGTTGAATTACAAGCGGGAGCAACTGCTGTGTAAAACCAGATAGGCTGGCTTCTCACTGTCATCTGAGTGCCCTAAAGATAAAACAAGGAAAGCCTTATTGGAGCTTAGAAAACCCTCCAGGAAAACTTATTTTTCCCGGGGGTGGTGGGGGGGGTGGTGGTGGGGGTGGGGGTGGGGAACACTGAAGGGAATCAAAATGTCTTCTGTGAAAACCTGAAGTCAGTAGAAACACGTTTTTCAATGGTGAATAAACTAGGACCCCTTTTGGCACCTCAGGCACTTTTTAAAGGAAGGAGGTCCAAAAATATTCGTGCTTTGTCATGAACCATTGACGTGTTTTGTTTGGCTCAAACTCTAAGAAAGTAACTTAAGGTCAAGAAGATATGTAAATATACCAACTGTGGCTAAGAAGTCACTCGGTAACGTGTCAATGCTTATATTGTAACATGTCTCTACTCCCAGATTTAGTCATGCTTACAGAGAGATTTACATGGATTAATTCCTTTGTGACTTGGCCTAATAGGGCTTTTAAAATCCCTTGATGTATGATTATGCACCATCCACTCATTCAACAAATATTTACTGAGTTGTCTACTCTGTGCCCAATGCTATTCCACATGTACTGAATTCTGCACCCCAGATATCACCAACACAAAGCTGCTGACAAGTCCAAACCAAGTGCATTTAGTTTACTGGGAAGAGGCATCACCAGCTTGACCAAACTACAGCTGTGCCTCTGACGGAAGGCAAGGCTGGGATTTAGTAAGAATTGGAAGCTTGATTTAAGGCAGGTATATGAAAATTCTCCAAGCCAGGCTTCAGCAATACGTGAACCATGAACTTCCAGATGTTCAAGCTGGTTTTAGAAAAGGCAGAGGAACCAGAGATCAAATTGCCAACATCCACTGGATCATTGAAAAAGCAAAAGAGTTCCAGAAAAACATCTATTTTTGCTTTATTGACTATGCCAAAGCCTTTGACTGTGTGGATCACAATGAACTGTAGAAAATTCCAGAAGAGATGGGAATACCAGACCACCTGACCTGCCTCTTGAGAAACCTATACGCAGGTCAGGAAGCAACAGTTAGAACTGGACATGGAACAACAGACTGGTTCCAAATAGGAAAAGGAGTACGTCAAGGCTGTATATTGTCACCCTGCTTATTTAACTTCTATGCAGAGTACATCATGAGAAACGCTGGGCTGGAAGAAGCACAAGCTGGAATCAAGATTGCCGGGAGAAATATCAATAACCTCAGATATGCAGATGACACCACCCTTATGGCAGAAAGTGAAGAGGAACTCAAAAGCCTCTTGATGAAGGTGAAAGTGGAGAGTGAAAAAGTTGGCTTAAAGCTCGACATTCAGAAAACGAAGATCATGGCATTCCGGTCCCATCACTTCATGGGAAATAGATGGGGAAACAGTGGAGACAGTGTCAGACTTTATTTTTCTGGGCTCCAAAATCACTGCAGATGGTGACTGCAGCCATGAAATTAAAAGACGCTTACTCCTTGGAAGGAAAGTTATGACCAACCTAGCTAGCATATTCAAAAGCAGAGACATTACTTTGCCAACAAAGGTCTGTCTAGTCAAGGCTATGGTTTTTCCAGTGGTCATGTATGGATGTGAGAGTTGGACTGTGAAGAAAGCTGAGCGCCGAAGAATTGATGCTTTTGAACTGTGGTGTTGGAGAAGACTCTTGAGAGTCCCTTGGACTGCAAGGAAGTCCAACCAGTCCATCCTAAAGGAGATCAATCCTGGGTGTTCATTGGAAGGACTGATGCTAAAGCTGAAACTCCATACTTTGGCTACCTCATGCGAAGACTTGACTCATTGGAAAAGACTTTGATGCTGGGAGGGATTGGGGGCAGGAGGAGAAGGGCACGACAGAGGACGAGATGGCTGGATGGCATCACCAACTCAACGGACATGAGTTTGAGTGAACTCCAGGAGTTGGTGATGGACAGGGAGGCCTGGCGTGCTGCAATTCATGCGGTCACAAAGAGTTGGACACGACTGAGCAACTGAACTGAACTGAACTGATATCGGGGAAGGCGGGGGGAGCATCGGGGCTTTGATTAAGATTGGGTAAGGATTGTGATGTAACAGTTTAGAATCGGTGGAAAGAATAAGCTGAGGATTCCTAAAGCCAGGTGTCTGTTTTCTAGTGAAGAGTTTGTAGGTGTTCAAAATACATCATCCTAAAGTATGACACCTTGGCATATTGATTATTCAAGGAACTTGAAAAACAGCCAATGTAAAAATAACACTCTGACCACACCCCCCTTTGACCACTAGGAAGCCAGGGATAAATCTGCCATGTGAAAGGTACCTTTCCTGTACCAGGGCAGTAGAAGGTATCCTTATCACTGATGACAGGGAACTGAGGCCCAAGGAGACCATATAAACAAACCTTGTACTCTTTCACCATTTCACTACCCCAAGCCCAAACCCCTTGTTCAATCAACTTTCACAGAGTTATTGCTTCTTTGTCTAAATAAATTCCCTTCTCTGGTCACTTTGAGTCTCATTTTTGTGGGGCTCCTGCATGAATGTAAATAATTGAATTTGTCTTGCTCCTGTTCACCTGCTTTAAAAAAAAATTACAGGAGGGTCTCAACCAGGAACACAGAAATGTAGAGAAAAAATTATTTTTCCTCACTACAAGTTTAGAGGTCTTTCTGGAAGTTAGTGGAGTGAAGAATTAAGTTGTGTGCTTTAACAAACGGGAGGCAACGGGAGGACATGAAGAAAGGGAGGACAATGCAGAAAATGGGGTGGTGAGGTCCTGTGACCGTGGTCCGGAAGCCGTGCCTGGGAATGAAGGTGGGATAGGTAATTCCTGCGCTTGGGAGCCACCAGCAGACAAAGGGACAGTGATCCTTGCATTTGTGGAGTTTATGCTCTAGAAATAGACTGGTTCCAAATAGGAAAAGGAGTTCGTCAAGGCTGTATATTGTCACCCTGCTTATTTAACTTCTATGCAGAGTACATCATGAGAAACGCTGGGCTGGAAGAAGCACAAGCTGGAATCAAGGTTGCTGGGAGAAATATCAATAACCTCAGATATGCAGATGACACCACCCTTATGGCAGAAAGTGAAGAGGAACTCAAAAGCCTCTTGATGAAAGTGAAAGTGGAGAGTGAAAAAGTTGGCTTAAAGCTCGACATTCAGAAAACGAAGATCATGGCATCCGGTCCCACCACTTTATGGGAAATAGATGGGGAAACAGTGGAAACAGTGTCAGACTTTATTTTTCTAGGCTCCAAAATCACTACAGATGGTGACTGCAGCCACGAAATTAAAAGATGCTTACTCCTTGGAAGGAAAGTTATGACCAACCTAGCTAGCATATTCAAAAGCAGAGACATTACTTTGCCAACAAAGGTCTGTCTAGTCAAGGCTATGGTTTTTCCAGTGGTCATGTATGGATGTGAGAGTTGGACTGTGAAGAAGGCTGAGCGCCGAAGAATTGATGCTTTTGAACTGTGGTGTTGGAGAAGACTCTTGAGAGTCCCTTGGACTGCAAGGAGATCCAACCAGTCCATTCTGAAGGAGATCAGCCCTGGGATTTCTTTGGAAGGAATGATGCTAAAGCTGAAACTCTAATACTTTGGCCACCTCATGCAAAGAGTTGATTCATTGGAAAAGACTCTGATGCTGGGAGGGATTGGGGGCAGGAGGAGAAGGCGACGACAGAGGATGACATGGCTGGATGGCATCACTGACTCGATGGACATGAGTCTGAGTGAACTCCGGGAGTTGGTGATGGACAGGGAGGCCTGGCGTGCTGCTATTCATGGGGTCGCAAAGAGTTGGACACGACTGAGCGACTGATCTGATCTGATCTGATGCTCTAGAAATTTTGATCAACTTCAGATTGTGAACAAAACGCAGTAGTTTAAATTGTGTGGCAGTTATTGATTTATTCTTTCACAGTTCAGATTTAGAATTAGGTGGACACTATTTCTTCTTTTTAATTACTTTTTATTGGAGTACAGTTACTTTACAATACTGTGTTAGCTGCTACTGTACAGCAAAGTGAAGCAGCTAGATGTGTACACACATCCATTTTTTTGGATTTCCTCCCATTTAGGTCAGCTCTTCTCAGAGCACAGAGAAGAGTTCCCTGAGCTAGACCAGTAGGTTCTCATTGTTTTATCTATTTTATTCATAGTATCAATAATGCATATATGTCAATCCCAATCATTAGGTCACTCAACAAGGGTTTATGCACTCTTCTGAAAGCCTGACCTTGGACTAGGTGTGATAGAGAAACTGTCCTCAAAAATGTCATTGTCTAGTGGCTGACCCCAACTTACAGATAGATGCCTATGAAAATAAGCTAGTAAGTGAGGCCTAAGAAAGAGTTATCTGATGAAATTAATATTTGTTGTAGTACAGTGCTCTGCTTTGAAAAGTACTAACTTACAGTGGCAACGCATGAAAGGAAGTGAATGGATTGGAAAGTACATCCACAGGCTGACTTATAACCTGGTCTAAGATTGATAAATCTGTTTCAAAAGGCCTGGGCCTTTGATTAAGACCCAGGGTTGTTGCATTTACTTGTTCTTATGACTAAGCTTGAAGAAATTGCTCCCCTGTCTCTCCTTCCATTTCCCTACCCTGCTCTGTTATCCTGCAGGTGGTTTTAACTCCTAAAAGAGTTACAAGGACTTCTACAGCCCGACAGAGCAATAAGCGGCGTGGCTAGCCCGCCAGCCAGCCTAGGACGACAGTAGGTGGGAGCTGAGCCTCCTACCGAGGAGGATTCACGTCACCCTGAGGGGGAATATGCAGACCTGCTCTACCAAAGGAAGGTCTGTAGTCCTGATTCTGCCTGCTTGTGATCAGCTTCTTAGTTCCGATCAAGCATTAAAAAGTGTCAAAGGGCACTGGGATCTCCCAGTAGATCAGGAAGGTTGTCTTGGTAGATGGAAGCCGCTGCACACTTCTCAGCCTCACCAGGGACTTGACCATTTGCCATCTTTCCTTCTTTTTCAGAAATCTCCCCCATGCCGGAAGATGTCAAAATATAAGACAAGTAAAGGTATTATAGGTTTTGATTTTACATAAAAGTTTATGCAGTAATCACTTTACCTGGAATAATTCATCTAGAGAATAAAGAGAAAACAATCCTTTTGGTTTTAAATATTGCTCACCAGGCTATCATTAAGATACATTTAATGCTTATGCATGTTGCTTAATGTACTTCTTCCAAATGCCCTTCTAACTTCAAAATTGTGTTTGTGCATATCGTAAAACCTAAAATTAAAAAGATCCGTGTTCATTACAGTATTGAAACTGAAACTGATGTTAATGCCCATACAGCTCTAACCCTTCATTTTCAGGTGACTGAACAAAGGCAGACAGATAGATCTATTTAATCCAAGTCGTCAAGCATGTTAGAGCTCAAATCCAAGTCAAATTTAGAGATCTTTGCCCAATATGTACTTTCCTGACTTTCCTAAGGAATTTTTCTTCTAAGGAGACAGTGTGACAAAATAGATAGAACTGTTTTCTTTTTAAAATTGCTTTAACAAACTAACAAAGAAATATGCAAAAATCTGTAAGGTAAAATACAAAAGCTTTAAGCTTTGCTTTCCTCACTCCCAATTTATATTCTTACAGTCATTTTCTTCACACATGTATATAGCTTACCTGGTGGCTTAGTCTGTGAGTCTACCTGCAATGCAAGAGACCCAGCTTTGATCACTGGGGTTGGGAAGAGCCCCTGGAGAAGGGAATGGTAACCCACTCCAGTATTCTTGCCTGGAGAATCCCATGGACAGAGGAGAGTGGCAGGCTACAGCCCACGGGGTCCCAAAAAGTCGGACACGACTGAGCGACTAAACTTATATAGTATATACAATACATGTATACTTACTTCATTTGTTTTTTGTTACCAAAATGGGATTATACTCTTGTAATTTTTCCCCAATAATATATCATAAGAATCTTTCCATATACAGACAACTTATTATTTCTTTATCTGCAGAGCATTCCATGTGGGCAGGCCATGACTTATTGTCAGCATTCCCTTTTTAATGGAGAGTTAGATTGTCATCAATTCTGGGCTAGTATAAAAAATGTTTCAGTGGGAGTGTTTTTCATACATCCTTTAAGAGGGTTGCTAATATTTCCATAGAAGTGAAGTTGCTCAGTTGTGTGCGACTGTTGGCAATCCCGTGGACTATAGCCGACCAGGCTCCTCTGTCCATGGGATTCTCCAGGCAAGACTACAGAAGTGGGTTGCCATGTTAGGAAGATCTCCAGGGGATCTTCCTAACCCAGGGATCCAACCCAGGTCTCTTGCTTTACCCTCTAAGCCATGAGGGAAGCCACCAGGGAAGCCCTAATTTCTATAGAAGAGATTCCTAAGTATCTCTTAGGAATATTTCTGACAACGAGAATTTCTGACACAAAGAGTTTTACCATTGTGAATTTTGGTTTAAAAAAAAATAAAAACCTACACCCAACAGCAGTGAACGTGAGAATTCTCTCCAACACTGTCAAGGCTAGCATTTGCACTGCTCCGTATTTACAGGAAGTTCCTGAATCTTAATAAGAACTAAAATAAGCCTAACAGGAGGAACTTACTGAACCATCTGAGAAAGACAGGGGTGTACTGGCTTTAGGGAGGTCTATTACCGGGGATTTTAATGTCACCAGACTTAACTCGCACCCTGCACCCCCGCACCCCATGGCCTTCTGCTTGAAACCCCTAGTTCAGCCCTTCTCCACAAGCCCGCTTCTTGGTGGTTAAGAAAAAACATACTTCTGACTTCATATCCTAACAGTCTCATAAGTTAAGAGCAAAGAGGCTTCTTTCTTATAATTTCAGCTTGAAAACCCTGAGGGAAGGTCCGGATTGGCAGACGCAACGACGCTCCCTACTTGGGCTGTTAGGTGGGGCCGGAAGTGCTGTGCTGGGGTCACCCGGAAGGACCTGCCGCGCCGTGATTGCTTCCGGATGATGGGATAAGTGTTGGACACACAGTACCGTCTGTATGTCTGTGCGTACACTGGTTTTAAGTATTGATCACCAGGCTATCATCAAGATACACTGAATGCTTGTGCATGTTGTTTAATGTACTTCTTCCAAACGTCATTCTAACTTCAAAATTGTGTTTGTGCATATCCCTGTATACAGGTATGGATGTGTATACACATTTACACAGGATACACACATATCACATGACTAAACTTAAGGGATGCCTTTAGTTAATTTATACCTGTTTGAGATCATGGTTCAGATTTTTACACGTAAAATAATTTTCAGGGTTAAACAACTACCATGGAGAACATCTCTTAGCTCAGAGTGTCTGTTCCCTAAAGGTTTGCTGTAACAAGAACTGCTGATTCCTATCAAAGTGATTTTAATTCTATCTCCACAGAATACATGTGAGCTATAAAAGAATATAAAATCCAAGTAATGGTAAAATTAGTCATAAACACCTTGCTGTTCTTGGCCTTACTTCAGTTTCTTAAAACTTGTCTGACCGGGAGGAAATCCAGGTTTTACTAAGTGATTGTTCTGATACAGTTCATCAAAATTTGTTAGTGTCTAATCCATGGACAGAGGAGGCTGGTGGGCTACAGTCCATGAGGTCGCAAAGAGTCAGACACGACTGAGTGACTAACACACTAATCCTACCATGTGCAAAATGGATAACTAGTGGAAAGCAGCAGTATTGCACAAGGAACTCAGCTTGGTGCTCTCTGATAACCTAGAGGAGTAGGTTGCGGGAGGGGGAGGGAGGCTCAAAAGGGAGGGGATATATGCATACTTATAACTGATTTCCATTTGGTGCTGGTGGTAAAAATCCCACCTGCCAAGGCAGGAGATATAAAAGATGTAGGTTTGATCCCTGAGTCGAAAAGATCTCCTGGAGGAGGAGGGCATGGCAACCCACGTCACTATTCTTTCCTGGAGAATCCCATGGACAGAGGAGCCTGGTTGGCTACAGTCTATAGGGTCGAAAAGCAATTTAGCACACAGGCTCGCAACATTTTAAAGCAATTATCCTCCAATTAAAACTAAATAAAATTACAAAAAATGTATCAGTGTCTAATCATTCAGTAAAGACTTACAATATAGGAACATGGATGCACAGAGTCGTGATGGTTTTACATCTATTTTGGACCCCAGTTTGCTGACTGTTCTGACAGTGTAATTGCTGGATCTGCATATGAGCATCCCCTTTGGGGAAGTCAGATAGGGCTGTGAATACAGTAGGTGTCTATGCCTGAGGGAAGTCAGATAGGGCTGTGAATACAGTAGGTGTCTATGCCTGAGGGAAGTCAGATAGGGCTGTGAATACAGTAGGTGTCTATTCCTGAGGGAAGTCAAATAGGGTTGTGAATACAGTAGGTGTCTGTGCTTGAGGGAAGTCAGATAGGGCTGTGAACACAGTAGGGGCTCCAAATCCAGATTGTGTGGATTTACATTCTGGTTACACTCATTTGCTATGTGACCCTGACTAAAATATATAACTTGTGCCTCACTTTCCTAATCTGTAAAATGGCAATATTATCTCCCTATAGATATTGTCAGGATTGAAAGGGTTAACATATGTATACTATC
Source organism: Bos mutus (assembly GCF_027580195.1). Lineage (NCBI taxonomy): Eukaryota > Metazoa > Chordata > Mammalia > Artiodactyla > Bovidae > Bos > Bos mutus. The sequence continues at coordinate 5,183,518 of NC_091630.1, read as the reverse complement.
AAGTGCATTTTAAGTAAGAAACTGGCGCTTGTTATTATCATTATTATTATTTACAGCAAGCTTAAGTCACAATTTCTTTAGGCATAAAATTGAGCTGTAAATTATTTACCTACAGAGATATTGTTAAGATTAGTGAGATGGTCTTTGTGAATTTCATTAATTGAATGTAAATTGAACCATGTATCTAGTATTTTTCTAAGACTTCCTGTGTGTTGCTTCATTCACTTCTCCCTAGGACGACCCTATGATCCTATTTTAAATGGAAGCACAGAAAGGTTAGCTTACTTGCCTAATGTTAAGTTATTAAATGGTAGAACTTGAATTTGAACCCAGATGTCTAACTCCAGAGCATAAGTGCTTAACCCACCTCACTGCGATGCCTCCACAGAAAAACACAGCTAAGGGTGCAGTCCTAAGCAAAGGCATTCCAGTGATGTTTGCAGTTGCCTAGGCAACCTCCAGATGCCCTCATCCAGGACCACAGAGGAACAGGGGGCGGAGATAAGCAGCCTGACTTTGTCCCGTGACGACGCTGCCTCTTGCTAACTGTGCCACCTTGAGTCAGTTGTATGAACCTTCCTCCGGATGACCCTCACAAACCCCACAAATTGAGTAGGATTCACCTTCCAAGATTCCTTCACACAACCCTGGGCACTTAGTAGAATGAGGCACAGAGATCGCTCCGCTGCGCGGCAGGCGGGACGGCCGTGAGGGGCAGAGGAGAGGAAGCAAGGGTGCCGGGGCTACGGAGTGGAGGAGGGGCAAGGCTGGCCCTCGGTCAGCTGAGGTTTTGTTTCATTAAATCCATTCAAGAAGCCCACGAGGAAGAGTGCATTGCTCTGAAATTACAAATGGAGAAACAGGTACCTCTAAAAACAAATGCACCATTTTCAGACTGGAATAGCTTTAAATCCACACATGAATTTGGGAGAGACTTTTTGCCATAAGGCACTCTGGCAACTCACTCCAGTGCTCTTGCCTGGAGAATCCCATGGACAATGGAGCCTGAAGGGCTACCGGCGGGAGTCCAGAGGGTCCAAAGAATCGAACATGAAGCAGCGACTAAGCACACACCTTATGTCTTACCATAAACAGCACTCTAAAATTGCTTTGCAAAGCAAATGGGTTATATGTGTCCAACAGGAAAAAACAGAAAGAAAATCCGTTCCTTAATAGCGTGTTGCCGTTTGTGATGAGGGCATGCAGCGTGCTGTTTCTCCCTCTGCACTTTCGCTGTCAGCTTCCCCACACTTAGCCCGGTTACCCCAGCTCAGTGCTTCCCACCAAGTCTTCTTCGGGTGACCAGGCTGTCTTGAAGCCCCGCCTCTGATGGGCCAGGGGTCCCATGTGGCAGCCACAACTTCAGTAACCCTGGTGGACAGCTGCCCACACCTGGGGGGCCGGCAGCCAGCAAGGTAAGACCTCCCTCACCATTCTCCACCAGTCCTTTCTCCCCTGCAGTTCCCCTCTTCCCTCCTTATCTGAACCTAAGAAGTGATGGGAGTATTTTTCAAACATCTCTTTCCCCAGATGGTTTCTACCTACATGCGGCCCTTTGGATTTCAACAGAAGCATTCAATCTGTTCTAAGATGGTGAACTACCTATAGGAATTTATAGGTATATTTGAAAGTAAAAAGTGGTTTATACCACTTTATCTTATGAAATGTAGAGTTCCTAGCTTAGTGCTTCTTTGTATTTTGGTTTTAAATAGGTGATCGCAAAATCCAAGAGGCTCAAAGAGTGTACGTAAGAGACACGCATGTTCTCACCATGTTCCGGATGACCAAGGTCTCTTCCCGAGAGGTTCTCAAAGGTTTTAGTTTCTCAAATATTAGTCTAAACTTATTTTATATTTGTAAAAGCAAGTAATTAATGTATTCCCACTCTCAAAGAGAGGAGAATTAACTGTGCTCTGCCTTTTCAAGGGAAAATGGTTAAAGAATTTGTCTATAAACTTTCAAATCATCCTATATATACAATCTATTTTAATTAACATAAATTTAGTACAAAAATACTCTTCTTTTTAATTTGTTATATTTAATATATTCTAGAGATAATTCCAAATCTGCATGTCTAGAGTTCCCTTTGCTTTATTTTAGTTACCCAGTATTTTCTTATGAGGATGGATATACCATAACTCATTCAAACTTGCCTCTTACTGATGGGCAGTTAAGTTGCTTCTATTCTTTTGTTCCCCAGAATATTATCATTTCACACATGTACACATCCACATAGAATAAATTACTTGAAAGAAAATTGCTGGATCAAAAGGTCTGTGCATTTGTGACTCTGATATATACTGCAAGATTTTCCTTCATAGAAGATTGTCTGAGTTGTTCCCCCACAAGCAGTATATGGCAGGAAAAGCCTCATTTAGATGAAAAAAAAACTTCTCTCTGCCTCTCAGTTCAAAGGATTTGAAATTGCAGTCATTATCTTCTTCTGTAATGGCAATGGAGTAAAAATGCAAGATGATAAATGGCCTTCGTGTATTTTTCTGTCAGAAGCAGAGCCTAGAGTTAGATCTATGCAAGGAAATCATTGTGAGGAGGCACAGATGAGTAAATTCCCCTGTGCTGGAGGAATTTGTACATCCAACGCATCACCAGCTCCCACACCCCTTCCGTGCTACCAGCTGTGAGAGCAGCACCATCACTCGGCAAAGATGGAATATGCGACCACGTGTCCATCCATGCGTGTCAGAGATGTCTGTTTCATACCTGCCATGTGCCTGGTGATACACACCCGCAGGGAGCTCAGAATGAATGTACTCTATCTACAGAACAAGGCCAGAGTCAAGTCAAACCTCTCCATGGGTGATGCGAGCAGGACCCATAATGCAAAAGACATCGTGTTTTTGGAACCCCAGTGATGCTAGCAGAATGAAACTGCTTTTTTTGTCTTTGCAATCTTACTACACAGTGGTTCAGAGCATGGTCTTTGAATTCAAATCTTGCTTCTGTATATCTCAATTGGAGGAGGGAATGGCAACCTACTCCAGTATTCTTGCCTAGAGAATCCCATGGACAGAGGAGCTTGGTGGGCTACAGTCTATGGGGTAGCAAAGAATTGGACACAACTAAGCGACTAACACACACACACACACACACACATCTCTCCGTACTTCTGTTTCCTCATCTTATAAAATGCAAATAAATGTATTCACTCTCTCATGGGTTATAAGATTGTTTAATCTTATAACATGCTATTAAATAGAGTAATGTGCTATCTGGTCTTAGAATGGTGATTTCAACATATGAAACTCACTAGTAATAAGGTTTCTAATATTATAATTTACATTGTATTCTTTTATATCATTGTTCAGTATGGTTCAGTTCAGTCACTCAGTTGTGTCTGACTCTTTGTGACCTCATGGACGCCAGGCTTCCCTGTCCATCACCAACTCCAGGAGCTTGCCTAAACTCAGGTCCATCAAGCTGGTGATGCCATCCAACCATTTCATCCTCTGTCGTCCCCTTCTCATTCTGCCTTCAATCTTTCCCAGAATATAATTCTAATAAATTAGATTATTAACATTATATTGATATATTACATTAATAATATATTCTATTATATTAATTAATTATAATATTATTTACTATCATTACCCATTTTCTTATTTGTTGTAATAGTTATTCATTGCTGCACAACCAATTACCCCAACAACCTTTATTGTCTCAACTTCCACAGATCAGGAATCTGGATATGGTTTATCTGGGTGCTCTGCTTCAGCCATAAAATTAAAAGACGCTTACTCCTTGGAAGGAAAGTTATGACCAACATAGATAGCATATTGAAAAGCAGAGACATTACTTTGCCAACAAAGGTCCGTCTAGTCAAGGCCATGGTTTTTCCAGTGGTCATGTATGGATGTGAGAGTTGGACCGTGAAGAAGGCTGAGCGCCAAAGAATTGATGCTTTTGAACTATGGTGTTGGAGAAGACTCTTGAGAGTCCCTTGGACTGCAAGGAGATCCAACCAGTCCATTCTGAAGGAGATCAGCCCTGGGATTTCTTTGGAAGGAATGATGCTAAAGCTGAAACTCCAGTACTTTGGCCACCTCATGCGAAGAGTTGACTCATTGGAGAAGATTCTGCTGCTGGGAGGGATTGGGGGCAGGAGGAGAAGGGGACCACAGAGGATGAGATGGCTGGATGGCATCACTGACTCGATGGACGTGAGTCTGAGTGAACTCCAGGAGTTGGTGATGGACAGGGAGGCCTGGCGTGCTGCGATTCATGGGGTCACAAAGAGTTGGACACGACTGAGCGACTGATCTGATCTGATCTGCTTTAGGGTGTCTCTCAAGGCTAAAATTAGGGTGTTAGCTGGAGTACAGTCATCTCAAGGTTCAACGGGGCTAAGATACATTTCCAGGCTCACTCATGTGCTTGTTGGCACGATTCAGTTCCTTGTGACCTGTCCAAAGGCTGCTCATTTCTTTTCACCATAGACTTTTCCAACATGGCAGCTTGCCTCACCAAAATGAGCAAGACAAGACAGCAAGAGAAAGAGAGCACCAGGCAGACAAAAGTCTCAGCTTGTATCCTCTTATCTCAGGAAGAACATACTATCTCTTCTGCCCTGTGTATTCATTAGAACAAGTGACGAGGTCCAGCCCACACCTAAGAGGAGTGAACACCAGTAGGGAGGGGACTTAGGAGTCATTTTAGGAGTAGCCTCCCATGATTGTTCTCCCCATGGTTTGTGCTTGGGAGATAAAGATAAAATAGAGACATTTGCGAGCACTATCATCTGAGTTAAAGACCATGCTGGTTATAGACTGTATTATAGTTTGACCTGAAGATAAACGTCTTGTTTGCCTAATTTTTTTTATGGAAAACAATAAAGGTCACAATCACAATAAAACAGAGCACACTTAAGACTGATCCAGGTAGGCATGAAGCCTGTGACATGGACGTCACGACAACTGCAGAATTCCACAAGCAGTTTCCATTCTCAAGAGCACTATGATTTGGTTAGTTGCTAGCACCATGTGGGTGGATCATTCCTGGGAGTTAGGAAAGAAAACATTTTATAAAAGTTAATGATGCTTTCAATGTGGGTGGATCAATGGCAGCACGACTAAGTCAGCTTTAGTGACTGCTTGGCACTCTTTTGGAAATCTGCCGAAGTTCAGAGGGCACCCATGTATTCAGTAAGGAATGGATCAACTAATGCTTTTGATACAGTGAAAACTTCTGGAGAAAATAAAATAAAATTCTTACTTTCTTTCTTATACCAAAATGAAATTTTAAAGGTTTCTATTTCAATGGAAACAAAATAAATAAACTCAGCAAGAGAAAATAATTTTTTAGCTTTGCAGTAGGGAATGCATTTCTGTGTGCTAACCAAACTTGGAAATCAGAAAATAAAAGAATCATTGGTTTTAATATGTAAAAAGTGAAAATTTCTTGTTAGTGAAAACTTAGTAAAATAAGGTCATGATGCTAATGACATAAAACAAGCTGAAATGAATATCTGAAACATATATTATTGCCAAGTTGATAACTTCCTGTACATATAAACTCTTCAGTAATCAAGAAGAAAAAGTCCAAAAAAGACCAAAAGTATATTTCAAGATATTCACTGAAGCATTGTTTAAAACACAGAATATTAGAAATAACCATAAGTAAGCTCTTGAATCAATAAGACTCATGAAAAATTTATAGTGTGTTAGTGCAATAGAATGTCATTTGGCCACTAAAAGGAGTGAGGTAAAACTCAATAAATAAATAATGAATGATCTCCAAGGCATATTGTTAATGTAAAACTAAGATGTAGAGCAGTGTGTGGAGTATGATGTCACTGGTGTTTAAAAAGTAACACAAAAGATACAGAAACGCATATAAACATGTAAATATATATTTATATATGCATAGACTGTTTCTGGTATGATACAAAGAAGCAGATAGCAATGATTTGCTTTTTACTGTATACTTTTACGCTTTTTAAAAAATTATTTGTATGTATCTCCTATTCAAAATACAAAAATCATTTCAGAAAACCTTTACATATGATACCAGCAAAGACAATCAATAGCACAGGAAAGACTATCCAATATCAAAACTGCTTAGGTTGGCTTAGGCACCTTTCAAAGAACAGTGATTTAGATACAGAGTCTCGTGTTTAGCTTTGTTGGAATTTGGTGGTGAATTCTGAAACAAATTAAATAATTAAAAGTCAGAAAAATTTGGTGAAATAATTTAAGCTAATTTTGATGCATTAGTTTTAATTCTTTTTTTTTTAAACTAGCATCTATTGCTCACCCAGCATGGGTCAGGCAGGGTGCTAAAGGATAGAACAAGTGGGAGCTCAGTGCTCTTTGTGGAGAATGCTTACGCTGGAGAGACCTGGCAGACAACGTCATAACCAAAGGATTCAGGTCAACAGCCCCAGTACGAAGGCCTGTCAGCATTCTGCACCTCCTGATACACGAGGAAGCACACCACACCACTGCTATAATAATACTGCCCAAAATCCATCTTGCTGTTGTTCAGTCGCCAAGTCATGTCTTTGCGACGCCATGGACTGCAGCACACCAGGCCTCCCTGGCCCTCACCATCTCCTAGAGTTTGCCCAAGTTCATGTTCATTGAAAAGACACAACCTCCATCTAAATCAAGAAAAGCTCAGACAAATCCAGTTCGGAGGTTATTCTACAAAATAAAGACTCAATATCTTTTTTAAAATGGTCAAAGTCATGAAAGACAAGGAGAAGCTGTCACAGGTTGACGTGCCTAAACAGACATGATGACTAATGAAGTGTGTGGACCCTGGATTGGATTCTGGAACCGAAACAGACCAGAAGTGTGGAAGCTGGGGAACTTCTAATCCATCTGTAGATGAATTAATGATGTTGTATTTAGTGAAGAGCATTAATTTCCTGGTTTTAGTAACTGTAGGGGCTTCCTGGTGGCTCAGATGATAAAGAATCTGCCTGCCATGTAAGAGACCCAGGTTTGATCCCTGGGTTGTGAAGATCCCCTGGAGAAGGCAGTGGCAACCCACTCCAGTATTCTTGCCTGGAAAACCCCATGGACAGAGGAGCCTGGTGGGCTACAGTCCATGGGGTCACAAAGCGTCAGACACGACTGAGCGACTAACACTTTCGCCTCACTGCGTTCACATCTGATGTTAGCATCTGAATAAACTGGGTGAAGGTTATGCAAGAACACTTCATACTATTTTTGAAACTTTTGTGTAAGTCTAAAATTATTTCAAATTAAAAAAAAACCCTTGGGGAATGCCATTCCTTACCCTAGATTTGGACAATGGGGAGCACTTAATATTTGTCAGAGCAACCTGGCTATTTCTCTCACTGGGAAAAATCAACTTTGCTTATTTTATGGCAAATAGGCTGAGACCAATTTATGAAAAGAAATGCTTCAACTTTAGTAAGGGCTTCCCTGGTGGCTCAGCAGGTAAAGACTCCACCTGCAATGTGGGAGACCTGGGTTTGACCCCTGCGTTTGGACGATCCCCTGGAGAAGGGAAAGGCTGCCCACTCCTGCACTCTGGTTCATTTCCTCACGTAATGTTTGATGTATTAGAAGGCTTTATCGAATAATCAGCAGAACCTGGAAATATACTCAGAAACAAACACTTCTAAAACAAAAAACTCATGTAGAGAGAAAAACTGTTAATGTGTATTGTTTCCATATCCCCAGATTTCTCTCTCTCACTCTTAGATGACAACTGTCTACAATCTCACTGTAATCCCTGGCCAGCTTACAATGACACAGAAGAGCCAGCCCTGGAGACCAAGGATAAGATTCACAGGTGGTACAGAAAAGTGAAGTCTCCAGAGTCATTGTCTAGGGTAAAACACAGTATTAGAAGTTGACTCTTTTAGCACTGTGAACCCTTCTAGAATCTAAAAGCTCCTAGAGAATACGAAAAAAATCTGAAGACTCTTTGTGATTTTGATCACATATTAGATTGGTTCAAAAGTAGTTGCTGTTTTGCATTGTTGAAATTTGCTGTTTCATATTAGAATATGTTCTTAAATAAGTGGGTTATGTTATATATCATTTTAATGCACATTTCTTTCTTTCTTTTTTTTTTTGCTAATGACATTACTTGCTGTTTGTTTTATATTTGTTTTAGACTAGGGAAATGATGTTAGATAAAAAGCAAATTCGAATGATTTTCTTATTCAAGTTCAAACTGGGTCGTAAAGCAATGGAAACAATTTGCAACGTCAACAACGCATTTAGCCCAGGAACTGCTAATGAATGTACAGTGCAGTGGTGTTTCAAGAAGTTTTGCAAAAGAGACGAGAGCCTTGAAATGAGGAGCATGGTGGCCTGCCATCGGAGGCTGACAATGATCAGTTGAGCAGGTCATCAAAGCTGATCGTCTTACAAGTACAGGAGAAGTTGCCCCAAGAACTTAACGTCAACCATTCTATGGTCATTTGGCATTTGAAACAAATTGGAAAGGTGAAAAAGCTCAGTAAGCGGACGCTTCATGCTGCTGCTGCTGCCGCTGCTGCTAAATTGCTTCAGTCGTGTCCGACTCTGTGCGACCCCATAGATGGCAGCCCACCAGGCTCCCCGTCCCTGGGATTCTCCAGGCAAGAACACTCAAGTGGGTTGCCATTTCCTTCTCCAATGCATGAAAGTGAAAAGTGAAAGTGAAGTTGCTCAGTCATGTCTGACTCTTCTCGACCCCATGAACCACACGCAGCTTACCAGGCTCCTCCATCCATGGGATTTTCCAGGCAAGAGTACTGGACTGGGTTGCCATTGCCTTCTCCAGGGTGCTTCATGAGTCAAAAGCAAATAAAAAAAGTCCTCATTTTGAATGATGTCTTCTCTTAGTCTGTGCAACCACAGTGAACCATTCCTCAACAGATTGTGACATGTGATAAAAAGTGAACTTTATACCACAACTGGCAATAACCAGCTCAGTGGTTGGACTGAGAAGAAGCTCCAAAGCACTTCCCAAAGCCAAGCTTACACCAAAAAATGTCGTGGTCACTGTTTGGTGGTCTGCTGCTGGTCTGACCCACTACAACTTTCTGAATCCCAGTGAAACCATTACATCTGAGAAGAATGGTCAGCAAATCAGTGAGGTGAATCAAAAACTGCAAAGTCTGCAGGCAGTATTGCTCAACAGAAAGGGACCAGTTCTTTTCCATGACAACACCCAACAGCACGTCTCATAGCCAACGCTTCAAAGGTGAGCAAATTGGGTTACAAGGTTTTGCCTCATCCACCATATTCACCTGAAGTGAAAGCGTTAATCTCTCAGTCATGCCTGACTCTTTGTGACCCCATGGACTGTAGCCGCCAGGCTCCACTGTCCATGGGATTTCCCAAGCAAGAATAATGGAGTGGGTTGCCATTTCTTTTTCTGGGGGATCTTTCTGACCCAGGGATCGAACACGGTCTCCTGCCCTGCAGGCAGACTCTACCACTGATCCACCTGACTTCTGGCCAATTGACTACCATTTCTTCAAGCATCTCCACAATTTTTGCAGGGAAAATGCTTCCACAAACAACAGGAGGCAGAAAATGCTTTCCAGAAGTTCATCGAATCCTGAACCACGGATTTTTATGCTACAGGAATAAACATTTCTCGTTGACAAATATGTGTTGATTGTAATGGTTCCTATCTTGATTAATAAAGATGTGTTTGAGTCTAATTATAATGATTTAAAACTCACAGTCTGAAACCATGGTTACTTTTTCACCAACCTAAGTCATTGGAAAAGACCCTGATGCTGGGAGGGATTGGGGGCAGGAGGAGAAGGGGATGACAGAGGACGAGATGGCTGGATGGCATCACTAACTCAATGGACATGAGTTTGAGTGAACTCCAGGAGTTGCTGGTGGACAGGGAGGCCTGGAGTGCTGTGATTCATGGGGTAGCAAAGAGTCAGATATGACTGAGCAACTGAACTGAACTGAACTGAACATTGTCAAGAAAAATAACCCGTGTAAAAGGACTCAAGAATGAAGTACAGGACAATATATTAGAGTTCCACCTCAAATAAATGGAATGTAGCTCACCAGAACCCTTAATTAGCATTTTCCCTTTCCAGTTTCTTCCTATAGGAGAATGACCACAAGAGAACACAGTGGGAGGGTTAAGAAGAGAGAAAAGGTGTCTGGGGCTCGCACAGCACAAACCACTCACGACCCTTCTGGGTCCGTCCTGCCTGCACCAGGCTTCCGGCCTCCTCTCTCCTGCCCCCCCTCCCCCCGCCCCCGGCCTCCTTGTTCTCCCCAGGCACCACCAGGGAGCTCAGCAGCAGCCGAGGACTTCTGCTCCTCTTCCCTCTTCCTGGATGGCTCTTCCCTCTCCTACTCACAGGCTCGCACCTCTCACTTCGGCTCTCTTCTCAAACAACACCGCCCCCCAGGTCTTCCTTGACCATCTAGTGTCAGCAACCAGCTCACTCTCACCCCACAGTCCCTACTTCTCTTCCTCAGCTCTGTTTATCTGCAGAGCTCACTTAACATCTGTGCATTTAGGTGTATTTGTTGACGGTCCAACCCCCCCCCGCTAGAAAGTCATCCCCTTGAGAGCAGAAACACTATTTTTGTCACTGCTGTATCTCAGGGCTTGAAAGTTCTGACAGAGTAAATGCTCAGTTATTGTTTGTTGAGCGAATGGATGGACATGGTTCTTTGGTTATCTCAGTAACCTATAACCTCTGAGGTTCCTATGCTTAGGACAATCTCATTTCTCTACTAAGGCACTTAGTACATTCTGTCCACGAGTGTTACTGTATACAAGGATTATGTTCCCCTGATGGACTCTAAGATTTCTTAAGGCAGAACCTATTCATCATCACGGGCATGGTCTAGTAAATACTGAAAGAATATGTTAAACCTCTATGATCCAGTGCCTTAAAACATGGCGAGAACCCAAATCCCCCAAACAAGAGTCGATCCATTCATTATTCTGTGAAAGAGGAAGTGTTAGTCACTCAGTCCTGTCCGACTCTTTGTGACCCCATGGACTTGTAGCCCAGCAGACTCCTCTGTCCAGGGGATTCTCCAGGCAAGAATGCTAAAGTGGGTTGCCGTTTCCTCTGCCAAGGGATCTTCCCAACCTAAGGATCAAACCTGGGTCTCCCACATTGCAGGCAGATTCTTTATCATCTGAACTATCAGGGAAGTACTATTATACTGTAGTTCCTCCTTATTCATGAGAATATGTTCCAACATCCCCAGCAGATGCTTGAAACCACAGTTATACCTAACCCTATATATATATATAATTTTTTTTTCTATACTAATGGGCAGGTAGCATATACAGGGTAGATATACGGGGCAAAAGGATGATTCGCATCCCTGGCAGGACCCTGCAGGAGGGCACAGGAGGGCATGGGATTTCATCGCATTACTCAGAGCAGCCAGGAGGCATGCACTTCAAAACGTATGAACCGTTTATTTCTGGAATTTTCCATTTACTACATTGTGCTTCGTGTGACTAAGAGTAACTGAAACTGCAGGTGAGGAGGGGTTACTATGTTCTGTTTGCTGAGGCAAAAAATATCTATGATACCTTACAAATGTTTCGACAAGGGGACAACTAAAAGGGCGATTTCTTTTTTCAGCCCTCCTCTCACTATGAAATCCAATTACCTGAAATAATGCTTTTTTGTTTTTTTTTTTTAACATTCTGACTTAGCGGAGACAAAGGCTCATTGGGGAAAAAAAAAAAAAATGAATCTTACTTTCATTAAACCAGGGAAATGAAACAAAACATACAAATGAGCACAAGCACATTAAAGGTATTCAATTGAAAATAATATCCATCCCCTTTGGCTACAGAAGGAAACACTGCATCACTTGTCAGGGTAGTGTGTATGCGTTACGACTTTTAGTTTCCTGTAAAATTTGTGACTGTATTTCTACTGATTTATAGAACCATGAGCATGATAGATACAGCCACCACTGGGTACTTGAATGAGGTCTTTCTGACCCAAAAATGGACAGAGCAAGGAAAGTCAGACTGGAGCTAAGAGAGCCCTGCAGCAGAAAGTCCGGATAAGCAGCTGATGCCTCGAGGAGTCCAACAGAAGGACAAATGAAGCCATCTGGGGAGCAGAGCTTCAGAAATCCAAACGAAGATGAATGTTTCTGGGCTTACTGCTGAGATGGGCAGGGCACACGAGCAAGACGTTCAGACTCAGCATTTAGGAACAGAACTTCTGTCCCTGAGAGGATTGTTTCGTTCTTTAAACTGTACAGCAAGGCATTAATCACAGAGAAGATTAATCTGCGGCTTGGTAATCCACCCAGTGCCCCAGGCCTGGACAAACAAGGCATTTGCACACCGGCAGTGAGGTGCAGCCAAGCAGCAGCCAGCCTCCTAGCAGCCGCACCTCAGAGCAGACTTGATGTGATGTCTCAAGGCCTCTAAGTGAGAAGAGGGATTGGGCTCGGGGACAGAAGACTGGAAGAGGCAGTGTGGGGCTGGCAATCTGTCCTTCCACGAGGGAGCAGAGAAAAGCCAGGCTGGGCTGAAGGGCCTCCTCCTCGTCTCCACGAGCCTTTCCATCACAGAGATTATTTTAGACTCTGAGGCATTTCATTTATCTTGAATACCAAGAATCTTTGTGACTGTTTTTGGGGGGGGTGGGGGTGGGGCAGGGAACAGGACAGGAGACTGGATGCTGGAATTCTCTTTCCCAGCATTTGGTTTCTTCATTTTTAATGGTAAGCATTAGAGTCCAAATGGAGAACCCACTAATTCAGGAAATGAAAGATTTGGGGCGGAATTATTTAGATAGACTGTGCTTTTAGATAATTATACAAGGCTCTGCTCTACTTAAGCATTGCCCACACAGACTATGTAATGTCATCTGCTATGAGAAAACTGTCCCTTCTCCCACAACAGGGTGATTACAGAGTTCTGGAAATAAACTCTGTATCAATGTGAGGAAGGGGGGAGGAAGAAAAAGGAAAGCAGAGACATTGAGACTAGTTGCAAACGTAAGATCATAGGCATGCAATTTTTTTTTTTTAATAAAGGGGCTATTTGCGGTCCATGGGGTCTAAAGAGACACAACTGAGCGACTGAACTGAACTGATTATGATGAATAAAGTTATCTGCAGATGTGGACCTAGCTAGAATTCTGCTTCTGATTCAGGAGCAACTGAACTACGAGGATTTCAAGAACAGAGGATCAAAATCAAGGTAAAGATGAAGGAAAACCTGGGGGGAAAAAACCCTAAACCAAAAGCAAGCCAGAAAACAAAACAAACAAACAAACAAACAAAAGCAATAGCCACAAACGAGGCAGACAGCGTCTGGGAGAGTGGACTGAGGGGTAGACGAGGTCATGACAGAGCAAGGGCCCTGCTGAGCCAGCCGGGGAGCAGATTGCCTGGAGCGGGACTGAGCTCAGCTCACTCGGAACATGATGCGATAGGCTGTGGGTGAGACAAACTGGCCAGTGATGCTCTGAGCGCCCCTCACTCTATAGCACCCCCAAACTGTGTGGGAAGCCGTGCCGGAGTCCTGGGTTAACATGGACCAAAGATGAGTGGAAATCTTACGCCCTCATAATGATAACAAAGATTATAAGAACTATTTTCTGCTCGAAATTATAAGCAAGAAGAATTTACTGCAACTATTTCCATTTTTTTCCTTTTGTCTTTCATAATACCTGAATCTTTTCTGTCTTTCTCAAAGCACATTACAGGAAATAAGACAGAGGTGATTATCCATAGAAAATACTGCCATATTTGCAAGATCCGTGAGACAAAATTTGTGTTTTACTCCTTTCTTTTATACTTACGTGTCTCCCTCAGTGCTAGGCACGTGTGTGTGTGCTCATTTGCTTGTTTGTGTCCGTCTCGCTGTAACCCTGAGGACGGTAGCTCACCAGGCTCCTCTCTCCATGGAATTCTACAGGCAAGAATGTGGGAGTGGGTTGCTATTTTCTACTCCAGGGGAGCTTCCCAACCCAGGAATCAAACTTGCATCTCCTGCATTGGCAGGTGGATTCTTTACCACTGAGCCACCTGGGAAGCCTCTTCTAGGCACATAGTGGGACTTAAACATTATTGACTAATTTCCTTTTTGTTGAGGAAACTGAAATTGTGTTGTGTCCAAGTTGTAGTGTTCTCAGGGTTAGCGATGAGAGCCAATTGATGACTCTTTTCCAAAGTCACTGCATCCATACTCTTCTTGAATTAATGGAATATTGCAATTCTGCATTAAAATACTTCCTATAACAGTTTTCAATAAGTAGATTAGTGCTAAAAATCTATTTTACAATTAAAGTTTTATTTTTAGCTCCTTATATTTGTATTAAGAAAGAGAACTAAATCCTACTGCTTAAATAATTTTAAAAAGTACACTTTCAAAACCATAAGAAATCTGGGTTTGTAGTTTTTAAGGCTTTAATCTCATTTCTCCTTTCCTCATATTCTGAGTATTTTGTTAGTACTATTCTCAGCACCCCAGCTCTTAGACTTATCTCTTCCATTCAAATACTTCTTTTCTTTCTGATATTTTCTAGCATGTGATTTTTTTTTTCTTTCTTAATACCATTCTTTATCCTTCCCCAAACTGGCCTTTGGAGAATCGATTGGTCTATATTGATAATTTATAAAAACAAATTTTGCTTTTCTCAAAAAATCTTACATACTAAAAGTATAACCTTTAATTTCCTGATTCGTGGAGCTGTGTTTTATGTCCTGTTTCTTCACAAGGATGAACATGCTTTGAAATAGCTGTTCCTAGGAATCTCACGTTATAAGGTAGCAACCACTTGTACTTTCCTTTGATTTGTATCTGACTCATTAAACTCACTTATTCCTCTACTTCTAAAAATCCTTCTGTTGATCAAGTTAGTATCTTCCTAATTCTGAAACCATAAGTTTCTATTTAAAAAATTTATTTTACAAATTAAAAAAAATAATTTATTTTACCAAAAAAGCAAGTAGATACAATTCTGAAAATCTCTGCAAATAGAGCATAAAATGTGAGAAATTGGAATGATGAATCATGAGCTGCTTGTGCTTATGAAATCATTTGTGTGAACAATAAAAATATTGGCTTCTCAGTCCAGGGAATTGCCAGCACTTGAGAATGTTCTCGTTTAAAGTGCTTAGTTTATAAAAGCTTACAATCTAATATTTTTTGAAATTTTGAGTAAAGTATGGATAGATAGGTAGGTAGGTAGATAGGAGATACATCTGAAGTACTTGGAATAATTTAGTATTGATTTTTGACATAAAAGTAAAACAATATACTTGATACTATAAATTTTTATGCTGCTGCTGCTGCTGCTAAGTTGCTTCAGTCGTGTCCAACTCTGTGCGACTCCATAGACAGCCCACCAGGCTCCCCCTTCTGGGATTCTCCAGGCAAGAACACGAGTGGGTTGCCATTTCCTTCTCCAATGCATGAAAGTGAAAAGTGAAAGTGAAGTCGCTCAGTCATGTCCAACTCTTCGAGACCCTATGGACTGCAGCCTACCAGGCTCCTCTGCCCGTGGGATTTTCCAGGCAAGAGTACTGGAGTCGGGTGCCATTGCCTTCTCCAAATTTTTGTGAAGTTACTGATAATTAAGTGGTTACAGACAAGTTTCTTCATTAAATATACTGCATGATTTCTTACATTTGTCTAGTTCTGAGACAGTTCTACTACTAACTGATGCAATTTCAATCCATTTGCTATTGAAAATGTGTATGAGTTTTAATAGTACCATGGAAGATGAGAGCTTTTTCTGGGTTGATGTTGAAGCGGGATATTCCAGCAACTCTGGCCCCATGTCTAAATCTTTCCTCCATCTTACAAGCTATGTGCCTTTAAGTGTGGTGCTTCATCTTCCTGTGATTCAGTTTCCTCATTTTTAAATCAGGATGACAACAGTATTACCTCACTGGGTCATTAAGGGTATTAAGGTGAGTCAGTGATTGGTTTGATATATAACAAAGACTCAGTAAGTGATTGAGGAAGTCCGTCCATAACCAGCAGAGATTTATGTTACATATTCTGACAAACGTTCAAACCATGAAAGATATCCTTCATGTTATACTCTTTTGAAACACCATCAGGAACTCACTGTAGAACTTCTCTCTTTTTTTTTAAACAAACATGACTTGCCATATTTTCAAATGTATATTATTCATTTTCACTTTCAAAGTTTATTTACTTGCAAGCACAAGTAGACCCTTCATCTTGTGGAGATCATGAAGCAATTCTCATAAAGCAATTCCTGTAATAAATATGTGTGTTGGTTAAAAGGGGAGGGAAGGTGGACATGTGAATCCTAGGGCATAGGAAAGTCCGTAATCCTTAAGTATTAAGGACCAGGGTGGATTGAGTCCTAACTCCTCTAAATAGTGAGCTCTCTCCTCCTTCTTATCTGAAGTATTAGTCTCATAAATGGCAAAATTTTTGATTTCTTAAATTTGTCTGTGATCTTTTAGTTCTTTTCCTAAGGCAAATAACAATTTTTTTTAATTAAAGATTTTCTTAATTTAAGACATTTGAAAATTTAACAAAATCTTTTTCTAAATTCAAAGAAAGCTCTGTATACAAATAGATTTTTTTTTTCCTGGTTATTCATTCTCCACTTCTGTTATCAAATAGGGCAGAGAAGAGGTTTGCTTAATTCTGTCCTTGAACTTCCCCTTCCCAGAAGCGGAAGTGAGTTAAGTTAGAGGCCCAACGATTAGGTTTTGCCTGGGGGAGAAAAATTCACAGAATATGTGATACTTGTACTACAACTTTTATTTCTCCCTTAGACAAGAATAAAACAGAACTATCTCGTGAAACTCATTGAAATAGTTCAGGACTTCGGTGAAGAAAATGCGTCTTGAACACCATCTAACTGCTCCCAGTGCTGGGTACCTACAGCGGAGGACGACAGGAGGAAGAGATGCTTTCATTTTTTTCCTTAAAGAAATGAGCTTGCTCAAAGACGTTCTGGGCCTAGAACTCAGAGTGATACTTAGACTATCTCTCCAGCGGAGGCAGCAATCTGGAGGCAACTGCTTCCCGCAGATGTAAATTCTGGAGCTCTGGGCCCAGGTGGTCTTTGGGTCTCCGTCAATATTGAATCATTAAGAGAAGAAAAATCTTGAAATTCTCAGATCCTAAATCTTCAATAAGCAAATGTCAACACATCTCAAATGCCATCTGAAGTGTAACCCTTCCCAGTGGACATTTTGGATTCATAGACATGCTCTTTCTGAAACTAAAAATACACGAATGTTTATTTCTGAATAAACATTATTTTACTGTTAAACCAAGCGTTCAGATCAGCCTAGACCATGGGAAAAATTAAATAGAGAGAGAATGTATGCATGCAAGTAGAGAGTCTATCAGTCATGCTAAGACTTGGAAAAAAACAAAATTAATACTTAGAACGCTGCTGCTGCTAAGTCGATTCAGTCGTGTCCAACTCTGTGCGACCCTATAGACAGCCCACCAGGGTCCCCCGTCCCTGGGATTCTCCAGGCAAGAACACTGGAGTGGGTTGCCGTTTCCTTCTCCAATACATGAAAGTGAGAAGTGAAAGTGAAGTCGCTCAGTCGTGTCTGACTCTTAGCGACCCCATGGACTGCAGCCCACCAGGCTCCTCCGTCCATGGGATTTTCCAGGCAAGAGTACTGGACTGGGGTGCCATTGCCTTCTCTGATTTAGAATGCTGCTGCTGCTGCTGCTGCTAAGTCACTTCAGTCATGTCTGACTCTGTGCAACCCCATAGACAGTAGTCCACCAGGTTCCCCGGCCCTGGGATTCTCCAGGCAAGAACACTGGAGTGGGTTGCCATTTCCTTCTCCAATACATGAAAGTGAGAAGTGAAAGTGAAGTCGCTCAGTCGTGTCTGACTCTTAGCGACGCCATGGACTGCAGCCCACCAGGCTCCTCCGTCCATGGGATTTTCCAGGCAAGAGTACTGGAGTGGGGTGCCATTGCCTTCTCCAGATTTAGCATGCTAGGTGTATTTTAACCTCATCCTTGGACTCATTGACCAGGAACAAACAAATTGTTATTCCTAAAGCCAGAAATAATGTCTGTCTGCTGACCTCATTAACCAGGGATTCAAATGAGGTCACTGTATTACTTAGACTCACCTTTCCATTCAGGGACACCATTCAGACAAATCCTGGGTCCCCTCTCCCTCCCTCTTTCCTGTGAGTGTCCCCAGGGATGATCCCTGTGGGCTCATGAGCAGGTCCAGACGCATCATCCCCATGATGTACAACAGCCCAGGCCTCAACTTAAATAAGCAGAGAGCCTTGCAGTGTCCAGGACCATCACGCTCCTGAGTGATACTGCTTACCACGGGTCATCACTTGACGGCTCTTTGGAAGATGAGGCACGGCCTCTTCCTGTTTGGGGTTGGCAGAGACGTGTGTGACCCCACTGTGAGAGCTCACTAAGCTCCAGTCCAAACCTTCATCCCCACAGTGTGAGGAGAGCTTCTGGTTGTCTGCTGTGACGGGGGCGGAGGGGCCACTGACAGCCCGCCTTAGACCCAGGTCTCCTCCTCCCCTCCAGTTCTCACGTTGGATCAGTCCTCCCAAGGACCCCTTCAGCTCTTCCTTAGAATTTGTCTTCTGCTATTTCCCCCTCTCCTGGAGGGTTTGGGATTCCCTGGTGGCTCAGAGAGTAAAGCGTCTGCCCACAATGCGGGAGACCCGGTTCAGTCCCTGAGTTGGGAAGATCCCCTGGAGAAGGAAATGGCAACCCACTCCAGTGCTCTTGCCTAGAAAATTCCATGGATGGAGGAGCCGTGTGGGCTACAGTCCATGGGGTCGCAAAGAGTTGGACACGACTGAGTGACTTCACTTTTTTTTATTTCCCTCTCTCCTAGTTAATCAGGCATAGACCCTTATTGGGTCCCCATTGGAGACAACATTCTCACAAGTTTCTTCTTGATCAGGACAAACTTTAAAAAGCTAGTGGAACTTGAATTACTTCTGTTAAAATGATCCCATCTGTACCGTAAATGGTGAGACTTGGAAAATTAATTACATATATTCAGATGTATTTATATATCCCAGAAATACATATTAGATATGTTTTACATTCACCACCCTAACAGATACAGAAGGTAAACATCCCCTAAGAAACAATTCCTGGGTTTCATCCCTTTATACAATTTTGGCTTAGATTAATGAAAATTATAGTTTCCATTTCTTTATCTTTGATCTACAAAAGTATAGGAAAGTACCAGGTTTAGTTCGTCTCCAGAAAATGGTTTAGGCCATTACAATTAACAAGGAGTTGCTACTTTAAAGTGGATCTGATATAAGAAAACTGCTGTTTCATTTTTGGTAGCTGCTTATCAACTAAGATGAGTCACTAGTAATGTTTACTTCTTTGTGAACTGACAGGAAAACCATAGACAAATCTCAAAGGAGACAGATGAATAAGGTTTCAAGGACATTACTGCTCCTGCCTGAAACTTTAGCCAACTGAAAGCCTGAAAATATGCAACTCAGAATTTCACTGCTTCCTCAAATTGCAGGTGGACAAACGTGAAAGATATCAGGACTTTAGCCTGACTGCTCACAAAACAACTTAGAGCAATGACAGTCAGTATATAACGAATCTTGAAAGCAAAACTAACATCTCAAAAAAGAGAGATGACAGTCCCTATTATGGACTGAATTGCCCCCCCATTCACATGTTAAATCCTGATACCCATATCTCAGGATGTGACTGAATTTGTACCTAAACGCTAATCCTTTAAAGAGGTAATTGAGCTAAGGTGGCGCTAGTGGTAAAGAACCCACCTGCCAATGGAGGAGACACGAGAGACGTGGGTTTGAGCCTTGGGTCGGGAAGAACCCCTGGAGGAGGGAATGATAACCCATTCCAGTATCCC
The DNA here is from genome assembly GCF_027580195.1 of Bos mutus. Lineage (NCBI taxonomy): Eukaryota > Metazoa > Chordata > Mammalia > Artiodactyla > Bovidae > Bos > Bos mutus. The sequence continues at coordinate 5,163,696 of NC_091630.1, read as the reverse complement.
TGCCTGGAGAATCCCATGGACAGAGGCTCCTGGAGGGCTACAGTCCATGGGGTCCCGGTCAGACACAACTGAAGCAACTTAGCACACAAAGTAAATGGGGTCACTGGGGTGAGGCCAAATCCAACACGAGTGGTGTTCGTAGAAGAAAATGAGAATATCACATAGACACGCACAGAGGGAAGATAGTGTTGTAGCCACGCGTTCCGGGAAACGAACTCACTCAGAAGGACAATGCAGATAGTGGAGTGCAGTTTATTACACCGGCGGGCTCAAGGCAGAGTCTCCTCTTAGCCAAGGACCCCAACCAGCGTTTGTGAAAATCTTTTATACCCCACGTGTACATGTCTGAACCCACCACTCCAAATTCCTTGAGACTTACATCAACCAAGGAAAATACAATCCCAGTCACCCCATCATCCACGTGCTATGTGCTCATGTGCCCAAACAGTCAAACAATCAGCCAATAATCAATAAACCCGAGGTTACACTCTGATAGAGACAGAAAAATTTATGGCCTGTCTGGAGGAAGGGGTGATTAGTGTATGTTTTCTCTTAGGCGATGAGTAACCTAGATACGATCTTCAAGGTTCCCCTGTCTGGAGGGGGTCTTATCCTTCTGCTGTTGTTTTCATAGGCACTAAACAGAGTTCAGAGTCCATTGGAAAGGTGGCCGAGCATGATCAGCACTAACAGGCCTAAGATGGAGTCCAGGCCCTATGAATTCCTTCTTCAATAGTACAAAGACAAAGGGAGAACGTGGCCATCTGCGAGCCAAGGAGAGAACTCACAGGATGAAACCAACCCTGCTGACGCCTTATCTTGGGATTCTGGCCTCCAGAATCATGAAGAGATACATTTCTGTTAAGTCCCTCTGTCTGTAGTATTTTTTATGACAACATTAGCAAATGAATACACTCCCACACCAAAAATTTTCCCCCAAAGCTCATACAAAGGCGGGAGAATCATGACTCTCTCTTGGAATCATGGATTCTATTCATATTGTGCGTATAATCTGCAAAGCATCTTCATGTCTACCATCTCCTGTGTGCCTCGTAACAGTCCCATTTAATGGAATTGAGGCTGAGAGGAGAGCCTAGTTTTGATAGATGGCAGATTAAATAGGCACCAAGCCTCTTGATTCAGTCACGAGGCCACAGCTAAGGTTGAAGAGCATGGGTAGACCAGTACTCCGCATTCCTGATGCCTGACGGAGGGTAAGGCTTGAGGTGACCTGTCCAAGGAACGCCCAACAGGAGTAGCCTGCTGGGGACTGAAGGCAGGTCTTCAGACTTGACCTTGTGACATTCCCATTGCCCCATGAGAGAAAGGTATGCACTTCCTCTGCAGTCCCCAGGGATTCCTAACTTCCTTCCTCCCAGCTTGCCAAGGAGATGCCAGCTCTCAGGACTACAGGGAGGACAGCCAACTAGGCATATACCTGATAACTTTTGAAAGAAATCTTTAATGTCACAAGACAAATTCGTATACTTAAACATCCTTAACTTTTGTTCCTAATGAAAAAGAAAGGGTCAATCTCTATATGATGAAAATAAAAATAAGTAATAATAACACAGGACACCCCCTCCCTAAACTCATACATGCTGTTATGTCTTTTTAGGGAGGAAATACATTGCTTTACATATAAAAAGTCATCTAAAAAGATAAGCTTATTGTGGGGTTGGGGGGTATACAGAGATTTGAATAACCACAGAGAATTTGCAGGACAGGAAAGGATATCTCATAATGAATTTTAAGTCTAGTTTATAATGTATTTATAAGTCTAGTATATATATAAACTCCACTGTGTAATTCCAACTTGGGTGTCTTCACATACTTTTCAGTAAGGGACGGCATTACTTTTCAGTGACTTTGGAGTTGGAATTGCCTTTCTTTCTTTCATTTTTCTTCCTTTCCTTTCTTTCTTGCTTTCTCCCACATGTCATATCAGACTGGTACTGGTCGTGAAATGGTCCAGTTTTATTTGAATTACAATTGTTTCCCCTTGGGTTCACTGAGGAGTAACTGAGAGTAAGGATTCAAGTGTGCAAACTACTGGTAACCAATAAGAAAAATTTGGAACTGTTCAGATCACAAAATGTGACTTTTGCACAAAGTCTTGTGGATCAGCTAATACTTCTTAACAAAAGTCCCTCTTAGGATTAAAAAGAAGCACTAGTCTGTCTTTCTGACTCTCTCTGTGTGTCTCTTTCCTTTGTCTTTTACCATGTATCACTCCATCCATCCATCCGTCTGTCTGCTTTCATATCTATCTATATATTCTATTAATATATTTCTCTTCATTGACTTTTGGCTTACAAAATTTTCCCCTGTGAAAACTTCAAATGAGAAAAACTGTCCATAATCAAAATAAAACAGAGTGAAAACCAGAGCTCCTGTTTATAGCTTAACTTTCCCTGCTAGCTGATGAGTGACTCACTGCCTCTCACCTACATGAAACAGAGCCAAGGGGTGAAGGAGCTAAGGATAACACACTCTTTAGCCTAAAAGGGGGAAAAAGTCTTTACAAAGCAGGTCCCAATTACTCTAAATGTTTTATCAGAATCCTCTCTCAGTCTTTTTAATATTGGTCAGTTTCCAGGTATAAAATGAAACCATCCGGAAAGCCACCATTGCCAGCCAGGGATTCCTAGAGAGGAAGGCAGGGTCTTGGTCAAAAGCATGCTTTTGAGGACTCCTTCAGCAAGTCTCTAGGTAATTGTCTGAGAGTATAGAGAATTGGTGGCTGTTTGCATGAAACTCACAGGGATCCAGGTGACCTCCAGAGACTCCGCTGAGATGCCATGTGATCTTCATCAGTTAAGGAATCCAGCAAGAAGGCCAGAGCCTGGGAACGGCATGCACTTCCCTGATAAAGCTTGGGCAGCGACAGATGGTCACTCATGTCAGACCCTAGTCAGCAGGCCTTTCAAAGTGAGAAGGGCACCTGACGGGGAGTCAGGATTCCCAGCCAGCCCGGCTCTCAGATGAGGACGTTTTCCTGTTGTGCAAATGTGACGAGACTGAGATCCCCCTTGGAGCATGGCGGGGGAGGCTCACCTTTCCAGCAAGGTCACTCATTCCAGCTAGCCCAAGAGCTGTGGGCACCTGTTCGCTCTTTATTTAGTAACAGTCCACTCTGCAGTCCACTTGCTATTCTGAACTGTCTCCTCTATTTTTATCCCTGACATAAACTGGATTTCCTGGCTCATGTGCTACCTCCATCCTGACCCTCTCATCTGACCCACCCTACCCCAAACATACCTCCATCAATAAGTACAAATATTTTAGTAGAAAGGCTGGTTGTCCTTGGCTGAATTCTCCTCTTGCTTCGACCACGTGGCTACCCTTGACTTTCTCCCTGGTTTGACTTAATCACATAAAGGACTTTCTAGAGCACTTTCCTCATACACATTCCTCTTTGGAGAATATTATCCTTAAAATAATTCCCAGTTTGTTGACCATCTTTTTCCTAAAATAGGCTTCCCTGGAGGTTCAGACAGTAAAGAATCTCCCTGCAGTGCAGGAGACCCAGGTTTGATCCCTGGGTCAGGAAGATCCCCTGAAGAAGGGAATAGCAACCCACTCCAGTATTCCTGCCTGGAGAATTACATGGACAGAGGAGCCTGGTGGGCTGCAGTCCACGGGGTCATAAAGAGTGGGACATGACTAAGTGTCTGACTTAGTTATACCTTCACTTTCCTAAAATAGATCCTCTTCTAGGTCTCTAATGTTTATTTACTTTTTGGGGGGTGGAGGGGGTCTTTAAAAAAACTGAATTAAAATGCAAAATGTTCTGAAAAATATGAAGCTTTATTAGCAAGCATTTTAAACAGCAAGCAGTTGAGACAAGACCCTATTGATGCTTGATGCCAAATAATGGGCTAATGACAGTCACATCAGTCTTTTCAGCTCCTAGTTCTCTCTTGAGCTTCAGACCTGTGTACAACATGGAGACAAGGAGGTGTTCTCTCCTAACTGTTGACCACATCCTTCATACTCCACATGTCCCAAGCCCACCGCCTTTTTCTCTTCCAAGTCTTTCAATATTCCTTCCTGCTCTTATGGAAGTTATATATTCTGTTTGTTTTTTAATTTTTTTTTATTTAAGGATAATTGCTTTATAGAATTTTGTTGTTTTCTGTCAAACCTCAACATGAATCAGCCATAGGTATGCATATATCCCCTCCCTTGTCAACCTCCCTCCCATCTGCCCCACAATCCCACCCCTCTATGTTGATCCAGAGCCCCTGTTTGAGTTTCCTGAGACATACAGCAAATTCCCACTGGCTATCTATTTACATATGGTAATGTAAGTTTCCATGTGACTCTTTCCATACATCTCACCCTCTCCTCCCCTGACCCATGTCCATAATATCCTGTTTTGTATAGTTCACTGTAGATGATGGGTAATGAGCATGTAAATACATTGTGTCAGGTGGTGAGAAGCACCAAGAAAGTGGTGCATGCTCCCAGGAGAAAGGGGAGCCGGCCGTGGTGGAAGGCCTCACGGCTGAGTGACATTTGAGCAGAGACCTGGGGGACTTGAAAGCCAGGTGGCTGTTGGGAAAAGAGAGTGCTTCATGCAGCAAGAAAGGCAAGTGCAAATGGCCTGAGAAAAGAGATGGAACCTAAGAGGACTGGGGAGGTCAGACACAGACCTTGGTGGCGGGGTGGGGCAGTGTCAGTTATTACATAATATTAGAGATCAGAGCCAATAGTATAAAATAAGAGAAAGGAATATATAGCGTACGAATGGGAAAGTAAGAAATAATCCATTAGAACTAATAAGGCTTTAGAATAACTGCAGAATACAAGATCAATGTTTTTCTCTACCCTGTGAATTTGCACACTTTTTCTATAAAAAGCAAGTTAGTAAATGCTTTCACCTTTGCAGGCCTTAACGTCAGTACGCCTTTGTGGTGTGAAATAACAGGCAGTATGTAAATGAATGGACAAGGCGGCATTCCAATAAACTTCACTTACAAAATCAGGTCGTGGGTCAGATTTGGCCCCTACGCAGTGTGCCAACCTCTGCAACATCAACAACTACCAAGCAGAAAATGGCACAGAAAATGCAGTGCTTTTCACAATAACAGCAAAGCTCTACAATGTCTAGGCATTAACTTAGATGATACAGTGTAGTACCTTCACAGGGAACATTTTAAAATGCTCCTAAGAACATTAAGAAAGATGTGAGTAAGTGGAGAAATATACCATGTCACAAATGGGTAACTTTCATAGTAAGGTTGTCAGTATGCCTCCAGAATAATCTCTGACTTTATTATAAACCAATTAAAAAATTTAGCAATATTTTTCAAAATATATAAACACTTACTCTAGATTTCATATGGTATGTAAAATCCATAAACAGCTCAGCAAGACTAAAATAAGAGCAAAGAGAGGAGCCATTTCAGCTAGATATCAAAGTTACAATGCCTTAATAATAGAAAACGGTAGTGGTGGAAAACAGACAAATTAACCACTGTATGTGTCAAGAAAGCTAATATGCATATATTTCATATCTATATAATTTTACATGCATGTAAACTCATAAAAACCAATGAGGAACAATTCATTGTTCAGGAGATTATGTTGGGAAATTTCAATCAGAATGTGCAGATTAATAAACTGGATCCTATATAAAGAAAGTGAAGTCGCTCAGTCCTCTCCAACTCTTTGCAACCCCATGGACTGTAGCCCACCAGGCTCCTCCGTCCATGGGATTCTCCAGGCAAGAATACTGGAGTGGGTTGCCATTTCCTTCTCCAGGGGATCTTCCTGACCCTGGGATTGAACCCAGGTCTGCCACATTGCAGGCAGACACTTTAACCTCCGAGCCACCAAAGCTATAAACATAGACTTATAAAGTCAATATAATAAGTGTGGGGGTAATGTTTATGGCCTTGTGGTAGAAAATATATACATTTAAACAAGATAAAGACGTATAAGATATGCCTATCAAATTTATAAATTTGACTATATCAAAATTAAGGATTTCTCTTTTACAAAGATACTATAGGCAAAGTTAATATATGACAGAATGGGAGAACATGCCAGTAATATCTAAGACTGCCAAAGGATTAATATCTTAAAAATAGGAAACTTTTGCAAATCAAACAAAAAGAAAATGGACAAACGCTAGAACAAGAATCACACGAAAAACGAAACTGAGTGGATAAGAAATCCTCAAACTCACTGTAACCAAAGAAACGCAGATTAAACAATGAGACATCGCTTTAGAGCCACCAAATGAGAAAATTTTAAAATGTGGATACTGCCCAATACTGATGAGGGCATGTATAAACTGGAAGCCTCGTACCTCATGCATTATTGATGAGAGCAGAAGAGTCAAGTCACTTCTCCAGTACTTAGTGATAGCCATCAGCAAAAAGCCTAGAGACCCAGCAATCCCACTGTTGGCTGTGAATCCCAGAGAAATGCTCTCAAAGTCCATTTTGTAACATTTGCCAGGGTATTCATTGCAGCTTTATTTGTTTCCTGGAAATCAGATATTATTTGTTTGCAACAAAACGCTTCACTGCAGTGTCATTCTTCTGTGGTCCCTCACATAGCTAAGGGTCAGACATGCTTTAACATTGACAGCAGGTTCCAGCTCTGCAGGGGGCACCAGAAAAGACAAAAAGACAAATGTCAATTTTTTTTTAATTTATGAAGAAAATGGTAGGAGCTCTTGGCTTTCTCTGAGTGCTTCTGAGAGGATGTGGTTTTTAAACAAGGGAGCCATTTCATAACCAAACTCTAATTTTAATTCAGAGTGTGCCACTCAGGGTTCCCCCTCTGCTACTTTTGCTGGTGTGTAATTCCTAAAGAAATTTCTAGATGAAGGACATTGCTGTCTTTGTCTCTGGAAAGTGCTCAGAAGACCGTTTCCACCCTGGCAGCCTGCATTTGACAGCTCAATAGCACACACTTGACAAAGCCGAAGGCATGAAAGAGGACTGCAATGCCGCTGTTTGGGGAGTGAAGCATGTTTTTAAGGAAGCTGTGATGAAAAAGAATAGGCTGTATCTAGGGTGCATTCATTACTTGAAAAAACTTAGACAACATCACAAAAGTAGGTCTCTTGCTTTAGTATTAAAAAGAAGGACATTTCTCAGCCCTTCTAGATGAGAGCCAGCCTTCAGTTCCTTGGCACTGCTAATGAGTCTCTTCCTTATTCACAGCATATGCATCTGCATGGTCCTTACCAGATCTTTCTTTTCTAATTTCCACTTCTCTCCAGTTCATCAGGATAGCCTCTACTCATTCCACAGGTCTCGCCTTAGATGTCTCTTCCCACAGAAAATCTTTCTGGTTCCATCCTCTCCCAACTGCCTTTCTCCACTGCAAAGTGTTGTAGGTAGTTCAGACTCAACACACACAGATCAGAGGCCCCCATGGGCTGCAAAACCCGTTCATGGATGTCCTGTGTTCCCCGCCTCAGTGGGTGACTCCACAGCGGGCCGTGGCCCTAGGCAGACACGAGGGTGCCACTGCTGCCTCTGCTGTTCCTGTTCCCAACATCAGTTTGATCACTGAGTTTAAGTCACACTCAGCCCCTCACGAGCCTTCTGCTTCGGCTGGGCATCATCAGGATGATGTCACCAGCCTCTCTCACTTGCTTAACGACAGTCTCATATCACCTCCCATCCTTGGTTCCCTCACATCCGTCTTCTCTACTGCCAGTCGTCTTTCTTACACGTGATTTTAGTCATTTATTCTCAAGTTTTAAGCCCTTCATTAGTCTCCATTGCTTCAGGATCCAACCCAACTTTCTTATCATGATTTGGGGCTTCCCTGCTGGCTCAGACGGTAAAAATATATACCTGCAAAATTTAGGTTCGATCCCTGGGTCGGGAAGATCTCCTGGAGAAGGGAATGGCTACCCACTCCAATATTCTTGGCTGGAGAATTCCATGGACAGAGGAGCCTGGTGGGCTACAGTCCATGGGGTCACATAGAGTTGGACATGACTGAGCTGCTCAAACTTTCACTTCCACTTCAAAGATAGTAAATCATGATGATAGTATATTGATTTACAAGATACTTCATTATCTCTTCCATGGATTCTTCTCTTGAATTCTACTCTCCAAGGTAGATTTTATCACACTTTATATAATCAAATTAAATTTCCATGAGGTTGGAAGCCCTGGTTTGGGTCACAGAGTCAGGAATGAATGGTGTTGGAGCTGAATTCACATTAGAAGTCTGAATAAAGTGTTTAGAGATTTGATTTGGTTTGAATTTGTTTTCCTTGGGAGAGGAAATCCTAGGGTTCCATTTAGCATACCTGTGATTTCATATACAGGCGATGGGCCAATCCCATGAGAATATTACTTGTGTATGAATTACCAGACCACCCTTATCTGTTATCTTAGTTGGGTTCACCTGAAAACAGTCCTGATGAAGAATTTGTGTGCAGGCGACTTCTTTGGAGGTGAACCCAGGGAGCAAGGTGCAGAAGGAGGACTAGCCAGCAGAAGTATCCGTGAATAGTCTCCATACTATGACAACGAGGCTCAGCTCTCCCAGGAGCAGGAACTGGGTACCTCCTAGAGTTGCTACCTGAGGGGTCAAAGACAGAAGAAACTCTCCATTAGCTTCTGGCCCCATGGGTTGGGAGTTGTCCTCAGGCATGTTAATTGCCCCCAAGTTTCTGAGCTGTAACATATGTAATAACCAAGCAAAGCCCTGCCAACACCTGGGCAGGGCCCCAGGGCAGGAGGCAGGAACAGGCAGCACACACACAAAGCCCCTGGTCAAGGGCTTCTCCTTCCCTTCTGTGAGTCAGAGCCTGCGTAGACCTTGTGGAACAGCCACAGAGGAAACCGAAGAAGCTGGGAGCAGGGGCGAATCTGGGCACCAGAGGCACCCAAGGTACCCAGCATCAGGAAGTGAAATAATTGAGAAATAGAATGCCATTCTATTCACGCATATTTTTAGACTCACACAAATTTTAGTAGGTTATAGATTAGCACAAATGCATTTTTCACTGATTTTTCTCTGTGGAAAACAAAGACAACTGAAGTATGTGTAGGTGGTTCTATTAAGTGACTCATTTGCTGCAAATAAGTACCAGGTGCTTAGTTGCAAAGCTAGGGCTAATCAATAAATAATTCTCTCTGAAAAGGAGACAGAATTCTCTATTTCTATAACAGTCCATTTATAGATATGTTAAATATTAAAAACTCTGAATCCAAAATTAATCATACACAAAATAATTTTAGCCATAGTTTTAGAACTTTGGAAATCATCTGACTGACTTTCACTACTCTTTATTCTAGGTCAGGTCTTAAGCTTCTTTACTTATTTAAGTATTAGGGCACAAGAAATATGCCAGGGTAAACTGTAACTTTCAAAAATGAAATCCTTCGTATGTTCTTGGAACATGAATTCTTTTTATCTATTTCATCTCATTCTAAAATGTATGTTAATATATCCACAAACTAAAGATGTAATCAAAATACTAACAGTGGTTATTGCCTTGGGATGAAATTAAAGGAGCTTTTATTTTCTTCTTTGTGTTTTTTGGAACTTTCCAAATTTTCTACAGTTCTTTCATGTCATTTTTGTGATGACAAACAATCCTACACTATACATCATTTTTTAAAGGTCAAATTAGAAAGAAAGCACTTTGGTAACCATTTTTTAACTAAAGTGTGGTGCAATATGGTTATTATGAAAAATTGTTATGACATAGCTCATGCCTGTGGAGAATTTTCCATCACAGTGAAAAAGAATCAACCATTAGATTTTATCCTAAGTTAGCTTCTTCCCAGGGATGTTAATGTCTTAGGTTAAGAAGCCATGTATGGAGAGCCCAGGAGGTGATGAACTACATGTACAAAGAAAGGGGGGCATGTCTACAGTTTCCTTTATCCAAGATAGATTCACGGCAGGAATTTGGTATGGAATTTGGCACTTTGACCATACAGGGGACAAAGACAGCACTTGTCATTTCATGTCTGGATTGGTGATGACCTCTGGAGAGATTTATACCATATTCTCCAGTTAGGAATGTTCTTCTGGCTCTACTCCTCCACACTTCTCCTCCTGTACAGATGGATAATTCCAGAAAGGCACCAGAGAAGTCTTGCATAAGGGAGTTGGTGAAGTCATTAACCATTAACCACTGCAAACTTACCAAACCAGCTAGAAAGAGACAAGGCCTCACTGCTTTCCACAGGCAAACCCTGGGTGGATGTCTGTCTAGTTAGCCCTGGGTCAGTTCCCATTCTCCTGTCCCAGAAACTCCTGGCATTGGTCAGCCGTCACACGCCCGTGGCACTGCTCTTTGCTGCCACGTCTCCTCCAGCACTGGCTGCAGAGCGGGGCTCAGCCTGCCTGGCTCCCCTGTGCCGGGCTGTTTTCCACGTCAGCCACACCATGTAGGCTCTTTCAGGTTGTCACTGTTTAGGAAGAGAGGCGACTCGTACCTTTGCTTTGTTTCGTTGTGCTTCTAATCCTGAGAAAATTGGGGACAAGAGAAATAAATATGAAGCAAAGTCAAATTTCTTAACATCACATGTCTTACCCTGATTATATTATCAAGATGATCTTGTTCCATCCTCTGCTTTCATTCCTCAAGATGCGGCTCTGCAAAAATCATCTCATTTTCCGACTGTCTCATTAGAGAAGGGAATGCCACGCCATCCCTATTTGAAGTCTACACTGCTGTGTATGTTGACAAGTAAAGAAATCAGGATAAAACAAATATGCCCTTTGTCTTTGGGGGGTAAGTCACCTCTGTGTGAACTTCCATATGGATGGTAGAGAGGCCTTACCTAAATTCTTCACCCCGTCATCATTTCACTGCTAAACCCTCTGTGTCTTTCTTTTTAGTAGGGTTCCTCAACCTTGGCATTATTGACATTTCTGACTGGGGGACTCAGTGTGTGGGAAGGGACTGTCCTATATATTTTTGGGTGCTGAGAAACCATCCTAGATGCCAAGAGCACCCTAGTTATTTGTGACAACAGTGTCTCCAGACATTACCAAATGTCTTCTGGGCAATACAATCACCCCTGATTGAGATTGTAAACCATTTGTCTAAAGAACTCAATTAATTTATAATTAATGTTTATTTATGTGATTGTTAGGTAGTTAGAATAGGAAAAAGGAGTCCAAAACGGTGGTGGCTAAAAGACAAAGAAAGGAAAAAGCCTGCGAAAATGGAACAGAAGAAAACCTGCGGACCGGAGTGAGAACCTCAGGTGACGCAGACAGCCCTCCTGGCTAGCCCAGTTTACCCAGGGCAGGCTCAGGGGGAGGAGAAACAACACACACAAAGAGGAGCCAAGATTGAGCCTCTCCTTTGGGGTTGGCCCACCCTCACACGTCGAGGAGATACTATCCTTTGCTTGCCAAGTCAAACTGAGCTGTAACATTGGTCTGCCATTTCAAATCTTTGCTGCGGTGAGACATACCGAGGAAATTACACACTCCCTTCCCCACCCCCAACATGATTATTAATATTGTCTCTTCCACTAGAAAGTAAATTCCGCTGGGGCAGGATCATCTCTAATCTAAAATCTGCCCAACTTCTGTTCCTGGCATATAGTAGCCAGTCACTAAATACATGTTGACTTAATCAATGGCTAGTTTTATAAGATATTACAACTATCCTAAGAATTCCAGGAGAAAAATGATTATTCTGGCTACACAACAACTAATATTTATAAACTCTGATGATATCTAAAAGACATGACACTTTGGAAAATATGTCATAATTTTTTCTTATAACAAAAACTTAGAACTTAGATATACAAGATTTTTATATTATTCTAAAAATTGATTTGAACTTTAATCTTTGCTTTATCTCTCCATAAACTATATCTGAATGTCTGTGGATATGAAGGTATATTTATTAATACAGATTTCAGATGGATAGCTCAATTCTCTCAAGGCCTTTTTACTCTTAAATTTAATATAATTTTTAAAAATTATTGCAAAATTAATATTTACTCATTGTGAAAAAAAAGAATTCAAATCAGACAAAATACAGCTCCTAACTTTTTCACAAACTGGTGTTCTCTCTTGATTTCTTTAGACTTTACCTACACATATTCATGAATAACTATAGACATATATATATTTGTTTGTTTTTTTGTTTAAAAGTGTTTTTATTTAAATAGTATGGTACCGTACTTACTTTCCACAACATGCTTTCTTAACAATTTTTCCAAGATTCACATTGAATTACCTCACTATTCTTACCTGATGCCTACTAGTTTATAGTAGGTGCATTGTAGTTTATTTTTTTAAACAGCAAAAAGATCAAATATTAAGATAGTAATAAACATATTTCCCCACAGACATTTATCCCCTGACCCTTGCTTCTGTTTAGTTAGCAGCATTCCTTGCCTCAGAGGACTGTTAACACACCCAATGACTTAGTCAATTTCTTAACTTTTAAGTTTCTAAGTAAACTTTGGGGAATCCTGGCCAAAAAAGTCTTAAAAATCAGTTTTTGCTTTTGACAAAATGTTGGCTTTTGCTTTTGTGTTTAGTTTTGATACTCAAGGCTTCCCTGGTGGCTCAGATGCTAAAGAGTCCGCCTGCAACGCAGGAGACACAAGTTCCATCCCTGGGTCAGGAAGATCCCCTGGAGAAGGGAATGACAATGCACCCCAATATTCTTGCCAGGAAAATTCCATAGACAGAGGTGCCTGGCGGGATACAGTCCATGAGGTCGCAAAGAATCAGACAGGACTCAGCGACTAGCACTTTTACTTTCACGGATACTCAAACATAAAATTTGGGCAGAGCTATGGGTCCTGGGATTTCTTTGGAAGGAATGATGCTAAAGCTGAAACTCCAGTACTTTGGCCACCTCATGCAAAGAGTTGACTCATTGGAAAAGACTCTGATGCTGGGAGGGATTGGGGGCAGGAGGAGAAGGGGACGACAGAGGATGAGATGGCTGGATGGCATCACCGACTCGATGGACGTGAGTTTGAGTGAACTCCGGGAGTTGGTGATGGACAGGAAGGCCTGGCGTGCTGCGATTCATGGGGTCGCAAAGAGTCAGACACAACTGAATGACTGAACCGAATTGAACTGAAAAGAATAAAAATGCATCAACAATAGGCTGTAAAGAGAGCCCCTGGAGAGGCAGAATAACTAATTCTCCTCCATCCCCAACCCCACCAGCACAGCTGTTAATGTTACTGCTGGGAAAGGAAGGGATTGAAAGGTCAAATGCCCCTGAGGGTCTTGGGGAATAGAACACTTTGACCAGGTGCTAGACAATTAATGTAGGAAAAGAAAGTTGAAAATGAAGTGGCTCAGTCATGTCGGACTCTTTGTGACCCCACGGATTGCAGCCCACCAGGCTCCTTCGTCAGTGCGATTTTCCAGGCAAGAGTCCTGGAGGGGATTGCCATTTCCTTCCGATTAACTGTTCTCTCATAACAAGTTACTGCAAAACTTTAATGGCTTCAAACAAAACCAGCTCTTCTGTTATCTCTGACAGTTTCTTCAAGTCAGAAATTTGAGACAGGTCTGGCTGGTCCTGGCCCGGGATCCTCCCATCCAGTCGCAGGTGGACAGTGGCTTGAGGGGAACAGAAGCTGAAGCAGCTGGGGAGGGTGGGCACCTGGCCGTCTTCAGGAAGCCTCGGGGCCACCCTGGGGTCTCTGCCACACTCGTGCTGGTTTGGGCTTCCTCACAGCAGAGTGGCCTGTCAGACCCCTTACATTCCAGCTCAGAACTCAAAGGCAAGTGTCTCAGAGAACAAGGCCGAGTGCACGACCCTCTTACCACCTTGCTGGGAGGTCTCACGGTGCTGTTTCTACCACGCTCCACTGGCGGAGGCCGTCATTATGTCCTTTCCAGGTTCAAGGGTAGAATACACAGGCTCAGCAGACCTCTCAGCGAGCGGAATGTCAAAGTCTCACTGTAAGAAAAGCAAGCGGGTTGGGAGACAGGCCTGTGGCTATCTTCTGCAAAGACAGTCTGCCTCAGAGAAGAACAGTAGATGTGCAGACCATCAGATAAGCTTTGTGTGCTCAGAGCATGGAGACGACTCACTCCCCGCGTCCTGTCTGGGGCCCTGACGGGCAGTAGGCCTCTCATGGCTCTCGTCCCTATCGCAGCAAAGGTGGGAGCAGTTGGTGGAAGGTCACAAGGGTGGTTCCAGGGAGGGCCCTGAAGCAGCCTCTCAGACCTCCTGCTGCCCAGAGTGGCGAGGAGACCCCCTGGACTGTAGCCCACCAGGCTCCTCTGTCCATGGGATTCTCCAGGCAAGAACAGTGGAGGGGGTGGCCAAGCCCTTCTCCATGGGATCTTCCCAACCCAGGGATCGAACCTGAGTCTCCGGCATTGCATACAGATTCTTTACTGCTGAGCCACCAGGGAAGCCCTGTGAAAAGGGTGCCTAGAGGCAAAAATTCAAATAATTCTTTGTGCTTTTCTGCAAGGAGCTGTCCCACCCAACCATTTGCTTCAAACTACCTTTATTGAATTAATAGAATGAATTTCTTAAAGGCAGGGATTTTGCTTGTTCCATGTTATTTGCACAATAAATATTTGTTGAACAAACAATTTATGTTGTTGTATCAAATAACTCTGTGCTCTCTTTTCAAAATGTTTATCTTTGAGATAATCTTGTGAGCCACTTTTTTTCAAGACAGTTTCCTGTTTTCTGAATAAAACTACTGCCAGAAGCAGACTGCGCCAACTGCAGGAGTTTGAGTAGGAATTTGAGTGCGAAGCGGGGCAGGGATTCCTGTAGAAGAATATCACTTTGATCACCACTGAAACTGTAATTTTTACAACATATTTGCTGGGAGTCTTGGAGAGGTTTGGATTTTTAATAAATGCTCTCAATAGGTAACATAGCTGCCTTCCCTACCCATCACCACAACTAAATTTTGGTAGTTATTACTGATCATTTAAATGACGATTGATAGGAACAAACACCATCCGTTTTAATTGACATCTAGAGGAGTAAAGAGGCCAGAAGGAAGAAGGGACACCAATGACAAAGTCTCCCCCTTCCTTCATTTTGCCTGGGGCACAGTTTGCCTGAGATTAGAGAGGACAGAGTTTAGGTTTACAGAACCTTAGTTACTTGACAATTAGGTCTCATCTGTGAAAATCACTGACTACATCTCAGATTTCAGTTCACCAATCTGTTGGTCCTGGAGAAATAAATCTATCAGACAAGTGCTCTACCTAATTTTACTCAATAGGTAAAGCCTGCTACATTATTAGATGTCGGTAATATTTGAGTAATAGCACGATGTTTCATCCAAATGTTCAGTTTTCATTTCCTTTTTGATCCAGGTCAGCCCAAGTGACTAGAACACTGTTTGCCTGCTCAGTCACACTGGAAACTGAGATTTAAAAGTCTCCAACAAATGACTGTAACAAAACAAGGAGAATGCAGACCAGGACTTTTCTCAAACAGATATTAAAAATCTAGATAATTTTTTCTGTGAATTGGAGATTTAAGCTTGGAACTAAATATAAACGTGGAGTAATAGACCTTGAGGGGAAGAGAGGTAGGAGGGGAAAATGCTTTGCAATAGAAGCCCTGAGACTTTCGGGTTTACAAGATGTGTTCTCTTCCTCTAAATCAATAAGTCTAGCAAAGGTATCACACAAATATTCTCAGAGAGAAAAAAAAAAAATGCAAGGCTCGAGAAATAAATAAAAGGAAAGTCTATAAGAAAACTTCAATAGCTTTTCATTCTTGTTTATTTCACTTTGTCAGTTTACTATCAATAGGGGATGAGATTATTTCAGCTCTGCGTGCAGACTAGTAACTTAATTTTTTTCTGGGTTTGGATTATGTGTGTGGTTCTAGTGAGGGAAGCTCTTAGCATTTCAAAAGGGTATTAATAACACAAAAATTTGCCAGATTGAGCAGACCTAACTGATCCTTTCTGTTCACAGGGCTCTGTCTTAGACAATCTCCAGGCCTCAGTTTAGACACCATTCAATGGTGACTGGATGCCAGTGTGTATTGAGCACTCACTCTACACCTTGAAATGTACATGTGCTATCACATTCCATTCTCATAACAACTTTATGACTTAACCCCGTTTTAGAATGGAAGAAACTGAGGCACGGTGTGCTGTGTGTCCTGTGGGTGAGACCACAGCTGGCCTGGCTGTAAGGCTTATGCTTAGTTCAGTTCAGTTCAGTTCAGTCGCTCAGTCATGTCTGACTCTTTGCGACCCCATGAACAGCAGCACGCCAGGCCTCCCTGTCCATTGCCAACTCCCGGAGTCTATCCAAATCCATGTCCATCGAATTGGTTATGCTTAATTATGGTGCAATTAATTTCTCTAAGACAATGATACTGAAGGGCCCTAAAATCAAGACTACCTTGATTCACATCTTGGCACTGATGCTTCCTGTGTGACTGTAGGCAAGTCATGAAGCTCTCAGTATCCACTGGCTCAGAATAACATTAGTACCTGTTTCACTGTGTTGTTGTATAGACAAAATGCTAGAACGGGAGAGCTTCAGCAGGGCCTGGTGTTTGCAAACAGTTTAATGAGGAATCCAACTCACAGATGTATTTCTTGAATGAAGAAGGCAGCACATCAACATTAGAAAATGTTCACAAGATTACTAACGGTCTATTCAGAGTCAAAGGA
Source organism: Bos mutus (assembly GCF_027580195.1). Classification (NCBI taxonomy): domain Eukaryota; kingdom Metazoa; phylum Chordata; class Mammalia; order Artiodactyla; family Bovidae; genus Bos; species Bos mutus. Next base: position 5,147,086 of record NC_091630.1, on the reverse strand, counting down.
AGATCACATGTTATTGATGAAAGAAAAGAAGGGCATCTTATGTAACAGATGAACATTCTTCACAATTTAGCTATAGTAGGATTTTATGTATTTGATAAATATTATCCTCTACTACACCTTAGGCTTCCCGGTGGTCTAGTGGTGAAGAACTCAGCTGCCAATGCAGGAGACATAGGAGATGTGGGTCCAGTCCCTGGGGCAGGAAGATCCCTTGGCAAAGCAAAGGGCAACCCACTCCTGTATTCTTGCCTGGAGAATCCCATGGACAGAGGTGCCTGGTGGGCTACAGTCCACAGGTGTGCAAAGAGTCAGACACAACACACGACTTAGCACGCACTACACTCTACACTTTGGAATCACAATTAATGATGTCAGAAAAAACCCTATAAATATGAAAGTGTTGCCTCTGACGGTAGCTCCTCAGTTTGGCTGAATCACCCGGGAGCTTTCTGTAAACCACATAGATCCTGGCCTTTATCCCAGAGACTCGGATTCTTCAGAACCGAAGGGGACCACCAAGGTGTTTGCACTCGGTGTTTGGTTGTCTTGTCTTTTTTTTTTTTTTTTTTAAGTCCCTGATTTAAGAGCGTTGGACGTGACTTAGCTGTGTTTTGCTTCTGTTCCTCTGCTATATTTTGAAAAATACCAGGGAAAATCAGGCTGCAGCTGAGCGATGACCCTGCTGGTGACTCCATCTTGGGTTTTACTGATGTCATTGCTCTTCAGTTCATGGATTTCTCACCAACCTCAGCCCCTTCTGCTGCGAGATTTTTTTTTTTAATTCCACTAGAAACATATTAGGAAATTAGTATTTAATTTTATTGGTGATTAAAACTGTGGTTGAGATTACCAACAAAATAAAAGAGAAATGTTTCTGGTAAACATTGTAGTTTTTAAGCAATTAAAGTAGGTAATTTTCATTTCCAATAAATAATGAAGATACTACTTGTGCTTACTTTTTTCCTTATGTTAATTATTTTCTTTCATAAGAATCCTGTGAAATAGGCATCATTTCACCATTTTGTTGATTAGGAAGCTGACATTCATAACTTATTCAAGGTCCTGGCCAGTAAAGGCAGAAACTCAGGTTCATGTCCAGACTTCTGAGTCCATGTTCAGAGTGGTTTCCTCCTCACTAGACTAAAAGGGACTCCTTTCTCTCTGTGTGGTTAAAAAATACATTAAACTAGGCTTTTTTCTAATGCATGATCAATTTTTCAAAATGGTTTTTGTAAACTTATTTCTCAATAGACAGTCTTTTTTATTAGAATCACTGCACACCCCCTACAATGAGTAGGCAGCGGAAACTGGCAGCACAGTCCAGAGTTTGATTTAGTCAAACATCAATCCACTTGTAAAAGTCCTTGGAAAAGAAAAACAATGTCTTTAACACTTTGCCAAGCAGTGGAAAGGAGGTTGGTTTGAAGGTTATATGAGCTTTCTTCCCACAGTTCAGAACGTTCTACTTCACAGCTCCAAACGTCACTACATAATGTTGTTTTTTTTTTTATCTCTCTTTTCATTTATTTTCATACACGTGGAGATGAAATGTTCCCCGTAAGACAGAAAAACTGTCGGGTAGCCCTCCAGGTGTTCCTCAGCTGCATGGGACCCCGCATTTTGGGTCGGGTGCCCTCTCGCCTTGCTCTCAGAAGGATGGCAGTCCTGAAGCAGTCTCTTCTTTTCCTGCCGAGGAGTTGAATCCAGCTGCGGGTCCAGCAAGGGCTAGAAGCAAAGGGCCCTGGCTCCTGCCCGGGTTTGAAAGCAAAAATGTCTCAAGGAGGCCCACTGCAAAGCAAGCATGTGCGTGTTAAGCGCTTCACTCGTGTCCAACTCTTTCCGACCCCAGGGACTGCAGCCCACCAGGCTCCTCTGTCCACAGGACTCTCCAGGCAAGAATACTGCAGTGGGTTGCCATGCCGTCCTCCAGGGCATCTTCCCAGCTCAGGGATCAAACTCGCATCTCTTACATCTCCTGCATTGCAGGCAGAGTCTTTACTGCTGAACCACTGGGGAAGCCCACACTCTGATTTTTTAAAACATCCTACGTAAATGAATCATTTATATAGGACAGTCCTTCCAGGTACTTTTTACCTTTGACCAACTATATTCTTTTCTTTTTTCACACATGGCTGGGCCTAGGACCCTCCCCAACATGAGTGTGCAGCTTTTTGCTAAGATGGATTCCACTGCAGAAGCCTGTGGGGTTGGTGTTAGTGGCTGTCATATCTGACTCCATGGGACCCCATCGACCGTAGCCCACCAGGCTCCTCTGTCCATGGGACTCCTGGGCAAGAGTACTGGGGTGGGTTGCCATTCCCTACTCCAGGGGATTTCCCCTACCCAGGGATCGAACCCGGGTCTCCGGCACTGCAGGTGTACTCTTCACTGCCTGAGCCTCCAGGGAAGCCCTGTGGGGTATGGGGTGGTGCCTCCTCCCTTTTTGACCCCCAAGGAGCCTTCCTGTGCGAGTACAGCCAGGGAAGCTCTCCTTGACCCCAGCAGTGATCATCTTACCTCTCTACTTCAGCAGACCTTAGCTTCTGCCACTAGCTTTGTTCTGAGAATGGAGGGAAGCAAAGCTTTAATTTTACTCCACTTGACCAACGCCAGCTGTCTGTCTCAGGGCTCCATCTAACTCTTACCTCAACCTGACTCGGGACGCTGTCACCAAAAAGGGGAACGAGCTTCTCTCCTGACAGCCCCTGCTCCCCGTCCTCACCCTAGTCCCTCCGTCTCTGCTCATCCATGGAGTCTGTTGGCTGAGCAGATGAAAAATACCCTTAAAATATATGACCAATTGCTTCTGACCCATTTAATAAAATCTAGGTGTGATAAGGTTGCTCAGTGGTTACAGTCAGTTCCCAGCTTCATCCCATTTTCCATTTCCCTTCCTTTATTTATTCACTCACTCATTTATTCAGTACATGCTGTTTAAGGGGAACTGTGTGCCAAGTACTCTGTTAAGCACTAGGAGTGATTTAGTACCTACTGTCTGCCCTCAAGAAGCTGACCAAGAAATGGTTCACAGAAGCAGGCTGATAGCTCTAGGAACAGAGCCTGTCCAGGGCCCTTGGGGGTGGGGGGCAAGCACAGAGGAGGTGCCCCTCTCCCAGCCCCAGGCCCGCAGAGATTCAGGGAGAGGTCACCACTTAATTCATCCTGGTAAAATGCTTCTGAGGAATTGGACTGAGGTGAGAGTCCCTTGGACTGCAAGGAGATCCAACCAGTCCATCCTAAAGGAGATCAGTCCTGAATATTCATTGGAAGGACTGATGTTGAAGCTGAAACTCCAATACTTTGGCCACCTGATGCGAACAGCTGACTCATTGGAAAAGACCCTTATACTGGGAAAGATTGAAGGCAGGAGGAGAAGGGGATGACAGAGGATGAGATGGTTGGATGGCATCACAGACTCAATGGACATGGGTTTGGGTGGACTCTGGGAATTGGCGATGGACAGAGAGGCCTGGTGTGCTGCAGTTCATGGGATCGCAGAGTTGGACACGACTGAGCGACTGAACTGAACTGAACTGAGATAGCGGCGGACCAGGACTCGATGAGGCACATTCTTGATGATAGAGATGTTACGGGCAGAGGCTTTGAAGAAGGAAAGGGGTCTGTGTGTGCGTGTGTGTGTGTGTGTGTGCATCTATATGTTTGTAAGTATGTGTAAGTGCGGCAGTGAAAGTGTGCATTTGCGTGTATGTGAGTGTGTGGGGATGTGTGTGTGTGAAATAGTTACTGAAGCCAGTTCATTGTGTCATCAGGGGGCAGAACAGAAAAACATAGAATGAAGAAACATTCACAGAGATCTGCTAACACCTAAAGCCTGGAAATGAAGACCAATGCTCCTCAGAAGGCTTGGTAACTCTCCTCCAAAGGCTTCTTTGAGCTGTAGTTTCTTAAGTTGTGAAATGAAAAGCTAGGACTCTGGAGTGAGCAAGCACCAAGACGCAGACTGACTGTCCGAATCGGAATCCTGACTCCAGTGACCAGTTCCAAGCTGAGGCCAATTACTTAACTCTCGGGAGGGATGGAGAGTTGACTGGTGAACCATTAGTGATGCCACCAGTCAGGGGGCACTAGATACTTACCAGATCAGATTCGTCTTCGCCGATCTCAAGACTCACATCCTGCTCCCATACGTATAGAACATTTTGATGCTATAAACCAAACGTTGTCTTCCTTAAATCTGAGCATAATACCTTGTGTGCTGTGGTTATTTGTACATGTGTATAGATGTGTGTTATAGGTTGAATTGTGTCCCCATCAAAAAGATATGTGGACGTTTTAGCCCCACAATATGGCCTTAACTGGAAGTAGGATCTTTCCACAGAATATTAAGTTTAAATGAGGCCATTAGGATGTGGCCCTGATCAAACTTGACTGGTGTATAAAAGGGGGAAACCTCAACTGTGAAATAGATACACAGGAAGGATGACGATGAGACATACAAGGAGAATGTCACGTGACCACAGAGGGCCTGAGGGATACACCTACAGCCAAGGAAAGCTAGAGGTGGCTGGCCAACCCCCGGAAGCCAGGAAGAGGCAAGAAGGAGTCCCCCTTCTGGGTGTCAGAGAGAGCTCGATCCAGCACCGTGAGACGATCCACATCTATTGTGTCAAGCCTCCCAGTCTGTGGCACTTTGCAACAGCAGCCCCAGGAGACGAATATAGCATGGTACAATTTCTTTTATTTTGTAGAGTCTTAAGAATGATCAAATGCCAACATGTCGTTATTTGCTCAAAATATTTGCAATGGGGGGAAAGTGTGAAAAGGAAGAGTCAAAATATATCTTTTCTTTTTTTTTACAGAGCCACAAAAATGCAAGAGATAGCAACATTTTTTCCTGTACTTAATTTCTAATAACTATCATAGGAAGTGCTGATGTAAGTTTGGCTAAGTGTCTGTTTCCCACTGGAATGTGATCACACAAAAATAATGCAGGATCTCAAGGGCTATTCCCATTTTTCCAAGGGAGAAAGTTGATAAGTACTGCAATGGTTAGGGATTGTTTCAAACTTGCATAATTGTTACAGGCAAAGAAAAGATCGTAATCATGTAGGAAGTTCCAGTTTTCCCGAATCCTGAATGTAGCCACGTCTTGGCCCACTGGAGGTAAAATAGTTTGTGAATTGAAAAACGTGTAGACAAAATAAAATGGTTTTCTTTTTCAGGTGTTTGTACCCTAACTCTCAAACACTGTTAAAGTCTCAAAAATCAACTCAGAACTCATTAAACATTTTGAACCTCCCCCAAAAAACACAAAATCTGAGACATATTGTTGCAAATCACAATCAAGCTTTGTATAACTTAAAACACACTCAAAATGTAACATATCACCTTAACCCAAAGATAACCAATTTTCCCAATATATGTATCACGATCTATTGATTCATACACTCACCTCTTCACAATACCAAGGATGAACTGACCACCAGTTTCTTCTTTTAAAGGAAATATTATCATTCAAATATTTGTTAAGATGACAGTTTGATCAGACTTCCTGAAAAGTACCCTAAGGGGAGTCTTTATTTAGAATAAAGCCTCTACTTTTTAGTTCTCTCTTAAAAAAAAAACATTATTTGACTTTTTTGAGTGAATCAAAAACATTGTAAGGAATAACTCTCTAAGGGATTTAATAAAATGCTAAACAAAATTTAGTTCGCATTTTAATCCTGAACAAAACAAAAAGTAGCAGACTATGATCTTCTCTACCCAGAGCCCTTTTGGGTTCTCCTGGGACTTGTCACTACTCACTGTTCAGGAAATGAGAGCTTTCATTTTCTGTTTTATTTTTTGCCTAAAATCTCTCCAGTACTTTTTTTGGTCACTGTTACCTTTGACCCCAAATCTTTTCTCCATTAACATATTTGCCTTTGCTCCGCAAATCCCTCATGACGGAAAGTCACCTAGGAGTCTTAGATGTGGCTAAAGGGGAACAAAATATTTCATAAAATTTTAACAGGCACTGTTGCAGTCTTCTTGATCCAAAATTGCCCTCTTACTCCCAAAAAGCTCTTCTTCAAAGTTCTTGCTTAGGGACTGAGGTTTTGTGCGGCCGCTCCGCCCGGTGTCTCTTACAGCTGCTCTGCTAAAGGCGACAGTAATGCAGGTGAAGGGGGTGTGACGGCTTCTGCTTTCGTCTTATCAGTTAGTCTGCAGATGGTCCTTCTGTGCTACAAATGCCTTTCAATGAATGTTGTGAGAGCTGTGCACAGGCTTGAATCTTAGATGAAATCAGCTTGTTAATTTTCAGCTGTTTTGCAAAAGATGAAAAAAACCTTCCTAAGAGAGCCCTCTCCCCTGCCCCCAATTTGAGCACTGAGTTACCTGTGCCATAAAAATACAGAGAACACTTTCAAAGTCAGTGACTTGAATTTTTAAAGGCCGTCAGATGGGCTTTCATTTTCATGATATTTCAGTTCAGTTCAGTCGCTCAGTCCTGTCCGACTCTTTGTGACCCAATGGACTGCAGCATGCCAGGCCTCCCTGTCCATCACCAACTCCTGGAGCTTACTCAAACTCATGTCCATCCAATCGGTGATGCCATCCAACCATCTCATCCTCTGTCATCCCCTTCTCCTGCCTTCAATCTTTCCCAGCATCAGGGTCTTCTCAAAGGAGTCAGTTCTTTGCATCAGGTGGCCTAAGTATTGGAGTTTCAGCTTCAGCATCAGTCCTTCCAATGAATATTCAGGAATGATCTCCTTTAGGATGGACTGGTTGGATCTCCTTGCAGTCCAAGGGACTCTCAAGAGTCTTCTCCAACACCACAGTTCAGAAGCACCAATTTTTCAGCGCTCAGCTTTCATCATGACTTTTAAAGTCAGTTGATGGCAGGTAACTCAGATATGTTCCATTCCAAGACTGTTTGGGTTGAGAGGATCCCAGGGATCGTACCCAGGTCTCCCGCATTGCAGGAGGATGCTTTACCAAGTGAGCTAACAGCAAAGCCCCCAGGACTGTTTACACGTTCATTCAAATTGAGTCTCCCTCTGGGTTAGATGAGTACTTGCCTTGCTCCTGCAGAAACCAACATTCTGGACTCAATGAGTTCTCTCTCAATTGATTTTCAGAAAGTTTGCTATGAAAGAATTGCCTGCCCTGGCCCTGGCCTGAGACTATGTGTAACACTTGCTTACATTCATCTGCCCAAGTGAGGATTAAAGCTGGAATCTGAAATTCCTATCACAGTTCAAAATGTTGGTTTTCCCCAGAAGCAGACCTTAGAGGCATGGTCTTGGAAAGACTGCACAAATTAAGCAGAGGCCTGGGAACGGTGACTGCCAGGAGGAAAGTCGAAGATCTTCTCCAGGGGTCTAAAGTTTTATTCCAACAGTTGCCTGGACATGAGGGTAGAGTTGACTGAAAACTAGAATAAAATATTTTTCCCACTTATTCTTCCTTTATAAGTGCCTCTACCTTCAAGCCCTTTATAGACTGGCCATAAGAACAACAAATATCAAACAAATGAATACTGATTTTCACCCAGCCCGTGTTAGAATATAATTTAAGAGAACCAAAAATTGTCCAGTTATATTATGACAGAAGTGAAATAAATGGATTTTTGATCTCTGCTGAGACACAGTTATAAATAACAGCTCTATTTAGATATAATTCATGTAACATAAAATTCACTCTTGAAAAGTGTACAACTCAGTGGGTTTTTGTATATTCAAATGTTTTTGTCACTATCAACATTATCTAGTTTTAGAACATTTTTACTAGCCCTGAGGAAAACCCTGTGAACGTGAAAGTGTTGGTCACTAATTGGTGTTCAGCTCGCTGTGTGTGTGTGTGTGTGGGTGTGTGTGTGTGTATGCTAAGTTTCTTCGGTCATGTCCAACTCTTTGAGACCCCATGGACTGTAGCCTACCAGACTCCTTTATCCATGGGATTCTCCAGGCAAGGATACTGGAGTGGGTTGCCATTTCCTTCTCCAGGGGATCTTCCTGACCCAGGGATCAAACCCAGGTCTCCTGCATCGCAGGCAGAGTCTTCACCATCTGAGCCACCAGGAAAGCTCAAAAAACCCCTATACTCTTTAGCAATTACTCCCCATTCTTCCATCCCCCAAAACCCTGGCAAGCACTTACCTACTTTCTGTCTCTGTAGATTGGCCTCTTCTGGACTTTGCATGTAAATGCAGTCATACAATACATGGATCTTTGGTGATTGGCTTCTCCCACTGAGCATCATGTTTTCAAGGTTCACTTGTACGGTACCTTATTCTCAGTATCATTACCTCATTCCTTTTCATTGCCAAGTTGCTAAACTGAGAAGATCAAGCTCAATAGCCTGAGAAAAACTATTTGTTAGATATTTATCACAGAAAAAAAAAGTCTTTTCACATTAGCCTGATGTGACTTGCTCTGATTCTGACCCAAAGGCCACTCGGTAAGTATAATCCCACTTCTGCCAGAGTCATGGCTGGAGACAGAGTCATGTGCCAACTGAGTAATCTGATGAGAGTTTAACAAAGGGACTCTCCAAAAGTGCGGGTGAGCTGTGGACTGTCCACGGGGAGGGTAACATCCCAGAGCCAGAAGGAGCAAGGGGCTCTTACCAAGCCTGGGCTTGCAGGGCAAGGAGCCCAAGCAGTGGTGCAATCCCAGAGAGAGAGGGGGCTGCATGGGGGGGACCACCTGGCAGGAGCGGGTGGGAGGAGGAGGGAGTTGTTCTGGAAGTTGACGCGCACGGGGTGGGGGGTGGGGGGGGCCGGGAGGGGTCTGTTTCGCCACCGCCTGACCGGTCGGGGTCGTGGTACTTCCTGGGATCCGCCTATGCAGAGAGACAGCTCTGCAAGGGAGCAGACTGTGAAGAGTGAGCTGGGGCGGTGCGAGTGTGTGATTCACGCTCCAGTGATGCCTCTAGATCTTCAGGAAACTCAGGAACCCCGAGAGATGCTTGCCCAGAGTGTCTTTTTCACTTTGTCTTTTTCATGGAAACCAGATTCAGGCCGCGCTGAGACAGCAGGTTTGGGTGCAGGAATACAGAGAGAAAATAATATTAGAAATCCACAATTATGGGAGAAGGCTTATTTTATTTCCAAGCCCATGTAGAGCCCCCCAAAATAAAAGGAACTGAGTGATATAAAGTGGGACTTGGGTCAATTTATATCAAGAAAAGAGAACTAATTATTTTTAGATAAAATTATTCATAATAATAAAATTTAACCTTATTATGATCTCCACAAAAGATGTTCTGTGATGCTTCTTTAATGAAACTAAATGTTAATGAATATGTCACTATTTATTATTCAATATCATCAGTTTTTTTCTCCTGCTTAGTTATTCCTATAGTTTAATATTGTAATAACATTGCCTTATTCTCCATGTCATTGCAAATGAACAGTGCTACAACTATGTTAGAGATTAAGTACACATTTGCTTGCTACTTTGGAAAAGCAACCATAAATTTTATTAGACCCTGTACATTATGATTCCAAGTAACAAACTTTAAAATAACCTTTTGTAACATACCTGTTTTTGAACTGGAAAATACTGGTCTTAACAGCTGAATCAAAGAGGCTTGGCAGAAGAAGAGGGTCAGAGAGAAAGATATGGGGAGACGCAGTAATGAATTTTTTATAGGGGGATAAGAAATTTAGAAAGGCAATAAATCAATGCAAGAATTTTGAGTAGTGCTGCTCAAAAGAGAAACATCGCATTGAAGGAAGGCAGCATGCTAGGTTAGAAAGGTTTTGTCAATGAATTTTGAAGTATATACTTTTCATCAAGACATTGAGACAAACTAGATAAAGGTTATAGAATGTTTACATTCTTGCAACCTACCAAAGTGGGGCCAGCCAAGTTTACAGGTGAAATTAGTCCAATCGGAGAGCGAGTTCAGCTGAATTCATTGTATCTGCACCTTTCTCACTTAGTCAAGTTACTGAGCCCCTCCTACTCTTAATTATTTTATAGTAAGGCTACACCTTCTCCAAGCCTCAAAAAGCCAAAGTGCCTGCAGGGAAGTGTCCTCTCCCCCAGGATCTTAGGCATCTGAACTATGCCAGTTCTTTGCAAATGGTGTAGCATTATATGTAGAAAATCCTAAAGCCATCAAACAAAAATCTGTTAGAACTAATAAGTGAATTCAGAAATGCTCCAGAACACAAAATCAATATACAAAAATCAATTGTATTTCTCTACATTAACAACTGACTGTATAGAAAAAAAAAGAAAGAAAACAATCTTATTCACAATAGCATCAAAAAAAGGGGAAACTCTTATAGACAGAAAACTATGAAACACTGATGAAAGATTAAAGAAAAAACTTAAAGGAAAAAAATAAATTAAAGAAAAAACAAATAAATGGAAAGACATTTTGTATTTGTTTATTAAAAGACTTGTGTGTATGTGTTAACTGCTGAGTCACATCTGATTCTTTGTGACTAGGCTCCTCTGTCCATTGAATTCTCCAGGCAAGAATAATGGTGTGTGTAGCCTTTCCCTTCTCCAGGGGATCTTCGAGACTCAGGGATTGAATCCGTGTCTCCTGCATTGCAGGCAAACTTTACCACCTGAGCCACCAGGGATGCCCATTAGATGACTTAATCTTGTTAAAATGTTTTTATAGTCCAAACCAATCTACTAATTCAATAGTAGCCCCAATAAAATCCCAAAGGTGCTTTTTTTAAAACAGAAATAGGAAAAAAAAATAAAACAGCCCTAAAATTCATATGGAATAACAAAAACTTCAGAATAGCCAAAGTGACTTGAGAAAGAACAAAACTGAAGACATCACACTTTCAGATTTCAAAATACATTGCAAAGTCATAATAACTATAACAATATGGTATTGGAATAAACATATATAGGCCAATGAAACAAAACAGAAAAGCCAGAATTAAGCCCACATAAAATAAACTCCAAATGAATTAAAGACCTAAACATAAGACCTGAAATATACAACTAGTAGTTGTGTATTTCAACTACTAGATTACTACTAGAAGTAATCTAGATTACTACTAGAAGTATACAACTTCTAGTAGTATACTTCTAGTAGTAATATATACTAGAAGTTGTATACTTCTAGTAGTAATCTACTAGAAGAAAACATTGGGTTGGGAAGGACTTCTTTGTTGTGACACCGAAAGCACAGACAACGAAAGACAGAGTAAACAAGTGAGATGAGATCGAATTTAAAAACTTCTGTTCAGCAAAGGCAACAAGCAACAGGAAAAAACAGGGCAGCCAAAGGAATGTAATGATAAGGGGTTAATTTCCAAAATATATAAGAACCTCCTGCAACTCAGTAGCAAAAATCAGATAACCCAATTTTAAGAAATGGACAAAGGACTTGAAACAACATTCCTCCAAGGAAGATATACAAATGGCCAACAGGTATGAACATAACCAATCATCAGGGAAATGCCAATCGAAACCATAGTGCAAGATCATCTCACATCTGTCAGGATAGCTATTTTATCAAAAAAAAAAAAAAAAAGAGAACAAAAGGCAGCAAGTGTTGAGGAGGACGTGGAGAAATTGGAATCCTTCTACACGGTTGGTGGAAATGTAAGACGGTGAAGTTGCTATGGAAAACAATATGATGTGTACACAACAAGTTAAAAATAGAACTATCACAGGATCTAGCAAGCCTACTTCTGGGTATATAGCTAAAATAATTGAAATCAGAATTTCAAAAGATATCTATACTTCTGTGTTTTTTGCAACACTATTCAGTAGCTGAGTTACAGAAATAAATCAAATGCCCATTGACAGATAAGTAGATAAAGAAATTGTGCCATACACATATTCTACAATGGAATATTATTCCGCATTTAAAAAGAAGGAAAGCATGCCACTTGCAACATCATGAACAAACTTAGAAGACTTTATGCTAAGTGAAGTATGCCAGTCATTGAACAAATACTGCATGGTTCTACTTATACGAGGTGCCTCAGTTAGACAAACTCATAAAAGTAGAGAATATAATAGTGGTAACTGGGGGAGGGGGTGATATCCTTATTTTAGTTAAACTATTAATACAACACACAATGGCCTTGTAATCTATTTTTTTAACTATAACTGGAGAAGGAAATGGCAACCCACTCTAGTATTCTTGCCTGGAGAATCCCAAGGACAGAGGAGCCTGGTGGGCTACAATCCATGGGGTCGCAAAGAGTCAGACACGACTGATGCAACTTAGTGTGCATGAATATTGTCAGTTTGAACCGTTTTATGCATGAGACATGCAGATCAATTACAACCAAAACACATTCACGAATACAACTATAATAACACAAAGCACCATGAGATATTCTTCAGTATCTTTAGAGACATTAGTCAATCCTCAAAACTATTTTTTCTTGTCTGCATTATATCCCAAGCATTCCAGGCCAGGGAATAAATTATACTTTATATAACCCCCTTCAAAAATGAATTGCAATAACAGAGCCAAAGGCAAGTCAGAGTTGCCCGCTGTGACTAAAATCCAATTCTACACAGAGAAAAAGAAAGCAGCTAAGTCAAGATTATCCACTGCAGACATCTATAATTCAGTTTTGCTATCCTAAGAATTTATCTCACTCACTGATGCTCTGGCTACTTTTGAAAAGAAGAATTACTTATTAAACAATTTCTAGAAAGCTGCTTGTCAGCTCTTTCTTCCCACCCTAAGAGCAATGGTGCAAATGAATGAAGTCACAGAATAAGATGCAATTAAAATTTCAGTTGATTTTCAGTTATTGACTATTTCAGCTAATTTAGGAATTTAGGATTCGTTTCCCCAACTAACTTTAATTTTCTACAAAAGAGAGAGGATAAATGTTTTAAACTTTTTGATTATTTATAACATGCATTGTAATGTTTTTTACACTACAGCAACTATTCAGTTCAGTTCAGTTACTCAGTCACGTCCGATTCTTTGAGACCCCATGAATTGCAGCACGCCAGGCCTCCCTGTCCATCACCAACTCCCGGAGTTTACTCAGACTCACATCCATCGAGTCAGTGATGCCAGCCAGCCATCTCATCCTCTGTCATCCCCTTCTCCTCCTGCCCCCAATCCCTCCCAGCATCAGAGTCTTTTCCAATGAGTCAACTCTTCCATGAGGTGGCCAAAGTACTGGAGTTTCAGCTTTAGCATCATTCCTTCCAAAGAAATCCCAGGGCTGATCTCCTTCAGAATGGACTGGTTGGATCTCCTTGCAGTCCAAGGGACTCTCAAGAGTCTTCTCCAACACCACAGTTCAAAAGCATCAATTCTTCGGTGCTCACTATTACCACTGTTTTTCCATGAATAGAGACCCCTCCAATTAATAGGTTTATTGATTTTTCAGAGTTATTCTAGAAAGGATTGATACTTAATTCTGTCAGGGAAAAACGAAGTTCTTAAAATGCTTCAGGAAAGGACAATGGATGGGAAATCCCTGCTGGTCCACTGGTTATGATTCAGTGCTTTCACTTTGGTGGCTTGAGTTCAATCCCTATTCACTGGGCTCCCTGCCCTGAGTGTCATGCCACACAGTCAAGAAGAAAAGGTACAACAGAAATTAGAAGCTAGTATTTAGAACTGACTGTCAATCTGTGAGTATATTTTCAATCATTTAAAAAACGTCCTGACTATAACTCTGGTTGCCTGATATGATGATTTCAAAATTAAATTCCATGTTTATATACTAATAAGAAACCTGAGATATACTTGAGGAACCAAATTAAAATCTTTCTACTGTTATCAAAGTAATCAAATATTAAATTACAACCCTCCTTGGGTTCTACTCAAGGTAAAGCTGACCTTTCAAACCAAAGGATTTCTTTGCATGAATCATTTGTGCAACTCTTTCTGATCAATGTTAATTACAAATGAAAATTGTAAGAAGTATTATAATCACAGCTAATATGTGTGCCATTTAGAATTTCTTTTTTTGTTGTAAGTCACTGACACCCCTTCACAAACAGGCTTAAATAGTAACAAGAAGTTGATTGATTCACTGGGTCCTCAGTGCAAGTGGCTTCAACATTTCCATTCCATTTTCCTGTTCTCCTTCAGCTGTGCTCTCCACTAGACTGCCTCCTCAGTTCAGTTCAGTCACTCAGTCGTATCAGACTCTTTGCGATCCCATGGACTGCAGCACAACAGGCCTCCCTGTTCATCATCAATTCCCAGAACTTGCTCAAACTCATGTCCATGAGTCAGTGATGCCATCCAACCATCTCATCCTCTGTCCTCCTCTTCTCCTCCGGTCTTCAATCTTTCCCAGCATCAGGGTCTTTTCCAAGGAGTCAATTCTTCTCATCAGGTGGCCAAAATATTGGAGTTTTAGCTTCAGCATCAGTCCTTCCAATGAATATTCAGGAGTGATTTCCTTTAGGATGGACTGGTTGGATCTCCTTGCAGTCCAAGGGACTCTCAACAATCTTCTCCAACACCACAGTTCAAAAGCATCAATTCTTCGGAGCTCAGCCTTCTTTATGGTCCAACTCACATCTATACATGACTACTGGAAAAACCATAGCTTTGACTAGACGGACCTTTGCTAGCAAAGTAAATGTCTCTGCTTTTTAACAATCTGTTTAGGTTGGTTACAGCTTTTCTTCTCAAGGAGGCTCATAAATTCCAGGTGTCACACTGGTACACCAAAGTGTCTCAGAAAAGATCGCTGATCTGAGTTACTCTCTCTGCATGAGAGCGCTCAGTCCTGTTCGACTCTGTGCGACCCCATGGACTGTAGACCACCAGGCTCCTCTGTCCATGAAATTGGTTGCCATTTCCTCCTCCAGGGGATCTTTCCAACCCAGGAATCCAACCTGAGTCTCCTGCAGCTCCTACATCGGCAGGCAGATTCTTTATCACTGAGCCACCTGGGAAGGCTCTCTGAAAAGCAAGCAAATTCCTTTTCAACAAACAGTTTTACTGAATTGGTTAGAACCTGGCTCATGCAGAATCAATTCCTGTGGTGAGAAAAATGCCCTGATTGGCTGGTGTCTGAGTGCCTTAGCCAATCACCATGGCCAGAGGACAGGATGCGTGACTGTTCAGGACCAATCGCAGCTCCCCTCCGGACCTAGTAGCGGGGCAAATCTCACCCAGACCGCAGGAGGCCACACCGGATATAAGAGGAACAGATGCTAGCGAGGCTGCTGAGTGAGCTCTTCAGTTACTCAACTTTTTTCAGGCTTTGTTGTTGCTGCTGTTGAACTGTATTCACAGAGAACCAGGGGGCGGGGGGGGTGGGGGGGGGGTGCATAACGTGAAACCCAATGATACTCTACAGCAGTTATAAATAATTGTTGTGGATAAAAACCTAAAACTTATAGTGAGTTCCAACTTCCCATATCTGAAGTTTTACTGAAGACTCAAACGCTGAAATCTGTTTGAGTTATAGATCAAAAAATAAACGTGGCTTTTTATAGTATGTTCTCGCTCTGGTTTTTTTTTAAATTAACTTATTTTTTATTGAAGGGTAACTGTTTTACAGAATTGTTCTGTTTCGCTGTTTATAAGCAACTTTGCTTTCAAGAGTTTACCGCCTCTGGCTCTTAGGCTGCCTGTCATTCCAGAAAAGTCAGCAGACTCAAGGGTCCCCGCCTCCTTTGCTGAGCCCCGTGAGCCAGCTGCCTCTCGGCGGTGTCACTGTGCAAGAATCCAAGGGCAAAGAAGCAGCTCAGCGGGCTGGAGGCTTCTCTCTGGGACGGTCAGGTTCGTTGTCACCAGCATGGAGACAGAGAGACCTACTAAAGCAGCAACTGCTCATCTTCCTCGGTCCTGGGAAGTAAGAAACAGATACACTGAAGAAGGCGGCCAAACGAGTCAGTAAGTCCGGCCTCTGAGTCCATGGGGGTTATTTCTGACACTGGAGCAGAGCTGGTTGTACCACTATTACTGAACTGTCCATCTTCTCATTGTTAGTTGCTCAGTCGTGTCCGACTCTTTGCGACCCCGTGAACTGTAGCCCGTCAGGCTCCTCTGCCCATGGAATTCTCCAGGCAAGAATACTTGAGTGGGTTGCCCTTCTCCAGGGGATCTTCCCCACCTAGGGATCAAACCTTGTTCTCCTGCATTTCAGGCTGAGCCACCGGGGAAGTCCATAACTGTTAGAAAAGACCGTAACAGAATCTATGGATCGATGAAAGGTATTCTAGTACCTCTCCTGAGAGAAAAAAAGACTTCTTAACCTAACTAAAATAGTACCTTTAGGAATTTAGGAATATAAGTGGTCATTATCTATTCAGTATAAGTTACTGTTTTAATATGACACAGTTTACAGTGTTTTCTATTTGAACCTATTCATTTTAAAGTTGAGAGTCTAATAAATCGTGTTAGCTTCACAGAAGAACATCATACCCCACTAATCAAAATTCTTTAAGTAGCCAAGTGACAAGTCTGTTAGTGCCGAGAGCCAGTCAGAGAAGTAATCTGTCTTGACTTAGGCAAAGCTGTAGACTCTGTCCTACTTGGAAGGCGTTCCTTTTGCATGTACTGCATGCCGGCACGGTGCTAATCACTGGCCACATTTCCAACTTCACTCCCAGCGGTACCGACTGAATGTTGTAAGAGAAGAGGGTGAGGAATGGGAGGAACTAGAAAAATTAGAGAGGGAGGAAGGAAGAAAGAACCCAAGACGAAAGGAAAGATGGGAGAAAAGGAAGAAATATTTGTCTATTGCTGTTCAATCAGTGCGGCCGGCTGGCTTCTGTCCTAGCCCTGATCTTGTTTAGTGAGCATGGAGGGGAGGGAAAGGAGGGAAGGCAGAGACAAAATGAGAAGGAGAGAACGCTCTGCCCCACAGATCTCCACAGCCTCCCCTCCATCAGTCTCAGGGCCATCCTTCATCCTCACACCAGCCACCCCCACGCCTGTGTTCAGTGGCTCATCTCTAGCGCTGCTTCCCTCATCCCAGGGTGCTGGAAGACAACTCTAATGCCTTGATACCATCAGGGATGAAACGGAAGATGCATTCCTGATTCCCTAATATGTGACTCAGACTAAATTGTCTGGTGGCAGTTAGGGTCTCGATTACTACATACGGTAGTTCTACAGAGTTGTTTATGGAGTTCCCTCCCTTGGGCACTGAGGCTCTGCTATTGTCCGTGAATAGTCTAGGCTACTGGAGGTGATGATGAACAAGGTTTTTCTTATAGAGCTTACATAGTAGCAGAGCGCATACGTAATGTACAAAGAAATTAGCAGGAAAGTTTCAGGTGGTAGATTTTTTTTGAGCTAGACAAAGAATGAAAACAGGAAAACAGTATACGTGGCTAATTTATACCAGGTATCAGAGAAGATCTAACAGTTAAGGTTAGTCTACTAGGCAGTTATATCCAGGGCCATTTTCCTGGGTGGTTGAAGGACAAGAAGGAGCCAGCCTTGGTGAAAATCAGAGAGAATAGCATCTAAGTGAGAAAATAGGTCGTGCCAGCGTCCTAAGATGACGTACTCAAGGATCTCAAGCAGATCCGTGTGACCGGAGCACAGAGGGGGAGGGGAGAGCGGTGTGAGATAAGAACCGAGAGGAGCAAAGGGGGCCGCGCGAAAGGCACTGTGGGAAACTCCTGGGGTACAGGGACGTCACTGAGTTAGAGAACTCGCGTTCACCAGTGTTTTCAGCATTCATCAGCTGCCAGCCTTATCAGTACATATTGCAAACCCATTACATGTTCAAGAAATCTGTGGACTCTTCTGGGATCCAAGCCGTGATAAGAAAGATTACTTCCATAAGAAAATGTTCTGTGAATTCCAGACAAGATACTAGCACAGTCTCTTCAGACCTGATTGATTTGCAACCTGGGTGGGGACTCTTCCTCTAATATGGCTTCGATATTAGATATTAGATATTCGATATAGTGTCTCAATACTGCATCACTGTTGACCTTTATTCTTGAAGTCAAATTTGGAAAATGGATAATTGCAGACTACTTGAATCTTCTAGGCTTCAAGGAGATTCTGGCTTATCATTTCCAATTTACCACTACATATGAAACCTTAGCACTGGAGAGTCGTCTATAGTACCAGGGCTATAATTCTTAAGTCTTGTTTAATTTGTTTTAAAATGTTTTTTGACAAAGAAGGAAAAATTAATTCACACTGTCTTCTCTTCAGTTTTAATTAAGACAACTTCCACTTTGAATTTTTTCATAAAACTTTTTTATTTAAAAAGTAATAGTAATAAATTATCACCATTTTGAAAACAGCATTAGTAAGCAAAACATGAAATACAATTATATATTATTTGTGAAAATTATTCTCCAAGATTCAATTATTTTGAGACATATATTCCATTTTCTAGGGTAAGAAATCACTCTGGTATATGTCATAGGCCACATCAGGTAATTTGAAACAAGCTGGGATGTAAATATATGTAAATTGTTGTTCTTCAAGAAGTTAATTCCTATCCATGCACAGAAGATTTATTTTTCATTCAAATTATTCAGATAGAAAATGATAATATTTTACCATTATCTTTTGTTGAATTTGAATCCTTATTGTAAATTATTTTCTAGGGGAAGGAATTGGGGGACCATTTTCTTAGATGTTAGAGCAATATAATATAAGCTTACTGTGTGAATTCAATAGACCCACAAATTCAGAGGCCAAATAAATTGACCAAGTAATTTAATACAATTTAATACAATTGTTATAGCACTTTCCAGTTTTGGATATTCATCACATATAATATTTCCATAATGCTTTCAAAAAACTTTATATTATGGGAAAACTTTAAACACATAGAGAAAATAGTATAGACACCATCTAGCTTCAATAATTTTCAGTATTTTGTACATTTTGGTTTATTTTTCCACCCAATTTCTGATAAGAAATTTAAGAGCTGAAAAAATATATATGCAATAAACTCAGTTATTTTGAAGTTAATTGCAAGGTCTCTATCTTTCCTAACACCATTTTAAAAATAATTTTATTATTTTTAATCACAAGTATTTGTCTAGATTTCTTAGGATATAGTGAGTGACTCATCTTTTTCTTTTTTTTTTTCTCATTTCTCAGTGCTTTTTGGGAATTCAAAAAGAGAGAAGTACTAACTGTTTTGATGTTGCAGCTTTCCTGCTTCAGAACCTTAGTTGTAAGAGGGGAGCTTGGTAAGTGAGCAAAGGAGAGTGGCTCAGATGTAAAGAGTCTGCCTGCAATGTGGGAGACCTGGGTTCGATCCTTGGGTCTGGAAGATCCCTTGGAGAAGTGAGTGTCTAGCCACTCCAGTACTCTTGCCTGGGGAATTCCACTCTTGCCTGGGGAATTCCATGGACAGAGGAGCCTGATGGTCTACACTCCATGTGGTCAGGAAGAGTCAGACACGACTGAACGACTCACATCTTCAGTTCCAGTAGCCTAAGGGACAGAACAGAACTACTTTATTGCTTGATGATACTCAGTGAATTCCCATGGAATCTATGTTCATAGTCCTCTTGGACTTGTTTCTGCTTCAGTAACAGCCAGTCTTAAACTCTCATCCCTACTTACTGAAGGTTTCTGTTCTCCCTCCACCCCACATATTCTGTGATGGTCTCTTGCTGCCTCTCCCAAGCCAGCACGTTTCCCACACGACCGCCCTCAGCCTGGGAAGTGTCTCTGAAGCTCAGTGCGGAGCATGTTGCCATTCTCCAGGGGTTCCCCGCGGGCTTCGGGGTGGGGCTGTCTCTGCAGTGTGACTCGGGTGAACACGTGACACCCGACCCCCGCCTACCTCTTTGCCGCCGTGTTGTATTGAATGTGCTGCATGAACTGGGAAGACTCCCGAGGTGTCCCTTCCGGGTGAAAACTGGCTCCACGCCCTCAACTTGCTCTTCAGATCATCCACTCTCCCAGGGTCCTGATGCCTCCTCGCTGTGCAGTGCCCCTCCTCTGCTCCCAGGACACCAGCCTGGTTCTGTTGTAAAGCCTGTTGACATCCTCACTTCCCACCTGGACGAAGACGCTCCGAGGCAGGGACCACGCTGTACACATCCCTGCATCCTCCGCCGGTGCTCTGTTGCTCAGCGCATAGTTCGTGCTCAATAAAGGTGTGTGGGAGAAATGACCAAGGGGATGAAGGAAAAATGCACGATTCTGGCCTATTTGTTTGTTTCCCGTAAAATAATTCTGCTCCCTAAAAGGAGATAACTTTTTTTTTAATTCATTTAATTTTCTAAATTAAAATTTTATAAATTTTACAAAAGGATATAGTCATCATTTGGAGTGTCATTTACTATAATACAAGTTGTGGTAGAAAGTTCTTTCTAGTCAAAAAAAAAAGGTTCTAGAGCTATTTTTTACATATATAGTGATATTCTTAATACCTTATCTACTTTTTAAAATAGATATATTCCAGATCTAAAGTCTTACAAATATTATCACTCATTGTATCAAGTCCACAGCAACAACAGGGCTCCGTGCAGGTTCACTGACACATCGCTGCTGTGAGCGGGATAGAAGCCCAGCCCATGCAAGTTAGTGTGCTTATTAACGACGACCCAGACAGCGCCCACTTCCCTATGAGACGCCTGTGAGAATGGAGAAGAGGAAGCTGAGTCCATTTTCCCTTAAGAAACCGCAAACGTGGCCCAGAAACTGAAAAGCACAGGCTGTTTAGGTTTTGATGGAGTTTATTGATTTGTTGGTGGTACGTTTCAGGTGCCTTTTGCAACTTTAAACCATTTGAATTCTGTTCACTGCCTCACATCCTTTCAGAAACAAAGGGGGCATAAATCTAAAATAAATTAAGGTACAGTTCCATCCGTGTAGAATAGCTACAGAGTGGTCCACACTTATTCACATAATATGTTGGTGTATTTGTTTCATATTTGTGAGATTAAATTGATCAATTTTGTTTCTTATAGCATGAACTCACTGCTTTATTTATAAGACATTTAAACCTTCTTACTCTAAACAGAGAATGTGACTGACTTCTTCATTTAAATAGCTCTGGTCTCAGGAATCCTCTGGTGGTCCCGTGGTTAGGACTCTGCAATTTCAATATTGAGGGCCCAGGTTCAATCCTTAGTCAGAAAACTAAGATCCCACAAGCTGCGTACAAAAAAGAAAAATAAACAAATTAGTAGCTTTGATCTTAATGCAATACATAGTAGAGGAAAGATTTTTTTTTAAATGCCACTTTTTAAAGCTTCTCTTAAATACATTTACAAATAATTCGTCTAAAGTATTATAATTCCGACTACACTTTAGTTTTACTTTCAGACCATTGCTATCATTTTCTTTATTATATTAATGTTTGCTCTACTGCCAAAAATGATGCTTGCGTCTCTCTGATAATATGTACTTTTAATAAAGTTATAGAACAACTTTCAGCTTTAAAGCACTTAAGATTTGATAAAAGTCCTCCAATCTTATTGTAAGAACAATAGTGAAGAGTATATGATTCACACGGAACATCTATTGAAAAGCTACATATTCCAAGTGCTTTCTCACAATATTTCATGTGATCTTTGTAACAGTGTGGTGAGGAACTGAGAATCATGGGGACTGAGTAAATTGCAGTTACACAAACAAAATGGAAAACACCTGTGAAGCAGTCTGACACATGGTAGGCATTCAGTAAATGGTTGCCAAACCAGAAAATACACTGCCTTTTAAGGCGAATTCTGTTTCTTTTCATCACCCTCAAATCCCCCCACACTAAATGAGTAAACACGAGGCTTAGCAAGCATTCTGACTCATTTATGCATGTAATTTTGTAAGTAATCTGCTATTTCATCTGAACAGGATTTTAAACTGTCCACCATTTTTAAAAACTCTTTAACACATTTGAAGCCAATCTTCCCAAGTTATATTTATTATTAGCCCAATGCATCTCTTTCCTTTATTGTTTTATTGAGGTGTCTAAGAGAAATTGTTTCAGCCAGGGTAGTTAGAGACTCTGTCAGTCAGTCTAGAAAAGCATCTCCTATGTTTAATCAATGCTTACCTGTCCTAATAGTTAAGTCTGGAATTGCAAATGGTAAATTGCTTTAAAGTCAGTCTTCGTGTCTTACTAATCTTTTCCCCCAAGCTCCTGGCACAGTACCTAATGTATCATAGATCTTCAGTAAATACCAGATAAATGAAACGATGAACAAACAGTTTCCATATTGAATCCACACACTCATTGAACAAGTAATTCCTCCCTCTAATGTTTCTTTGGGTTGGATTCAATATGGCTAGTTAAGACCATGTTCAAACTCTATTACTTGCTTACTGTGGGAATTTGATCTATTCATATAAGTCATTAAGCCTCAGTGTTCTTCTTTTAAAAATGGCAACAGTGAATTCTATTCTTTGTAAATTAGAAAGTGACAAAGGTAGCTCTTGAAGTTTATACATATTATGGATTGAATTATGCCCGTCTACCCACAAAATAGTCATGTGTTCAAGGCCTAAGCCCCACTGCCTCAAAATATTATCTTACTTGAAGGTAAGACAGATTACAGAGGTAATCCAGGTAAAATAAGGTTATTACCATGGGACCAAATCCAGTATGACAGATGTCCTGGTAAAACCGGGAATTTTAAACACACACACACACAACCTGAGATCACCCCGTAAAGGCAGAGATTGAATCGATGCTCCTACATGCTAAGGAGCACTGAAGATGGCCAGCAAAACCCCTGGAAGCTAGAAAGGAGACATGGGACAGATCCTTCCCCACAGTTCTGAGAATAAATCAACTCTGCTGATACCTTCATTTTGGACTTCCAGCCTCCAGAAATATGAGGCAATAAAATTTTGTCTGTTTCAACCACTCAGTTTGTGATATTCTGTGATGCCAACCCTAGGAAATTAATACAGTGTCTGACTGTGATGAGGTCCTGTGTAAGAAGTTAAAGCCATCTTCTGGGAGGGAGGAGCTGATGGAGCTGAAAGCTTGAGAAGAAAGATACTTTCTCCATTCCACCTGTAATGGTCAAACTCCTCCCATGCTTTAGCTATTCTTCTTATCACCAGAGATACAGTCAAGGGTAAGACCTTCATGCCCGCCACCTTCATACAGCTGAATGTCTAGTAAAGGGAAAGCAGACACTGCAGGCAGCTTTGGGTGGATAAGCTGGTTGTCCGGAAGTACAGGGCTCGATCTCTTGATAAACAGGCTCTTTTATGACTTGCATTCTACCTGCCTGGTTTGACTTCAACTTCAACCTCCAACCTCTTATTCCCTCCCCACTATCCCACTGCCCACATATCACACACACACACGCACACACACACACACACACACACACACACACACAGGCTAGGCTTCGCTCACACCCACTTGCATTCTCCACAGACTCCCACACTGTTTTTATTTGATGACTTTACACATGCCATTCTCTCTGTGTGAAGCTCTCCTATTCCCTTTTATTTACAAGTTTTCCTGGAGTCTAAACTCAAGCATTATCCTCACCTTTTTTAGCCTTTCCTGACCATGGTCCAAGTTAGAAGTGTCTCCTCTGCTCCCGTAGAGCCAGATACTCATTATCACTCTGGACCGTGTTTGGCTGTGGACTTGAGAGCAAAGACTCTTTCATCTCTCTCCCACCCCTCACGCTAAGCGCAGTTCTTGGAATACAGTAGGTGGACGATACATGTTTCTTGGGTCAAATGCATAATTAATATAGAGAAATGTCATAAGCAAAGATCCTTGGTGACACACAACAAGGTGGCCCCAGGGCTGATGTTTGGTATCACGTCCATCTGTGGCCTGGCCATGCGTCACTCTGTCCTGCAGGACAATGGCTTCCACCTCCACCCTTGACATCCTCATCCATCATGAAGGTACCACCCTCTGCCAGCCAGCTTACCATCAGATGCCAAAGCTATGTCTCTGTCTTTTATGACTTAGTAGGAAAGTTTTTGGAATGTTGGGCTTTATCTTTTGAAAAAGCACAATCCTAAAGCTGTGTGGTATTTTTCAATTACACACATTTCATTTTAACCATGTCTTAAAATGTGTAACATGTGTGATCTGAAAAAGCCAAAAAGCATTGAGTGATATATCAGTGTCTTTGGAAATAAATATGTAAAAATAAAATGAAAATTAAAAAATTGGAAGAGTTTCAATATTCAGGCAGCCATGCATCTCCATGGAACAACAGGCTGGTTCCAAATAGGAAAAGGAGTACATCAAGGCTGTATATTGTCACCCTGCTTATTTAACTTATATGCAGAGTACATCATGAGAAACACTGGGCTGGGTGAAGCACAAGCTGGAATCAAGATTTCTGGGAGAAATATCAATAACCTCAGATATGCAGATGACACCACCCTTATGGCAGAAAGTGAAGAAGAACTAAAGGAGCCTCTTGATGAAAGTGAAAGAGGAGAGTGAAAAAGTTGGCTTAAAACTCAACAGTCAAAAAACTAAGATCATGGCATCCAGTCCCATTGCTTCATGGCAAATAGATGGGGAAACAGTGGAAACAGTGTCAGACTTTATTTTGTTGGGCTCCAAAATCATTGCAGATGGACTGCAGCCATGAAATTAAAAGACGCTTACTCCTTGGAAGAAAAGCTATGACCAACCTAGACAGCATATTAAAAAGTAGATACATTACTTTACCAACAAAGGTCCATCTAGTCAAGGCTATTGTTTCTCCAGTAGTCATGTATGAATGTAAGAGTCGGACTATAAAGAAAACTGAGCACCAAGAAATTGATGCTTTTGAACTGTGGTGTTGGAGAAGACTCTTGAGAGTCCCTTGAACTGCAAGGAGATCCAACCAGTCAATCATGATGGAAATTAGTCCTGAATATTCATTGGAAGGACTGATGTTGAAGCTGAAACTCCAATACTTTGGCCACCTAATGAGAAGAGCTGACTCATTTGAAAAGACTCTGATGCTGGAAAAGATTAAAGGTAGAAGGAGAAGGGGATGAAGAGGATGAGATGGTTGGATGACATCACTGACTCAATGGACATGAGTTTGAGCAAGCTCTGGGAGTTGGTGATGGACAGGGAGACCTGGTGTGCTGCAGTCTGTGGGGTCTCGAAGAGTCGGACATGACTAAGCAACTGAACTGACTGAATTGACGCATCTCCAGTGGTAATGTATAGATGAACAAGTACCATTTAAAACAGCTTTACAAGAATTACTAGTCATAAACCCTAATTTTAACTCTGTCTTTGAATTGGTTGTGACTTGGTTTTAATCTCTCATAGATTTAGATTTCTTCTGTTTATAAAATGGAATGGATTTAAGTGTACCTATTACAATGCATGTTCACTTTCTGCAAAATAACACACTAAAAAATAACAAAACTTATGAAAGAGTAGGATTGGGGAAGATCGTTCAAAAGCTAGGGAACTTTTTCAAGCAAAACACTAATAAGTTAACAATCCTAATAGACACATAGCACAGTTACTTCTCTATTGGTATTTATTCCCTATCAGGCAGTCTTTGCAAGCTTAACCTCTGATGCTGGTATTTCCCCTGCAAGGTAGAGATCCAGAAGATAGACCATTCTACTAGACCATGTACTTAAAAGTTGAATTCAGAGAGTAGCATTTTACATTTTTTCCATTGCTCTAATTCAAAGAAATGTCTTTGCATTTTTGTAATTTAAACTCAGTTTCCCCAGGAACTTAACATAGTAGAAAGCTTAGGAATTCTTGAAGCCACTGAACCAATCACTGCCTGCAGTTCTGTAGATTTCCAGTTTTCCTAAGGTGTCTGCAGATCACTAAGGTTTTCTCTTTAACTGAGAGAAAATTTGCCACTGATGACTTTAAAACATTAACCTGATGAGAAAACTCATGTAAGAGCCAATACGTGACTGACGCGTTTTATAGCTGCCGTCCTGTTTACCAAGAGTGAATGGGGTAATTAGTACAAAGCAGCACACTTTGAAGTAGAACAGCTTGTAGTTCTAAAACTTTATTTAATTCATGAACAAAACAGTCAGCTGCTGCCTCACAAGATCGTGTCAGGAAACTGAAAATTTCACGGGACAACTTTATTATGCAGCGGTATCCACTGTCTCTCTGGAGCCTCACAAGTAATAATCTTGTGATCACTTCCACTTTCACATTTAAAGGAAATATGTTGTTAGTTATGGCAACTCCTAACCTGGCTACTTTCCCAGAAGTTGTGTGCTAAATATACTCAAGCAAAAATAATAAAGACTTCCTAAATGCTGCAGTTGGAGTTCTTTGGGGCTTTTCAGGGAATACCTTACTAACTGAGAAGGAAACAGTTTTAAACTCTGCAGGTGAAAACGTTTCCATAGTGGTCTACTGATTTATTTCCCTCTGGGTTGAAGATGTTTCAATACCACCGGAAAAGAACTTTGCAGAATCCTGCACAAATATAAATCACTTCTCTCTAAGGCGACCAACTAGACTCAAAAGTCATTGGAGGAAACTCCCTCATACTGCACTGGTTAGGACTCTGAACTTTCATACTGAGAGCCCTGGTCTGATCCCTGGTTGGAAACAATCCCACAAGCCAGAAGATGTGGCCAAAAAAAACCCAGTTGGAATATAAAGTGTGACCCTGGGGTGCATTGATTAAAAGGTAAAAGAGTATTCCAATACAGCCAGCATATTTTTAATTTTCTTTTTTAACCTGAAACTATGCTGCTTTCTGGAAATTGGAAAATAATTATGTGATAGCTAAGTAGTGCTTTTGTGCAAGGCTACTGTTTCAGAATGGGGCTTTCCTGGTGGCTCAGCGGTTAAAGCGTCTGCTTGCAATGCAGGAGACCTGGGTTCGATCCCTGGGTCAGGAAGATCCCCTGGAGAAGGAAATGGCAACCCACTCCAGTATTCTTGCCTAGAGAATCCCATGGACAGAGGAGCCTGGTGGGCTACAGTCCACAGGGTCGCAAAGAGTCAGACATGACTGAGCGACTTCACTTTCACTTTCACTGTTTCAGAATAGGTATTTAGAATTCATATCCTTCTGGATTAGGGGAAAATCTATTGTTTTAGATGCTGTGTGCTCTTAATCCATCTACTCATAGAGTTACAGATCTGCAGGCTATTAGAACAGATTGGACTTTAGGAAGCAATTAGGCTTCCCCGGTGGTGCCGTGGCAAAGAATCTGCCTGCCAGCGCAGGAGACTCAGGAGACACAAGTTCAATCCCTGGGTCAGTAAGATCACCCAGAGGAGGAAATGGCCACTCACTCCAGGATTCTTGCCTGGGAAATCCCACTGACAGAGGAGCCTGGTGAGCTATAGGCCATGGAGTCACACAGAGTCAGACACATCTGAGTGACTGAGCACACGCACACGTAGGTTCCTTTCATAGATCACAAAATCAGGAGGAAAATGATGATGGGACATCACAGCATATCTTATAATACTTAGCTTGCTTTATAACTTGTGAGCATGCGTGCATATTTAGTCGCTCTGTTGTGTATGACTCTGCGACCCCATGGACTGTAGCCCACCAGGCTCCTCTATCCAAGGGGATTCTTCAGGCAAGAATACTGGAGTGGGTTGTCATTTCCTTCTCCAGGGCATCTTCCCAACCCAGGGATCAAGCCCAGGTCTCCTGCTCTGCAGGCAGATTCTTTATCAGTTGAGCTACCAGAAAAGCCCACAAATTATGAGAAGAGGAAGCAATTATGATAACTCCGGCAAAGTGAGAGGGCAATAATGTGTCCTTTCTAGCTTGTATATTACAGCTGTGAAAAAGTTCTAGTAGGTATTTGAACTAGTGAACGTTGAAGGGCATGCCTGGTCATCTTTTTCCAATCCATTTAAATTGGGAATTACATAAACCATGTGAATCACCCAGAAAGACATACTGATTGAAAAGAGCAGTGGGCAAGGACAGATATTGGAGAAACAATAGTTTGAGAAGCAGAAAAAAAGCTCATGCAAGAAGGAATGAGAAAAGAAGGATGACCAAGAGAGATGATTTTCATGACAGATAAGAGTTTTCACAAGAACTAATTGGGCAACATGGTCAAACTGTACAAAACAGTCAGGAAAGAAGAGAGTTGAAGATAACACCCACATCTTGGCAAAAATCAGAACTGGAATGTTGGAGATTATGATCAGGCTGATTGTGCTGAGCTCAGAAGCTCTGGGGAGAGAGAGGATTTGGGGCAAAGGCAGTTGAGCGGAAGGTGGGCAGAGATGGCAGGGGAGGCAAAGGCCCAGCGGCCATGTGGACCACAGCAGACGGGGGCCCTGGAGAGAGCCACTGGAGCCCAGCCTGGGATGTCTCTGCATGGATTTGTTCTTTATTTAAGGGCATGTTTTGTTCCCATGACGAGAATCCTCAAACCATCCCCAGGAGGCAGATGACGACATCTAAGCACACCCTTATTCTTCTGCTGAAGATCACTTGGCAAGCAGAGAAGGAATTTATCCTCTGCTCAGTCAAGGCTCCTGTGGTTTGCAGAGTCGACAGTTACTTCTTCAGAAGGATTACTATGACATCTGCCCGGTGACCTTATGTTTATGAACAGATCACCATAGGTTAGGAAATCCTGTAACAGTTTTTGGAGTAGCACTCCCCTGTCCCCGCACTGCACATCCTGTCTCCTTCCCTCTGCGGTGAAGCTGTCTTCCCTATTCCGCAGTGCAGTGGAGAATGAATTAGCAGATGACAGATACAATCTTTTGATAGAGCAGCTTCAAGGAGATTGTGTGGGTTTAAAATCAAACTGCGGTAGGTAAATAAGGAAGTGGAGGTGGTTAGTCAAACAGCTATTTCTAAAAATATCAAGAGAAAAGAGAGATGAGAATAAACCTTGAAAGGAAAAGAGGTTAAAGAAGTCATTTGCTGTTGTTTGTGTAGTTTTACAAAACACTTTCAAGAAAAAAATTCTATAATACACAGAAGTAGGAAGAAGTAAAATGAACCATCAAAATACAAAGTAAACAATGGTCAGTTACACTGTTATAGTTATTATATTTTTCCTTTCTCGTTTCTGAATTATTTTATGACAAATCCCAGATATGCTATTTAATAGCCACATTCTTCACTAAAAATAGGTATTTTTCCTTTATAAATCACTTCAGATGCTTAGTTGTGTCCGACTCTTTGAGACCTCATGGACTGCAGCAAGCCAGGCCTCCCTGTCCATCACCATCTCCTGGAGCTTTCTCAAAGTCATGTCCTTCAAGTCAGTGATGCTATTCAACCATCTCATCCTCTTTCTTCCCCTTCTCCTCCTTCCTTCAATCTTTCCCAGCATCAGGGTCTTTTCCATTGTCAGTTCTTTGCATCATGTGGCCAAAGTTTTGGAGTTTCAGCTTCAGCATTAGTCCTTCCAATGAATATTCAGGACTGATTTCCTTTAGGATGGACTGGTTGGATCTCCCTGCAGTCCAAGGGATTCTCAAGAGTCTTCTCCAACACTCAGTTCAAAAGCATCAATTCTTTGGTCCTCAGCCTTCTTTATGGTCAAACTCTCACATCCATACATGACTACTGGAAAAACCACAGCTTTGACTATAGCAATATATGGATCTTTGTTGGCAAAGTAATGTCTCTGCTTTTTAATATGCTGTCTAGGTGGGTCATAGCTTTTCTTCCAAGGAGCAAGCATCTTCTAGTTTCATGGCTGAAGTCACCATCTACAGTGATTTTGAAGCCCAAGAAAATAAAGTCTGTCACTGTTTCCATTGTTTCTCCATCTATTTGCCATGAAGTGATGGGACCAGACGCCGTGATCTTAGCTTTTTGAATGCTGAGTTTTAAGCCAGCTTTTTCACTCTCCTCTTTCACCTTCATCAAGAGACTCTTGATTCCTCTTTGTTTTATACCTTAAGAGTGGTGTCATCTGCATTTCTGAGGTTATTGATATTTCTCCGGGCAATCTTGATTCCAGCTTGTGCTTCATCCAGTCCTGCATTTTGCATGATGTACTCTGCATATAAGTTAAACAAGCAGGGTGACAATATACAGCCTTGATGTATTCCTTTCTTGATTTGGAACCTGTCCATTGTTCCATGTCTGGTTCTAACTGTTGTTTCTTGGCCTGCATACAGGTTTCTCAGCAGGCAGGTGAGATTGTCTGGTATTCCCAACTCTTAAAGAATTTTCCATAGTTTATTGTGATCCACACAGTCAAAGGCTTTAGTGTAGTCAATGAAGCAGAAGTTTTTCTGGAATTCTCTTGCATTTTCTTTGATCCAGTGGATGTTGGCAATTTGATCTCTGGTTCCTCTGCCTTTTCTAAATCCAACTTGAACATCCAGAAATTCTTGGTTCACGCACTGTTGAAGCCTAGTTTGGAGAATTTTGAGCTTTACTTTGCTAGGGTGTGAAATGAGTGCAATTGTGCAGTAGTTAGGACCTCCTTGGTAGCTTAGCTGGTAAAGAATCCACCTGCAATGCAGGAAACCCTGATTCAATTCCTGGGCCAAGAAGATTCCCTGAAGGAGGGACAGACTACCCACTTCAGTACTATTGGGCTTCCCTTTTGGCTCAGATGATAAAAAGTCTGCCTGCAATGCAGGAGACCTGGGTTCAATCCCTGGGTTGGGAAGATCCCCTGAAGGAGGGCATGGCAATCCACTCTAGTATTCTTGCCTGAGGAATCCCCATGGAAAGAGGAGCCTGGTGGGCTACAGTCCATGGGGTCACAAAGAGTTGGACATGGCTGAGTGACTAAGCATTCACCTTGCATTTGCAGTAATTTGAATGTTCTTCGGCACTGCCTTTCTTATCTCTCCTTGCTATTCTTTTGAACTCTGCCATCAGATGGGTATATCTTTCCTTTTCTCCTTTGCCTTTCACTTTTCTTCTTTTCTCAGCTATTTGCAAGTCCTCCTCAGGCAACCATTTTGCCTTTTTTCATTCCTTTCTCTTGGAGATGGTTTTGATCCCTGCCTCCTGTACAATGTCATGAACCTTCATCCGTAGTTTTTCAGGCACTCTGTCTATCACAACTAATTCCTTGAATCTATTTGTCACTTCCACTGCATGAATTGTAAGGGATTTGATTTAGGTCATACCTGAATTGCCTAGTGGTTTTCCCTACTTTCTTCAATTTAAGTCTGAATTTGGCAATAAGGAGTTTATGATCTGAGCCAGGCAGCTCCCAGTCTTGTTTTTGCTGACTGTATAGAGCTTCTCCATCTTTGGCTGCAAAGATTATAATCAATCTGATTTCGGTACTGACCATCTGGTGATGTCCATGTGTAGAGTCTTCTCTTGTGTTGTTGGAAGAGGGTGTTTGCTATGACCAATGCCTTCTCTTGGCAAAACTCCATTAGCCTTTGCACTGCTTCATTTTGTACTCAAAGATCAAACTTGCCTGTTATTCCAGGTATCTCTTGACTTCCTACTTATGCATTCCAGTCCCCTATAATGAAAAGGACATCTTTTTTGGGTGTTAGTTCTAGAAGGTCTTGTAGGTCCTCATAGAACCGTTCAACTTCAGCTTCTTCAGCGTTAGTGTTTGGAGCATAGACTTGGATTACTGTGATATTGAATGGTTTGCCTTGGAAATGAACAGAGACCATTCTGTTGTTTTTGAGATTGCACCCAAATACTGCATTTCAGACTCTTTTGTTGACTATGAGGGCAACTCCATTTCTTCTAAAGGATGCCCACAGTAGTAGATACGTTGGTCATCTGAATTGAATTCGCCAATTCCAGTCCATTTTAGTTCACTGATTCCTAAAATGTTGATGTTCACTCTTACCATCTCCTGTTTGACCACTTCCAGTTTACCTTGATTCGTGGACCTGACATTCCAGGTTCCTGTGCAATGTTGCTCTTTACAGCATCGGACTTTACTTCCATCACCAGGCACATCCACAACGGGGTGTTGTTTCCACCTTGGCTCAGCCTCTTCATTCCTTCTAGAGCTAGTTCTCTGCTTTTCTCCAATATCAACAAAGAAATATGACTTGTGTATTTGCAAACATTTGTCATATAATGTTTTAAATTAGTTACTGAGGAGAAAAGACAAAGCAAAAACAATGAAATATTAACAGTTGTTAGACAATGATTAGAGTATGGACATTTAATATTTTTGGTATTTTATATTTTTTCACTATTTAAAAAGTAATTGACAAATGAAGGCTAGATTATTAAATACATAAGGTTGTGCTAAAAATGCAGCTTTAATCAAAATTATTATGAACGTGCTTTTGTTTACTTATCAGATGCTCATAATAAAAATTGAAATAAAGTTGGAAATTAGAGAAAAATCACTGCTTATATATTTTCATATCCATTTTTCAATGGATTTTTATTTGAGGGGGAGACTCACCATAGTACAACTTTGAGTAAGTTTTTAATTTAAGAACATGAAAAATTAAAATTCCCATTTCACTGTATAAATTTTATAACCATATTGTATTTAAGTATTACCTTATTGAGGTTGCTTCTAGATTCATACTGTTACAAACAATGGTAGATCCATTTTTAAATTAAATTTACTTTATGAAAATATAGATATAATTTTCTTTGGATATTATGAATCAAAGGGTATGAACATAACTGTTGGAGGTCTTGCTCCAGTAAGTCTCAAAGAGGTTTCAATGTCTGAGAATGTCTGTTTTAACACATCTATTCAGCATGAGTAATAGCTAACAGATAGCAAATTTTCTAGACCAAAAGTGATATTTT
Source organism: Bos mutus (assembly GCF_027580195.1). Lineage (NCBI taxonomy): Eukaryota > Metazoa > Chordata > Mammalia > Artiodactyla > Bovidae > Bos > Bos mutus. The sequence goes on along the minus strand of NC_091630.1, from coordinate 5,114,621 downwards.
AAGGAATTCCGTGGCTGTCCAGCGGCTAGGACTCCACATCTTCACTGCCAAGAGCCAAGGTTCCACCCTTGGTCAGGGAACTAAGATCCCACAAGCCATGCAGCACAGCACCCGCCAAAATTATATTTTAGAAACAAGGCTAAAATTTACTAAACTCTTCTCTGCAAGTCCAGCTGAGCAGTTTATAAACAATCCTAAAATATTTCTTGTTTCTGTCCCAAGCTAACAGAGAAATTAAAGTTTCTAGCCCCCAAGCTGACAATTAATTGAAGAAGTCCTTGCTGTGTGCTGGGCACTGAGCTCGGTGCTACTGACACAAAAAGATCTCACATTCTAGACCAGAGAAACACCAGAAGCCAAAACTTATAATTATATAAGATTTTTTTCAAACAGGAGGAGGTGCTTTGCAGAGAATAAAACAAAGTGATACATTTGTAAGTGACAGAGATATGGCCCTGTGGGGCTGTTTGGACTGCAAGAGCAAGGTGAGGGCTTTTTAAGGCGGCATCGTCTCAGTTGAGACCTCAAATGAGAGAAAAAGGTCATTTGAAAATCTCAGAGAAAAGCATTCCAAGAAGAAGAAGCAAAATGTGCAAAGCCCTTGAGGCACCAAAAATAGGCGAATACCAGAATGCAGTGAAACCAGAAAAGAGGGTAGCAAGTTCAAAGGCGAGGGCTGAAGCCAAAGAGAGTAGGGTCTTGAGGGCAGGTCTGGGTTTGCTTGTCGGTGCCGGGGGAGGGCTTCAAGGATGAGAGCAGTATGATCTAATTTATGCTTTAGGTCTACAGGGCTGGCATCTGTGTGAACAGCAAAGAGCAGAGTGGCCAGAACAGAGGCAGAAAGGTGTGTTGAGATGTTACTGTGGTCGTTCAGGGGCGACACGCCGATGACCTGGACAGGGTTGTACAGAAAACGTGTTAGAGAAAGAAGAATCGGGTGTGAGGTCTCAGTCCTTGGTGTGAGTGGTTGGGTAGGAGGCGATGCTGTCTGCTGAGCCAGGGAAAGCCAACGATAGAGAGGCCTGCAGAGCCTGACAGGTCGTTCTGATCACACTCAAGTTTAAGGGGCCTAGTAGACATCCACGTGGCAAAGCTGCAAAGATGGCTGAGCAGGAAAGGCTGTGGTCCTGGGGAGAGGCCTCAAGTGGGGAATAAAAATTGAGCATCTTCAATATGCAGGTGGCCGTTAAAGCTGAAATCCTGGAGGAAATAAACTAGAAAGTGTAGCTAGAGGGAAAATAGACCAAGAGGATATTTGCAGAGGACTCCATCCTTGTACGGCCTGGGAAAGAAAGGAGCCAGCAGCTGAGGCTAACAGGGGACAGGAGGTACTCTTAGAGGAAAACTGTGAGCGTGGCATCCTTGAAGTTAACGGAAGTATTAAAAAAAAAAAAAAAAAGGAGTGATGTTCCTGTGATCTTTCACCTAATAATCTGCTTTAATTTGTGAGAACAGGATGGAGTTTGGCTAATTTTCTGCCCAGGTCATTTCAATACAAGTCTAAGGTTTTGCTTCCTGTCCTGGGAGAGCAAAGGAAATTATATGAAGTATTGATTCAGAAGTCTTTTTAAAAAGCATCTTATCTGAAATCTAGATGTGCCCGAAGTTTCGACACTTAACAAAGAAGTTTGAAAATGAATTGTTTCTCCTTAAAGATTCAATGAGTTGACACAAAATCAAATTCATGCACTACTTACTTTATACAAAAAGCATCTTTTCAACTAACAAAGCTATTAGAGCTTTATTTTACCTAAGAGTGTAGAAATTTAATACACTGGTAGCAGTAGGTGGTATTCTGATGTATATAGAAATAGCTTTGCCCCAGTTGTAAAAGAACATGTTTTATAACTAAAACTCTGGAGTAACAAAGATGCTGGTGAAACCACAATATGGGCAAGAGATAACCTGCTTCCTGAGAAAATGAAGGTTTCTAACAAAGTGCATTTGAAGGCATTGGGGACGTGAGTGTAGCTTGATAAGTGTTTATATTTTTTTCACTTTGGCACATAAGCAAATATTCTTTAAAAAGCTCTGCCTCTTGTGAAAGAGGAAAGTTTACATATAGTATAAACACATGGAAACTCTAAATTGTGCTTTCTTTTTTCCTCTCTTCTTTTTAATTTTTTGAAAATTTCTGTTGCAGGGATTAAAACTTGTGATGTATATTCCAGTAACTCCTTTAGAAAGAAGTAACATAAAGAAGTGCACATCTAATTACGAGATATTTAGACATTTATGAAAAATATAGTTTCACTTTGTCATTTGACACAGATATTGTTTAAAACGACATTTGGTAGTTTTATGGGTTAAATTGTGTCTCTCCGCCTCCTCAGAAACAAATACTAGAGTCATAACCCTAGTGCCGTGGAATGTGACCTTGTTTGGAAATCAGGTGGTTTACAGACATGATTGGTTAAGATGAGGCCATACGGGGTAGTGCGTGCCTGCCAGTCACTTCAGTTGTGTCCCACTCTCTGCGACCCCAGGGACTGCAGCCCACCAGACTGCTCTGTGCATGAGAGTCTCCAGGCAAGAATACTGGAGTGGGTTGCTGTTCCCTCCTCCAGGGATCTTCCTGACCTAGGGATTCAACCAGCATCTCCTGCACTGCAGGCAGATTCTTTACCGCTAAGCCACCAGGGAAGCCCATACCAGAGTAGGGCAGGCCCCTAATCCAACATGACTGGCGCCCTTATTTAAAGGGGAAACTTGGGCACAGACACACAGGGGAACACTAGCAGGATTAGAGTTAAGCTGCCACTGGTCGAGGAACCACCAGCAGCTTCAAGAGGCACGTGGGACAGATCTTCCCCTCATGCTTTCAGAGGCCCTGACCTTGGACTTGAGCCTTCCAGCCTCTAAGACTCTGTGAGACAATCAAGTGCTACTGAAGCCACTCAGTTTACGGACACTGAGTTAACAGAAGCCCCAGCAAGCGAACAGAGCTGGAAAACTGCTTTAGGAGTCCCCTTCATTCACTGGGTGTGTCGGAGGGCTGGGCTTGCAGCTCTGGAGGAGCAGAGCTGGACAGCACCCCGAATGCCCACTGAGATGAGTTAATGTGCGTAAGAGCTGAAAATCTGCCCTTGAAAAGGACGTGGGAACACTGACCTCTTTGGGATTCAAGTTGATAAAAACCTGCAAACTGTGTAAGATAAGGTGAAGTCGCTCAGTCGTGTCCAACTCTTTGCGACCCCATGGACTGTAGCTTACCAGGCTCCTCCGTCCATGGGATTTTCCAGGCAAGAATACCGGAGTGGGTTGCCATTTCCTTCTCCAGAGGATCTTCCCGACCCAGGGATCGAACCCAGGTCTCCTGCATTGTAGGCAGATGTTTTACCGCCTGAGCCAACTGTGTACACGTGACTAAAACCGGAATGAGCCATGAAAGTGATAACGCTACCAGGGCAAGGCCGATGAAGTCTGGGCCCTGGGCTGCCCAGAGCACGAAGGTTGAACAGCCCGGTGCTGCGGAAGCCTCTTGGAGACAGACATGTGAGGAGTGTTGCGGGGGAAGACAGAGAGTTCTGTAGTAGGAGGGGCAGCCCCGAGTAAGGTTAATGCTGCTTTTCCCCAAGAGCATCACCATCCGTGTGAGTGGAAGGAGGCCAGGGGACCATCAGGGCTCAAGCCGAAAGGCCTGGCCAGCTGACAGCCCCCCAGGGAAGCGGGGTCCCCAGCCCAGCTCCCACGGCAGGTCTCCCCGTTCCTCTCTGGGAGCCGGAGCGCTGGAAAGACACAGAAGCAGAAACCTCAGAGGTGGGTCACCTTTGGAATTTGCCCACAAGGAATGTCGGATTTTCTGCCCTGTCAGCAAGCAATGCCCAAGGAGTAATTTGTGAATAAATGTAGGCATCTGAAGAATACAGATGATCTGAAGAAATATCTGGAAAGAAAGAATCTATCAACACAGATAAAACCTTCTGCAAGTCTATCAGGTAAGATCAGAGCGTCAAAGATTTAAACATTATTATAAATGTTTCCCGACTCACATGCAAATCTGGATATAGCAATCTTATTGGTATACCTTTAAAGTCAATTTACTGTCTTTTATAACATACAAAATTATTTCAAGGACAATTGCATTTTTTACAAAATACATATGGTAACCTTATGGTTATAAAAACTATTTTGTAATTACTCAGTAAATTTATGTGAAAAACAGGTAAATGAAAACTTGGCAAAAACAGGAAGGTTTGCTCACTGGCACAGTGGAAAGGGCTGTGAAAATGCTTGGGGGTGGCCTGAAGAATTGTTTCTTAAACACCACAAGATCAGCTGAAAAAATAAACAGAAGAGCCTGTCAGCTCTGACAGCTCTATGTCTGCACCAAGGGAGGCGCCAGATACTGTGACTTCACACCCTTAGTCCATTCCACAGTTCAGTCCAGTCACTCAGTCATGTTGTCCAATTCTGCGACCTCATGGACTGCAGCATGCCAGGCCTTCCTGTCCATCACCAACTCCCAGAGTTTACTCAAGCTCATGTTCATTGAGTCGATGATGCCATCCAACCATCTCATCCTCTGTCGTCCCCTTCTCCTCCTGCCCTCAATCTTTCCTAGCATCAGGGTCTTTTCAAATGAGTCAGCTCTTCGCATGAGGTGGCCAAAGTATTGGAGTTTCAGCTTCAACATCAGTCCTTCCAATGAACACCCAGGACTGATCTCCTTTAGGATGAACTGGTTGGATCTCCTTGCAGTCCAAGGGACTCTCAAGAGTGTTGTCTAACAACACATTTCAAAAGCACCCATTCTTTGGCTCTCAGCTTTCTTTATAGAATATATATGCTTTTATTCCACAGTTAATGGACCATTTATCTGTGGATGGCCACCATTGTTTGAGATGTTGAGGTGGGTGTTTCACGCATCACACTCAGGAGACTCAGATGCTGCATGGAGCTCACAGCATGATCCGCGTGTGTTCTGAAATGAAAAGCCCCAACATGGTTGTTGGAACGGCATGTAGTCACCTCTGTGGTGATGCATTTCCAGAAGCCTGGAAAAAAAAATCCAATGGATATCTGTGTGGCTGAGTCAATGAATTTTTACTAACCATGGCTAATATGTATGGAGCACTTGCCATCAGCAAGGGATGGTGATTAGAGTTTTACCTAGATTATCTCTAAGTAATAAGTAGGTAGGCTTGCTCTCTGCATGGACAGGTGAGGAAAATGGAGCTCTGAGGAATTAAACACCTGACCTTTCATCTGCTGGTGAGTGATAGCAGAGCCTGTGTTCACCCCGAGCAGCCAGGCCCTCATGCTTTTCCCCTCAGTGTTACCTCAAGCAACAGAGGCTGACGGGACCCTCAATAAAGAGATGGCCTTAGTTTTGTCTGCTGGGAAACAGATCTCATATTGAGCATTCATGTAAGAGTGGCTCTCTCTTGAGCACTCCCCACAAGCCAGGCTATGTTCCTGCTCTTCTTACAAACTCCATTTACTTCTGACATCAACCTCCTGATACATGTGATCATCATTCTACACTTGAAGTAACAGGTTTGAGTCACTGAGCAACTCGCTCAAGGTCACAGAGCCTGAACAGCATCTCTCAGTTGGACTCTAAAGGCTCTACGTCCTGCTCTAAACTTTATTTTTCATTTGTTTCTATAAAACCCTATGAATCATCGTGATGCATAGGAAATACCTCTTACCTCAAAGCTGGCATTTCTATTTTTAGATCATAGCAGGCTAAGATAAGCTAAGAAAGTGCTCTTGGTAGTAGTTAATCTGCTCCAGAGTGGTCGGTAAGTAAAACAACTAAAAAAGTCCATCTGAAATGGATTCATTATCTCCTTTTCTGGTTGCACAATGCGCTTCCCTGGTGGCTCACCAGTAAAGAATCCGCCTGCCAAGCAGAAGGCCCGGGTTCGATCCCTGGGTCAGGAAGATCCCCTGGAGGAGGGCATGGCAACCCATGCTAGTATTCTTTCCTGGAGAAACCCATGGACAGAGGAGCCTGGTGGGCTAAAGTCCATAGGGTGGAAACGAGTCGGACACAACTGAAGTGACTTAGCATGCACGCAAGGGCTCTCTAGACTTGGAAACAAAGGCAAAAAAGCGTGTTCTTTGTTTGTCTAGTATTACTTCACAGAATGATCAGGGCACACGAGAATTCTCGGGGGGATGGTCCAAGAATGCAGCACAGATGGTGTCCTGATCCCTGGGAGGAAGAAAGGGAAGATGATGAACCGAATCATTCATGCTGTCTGCGAGCCGCAGGCTGGTCTGAGTTGGACTAATACTGGAAACAATTCATTTTTAGTCATTTTTGGGGTCTATAACATCTTACTAGTTGTTACTGATATTTTTGATTGTTTTCTAAGCATGATAGTATTTCTTTTACACAGATTAGCTTTCAAAAATCTCATGTGAGAGCTAGTATTATAATCCTCAATTTACAGATGAGGGGAAGGAGATTTAAAGAGATTAAATAACTTGCCCTAGTTCACGCTGCTGAGTTCAAAAGCCAGGCTCTGAATCGAGAGAATCTAATTCCAGAACCCATTACGATTAAACACAACATTTGCTGCCCTTAAATTCCACTCGTGCTGGTGACCCGGTCTTGTTTAAGGCCCTAAAGGCTTTTCAAGTGAGACTGTCCGTGTCTGTTCTGTCTTGCGTCTGTTTTCCACTGAGAAGGGAAAAGTGAATGACGCAACAGTGGGAAATGGAAAAGAATGCACATCTGACATTAAAAAAAATGTGATAAAATCCACATGAAATGTATCGTTTTAATCACTGTTGACAGTTCAGTGGTATCAGGCCTACCCACATGGTTGTGTAACTGTCCCCCACGTCTCTCCCTAGAACTCGTTTCATTGCATTTGACTTTAAAATACATTTATTCAGTCATTTATTCAGCAATATCTATGTGAGCTCTAGTTGCATCTCTGCTCTGAGCCAGGCTCTGCAACGGCCAAGCCTGGCCCACTGCATGTTCTCAAATTCTGTACCACCTCCCCTGCCCTGGAGGCTGGCAGCCCGCCCCAGCGAGTCCTGTTCTTGGTGCATAGAAGACCGCAAGTTCAAACAGACCTCGGCAGTTTGGAGAAAAGGCAGGGTTGGGGCTAGGGGTTGACAGCATCGCAGGACAGCCCCCAGGCCACCATCCTCACACAGGGTGCTGTGGAGGCGTGACCACAAAGCTTGCGTTTACATCCTTTTTTGCCACCGTTGCTGTGGGAAATCGGATGTACTGAATATTTCTAGTGCCTGAGTCCCCCCCGCCCCCATTTGGAAAAGAGGCATTCATTTTACTTTATTGTATTGACAGCATGGGCTTCCCCTGTGGCTCAGCTGGTAAAGAATCCGCCTGCAATACGGGAGACCTGGGTTCGATCCCTGGGTTGGAAAGATCCCCTGGAGAAGGGAAAGGCTACCGACTCCAGTATTCTGGCCTGGAGAATTCCATACACTGTATAGTCCATGGGGTCGCATAGAGTTGAACATGACTGAGTGACTTTCACTCACTCACACATTGACAGCATGATAGATAATACATATACAGTAAAATAATTAGAAGTAATGTCATAAGAAAAATAAATATTTGTGATTTTTCTTCCACTTTTAGATGGTAAAGCGTCTGCCCACAATGCAGGAGACCCAGAATTAATCCCTGGGTCAGGAAGATCCCCTGGAGAAGGAAATGGCAACCCACTCCAGTACTCTTGCCTGGAAAATCCCATGAATGGAGGAGCCTGGTAGATACAGTCCACGGGGTCACAAAGAGTCAGACGTGACTGAGCGACTGCACTTTGACTTTCACCGCCACTTTTATGGAGCATGGCTCTTGAACTGGAGGAGCTCCCCTCTGCCGACCTTTCGTGTGCTTAAGTGCAGTGCAGCATCGAGACGTGGATATGTGCGTGTGTGCCGAGGTGCACACAGGTTCACAATGCATTGTGTGTGCATGCACATACGGGCATGCACGTGTATGTATTATGAGGAGGAGGAGGGAAGATGGCACTAGATTGTTCTCGATTAGAAATCGAGGAGAAAGTGAGGCCTGAGGGAGGCTGCAGGGACAGGGGACCGCAGTCCAGGGGGGTGTGGGGTCCTGGAGGAAGGGGCGGGGAGTGGGGATCTGGGCGGTGAAATTCTACACTGTGTGAGGTGAAAACCTCACTTCTGTTCTCTCTGTAAAATCAGCTTGCATTGGTCAGCAATAGTTGGATTTTCTATTTTCAAGGATGTAGACCTGAGGAGAAGAATTGATGCCTCTAAACTGTGGTGTTGGAGAAGACTCTTCAGAGTCTCTTGACTGCAAGGAGATCAGACCAGTCAATCTTAAAGGAAATCAGTCCTGAATATTCATTGGAAGGATTGATGCTGAAGCTAAAACTCCACTACTTTGGCCACCTGATGTGAAGAGCTGACTCATTTGAAAAGACCCTGATGCTGGGAAAGATTGAGGGCAGGAGGAGAAGGGGACAACAGAGGACAAGATGGCTGGATGGCATCACCAACTCAATGGACATGAACTTGGGCCAACTTTGGGGGATGGTGAGGGACAGGGAGGCCTGGCGTGTTGCAGTCCATGTGGTCGTGAAGAGTTGGACACAAATTAACGACTGAACAACATACATCAGGCACGACATGGGAAGAGATGTAGTGCAAAACTCTACTTCATTCTGGTTCCTAGAAGAACCAGGTGGCTTAACCAAGAGAGTCATAAATAAAATAATTTGTACACAAGAAACACACCTTGCCAACCATGGTTGGGGGGGGTGTATTTAACAAAAAATTGTTTTTAAATTCTCTGTTTATACACAGGTCTCAAAGCTGGAAGGCATCTTTCTTCCTGCCAGAACTTTTTGAGAATAGGCTTCAGACAACAAAGCATTGAAAGCTTTTGCAGACTTGAAAACTTTTGCAAAGTAGAAACTCAGGTGGAGTGAATGGATGGAGAGAAAGATTAGTGACCAAGGGTTGGAGAGGCCTTCTCTGGGAGGGGGTGCTGGCCTCGGCCAAGCAAGCCAGGCTCATTCTTCTAAGAGGAGTCTCAGGAGCAACACCTTCTCTAAAAACCTCGGAGATGTCCAAAGCCCAATGATGTGTGGCCAAGACCTTCAGATGCCTGGGGCTGGAGACTTAGGTGGCAGAGGTGGCAGAGGTGGCAGCTGCAGCTCCAGTGGGGGCCCGTGTGCAGGGGGCATGGGGTGTGCTGGGCTCAGTGTCTCCAGTGAGCCTGCAGGACCCTGTCAGCTGAGGGCTGGTGGTCTTCTGAGGTCTTCTGAGCCTCCTTCCAAGCATCGCTCCTTGTAAGTGTGTTGGACGTTATTCGCTCAGTCATGTCTGACTCTGTGACCCCGTGGACTGTAGCCTGCCAGGCTCCTCTGTCCATGGAATTTTCCAGGCAAGGATATAAGAGAGGGTTGCCATTTCCTTCTCCAGGGGATCTTCCTGACCCAGGGATCGAACCCAGGTCTCCTGCACTGCCAGCAGATTCTTTACCAGCTGAGCCACCAGGGAAGCAAGTCCTCAATAGTGAAGCTACCATGCTCCTCTGCAGAATGTAACTCCATCAGGCAGCCTCGTGTTGCATTTCTCCCCCCCGCCCCCCACCACCTCCCCAACACATACACTCCCACAGAAGGACCATCAGACCTCAGGATGTCACACATGCAAAGGAAGTTGTGTGATCCTCTATTTGTGGAACATGAACCTTTCAGTATCAGAGCCTTCAGCATTCTCTCTTCTCATGCCATCCAACAGGTTGTTAGAAATCCTAGATGAGAAGTAACGCAGCCACCTTTGTCGACATTTTTAAGCACTATTTATTTCACAGTGAAAGTAGGGGTCCAGGACTGAGAAAGAATGGAGAGGAAAGGGGGATAAACACAGGTTAAATATCTTGTAGATTTTTACCAAGTGAGGTAAAGGAATCTCTTGAAGTCTTCAGTAACAGCATATTGCTAGGGCAATGTGGATAGAAATGTGGAAATACTTTCTGATGGACCTTCTTCTATGAAACCACCTTTCCTCATGTGCATTTTAGCTGCTACTATGACTCTGGGGAGAAAAGTTATGACCAACAAATATAGCATATTGAAAATCAGAGACATTACTTTGCCAACAAAGGTCTGTCTAGTCAAGGCTAGGGTTTTTCCAGTGGTCATGTATGGATGTGAGAGTTGGATTGTGAAGAAAGCTGAGCGCCGAAGAATTGATGCTTTTGAACTGTGGTGTTGGAGAAGACTCTTGAGAGTCCCTTGGACTGCAAGGAGATCTAGCCAGTCCATTCTGAAGGAGATCAGCCCTGGGATTTCTTTGGAAGGAATGATGCTAAAGCTGAAACTCCAGTACTTTGGCCACCTCATGCGAAGAGTTGACTCATTGGAAAAGACTCTGATGCTGGGAGGGATTGGGGGCAGGAGGAGAAGGGGACGACAGAGGATGAGATGGCTGGATGGCATCACTGACTCGATGGAAGTGAGTCTGAGTGAACTCTGGGAGATGGTGATGGACAGGGAGGCCTGGCGTGCTGCGATTCATGGGGTCGCAGAGAGTCGGACATGACTGAGCGACTGAACTGAACTGAACTGATGACTCTGGGGAAGGGTCCTGGTGAATGTCGGTTCCAGAAGAAAACAGAGTATAAGACAGAGTCCTGTTGTACAGGAAGAAGGGCCAGCCTATCTTTCTGGCCAGTGGAAAGAGGAGGAGGGGAGGGAAAGTTAGAAGAGAGGTCAGCTACGTACGTCTTCATCTCCCCAATCTGCCTGCAGGGTCAAATCTGGGTGATGAAGCAAGGACCGCAGGCACTGGGTCAGAGGAGAGAAGCCGATCATGTGGTTCTTGCGGTGCGAGAGGGGCTTCCCTTACACGCTGCGCCCTTTTATTCATTTGCGCGTTTATTTTCGGCTGCGGGGTCTTCCTCGCTGCCCACCAGTTCTCTCTGGTTGTGAGCACACACTCCAGGCACGCAGCCTTCAGGCGCAGCTGCCCGGCGGCACGTGGGATCCTCCAAGGCCAGGGATCCAACCCGTGTCCCCTGCAGGGACGGGTAGATTCCCAACCCCTGGGGCACCGGGAAGCCCCTCTGCTTCCTTTGGAAACAACTTCTACCCGGGCGCCCCAGGGCTGTAGGGGACAACAGGTCTTTGCTGTCAGGCGACGGCGGGGGTAAGGTGGGCTGTGGACGCCTCCAAGGACCAGATGAGACAGGCTCCTGCAGACCCAGAGCGAGGCCAGGGCCGGCCTGGGCGAGCCCCTCCCCGGCAGAGGCCGCGGCCTAGGGGACCTCTTAGGCGCCAGTCACCAGGCCTGACCTGTGTGTGGGCTGGTGTGGAGCTAGAGATAGGAAACCTTACAAAAATAAACTGCCTCAACCAGCATAGGTTGAGATGCTCTTTAGGGCCAAGTTTGAGTTTTCAGCCGCCCTGCCACCACTGCTGGGGAGGATTGTGGATGAGGGTGAGCCGGGGGGGGCGAGGGGGAGGTGAGCCTCAGCAAATAAAAAGCTGCCTCTTCTTTGCACACAAAGGGCAGAACACACATCCCTCAGCAGGGGCCCTTCCATCACCCACCGCTCCTCTGGTTTTAGATCTAGGACAAAGTTCACTCCCCTCCGAAGGCTCTCCCTGACTAATTCCATCCCACACACGTTCGCCAAGCCCCAGCTGTGCACACAGCTCTGGGCAGTGAATGAAAGCTGCCCTCCAGGGGCTCCCGAGGCAGGAAGGGAGACCGGTGATCCGACCGCAGCCCCGAGGGGAGGAGGCCATCGGCGTCTGAAGCCCCAGAGCCACACGCTCTCCTGAGTGAGAGACTGAGCGTCAGCGTTAAGACCTGACTTGGGAGCCTGGCATCCACGAGCAGGCAAGATTTCACAGTTAGGGCTGGAGAGGAGGAACAGTCTAGGCTGAGGAATGGTTACCCCCGGGCTCACAGGCTGGACGGAGGAAGCCGCTGACCTCCTTTATTTTCACACGCAGGGTCACGTAATTCCTGCCTCAGTATTAAGTTCTCTTGGCTGCTGTAACAAATCACCCCGCAAACTCAGTGGCTTAACACAACAGGGCTATTATTTGACCTGTCCAGAGCCGGAAGTCCAAAGTGGGTCTTACAGGCGAAGATCCAGGTGTCAGCCGGGCTGGTTCTTCCAGAGAGGCGCCTGTGCCCTGCCTCTACCTGAGTCTGGAGGCTGCCCTCTCCCTTGCCGGAGGGCTCATCCCTCCTCTCTGCTTCCGCCGTCCCATCTCCTCCTTCTGCTCCCAACCTTCGTGTCTCCCTCTTAGAACCCCAGTGACTGCAATGGATAATTGCCTCATTTCACAACCCTTACTGAAACTAAACGTGTAGTCTCTCTTACCAGGTAAGGTAACATTCAGTTTCAGGATGCAGGCATCTTTGGAGGGCCACTGTTCTGCCTACAAGAGTATCATTTATGTCACCTCCCTTCTTCTAACTCAGGGTGAATAACTGAGTTAGGATCCTATTTGTGAGATGCAAAAGAGCAATTCAAATATAGCTTAAAAATACAAACATACTAACACCAATTATGATATCCGTTAAAGTAAGGAGCCATTTAAAACTAACAGCTGTCCTTGGAGAAATAAATATAATCCAAATCCTCAATATTTAGCTTTAACTTATTCTTTCCTGCTTCTCAACATTATCAGTGCTTCTCAAACTGAGGCTACCCAGGTCCCATCAAGTACACCCGATAACCAGAGGTAACAATAAGCTGAAGGATAAACAATACCCCGGTGCCAATTTTATTAACTGCAATAAGCCAGTTGTAACATTTTATATTAAAAATAAACATAGCTATAATACAGAGTAAGATGGACATTTGGAATAAATTTTGTAAAACATGAAACTCTAAAGAAGTAATGATCTGCTCTGAACTGTGCCTAAGGAATTTTTCTGCTTTAAAGGAATATTTTGATGAAACATCTGAAAAGTACCAGAATAAATTAGAATATTTGTCAAAGTCTTTCCAAAAAAAAAGATCAAGAAAATAGTATCTCTTGATTACATGTATTTCTGGCCATGAGTGGTATACTGCTAAGTCGCTTCAGTCGTGTCTGACTCTGTGCAACCCCATAGACAGCAGCCCACGAGGCTCCCCCGTCCCTGGGATTCTCCAGGCAAGAACACTGGAGTGGGTTGCCTTTTCCTTCTCCAATGCATGAAAGTGAAAAATGAAAGTGAAAAGTGAAAGTGAAGTCCCTGAGTCTTGTCCGACTCTTATCGATCCCATGGACTGCGGCCCACCAGGCTCCTCCGTCCATGGGATTTTCTAGGCAAGAGTGCTGGAGTGGGGTGCCACTGCCTTCTCCGATGAGTGGTATAAAATATCTTCATTACAAAATTTAGAGATCATTATACACCAAGAACATCATAACTCACTTATATATAGAACTCAGTGTTGACAAGTTTCTGCTTCAGCATATAACTGAAAACCAATATGTAAAAATATACACAAGTTAAATTTTCATATTTAGAAGAGGCCCTCTGCAGTTCACCTGGAGTAGATTTAGTTTTAATTCATATACAATTCTGTTTAAGGTTGGCCTGTAGGTCCCCTACCCAAAACAATAAACAACAAATTAGAGAAGCCTTGTTCCAGGAAACTAAGCTAACAGACTCACTGGCTTAAACACAGTGAGTGTTTAAGCCTGTGTGTGTACACAGGCTTAAAATGTATTATTTTCGACCACCTCCTATACACCAGACATTACCTCATATAATATGATCATCCTGGGTGTTATCCTCTCTTTACACCCAGGGTCATAGCGATTGAGAACAGCCGAGATTCAAAACAGACCATCAAACTCCAAAGTTTCTGATCTTTCTTTTACAGAAAACTCAGTTCTTTAGCAAAGCAGGTGAGAATGAGTTAGTGACTTCTCTGTCTCTGGTAACAAAGAAGTTAATTTTTTTCCCCTCAAAGTGTGGCACCTGAGTCATGAGTTAAACTTGGCTTCCCAGAGTAACTCATTAGCCAAACATCCCAGGGTCTGGGCATGGAGCTAAATCCAAGACAGCCATGGGAGCAGCTGACTGGCGTTTCATCTGTTCACCCTGCTTCCCACCTGGAGCAGGTATGATTCACCTTCTGAAGATTCAGATGACTCTCACTTCTGGGGACCACTGGGATTCCTCTTTTGAGTAAAATGGATTTTTATTCGCTGCATTTCCCAGGAGCACATGTTGATTTGGGAAGTCTCCCCTCCCCCCTCCCGCTGTTCTAGTAACCACTTCCTCTCCTTTTTCAGGATCTACCCTCATGGAGATCACATGAGCCAGTGCTCAGAAAACTCACAAGAGCGCATGGCAAATACAGATAACCTTCAGGTGTTTCCTTCTGTGGAGACTCTTGATTATGAGTAAGCCAATTATGATGGCTTATTATTTACAGTGAATTAATATGAATTAAAAAAGTATACATTTGCTCCTTCACCATTACCCACTGCCCAGCATAAAATAAAATAATCCAAGATAGAATTCCAGATTTTATTAGAGAATGTATCTAAAATACAATATTTATTAAGTTACGATATATTATTTGAATGGAAATATACTCTGTATTACAACTATAACAATTTTTATAGATAATTCATTTACATTGCTATAGTTCAAAAGTCACTAAATCATAGCGTAATTAAGATACCATTGCTACAAATATATAAGAATTTAAAGTTTTTATTATACCATCTTGGAATCACAAACATTTATCTGATTTACATTACATAGGATCGAGACTATTTTACCTGATTTATATCACATAGTTCAATCTACCCTCGTATATAGATTTGCACTCAATCATCCTACCTTCCTATATTTTAAAAATAGCATTTTACTGAACCATTGTGAGTGCTCATTACCCCACATTCTGTGAGCAAAATCAAGGTTCTTATATTCTCTGTCACAGAAAGGCTACCATCATAAGCAAAGCACCAGTCACAGCAAATCTGTCAATCATGACAATTGGTCTAGGTTTTCACATTTTAGTAGTAAGTACGTCAGGTGAGAGACGAAGGGTCTAGAAGGCCAAACGCAAAGCAGCAAGGGGCCAGTTGACCAAGTGGACTTGTGCTAAGCTAAAGGGAGGCCCAAAGGCTGTCCCCTGGACACCGCCCCGGGGCCTTCTTATTTGGGGAAACCTCTGACTTGTCTGTTTTTCAGTGGCTGAGCCGGACGCCAGTTGGCCAACATCAGGAGTTCAGGCTCGCCCTCCGGGTTGAAGTTAAGAGTACGGAATTTCAACATCTAAAAGACAAAATTAAAGATGAAAAACATCAAAAATACAAGTTTCACTAGAGCATTCAACTATCGTGCTTGTGTTAAATCTTGAAATATATTTCCCAGTATTCAGAGTCTCAGATGGCAATGTTCAAAATTTAATTTGATTCGCACCCACAGATATATAATCACATATAGATTACATATATATATGTTTATACAACAAATTAATTTCCACAGAATAAATACAACATTTTGCTGTTATTTGAAGGAAATTTGCAATGAGCTTGTTTTTTCCTCTTTTAATTACATAATCAAACATCAAAAACCTATAAAATATTTCAGAGATGTAAAGTAATAATAACAATTCTAGATCCAAATTAAGGTTTTGTTTTCTGCCCCAGGGAAGATAAACATCAGCATGGGTACAATTAGATAAAGTGACTCCGGGGTGGAATGATGGCTGACATCTCTGCTTACATTTACAGAAGCACAGGATTAAATCTGCCCATGCTGGCATTTCCAATGCTTATCACTGGGTAGTTCTGATTTCCTTTTAAATTCGTGTGAGCTCCCAGCAGAGTGCCCTGACCCAGGCAGCCCTGCCCCAGTTCCCTCCTTCTCTGAGGCTGTTTCTGAAAGTGTCACTTCCCTTTCACTAAGCATGACTTGATCTCAACGAAGAATGGTGGTTTGGGAAGTAGGGCAGCTGCCAGAGAATCAGATCCTGATCTCTTTGCCAAACAAAATTCCCTTGGTCACCTCCGAGGAAGTCAATTTCCGAGTAAGTCAACTACTGTTAACACACACAGCCACTCCACTGCAGCGCTCTGAACAGCACAAACTGCGCTCTGTAGGAGATGTGCGTCTGGTCTAAGCTGCTACAGCAACTCGGAGTGACTTTTAATAGGTGCTTTTTATCCAAGGGATGACTCTCAACTGTTAGAATTCAGGATGTATTCTGATGTAAATAAACCACAGTAAGCTCTTAGGTGAGTGACCCGTTGGCTGGAAATGATCACCCATAGGTATGCACCCTTGAATATAAAATCTCTTTGTTCCAGGCTTCAGATTCCTCCTAATGCACACACACAAAAAGCATGTACTGGGTGACAGACACCTTTCTCAGGTAATCTTCGATGTTATCCGACTTCAGAGTAAAAAGAAAGAATTGCCTAAGGTTATGGTTCACAACAGCAAGTTCTTGTTGGGTGCTAACTACACCTGCTAAGCACTATTGCTGCGCCAGGAGCAGCAGGAGGATTAGAGCCCAGGTCTGTCTGCTTCCAAAGGTCCAGTCCTTTCGCCTGAACTAAGTGCTCCCCCGACTTGAGCAAACGGACCTGCTGACTGCTAACAGAGATGGGTTCTTTGAGCACGATCCAGGTCACGCTTTCGAGGAGAGGAGGGGTGGTCAGTGAGCCAGGGTAGGTCCAGTAGTCCAAGACGTTAGGAAGGAGGCTGCCCGGATCGAAGCTGGGGAAGCCGGTGCTCTTACCCTGGAACACAAGACAAAGACACGTGATCAGAGTCAGGGGGGAGGGGGCGGGGGGACGCAGGAGAAGAGGCAACAGAAACATTCAACTTGGAGAGTCAAACACCTTCCTTTTTTTTAAAAGATACATTCCATATTCACCAGAAAACAGAATAAAAGAAATTAACAGAAGACATTCGACAGGGAAACTTAGATTAGCAGATATAAATAAGAGAACCTATCAATTTCACCTGTCCATTTGCTTATCTGTCCTCTCAAACAATCCCTTATCTTTTTCATTAAGTCATTAACTAATTTTAGCCGGTATTTAAAGTGAAACTGCTGCCACCGAAACGCTGCGATTTTAGGATGTAGGAACAGAACATGTAGACAGTCTCCTCGATGAGGAGGTAACTGTCCCGTTGTACCGTCTGATGGTTTGACCAGAACTGAAGAGCTGCATTTAGCTCTGGACACAGCACTTTAGAGAAACAGAAGCAACAGCAAAGGGTTGTCCGAAGAGTGACAGGTCGCTGCAGAGAGACAGTTGTCAGGTAAGACTAATTAAAGGGGACAGAGATAATGAGCTTGGGCGTAGGTGAGAGGCTGAGAGAAAACGGGCTCAAGCGAAGGAAGGTTTAGTTGGTTTTTCTGAGATGTAGTTGACATATAGTTTCAGGAATACAATGTAATGACTTAATATTTGAATATATTATCGAATGATCATAATAGGTCTAGTGAACATCTCTCAACATAAAACAGTTACAGAATTTTCTTTTCTTGGGATAAGAACTTTTAAATCTACTCTTAGCAACTTTCAAACTGGCAATACAATGATATTAACTACAGTCACTACAGCATTGATTTTGATTTACTTGTAAGTCAATCCCAAAACGTCTTTATTTTATAACTGAAAATTTGTACATTTTGTCCCCTTTCAATCATTTTTGGCCCCCCACTCCCACTTCTGGCAACCACCATCAATTCCCTGTATTTGTGAGCTGGTTTTGTATTTGTTTTCTTTGCTTATTTGTTTGATTCCACTAATTCATCTGGTATTTGTTTTTCTTTATCCAACTTATCTCACTTAGCCTAATGCTCTCAAGGTCCATCCGTGTTCTCACAAATGGCATGATTTCATTCTCCTGTAGCTGAGTCCATTTTATCTGTCTGTCTGTGTCTTGAGCTTAGTCACTTCAGTCCTATCCAACTCTTTTGCAAGCCCAGGGACTGTAGCCCACCAGGCTCCTCTGTCCATGGGATTGGTTCTCCAGGCGAGAATACTGGAGTGGGTTGCCATGCCCTCCTCCAGGGGATCGTCCCGACCCAAGGATCAAACCCACGTCTCCTGCTTTGGCAGGCAGGTTCTTCACCCGCTGAGCCACCTGGGAAGCCCCCTCTATCTCTATCTACCTACCATGTCTTCTTTACCCATGCGCCTGTTATTGGATGCTCAGGCTCCTTCTGTCTTGGCTGTTGTAAATAAGCTGCAGTGAACATGGCGGGGGGTGCATATATCCTTCTGAATTAGTGTTGTAGGATCAGGTTTATTCTATACGAATCAAGGGAGTCAAGCTCAGGGTAACAGGTAAGCCTTTCAGAAGATAGATGCTGCTTTCATTTGAGGATGAGTTTGATAAAGCCAGGTTGCTGCTGCTGAAAGCCGTATTTATAAGCAGATGCCCCATGACCTCAGCACATAGATTTAAACATGAATTCAAAGAGGCCTCAAAGCAGGACCTTACTCATCGTGTTCTCCATTGCATTTCCTAGACTAACAAAGTGGCCAGCATATAGTAAGTACTCAAGAAATATCTGCCTAATGAAGGGTGAATAACTGGATCAGGTGGTTCAGCCTCCTTGCAATCACAGTTTTCTCTGATTCTTGCATATGGATGTTCAAATGAAGCAAGATTAAATAAATACAAGTCCGAAAATTATACAAGCATTAGGATTAACTTTGGGATAAAGATTAAGTTACATAAACATATGAGCAACATGTTACCTTTATTAGGTGCTCATCTAAGCACCACTCATCAAACCGAGACTACCCAGCTTGAGCAAAAGAATTTTAAAAAATGAGTTGGGTATAGAAAATAGGTACCCTATGCAGGTGTCAAAAACACTGAACTGTACCTTTGTTTTAATAGAATCCAGCGCGTCAAGGACTTTCTGGAGGGCTGGGTTAGCATCACCAACCTACAGAAAGACACAAAGGACAAGGCAGCATATGCAGTTCGCACTACACCCTTTCTTGATTAGGGCAGCTCTAAGGTATAATTTCTCCAAATGGTGAAGCAAAAACCACCACTAGCTACATGCCACCCATCAGTCTTAGTCTCATTTCCCTATTTTCACTAACAACCTGCTTCTGGCCCTGTGGTTCACCTGAAATTACCCTCTCAGATGTCACCAGTGACCTCCAACTGCCAAAGTCAACAACACTGTTCAAATGCTTGCGTTAAGCTTCATGCAGAATTTTGCACTATTGTCTTCCCTCCTTTGCCAAATCCCCCCTCTTTCGACCTTTCCTTCTGCCCTGCTGCTGCTGCTGCTGCTAAGTCACTTCAGTCGTGTCCGACTCCGTGCAGCCCCATAGACAGAAGCCCACCAGGCTCCCCTGTCCCTGGGATTCTCCAGGCAAGAACACTGGAGTGGGTTGCCATTTCCTTCTCCAATGCATGAAAGTGAAAAGTGAAAGTGAAGTCGCTGAGTCTTGTCCAACTCTTTGCGACCCCATGGACTTCGGCCTACCAGGCTCCTCAGTCCATGGGATTTTCCAGGCAAGAGTACTGGAGTGGGGTGCCAATGCCTTCTCTGTCCTTCTGCCCTCCAGCCTCCCAAATCTCCCTTGACTCCTGTATTCCCCATTGATCATTTAATCAGGGTCTTTCCTCCCAGTCTGCAGTTTCTCAGAGTTGCTTGATGAGCAGTGTTACCCCCTCTTCGTCAGGGTTTCCTTGCATAATTTCATAGACACTCGTAGTAGCTCAATTGGTAAAGAATCCACCTGCAATGCAGGAGACCCCGGTGCAATTCCTGGGTCGGGAAGATCCTCTGGAGAAGGGATAGGCTACCCACTCCAGTATTCTTGGGCTTCCCTTGTGGCTCAGCTGGTAAAGAATCTGCCGGCAAAGCGGGGGACCTGGGTTCTATCCCTGGGATGGGAAGATCCCCCGTAGAAGGGAAAGGCTACCCACTCCAGTATTCTGGCCTGGAGATTCCATGGACTGTAGTCCATGGGGTCACAAAGAGTCAGACACGACTGAGCCACTTTCACTTCACTTGTCACTTGTGTGTGCAAATGTCACATTGACACAGGATTTCTAGAACCACGAATCTGCAGCCCGGACCTTCCTCCACTGGGTTTATAACTATCCAGGGGGCAGCTCAGTCGGTACGTCAAAGTCCTGCTGCCTGGATTCTGCAACATGGAGTCACTGTCCTTCACTCCTCCAAAACCTGGTCTTAATTTATCATTCTCTATCATGGTATAGTACTACCCAGCTTAAGGCTGAATGAGAAAAAAAAAAAGTACTAGTATTTATCCCAAGCATTGCTTTTTCTCATTTCATATTTCATGTGTAAACATCCTTCACATTTACATCCAAACAGTACCTAAGAAATACCTCTGGAATTGTCTTTTTGTCTCTATCTCCACTGCGGTTAGCAGATATGCAGGAAAATAAGCCCCTAAATACTTCAGAGCCAAAAGCATTTCCTAGGCTTTTTTTAGAATGTCCTATTTGTCATGAATGTTCTGTCCAGTTCATCTTTTTTGGAAACAGGCGGGGTCGGGGGGGAGAATTGGGCCATCAACTAACCTTCAAAAAAACACCCACAACAGCCAGTCCATCAGGCTGCTGTGCTGCTGTTCCAAAGTCCCCGTACTTGGTGTTCCAGTGAACCAGGTGTAGCTGAAGCAGAAGCACAGACAGCAAACAATTAACCGTGGTAAAAGCCTACACAGTTATCTCCATAGCTAGAGCTCATGAAAGAAAGCGTAAATGTGCATAATTATACATCGAAACTTGTATTTTAATTCTACTTGTCCACGACTTGGCATAAAAGCAAGCGATTCCTTCAACAACTCTAAGACAAAGCGTTGCATACCTTTGAGGGACGTTTATTTCTAGATTTTACATTAAAACACGATCCTCCAAGTTGAATTCATTTTCACGCAAACGGTGTTCTTAGGAGGTCTTAGAGAAAGCTTTGTGGCATTAACCATAACATCACAAATAAAGGTTATATGAAGCAAATATGAAGAGCCTTTGTAAAGAAAATGGTTTGAGCTGAATTTACAAATTAAGCTTTTGAAAAAAAAAAAAAAGTGTGTCTTACCTCGGCAGCATATTTATTCCTATCCACAGTATGCTCAGAACCTTGGTCATCAGATGAGCCCCAGTGAAAGTGAAACTGAACCAATCTGTAAGTGCCAGTAAGAGGTCCATCTTTCAGCACTAAAATGAAAAAAAATATATATAATATTTATGTGGGCTTGCCAGGTGGCGCTAGTGGGAAAGAACCCAACTGCCAATGCAGGAGACATAAGAGACGCGGTATTTTTGCCCGGAGAATCCCATGGACAGAGGAGCCTGGTGGCTCACACACACTTACACACCCACAAACTCATCCGTACACACGTGGGGCACACACACCACTGAATGTCACAATCTTCAATCTTCTTTTATAGTACTAAATTTATGCCTGAAGCAGCATCTTCACTCTGTGAAAATTAAATCTAGACTTGGGCTTAGTTTGCAGAGCTGAATGGAATCATTTCAACTGCTGTTATTTTTTTTTCTTTTACTTGTACTAACTGAAAGGATGGATGCTTTTCCCATCTGTTTTCTGAGCACAGGACACTTTCCTTCCAGGTTTGTTTTGAAGTCAGAGGTTCAGGTTTCAGAGAGAGGAGATTTTCACGGCACTGTGAATTCTTCTGTGAATCAGTGAGGAGGCGCTGGCAGCAGCCCTCCAACGCTGGGCCATCACACACCTGCAAACTCAGGAACCTCTGCTCTGACTCGGCCCGGAAAGCAACCTTCAGCCCCCTTCGCCGACCTCTGATACCACTTCTCACTAGAATTTGTGAAACAATAAGCATGCCAACAAAGGTCCGTTTAGTCAAGGCTATGGTTTTTCCTGTGGTCATGTATGGATGTGAGAGTTGGACTACAAAGAAAGCTGAGTGCCAAAGAATTGATGCTTTTGAACTGTGGTGTTGGAGAAGACTCTTGAGAGTCCCTTGGACTGCAAGGAGATCTAGCCAGTTCATTCTGAAGGAGATCAGCCCTGGGATTTCTTTGGAAGGACTGATGCTAAAGCTGAAACTCCAGTACTTTGGCCACCTCATGCAAAGAGTTGACTCATTGGAAAAGACTCTGATGCTGGGAGGGATTGGGGGCAGGAGGAGAAGGGGACACAGAGGATGAGATGGCTGGATGGCATCACTGACTCGATGGATGTGAGTCTGAGTGAACTCCAGGAGTTGGTGATGGACAGGGAGGCCTGGTGTGCTGCGGTTCATAGGGTCGCAAAGAGTCGGACACGACTGAGCAACTAATCTGAACTGAAGCATTCCCTTGATCTTAAAATCAATTCTTCTCTACAAGTTTCCCCAGTTCTTTAGAATTTGGATTGTGTGCTTGCTCCTCAGTCATGTCTGATTCTTAGTGACTCCATGAACCATAACCCTTCAGGCTCCTCTGTCCATGTGACTCTCCAGGCAAGAATACTGGAGTGGGTTGTCATGCCTCCTCCAGGGGATCTTCCCAACACAGGCATCGAGCCCAGGTCTCCTGTGTTGCAGGCAGAGTCCTCACCGTCTGACCCACCAGGAAGCCAGTTTGGATTGTCACTTCTACTATTTAGCTTTATACTTAAAATGTTCTATTTAGACTCTGACTAAATTGGCTCATCTGTAAAATGGATACCTTCAATTATTTATTCACTAAGAATTGATTGATCATCACAGGCTGATCATCTGTGAGATACAGTGCATAGTGCTTTCTTAAAATTCTAACTTTAATAACTATCCCATGATTCTGGTATTAGTGTAACCTTGTTACACTTAAATTCATACTAGAGATCACACTCTTAGACAGCAGTCTATCTGTAGATAATTAAGGAGCTGTGTCTTAAGGGAGGATTAAAATAGTAATAAACCACTGTTTTCCCCATGCCCTCCAAAAAGCTTTTACTTAATTTATATGTATTAATGGGATTTAACTGATATATCTATGACATATTTATAAGCTATGACAAACTGAGACAGTATATTAAAAAGTAGAGACATCACTTTGCTGACAAAGGTCTGTACAGTCAAAGTTATGGTTTTTTCCAGTAGTCATGTATGGATGTGAGAGGTGGACCATAAAGAAGGCTGAGTGCTGAAAAATTGATGCTTTTGAATGTGGTGTTGGAGAAGACTCTTGAGAGTCCCTTGGATTGCAAGATAAAATCACTCAGTCCTAAAGGAAATCAACCCTGAATATTCATTGGAAGGACTGATGCTGAAGCTGAAACTCCAATACTTTGGCCACCTGATGCGAAGAGCTGACTCAATGGAAAAGACCCTGATGCTGGGAAAGATTGAGGGCAAAAGTAGAGTGCAGCAGAGGATAAGATGGTTAGATATTATCACTGACTCAATGGACATGAATTTGAGCAAACTCTGGGAGCTGGTAAAGGACAAGGAAGCCTGGCGTGCTGCAGTCCGTGGGGTCACAAACAGTCGGACACGATTTAGTGACTGAACAGCAACAAACCGACATACTTAAAAGCTTTTAAAATTAGGGTAGTTCTACTGCTTCAGTTTTATTTCTCTAGAACTGGAAATAGAACCCCTTTTGCCGTAAGTGAATTTTATTAGTTGGGGCTTATAATTCTGCAGAGTAATGAGTCCAAGATAACTTCAGCTTTGGCTGAAAACCAAGGGACAAGGTCTTCATGATAAAGTTTGTTTGGACAACTTCACCTAATACGCTTAACTGGTAGCAGCACACGTTCATCTCGTCAAAGAAAAGATAAAGCTGCTGGAAGATATCTAGGCGGCTGGGCCCTTCTGTGGCTCCTGATACAACCTCTGGCTGACAGCTCTGCCTTACAATAGGCCAGGAGAAGAAAAGAATTTGTTTAAAAAAAAGAGAGAACATTAAAATGGTGTTATAACCATACACAAAAATAAACTCAAAATGGATTAAAGACCTAAACGTAAGACCAGAAACTATAAAACTCCTAGAGAAGAACATAGGCAAAACACTCATAAATCACAGCAGGATCCTCTATAACCCATCTCCCAGAATATTGAAAATAAAAGCAAAAATAAACAAATGGGACCTAATTAAAAGTAAAAGCTTTTGCACAACAAAGGAAACTATAAGCAAGGTGAAAAGACAGCCTTCAGAATGGGAGAAAATAATAGCAAATGAAGCAACTGACAAACAAACAATTGCAAAAATATACAAGCAACTCCTATAGCTCAAGTCCAGAAAAACAAATGACCTAGTCAAAAAATGGGCCAAAGAACTAAACAGACATTCCTCCAAAGAAGACATACAGATGGATAACAAACACATGAAAAGATGCTCAACATCACTCATTATCAGAGAAATGCAAATCAAAACCACAATGAGGTACCATCTCATGCCAGTCAGAATGGCTGCTATCAAAAAGTCTATAAGCAATAAATGCTGGGGAGGGTGTGGAGAAAAGGGAACCCTCTTACACTGTTGGTGGGAATGCAAACTAGTACAGCCACTATGGAGAACAGTGTGGAGATTCCTTAAAAAACTGGAAATAGAAATGCCATACGACCCAGCAATCCCACTGCTGGGCAAACACACCGAGGAGACCAGAACTGAAAGAGACACGTGTACCCCAATGTTCATCACAGCACTGTTTATAATAGCCAGGACATGGAAGCAACCTAGATGTCCATCAACAGACGAATGGATAAGAAAGCTGTGGTACATATACACAATGGAGTATTACTCAGACATTAAAAAGAATACATTTGAATCAGTTCTAATGAGGTGGATGAAACTGGAGCCTATTATACAGAGTGAAGTAAGCCAGAAAGAAAAACACCAATACAGTATACTAACGCATATATATGGAATTTAGAAAGATGGTAACAATAACCCTGTGAACGAGACAGCAAAAGAGACACAGATGTATAGAACCGTCTTTTGGACTCTGTGGGAGAGGGCGAGGGTGGGACGATTTGGAAGAATGGCATTGAAACATGTATATTATCATATGTGAAATGGATTGCCAGTCCAGGTTAAATGCATGATACAGGATGCTTGGGGCTGGTGCACTGGGATGACCCAGAGGGATGGTATGGGGAGGGAGGTGGGAGGGGGGTTGAGGATGGGGAACACATGTACACCCGTGGTGGATTCATGTCGATGGATGACAAAACCAATACAATATTGTAAAGTAATTAGCGTCCAATTAAAATAAATCAATTTATATTAAAAAATAAAAAGAAAGTTCAATGAAAAATTAAATAAATTTTAAAAAATGGTGCTATATTACTGATCTATTAAGAAACATGAATTTGGATGTATTCAGATAAAATCACATCTCTTAAAACTTTAAAAAACTTACTGTAAAAGTGCTTTTTTAAAATCTGATGATAAAGAAAGAATTAAAGAATTATCCTTATACCCCCCAAATAGACTTTTTCCAAGATGAAAATATAATTCATAACTATATATACCCTTAAAAAATACATGTTTATAAAGATTTAGAATTAGGCAAGAGTAATATGAACTTTTATTATATAAGGCTTTCTAATACTAAAAAAAAAAAGAAATGCCTGAGTGTTCAATGATTAAACACTTTCAGGACTAGTCTACTATTACCAGACATATCTGTTTCAGCTTCTGTTAAAATAAAACTATGTTACTATGTAGCTGAGAAGTCCACTGTAAACAGTGTATACTCGGTCGCTCAGTCATGTCCAACTCTTTGCGACCCCATGGACTGTAGCCCACCAGGCTCCCCTGTCGATGTGATTCTCCAGGCAAGAATACTGGAATGGATTGTCATTTCCTTCTCCAGGGGATCTTCCCAATCCAGGGATCAAACCAGAGTCTCTCGGGTCTCCTGCCTTGGCAGGTGGATTCTTTACCACTAGCACCGCCTGGGAAGCCCCTACTGTAACGAGGAAAGGTGTTAGCGTGTTAGTCACTCAGTCAACTGTAGCCCGCCAGGCTCCTCTGTCCATGAGATTCGCCAGGCAAGAATGCTGGAGTGGCTTGTCATCTCCTTCTCCAGGGGAAGGAATGTCATTTCCAACTCCATACGGTCTATGGGGTTGCAAAGAATCAGACACGACTGAGCGACACACACACTCATAAAGGCAGCGTGCATCTTTTCACTTGAGAAATAGGAAAGACGAGATTCAAGACGGGGAACTCGCACAGTATTCTGGGTCTACTTACTCTTTTACTTAATTTGATTGCTCCATGCCATTTTCTAAACTACTCCACTTTAAAAACTCCTTTTTCTAATGAAAAAATAGTTTTAAAGAATAGCAGAAATTGCTGACTGCATTTTTTCCCCTCTGGAAAAATCCAGTGATTTTTGTGTGTAGAATCCATCATCCGTTGTACCACAGAAATGTGTTCCACAAGCAATGGAGATACATGAATGCGGTTTTCTACTCTAAGACCCAATGTCCTGTTCAAGACGCCTCCAAACTTCATTTAAATCCAAACTGCAAAATCAAGAGCCTGAGAAGATTTTAACTTCCATGATCTTCCATCAGTTATACGTACTCTATATAAAACACAACAGAAGCACTAAATGTAATATTATCATCTGTCCTCTTATATATGTTACTTATGTAAATTATGTTACTTGTGAAAGATTCATTTTAGTAATATTGAAATAAATTAGCTACTAATACAAATTAAAAGCTATAAATGTAACATTAACATTTTTTCCTTCTTGATCACTTTAATATTACTTAATATAAGATGTGAGGGCTTCCCTGGTGGCTCAGCTGGTAAAGAATCTGCCTGCAATGCGAGAGACCCAGGTTCAATTCCTGGGTTGGGAAGATCCTCTGGAGAAGGAAATGGCAACCCATTCCAGTATTCTTCCCTGGAGAATCCCATGCAGAGGGGAGCCTGGAGGGCTACAGAGTCCATGGGGTCACAAAGAATCAGGCATGACTGAGCTACTAACATGCATACATATGATATAAGATACATCCAGATAAACTACAGACCTTAGTGAATGTCAATAATCTCTCTTAAATTCAAAATATAAATAAACTATTCCCAATAATCCTTAGTTTAAAATTTAAGGGATTCCTATTAATGAAGTAAATAGTCTATTAAAAAACACATTCTAGCAGGTGAATAATCATTTCTATGAAGAATCTGAAAATCTATTTTGGGGTTTTGGCAGTGGTCAGCCATTCTAGGGCTACCTGCTAAGGTTAAAAAAGCAAGTGTCAGTAGAGACAAATCTGAGGGAAACATGCCCATATTCCATTTCTTTTTCAGTAGTGAGATGTTTAGCTGTTACTTTCACTAACATAACCACAATGAAGACAGAAGCGAACAGCAGTTTTTAGTTTCAGGTTTATGGCAATTATTTGACAGCTTTTTTTTTTTTTAAAGTAACCCTTTGACATGAACACAATTAAATACGGGGTCTAGAATGCTTTAGTCTATCTTACAGAAGCTCACAATGACTGTCCATGGGTTGGCCCAATAATTCGAGCTCTGGTTTTCAATATTTGCCTCTAACTTTGCAATACAGTAGGAGAGTTTTAAACTCATTAGTAAAAGTTAATAAGTTAGCAGGAGTTAATAATTTGACTACTATTCTTTTCTTCCCAGATAAAGAATGTAATAAAAGATCTCAAACGGGGAGAGTTATTTTTTAATAATTTAAAAAACCTAACAGGATTAACATTTTTTCATTAATTTCAGGTGGTTTCTTTTTAAAGGCAGAAGATTGAGGAGAGCTTGAACCCAAGTTCCTAGTTAAAGCCTATTAACTCCATATTTAAAAAGAATTCTCGCAAGCTTAAACATAACAATAAATTCTACCAATTCAGTTCATTATCCCCAAGAATTTAAGTTTGGGTATAAGAACATTTAGGATATATCCGAAAATCTGAGCCTATGAAAAGTTCTTGAAGACTGATATCTCACTGGGTTGCGGGGGAGGGGAGTAAATGAACTGAAGCATTTAAATATAGAAAATAAAGGATATCTTAAAATATTAACACAATGAAAATAATTCCTAATAGAAAGAGATGATAAACTACAGATTTTAAAAAACTGAATGACCAAAATGAAAAATTATTTTTAGACTTAGAACAGAAAAGTATATCAGTTTTTAAAAGTATGACATGGGTATGAACACACTAAATGTTAACTATGACTGTCATTTAAAGATTCTTATTCAATTTCCATTTTTAAGCGGTTGCCATGTAGTCTCATTCCAACAAACTAGGAAGGAGACGACTAGCAATTAACCTAAACTCTTGAGCATTCTGTTTCTTCATGTTTATTTTAAGTGGGTTTGACTAGAGTATCTCCTCTGTGTTCCAACTTGAGAGTCTAGGATCTTAAAAAAGTCCAAAGGGTGTTTTTCTGCATGCTCTCTTTGGTTTTATTTTTTCTATCCTGTAGATGTGTTTTCCCTTAACATCAACATTTAATATATTCATATTCTAGAGGAAAATGCTTCCTTGTTTAATCAAAACACCTGCAAATGCTGACGAGGTACCAGGCAAAATTACAAAGGAGTCTTTCACCTGTAAAGGAGAACAAGCCTCTCTAGCATTCATTCCTCTTGTTTTTACTGTACCTCCCGCCTGGCTCTCTCAAGTCCTCCTTGTTTCCTGCTTCATTTTTGCTGGGAGTCTCCTCCAAAAGGCTGAAATCCTTCAAGCCTCATCCTTTAAGCTCAAACCTTATTCACCCTGAAAAGTCTTTTCTGACTTGCTCGGGCCAACTCCAAACCTGCTTTCCATGTTTCCTTGGAATACCTTCTTGTTGCACCCACCAAAGTGACTGTCAGCATCTATTGCTCTTGTCTTCCTACTTGAGGCATCCCCAGCACGGGCTCAGGGGAGGCGAGCGAGGGACCATGGATCCATCCTGACCTCCGGATGCCTGGCTTGTCTTACATAAAGGTGGCGCTAGTGAGATTTTTCTTTTCTTTTATAAAAACTAAGTGAATAATGGGGTCGCTAAGAGTCGGACACGACTGAGCGACTTCACTTTGACTTTTCACTTTCATGCATTGGAGAAGGAAATGGCAACCCACTGCAGTGTTCTTGCCTGGAGAATCCCAGGGATGGGGGAGCCTGATGGGCTGCCGTCTATGGGGTCGCAGAGTCGGACACGACTGAAGCGACTTAGCAGCAGCAGCAGCAGCAAGTGAATAATACATCTGTCTCTAAAGACATGGACTTGAGCCTCTATCTGAACCACTTGGTTTTCATCTGTTTCACAATCAAACACAGCCAGTTGCTTTAGTAATGTGTGTGTTATTCACCGGGAGAAACAGTTAGAAAAAGGTAGCTAGCTCTCATCAGTTATTGCTCATGTAGAAATCCATCAGAACTGGGCATACTCATGGTAAAACATATTACTATGTAATAATGTCATATGTAAAATCAGTCCATAGTTTAACATAATAACTGGCATGTTTGGAAAAATACAGAAGTGTTATAAGACTTCAAAATATCATCAAGTGGTAAGAAGTAATTTTACAGCAATTTAAAAACTTTACTTTTTTCTCTTTAATAAATTCTATTCATTTGCTACCATGAAAAAAAAAAAACAAAAGTTTACATCAGAGGTGCAATAGCTACAGCTCTTACCTAACAAAGGCAGCCAAGTGGTGTGAAGAGCTGACAAGAGCAATGGCCATTTACCGAGGAATCTTAGGTGCCAAGCACCGGGCTTTATATATCTGTCCCATTTAATCCTTTCGCTGTAATAGATACTCCAATTTTACAGAGAGGAGGAAGGAAGAAGAATTTTTTCAAAACTGTACTGAATACATCGGATAGCTACCAAAAAAGGCAAGGCATCTCGACTATAATGATTCTAATTACATTCATATACTAGTACTGCAGGTCATTAGGCGAACATTTTGACAGCGTTACTGAACGCTGGATCTGTCTTTTCTCCTTCTGCCCAAGGCTCCACACCCCCCCAGGCCCACACCACCACACATAACGTGTTTGTAGCACCGTTTTCTCAGGGCCCTTCAGAGGAAAGCACTGGGGAAAACAGGGCACTGGCCAAGAAATCAACCAGTGGGCGTAGAAGGCTGCTAGTGTGTCTGAAGGGGATTGTTCTCCGACTTCTAAGCAAGAAAAAAATAATAAAAAGAAGCAGCAGTCAAGAGTGTTCTGTAAACAGCACGACTACAAATAAATTATGGTAATTGGTTTTGTCAGCCAGGGACCAGGTATGTCCACCAACTCTAAAACATCTTCATTTATGGAATGAACTTCTGGGTGGATACCGAGATACACAGCCACCTTTATCACACTGGCCCAAGGCTGAGAAAATATTCACAAACACAGTGTTTCTGAGAATTTC
This sequence comes from Bos mutus, assembly GCF_027580195.1. Classification (NCBI taxonomy): domain Eukaryota; kingdom Metazoa; phylum Chordata; class Mammalia; order Artiodactyla; family Bovidae; genus Bos; species Bos mutus. Next base: position 5,084,354 of record NC_091630.1, on the reverse strand, counting down.
AAGATTTTAAAGTAGCAGGTTTTCATCGCTCTTCTGCATGCTACCTTGAAGACCAATCCTAAAAAGTTCAGTTTTTGCAAGTCTCCTCATTGCTGATCTCTATCGCCAAGGGGCCCTGCCTTTTTTTGACTTTTCTCAGGCACAGCACAGTTATTCAATGCCCTACCTAGAAACGGGGAATCCGACAGGGAGAAACAGCCCCTGCCACTGCAAAGAAATTAGCCTGCTTCCCAGAGGCTGAAATCCAACGAAGACGATCAGAGCGTAGTATTAAGGGGGTCCTGCGCCTGTTAAGCTGGGAAAAGAGCTGCTACTGACACACAAGTTATTTTATAAACACTGACCTGCTTTGTCCTGGGAGTCGTCATACTCCACGTTAAAAGAGTGACCATTGTTGACCATTCTCCGCGAAGTTGCTTCCCCATAGACAAGGGCCAGAGGCTTCAAAGCAGGATCCTGAACGACGGCCTTGGTGTCGATGTCAACGGGTGACTGGCGCTCTCCGTTGGCAATGGGAAAGTCCTTATGCCAGTGTTCGGGGCCTGGGATTGAGCAGAGATGTGTGAACCCCCCACAATGTGGGGAAGGGCACACCCCAACTCCGGGGATAGGGCAATGATTCTTGGACCTGCTTGGCTCCAATTCTGGCGATACCACTTCACAGCTGAATACAAGGTGGCGCTAGTGGTAAAGAACCCGCCTGCCAATGCAGGAGACTTGAGTTCGATCCCTGGGTCAGGAAGATCCCCTGGAAAAGGGCTCGGCAACCCACTCCAGTATTCCTGCCTGGAGAATCCCATGGACAGAGGAGCCTGGCGGGCTACAGTCCATGGGGTCGCAAAAAGTAGGACACGACTGAAATGCAACCTTTGGGAAAACATTTGATCTGTACCTTAGTTTTTCCCTCTGTATTATGGGGTACAGTAGCATCTGGCTTAGAGGTTGGCATGAGAACATCAATCCATGTAATGCTTTTAGAACAAGCAGTGAGTGTCACATACATGTTAGCTATTTTTATGTTTCTTTTACTGAAACTGAGCACCTGACCCTGGGTTTGTGATTAGGATTTGAATGAGCAAGCTTCCTAAAGACACTCCCGAAGAGGGAGATTCCTTCCTCAGTTCTGCCAGAGGCAAGGACTGAGTCACCGCCCCGCCAGCCCCCTCGCCTTGAAGGGTCGGGATCTCCATCACCTGACGAGCCCCAGACCCCGCAAGACGCTCAGAGATGCGCCAGACACATGTGCTCCTACGTCCGCTGGCCTGGGGGAACCCAGACCTGTGGCCCCGAAAAAACCGGGTTCCTGGGGACCTCCTGACCTCAGAAGTCAAGAAATCAGGAAAACTCAGAAGTCAGCGCAAAGGACTCAAACCACCAGCCCAAGAAAACGCCCCGGGAACAGTTCATGCTGAGAATCTTAGCCACAGGTGGTGCTAAGGATGAAGCGGGCGGCAGGGGGTTAGGCGGGGAGAGGGGATGAAGACGGTGGGAGGGGGGAGTCTCCTAATTTCTCTGCGATCAACGACCAAAGTGTTTCGCTGCACCCCTTCCTAGCGTCCTCTTGGGTCGGGACAGGGTGGTGATTGACCCGAGAGGGGCCGCGCGCGGGTCCCGCGGCGATGCGCGTCCCCCTTCCCGGCCCGGTGCGGGGCGCAGGGCTTCCTCCACAGCGGCCTGGGGCCCCGCGCCGGGGGGGGCGCGCCCGGGGGCCCCGCGCCGAGGGGCGCGTCGGGGGGCCCTGCACTCACCGTTGTGCTTGCCGTATCCCCAGTGATGGGACATGGTCGCGCCGGGGTCCGGGGGCTGCTGCTCAGGTGCCCGCGCCGTGTGTCGGCGGGCCGCGCCGTCGCCGGCTCTTATAGGCGCCCGCCACCTTCGCGCGTGGGGGCGGCCCCGGGGTGGGGGCCCGGGCGGCCCCGGGCGGAGCGGGGAGGAGGGCGCGGGCGGAGGTGCGCTCCGCGCGCTCGGGGCGGGCCGGGCGGGCTTGGCTCCGGGGGCGGGGAGAGCGCCCTGCCGGCGGGGCGCTACGCCAGGTTCCGGGGCTCCGCTCGGGCCGCCCGGCTTCCCGCTCCCCGCGCGGACTGGGCTGCGGAGCGTCTGCGCGCGCCCCGTCCCCCCGCGGGGCGCGGACCGCTCGGGCCCCGGCTCCTCTCCGCCCGCGCCCCCTTTGTGAGCGCACCCCCGGCCCCCGCGCCCTGCCGCCCCGCCCCATCGGCCCCGCCCGCGCCGCGGCCCCCAGCCCCGGGGGGCTCGCCGCTCGGGGTCCCGGCCCTGCGCCCGCTAGCGGGGCGGGGAGCGTGACCTTGGGGCGGACGGAGCTGCGGTCCTGGAGGGGCGCGGAGTGCCGGGCGCCGCGCGCCCCCTGCCGGACGGCCGTGAGCGCACCGAGGAGGAGGGCGGTCTCCCGCAGAGTCCGCACCGAGGCAAGCGTGCTTCTCCATCAGTCCCTCAGTCGTGTCCGAGTCTCTGCGACCCCATGGACCGCAGCACGCCAGGCCTCCCTGTCCATCACCAACTCCTGGAGTTTACCCAAACTCATGTCCATTGAGTCGGTGATGCCATCCAACCATCTCATCCTCTGTCGTCCCCTTCTCCTTCCGCCCTCAGTCTTTCCCAGCATCAGGGTCTTTCCCGTGAGTCAGCTCTTCGCATCAGGTGGCCAAAGTATTGGAGCTTCAGCTTCAGCATCAGTCTTTCCAATGAACATTCTGGACTGATTTCCTTTGGGCACATGCATGGAAGAGGGCCATTTCCTTGAGAACTGACAAGGTGTCATATGGATACCCTGACATCTCTTCCTACCTCCTTTCTTCTCTTTAAAAAATTAACTTGGGGTCGGGGTGGAGGGAGATTACCTAGGCGAGTAAATACTGATTTAAAGCAATCAAGACTTCTAAAGAATCACTCTTCTAACAGGAATTGGGTAAAAGAATTTCTTGCAAAAAGATGAGAACTTGCAAAAAGGTGAAAACTCGAAAGTTGGCTGCCAAAGAAAACTTGGCATCTGGCATACCTAAGAATCAATTCAAAGAAATTTAACAGGATATTTTTTGAGGCAAGGCAACATTATGGCTTTTCTGGGCCTTAGGCGTTTTGCCTTTATGGATCCCTTCTTCGTAAACACACACACACACACACACACACACACAAGGGCATACATACACAAAATATTAATATTTTAATATTATGTATTTTAAACATTTTTTGATATATATGTTCATTTTTTTCTTCTGGTTTTAAAAGAAAACATTTTCATGGATATCTAAAAGTACTGTGGGCCTGAAGCTCTGTTTCCTAGTACCTAATGCATAAGTCAGGACTGTTTTCTGGTGGGAGCAGATTTCATTTCCCTCAAGGGGCCTTGCCACAAAAAGAGGAGAAGGATTTTCTGTCCTGTGGATCGCTGTGATCTTTGAGAGCATAGTATTAGAGTTAACGTTGGGGAAGCTGACACAGTTTTACACAATCCTATCAGCCTAAACATCATACTACTTATACAGATAAATAAAAAGATAAATTATAATATTAGTGCAAACTTTTGCAATATTGATCTCAAAAGTTATTACTTGCTATTTATTTCAGTCAATTCCACACAAACAAATACGATTCACAGTTAGATATACTTGTTATTGTCCTAAGATTCCAGGAAAGTGTGCACCTGTTTGTGCTGGAGTCTTTTGGTTGATGTTGCCATGAATTCTTAGGCAATGAGTATTTTTGGTTTCTAGTACCATCACAGTTCTTTCCAGATGCCACACAGTGCTAAAGAATCTGCCTGCCAATGCAGGAGATGCAAGAGATGCAGGCTCAGTCCCTGGGTTGGGAGATCCCCTGGAGGAGGGAATGGCAACCCACTCGTTTTCTTGCCTGGAAAATTCCATGGACAGAGGAGCCTGGTGGGCTACAGTCCATGGGGTCACAAAGAGTCAGCCATAACTGAGCACACATGTACACACACCATCACAAAATGTAGTTTGTAGTTGCAAAGAACCTCTTATTTATGACTCTGTAGCTACATATTGTGGAGTCCAGTAAAATAATTTGATTCTTCGCATAATTTTCAAATATTTACTTAATTGAAAAGAAGAGGGCCTTGCAGTTGATATGAGATTCTTCACTAGGCCCTGGGGATGTATTATTGGTAAGTGTTAAAAGCTGAATACTAAGTCTATGAATATAAAGTGGGTTCTAAAGATTCTGTGAAGGTAGCTAGGTTTTCAGACCTGCTGGAATCCTTGTCTCTTATTTTCTGTGAAGCTAGACTGTGGCTTTACTTACATGGAAGTAAAGAAGCACATTTTGATTATTAAATTTTCTGAAACTTCAAACCACCAAACTGCAGTTCAGGAAACAGATTCTTATTATTCAAGTGAGTTTCTCTCTTCCTCTCACACTTCTGGAACATGAACTCATTTTTAGTGGGGCAGGCCCTCCCCACAGAGTTGAGCTTGGAGAGAACTTGCATCCTCACTTCAGGCAGAAAATATTTCATCTTTGGATATTCATTAGAGATCTACATTTTTTTGTTAACTTTTTTATTACATTGATTGTCTTAGCAGCTTTTTCTGTCCTTTTTTAAATTTTTTTAGATAATAGAGATGGCTTTGTGCCTTCACGTAGATGCATTCAGAACGGAAATTTATTTTACTGAGGCATTCTTAGCAGGCAGTCATGATTCAGTTATGTTCAAAAGACTACTCTAAGATTGGATTTTTAAATGTCAAAAATATTAGTTATCCTACACTCGTTTTTCTACTGGACAGGAATACCCGTTTATTTAAGAATAATTCTAAATAAAGAGACTGTTACAGTACCTGAAGAAAGATACTTTTTTTCTGCCCCAGAAGGAAAAAATGGCAGGCTATATATCAGGAAATTATAATACAAAAATCTTGAAGTCTGTGCTCCAATTATCATAATAAAAAGGTTTCTAACATATTAATATTCATAAAAATATAAAATAAAATGGTAAAGTATTTGTTCCCTCCAGTAAATATATTGGTAATATATTTTACAAAGTGAAATATACATAGTTTATTAGACATTTAACTACAAAACTAATAAGATAATAAATCGTTAACTAGTCTCTTGTTTGTTACAATTACAGTTTTCAAGTAAATATCTATGGAGGCTGAGAACTGTCCCCTTCTTGGGGCTCCCATAGGTCTTTGCACGCATATCCATCTATCCTAGTATTTTCCATACCACGTTCTAATCCGACACTGTATTATGATCAGCAGGTTGTAATCCACCACCTCAATAAGCTTCTGGCTGCTCATTTGTAAAGTAGGAATAATGACACCAATCTCAGGCTTGTTACAAGGACTTAATTAGGGACTGTATATAAATCACCTGCCACATAAAGGCACTCGGTTCATCCCAGTCATTGCTACATTGTTAGAATATAATGTAATGAATGCAAAATTAAATACCTGGGCAAGGTTCAGGGGAACAATTAAGAAGAATGAGGCTCCAGCAGCCTGGGTTTTTTGTAGGGGTGACGAGGAGTGTTCATGTCATAGAGAAGTCCATTTTAGGACAATTGCATATTAGTTTTTATTAAACTGAGCCATCTGAAATTGAAAGCTGTATCACATTTTTCGACTTTGAGTCCTAGGTATCTATCACTGTTATCTGGCCTGAGCTCCAGGACGCAAGTAGTAACTATCCAAGTAATGCTCTTTGAAATTACGAAGTCACTAATCCAGATGGAGGCAATAGCAACCTTTCTTCACAGAAGCCGGTAACAAATAACATTGTGCTGAAATTGGACTTGGTTTTGAAACTGGGCTAACTGACTAACACTCTGACCTGGGGCCAATTGCTTGGTCTTGCAAAGATTCAATTTCCTCATTTGAAAAGCCAAAATAATATTACCCACGTTCTGGAGTTGTGGCAAGGACTAATGATTAAGGGGACTAATTTGTAAAAAAAAAAAAAAAAAAAAGATTTAGCATGGTGCCAATATTTAGAGCTTGCTAAATCCTAGCTTTCATTACTGCTGTTATATGTGTTTTGAACTCCTGTTATGATATGCTTATTATTTTTAGGTCCTATGTGGGCTGTCAAAGCTGTAGTCGCCTGTCCACTCATTCATTCATCAAACCTATCAAGTACTGTAATGTACCAGGCTCAGGGGCTGCAGCCACAAACCAGATGGGCAGGATCCTGCTCTCATGGAGCTTACCTGGGGACGGATAGGTGGAGAATACGATAAATGAATAAGCAACAAGGGACACGGACTTCAGTGAAGTGGAGAAGAACAAGGCGGTGGATGTTACCATAGGCACCGTGGTTAGTTATGAAGAGCTACTGAAGGCTGTGGCATTTCAGAAACCTCTAAAGAAAGATCCAGGGAAGGACATTCCAGGCAGAGGAAAAGTAAGTATAAGGGCCCTGATCAAGGACATTTCCAGCGCAGAGACGCTTGTGATGAGAGCACTGTGACTGAGGGAGAGAAGACAAGGAGGGGAGTCAGGGCAGGCAGGGACAGCCGCCTGTGGAGTGTTAGCAGCCAGCTCCCCAGGAGAGACTTTGTACGATGGCACAGGGAAGCTGCCGGGAGGCTGGAAGCGAAGGAGTGGTGCAGACTGCAATGACATGGTGCTCTTCAGAACCAGCGGGAGTTCCGAGATCATCTCATTTGGTTATTTTTATGGATGAGGAAACTGGTAGAGGTTCCCAGAACATACAGACGGATCCCTCACGATCCCTCGCTTCCTTGCCTTGGACCATCTGACGGTGACTTTTCACAAAAAGGCTTAAGTTCCTTTTCCTGACCCATAATTGACCCATTTTAGTCCTGACTCAGGCCTTCTCCTTGGCCTCTGGGTCTCTTGACATTCTTCGGCAAGCGGATAAGAGGAGTGGCCTAGAGCCCGATTGAGTTTTCCAAATTCAAACTCAGCTTCTACTCAAAGGCTGTGAAAGTGAAAGTCGCTGAGTCCTGTCCAACTCTTTGCAACCCTGTGGACTGTACAGCCCATGGAATTCTCCAGGCCAAAGAATACCCACTGAAGTGGATAGCCTTTCCGTTCTCCAGGGGATCTTCCCAACCCAGGGATCAAACCCAGGTCTCCCGAATTACAGGCAGATTCTTTACCAACTGAGCCACCAGGGAAGCCCACGACTACTGCTGAGTAGCTTATCCCTTCTCCAGGGGCTTTTCCCAACCCAGGAATCGAACTGGGGTCTCCTGCATTTCAGGCAGATTCTTTACCAACTGAGCTATCAGGGAAGCCCTCAAAAGCTGCTGCTGCTGCTAAGTTGCTTCAGTCGTGTCCGACTCTGTGCAACCCCATAGACGGCAGCATTCAAACGTAAATCCAAACTTTACCCTCTACTCCGCCTTGGATGATTTGTTTGTTCTACCTCCTCAAGCCTGTTTCTACATCCAGAATGTAATAAGAGTACCTAGGGTTGTGGGAGTGCTAGATGAGCTAGATCCTGTGATTTAGGCACGTAAGCTAGCATGATTCCCGGTGCGGTTAACTGCTCCGTGAAGATTGTCCTCAGCCGGCCGAGAGGCGGAGACCTGTGCAGTGGGAATCAACGTCGTGAGGAAACGGACCTGAGTCCAGACTCCGGCCCCGTCACTCATATGCGTTGTCACCATCACCCTGAGTGAGCCTCGGGATCCTTCTGAATGCTACTTACTTTATTTGTAAATTAGTGAGAAATTCTGCTTCTCATTATGCTATGGGTAATATGCAGCATAATATGGTTCTGGAACATTTTCTTTATTGAATAAATGGTTTAATTGTTATTACAGCACTTCCCATTGTAAAATCATGAACTGGTTTTTCTGTTTCTCTAACTTGGATGTGGAGAGTGAAAAAGCTGGCTTAAAGCTCAACATTCAGAAAACGAAGATCATGGCATCCGGTCCCATCACTTCATGGGAAATAGATGGGGAAACAGTGGAAACAGTGTCAGACTTTATTTTGGGGGGCTCCAAAATCACTGCAGATGGGCTGCAGCCATGAAATTAAAAGATGCTTACTCCTTGGAAGAAAAGTTATGACCAACCTAGATAGCATACTCAAAAGCAGAGACATTACTTGGCCAACTAAGGTCCGTCTAGTCAAGGCTATGGTTTTTCCTGTGGTCATGTATGGATGTGAGAGTTGGATTGTGAAGAAGGCTGAGCGCCGAAGAATTGATGCTTTTGAACTGTGGTGTTGGAGAAGACTCTCGAGAGTCCCTTGGACTGCAAGGAGATCCAACCAGTCCATTCTGAAGGAGATCAGCCCTGGGATTTCTTTGGAAGGAACGATGCTAAAGCTGAAACTCCAGTACTTGGGCCACCTCATGCGAAGAGTTGACTCATTAGAAAAGGCTCTGATGCTGGGAGGGATTGGGGGCAGGTGGAGAAGGGGACGACAGAGGATGAGATGGCTGGATGGCATCACTGACTCGATGGATGTGAGTTTGAGTGAACTCCGAGAGTTGGTGATGGACAGGGAGGCCTGGTGTGCTTCGATTCATGGGGTCGCAAAGAGTCGGACACGACTGCGCGACTGAACTGAACTGAACTTGGATGAAAAAGCTCACATTTACTTAAGGAATACTTTCAGAGTTCCCTCTCTTACAGAGAAAAAAACATTTTTGGAAATCTGATAATACTGCAAGCACGATTCTGAGTATTTTATATAGCCCTGAGGCACCGATGTAGCTCAGTCTGCCCCAGGTTGCCAAGAACAGAGTTTGGGTATTTAGCTATCCGCCGTGTGGCCTCAGGGTGTCACAGTAGCAATGCATTCAGATTATGCATGAAGTGCTACTCTGGAAAGGGCTTCCGCAGTGGCTCAGTGGTCAAGAATCTGCCTCCAGTGCAGGAGCCGCAGGAGCTGAGGGCTCGATCTCTGAGTCTGGAAGATCTAAAGGAGCACATAGCAACGCACTCCAGGATTGTTGCCTGGAGAACCCCAAGGACAGAGGAGCCTGGGGGGCTGCAGTCCATAGGGTCACAAAGAGTCAGACACAACTGAAGTGACTTAGCACGCACGCACTACTCTGTAAAACAAAGTTATATCGACATGCTGGTCATTTTTAGGGTTTTCTGCCAAAGCCCCTCTAATCACTGAAGTAGCAGGAGATAGCATCAAGTATACATCTAATAGGGCTTGCCTTGTGGCTCAGCTGGTAAAGAATCTGCAGTGTGGGAGACCTGGGTTCCATCCCTGGGTGGGAAGATTCCCTGGAGGAGGGCATGGCAACCCACTCCAGTATTCTTGGGCTTCCCTGGTGGCTCAGCTGGTAAAGAACCTGCCTGCAGTGCCGGAGACCTGGGTTCCATCTCTGGGTTGGGAAGATCCCCTGGAGGAGGGCATGGCAACCCACTCCAGTACTCTTGCCTGGAGAATCCCATGGACAAAGGAGCCTGGAGGGCTACAGTCCATGCAGTTGCAAAGAGTCAGACACGACAGAGTGACTAAGCACAGCACAGCATACATCTAATAAACAGATGAGTTCAACTTCCCTTAGTAATGCTTTCAGACTTTGAAAGCATTAGTTCCTAAATGTGTCTTTTTCTTTCATGATAACCTAGTAACGTCTCAACTTTTCCTTATAACTAAGTCTATTTAGCTTTTAAAAGTAGTTGGTAAATTCTAATATTGTTTCAATCAACCAGAACTGGAGTGGAAGTATTAGGTGGGATAATTACACTGGAAATGCAAATTGCACATTTACAATCTTTGATGTTCCACGGTGTCTGCCACACGGAATACCGTGAAGTACTCAGTAAAAGTCCGCCTCTCCTTAGAGCTTTGGTTGGGGGCGAGATCACCAGTGTCTGGAGCCATCTTGGTATCACCACTGGTGAGGGCCAGTGTGCTATGGGCCTCCAGGAATGCTGTAAAACACCCTGTAATTCACAGAGCAGCTCCCTGTAACAAAAATTAGTCCCAAATGTTAATAGTACCCTGATCATGAAACCCTGCCTTAAGAGTATCCATAAGGTAATGCTTTTGTAAAAATTATGTATGGATCCAGCAAGACGAGAGCCCTGGGACAGTTGTTTGCCCACAATATGCCTTCACTCATTTTTGTTGGTGGTATAGGATAGAAAACGGAAAATCTCACTGCTGTACCTTCCAAAGCTTGTTTGTTCACTTTGCTTCAGCGTATCTCCCATAACGGCTCTCCTATCTGAATCATGATAGTTGGTATATGTTAGTAGTAACTTCATCACATGATTCAACTTCTCATTTGCTTATAAATCACCAGGTTGTACGGGGAATTTTTGACTTCCTTTTAGAAACAAGAACAATTTAATTTTTCCGTACAAGGGGAATTATAGGCATGACAAGTAATTTTCCCCCCTTACCTAGGGCAAGAGTCAGGATTCACTGTTATAATAGAACAAAACAGTCTTTCCCACCCCAAATGTTAAATTTGAATGTGTACTTTTAATAACTTTGTTGTTGCTGTGTTAGGTTGTTGTTTAGGGTGCCCTCAAGTGTCTCCATGTAACTTTTTCTGCCAGTGAGAACCTGGCTTTTACCCCTCCCAAAAGCAGGAGTAAATCCCTGTATGCTTCCGGGGCCTCACTCACGCCAGAATAGCCCATGGAAGGCTTGTTGTTCAGTCACTCAGTCGTGCCTGATTCTTTGTGACTCTGCACTGCAGCACTCCAGGCCTCCCTGGAAGGCCTCGATCCAGGTCAATCCGGTTTTCTGAAAACTGTCTTAAAAGTATACAGATGGGAAAAGGGCATTTTTATTACCCTAGGAAATATATGGATAGGCCACAGGATACAGAAATGGTTACATTTTATAACCGTGTAGTTTGTTAATTTTTTACTTATCCAGGTTTACTCTAAAGAGAGATTATCTATTTTATGCAAGGAAAGATACCGTGAAAGTTTTGGACTGCTCAGTGAGGATTTGGGGATAGGAGACAAGCAGTCTCTAACCTGAAACACCGCACCTGACGTCGAATCTCCACGGCACTTTCTTTATGCTCCGTTGTTTCATATTGTGTGAGTTTGCTTTACCACTTCACCAGAATTGTCTCTTACAGGCCGCAGCGTTCTCAGTCACTCTGTGCGAACCACCTCCCCTGTTCAGCACCTCCCCGCCCCTGTGTGTCTCCGTCCTGTTCTCCTCCTCCCCCTCTTCCTCTCCCTCTCCTTTCTCTCTGTTTCTCCTTCACTTGAGCAGGGAACATAATATGCACTTGGATGAATAGATTTCTGTACGTTAATATCTTACGGCAAAAAAGGAACGGTATAGTCAACATCCTTTGAGGTGATGGGATGTCTTTTTCTTTCCTCTCTTCCTAGTTTTTTTCCTTTGTCTCATCTTTGATGATGCTAAAAGAGTTTATAAACAAGTCAAAAAAAAAAATCACCAACCAACACAAGGTCAAAACTGGTCAGTCGAAACCACATGCTACACTGCTCACCAGCCACAGCAGGGCTTGTTTGCACTGTTTTTCTAACACCTGTGATGGCTATCCCGTCTACTTTCAGCTCCTCCCCACTCGGGGAGACAGTGAATACAGCAGTTACCCGTGAGGTGCGGAGTTCTAGAACAGACAGAAGCTGACGGGCTGGCAGGAGCCTGCCTGAGCTGACCCTGCTCGTGCTCGGCTGCCGCCCAGCCGCTTCGCGTGCGGGGCGCACACGGAGGGGTGCACGTGAGGGCCTGCTCCAGAGTAGGGAAAAGAGACTGTTTCTCTTCATAGTGATTTTTTGGCCCCCTGAAAATGTCCACTTTATTTATATTTTATAGCACATACAGTAGTATAATGCTGTGAGCATAACATTTATTATTTTTAGAAATTCGGTATCGGTGGTTCGTGTTCACCACCGATGAACTGGGCCGCGTGGCTGCGTCAGCCACAGAGTCGGGAGTCACTGTTGGCCCGGAGGCCCAGGTGCCCACACCCAGGCTTTGCGGGTTGCCCTCGCCCTTGGTTCTGCTGTCTCCCCCATCTCCAGTGACGCTGATATCACTATTTACCATGTATTTTGTGCCCAGGGTGCTGGGCACCTTGGCCGTGCCCGATAAGGCCTTCCCCTCAGCAGCACAGCCACGTTTGGCACAGTTTCTCTTGAGCAGGGTCTGAAGCTTTCCTTCTGTTTTCCATTTCTTTCCTCCTCTGTGATGCTTCCAGGTAGCTCCTCGACTACTTCTGTATCTCTCATTCTCGACACCTAACTGCTTTCGGACAGCATGCAGTCCTTTAAAGAAAAAGGTGGTTTAGTCACTGTGCATACTTTCAAAATTGCACATCCAAGGCCTTCCCTGGTGGTCTAGTGGTTGGGACTTCCTCTTCCAATGTCGCAGGGTGGGGTGGGGAGGGGAGGTATGGGCGTGATCCCTGGTCGAGGAGCTGGGATCCCACGTGCTTCGCAGCCAAACAGCCAAAAGCATGAACGGAGACCATGCTATAACAGATTCGACAGAGACTTTAGAAAACAGTATGTGTTAAATTAAAAAAAAGTCTCTAAAAAAATAAAATTGTACGTCAAATATTGAATGCTTTTGCCCAGCCAAAACCACTCCATTCTTAACAAGCTCAAACTTTCTTCTTTGCTCCTTATGGTTATTTCATAATTCCTCTGAAACTCCCCAGCCCTCCTGGGGCCTAATCAATGTTTCATATCAATTAAGCTGCTAAGGGCAAGAGACTCAGTACACCTCACAATCTTGACAACAGGCCTTCTGTTAGAGAAAACAAACTGAAAGAAAGAAGTCAGACCTCTGATGAAATATCACTAAAATACTTTAAATTAAAAAAAAAAAACAATTATACAGGCAACCAGAGATTTACACTTCAAGTTACAAATTCAGCTGCCTAGTACCATTTCTTCTTCACCTCCCCATCCATCAAGAGATAACTTGAGTTTGATTTCTGGTAAATTTACTGTCTGGGTAAATGTTTTATTTCTCCAAATACTCCACTATACTGTAAGGTAAGCTCCAAGTAGTAACAAGTGCATGAGAACGTATAGGGTATATTTGTCTGTGTTGTTTATGGAGGGCAGGACATTTACCAATTCGCTTGGGGTGGGGCAGAATGTGTCAGTTGAAAATGTTTATTGAATTTTCAAAACTGTCACACTTGGGTCGTTCCTGGCCACACCACAAGCATTTGAGTTAAAGAATTATCTTTATAATGTGTGTGGAATTGCAATGGGCACAAAGGTGAAGGAAAAGGAGAACTAAAAATCGCAAATAAGAAAATAAAGGCAAATTTATAAAAGTTCAAGCCCGAGCGTAAATCGTGCCAGTTCGTATCGCCAGAGTCCAGAGTCGCAGGCTCACTGCCAGCTGCCTTCACACTGCGTGTGAGAAGCACGGGTGCTAAGAGATAAATGTTCTGGTAGAGAGTCTGCTTTTATATCTCTCTTTTATATTATAAAATATGCCTCTTCTCTACCCAGTTGAATTTGCAGATAATGAGGTTTGGGTGTCTATAAAACAGCTGTCTCTGCCCACTCCCGTTCTCTGTGCAGACATGCCTGGGCGGCAACAGAAACCGCGCTTTCGTCCGGAGCCCCTCGGAATGTCACTCCCTGCCCCTCCATGGATAAGCACAGAGCTCCCACCAGCTCGTGGACTTGGACCAGCATGCACTGTTTTCGGATCCCCGCTGCCTCCTCCATCTGTCCATCTGTCCATCCATCCATTCGCTCCTCCTTTCATTCAACAGATAATTCTCAGGCCCTATGATCCAGATAACTGCTGGGTACTGGGGCCTCTGCGGTACCAAAAGACAGAGTCCTTACCCTCCTAAAACCTCTTTGCCCAGACTGGTCATCACTCAAACATACATCTGCACACACACACCAACTTACATTACAGATAGAATTGACAAGTTCGCTTGTTAGCTCTTAAAATCAATTCCTGGTGCGAGAACCCGAGCCCAAAGTCGTCACTGGACTGGAGTTTCCTTATTGCTCACTTTCTAACTGCACCTTTTCCTGCTTGCTTCTCAGTTCTTTCCTGGGCTGGACCCCTCCCTTCTATCTTCTCTGCTTGGCTTCTACAATCTCCCTGCCCATGACAGGTCGCTGCATGGGGGTCTTGTGTCCCATTAAACTAATCTCACACACAGGAGCGAGAAGGGTGAATTCTTTAAGCCCAGGTTGCCTGGTATTTTCAAGGACTTCCATTTGTAATATACTTTCAAGGGATTCAAGTGCCCTTGGGGGAATGACTTCCCTTCAACTAACGTGTTTGGAATCATCCAAATTTCACATGAGTTGAGGGAGTATGGTAGAAATACATGGACATGCTTAAACATTTAATGACCAAAATATTTTTCCTGAGCTTCCAGGCTGCGCTGCCTGGGAATAACTTAAATACAAGGGAGAATCTGATTCCTTGTTTACTGCACACAGTCGATTCTCACCTGGCTAAAATTAGCTTTTAAATCACTGGGTTCTACACGGCTGCAGTGCACGCGGTCCCCAGGGACTGCACGGTTACTCTCGCTCTTACCCTGCTGATTACCTGTGATTATCTGCCTGGTCAAGTTGTCAAATGGCTGCCATTAAATGCTTTCAAATCTAAAGGACTTAATTGGCTCTCTCATCATCTCCAGATCCTGGATTTTATGCCTTGACTGTTTTGTTTCCTTCTGTACAATTGGAGCTGAGTTGCCTCCACTGGATGGTGACTTGGACACCTCATTCAGGATTCTGATTTTATGTCGTGCCCAGACAAGCCCCAGATTAATTTCATGGCAAGAGATTTCCATATGTACCCTGAGGATAGATTTTCCACTTTACAGAGCACTCCAAGGGACTCTATTCTGCCAACATTGCTAAGTCAGCAAAACAGAATGACCATCACGCTTCCCCACCTGTCTATTTTGGTTTAGTCTTTGAATGTTTTGCCAATCATACGTGTTCTCAGAAGCTCAGGGGCAGAGATTCAGAATAGAACCTTCCTCCTGAAACATTTTCCGAGCCTTCCCCAAATCACTCCTTTTAGCTTTGCTTCACTATTAGCTTCACTAATATGTATTAGTGAAAATCATTCAGTTGTGTCAGACTCTTTGCAACCCCATGGACTATATAGTCCATGGAATTCTCCAGGCCAGAATACTGGAGTGGGTAGCCTTTCCTTTCTCCAGGGGATCTTCCCAACCCAGGGATCAACCCAGGTCTCCCACATTGCAGGTGGATTTCTTACCAGCTGAGCCACAAGGGAAGCCCAAGAATACTGGAGTGGATAACCTATCCCTTCTCCAGTGGATCTTCCCGACCCAGGAATCAAGCCGGGGTCTCCTGCACTGCAGGCAGATTCTTTACCAACTGAGCTATCAGGGAAGCCCAAAGTTCTGTTACATGCTAGAAAAGCTACTGAAGAGGTTTAGGTATATTAACTCATTTAATTCTTAAAATAACCCTCTAGCAGTTACTATTATCATTCCTGCTCACAGATAGAGTGAGGCAGAGAGAAGTTAACTTGCCTGAGGTCATGTATCTGGGGAGTGCTGTGTACCTTGCCCCAGGTCTCCAGAAGACTGAACGAGGCTGTAAAAAGCTCATTTCTCATATGTCTCAATTTTACTGTAGCAACTACTAACTCATAGGCTTCACAAAGTAAAAATGTTAGTCGCTCAGTCATGTCCGACTCTTTTGTGACCCCGCGGACTATACCTCTGTCTGTGGGATTCTCCTGGCAAGAATGCTGGAGTGGGTTGCCATTCCCTTCTCCAGGGGATCTTCCCGGCCCAGGGATCGAACCCACATCGCCTGTGTCTCCTGCACTGTAGGCAGCTTGAGTCTCTACCTGCTGAGCCACCAGAGAAGCCTGGCTTCACATTTGGCTACGAAAATTCTCAGAACTATGTGAGACTCTCACCATCTTTTCTGTTGCAGATAGGTATTGACGGTTAATGCTGAACATTTGAGAAAAGGAGACAGGGTGTTCAGGATTTAAAAATAAAAGCCCTTATTGCTCTGCAATTGGCGTTTCATTTGTCATTTTCGTCATTACTTTGCCGCCATCTAGTGGCCCAGATGAAAATTTTAAATATGTTGCTGCCATCTAGTGACCGAAATGAAAATAACATGCAAATAATTTTGCCTTCTCATTTGCATTTTAAGTGCTACCTTGATGAACTTGTTTAGCCCCTAAGTCATGTCTGACTCTTTGCTACTACCTGGACTGTATCTTGCCAGGATCCTCTATCCATGGGATTTCCCAGGCAAGTATACTGGAGAGGGTTGCCATTTCCTTTCTTCAGCAGATCTTTCTGACCCAAAGATCAAACTCATGTCTCCTGCTTGGCAGGCGGATTCTTTACCACTGAGCTACCTGGTTAGGAGTCGTTTTTAAAAAAATCATTAAATATTCATATACTAAATCCAAAATTCTAAAAAAAATAACATCTGCAGTTCTTTTTTCTTCTCACTTATTCTTTCTCTTCTAAAATAATGTATTTTGCTCATGTCCAGAGTCCATTTTATTTTGATATTAAAATATCAAATAAGCAGGTTTTACAGGAGAAACTAAAATCTAATTAATTTTATTTATGCGTGGTGTCTGATGTGGTTTTGGTTAGAATGATTTTATTTGCACCTATTCTTATTTGAGTAACATACTAATTTTTCATATCTCACCAAGCTTGTTTATAGTTGATTAATTTCACCCATATTTATTGAATTATATAAATGATTATAATTAGACACTGAAATCTGCCATTTTACACAGTCTGTGTAGAATTCTTCCCATTCATCTACATAAATATTCACCGATTGCACGTAAAGAATTCTGAACCAGTGGTCCTGAATAGTTATTTACCTCTTCATAAATATATTCTGTCTTCCCATTAAGTGGGTGGGAATTATATTTGCAGCCTCAAAAGGTAACAAGGCCCTATATTCAGTAAATTCTTATTGGTTGATGCCCCACTCATAGACTTTCAAGGTTGTCATCATCTGACTATTATAACACCCTTCCTTTAAATTAGTTTTTGCCCTTTGTTGAAGTTTTAAAATGCCTGAAATGATTATATCCTCAAGAACGAGAGTTCACAGATGTGAAACATTTTCACCACAGCAGCTCCTACCCAAGTCGCTTCTGTAGGCTGTATATGCCTAAAACATCTTTGTTTGGAAACCTGTCCATGATCAGAAAATATGATCCTCCCACTGAATACAGACTACAAGTGTGGTTTTGATGTTCTAGTGGACATTTCTAGGAACTCAGCACTTTTGAGTTGCAGGCAGAAGTTGAGAGGAAGTTTTAAGTTGAGTGATAATTGTGATCATTGGCAATGACTTGGGTGAGGGGCGGGGAATATATATTCTACTGGGAAGCTACTACCTAAAGCTAAAGAGGTCACTTTCCAAGGAGACCCAAACTAAATGAAATGAAGAAAGAAACAGTATGAATCTTCATCCTGTGTTGTTCAAGGAGATAAGTATTTGTCCTGGGTTTATCCATGTTCGTGACATTATTTATTCACCAAATATTTGCTGAGGGCTTATTAAGTGCCAGACACCATGCTGCTAAGTCGCTTCAGTCGTGTCCAACTCTGTGTGACCCCAGAGACGGACACCATACTAGAATGTTAGCATATGAGACTCAAGTCTACGCCATCAGGGAGCTCATGGTCTAGGGAGATACTTTCCTGGATTAGATATTTCCCCTCAACACCGCTGCAGCTTTGTCTAGCCCATCCTTCAGCAAGTGCCACTGTAGCTGAACTAAGCCCTACGTTCCTCCACCACACAGTGTTTTTGCGGCGCTCCCTGCATTACCAAGTAAGTACCCTGAGAGAATCAGCTTGTGTATTACCACTAATTGATGAAAACTCCACACCTCCTAATTTCAAGGGATTTAATTAACACACCCAGTTTGCACTGACCAACCTGGTTTAACCTCACCCAAGTGGTAATCTATTAAATAACGTTAGCCTCCCAGGACTCTGTCACGTGACTTGACTTCCGGCTTTGCAGGACTCTCCTGACCCAATACCATTCTCATTCCTTAGGCTAACTCAATTACTGCTGCCATTTTCAAAAGTAAGTTAACAGATTAGCCAGTGACGTGATGAGAGTTCATCAAGGCTACTCACGGCAAAATTGGACTTTATGCCTAAAGATATTTCACTTTTGAAGGTCTCAAATATATGGATGTTTGCAGTGTCAGACAGACGTCATCTCAGTGTGCATTTAAAAAAATAATGACATAAAGGCTACAGTCTGACGATTCCATGCCCCTAAGTTAGCAACCATGGTACTGATAAGGACCCCCTAACCTAACCAGTCCACACTGTCAACTCTGTGGCTACACAAGCCCCTTCTGGCCTGCAGTTTCCTTGGAAAGCCCCCAGGAAGTGCTCCAGCGACTCCACAAGGAAAGCAGCTTCCAGTCAAACTCAGAATGAGTCCCTTCAGTTATGAAAACTCACAAAGTTCCCCCTCCACAAAAAACAACTCTCAAGTGTCTGCATTCATGTCTTTATTAGTTTGGATGATCAGTACACTGCTTTTATTTCAAGTGCAGTCATTCATTCCTGCGAGTTCTAGGACTTGTTAATCCCACCCTCACATTGGAAATACATCAGAGACATTTTTTACCTTAAGAAGCATGCAAAGATAAAAGTAGTAAAATGAAAAATAAATGGCCCTCCTTCAGGTAAAGAAAAATATCAGGATAAAGTCAACTACCTTCATGAAGAAAACATTCAAATAATGGGTCAAATTTTTAAAAAAATTCCTGGTCAGTGTGTTTTACTTTCATTGATAATCAAAACCAGGAGACCTCTACAGCGGTTTTAAATGTTAATAAATGATGCACTTCTTATTGGTTTATTTAAGGGTTAAAATGCATAATCATCTCCATTCTTGATGTTCACAGTCACTTTAATTTCTGCTACAGAATCTGCAGACTCCTCTACGCCCACGTATAGAAGTACTCAGTATTTCTTTAAGATGGATAACGCATCATAGAAAAAGGGTAAACGGAAGTTCTGTGAAATTTAAGATGACACAGAAATGGTGCCCAGGAGGCACTTTTTCCCTGTCTTTACTCTCCTCACCCTGCTTCTTCTTCTTCTTTGAAACCTTACTAGAAATGCTACTTTTATAGGCAAGGTGTTATCACAGAGGCTAAGCGCTCTCACATCAGATCCTGGGAATAGTAGCTCTGATTTCCTGGTGATGGCGTCTCTCATCTGCTCTGCTCTGCGTGGAAACACGGGGATGGACCCGGAGTATACCGGAGTCAGAAGCACCAAGAGGAGGTGAGGGACCAAGCTCTGCAGGGCCGGCTTCCTTTCCTGAAGAGGGCGAGCTCCAGCGGCCTCACTTGAAGGAGGCCTTCACGATCCTGCCCTTGATGGGCTGCGGGGGGCGCCAGTTCCTCACCAGGGGCACCGGGGGCTCGTTCTCCGCGCTGGAGTACAGAGTGCGCAGCTTGGCTATCTGCAGGCGGGAAGGGGAGACGTCACACCACGTCCACCCGAGCGGACGCTAAGCGTGGGACAAAGAGAGATGGCTGGCTTTCTGGACGAGCGAACCACAAAACCGTCTCCAGTGTTCAGTCTAGAGTTACTGGTTGCCAGTTCCAGAGTAAGAACAACCTCTTTGTGGTTAAAAAAACAAAACAAAACACATACACACACACACCCACCTCTTTCTTCCTTTTGTAGAGGATCACTATCCCCTGTGATTAAAACCTTTTCATCTAGAATTCTGAAACAGTCATCTTAATCTGATGGATTATATGTAAGAGTGGAAGACAGCGTCAGTGCAAGTAATAAGCTCAACTGGCCTTCACTGCATAATGGAGTCAATTTACATGACTGTAATTTACAGGAAGGGAAGCCTAAGCAGAAGACCAAAGGCATTTGAAAGCAGACAGAGGGGAGGTGGAATCTCAGATGCTACCCTTGGCTGTGTGGTCATAAGCAAGTTACTTAACCTTTCTGAGCATTGGCCTCCTTAGCTGTAAAACTGAGGGATTAGCTGTGTCTGACTCTTGCAATCCATGGACTGTAGCCCACCAGGGGCTTCTGTCCATGGGGTTTTCCAGGCAAGAATACTGGAGTGGGTTGCCATTCCCTTTTCCAGGGATTCTCTTGAGCCAGGGATCGAACCCAGGTCTCCTGCATTGCAGGCAGATTCTTCCACATTCTGAGCCACCAGGGAAGCTGACACCTCACAAGGATGTTCAGTCTCTTCCCATCCTTTCCCCAAGGCTGTATTTACCATCCCATTTGCTAAACAGTCCTCAGTATTTGGGGTTCTCCAAATTAGCAAGGACGATGAGATGGTTGGATGGCATCACCAACTCAATGGACATGAGTTTGAGCAAGCTTCAAGGGTTGGTGATGGACAGGGAGGCCTGGCGTGCTGCAGTCCATGGGGTCGCAGAGAGTTGGACAGGACTCATCACCTGAACAGCACCACCATCATCTATAAATGTTGTGCACTTAGCCTGGTACCCTCTGGAAGCTGAGTTTTAGAAAGTTAAACAAGCTGATCGTAATTAACCATGGCAAACTATGAAAGCGCCAGCAGTAGAGATTGGGTAAGCACCTATTTAGCAGCTTTATATTTTCAGAGACTTCCACACACACTCTCTATCTACTCTTAGGGATTCCCTGGTGCCTCAGCTGGTAAAGAATCCGCCTGCATTGGGGGAGACCTGGGCCTGATCCCTGGGTTGGGAAGATTCCCTGTAGAAGGGAAAGGCTACCCACTCCAGGATTCTGGCTTGGAGAATCCCATGGTCAGAGGAGCCTGGCGGGTTACAGTTCATGGGGTCGCCAAGAGCCGGACAGGACTGAACG
Organism: Bos mutus; assembly: GCF_027580195.1. NCBI lineage: Eukaryota > Metazoa > Chordata > Mammalia > Artiodactyla > Bovidae > Bos > Bos mutus. Next base: position 5,063,585 of record NC_091630.1, on the reverse strand, counting down.
CCTTTCACACACACACACACACACACACACACACACACACACACACACACACGCTTTCCAGTTAGTGCCGGCACCCCGCGGAGCCCTGCAGATCCGGAGCCCCGCGCCCCACGGCGGGCGCTCACCTGGTCGGAGCTGACCGTGATGGGCTCCTTCAGCAGCAGCCACACGATGCACTCCTCGCAGGGCGGCGTGGTAAAGGAGCCGTGGTAGGTCCAGTAGTCCCGGCAGGCGGGGAACAGGCAGGACGGGTTGAAGTTGTTGAAGGGTGCCTCCTTGCCCTGCGAGAGAGCGGAGGTGAGCAGGCGCGCATGGCGCCCCGCATCTCAGCTTGAGGGGGGTGGATTTCAAAGGCAACGGAGAAAACAAGCTTGGGATCAAATCCGTGTCTTTTAGAAATAAAAGGGGTGCGGGGGGAGGGAGCTGGGCAGGTTTGCATGACATGACTTTGGCACAATCATTGTAATATTTTATCCCTTATTCTCTATCTGTAGAACTATAAACCTACCATTTCTTAAGAAAAAAGACAAACTCATTCTAAACTAACAGAAATATTTCATATAAATTAATGCTGTGGTTCCTGATGATACAAAACAGGCTTGCATTTTTATCAAATGTCATCCTCAGAATACTTTACCTAGTGGTAAAACTAAAAGTGATGACTAAAACAGTCTCAAAGAATTAAAGTGAGTCTGTTAAGTAGAAGAATTAACTGTTAAGATTTAAAATATACAGGTGCAATCCAGGAGAGAAAGGGAAACACTAGGACCCAAACATTTAGTGCCTCTGCAAGTGTGTAAGAGTGTGTGTGTGTGTGTGTGTGTGTGTTGGGCAGGGAAACACCACTCAACTTCTCTCTCAAACATTTCATTAAAAATGTAATTATCTGACAGGTTGACTATGAGGGTTAAATAAGCTTATGTATGTGAAACTGCTCTAAAACCAACAAACCACAAAAATATACAAACATAACAGCATTTGCTTTTATAGGTCTGCCTAGCATATTCATTCGGAGAAGGCAATGGCACCCCACTCCAGTACTCTTGCCTGGAAAATCCCATGGATGGAGGAGCCTGGAAGGCTGCAGTCCATGGGATCGCTGAGCAACTTCACTTTCACTTTTCACTTTCATGCATTGGAGAAGGAAATGGCAACCCACTCCAGTGTTCTTGCCTGGAGAATCCCAGGGACGGGGCATCCTGGTGGGCTGCCGTCTATGGGGTCGCACAGAGTCGGACACGACTGACGTGACTTAGCAGCAGCAGCATATTCATTGAACAATTTACTAACAGATTTTAGGTGAAAGAAGCACACTTGAAAAATGTAAAAAGAAAAAAATTGATATAACCTGACTTTATGTTCTATGAGGGAAAATGATATTTTTTACCTTCGTCTTAATTTTGTCCAGTGCATCAAGGAGAAGCTGGAACTCGCCTTTCTCACGTCCTATCTGTAAAAAAATAAAAAAGGGAGAGAGAAAGAGAAAGAAAACTAACGATTATAATTTTCTCTTCTCCATAATTTAGGATTGTCTTAAAAGCTGATTTTAATCCATCCATCTACAACCAGTGTTTATAAATCTGCCAGAATATATTGCATGAAGCAAAAACATAAGTTCATCCCTCCCCCGAAATTTTAGGGTATGTATTTTCTGAACTAAACTTGGACTCTGGGTCTCTGAAATACAAAACCACAAAATTACATGTTGATTTACATCTATGTCCTTGACCTTCTCTGTGAAGTCATTCTGCTTTTCTTTTTAATATAATTGCAGCTAAGAGGACTCAATGTACCTAAAACTAAACCTATTGTCTTTCTGCTCAGACCCACTCCACTTCCTGTAGTGTTGTGCTCAAGCGCTGAAAAGGACCCAGTGAATTCAGAACATAAAACAAATTAGGTCATTCAAAAAGAAAGAAGCCAGATTTTCACCTCTGGCTTAAAATCTAGATCATGTTACCACTAAACTCATGTGTTAATGACACTAAGTCCTCTCTAAACCAAGGCTGGCTCAACAACACACACATTCCATGTGCTATCTTAGCCTGGGATCATGTGAGTGGTGGCCACCCTAAGCTGAGAGGATGCTCAGCCAGGGACTTGGCATCACAGTGATTTCCAACACTGGCTTTTCTGGTTTCCACTGCAATTGACGTGGAGGAGCCAGAAAAGGTAATGAATAAGGCTGCCCTTGCCTTCACTGCCGCTGAAATAAGCTCCTTCAAAGGCTCCATCCCCACTGCCCCAACACACACACAAACACACCCCGCACCTTGAGAAAATTTAGAAGGCTAGGGCGACCGAAGTATAGCTAAAGGTGCTCTTTTAAGGGAGAACAAAACCTTTTGAGCTGATCTTACCAGAAATATCTTGATTAGCTGAATGAATCTTGAACTTCATTCCTCTCTCCCATATAAATAAAATGACGTGAAACCTAAGCATTGATAAGGAACTAAACTTTGAAAACAACATGCACTCAATTTTTACCTTACCTTCAGAAAAACCCCAACCACAGCTATACCATCGGCATGCTTCAGAGCAGTTGCATAACTGTTATACTTTGAATTCCAGTGAACCAAATGGAGCTGAAACCATAGAACAGACGTTAGGAGGTACATGCCTAAAATAAGGAAATAAGTGTGAAATTATTCACAATAAACCCAACAACTTTACAGTCTAAGATTGCTGAACACTCTCGTAGAAGTTGACAGAATTCTAAATGTTAACATGAGATATTTTGGCAAGACTTTTGATGGCTCAAATAAAAAGTTATGACAGGTAGAATTGGTGAAAACCAAACTGTCACTAAATCAATTCATAATACTATGTTAGCTTTGTATATTAGTCCTTTTTCTGACCAAAACAGTGAAATACAGAGCTCTAAACAGGAATCTGCTAACACACTGAAGTCACAATTAACTGGGAAGTAGGAGAGGAAAGATAAGGGGACAAATTCTTGGATGTTTTTCACGCCTCTCTCAGTAACAAACGCTCTAGAACCAGTTGGTAACCTTATCTTAATAAGGTTAAGGTGCTTACATATGCACTAGTTAAATTGGTCAAATTTCCACATTGAATTACACAGAATGGCAAGAGAATACCATAGTTCATGGCAGTTTAAAAATACTGTCTTCAAGAACAAAACTGTGTGATAATCCCGCATATCAAGACCAAACTGCAAGGCTTGGCCCTATTGAGAAGGAATATACTAAATTTTCCCCCTTTTGTGGGGAAAGACGTCTGAAAGGCATTCTCAATTAATTTATCCTGTCACTGGCTGTCTAGATGGCCTGCAGAGAAACAGAATGGTCACGGGGAAGTACTCTGGGTCTCTCACAGTTCAGCTGAGCTGTTTTGTTGAGCTGAGTTAAGCTGCCTTATGATTCTGCCCAAGAGCACGTCCACAAATGGTTCCAAGGCTCCTGGCTCCTATGTTGCCCAGAGCCTGCCTCTGGAAGAGTCTGGCAGTACAAATGGAATTATCCTCACCTCCAGGGCATGCGTTGCCCCTTATAGGCTTGGCTTTATACAGAGAGCATGCGGGAGGCTTGTCTTATTTCCTTGTAATATGATGCCTTGATCTGAGCTACAATCATGCGCTTCCTTTAATGGGTTCTCAGGAACAGAGTATATAGTATCTGCTCATTTTAAACTGTGTGTATCTACAGCCAGCTATCTCTCTGCGTGCGTAAGTCCATGTGTACATATAAAGTCACACGTATACCTATACTGATGCACCCGCTTCCTTAAGAGACGAGAGCCTGGGCATCAGCCAGCATCGCGGAGTGCTATTTTTAAAGCACCACACTCTCATAAAAGAGGAGGCTTAGGGCACTGGGCAGGATGATGAAGCCAATCAGCACGAAGCAGAGCACCAGTCCAGCACCATTGCGGTGGGACTTCGTTACGTAACCTTCTGGCACCTCGGTTTCCTCACCTGTAGCCCATTCCACAGCCTGCTGAGAGGGTCACAGGGGTTAACACCTGCAGGCACTTAATAAGCACTGGCTCCCCTTCTCTTTTCAGTTCCATTCAGAGCCCTGGTTTTATAAAATTATTATTATTAAGCAGCCATCCACTGTCTAAATATAACCTTGCAAGTCTTCAGGCATGACACTAACTCACCTCCACTGTCTTAACCGTCTAACCCAGAATGTCTGGCAGCTTCGGTTTATGCTAAAACTCCTGCAGCTCTTTTCATGACTACAGGCTGGAAGGACGTGCAGTGGATGTTCTTCTGTCGTTACCTTTCAGCTCCGCTCTCGCTGGGTGAGACGCAGAGTGGGTCCTGTCAGGTCCCCTTACCTCTGCTGCGTACTTGACTCCATCCACGCTGTGCTCCGAGCCGTGATCGTCCGAGGAGCCCCAGTGGAGGTGGAACTGGCGGAGCCGGTATGGCGCGGCGAGGGGACCACCTCTCAGCACTGCGAGCCAGAGAAGCTAGGTCAGCAGTGAGCTCGCACTTCTGGGACGGAGCCCTGCTTTAAACAGCTACCTTAGAGCCAAAGCTTGATGGGCTGGGCTGGTGGTGGCATTCCCAAGTACACTGGTCTCTTTCTTACAAAGTGAAGCCTTGGGGTATGTCAAAATAAATGCTTTCGTTTCTCTTTCTGATTGTGTTTGCTTGTTTTGTGATTTTTTACATGTTAATTTCACATGCGTGAAAATAAAATTAAGCCAGCAGATGGGCAATGAAAACAACTAAACCCTAAAATCAAAATCTGTTGTGGGCTGCACTGAGGCGAACAGGACAGTTAGGAGCCGGGCAGACTCAGGGTCCAATCCCAGCCCCATCCCTTTCGAGTTGTGTGATCTCAGGCAAGTTGCTAAACTTCTCTGAACCCGTTTCTGTGTCTCGCCAAAGGTGATAATAATACTAACCTTTCAGAGCTGCTGTGAGGATTAAATGAGATTAAGGACTTTAAACTGCTCATCACAGTGCCTGTCACGGTCATCAAATGTGAATTCCTTCTCCGTATCTTGCCTCCAACTACACTTTTCTTTGAGACTACAGACGAGAGCTCACATCCACAGCTAATTCGGACTGTGTTTATTCAAATGAGATGGAATGGAAAATTCTGAGGTTTCCCAGGGACTCAATCAATGCTGACCCTTAAACGAGATGATTCTCCATAGTATGAGTGTGAGTTTGCTGTCCAAATATCTCAACCTGGCACTTAATTCGGTTTCACTTCATTTAGCCTGGAGAGTGATTTAGAAGTTCAAATATTTTCTAAAGGATATTGGAAACTATACAGAAGCCCTAAAGTCAAAATTTACCAATGTAAGCTAGATCAAAATAGAATTCAGAGCATAGCCATTCTAGAAAAGATAGATTAACTGTTGGTGCTGAAATGGCAGACTGAAAATCATAGGGTAGGTCTAAACTGATAGAACGAGACTAGATGAGCTTGGACACACAGAAATGAGTGTTTTAATTGCATTTTTTTCTATCCATTTTTTGTTTGATTAATTGCTCTTTGCACTTTTACCATCCACTAGGAACCGTTATAATTCAGTGATATGAGTCCAATTTATTAGGATGAATCATAAGAAAGTGTCAATATTCAATCATATTTGCTTACAAAAAGGCTTCTTCATGTGATTCAACCTAAGAGATCCTGTTTAATTTTATTACTTATCCTTCAGAATGGACCTTGATTTAAATGGAGAAAAAAATAACAGATACCAATGAGATGATTATTTAAAGAATATACATTTCTATGATATTCCTTACCTGGAACCTGCTAGTACGTAGAAATTATAGCTATTACTCTTTTTTTTTTTTTTTTTTTTTAGCTATTACTCTTTAATTACAGGATCTCTGAGAATATTCATTCATGCACATCAGTAAGGATAATTCTAACTTTTTTACAAATGTGGTTATAGGAAAATACATATTGTATATCAAGTACCAAAATGCTAAAGGTAGATTCTTACCTCATTCACAGTAAAATAAAGTATTTCTAGTTAGCCTTCTTTTATTTCACTGATTTGCTTAATGGTTATAGATGAAATAGACTTTTTTTTAAACATGAGACTTTCCATTTCAGTTCAGTTCAGTTCAGTCACTCAGTGGCGTCCAGCTCTTTGTGACCCCCACGGACAAACACAAACCAGAACTCAGGGAGAAATTATCAGTCTTGAAAACCCCTCACCAAAATGAGTAGTCGGGCGAGCCCCACAGAAGGCCAGTCTTCTTGCTTCTACCATGGGTCTGCTCTCTCCCCCGGATTGGCCCCACCCCCACACCAAGAGGAGAGAGTACCTACTTGGTTCTCTGCGTTCCTTGCTCTGTAGGATGGAATCTATGCCACATCTGAGAATGGGAGCCTTGCTCTCCAGGAGTTCGTTAGGATGCAAAACCCCCCTCAAGTATAGACCAGCAGAGCCCGGAGAACACTGCTCTGGCCTCATTACCATCACCTCCTTACTAAGCTTCATTTCAGGGGTACACTGCCAACTTTTAGCTTGGGCATGGGGCCATTTTGGAGCAGCCAGCGTGACCGGGGTTAAAGAGTGAGACCTTCTTCTTCACTGTATAAATATAATCCTTCAGACGAGCACAAAGTCAAGTGTCATCTCCATTTTCAGATAAGAAGTGCTCCCTTGTCCCACCGATTCTGTTGCTGTGACATAAATCACATTTTGCCAATACAGCCATTGAAAATGTTCTTGTGTCTCTACCTAGGTGTCATACTTACTTGACCTGTCATAAGTATCATCAAACACAACCCTGCAGGTCTTCCCATTATTTAGGATGGTCTTGGCAGAGCCTGGGTCATAGGATGCTGTCCATGGCTTCAGGGAAGGGTCGTGGCTGATCTCTTTAGTGTTCAGTTCAATGGGCGACTGGTTCTCTCCCTTGGCATTCGGGAAAAGTTCATGCCAATGGTCAGGACCTAGGAAATCAAATTGAGGGGATTCATTCATCTGGTGGCGCAATCAAAGTCCTCTCTCTAAGTGACTAAATCAGCAAAATACATGGAGGCTGGACAGTGATTATGAAAAGGTCTTGGATATCAGATTGGGCAATACAAGGCTTGGGGGCAAAGACCTGTTCATAGTTTTGTTAACAGCATACCTGTAAGGCTATATTTCACTCTGTGTATTTCCCCAAAGCGTCCCTGTATTGGCTCAAATACAGCCTGAAAGACTTATTTTTGAAGTGAACTTCATCGCATGTTTCACCAATGCCCTCTCCTATCATAGAGCTGGAATCAGCAGTGCCCCTAAGTGGGTTTCAGTATCCCTTTCCCCATCGGGAGGCAGAAACTGCAGGCAGAGCAGCTCGTACCAACACCAGGCTCAGAAAGGAGAAGAAGAGCTTGCCCAGCCAGTCTCCGAGAGAGGGGTACCCCCAAAAGCGGCCCTGGCTGGGTGGGCTTCTCCGTCAGAGGCACTGAGATCTGGGCACGTCACCGGTTCCTGCAGTGGGCATACCAGCTACCCCAGGAGAGGGAGAGATGAACGCGATCAAGGTGAGCCGGCCGGCCGTGCGGGGTCCTAGGGAAGGGCTTGGCGGGAGCGCCCCCGACCCCCGCACCCCGGCGGCGGGCCGCCGGACACTCACCATTGTGGTCGGCGTAGCCCCACTCCTTGGCCATGGCGGTGCGCGGTGCTGCCTCGGCTCCCGCCGTGCGCGGCCCGCCGGCGCCCCTTTTATGCCAGGCCCCTCACTCCCACATGGCCTTATTAGGTCAGCGAGGGTGGGGCGGGGGGCTAAAGAGACCGGGGTGGTGCTCGGGAGGCGGGCTGGGGGAAGCCAATGAATTCCGCGGGCTGGACAGCTGTCGGGATGGGGGGAGACGGCCCCCGCCCCTTGGCCCTGGAAGGGGGGCTCCCTCGCGGCTCCCAAAGCACCAGGCCCCCCTAACCTAGAGCCGAAGTGCAGAGGCCGGCGCTCTCGGCCCCCCTCCTCCAAGGCCCCCCACCTTTTTTGGGGGGGGCACGGCCGTTGCGCTTCGCCTCCGAACTGAAAGCTGCGCCCCGCGGGCTGGCGCTTGCAGCCTTGCTTGGTAGATGCTTTCAGCGCTGCCTGTCTGGCTGGCTGCAGTCTCTGGATGCTTCTGCGGGTTGATTTCACTCCAGCGATCCGGTTACCGTGGCTGGAAAGAACACGTTTGCCTGACCCATGTTTGACTCCTTCGCAGGCAACTTGCAAAATCCTAGGCACAAAGGACGGGAAAAAGCAGGCAGGAGGGCAGGTTCTCTCAACTCCGTTATCCTTAAGAGAGAGATGGTGCCAGGTCCCTGAACCAGACGTTTCTTGACCTCGCGGGTCCCCTCGGTCTGCAGGACGCCGGGGGCTGGGTCTCAGGAATCTAGGTGAGGACTGGACCCAGGTTACTGCGGAGCAGGAGCCTGGTTCTGATCTACCGACTCGGTGAACTGTACCTCTGCTCACGAGAAGTCCAGAACATTCTGGAGTGTTGGAGGGTCAGGAACATAAAGGGAGTCATATTGTTTAGAATGTATGACCTTATTTTCCAAGGCATAGTGAAAGATTCGAAGGAAAGAGAGGGCAAGTTTTCCAGAATTGCTTTGTATTTTTTTCTCCCCCTCCCAACTTGTGTTATAGCATGATGACCCATGCAAAAAGAGAATAGAACTGGTATGCGCACTGTGCACATATCAAAGACGTATTTTTAAATATCTGGTTGTAGTTCACATCGAAGAACCAGAGTAGTAGATGCTTACAATTTTAAGAATATATTGTAAAAAAAAAAAAAATTGTTTTGGTTCCAGGTCAGTATTAATTTTATTTAAAAAAGAAAAGACAGCAAGAAGAGATAAACCTATTTTCAGTGCTGTCTTGAACAGGGTTGTAACATAAAACTTTTGAAATTTCTTTGACTTTTATTGATGTTAGGATTTTGTGTTTGGGGATTACAAAACTTGAAAAGGAAATATCTTATCATGGTAAAGATAGCTCACGGCTAAGGCATGTGGAATGACTGACCACACTCATAACCTGGACGCCAGGGGAGTCACTCCCCCAGCGTATTTTTGTGCCCAGGGATTATTTGATCCACACAATAGCGGCGCTGAGTCAAGAACTGACATGGTTTGGAAAATCCAGGCAAACAGCAATGCAAGTGCTCTTAGCCTCTGAGCTCAATTATGTCAGTGTTGGATTAGAAAGGCTACTGAGTTGGCATATCTGGGCCAGTTTTCTGCTTTAATGTGATTAGTTGTGTGCTGCTGTAGTTTGTAGTTAATGGAGGTTATATTCTGCATAATTATCTGTATTAGTAAACTATGATCCTGTTCCAATTCATTAAATTGTTTCCATTCCTCTTTTTCTGCTATATATGGTTAGAAGATTGGTAACTAAGTTTCAAGTCATTTGATACAGGAATGATACAGATAAAGTTTTCAATAAACTCTGTATACCAAGCAAGGCCAACAGTATTGCTTTGTTGGTTCTGAAATTCATCATACTGTTACCATTTCTGCATAAAAAGTGTTTAAATGGGTTTTCATTAATTAAAAATTTTAAAAGACTGTACACAGCACATCAATAGCAAACACTTGCATAGTAGCACAAATTTTCACAGAAACGCTAGTTGGAATTTGCAAAGTCAAACATTTAATAGTTTTGGGTTTGTGGTCTTGAAAACTGTTGACTGGTTTTTCATTGCACTTTCTTATGAGAGTTAAACAAAACTGGAATTTCAAGACAGTTTTTAGACCATAATATGTTTTTCAAAAGCCCCAAATTAATCATCTGCATTTTGATTTATTTGCTCCAGCATATTTGTCCACAAATTTCAAAATTCTGTATCCATAAAGCAAAGAGAAAATTCTAAATTGTGTCCAAGATGCTGAGATTTCTGGATCTGGCTTTTAAAAAAGAAAATTGTTAGGTTATACACCAAGGGAAAAGACAGAAAAAGAGCCACAAATCATCCCTGAGCATGAGCACAGGATTCCTCCCAGCACTAGTACTGAAGAGCTGGTGTACTGGGCGGTCTGTAAGGTGAGTGTGTTCATGCAGAGAACAGAAGAGGCAGGGACACAGTAACCAAGAAAGATAGTTTGGGTCAGCAAAATCACTGGGGGTTGGGAGTGTCTGGATGCAGAAGTTTCAACTAGGTGATATACTAAAATTATAAACTTGAGAGCTCTAAGCTGATCAAATTTAAACCTATTTTTAGTGTTGATTTAGCATTTTATTTTGCAGGATGCTAGGTAATATAAATCTTCTGCAAGTTGATAGCTATTTGATGTTTCTAGTGCATCAGAAACCAAAAAAAAAAAGATAAATTGCCTATTTATTCATGTCTAACTAAAACTGTGAGTCGCTCAGTTATGTCTGACTCCTTGTGACCTCATGGAGTGTGGCCCACCAGGCATCTCTGTCCATGGGATTCTCCAGGCAAGAATACTGGAGTGAGTTGCCTTTCTCTTCTCCAGGGGATCTTCCCGACCCAGGGATTGAACCTGAGTCTGCTGCATTGCAGGCTGATTCTTCGCCATCTGAGCCACCAGGGAAGCTCCATCCTGCCCTTGGTGTGTGTCACAGAGCACAGGAGCTAACCCACAGACATCGCAAAGGATGCATTCAGCCAGTATAAGATGACACTAATACCCACCGCATTCACCTTCTCCTTGGATTATTTTGAGCTGCCTGATCTAATGGACCCTTCCTGCAGTGGGAATCACAGTAAACCTTTTTAAATACATGTGACCAATCATGTGCAAAAGGTATTAATCTAACAAAATTAACTGAAACTCTAAGCATTGTAATAAGAACTACAAAGACTCCTATTCCTACAAGTTTTAAACAGTTCTTTGGTATGTTATTTGTTAAATGAGTTTTTAGAAATGAAATGCAGTCTCCTCTAAATGACATTCAGGGTCTTCAGATGTCTTTCCAAACTGTTTTTCCATTTTATCCCCAGCTTACCTTCCAAATTCACCCACTCTCTGCTTCAGTTGCAGAGTGTCGTTCACTCTTCCCATAACACAATTTTTTCCCACCTCTGTGCCTTTTCACACACTATTTCACACACAATAGTGTGTGACTCCATTATCCTTTCTATCGTCTGTACCTGGTAAAACTAAGCTGTTTATAGCAACAGTTCCACAGGCTGTATAGTGAGTGTTTATGTAAGATTTTACACTGAAAAGACGTTGGTTCATCTTTAAGGTCAGCCTACCTTCTTTTCCTCTCTGCTGCCACTTTAACTCAAGGCCAAGCCACCGGTAGAATTGCATTGATGTGTTTTGTGTATTATTTTTATTGGGTGGGGGTTGTTTTCAAAACAACGTACATACTTGTTTGCTTCCCTGAGAAAAATCAGTCATCAGCCTCGCTTCTCTGAAACCTAGCAAAACCCCAGGTCCACTTCTGGCTCTTCCCGTAAAGCATTGCTAGCCTAGGCGGGTCAGAGAGCTTCTCGGAAGAGTAATAACTGGCTGGCATGCAACACTTGATTATTAGCACCAAAAAAAGTAATACACGTGCAAACACTTGAAAACGAACATTTCATGTTTGTGACTAGTCTCACTTTAAACAGTTGACCGCACAACTTTAAGAGCTGTGGAGTTTCCACGCAGGAAGGAAAGCAGCGTCATTTGTGTTTTATTGGGAAGCACACACCTGCCTTTGTCGTGGCTGTTGTTCAGTCCCCGCGTCCGCCTGACCCTTCATGGCCCCATGGACTGCGGCACTCTAGGCTTCCGTATCCCTCATCATCTCCCAGAGTTTGCCCAAGTTCATGTGCATTGAATCCGTGATGCCATCCAACCATCTCATCCTCTGTTGCCCTCTTCTCCTTCTGCCTTCAATCCTTCCCAGCATCAGTGTCTTTTCCAATGAGTCAGTTCTTCGCATCACGTGGCCAAAGTATTGGAGTGTCAGCCTCAGCATCAGTCCTTCCAAAGAGTATTCAGGGTTGATATCCTTTAGGATGGACTGGTTGGATCTCCTCACTGTCCAAGGGACTCTCAAGAGTCTTCTCCAACACCACAGTGTCATTTTCTTTTTATTAATTGTAAAGCATGAACCTGCCTTTAGGTATGCCCAAAATCATGGCTTTTAAAGGCATTAAGAAACATTAGAGATTGCTTTTTATCAAATTTCTGAATAACAGAGCAGAAAAACATCTGCATTAATGGTTTGAACATCGTAGCCTTTTAATATTATGGAGTAATAGTTTCCCTAAATTGAATAATCAAGGCTAATAGGAATCTTTGAATTAGTGTCATATACCACACAGCTGTCTTTTCATATATATTCCAAATAAACAATAAAATTTAAATAATGTATTCTTAAAATATTTTATGTTGTTATAATTGCAGAATTTCTTGTACTTTTGCACTTTAGTGAGGTATAATTGACAAAATTATAAGTTATTTAAACTATATATTGCAATGATTTAGTGCATGTATACATTGTGAAAAGATCTCTAGACTTTCCCGTTCTACTGTTTTCTTCTATTTCTTTGCACTGATCACTGAGGAAGGCTTTCTTATCTCTCCTTGCTATTCTTTGGAACTCTACATTCAAATGGGTATATCTTTCCTTTTCTCCTTTGCCTTTCACTTCTCTTCTTTTCTCAGCTATTTGTAAGGCCTTCTCAGACAGCCATTTTGCTTTTCACATTTCTTTTACATGGGAATGGTCTTGCTCCCTGTTTCCTGTACAATGTCAAAAACCTCCGTCCATAGTTCATCACGCACTCTGTCTATCAGATCTAATCCCCTGAATCTATTTGTCACTTCCACTGTATAATCATAAGGGATTTGATTTAGCTCATACCTGAATGGTCTAGTGGTTTTCCCTACTTTCTTCAATTTAAGTCTGAATTGGCAACAAAAAGTTCATGATCTGAGCCACAGTCAGCTTCCAGTCTTGTTTTTGCTGACTGTATATAGCTTCTCCATCTTTGGCTGCAAAGAATATAATCAATCTGATTTCAGGGTTGACCATCTGGTGATGTCCATGTGTAGAGTCTTCTCTTGTGTTGTTGGAAGAAGGTGTTTGCTATGACCAGTGTGTTCTCTTGGCAGAACTCTATTAGCTTTTGCCCTGCTTCATTCTGTACTCCATGGCCAAATTTGCCTGTTACTCCAGGTGTTTCTTGACTTCCTACTTTTGCCTTCCAGTCCCCTATAATGAAAAGGACATATTTTTGGGGTGTTAATTCTAGAAGGTCTTATAGGTCTTCATAGAACCTTTCAACTTCAGCTTCTTCAATATTACTGGTCAGGGCATAGACTTGGATTACCATTATATTGAATGGTTTGCCTTGGAAATGAACAGAGATCATTCTGTCATTTTTAAGATTGCATCCAAGTACTGCATTTCGAACTCCTTTGTTGACTATGATGGCTAGTCCATTTCTTGACTTCCTACTTTTGCATTCCAGTCCCCTATAATCAAAAGGACATGTTTTTTGGGTGTTAGTTCTAGAAGGCCTTGTAGGTCTTCATAGAACCATTCAACTTCAGCTTCTTCAGCGTTACTGGTTGGGGCATAGACAAAGAGTGCTCAAACTACTGCACAGGTGCATTCATCTCACGTGCTAGCAAAGAAATGCTCAAAATTCTCCAAGCCAGGCTTCAACAGTGTGTGAACTATGAACTTCCAGATGTTCAAACTGAATTTAGAAAAGGCAGAAGAACCAGAAATCAAATTGCCAACATCCGTTGGATCATCAAAAAAGCCAGAGTTCCAGAAAAATGCCTACTGCTTTATTTATTACACCAAAGCCTTTGATTGTGTGAATCACAACAAGCTGTGGAAAACTCTTCAAGAGATGGGAATACCAGAACATCTGACCTGACTCTTGAGAAACCTGTATGCAGGTCAGGAAGCAACAGTTAGAACTGGACATGGAACAATAGACTGGTTCCAAATAGGAAAAGGAGTACATCAAGGCTGTATATTGTCACCCTGCTTCTTTAACTTCTATGCAGAGTACATCATGAGAAACGCTGGGCTGGAGGAAGCACAAGCTGGAATCAAGATTGCTGGGAGAAATATCAACAACCTCAGATATGCAGATGACACCACCCTTATGGTAGAAATCAAAGAGGAACTAATGAGCCTCTTGACGAAAGTGAAAGAGGAGAATGAAAAAAGTTGGCTTAAAACTCAACATTCAGAAAACTAAGATCATGGCATCCAGTCCCATCACTTCATGGCAAATAGATGGGGAAACAATGGAAACAGTGTCAGACTTTATTTTTTTGGGCTCCAAAATCACTGCAGATGGTGACTGCAGCCATGAAATTAAAAGACGCTTACTCCTTGGGAGAAAAGTTATGACCAACCTAGACAGCATATTCAAAAGCAGAGACATTACTTTGCCAACAAAGGTCCATCTTTTCAAGGCTATGGTTTTTCCAGTGGTAATGTATGGATGTGAGAATTGGATGATAAAGAAAGTTGAGTGCCAAGAATTGATGCTTTTGAACTGTGGTGTTGGAGAAGACTCAAGAATCCATTGGACTGCAAGGAGATCCAACCAGTCCATCCTAAAGGAAATCAGTCCTGAGTATTCATTGGAAGGATGCTGAAGCTGAAACTCCAATATTTTGGCTACCTGATGTGAAGAGCTGACTCATTTGAAAAGATCCTGATGCTGGGAAAGATTGAGGGCAGGAGGAGAAGGGGACGACAGAAGATGAGATGATTGGATAGCATCACCGACTCAATGCACCTGAGTTTGAGTAAACTCTGGGAGTTGGTGATGAACAGGGAGGCCTGGCATGCTGCAGTCCATGGGGTCACAAAGAGTTGGACATGACTGAGCTACTGAACTAAGCTGATAGATTGTGAAAAGATATCTCCCATTTAGTTCATTAATACATCCATTACCTCACCTATTTATATTTTTCTATATGTAAGAACCTTAGTTCTTCTCTCAGCAAATTTCAGTTATACAACTGCTATTAACCCTAGTCACCACATTATACATTAAATCCCTGTGATTTTATTCATATTATAGCTAAATTTTATAACCCTTTATTAACCTCTTCCTATTTCCAATTTTCAATATTTTAAAAGTAAAAATTCTGTCTATAAAAATAAATTAATACCTTCATTTCCCCCATTGTAGATGCTATTGATTCTAAGATAAATTATTAATTTATGTCCTGCTAAGAAAAAATGCTGTCAATTAAGCCATCATACACAACTTTTTAAAAATTCCTTCAGTAATGTCTCATACACTAAGATATTAATTTTATCTGCTGTCTTTAGAAAAAGTTATTCAGACACCGTTGATTTTGATGCTAAGTGAGAAGGATGATCTTGTCATGTAGTGAATATAAGTTCTGATACATCCATAGCCATGTATCTCACGTTTCTCTATGTGATAGAAGATTCACTTAACAGCGTTAACTTGGAGGTGTAAGCGAGCCACTTTTGGAGTTGGTAAGAGCATTAAACTTCACGGGGAAACCCAGATTCTCGTCTCAAGGCCCATCCTTAACTGTGTGTGTAAACTTGCAAAGTTGCCCTACACCCTGAGAAGTGTTTTCTTCCATATAAGTGAAAAGGGTGGGCTAGAGACTAGGCATGCCCATTCATCTTTGTGCATCTATGATCATTGATCATCACATGTAACATCTGAATTCTCTAAGTTGGTAGGCCTTAGTATTTGGAGAAATTAATGCTTCTCACAGGCTATAAGGTTCTAATGTGTGCATTAAAACCTATATAATGCTTATTATCATTAAAACAAGCAAGAAAAATAACAGCAGAAAATCTAATTTCCATTCAGATACAGCTTTACAGTATTGTTTGTTATTTTGTTTTACTCAACCTAATATATCCTCTTGATGTGTAATGATATGGGGAAAATTAATTATTTTCTGTGATATACCACTGATTTTTCTAATAAATCACAATCAGCTGAAATCCCTGACATAGAGTTTGGTTTTTGGTATTCTAATAACTTGAAACAAGTATGAACTGTTTTTAAAGAATTTTCTTAATGTGGACCATTTTTAAAGTCTTTACTGAATGTATTAGAATACTGTTTTATGTTTTGTCTTTTTTGGCCGTGAGGCATGTGAGATCTTAACTCCCTGACCAGGGATTGAACCCGCAGCCCCTGCATTGGAAGGCAAAGTCTTAACCATTGGACCTCCAGGGAAGTCCTAAAACCAGTGTGAAATTTTGAGGTTAATTTTCTCAAACCGGAAACTTCTTCAGTTGACCATTGTCATTGTAAAGAAAAACGCAACTATTGAACACAACAGCTACATTGTCTTCAGGCAATCATAGTGTACACTCACTCATATGAAATGCAAAATTAGGAAATTCCACTTGGAGCTGCACTCAACTACTGTTTTTATATTGTGCTCTGTCACATAACCTACCTGCCGGGTTTTAGCAGAGGAATGTTTAGGGTAGAATTTTAATATATCCTTTGTGAAATGCTAGCTCACCATATTCCTAAGGAAAAAAGTGTAGTATTCTCTTTCTATGACTTTGAAAAGCATACTGCAATATAAATAGCTAGTCAGATGAAACCCTGTACAACTAAAAATGTTGAAAGAGATCAACATAAATATTCATGTCCAAAACAAGTGGTTTTGTTACATGCTAGAATAAATATTTTCCTGGAGCCAATTGAATGCGTAACTGGAATGGAAACTTTTAGAATTAAAGTTCCATATCAGAATTGCCTTTAGTAAAACGAGCTTTTCCTCATACATCATAAATATCATGTGAATTCCAAATACTTTAAGGGAGTTATACTTAACACTAAAAACTTCTTTTGTAAGAGCCAATATACTTAACCTTTAAAAAATTCTTTTTTTAAGATCCAATGAAGGCAATGGCACCCCACTCCAGTACTCTCGCCTGGAAAATCCCATGGACGGAGGAGCCTGGTGGGCTGCAGTCCATGGGGTCGCTGAGGGTGGGACACGACTGAGCGACTTCATTTTCACTTTCATGCATTGGAGAAGGAAATGGCAACCCACTCCAGCATTCTTGCCTGGAGAATCCCAGGGACGGGGGAGCCTGGTGGGCTGCCATCTATGGGGTCGCACACAGTTGGACACGACTGAAGTGACTTAGCAGCATACTTAACCTTGAAATATACCTAACTACCTAATAGAAGCCAGAGTTAGTCTTTACAGCTTAATTTTTCAGAATGTCCTTCTGAAAATAGAATATAACTGAATGAAAAGTACTTGTATGATGTGTAAAAGCAAATGTCAATATGGAAGAGTCAGAGCTTCTTTCCCAGGGCAGTGAAGGCGTATTACATCTCACTCTTTAGACCAGAGAACCGAATCACTGTTAGTTAGCATTTATGAATGTCAACAGCATGGAAAAATTGGAAAGCATATCCACACTTTAGGCCAAGAAAGTTCCAACTTGGACTTGATGTGTAAGGAGAACAGACAAGAGCCAGTGGGAAAGTGGTGAGTCGGATGAGGAATGACATCATCAGAGACCAAGAGTGTCCTACTTGCACTTGGAGATCTATCCCGTGGCTCCCAGTTAATCCCTCGTTAAACTCTGATGTTCCACTGACAGTAACGCTTAGGACACTTTATCCCTCTGTACTGTCAGAGCTTGAATCCTCAAGGGTCTCCATTCTGACCAGATTTGGGGTTTTCAATTTCACCCACAATTCGTCATCATTTATTATTGACCTTAAAGACATTCCTCTTTGCAGAGGGTGTCAAGGACAGGGTAGAGAAGAAAAACTTCACACAGAGGAACCTCCATTCCAATGAGATGGATGAACCTTGCCGTCCTCCATGGGCAGAAGCACAAACAGAAATACCTTGCTCACAGCCAGACTGATGCACACGGCCCTTCCAAAATAAACAGGGCGAGATGCTTTGCTTGGTGATTGGCTGTGTTCGGACTCACAATTACTTTTCTAAGGTATTCTTTCTTCACACAGGGATCAGAACTGAGCCTGGGAGGAACAGCTGGTCAGATCTTTTCATCTTTGGCCTAAGTCACCAACTTCCCACATTGATATTTGATTGAGAGGATGACAAATGAGCATTGCTGTCCAGGGTTCAGTACTCAGATTGCAACCAGCAATGTTGCCTAGTCTGGGACGGCGTGATGAGAGACGTACGTGGCAGCCTAGCATGTCTGATATCGCACAAACTTTCTTCTTGCCATGGTTTAAAACTGGCATGAGCTCAAAACTGACTTTTAAAAAATGAATCTATCAGTGCTGATTCAGAAACAATCACTTCTTCACACTTTCACACTGCCAAAATGTTGTCACTAAAATCTATACTGATTTTCTTTAAGGTATATTATCTAAGGAAATAAAGAAGTTTCTTTCTTCAGCAGTGATAACTTAGAGCTGTTCATTATTATTTACTTTGTAAAGAATTTTATTGCTCTTTTAACAAGAACAAGGTAATTTTAAAAATCTGGAATATAAGTATTGAATTGCATGGAAAATATAAATTGTAATCATTTATCTCAGAAATTTGATATTCTTTGACTTGAGCATATATCTTCAATTTAGAATTTGCTACAGATAAGGATAAATGATATGTCACAAATCTTAGCACAAATCCTGTCTCTCAGAAATGGTTTCTTTGCCAACAGATAGAAACTTCTGAGGTCGTCACATTTCATTTCATAGTTTTCAAGTTATTACCATGCAAAAATTTATTTTATAACATAAAAACATTTTTAAATAAAAATTTAAATAAAATAAAATTTTAAAATAAAAATTTTAATAAAATAAAAAAAATTTATTCAATGACTGGCCAACGCTGTCCTCCAGCCTATAATACAAGTGACTAATCATGGCAGCTATTACTTTTGAGGTTCCTATTAGTATATTGAAGGTGTTAGTTGCTCAATCATGTTCGACTCTGCGACACCATGGACTGTAGCCTGCCAGGTTCCTTTGTCCATGGGATTCTCCAGGCCAGAATACTGGAGTGGGTAATCATTCCCTTCTCCTGGGATCTTCCCGACCCAGGGATCAAACCCAGGTCTCCTGCATTGTGGGCAGATTCTTTACCATCTGAGCCACCAAGGAAGTCCCTTAGTACCTTCAGTTTAGCTCGGTCACTCAGTCGTGTCCGACTCTTTGCGACCCCATGAATCGCAGCACGCCAGGCCTCCCTGTCCATCACCAACTCCCGGAGTTCACTCAGACTCATGTCCATTGAGTCTGTGATGCCATTCAGCCATCTCATCCTCTGTCATCCCCTTCTCCTCCTGCCCCCAGTCCCTCCCAGCATTAGGGTCTTTTCCAGTGAGTCAACTCTTCGCAGGAGGTGGCCAAAGTATTGGACATACCCAATTCAGTGAATTCCAAATGGAATAATATTTTATCAAAATCCAATAAGTTTTTAATACAGACCTAAAGAATGTAGTTGAAAGAATATCACTTATTCATGCCTTCAACACAGTTTTTAATTTCTCCTGCATGCTCCTATGAGCTCTGTTCTAGGCACTGGGGATAAATTAAGGAGCAAGAGAGATTGTGCACTCCATTGAGCGTAGTCTAGTTGGTTGGTACTGGCGAAAGGCAAGTAAACAGACAATAACAATTGGCTTACAGGGAAAATCCACTGGAGAGATTGGAAAAGAAAGATCTTCATTTAGATTTGATAATTATGGAAGAGTTTCCTGAGGAGGTGAAGTAAAAGAACTTAAAAAAGCATGGAAAGGCATTAACCATTGCAAGAATTCAAGAAAGTGCATTTCAAACTGAAGAAGCTCCAAGAACACTCTGTCTAGAGGGAATTAGTTAGGAGAGAGGGTGGTAACAATGTGAGGAGAGAAGGGCTGGTAGGGGCCAGCCGTACAGGTCACAGAGAAGAGTTGATCTTTTGCTTCAGTGCAACAGCTGTTGCTGGAGAATGTAAGGCTGATGAGGAATACGACCTGATTTGCTTTTGCAGATCACTTTGACTACTACATGGGGTGAAAATGGAGGTAAAAAGCAAGAGAGGAACATTAATTTGCATTGTTATGAATCTAGCAAGACATCGCTTCATGTGATGAAGCTACAGATCTCAATAGCGTTTGTAGTAGTACCACTGGTGAAATGTGTGTGACTGCACAAGGAGGAAGAAACAAGAAACAAAACTCAATTCTACATTTCAGCTTGGTTACCTTTAAAATGAGACAATGGAAATATAGAAAAATACCTTGCTTTCTTCCACATTAGGAGACAGGGAATGGTTATCAGAGATTTAGCTTAGCCGATAGGTCATTGACATTGCCCCTGATGGTCTCCATTTTATGTCTTGAAATATATCTAATATTTTCAGTTAGTTTTAAAATAGGTGCCAACCTCAGCTCTGCCACTTAGTTAGGGCCAGAAAGTCTCCTGAGCACCAGCTTCCGCTTTAATAGAACAGGGGTGTGTTTGCTTTAAGGATGAATTAACATAACACCTCTAAAGTGCTTGAAATACTACCTGGGATTAATAAGCATTCAATAATTACTAGCTTAAAAAACACAGAAATGTAAACGAGATAAAATTTTGCCCTGGGTTAATTAGCTCTCAATTAAAAGAAAATTTCATGAAGGCAGAAACCAGTAATGTCTTGTTCATAACTGTATGCCAAATAGCCCATTGCTAGACACCAGGCAGCCCTGTAATACTGACACATATTACTGAAGGCAGGCAGGCAAGAAGGGAGGGAGGCAGGGAGGGAGATTTTAATAATAGAAAGTGAATTGTCTGAAGAAGGATCCTATGAAGGAAAGGAATTACTTATATTCCAAACATGATAAGAGACTGCAACATGTTGAAGATTGCTTGAGATTATATATAACTAGAACAGAGGTTCTAGAGATATTTGTAAGCATATACGCTGCACTTGTGATTTTCACGTATATAATGTCCACTCACTACGAACAAAGCTAATGGAGGTGATGGAATTCCAGTTGAGCTCTTTCAAATCCTGAAAGATGATGCTGTGAAAGTGCTGCACACAATATGCCAGCAAATTTAGAAAACTCAGCAGTGGCCACAGGACTGTAAAAGGTCAATTTTCATTCCAATCCCAAAGAAAGGCAATGCTAAAGAATGTTCAAACTACCGCACAATTGCACTCATCTCACATGCTAGTAAAGTAATGCTCAAAATTCTCCAAGCCAGGCTTCAGCAATACGTGCACCATGAACTTCCTGATGTTCAAGCTGGTTTTAGAAAAGGCAGAGGAACCAGAGATCAAATTGCCAACATCCGCTGGATCATGGAAAAAGCAAGAGAGTTCCAGAAAAACATCTATTCCTGCTTTATTAACTATGCCAAAGCCTTTGACTGTGTGGATCACAATCAACTGTGGAAAATTCTGAAAGAGATGGGAATATCAGACCACCTGACCTGCCTCTTGAGAAATCTGTATGCAGGTCAGGAAGCAACAGTTAGAACTGGACATGGAACAACAGACTGGTTCCAAATAGGAAAAGGAGTACATCAAGGCTGAATATTGTCATCCTGCTTATCTAACTTATATGCAGAGTACATCATGAGAAACACCGGATTGGAAGAAGCACAAGCTGGAATCAAGATTGCCAGGAGAAATATCAATAAACTCAGATATACAGATGACACCACCCTTATGGCAGAAAGTGAAGAGGAATTAAAGAGCCTCTTGATGAAAGTGAAAGTGGAGAGTGAAAAAGTTGGCTTAAAGCTCAACATTCAGAAAACAAAGATCATGGCATCTGGTCCCATCACTTGATGGGAAATAGATGGGGAAACAGTGGAAACAGTGTCAGACTTTATTTTTCTGGGCTCCAAATTCACTGCAGATGGTGATTGCAGCCATGAAATTAAAAGACGCTTACTCCTTGGAAGGAAAGTTATGACCAACCTAGATAGCACATTGAAAAGCAGAGACATTACTTTGCCAACAAAAGTCCGACTAGTCAAGGCTATGGTTTTTCCTGTGGTCATGTATGGATGTGAGAGTTGGACTGTGAAGAAAGCTGAGCGCTGAAGAATTGATGCTTTTGAACTGTGGTGTTGGAGAAGACTCTTGAGAGTCCCTTGGACTGCAAGGAGATCCAACCAGTCCATTCTGAAGGAGATCAGCCCTGGGATTTCTTTGGAGGGAATGATGCTGAAGCTGAAACTCCAGTACTTTGGCCACCTCATGTGAAGAGTTGACTCATTGGAAAAGACTCTGATGCTGGGAGGCATTGGGGGCAGGAGGAGAAGGGGATGACAGAGGATGAGATGGCTGGATGGCATCACTGACTCGATGGACGTGAGTCTGAGTGAACTCTGGGAGTTGGTGATGGACAGGGAGGCCTGGCGTGCTGCGATTCATGGGGTGGCAGAGTCCGACATGACTGAGTGACTGAACTGAACTGAATGTGCACTCTAGAGTCTGATTTCAATTTCCAAAATATACCTCCAGGGTATCCATTTATCGTCATTTCCACTGTTAATGTCTTAGTAGAAGTCACAGACGTCCCTCCCCTGGACTACTGCTGTGTCTTCTGGGTATGCCGAGAAAACGCTAAACTCCTTCCAGCCACAGTGCCTTTCAGCTTGGAGGATCTTCTTCTGGAATGCTCTTCCTCTGCGCTCTTTCCCTTTACTCAGGCTTCAGCTTAAAAGTCACCAGCTCTGGGAATGAAACTTGGTGCCACCACTATGGAGAACAGGATGGAGGCTCCTTTAAAAACTAAAAATAGAGTTACATACGGCCCTGCAATCACACACCTGGACATATATCTAGAGAAAAATCATAACTTGAAAAAATATATGCACCTCAGTGTTCCCTGAAGCACTGTTTATGATAGCCAAGATGTGGAGGCTACTTGAATGTCCATGGACAGATGAGTGGGTAAAGAAATGTGGCATATATATACGATGGAACATTTGTTGTTGTTGCTTAGCTGCTAAGCTGTTCCTGACTCTTTGGTGACCCCCTGGACTGTAGCCTGCCAGGCTCCTCTGTCCATGGGATTTCCCAGGCAAGAATAATGGAGTGGGTTGCCATTTCCTTCTCTAGGGGATCTTCCCGATCCAGGGATCGAACCCGCATCTCCTGCATTGCCAGGTGGATTGTTTTACCACTGAGTTAACTGGCAAGCCCATTAGCGGAACATTATTCAGCCATAAAAAAAAGAATGAAATAATGCCATTTGCAGCAATTTGGATGGACCTAGAGATTCTCACACTGAGTGAAAGCAGACAAGAATAAATATATGATACAGCTTACATATGGGTTCTGGAAAAAATACACAAACAAATTTATCTACAAATCAGAAACAGACCCACAGACATAGGGAAAAAGTTATGGTTACCAAAGGGGAAGGTAGAGGACAGGGATAAATTAGGACTGGATTTCCATAAACACACTACTTAAATATATAACCAAGAAGGACCAACTGTATAACACAGAGAACTATACTCGATATTTTGTAATAACCTATAAGGGAAATCTGAAAAATAATATACATATATATATACATATACATGGATAATATATAAATATGCACATGTGTGTATATCTATATCTATGTATGTATATGTATATGTGTGCACGCTCAGTCACTCAGTTGTGTTCAACTCTTTGTGACCTATAAATTACTGCAGTCCACCAGGCTCCTCTGTCCATGAGATTTTCCAGGCAAGAATACTGGAGTGGGTAGCCATTTTCTCCTCTAAGGGATCTTCCCAACACACGGATTCAACCCGAATCTCCTGCAGCTCCTGCATTGGCAGATGGATTCTTTACCACTTGGGAAGCCCCTTATATGCATCAATAAAAAACCATGTCACCAACTCAAGAGTGTCCGTTCTTGGCCATCTCACCCAAGTAGATTCCCCTTCATTTTTGCAAAAACATCATGTCTGTTTTCTTTCTTCTACTTATTAAAATACATAGTAATTTATCTGTTTGTTTCTTGAAATGAATGGTTGAATTTGTTTCTCATTTGACTGTCCTCAAAATAAACTGGATGAGAATATTTGAAAACACTATTGTCCTTTGTTTCTTCCAAAGACTTAAAATTTGTGGTGGGACCTACAAGTTCAAATTAAACACATGATTTTCCGAGCAGCATATCAGAGAGCACCTGTTAGTCACAGGTTCCCTATTTATAGGGAATTAAAACCACTCTGCAAACTTCAGAAAAGTCATCTGCCTACCACAAGAGTAATTACGGTAATTTCCATCTCTTGCCCCTTCCACTCTCTGGTAGGCATCTGCTATCATGGCATGCAAAATGAAATCCCAATTCAGGAATGAAAACCTGAAACCATGCTATCTGCTTTTGTGTACTCTGGCACTGTCTTATTTGAAATTATCCAAGAATGAAAATATGAGCTAAGCTGTTTGCTTTTTTAAACACCGAACGTGTCGATCCTGAAATTCCACTGGGCAGGCTTTTACTCCCCGCAAAGATAAGAGTTCCTGCTGACCTTGAATTATTCAGATGTCTAGCGACACAATACCCTCCAATGTATTCACTCTGAACAGATAGAATTTGAGCCAAATTATCTCACAATCAAAGTCGGTCTGTTATAACTCATTAAATAACATGGAATTTAAAAGAATTTTTAGGAAAGCTTTAAGATCTGGGGCTCTGAAATCCAGCAACCTGAGTTTGAGTGTTAGCAGTAACAAGTGAAGTATCCTTGGGTAAGGAAACTCCATAACTAGAGATGAAGCTGTATCTTCAACTACAAAATGAAGATAAAGTATTTCATTAAGATCTTGTCAGACCTAAATATGCCAATGCATGTGGAATATTTTCAATAGTAGCTTCCTTAATACATATTAGGGCTTCCCTGATAGCTCAGTTGGTAAAGAATCCGTCTGCAATGCAGGAGACCCTGGTTAAATTCCTGGGTCGGGAAGATCCCCTGGAGAAGGGATAGGCTACCCACTCCAGTATTCTTGGACTTCTCTGGTGGCTCAGCTGGTAAAGCATCTGCTGCCATGTTGAAGACCTGGGTTCCATCCCTGGGTCAGGAAGATCCCCTGGAGAAGGGAAAGACTACCCACTCCAGCATTCTGGCCTGGAGAATTCCATGGACTATATAGTCCATGGGGTTGCAAAGAGTCTGACACGACTGAATGACTTTCACTAATACATATTAGCTGATACAACAATAATGATTATTATCATTGTTGTTATTGGGTCTTTGATTTCAAATGGATCCCATGAATTCTCAAGTCCCAACCTCAGTGACGATCCAGGGACCTCCAGTTACAAGTACTCATCCAGAGTCCCCTTGAATGATTTGCACGAGTAACTGCTCAGTAAATTATAAAGTAGATATTCCCTTTTCCACAACTCCAGCTATCTGAAAATTAGATTATTCCCTTTTCCACAACTCCAGCTATCTGAAAATAACTTAATCACAAATCTGTCTCCCTATCTTGTGTGGGGTTCTAGTTCTGTGAGACTAAATAAAATTAAACTAAACCTCCAGCCCTAAGATATGCCTTCAAGTCTTTGAAAAAAGTTAATCCATTACACTTCCGCCACCTCCACAGTACTGCCCAATTCTTCATACTAAGCTAAACATGAGTTTGGGTAGACTCTGGGAGTTGATGATGGACAGGGAGGCCTGGCATGCTGCAGTCCATGGGGTCGCAAAGAGTCGGACACGACTGAGCGACTGAACTGAACTGAACAACTGAAGCGAAACATCTCCAGTGACACAGTTTCATTTTTCTGATCTCTCTCCTCCAAACATATTCCACTTTGCTGATATTCTTCCTAACAATGACTGAACAAAATACTTCAAAATTTGTCTGACAAGAGCAGTGACTGGAAGTGTAATTACATTCCTTTCCCTGGACACTACTTTTCGTTTAATGCAAGATAAGAATGCCTCAGCTGTTTTGGCTCACACCTTTGAATGATATTGAGCTTGCTCTCAATTAAATATCCAAGTCTTTTTCATGCAAATTCCTGTTAAGCCAGTTCTCCCTGCATCCTGTGTTCATATCAGCCCGTCGTTCCAGTCTGATGAAATCTTTTTTGAATCCTGATTCCTCCTTTGAGTGTATTAACTATCACTTCCAGCTTTGTGTCAACAGCAAATGCGGTCAGCCTGCCTCTGTGTCTTCATTTCCGTTGTCGCTAAGTCCGTCAAATAGGATCCAGCTATGGGAAGAACTCTTTGACCACTCTGGGGATATCCCTCCAGGTCGAGGTCAGTCCGTGAATTAACATTCTCTGCGGACAGTTATTCTCTCTGTAAATCTCCCTAATTACAATGTTCCTATTCTTACTTACAAGCACGCTGCTGTTGATATGTGACTAAATGGACCATCAGGGGCTTTGGGCCCAAATATGTGCTGTGCTTAGTCGCTCCGTCGTATCCAACTCTTTGCGACCCCATTGGCTGTAGCCCACCAGGCTCCTCTGTCTATGGGGATTCTCCAGGCAAGAATACTGGAGTGGATTGCCATGCCCTCCTCCAGGGAATCTTCCCAACCCAGGGATGGAACCCAGGTCTCCAGCATTACAGGCGATTCTTTACCATTTGGGCCACCAGGGAAGGCCAGGAATATGGAGTGGGTAGACTGTCCCTTCTCCAGGGGATCTTCTAGACCCAGGAATTGAACCAGGATCTCCTGTGTTGCAGGCACATTCTTCACCAGCTAAGATACCAGGGAAGCCTGGGCTCAAATATAACTGCATTCAAATCCTTGCTTTGTCACTGATTATCTGTGTAATGTTGGGCCATTTATTTAACCTCGCTGAACTTCTTTTGCCTAATTTACAAAATAGTTTTTGACTAGTAAGCTAATTCCATGAAGAGCTGTGTCTTGTTGATCTGTGTGCTAAATCGCTTCAGTTGCGTACAACTCTATGCAACCCCATGGACTGTAGCCCACCAGGTTCCTCTGTCCATGGGATTCTCCAGGCAAGAATACTGGGTGGGATGCCGTGCGCTCCTCCAGGGGCCTTTCTGACCCAGGGGTTCCACCCATGTCTCTTACATCTCCTGCATTAGCAGGCAGATTCTTCACCAGTAGCATCACCTGGGGAGCCCCTGTGTTATCTCCAATAGCCCGAATACTTTAGGCACATTCTCAGTAAATTTGCAAAATGAATTGCTGAATAAATAAAGGAACAGTGATTGAGTCAAATTGCTTATGCAGATCAACATACATGGCCTGCATCCATCTCTGATCTGCTTGTCTGGTCCACTTATGGAAAATGATAGTAAATGAGATTATTATTAAAATATTATTCTTAAATTATCCATTTAGCTCCTAATAACCACTATATCTATTTTTATTAAGATATAATTCACATATTGTAAAATGTACCCTTTTAAAGTATACAATCTGGTGGCTTTTAGTATATTCACAGAGTTGTACAAACATCAGAAATCAATTTCAGAATATTTTTATCATCTGGAGAAGAAATCCTGTATCCATTAGGAGTCACTCCCCAATTTCTTTCGAACTTTCAGTCCTAGACAACTACTAATCTACTTTCTGATTCTACAGATTTGCCTGTTATCTAACATTTTAGGTAAACAGAATCATTTAATAAGTTGCCTTCTGTGGTTGTATTCTTTCACTTAATTTTTTCAGTGTTTATCCAGGTTGTAGCCTGTATTAGTACTTCATTCCTTTAGGGACAACTAGTATTGTATGCGGAGAAGACAATGGCACCCCACTCCAGTACTCTTGCCTGGAAAATCCCATGGACGGAGGAGCCTGGTAGGCTGCAGTCCATGGGGTCGAGAAGAGTCGGATACGACTGAGCAACTTCACTTTCACTTTTCACTTTCCTGCATTGGAGAAGGAAATGGCAACCCACTCCAGTGTTCTTGCCTGGAGAATCTGAGGGACGGGGGAGCCTCGTGGGCTGCCGTCCATTGGGTCGCACAGAGTCGGACACGACTGAATCGACTTAGCAGCAGCAGCAGCAGCAGGCTTGTATGGATGCACCATGTTTTATTTATCCACTCACTAGTTTATAGACATGGGAGTTGTTTCAACTTTTGGCTATTATGAATAATGCTGCTATGAGCACTTGCACAAAAGTTATCGGATGGACATACGTTTTCATTTCTCTTAGATGTATATCCATGAGTGGACTTACTGGTTACAGGGTTACTCTATTCAGTGTACTAAGGCATTGTTTTCAAAAGCAGCTGTATCAATACCATTTTTCCTTCCCACCAACGATGTAGGAGGGTTCCAAGTTCTTCACACGCTAATCAACATATGCTCTTTATTTCAGCATTTATTTTTTTTTCTTTTAAAATTATTTATTTTGTATTGGGGTATAGCCGGTTGACAAACAATGTAATAGTTTCAGGTAAACAGTGAAGAAACTCTGCCATACAAATACACGGACCGATTCTCCCCCAACTCCCCTCCCATCCAGGCTGTCACACAACATTGAGCAGAGCTCCATGTGCTGTACAGGAGATCCTTGCTGGTTATCCATTTTAAGTACAGCTGAATGTACGTGTCCATCCCAAACTCCCTAACTATCCCTTCCTCTCAGAAACCAAAAGCTCATTCTGGAAGCCTGAGTCTGTTTCTGTTTTGTGCTTAAGTTCCCTTGTATCATTTCTTTTTTAGACAGATTCCACATGCAAGGGATGTCACATGATATTCCACCTTCTCGGTCTGGCTTACTTCACTCAGGATGACACTCTCTAGATCCATCCATGTTGCTGCAAATGGCATTATTTCATTCTTTTTCACGGCTGAGTAATATCCCATTGTATATATGTACCACATCTTCTTTATCTATTCCTCTGTTGACAGACATTTAGGTTGCTTCCATGTCTAGCCAACACTTGTTATTGTTCAACCTTTTGGTTGTAGGCATCTTAGTGTGTGTGTAGTGCTACCGCATTGTGGTTTTGACTTGCATTTCCATGAGGACAGATGTGGCTAGGCATCTTTGCTTGTGCTTCCTTTCCATTTGTATATCTTCTTTGAAGTATGCCTATCCAAAGTATTTGCTCGTTTTTCAATTTTGTCTTTTTATTGTTGAGTTATAAGAGGTCTTTTATATTCTAGATACTAGTCCTTTATCAGATGTATGATTTGCAAGTATTTTCTCCCATTCCATGGGCTATCTTTTAACTTTTTTGTTAATGTCTTTTGAAACACAATTTTTTTTAATTGATGAAGTTATATGTATGTATATGTGCATGTATCTTATTCTTGTGTTTTTAGTGTCATATGTAAGAAACCATTGCCTAATCCAAAGTTACAAAGTTATGCATCTGCCTTCTTTTATGGTTTCTTCTAAGAGTTTTACAGTTTTGCACTGAGGTCTGTAACCATATGGAATTAATTTTTGTATATGGCATGAGATAGCAGCCTTTCTTCATTCTACAGCATATGAGTAGCCAGTTGTGCTAGAACAGTTAGTCAAAAAGGTTGATTTTTCTATGTTAAATATTCTTGGAATCCTTGTTGAAAATCAGTTGACTGTAATTTTTTTTTTTTTTTAACTATACTTTCAATTATCTTCCAGTGCCCTACACCTCTATCCTTATGCCAGGACCACATTGTCTTGAATACTGTAACTTTGTAGTAAGTTTTTAAATTGACAGATATGAGTCCATCTTTGTTGGTTTTCAAGACTGTTTAAACTATCTGGGTCTCTTGTATTTTACTGTAAATTTTAGAATAGATTGCCCATTTCTGTTAAAAAAAAAAAAAAAAAGACAGCTAGGATTTTAATAGGAACTGCATTACCAAGAGGATTTGAGGAGTATTTCCATCTTAAAAATATCAAGCTTTCAAACCATTTATTTCAATGATGTTTTGTAGCTTTCAGTGTATAAGTCATGAACTTTTTTGTTAATTTTATTTGTAACAATTTTATTATTTTTGATGCAACTGTAAATGAATTTTTTAAAAAGTTTCCTTTCATATTGTTCATTGCTAGTGTTATAGATGTGTAACAGATTTTTGCATTATTTCTTGCATGCTGAAATCTTATTTATTAGCTGTAATAAGAGATTCTTTTTTGCATCTTCCCTAGGATCTTTTCTATGTAAGATATCTTTTGTAACTATAGATAATTTTACTTCTTCCTTTCTGATTTTGATGCCTGTTATTTCCCTTTCTTGCTTAATTATGCTTGCTGAATCTCCAGTACAATGTTGTATTGTATGTTGAATGTTGAAGTGGTGAGAGTGGATATCCTTTTCCTATTACTGATTTGGAGAAAAAATTTCATTGTTTTATGATTAAGTATGATATTAGCTATGGGAGTTCATAGATGCCCTCTATCAAGTTGGGGAAGTTTCTTTCTGTTCCTGATTTGTTAAATATATATATATATATATATATATATATATATATATATATATATATATCATGCAAGGGTACTGGTACTGGATTTTTTCAAAAGCTTTTCTGTATCTATTGAGGTGACCATGTGGTTTTTGTCCTTTTTTTCTATTAATATGGTGCATTATATTGATTTATTTTCATATGTTGAAACAACCTTGCATTCTAGGATAAATCTTATGTGGTCATGGAATATAATACTTTTTAAAAAATGTCACTGGATTCAGTTTGCTAGTAGCTCAATGAACCAATATTTTCCAAATAGCCGAAGGATGATATTACAAAATCATGTGTGGGTAAACAGTCTATTTAAAGTACAAGATAGGCCATGGATTTTAATGTGACAGGACATGAAAAACTTATTAACATGGTTTTAGATTCTACATTGAAACTAATCTTTAAGAATCTACTATTTGTTGAGTTTTAGGGTAATATTAAAAAATTAGCCATAATTATACAAAAAGCTTGTTAAAATGTAGCCAGTTCTGCTTTAATGCATGTTTTGAAAATCTAAGGTTGTTATAACCAGAACCATTCAAAGAGGGCAATAAACCGCAGCCAGCTGAATGGAGGTGTGCAGGGCTATAGAAAGTGCATCAAGGCAATGCTTCGTGAGTACACTGGGCCACGTCTGTTCACACCTGGTGTTACAAGCTTCCCTTTAACACCTGTCACTGGTTCTCAGAAACGCCCAAGCTGTAAGCCTTCTGATGGCCAATGGCACGTGGTTCCTGCCCTAAACTCTCTTAACACCCCCATTGCCTCTCAGTTTATTTTTCCCTCTCTTATGTGCTCATAAGTCAGTGATCTTAGGATGGAAAAGATGATATCGTTTAGGAAAAGGGCATACATGTGGCAACAGAAGCGGGAGCCAAGGCGTACCAGTAAGGCACCCACTTGTGCAAGCAAACTTCAGACAATTTTAAGGTAAAGTACCATGTGTATTACAGGGCTTACTCGTTTCTTAATCACTTAGCCTGTGTAAAACTGTGCTACTGGTTTTAACGTGTCACTGAGGAGTTTATGAGTGTTATATTCCTAACCCTATTTTCCTATCAGCTTTGTGTGTTTTTTATGGGGCTTCCCTGGTAGCTCAATTGGTAAAGAATCTGCCTGCAGTGCAGGAGACCCAGGTTCAGTCCCTGGGTCTGGAAGATCCCCTGGAGAGGGAAATGGCAACCCACTCCGGAACTCTTGCCTGGGAAAGCCTACGAACAGAGGAGCCTGGCGGGCTACAATCTGGGGTTCACAAGAGGCGGCCACAGCTGAGCAACTAACGCTTGATACTGCTGGATGCCATGTCAGTAATATTTACATCTAGGAAGAAAAGCGAATGAACAAAACAACCAAAATGCCCCCAAATCAGCGTAATAAGAAGCCACTCTAAGGAATCTTTTCTAGGTACCTGTTTAGAATGAGAGGTTTCAGTTTTTGGAGCTCTCCCATCTACATCACACTCTGCCAGTGTTTGTGAATGTCAGCATATAACACAATAAACTTTGAATAGAATTAACATGCAGTATTCCTTTCTCTTAAAAGATACCACCTTTCCAGTCCTATCATTGCTGGCTTATGTGAGCACTGATTCATTCAAAAATTTGTATTAGTATATACCAGGAATATAAAACTGAACAAAAGAAAAACCCTCATTTAGTCTAGCTGAGGGAAATGGACAATTCACGAAAGTGATAAGTAAATTGTACCGCAATTTCAAATGTGATTAGCACTTTTGAGAAAAAGAAAAAAGTGAGATGCCAATTTAAAACAAGGTGAGAGATGGGAGAGCCTGGTTTCCCGGTGGGTGGTCACGTTCTTCCCTGCAAGGATGATGTTTGTACCAATGATAAGAAGATATTTCGATGACTTAGGCTCTCTGTCGAGTTGGTGTCAGGACGTTTCCCCTCCAAAGTCTCCCTGGGCACGCAGCACCTGCCTCTCTGCCCGTGTGAAACAGCCCCGTGTTCCTGTGGGCCACTCTGCCTCCTCCAGCACCTCCATGCATTCTTGTCCCTTTTCCAGTCCTCATCAAATATCTTTCCAGTGCGCCTACGATGGAGGGTGTGTTCTCCCAGCAGGAGAGACATTCATTCCTCTAAATGGCATTTTTAAAAAACATTTGACTTGTATCGTGACTGTCTTATAATAATGTCCTCTAAACAGTTTCCCCTTTCGGGTACACTCTCCAAGCCCACTCTTCTAAATCGCCCTTTCCTGCCATAATGCATGTTTCTTCCAGAACAAGCTGCCAGTCTCTGTTATTTTTTATGTAGACCATTATTCTCTATTACCTGAGGAATCTGTCTTTGTATATATTTTTTAAAATTTTACAAAAGTAATCCCAGCTATGGGACTTCTTTGGTGATCCACTGGTTAAGACTCCATGCTTCTAATGCAGGGAGCATGGGTTTGCTCCCTGGCCAGAGAACTAAGATCCCACAGGCCTGCCACACAGTGTGACCACAAAACAAAACAAACAAAAAAAGAAAACAAAACCAAAAAAAAAACCCCAGAAATAATTTCAGCTAACTTTAGAAAGCTATGTTTAAGTTGCTTACCAGTGTTCACTTCAATACTTTATGCGTACAAATAGAGAGCAGTTTACCAGACACAAGCATTTGAATTAGCAAAAGAGTCCCCCAGATCTGAAGCCTCAAGAAATACTGGTATCATTTTCCCAAGAATATTTATACTATCTAAGGACATCTATATTCAAAGAATTTCATTATAGGTAATGTCATGATGGTAAGATACAATTCCTAAAATCATTAAGTCACAGTTTGGGAGAGGTACTTTCCCCAGCAGGATGCAAAGAGACAGGAATTAGCATGCGTTCAGCTTCTACTAGATATAAAGCTCAATGATGGTCCTCACAGCACTGTAAAGAGCTAGACTGTAATATACCCATGTGACAAACGATGCAGCTGTGGTCTAAGAAGGTAAGTAACCTCCTTCAGGTCACGCAGTTGTAGACTGGCAGAGTTCAGACTCAAAAACCGGTCTGTATTTCCAGTAGTTCATATAATAACAGAACTCAAACAATCCCCTTTCTAAAGAGTAATTAATATAGAAATCCAAGCCATAACAATTTACCAACCAAACAAAGAACAGTTGAGTCGCATCCAGTTCTTAAAGTGCCTAAGGATAGTTCATTGAAGAGCCACCAGTTTACATGAAAAAGAGATGTAGAATTTGTGACTGGAAAAGAGATCAAAGGTCAAAATCCTTGTATCACCCCCAAAACACACAGAGCAGGAAAGATTTTTTCCTAGGACCTTATAAAATTCTCTTTAAAACCTTTATTTTCAGCATATTTTAAGATGGAATGACAAACATTTAACAAATACTTGTCTGTTGAAATACACATTGAATAACACGGTGGTGAACATTCAAGAGTGACATGTGAATTTTTGTTCGGGTACAAAGTATATGGAGGGAGTGTCTGTCTCATCATTGCCAAGATTGCAATTATCAAGCTGATTACTGGAGTCAGCTTCCCTCTTGGTTCATGCAAGGGCGTGATCATGGGTCCTGTGGTCTTTGCCTCTACAGAGAATAGTTAGCCCTGCTCTGAGAAAACATGTTGCATAACCACCAACAGCAAATGAGGCCAGACATCGTGAGTTCACATTCCTGGTCCAAAGACCAGTTGTGAACGGGAGTGGGCATGACTTGCAGCCCACCAAAAAGAACCATGAGTGGAAAACCAGCTCAGTCACTGAGGTTTAACCAAGGATTGTCTTTAATATCAGTACCGTAACCATCAGGCTTCCCTGGTGGCTCAGATGGTCGAGAATCTGCCTCCAAGCAGGAGACCCAGGTTCAATCGCTGGGTCGCTACACTGAGGAACTAACATTTTCACTTTTTACAATGACTATACAGTTTATCCTCCAAACTAGAGCTTTTTAGAGGGGACTGCTATTAATAAATACCTTGGGATAACAGGCATAAACTGGGGTTGCCCCTGAAAGTGCAGGACTGTTATTAGTATCATGTCTGTAAATAAGAAGATAAGCATCTCAACAGCGCATATGCACTATGAAGGGTCACAGCCTTTCTGGGATCATTTTGGACTAAAGAAGCTACATGATAATTCCAGCCAGAAGCATTGCCTCTGGTCTGGGGAATAGAGACCCATGATTAAATGAACCTCAGCCTGTATTAGCGTGCAGAAAGCAAGACCACGGTTCTGTTTTACCTTTTGTCTCAAGAATACAAACTCCAAGACCAAAGGGCATTGATATGGGGTAAACCACGACTTTCGCCCTCTTCCCTGGAGCCTCGTGGCATTTTGTTCATATTTAGATACTGCTGCTGCTAAGTCGCTTTAGTTGTGTCTGACTCTGTGCGACCCTATAGATGGCAGCCCACCAGACTCCCCTTCCCTGGGATCCTCCAGGCAAGAACACTGGAGTGGGTTGCCATTTCCTTCTCCAATGCATGAAAGTGAAAAGTGAAAGTGAAGTCGCTCAGTCGTGTCCGACTCTTCGCGACCCCATGGACTGCAGCCCACCAGGCTCCTCCGTCCATGGGATTTTCCAGGCAAGAGTACTGGAGTGGTGTGCCATTGTCTTCTCCAATTTAGATACTAGCACTTAATAAGATCTGTGGCCCTTCATCTTATTCCCTATCTATGAGCAACTTTAGAACAAAGACCATTTATCTTACTCAACTCTGGAGCCCAGATGAGATGAAACGAGATGAGATGGGATTCAGCATAGAACCGCATAGTGAGTCTTCAGTAGACACAGAGGTACGTTGAATGAAAATGGTAGGATCGAGATTCTTAATCCTGAAAATTGTAGGATTTACTCAATCGACTAACACGGAACTTAAGAAATGAATTTTCCATCTTGGTTACTGAAGACCCAACTGATTGAGTTTCAGGAGGAACCTCCTTAGAAAATCCGAGTGAGTGCCTCTGACCCTCACTTGTTTTACTTTGCTTTCATATGCAAATATAAGAATGAGAGCAAAATAGATCTTATCTCAACAGTAACGACAGACTTCGATCCACTTTAGCTTTGCCAGTTACTTGTTTAATCTCTGCAGAGCCTTTTTGGTGATTTCAGCTGTATTCTGCAGGCAGGGTATCAGTTTTACCAGCCTATTTTTGTGTTTGCTAAGCAGAAACGATGGCTGTGTGTCCTAAGATGGGCTGGCATGGTAAATATTTCTTTTGAACTCACCCTGCCCGCTGTACCTTTCTTTCTCTTCAGCCGCCATGGAATCAGAGTTCTAAATAAAGAACTTACATGTGTTTTTAAGCAGCCAAATTCACCTCTGTTTATTTCACCTCCAGGAATATCCTTTGGCTAAAGCTCTGGGAGCTTCATTGGCTGGTGGCTCGGTTAAGACAGACCACGACATACTTCCAAGACAGTTTCTGGGCCGAATTCAATTAGAGCTGCTTCAAATTCTTTTCAGACATGGACAGGGCATAAATACATATATTTTTGATAGGGACTATGGAAGAGTTGCGGCATTGTATCTTTTCTGGAATGAGGTGGGATATAAATAAATAGGTAACTACGCAGAGCTCCATCTCAGATATTTGTTTACAAGGGAAAGGTCTGAAGCCTCCAGTCCATCCTCTCTATGTGGCCAGAGTTATTTTCCTAAAGGGAGAAATGGATCCCATCACAGCCCTGCCTCCAATCCTCCCAAGTCTTACTTGACCCACAGGTTTGCATGTCTTACCTCCACTTACAAGGCCCGGGGTGCTATAAACTTCCCTGACTCATCTCTCCCACCCTCTCACATGCTCCTTCCATTCCAGGGTGTGGCATGGTCCTCACTTGTATTGTGTAACACTTCCATGCCAATCAGTGTTAACAAGAATGACCTGGTTCCCTAGCCCTCCACACTCTGCCACGTGACTAAGCAGCACCCACTGATTTTCCTACTTGCTTCACCTAATCGAATGTGATGGGGCCTGGGGTTCATATCCAGTCCTCAGAAGGCCTTACGTGGACAAGTCATCCTAGGTGAGGTCATCGTAGACAAGCCAGCTCCCAGCTGCAGGCCAGCGGATCACAGATGCAAAGGTGAAGCCTGCTGAGATGGGCAGAATGCAGCCAGGTGGGCACAGTGCAGCCAGATCCACAGAACCCCCCAGCCCATCCACGGCTTCATGATGAGTGACGCTTGCCTATTGTTCAAGCCACTGGATTGGGAAGAGTAGTGATTGTTTACAGAGAAATGGATAGACTTACCTTACATGCCAAACTACTGATACTCCCTGAACACAGATGACCTTCAACTCGCCAGTTTTTAAAGATGCTATTCTCTCTGCTTGGAGTAAGTCTCAGTTTGGTCCACAGTTATTAATAGGTCGTCCACATTCTCCAACATTCATCTCCCCTTTCTTTTTCAGCAGGAGACACTTCCACTCCCTTTTCAAGATCGTGCAATGCGAGTGCTCCCATGACCACAGCACTTGTGGGCTGAACTGAACTCTCTCCCATTCTTCCTGCCCTCTCTTTCCTCGGTTACTCACTCTCTACACTTCTCAGCATTTCACACCCACCTCTATTCTAGCAGCTGTCACTTTATACTGAGTTTATTTTGCATTTCTGTCTCCTGCACTGAACTACAAGCTCCTTGAGAGGAGAGGGGAGGCTCTTTTACAGTAGCCAGGTCCTAGGGCAGGTCTACACACTTTAGTTGCATGGCTCTGTCAACTTCCTACTACGAGTTGGTTCCTTATCAACTTCTACATTCATAAAATGAAGACATGGAAGTATTACACAATACAAGTGAGGACCGTAAGTTAATTTTCAATCATATGTTAGCACTATACTAGCATTAAGGAAATAAAAAACAGGCCATTAAACCTATAAAAGAGATGGTTTAGTGTCATCATAAAGATTTGTGGGATAGTCAACCCCCTGAATGATCTGAATTACGAAATTTTTACTTTATTCAGAAACCAGAAGGTATATTCTTACTGTAAAGCTGCTATCAACATCCATATGCAGATTTTTTGGGTAAGTGTAAGTTTTCAACTCTTTTGAGCAAATACCAAGCTTTTGCTGGATCACAGGATAAGAGTATGCTTAGTTTTATAAGAAACTGCAAAATGTCTTCCAATTGGTTGACTTTGAAACTTTCTGCTCTCAAAATATTAATGCCATCTTCTCCAAAGCATGGAATCGATGGAGATGTACAACTCAGCTCTGCCCTAGTCAGTCTTTGAATGTCCTCGTCTATTGCTTTTCTTTCTCTTTTTCTTATTCTTCACAACAATTTTGCAGTCTCTGTATCTCGTCCACTCACCATCCACACCGGAGGTTGTGATTTCAGAGAAAATGAGGCATTCTGAACTGAGCCACTTCCAGAGTTTCTAGCTGCAAAATAACCTGCCCTTTTCCATCCATCTTCTTTCACTTTGTCACTCTCGCTGTCTCTCTCACTCACGTGCTCGCTTTCTCTCTCTCTTTCACACACACACACAGAGTTTCTCTCTCCTCCAACCAAGCATAATTCTTTTATCTGAGCTCTGAACCTCAATCTAACCACATAGTTTTCTGTTTTCTTTTCATGTCTTCAAAAACTTTCTCTTCTCTTTCTTCTCAGCGAGTAAAAAGCTTAAATCACTCACATCTGAAAGCAAGCAACACTGAAAGCCTTCAATTACCCTGCCCTAGCTCGCTCTCTCCTCCACAGCTTCTCTCTTAGAAGCAGTAGGTCCACTCTGCTAACTTGGCTTGCCCTCGTACCATTTAGTCTCCTCCCCTCTGACCTCTGTGCCCTTACTCCTCTGACTCTGTGTTCTCTGGAGTCCGCAGTTAACCTCTAATTGCAAAACTCAGTGACTGCTCTTCAGCCTTGCCATGGCTCTCTGTTCCAATGCTTCCAGGCCTCACTCTGACTACTGACTTGCCTCTCCTGTCTCATTTATGTCTTTTTTGTGGATTCTTTCTCTCCTTGTTCTTTCTGCTCAAGGCCTCTGCTGGGCTACTTAGACCTAACTATTGTTCTGTGGTATTGACCTGCATCGTTGACATATTAGTCTAGCACACCCTCACCCTACTGATGGGTGTCAGGATATCTAACTTTATATCATCTAATCAGATTACTTCAACTCTCACTTATAAGTTTAAAAGCTCACAAACTTAGAGCTCACAATATTCCCTTTCACGATGAATGAATTTCTAGTTTGCCAAACCCGTGTGTTTGCTTCAGTAGTTTCAGTACCTTTGCGGTGTGCTAAGGTGCTTCAGCCATGTCCAGCTCTTTGTGACCCTGTGAACCATAGCCTGCCAGGCTCCTCTGTCCACGGGATTCTTCAGGCAAGAAAACTGGAGTGGGTTGCCATGCCCTCCTCAGGGGATCTTCCAGACCCAGGGATCGAACCAGTATCTGTGTCTCTTATGTCTCCTGCATTGTCAGGCGGGTTCTTTACCACCAGCGACTTGAGAAGCCCACCTTTGCAATACTCCACCACAGATCTCTCTATACTCAGTCTTCCTCAAATCATCCATAAAGCACTGTCGGAGCTGTTATGCTAACAAATAAATCTGACTTTCACCTCTCTATTTAGAAATATTTGATAGCTCTCTGCTACCTATAGAATGAAGTAGAAACTTCTTAGAAGTCACACAAATCCTTCATCCAGCTTTTATCTGACTCTTCATCTTGGCCTCCTGCTGTGCTTGCTATCACACTTTATGCTCCGAATTACTAAATTACTATACACACGTGCCTAGAGAGCTTTTGTCATCTTGGATGCTCAACAGCAACTAGAAAAAAAACCAAGACCCACACTAGTTTTGTTAATAGGAAGAATTCAGTGGAATTAATGATTGGAACATGTACTGCGGGGCTGAAAAGGCAAAGGAGACAGCTGAGGCAACACAGAGTTAGCAACTGCGGGAGCCATCTGCCAGCCTGTGGCTGGGGGTGGGGGCAAAGAGAAGAGGTGCGGTTAGTAGAACCTGGAAGCTTAGGGAAAGGGTGCTGTAGAGTTGGGACCCAGAAATCCCAGGAGTGGGGGCAGCCCCCTGCTGCGTTAGTATCTCAGGTGTGCGTCTCCATGGAGCTTAGTCCCAGATTACTGAACGGGGGGCACTGGCTGTTTGGAGCAAGTATCTCATTATGGCATTGCTTTTTGGACTGGGGGAAAAACTCAGTCCTGGAATCAGCTGCCCTTATCAGGTTGGACAACGATTTCTATGGTGACTCTGATAGGAGGATGGAGCCAAAGAGGAAGAAACAAGCCCCTCTCATCCTGCAACCTTCTAGTCTTCCTCCATTACCCCTATTAGCAGAATTTATCAGGGTCCAGCTGGCAAAGAAGCAATGGGGCTTGCAGAGCCTCAGCCCCAGCACCGTGAAACAGAAAAGAGGACAGTGGCTTAATAACCAGCATACAAACAGCCTTCCTACTTGAGAGATGAGAAGACTGAAGCAAAGCAGAGCACTGTTTCTAACTCTGAAAGATGAAGGGAAAGAGTGTTCCTCCGTTTCCGAGCTCCATGCAGTTAGAGCACCTACCTTTACCCCAAAGAATATCCCTCTCAGGACTCTGTCCCTGGAATGAGACATGCAAAGATGAGGGGACCATACAGAGAATTTATTTCAGCTGTGGCTCTGGCAGCAGCAGAGTCCAGTGCAGGGAGGCAGTAGTCTCAGGAAATGCAGTGACGGTGACCAACGACAAGACCACTAACGACGAGACTACCAGTGGAGGCTTCCAGGCTTCTAGCTAGCCAGTCTCCTCTTGTTTCTTCTCTATTATGATTTTAGTTCTTTAGACTTCCTGAGGATTCTGGGGGTATGGAAATACCATTTGATACATTATTTTCTGCTTAAGTTAACCAACATAAGTTTCTGTTGATTGCAAAAATGATATCCTGTCTAGTGTATCTAACATGCTCTCATATCTCATGCCTTTACAATTTTTTCCCACTTAATGAGATTCCAATAATTTCAGCATTTATAACATTTAGAAACTTTGCAAATGTTTCTCTTAGGCCCTATTTTTCTTATATCCTCCTCCTGCATACACATTAGGTTAGTAATGTATGTACTGTGTTTCCATGATAGCTAAGTTGGTTAATCAAAATATCAGGTTCAGAAAAATTACCTCACAGTGCAGAAGCAGTGTCCCTGCAGAATGTACTGTGGGTTATAATTTATCCATACTTCTGATAGCTATACATTATAGCTGCCATATGTTATGATAGTTTATACATTGTAGCCATTCTGGTGGCTCCTTTAACAGCTAATAATAGAGGGATCTAAAGTAACTCTTTCCTTTTCAATGAGGCCCTATAATCCCATGGTGGAGAAAAGAGCCTGTTCCATGGGCCCTTTTGGGACAGGCTCCATGCAGTTAGATGACCGCTCTCTGTCCCCTCTTACCCTTACAAAGCCTTATACAGCCATTGGCAGCCGACCGTGGCCATTCTGAAACCTCTCCAGGGCTGGCAGCTTCCTTTCCACTTTCACAAATCTGTTTTCTCGAACCTGTCTGACACCCTGTGCAGGCGGCTTCCTAGAGTACAAAGCAGGTTCCTGTGCCAATGTATTTCAGCATGCTCTGCTAGCCACTCTAGAACACAGCTTAAACCTGCAAGCACTGGCACTCCTAAGCCAGAGAGTTAGAAGGGACTGAGAGCCTTTTATAAAACTATAACCCAGGAGAGGGAGGGGGCATATGCCTTAAGGGCCTTCATGATCAAGAGTTTATTAGACATTTACTATGGGCCCAGAACTCTGTCCCTTCTCCCAAATTTGACCCTGAGTATGTCTGAATAAATTCATTACTCTCTTCTCACTTCCCTAGTATAAATGGAGGAAAAAAATCTTCTTTTCTGTGTCTAGTTTCTACAGGAAAATACATCTATATTGTCTGGGCAGAATGAGGGGCTCCCCCTGGGGTTTATTCTCAGCCTCTTTCAATTCTGAAATCTATCTTCAAACCAACTGACCCTGAAAGTCTGATTGAGAGCTTGTCATTCACAGAAACACTCGAGAATACTAAAAACCAGAGAAATGAAAAAAAAAAAAAAAAAAATGCTAGTCTTGACAGGATTCTGAGTACACATTTTGCAACTTTATAAAGAATAGTCAGAAATTCTTTCAACATTTTACTTTATCAAATTGCTATGGAGTCACAGCCACTCAAGTGTCTTGCCTGGAGAATCCCAGGGACAGGAAGCCTGAGGGGCTGCCGTCTATGGGTCGCACAGAGTTGGACACAACTGAAGCGACTTAGCAGCAGCAGCAGCAGCAGCACACATAGAGAATTACATTCACAATACAGGACACTTGTGTCTATTGTTTTAGTTGCTGTCCCGACATATCCTGAAGGGTAGAGTTATAGAAAAAAATGGAGTTGACTATTTCCAATTCCAAAGAAGGCTGAGCACCAAAGAAATGATGCTTTCAAATTGTGGTGCTGGAGAAGACTCTTGACAGTCTCTTGGACTGCAAGGAGATCAAATAGTCCATCCTAAAGGAAATCAACCCTGAATACTCACTGAAAGGACTGTTGCTGAAGCTCCAATACTTTGGCCACCTGATGCGAAGAGCTCACTGGAAAAGACCCTGATGCTGGGAAAGATTGAAGGCCAAAGGAGAGGGGGCAGCAGAGAATGAGATGGTTAGATATCATCACAGACTCACTGGATATGAATCTGAACAAACTTGGGAAGACAGTGGAGGACAGAGGAGCCTGGTGTGCTTCGGTCCATGGGATTGCAGTCAGTCTGTTGTGTGACTGAACAGAGTGTTCAGTTGTTGACTGAACAACAACAGCTTTCAATTGAGTTCCCTTTGCTGTGTCTAGAAAATATCTCCACAATGAAAGTTTTAATTTTTATTATAAAATATTTAGTAATTTAATGATAAGAATTTGCATTCTTTTTTTCTCCATTGCTTTTGCACCCTTATTGTGGGTCAGCTCAGGGCCTGATTCACCATTCAGTATCCAGTGTCTAGTGAAGCGCCTGACTTCTAGGAGCCACTTGTTAAATAGCTTGTGAAAACACAAATAAAAGCTCCTTAAGAAACAAAAGAGGTAAAAGAGAGAAGTCTTGCCCTTGAGTCTGAATAGAGAAGACTCACATACCCGGCACAGTTGAGGAGTGACCGTCGGGCAAGTAGAGACGTCCAAGGTGGTATGTTGTTCAATTTCGTCTGTGAGAACTGAAGGCATTTCAGATGAAGAAAAGAATAATCTGGCAGTTAAATTGGCCTGTGTAGGGTTTCATGGTGGAGAGAATTGAGGCAAATCTTATGGAAAGGTATTTAAATTAATAAGAAAAGAGCATTCACGTAGTGATATGGCAATGGAATTTCATGGAAGATATTAGTGATCATATTGTAAGTCTGTTAGCTAGAACAGTGAGAGAAGAGTTTCTCTTGCTTGAAATCTCCTTGATTTCTCCTCTTTTAAAAAATATATGTTCCTTCTGGTTCAGGATGGCAGAGTAGAAGGACATGAACTCACCTCCTGCGAGAGCAAAAACCAAGCTGTTGAACAACCGTTGGCAGGAAGATGCTGGAACCCACCAAAAAGACCCCCACATGCAGACACAGAGAAGAAGCCACAGCAAGATGGTAAGAGGGAGGCAATCATGGGAAAATCAAGCCCTATACCCACCGGGCGGGTGACCCACAGACTGGAGAAAAGTAATACCAAGGAAATTCTCACACTGTTGTGAAGGTTCTGGACCCCATGTCAGAGTTCCCAGCCTGGGGACCCGACAAAGGGATGGGAATCCTGAGGGAATCTGACCTTGAGGGCCAGATCACAGGCCTTCCACAGGACTGGGGGAAGCTGAGACTCCAGTGTTGGAGGGCACACACACAATTTTGCATGCACCGAGACTCAGAGGAGAGGAGCAGGGCCCCACAGGAGACTGATCCAAACCTACCTGCTGGTGTTGGAGGGCCTCCCTTGGAGGTGTGGGGTGGCACTGCTGACCACAGAGGGCCGGGGCCCTGGAAGGGCTCCCTTGGCATAAACCCTCTTGGAGGTTGCCACTGACCCGACCACGGAGCTGCAGACCCGAGGGCTGGGTCACCTCAGACCAAACAACTACCAGGGAGGGGGTGCTACCCCGCCCATCAGCAAATAATTGAATGAAAGCTTTACTGAGCAGGTGCTGCCCACAGAGCAAGACCCAGTTTTTCCCACCGCCAATCCCTCCATTGAGAAGCTTACCCAAGCCTCTTAGCCTCCTCCATCAGAGGGCAGACAGAGGAAGCAAGAAGCACAGTTCCAAGCAGCTAAAACCAAAGCCACATTACAGAAGCTACTCACAGTGAAAAAAGCAGGAAGTTATGTCCCAGATGAAGAGACAAAGTAAAGCCCCAGAAAACAGCTAAACAAGGTGGAGATAGGCAATCTTCCAGAAAAGGAATCCGGAATAAGGATAGTGAAGGTGATCCAGAATCTTGGGAAAAGAAGGGAGGCAAAGATTGAGACGATGCAAGAAACGTTTACCAAAGACCTAAGAGGAACAAGCAAACAGAGGTGACTGATGCACTGGAAGGAATCCATAGCAGATTAACTGAAGCAGAGGCACGGATAAATGACCTGGAGGACAGAATGGTGGGAATCACTGTCACAGAACTGAATACAGAAAAAAAGAATGAAAATAAATGAAGACAGCCTAAGAGACCGCTTGGACAGCATTAAACACACGAACAATCACATTATAGGCGTCCTAGTAGGAAAAGAGAGAGAGAAAGGACTTGAGAAAATATTTGAAGAGCTAATAGCTGAAAACTTCCCTAACATGGGAAAGGAAATAGTCAACCAAGTCCAGGAAGCACAGAGTTCCAGGCAG
The DNA here is from genome assembly GCF_027580195.1 of Bos mutus. Taxonomy (NCBI): domain Eukaryota; kingdom Metazoa; phylum Chordata; class Mammalia; order Artiodactyla; family Bovidae; genus Bos; species Bos mutus. The sequence goes on along the minus strand of NC_091630.1, from coordinate 5,019,539 downwards.
GATAAAACCCAGGAGGAACACACCGAGACACACAGTAATCAAACTGACAAAAATTAAAGACAGAGATAAAATTTTAAAAGCACCAAGGGGAAAACGACAGATAAGACACAAGGGAACTCCCATCAGGCTATCAGCTGATTTCTCAACAGAAACTCTATGAGCCAGAAGGGAATGGCATGATATCTTTAAAATGATGGAAGGGGAGACCCTGCAACCAAGAATACTCTACCCAGCCAGACTCTTCTTCAGATTTGATGGAGAAATCAAAAGCTTTCCAGACAAGCAAAAGTTTAAGAGCACCACCAAACCAGCTTTACAAGAAACGCTAAAGAAACTTCTCTAGGCAGAAAACAAGAGAAGGGAAACATCTACAGAAAATAAACCCAAAGCAATTAAGAAAACAGTTAATAGGATCATACATATCAATTATTACTTTAAACGTAAATGGATTTAATGCACCAGCCAAAAGATGTAGACTGGCTGAGCAGACGACACATGTGCGTGCATGCATTTCCGCTCACCACTTCACTCTGCTTGAAGCCCCCCAACTGTACGTAACTATTTTATGTTGTTAAGTTAATTATGTTCCATTATGGCTTGCAATTACAATTATCTTTTCTTTTTTTGTCTGGCTATTGATTGTGAAAACTGATAAACATCTTTTACTTTTGTGATTATGTAACTATTACTCACTTAATACCATTCTATCACAATTGGTCAACAGAAAAATAATAGAACTCTAAGTGACCAAAACTAGGATCTAATAGAAAAACCTGTAATCACTTTTTTAAAATCCAGATGCACATCAGAATTATCTTGAAATTGTTTGAAAAATACAAACGCTCAGGTGTTGCCTTTTTTCTCCAGAACTCCAGACATGCTTCTAATGAGCAGTCATGTTTAAAAACAACTGGATTATATGATAATCTTTTACTTTTAACTAGTTTGCTTCACTTTTTCTATTTCATATTCTGTGCTCCCATTTCATTATTCCATTTCTCCATCTCTTTTTTTTTTTTTAAGTTCTTTCTCAAGTCTTTATCAAGTATAGTAGAAAAGCTTTTGTATACATATATGTATAAATGTGCATAATGCATATATTTTAGAAAACTTATGAAATTTGCCTAACTAAAAAAATTATGACATTTTGAATCCACCTGCTTGACTCAGTATGAATAGAATGCTAGATTTCTAATTAAAAATTGGATATGCAACAGCAGCAAAGGTTTACTGTATAGCATAGGGAGCTATAGTCAATATCTTGTAATAATCTATGATGGAAAAAATTTCAAAAATAATATATGTGTATTTGTGTAACTGAATCACCTTGCTAACTAAGCACCTGAAACATTGTAAGTCAACTATATTTCATAAAGTGTATGTATATAACTGTATGTATATATGTTCCACCTGTTCTGCAAGGCTGTGTCCATGACTCACTGCCCTTCCCTCGCTGACCCAGCCTCGGTCTTGCTCCCTTCTAAGAGCTTGTCCTTTGCATATTTGTCCAGTACCATCTGGCACTCAAGGTGTACTACCCTGAAGCAGTGGAAAGTGGGGGAAAGAGGGCCAAACCTGACATCCTAGTGCTAGCTCTTCAGCCAAATGGCTCAGTGGTGGTTGTTTTTAGTCGCTAAGTCACGTCTGACTCTTTGTGACCCCACGGACTTCAGCCCACCAGGCTCCTGCATCCATGGGATTATCCAGGCAAGAATCCTCGAGTGGGTTGCCATTTCCTTCTCCAGAAATGGCTTGGTGACTTTGGCTAATCATTAAACCTCTATCGACCTCAGTATCCTAGGTAATTTCTAAGGGCCTTTCTACACATAAGAATCTTTTTTTTTTTTTTTTTGGCCTTTTAACAGCAGTAGGGGAAAATATCAGGCTGAGATTCCAAATCTTACCAGTTTCCAGAAGTCTTAGGCTCTTTCTAAGTGTCTAGTCCAGGGTGTGATGTATTTTGTAGCCTTCTCTTGCTACACAGCTTACTCATTTAACTACTCTTCTCTAGTTTCTCATCAGTCTTGATTTGAATTCAACTCTACCAGTTTCTGTTTGCCTGTGGCAAGTTGCTTAACTTTATTTTGTTATATACAAAATACAGCTGTAAGAGTACCTATTCCTTGTTGTGAGGCTAAAGACTTGTGAGGATTAAAATAGATACTCCATGAAGGATTTAGCACACTTATTCCCAGGAGAAACGCCAAGAGAAGTGATTTTTCTCCCCCTCATCCAGTGTGCTGAAACCTTGCTTCAAGAGTCGCAACTATCGCTAACAGCCATCTGAGCCCTCAGCATAACCACACTTGCCATACTATAGGCTGGCTCCACCTATCTTGTTGATCTTTCAGTTTCCAAGCTGCTTTCTGGACAGGCTGAAATAAGAAATGTTCAGTTTTTTTCATGGCTACTGGTGGTCGGGAAAAACAAGCTGAACACACACATTCAACCCCAGGTTTTAGTTCTCCTGTATCTAAAACCAAGAGTCAGACATGACTGAGCATGCACGCACAGCACAACACATCTAAAAGGTAAGAGTGTATCCTGCAAGGATGGATGTTATGTTGCTCTTATCTTTAAGGTCTCTTGAATTAACCAATCTCAAATTAATGAGGTTGTGAATTAAGACTTAATTTAATAGGTAGCAAAGAAAAAACTATTAATTCTTAAGAGGTGAATGAGCAAGGGGTGACCCTGAGCAAGCATCGGGCATAAGATGTATTGTATCTGAGGAAAGAAAAGATGTTTGCTCTACAAATGTGTGTATTCTGATGGGATGAGGATGTGGTGTTTTTTAAAACACTTGGGAAATACAATCTCACCCAAATATCAAGGTCTGATTAGTACAGTTCTATTCTCAGAAACATATTTAGAAAGGAAGAAAAGAAGAGCTTGGCTTTTTAAATGAAAAACCTACACTGCTCCAATCCCCTGGATAGAAATAAACTGAAATGCTAGTTACTCACCTGAGCACGTTTGAAGTAATAAACTAGTTTCTAGATCCACATTGGTATTTTGAAATCCATAGGGGAGATTGCAAATCCTTTTTTCAAGAGTATCTCACTTTAAGTGGAGCAAGCAGAATGAAACCTTTGAACCAGTATGTTTTATCACCAGTAACCTATCACTGAACTACACTATGAGTGATGAAGATTTTGAAAACTAAAGCCAAAATTGGCTGATTTTGGTAAAGCATATAATAATTAAACAACTACCCAAAATGAGGGCTTCCCCAGTGGCTCAGCAGATAAAGGATCCACCTGCAATGCAGGAGACATGGATTCAGTCCCTGGGTCGGGAAGATCCCCTGGACAAGGAAATGGCAACCCACTCCAGGATTCTTGCCTGTAGAATGCCACGGAGGGCTACAGTCCATGAAGTCACAAAGAGTCAGACACAACTGAAGCTACTTAGCATGCAGGCACCCAAAATGAGTACAAGGAAGTTCCATTTTCCTCAATCAAAAATGAGAAAACATAAAAATGAAGCTAAATGACCTAACAAGTCCTGGAAAATAATAAAGTCACTTCCCCCCATGTGTATCACGTTTTTAAAAACTGAATTCACCATTTGGAAATAGCACACAACTTTCATTCCTAGGACTCCCCTAATAATTTCTCAACTCAATTTCTATTGAATTGATCAAAGAAAAAATTATTATTATTATTTCTTAGCCATAAATTTTGTTTAATTTGTTTTTTAACAGCTTTATTGAGATACAGTTCACATATTATATAATCCACCTATTTAAAGTATACATTTCAATGACTCTTAGTATATTCAGAGTTGTTTATCTCTCAGCACAATAAGGTTCAGAATGTTTTCATTATCCCAAAAGAGACCCCCATACCTGTTAGCAGAAATTCTTATTTTCCCCCATCCTTCAGTCAGCTCTAGGCAACCACTAATCTTTAATATGTGGTTCTTTGTGATTACAAGTTTCATTATGGACATAGGTAAGAATAGAATATACAACACCCTATCGCAGCTTTGCTTTCCCAATTATAATGAATTAAATGGGGAAATATAGCTCTTTCCCTTTTTTGTTTCTGAGTAAACATTGTGAGAAGACAAAGGAAAAGAATAACATTAGGAAAAGAGAAAGGAAGATAGACTTTTCAAAAAGAGAAGTGAAGAAGCCTGATGTGTAAGAAGGAGAGAAAGGGATGGACTGGTACTTCCAGCTTCCTACTGGAGAGGCACACTACTGATTCCTAATCTAGCTTTAAGAGAAGACAAAGGTCAGATATAAACTCCTGCAGCCCTGTAAAATGAACTGAAATACAAATGTGGCACATACGTATCAGAATAACCATCCTGAGTGAGGTCAAACACAGGCAAAAGCTACTGGAGAGTCGTGTGTACAATCAGTAAAATGAACACTCGCCCATCATGTTCCTCCTAAATTCTATTTTTATTTATAGCTCTGTGTCCTCTGTCCTGACTCTGGTTTTAGACATTGTTTTTCTTCATATTCTCCATTTTTCTTTTTTTTCAGCATTTGTCATCACACACGGCCACAGAAGAAAAATTCTTTTCTTTTTGTGATGAGAACTTTGAAGATCCATTCTCCCAGCTACTCTCAAATATATAAAATACAGCATTATTAACCACAGCCACCATGCCACACATTTTACCCCAGACTTATTTAGTTTATAACCAGAAGATCCCCCACGTTCAATGTCAGGAGTGGTGGCTGCATTTTGCTGGAGCAGCCGTGAAGAGATCCTCCACGCCCAAGGTCAGAGAAACCCCAGTAAGATGGTAGGTGCTGGAACGGCTGTGAGGAGATACCCCATGTCCAAGGGCAAAGGAGAAGCCCCAGCAAGATGGTAGGAGGGGTAAATTCGCATTTTGAATCAAACCCCGTTCCCACCAGAGATGCTCAGAGGGCTCAAACAAACCATGTGCGCACCAGGACCCAGGGACCCCACAGAGACTGAGACTGACCTGTATCTGAGCGTCTCCTGTGGATGTGCGGGTCAGCAGTGGACTGCTGCAGGGACAGGGGCTCTGGGTGCAGCAGACCTGGGTGTGGCATAAGCCCTCTTGGAGGAGGCCACCATTAACCTCGCTATAAAGCTGCCAGAACTTACACAGGACTGGGAAACAGACTCTTGGAGGGAGCAACAGAACCTTGTGTGCACCAGGACCCAGGAGAGACGAACAGTGACCACACAGGAGACTGACTCAGAACTGCCCGTGTCCTGGATTCTCCAGGGGAAACGTGGGTCAGTGGAGGCCTGCTACAGGGCTGGGGGCACTGAGTGTAGCGGTGCATCATGGGACCTTTTGAAGGAGGTCACCATTGTCTTCATTACTTCCACCATAGTTTGGCCTCAGGTCAAATAACAGGGAAGGAAACAGCCCCGCCCATCAACAGAAAATTGGATTAGAGATTTACTGAGCATGGTCCTGCCCATCAGAACAAGACCCAGTTTCCCCTCAGTCAGTCTCTCCCATCAGGAAGCTTCCATAATCCTCTTATTCTTCTCCATCAGAGGGCAGACAGACTGAAAACCACAATCACAGAAAACTAACCAATCTAATACATGGACCACAGCCTTGTCTGACTAAATGAAACTATAAGCCATGCCATGTAGGGCCAACTAAGACAGATGGGTCATGGTGGAGAGTTCCGACAAAATGTGGTCCGTTGATGAAGGGAATGGCAACCACTTCAGTATTCCTGCCATGAGAACCCCATGAACAGTAAAAGGCAAAAAGATAGGACACTGAAAGATGAACTCCTCAGGTCGGTAGGTGCCCAATATGCTACTGGAGATCAGTGGAGAAGTAACTCCAGAAAGAATGAAGAGAGAGAGCCCAAGCAAAAACAACACCCAGTTGTGGATGTGACTGGTGATGAAAGCAAGCTCTGATGTGGTAAAGAGCAATATTGCATAGGAACCTGAAATGTTAGGTCCGTGAATCAAGGCAAATTGGAGGGGATCAAACAGGATATGACAAGACTGAATGTCAACATTTTAGGAATCAGCGAACTAAAATGGGCTGGAATCGATGGATTTAACTCAGGTGACCATTATATCTACTACTGTGGGCAAGAATCCATTAAAAGAAATGGAGTAGCCATCACAGTCAACAAGAGTCCAAAATGCAGTACTTGGATGCAATCTTAAAAATGACAGAATGACCTCTGTTCGTTTCCAAGGCAAACCATTCAATATGACAGTAATCCAAGTCTATGCCCCAACCAGTAACTCTGAAGAAGCTGAAGTTAAACGGTTCTATGAAGACCTATAAGACCCTTTAGAACTAACACCCAAAAAGATGTCCTTTTTATTATAAGGGACTGGAATGCAAAAGTAGGAAGTCAAGAAACACCTGGAGTAACAGGCAAATTTGGCCTTGGAGTACAGAATGAAGCAAGGCAAAGGCTAATAGCGTTCTGCCAAGAGAACACACTGGTCATAGCAAACACCTTCTTCCAACAACACAAGAGAAGACTCTACACATGGACATCACCAGACGGTCAACCCTGAAATCAGATTGATTATAATCTTTGCAGCCAAAGATGCAGAAGCTCTATACAGTCACCAAAAACAAGACCAGGAGTGGACTGCAGCTCAGATCATGAACTCCTTACTGCCAAATTCAGACTTAAATTTAAGAAAGTAAGGAAACCCCCTAAACCATTAAGGTATGACCTAATTCAAATCCCTAACAATTATACAGTGGAAGTGAGAAACAGATTTAAGGAACTATATCTGATAGACAGAATGCCTGATGAACTATGGGTGGAAGTTCCTCACATTGTCCAGGAGACACGAGGAAACACCATCCCCAAGAAAAATAAATGCAAAAAAGCAAAATGGCTGTCTGAGGAGGCCTTACAAATAGCTGTGAAAAGAAGAGAAGCAAAAAGCAAAGGAGAAAAGGAAAGATATACCCGTTTGAATGCAGAGCTCCAAAGAAGAGCAAGGAGAGATAAGAAAGCCTTCCTCAGAGATCAATGCAAAGAAATAGAGGAAGACAATAAAATGGGAAAAACTACAGATCTCTTCAAGAAAACTAGAGATACCAAGGGAACATTTCATGCAAAGATGGGCTCAATAAAGGGCAGAAATGGCACAAACCTAACACAGACCAGAAGCAGAAGATATTAAGAAAAGGTGGCAAAAATACACAGAACTGTACAAAAAAGATCTTAACAACACAGATAATCATGACAGTGTGATCACTCACCTAGAGACAGACATCCTGGAATGCAAAGTCAAATGGGCCTTAGGAAGCATCAGTATGAACAAAGCTAGTGGAGGTGATAGAATTCCAGTTGCGCTATTTCAAATCCTAAAAGATGATGCTGTGAAAGTGCTGCACTCAATATGCCAGCAAATTTGGAAAACTCAGCAGTGGCCACAGGACTGGAAAAGGTCAGTTTTCATCCCCACCCCTAAGGAAGGCAATGCCAAAGAATGCTCAAACTACCTCACAATTGCACACATCTCACAGGCTAGTAAAGTAATGCTCAAAATTCTCCAAGCCAGGCTTCAACAATGTGTGAACTGTGAACTTCCAGATATTTAAGCTGGTTTTAGAAAAGGCAGAGGAACCAGAGATCAAATTGCCAACATCCGCTGGATCATGGAAAAAGCAAGAGAGTTCCAGAAAAACATCTATTTCTGCTTTATTGACTATGCCAAAGCCTTTGACTGTGTGGATCACAATAAACTGTGGACACTTCTGAAAGAGATGGGAATGCCAGACCACCTGACCTGCCTCTTGAGAAACCCGTATGCAGGTCAGGAAGCAACAGTTAGAACTGGACATGGAACAACAAACTGGTTCCAAATAGGAAAAGGAGTACATCAAGGCTGTATATTGCCACCCTGTTTATTTAACTTATATGCAGAGTAAATCATGAAAAATGCTGGACTGGATGAAGCACAAGTTGAAATCAAGATTGCTGGGAGAAATATCAATAACCTCATTCATATATTCAGATGACACCACCTTTATGGCAGAAAGTGAAGAAGAACTAAAGAGCCTCTTGATGAAAGTGAAAGAGGAGAGTGAAAAAGTTGGCTTAAAGCTCAAGATTCAGAAAATAAAGATCATGGCATCTGGTCCCACCACTTCATGGCAAATAGATGGAGAAACAGTGGAAACAGTGGCAGACTTGATCTTTGGGGGCTCCAAAATCACTGCAGATGGTGACTGCAGCCATGAAATGAAAAGATGCTTACTCTTTGGAAGGAAAGTTATGACTAACCTAGACAGCATATTAAAAAGCAGAGACATTACTTTGCCAACAAAGGTCAAATCTAGTCAAGGCTATGGTTTTTCCAGTAGTCACGTATGGCTGTGAGAGTTGGACTGTGAAGAAAGCTGAGCACTGAAGAATTGATGCTTTTGAACTGTGGTGTTGGAGAAGACTCTTGAGAGTCCCTCAGACTGCAAGGAGATCTAACCAGTCCATTCTATAGGAGATCAGCCCTGGGTGTTCATTGGGAGGACTGATGTTGAAGCTGAAACTCCAATACTTTGGCCACCTGATGTGAAGAGCTGACTCATTTGAAAAGACCCTGATGCTGGGAAAGATTGAAGGCGAGAAGGGAAGGGGGTGACAGAGGATGAGATGGTTGCATCACTGACTCAATGGAAATGAGTTTGGGTAAACCCTGGGAGTTGGTGATGGACAGGGAGGCCTGGCGTCGTACAGTCCTTGGGGTTGCAAAGAGTCGGACTCAACTGAACAAATGAATTGAACGGAACTAGACTAATAGTATTTGAGTTAAATCCAATGAAGTTGTTTTTAAATGAAGAAGGACTTCGAAATGGGGGAATTTCTCTAAAATGTCCTAAAAACCTTGAAATTTTCCTAAAAGTGCTACAAACCCATATTGAACCCATATGATTGTGACTAGAAGACTCTTTAATAAAATGTACTACATATTCACCCCCCAAAAATGAAATTGTCTGCATTAAACTATATGGACATGAGTTTAAGAAGACAAAACTATGAAATCAAGATCAAGAAATGGTAAAATGGGCATGTGGAAGCCAGGGGCAGAAAGGAAATTAGGATCCATTGCAGAGTTCTAACTTTCAGAAAGGTTAAAATTAATCAGTTCCTTGGGAGACACAAAGCCTTCTTTTTTGTCACTAATGTTTTAAAAGTTTAAAAGAGATCTTAAGAATTTCACACAATGTATAATAAACCTATCTTCAGCTCAGTTCAGTTGCTCAGTTGTGTCTGACTCTTTGCAACCCCATGAATCGCAGCACGCCAGGCCTCCCTGTCCATCTCCATCTCCTGGAGTTCACTCAAACTCACGTCCATCGAGTCAGTGATGCCATCCAGCCATCTCATCCTCTGTTGTCCCCTTCTCCTCCTGCCCCCAATCCCTCCCAGCATCAGTCTTTTCCAATGAGTCAACTCTTCACATGAGGTGGCCAAATACTGGAGTTTCATCTTTAGCATCATTCCTTCCAAAGAACACCCAGGGCTGATCTCCTTCAGAATGGACTGGTTGGATCTCCTTGCAGTCCAAGGGACTCTCAAGAGTCTTCTCCAACACCACAGTTCAAAAGCATCAATTCTTCGGTGCTCAGCCTTCTTCACAGTCCAACTCTTACACCCATACATGACCACTGGAAAAACCATAGCCTTGACTAGATAGACCTTTGTTGGCAAAGTAATGTCTCTGCTTTTCAATATGCTATCTAGGCTGGTCATAACTTTCCTTCCAAGGAGTAAGCGTCTTTTAATGTCGTGGCTGCAGTCACAATCTGCAGTGATTTTGGAGGCAAAAAAAAAAAAAAATACTGTCTGACATTGTTTCTACTGTTTCCCTATATATTTCCCATGAAGTGATGGGACCAGATGCCATGATCTTCGTTTTCTGAATGCTGAGCTTTAAGCCAACTTTTTCACTCTCCTCTTTCACTTTCATCAAGGGGCTTTTGAGTTCCTCTTTACTTTCTGCCATAGAGTATTGTCATCTGCATATCTGAGGTTATTGATATTTCTCCCGGCAATCTTGATTCCAGCTTGTGCTTCTTCCAGTCCAGCATTTCTCATGATGTACTCTGTGTATAAGTTAAATAAGCAGGGTGACAATATACAGCCTTGATGTACTCCTTTTCTTATTTGGAACCAGTCTGTTGTTCCATGTCCAGTTCTAACTGTTGCTTCCTGATCTGCATATAGGTTTCTCAAGAGGCAGGTCAGGTGGTCTGGCATTCCCATCTCTTTCAGGAGTGTCCACAGTTTATTGTGATCCACACAGTCAAAGGCTTTGGCATAGTCAATAAAGCAGAAATAGATGTTTTTCTGGAACTCTCTTGCTTTTTCCATGATCCAGCAGATGTTGGCAATTTGATCTCTGGTTCCTCTACCTTTTCTAAAACCAGCTTGAACTTCTGAAAGTTCACGGTTCACATATTGCTGAAGCTTGGCTTGGAGAATTTTAAGCATTACTTTACTAGCGTGTGAGATGAGTGTAATTGTGCGGTAGTTTGAGCATTTTTTGGCATTGCCTATCTTAGAATTATAGTTAAAATTGCAATGCTTGCCAAGTACTTAAACTGGAACTATAGAGTATGTTGTTTATATATAGCATAGTAAATTTCAGAAGATTTGGTGAAAGAAGGGAAAACTTGTGTAAGAATCCCTAAATTTATAAATGAACAAAATCAAAACAGGCAGTCTTTAACCTTTAAATAGACTCTGACCTTGAAGTCCTGGTTATTTATGGAAAAAAGTCATTCTAAACAAAGATGCTAGATAAAAAACTAGCTCAGCACAAAAATCACGCATACAAATATACAGTCAATATATTTTTTTCAGAACATAGAAGCTAAAGTTTATTGAGACTGTCTAGATTCTAGGTGGAGAGGGCAATGGCACCCCACTCCAGTACTCTCGCCTGGAAAATCCCATGGATGGAGGAGCCTGGTGGGCTACAGTCCATGGGGTCGCTAAGAGTCCGACACGACTAAGCAACTTCACTTTCACTTTTCACTTTCATGCATTGGAGAAGGAAATGGCAACCCACTCCAGTATTCTTGCCTGGAGAATCCCAGGGACGGGGAAGCCTGGTGGGCTGCCATCTATAGGGTCGCAGAGTCGGACACGACTGAAGCGACTTAGCAGCAGATTCTAGCACTGTGTTAGTACTTTAAAACATTATCTTATTTAAGCTTTACAAGCACCCCACATAGCTGGTGTTTATAACCACTCTTTTTTAGATAAGGCAAGATGATCAGAGAAAGTCAGTGATGGTGATGACCCTGGACTTTAAATATAGCATCAAGGCAGACTAAATTTCAGGTGGAGTCACTAGTCTGCTGAGAGAAATGTCAGCATTGACAATAAGGATTCTTAGACTTTAACATCAGAGTGATGGATCTTGAGTGATTGTTCCAAATGGCCAATTAAAATCTAAGACCAGAAATAGCTATGTTTGAATTCTACAGAGTCATGGCACTGAATCTAACCACAAGATTGACTGATCGTTCACTTTGCAGACTTGGCAGCTTTTGCAATGGTGATTTAAAACAATCACGTCTTCCTGTCTTCCAGAGTTTATCGAGAATATTTTGATTTTTGGAGTGTTTTCTTACATACAGAGAAATGATGCTTAGCGTTAGTGTGACTCAAACCTGAGAGCTGATTCAATCAACCAGTATTTTTTTCCATAATAACATATTTTTAAATACTATAATAATAAAAATATAAGCTAAATTTCCCCTAAAGTATTCCTAAATAATTCTAAACTAGAGTGAAAAAAGCTTTACTTCTAAGTAGAATTTACAAATTATCTAGATTTTGTGTCTCCACTCCTGTTGTTTTCACCTGGCTGCTGGCCCCAGCTAGTAAAAGCTGCAGGGAGAATGAGGAAACAGGGAAAGCATGATGCTTATTATTTTTAAAAAGAAAAGAAGTTGAACGTGACTGTTTTCAGCTCTTAAATGTTTATGTATTTTTGGCTGAGCTGTATCTGCGTTGCTTGCTGGGCGTTTCTCTAGCTGTGGAGAGCAGGGCTAGTCCGGGTTGGGGTGCAGAGGCTTCTCACTGGGGCCCTCCCCTTGTTGCCGAGCACAGGCTCCAGGGTGCCTGGTCAGGAGCTGTGGCGCGGGCTCAGCAGCTGCGACTCCCAGGCTCTAGAGCCCAGGCTCAGCGGTTGCCGCACGCAGACTTAGTTGCTCCGCAGCACGTGGGATCTTCCCGAATCAGGGATCAGACTGTGTCTCCTGCGTTAACAGGCACATTCCTTCCCACTGAGCCACCATGGCGGCTTCTGCATCTCAGTTATTTATAGATTAAATTTTTAATATGCTTGTTGCCTGTGTCTGTTAACCTCTGATAAAGAGGCTGGGTATATATCTGAATTTGTATTCTAAAATTTAAACAAAGTCACGTAAAGATGGATTTCAGTGAGCACAACTGTTCCCTTTAAGAAATAAGGATGTCACTGATAGAAGAAAAAATATGGATAAAATCACTGGAATGATTCAGAGTATTCTTTTTCATTTTCAGTGATAAATTGATCAGTAATCTGCTTTGTCATAAAGGAGATTTCAGGCTGTAGATCAGTTAAAGTAAATTTGGGAATTCACTTCCACACCACTGCTGACTCCCAGTGTCTTGGCCTTCTACCTTTTCCCTCTTTTGAGTGTCGCCTCAATCCCAGGCCAGCACATTGCCCCCACCCTTAGGTAGCATCATTGTCCATGGCTTTCACAGATTGCCCAGATCAGATCCTCTAAGCCAGCTCTGTGTCCTCTCCAATGGCCTTCAACCAACCTAGTCCTGGCATTTACATAAGAACAGGATATTAAAACATTCCCTTGTGTATGTCTGAGGATGATACTCACTGCTCAGTTATTTCAGAGACATTTTAGGACGACCACTCTATCTTTAAAGTGTCTGTAGACAGGTGTCATGGATGGGCCATCCAAGAGTGTCAGAAGCCATTAAAGGATCAGTAATGTTGAAGGAAATGGCAACCCACTCCAGTACCCTTGCCTGGAGAATCCCATGGATGCAGGAGCCTGGTGCAACCATGGGGTTGTAAAGAGTCAGACACGACTGAGTGACTTCACTTTCACTTTCTTTCACTTTCATGGGACGCAATCCCGAATCTCGTAGGTCATTTGGTCCAGCTCTCCATCTAATTCAAGAATTCTTTCTCTACCATTTGTGGAAAGAGGAAAGAGAGGGAAAGAGCCATGGAATTTGTGAAATCAGAAGAGCTGGGTCTGAATCCTGGTTCTGGTTCATTCAACTCGTACGATACCTTTGATTTTAGGCAAAATACAAATCATCTGAATCTCGGTTGCACATGTAAGCACTCGGGTACAAAGTAGGTGCTTAATAAAATAGTCTCGAATGAACTAGCTCAGATGTGCTCATTCGGGTCCAACTCTTTGTGACCCCATGGACTGTATGCAGCCCAACAGGCTCCTCTGTCCATGGGATTCTCCCAGCAAGAATACTGGAGTGTGGTGCCATTTCCTCCTGCAGGGGATCTTCTCGACCCAGGAATCAAACCTGCATCTCTTACATCTCCTGAGCTGCCAGGAGGATTCTTTACCACTAGTACCGCCTGGGAAGCCCTTGAATGAATGACCATGGCAGCAATACCAGTCTCTCAGAGTTTGTCCTTACAGTTTTCCAAATCATTCTTTTCATTTCAGCTGTGATTTTGGATATTCTGTAGAGTCAGTGGGATTACCTCTGCTCTTTCTCACCATTTCACCTGGTTAACTTGTACCTGTCCAAACAAATCTCCCCTGATGAGATCCCTCTACCCCAGCCACCCTGCAGTCCAAGTACTATTTTTAAGCATCCTATGCTTATGTCCATCATTGAAGTAATCATATCTCCTCCTTATCTCCTTGCTAGACAGTGAGTCCCATGGAGACAGGGACAGTGTTTTGTTCCTTTAGCTATATACTTTTCTCAGGTATATAATGTCAAATTAATTAAATTCATCAGTTCAGAGACATGGAATAGGGACTAAACAATAGGAAAAACTCACTGAAACACTGAGAAGGTGCACGAAATAGTCAAACCTTTGACTGAAGAAAGCAAGAAAAAAAAGAAGACTCAAAATCAAGAATGGAAAAGGACATTAAATTTTGTAAAATACTTATTTTTTCTGCATCTATTGAGATAAAATATTTTTATCTTTCCTTTTATTAATGTGGTATATCATGCTAATTGATTTGCACAACCAATACCACAGAATTAGAAAACCTCATAAGAGACTACTATGAACAATTATATGCCAACAAATTGGAAACCTAGAAGAAACAGACAAATTTCTAGAAACATACAAACTACCAAACTTGAAAAATGAAGAAAGAGAAAATCCAAGCATGCCAATTACTAGTAAAGACCTCCCATCAAAGAAAAGCTTAGAACCAGATGGTTTCACTGGTAAATTCTCCAAACATTTAAAGAAGAATTAATGCCAATCCTCAAACTCTTCCAGAAAACTGAAGGGGAGGCAGCACTCTCAAACTTATCTTAAAGGCCAGCATTTTACTGACACCAAAGCCTGATGAAGACAGCACAAGGAGAGGAGCTGTAAGTCAATATCCTTGATGAATACAGATGCAAAAAGTTTCAACAACATACTAACAAAATGAATTCAACAGCACATTGAAAATATCATACACCATGATCAAGTGGGCTTTATTTGGGGGATGCAAGGATGGCTCAACATCTGCAAATCAGTAAGTGTCCCCAGGGCCAATTGCTGGCATTCTCACAGTTGAGACAGGACCCAGAGAGGTGCCAACAGCAGTCACACTGTGAGTCCACACATTGGGTGAAAGAGGACACAGCAGAGTGCATTCAGAGGTGAGCAGCTCCACAGGAGGGATACTTAGTGCCTCTTCTCCCAGTGGGAGCGCCCCAATCCTGCCTACCTTACACAACAGGTCAGAAACACAGCTAAGAAATAGATTTTGGGGCTCTTCTCCAACAACTAGGGAGCAGACCTGACAGGGCAACCACGGAGCAAAGGGGAGGCTCCACTCAACATCCGGGAGAGGCTCTGATCACAACATCAGTCAAACCCCCTGTCAAGGGGATAGCACAAGCCTCTCGACCAACTTCACCCACCAGGGAGCAGACGCCAGAAACAGCAACAATTATGAGCCTGCAGACTGCAGAAAAAAGACCACAAACACAGTAAGTCTGACCAAGTGAGATGACAAAGAAATACGATGCAGACAGAGGAGCAAGATAAAAACCTACAACTAAGTGAAGAGGAAATAACCGATCTATCTGAGAAGGGATTCAGAGTAATGATGGGAAAGAAGATCCAAGATCTTGGACAAAAATTGAAGACATGGATTGAGAAGACACAAGAAAAGTTTAACAAGGAACTAGAAGGGCTAAAGAACAAACAAAGAGACATGAACAAGATAATAACTGCAATGAAAAAAAAAAAAAACATTAGAAGGAATCAATAGCAGAATAACTAAGGCAGGAGAATGGATAAGCGACCTTGAAAACAGAATGGCAGAAATCTCTGCTGAGGAGCAGAATAAAGAAAACACAATGGAAAGAAAAGTGGGCAGTCTCAGAGACCTCTGAGACATTAAATATACCAACATATGAATTATAAGGGTATTGGAAATGAAGAAGAATTGGAAGTGAAGTCACTCAGTGGTGTCTGACTCTTTGTGACCCCATGGACTGTAGTCCACCAGGCTCCTCCGTCCATGGGATTTTCCAGGCAAGAACACTGGAGTGGGTTGCCATTTCCTTTTCCAGGAGATCTTCCCGTCCCAGGGATTGAATCTGGATCTCCCACATTGTAGACAAACGCTTTGCCATCTGAGCCACCAGGGAAGTCCATGAGGGTACTGTCCAAAAGGGCCTGAAAAAATATTTAAAGAGATTACAGCTGAAAACGTCCCTAATATGGGAAAGGAACTAGTCACCCCCGTTCAGGAAGCACAGAGAGTCCCATACAGGATAAATCAAAAAGGAAAATGTCAAGTCACATATTAATCAAGCTAACACAAATCAAATACAAAGAAAAATATTAAAAGTAACAAATAATAAAAGAGGGAATCCTCATAAAGTTATCAGTTGATTTTTCAGCAGAAATTCTGAAAGCCAAAAAGGAGTGTCAGGACATATTTAAAGTGATGAAGTGAAAAACCTACAGCCAAGAATACTCTATCCAGCAAGACTGTCATTCAGATTTGATGGAAAAATCAAAAGCTTTACAGCCAACAAATGCTAAGAGAACTCAGCACCATGAAACCACCTTTACAACAAATGCTAAAGGAATGTCTCTAGGTAAGAAACACAAGAGAAAATAACAAAAGAGGAAGGGAAGAATAAAGACTTACAAAAACAAACCCAAAGCAGTTAAGAAAATGGCAATAGGAACATACATATCTTTAATTACTGTAAACTTAAATGGATTAAACACTCCAATCAAAGCACATAGATTGGCTGAATGGATATAACAACAAGACCCATATATATATATACTATCTACAAGAGACCCACTTCAGACCCAGGGACACATACAGACAGAAAGTAAGGGGATGGAAAATATATTCCATGCAAATGGAAATCAAAAGGAAGTGGGAGTAGCAATACTCATATCACACAAAATAGACTTTAAAACGAAGACTGTTATAAGAGACAAAGTAGGGCACCACATAATGACCAAGGGATCAATCCAAGAAGAAGACGTAACAACTGTAAATAGGTACGTACCCAACATAGGAGCACCTCAATACATAAGGCAAACGCTAACAGCCATAACAGGAGAACTCAACAGGAACACAATAACATTGGGAGACTTTAACACCCCACTTACACCAATGCACAGATAATCCACAGAGAAAATTAATAAGGAAACACAAGCTTTAAATGACACATTATACCGACAGACTTAATTGATATCTGTAAGAGATTCCATCCAAAAGATGAAATGCAGTTTCTTTAAGGTATATAAGGAACATTCTCCAGGGCAGACCCTGGCTTGATTTGTGACCCACATCTTGGTCACAACTGTGACCCATAATTTTGTTCAAATTTCACAGAATCTTATGCTGGTGTCCATTATTTGTTTTCACACCTTATTTAACATTCCACGTCGTATTTAGTTACACTGAGCAGCTTCAGCTGCATGCAACAAATTCCGGTAAATTCTCTTTTCATTCTTATTATAAGTATTTTCTAAATGCCCTTGTTTTGGCTTTTTAGATATAACCATCATTTAAAGTGACTTCCCTGGTAGCTCAGATGGTAAAGCGTCTGCCTACAATGTGGGAAACCTGGGTTCAATCCCTGCATCGGGAAGATCTCCTGGAGAAGGCAATGGCAACCCACTCCAGTACTCTTGCCTGGAAAATCCCATGGACGGAGGAGCCTAGTAGGCTACAGTTCATGGGGTCGCAAAGAGTCGGACACGACTGAGTGACTTCACTTTATCATTTAAAAATGGACATCTAATTTCCAAATACATGAGGTTTTCAAAGTATATTAGTTAGTTACTCAGTCGTGTCCAAGTCTTTGTGACCTGGTGGACTGCAGCCCGCCAGGCCCCTCTGTCCATGGGATTCTCCAGGCAAGAATTCTGGAGTGGGTAGCCATTTCCTTCTTCAGGGGACATTCCTGACCCAGGGATTAAAGCTGGGTTTCCTGCATTGCAAACAGATTCTTTACCATCTGAGCCACAAGAGAAGACAAAGTGTTAGTCACTCAGTCATGTCCAACTCTTTGCAACCCCATGGACTATAACCCACCAGGATCCTCCATCCATGGAGTTCTTCAGGAAAGAATATTGGAGTGGGTAGCCATTCCCTTCTCCTAGTTTTAAAGTATCTTTGATATTAATTTCTCATTTTGATATTAATTTCTCCTTTGAATGCTTTCTTCTCTGCAATCACCCTCAGTGCTCCTTCAGTCTTCTAACTTTATTGAGACTTTCAATGGTTAAGTCAAAGATCTCTCTTGGTAAACGTTACTTTGCACTTGAATAGACTTCGGACCTTGAAATGAAATTTTACACCTTGTTTTATGTCCCTGGATATGTTCTAGTGTCTCCTAAATGTTACATTGCACTTGAAAATGATGATTATTTTAAAATATCTTTTTATATTGATTTTAAACATAATTCCACAGTGATAAGAGAACAGACTTTGGACCTTGAAATGCAATTTCTACACCTTGTTTTATGTCCCTGGATATGTTCCAGTGTTTCCTAGTTTACAGTCTATGGGAACTTGAATAGAATTTGTATTTTACTGTTGTGTGAAAATTGTATGAATCTTAGGTATGTTGAATTGGTTCATGGTGCTTTTCAGGTCTACTATATATATCTACTTTCCTGTATATTCATTCTATTAATTTTTGAGAGTTTGATATTGAAAGTCCAACTAAAAATCTTGTCTACTTAAGATAATTGTAATATATACTGGAACTACATGTAATTTTGTTCTGTATTTTCTAAGTCTCCTGTAAATGTGTTATCATAGTTACATGGTCTAAAAATAAAAAGAAAGGGAAAATACTAAAACAATGATA
The DNA here is from genome assembly GCF_027580195.1 of Bos mutus. Classification (NCBI taxonomy): domain Eukaryota; kingdom Metazoa; phylum Chordata; class Mammalia; order Artiodactyla; family Bovidae; genus Bos; species Bos mutus. Next base: position 5,001,004 of record NC_091630.1, on the reverse strand, counting down.
GAATCAACACTCTCCCCCATCACAACAAAACTAGAATTCTCTCCTTGGTGATAATTCATGCCAGAGAGGAAGAAACACCGAGAAACAAATAGCCTTTAAGATGTAGCTCCACAACCTTCTGCTGCATCTTGGTATTATTATGGGTCTAGGTGCTTTCATTGGTTTGCAAACCAGAAGTTCAAACTCTCCAAATAAGCCATTATTTCAACCAAATATGGCAAATTCTGAAGCCTAGATGCCACTCAATTTTACTAATGCAAACCTTGTAGCTCCAGATCTCAATGGCTTGCCCCACAACAATCAACAACTAAACAAATCAACAAATAAATAACTGAGACAAAAGCCCCATAGTAATTGATTAAATTGGCAGGGGCCGGGGGCAGAGGGTGGGGGGTGGTTATCTGAAGCTAATGCTGGAGATCCAATAGCTTGGAGATCCAAGCTAATGCATGGATATTTTGTCAAACAACCTAACAGCTTGTTATCCACATGCACCCAAATCAGGCCTTAAGATTTAAATTTTATTTGCAGCAGAACCCCTTTCATTACCTATCTGGGCAAAACCTGGGATTTCTGAGGACCTTTAGATTCAGCTCCTTTCAAGTGGGGCTTTAATGATGTCTATTCAGGTTCTGGTGCTTTGCTCTAATGACTAGTTTCAGGATGCCAGCACCATTCTAGCTCTGCACCCACAAAGCCTTTGGCATAAAAAATGTTTGCAAGTGAAGCTTTCAGGGCTCAACACTATCTTCAAATTCTATAAGGCACTTAGCCTCAGTATAATACCATAGAGCCACAAAGATACGATCTACATCAAACTCAGTGGACATCTCCACAGGAAGGATACTGTAGTATCACGGTGCCCAAGAGCTTGTCATTGGTGATGATTTTACCTCTGCCTCCCAACCAGATACCAGAAGTCCCAATGACACCAGAGTTGGGAAAGCCTCACTACCCACAGAAGACCCAGACTTGATTTTCTAGTGATTAATTACTGTTGAGTCCTGCTTTAAAAGATGGGCCCTACCAGACTGGAGTGACTTTGTAGACATTGCAGTTTGCTTGCTGTATGACCCAACTTTGGTTTTTCATACCTGCAAAAAGAATACACTCTGCCCCTATAGTTATAATTCAACCTACACCACGCTAAGTCCCGATGGGACCAAACCCAATGTCCCCACAACGCTCCCGCGATTCGGTTGCTCTATTACCATCCACCTCTCCTTCTTAAAGGGCAGCCTTACCAAAGTATCCGCACCGTGTGCTCTCCGACCTTCAACGGGAGAATTCTGCTGGCCTCTCAATGTTCAAACCACGCATTCCCCTTCATCCTCTTCCCCGCCCCCTCCAGCTTTCCGCATCCAGACTCGCACTTCAGTCTGTCTTACCCTAACAGTGTCCATCCCTCGTGCCTTGAAAGATGGCAATGCAAGCAAAATGCAAACCCAATGCCCTAAACTCGAATAGTTACCTAATATATACATACTGAAACAGCCTCTCATACATGGACTACCTGTGGCTGTTGGATTTGCCATTAGTCCACTTTCACATATAGTACACCGCACGTTTATCCAGCTGATACCTGGTCCCGAGAAGGAAAAGAACTGCAAGTTAAAGCCTAGTGCACGCAACCGTCTGCCCTGTACCTAGGGCGCCCCCTCATGGCGAGTGGCACCAGCTCAGTACACACCACATAGGGAGCGACCGACCCTCAACATACACCCGACAAAAATCGCTGTCTTCTCCGGTCCCGTTCTTTGACCATTCCCATTTACAAAAAGCAAGGTGCAACTTTTCCATCTGAAGACAACAGCACACGACCGCATCGTGGTCCGACTAATGAGGGTCTCATCTCTCCTGCGTTGCCCTTCTGTTACCTCCTAGACACAGACCACCGGATGCACTTCTCCCTCTAAGGATCTTCCAATTTTATAAACTTTAATAGTTTTTCCTGACCCTGGCCAGACATGATGGACGTGCAGCATTCATACCTGTAATACTGGCGCTCACCACGCCTCTGAGACTCGCGGGAATAGCCAGAGAGTTAGGCCATTGCTTTAATCCAACAGGCAGAAATCATTGACACTTATTGTGAAAGTCCGAAATTCTAGTATCTCATATTTCTCAAGAATAACAAATATTAAGACTGCTTAAGCAAGGCCAAAGGACTCTGGAAAAAACAGTTTTTGACAATAGATTTGTCCTAGCTGATCAAGGAGATGTTTGTGGTCTTACCCTGCCCTGCTCACAATACTTAAGCTGCCCTTCCAGCTCCAACTTGTTACCTTATCCCCACGTGCAACCTGCTGCGTGGCCCTGCCTGGGAGCCCTCTCTCTTCTGGAGCTGTAATTAACAAAAAGTTCTGTCTTTCCATGGGCTATGTCCCACCGCCAAAGGAATCTTTAAATCTTATAAAACAGTTCTCACTTCAGTTCGGTCTCTCAGTCGTGTCCGACTATTTGTGACCCCATGGACTGCAGCACACCAGGCCTCCCTGTCCATCATCAACTCCCGGGTCTTACTCAAACTCATCTCCATTGGGTCTGTGATGCCATCCAAGCATCTTATCCTCTGTTGTCCCCTTCTCCTCCTGCCCTCAATATTTCCCAGCATCAAGTTCTTTTCAAATGAGTCAGTTCTTGGCATCAGATGGCCAAAGTATTGGAGCTTCAGCTTCAGCATCAGTCCTTCCGATGAACACTCAGGACTGATTTCCTTTAGGATTCACTGGTTGGATCTCCTTGCAGTCCAAGGGATTCTCAAGTCTTCTCCAACACCACAGCTCAAAAGCATCAATTCTTTGGCATTCAGCTTTCTTTTTAGTCCAACTCTCACATCCATATATGACCACTGGAAAACCCATAGCTTTCACTAGATGGACCTTTGTTGGTAAAGTAATGGCTCTGCTTTTTAATATGCTGTCTAGGTTGGCCATAACTTTTCTTCCAAGGAGCAAGTGTCTTTTAATTTCACGGCTGCAGTTAACCACCTGCAGTGATTTTGGAGCCCCCCAAAATAAAGTCTGTTACTATTTCCACTGTTTCCCCATCTATTTGCCATGAAGTGATGGGACCAGATGCCATGATCTTAGTTTTTCTGAATGCTGAGCTTTAAGCCAACTTTTTCACTCTCCTCTTTCACTTTCATCAAGAGGCTCTTTAGTTTTCAGTTTTCTGCCATAAGGGTGGTGTCATCTGCAGTTCTACGTAGGTTTTAATTGCAGTTTAACATATTAAAGCTGCCAAGTTTAAAAACAAGTTTTTCTGAAGCTTTAGCATTTAGCAAACAAATAGTTATAAATCTGGGAATTTAGGTGGGAAATAAAAATTATTACTTATACTTAATCCTTGATAAAGATTCAATCCAATGTTAATTCCTCTAAACAATTAATGGAATTATTAGGCCTGGATAATGAAATCTCTTTAAACATTTTAAAATATGTCAATTATAAGTTTAGTCTGTGGAGTCTCTCAAGCATCTCAAATGTCTGACATGTTAGTCTTTTACACACTTAACAAGTAAAGATTGGAGTGGAGTGGGGAATGGGCTTTTCTAGCAAAGTAACTCTGGTAAAAGAAATAAATCAAACATATGCATTATTAGTAAATAATATTAGTAAGTCATGTTCTCTTAAACATTTAAACACTGTACAAACTTAAGAAAGTTCTCTGAAACCTCTGAAATCAAAAGGCTCATATATGTAATACTGTAAAATGTCAGGTTCTGTTCATTATTTCAAGCACCTTAAAGGTAATATTTCATAGATTAGTCCAGTGATTAAATAATTTCTAAACCTAGTACAAACCTGTTAATACTCTTGTTTTAATTGATTTTATCATTACAATTAATTTCATCATTTTATCATTGTTTTCCTGATTTTGCAGAGTTGCTTGCTAAAATAAAGAGAGGAGACATATGATCTCATTGGGCTGAGGTTACTGCTCAGAAGATCAATGCCAATTAAAGAATTCCAGGGAGGAACAAGGACCCACTTTGTTGCTATCAGGGGCCAGGGGGACTCCTCATGGGCCAAAGGTCAACCCGTGGAGTGTGTCCCGGAGTCAGTAGAATGTTTCAAGCTCACTCCATCGTGTACAACCTGGTACAAGACGTGTGTCTTTCCTCAGTTTTTAACATTAATCTCTTTTATAACTTTTGTCTGGCTTGTAACTGATACTCTACAAGCTAATATTCTTCCCCACTTGAGTAAATTTAACTTCTCTCTTTGTGGCATGATTGGAATCTGCATGTTTTTATCCATTACATATTTGGTTTATCAATAATCCTATTGTTGTTTTATAGACCACTCCCTACTTGATAAACACACCGATTTAATATTTGTTTTACAGTATTATCTAGGTTTACACTGAGCTCAAGACCTGTAGCTCAGCTACACGCACTCTTCCATCCTGAAGTCTGGGCTATAAGCCCCAGCGTAAGGTCGTCGTGCGGGAGGCTCCACGGTACCTCTGAGTTCCTGGTTGCGGTTCATCCATCTTATCGAACGTCCCCTCAGTACCTCTTGAAGAGACATAAATTCATTGAAAGCGTGATGCTCTTCCCTTAGGAAGTTTTTGCCTATTTTATTTCTTGCTTCTGTCGTGTCAGTCTTCGTTTTAATCTTTTCAGTTCCGGTAAAATATGTGCTCTAATCATAACTCTAAAAAAAAGGGAAAACAGATCTTTTATGCACATTTGGGCAGGATAAGTCAGGTGGACAGGATATAGAATTAGAGGTACTTCGTGCTAATTTTCTGAAAGTGGAGCTAAAAGGCTTGAAGTAGGACCGTGCTGTCCTGGTACAGGCCAGCTCAAGGTGGTCAATTCCTCACTCCAAAGCCTTCCTTGATCCGGGCTGTTTTACATCTTTTGTTCATGTGTCTTTAATGTCTACTTAGGTTTCTCTTGTTGCCCTTGCCTCAGTCCTTCGTAACTCTCTGAGGCGGACTAGCATTGTCCACCTTGAGAAACAAAAATGCTGAGACTTGGACAGAGGTGACGCTACTGAACGATGCCTAAGTTTCAGGACACTCCATTTCCTTGAATCCACTTCCAAGATCCTGGAAGGGCCCTAGCAAGTCTTCAGGTAGTCATATGTTCATATAAAATTTACAGAGGATATTTAACCACAATTATACTTTGAGATCTTACCATCATCAGATTTCCTGTGTCAAATGTTGTTAAACAGGCTGCAGGTATTTTGAGATCCAGATAAGGGAATGTTGAATTTTAGTTTGGGTTTGATGGGATAGATTTATGTGATTCATGGTCATTTCCATATATTGATAATTTATTGTGAGCTGTTAGTATAGCACCCACTATGCCGAAACAAACATGCAGAACCCAAAGATTTTTCAAAGTGCAAGATGTCCTAGTGGCTCCCAGCTTCAGAAATTGCTAGATTGTGAAAAGAAAGAAATTGTGGAATGTAGAGACAGAGAAAATTGTCAAAAAAAAAAAAATTTCAATCACCAAATATATAAAATTGTAAATAGAGAATTTGATCCTTATCCTAGTCAAGGGAGAAATTTTTTTCCTCTTAGGAAGAGATCTAAGAATGTCTTATATACAGTTAAAACCACATCATGTTTTCATGGGAATAATACCAAATTAAAATTATGAGAATCCTGTTGGTCAGGCACAAATGTGAAGCAGTACTTCAAGGGTATGTGAAGTTTTAGGCACCTCATTGTCAATAACAAAAAACAAATTTTACTCAAGCATACTGGAAGACTAAATTACCTTTCTATTGTTTGTACAGAAAATGATATACATTTTTGTCATATAAAGAGATAATTGAAGGTTATGAAACAAAAATGTAAGGAAAAAGTATTATGGGGTTGTATCAGGCAGTTTGTTAATATAAAATATTGTAATTTTCTGGATTTTGTCATGTTTTTATTTGCTAAATTTTTAAAATGTTTGTTATGATCTTTTGTTCTAAGTAGATATTCATCTTAGAAACTAATTTTCATTATTACTTTTGTGTTTTTTGTGGTGACTGACTTTACCATTTTAGGCAAACTGTTCTGCGACATTAAGCACACTCACCTGCTTACACAACTGTCACCACTGTGTCCATCTCCAGACCTCTCTCACCTTCTCCACCTAAAATTCCATCCCCATTATTATCTTTCTACTCTCAGTAATTCCCCAGGTTCTCTTTCCTCAGCCCCTGGTACTACTAATGTGCTTTCCAGCTCTGTGAATTTTACTACTGTAGGCACCTCGTATAGGTGGAACCGTTGCAAGATTCCTTTGTCCTGTTGTGTCTGCTTTTCACTTGCATAGCCTTCAAGCTTCACATATGATGTACCAGTCGTTCTGGAGGCTGAACAGCAGTATATTGTATGTATATACCACATTCTGTCTGTCCATTCATCTGTCAATGGACGTGTGGGTTGTTCACACCTTTTGGCTATTATGAATGCTGCTGCTATGAACATGGGTTTACAAGTATTTGTTCTAGTCCCTGCTTTCGATTCTTCTAGGTTTATACCCAGAAGTGGAAACACTGGTTTACACGGTAGCTCTATATTTAATATTTTAGGAACCACCATACCATTTTCCACAGTTGCACGTTTTATATGCCTACAAGCAACACACAAGAGGTTCTAATTTCTCCACATCATTGCCAACACTTGTTATTTTCTGAGGTTTTTTTGGGGAGTGGGGGACAGAGATTATTTTCCTTGGCTTTTGATAATAGCCAACTAATGGGTGTTAAGTGTATTCCAATTTCCAGAGGGCCCCCAACACCTGAGTCTTCCCTCGAATCAGGTCAGAACTTCTGCTCCACTGTGGTATATGTCGCTTTACTCAATTTCTCTGTTTTTTTATTTTTACTCATTTATAAAATGAGAATAATAATGAGCCTGCCTCTAGAACTGTTTTGAAGATTTGATGAAGTGAAGCCCTTAACGCAGTACCTACAACTGAGGATGTAGCAGTGCTTTTACTATTTTCTATTTGTACATCTTTCTCCTGTACTGTGCTTGAGCTGCTCACTCATATTTTTATCTATAAAACCTAGCGTGGGGCCTGACACACAGGCAGGGTTTAATAAGTGTTTGAGGACTGAGCTTAAAATAGTCTGCAGAACACAGGTCACAATCCTTTTAGCCAGGGGGAATGTAGGAGTTCAGAAGGTCTTTAACGCAGAACTGAAAGTACATGTCAGAATTCTGCTGCTCTGTAACTCACTGTGTGCAATTCAGGGCTTATCAACATAGTAAACTCTTTATGGTTCTCTTTCTCTAATGCTCACTCATGCCCAGCAAGTGATTTTCTTTTTCTCATACAGTTATAAGTCAAAGAACCTCTCTGGGTATTACTTTAGACAAATATTTGTACTGGGAGGACTCTACTTACTGCTGAAAAGATTTTGGTGCCCCAACGGCAGATGAAGCAAGTGGCATATGTTTTAGAGAGCTGCCCCAGCTGGGCTGGTTTCTGCTTGCCTGCACTCTCTGTGACACTAAAGCCTGTGTGAGATTTGGGGATCCCAATCCTAGGTGGGCCTTAGAGTTCATAAAAACCCTAAAACTGTATCTGGAATTGCATACAGTGTGTGTGAGAGAATATGGACAGATTTGAGAGACATAGATCTGACTTTCATCAGAATTTGAAAGGAGTTTATGGCTGAAAAAGTATTAAGAATGACGAATCTAGAAGGCCTCGGGCATCTGACTCATTATCAAACCAGAGTCTGAAGTTTAGGAAAAGAAATAGAAAGAAGAAATAGAAATAGAGAAGAAGAAAGAAATAGAGAAGAAAGAAAAAAGAAATAGAGCTCTTTATACGTATTGTGATATAAGTTCAGGTCTTAGCTAGGAATAAGCCACAGAATCACCTCCCCAGCCCCATCACTGAAACTGGTGGGGCTTCCCTGGTGGTTCAGACAGTAAAGCTTCTGTCTGAAATGCGGGAAACCTGGGTTCGATCTCTGGGTCAGTAAGATTCCCTGGAGAAGGAAATGGCAATCCACTCCAGTACTCTTGCCTGGAAAGTTCTATGGATGGAGGAGCCTGGTGGGCAATAGTCCATGGGGTCGCAAAGAGCTGGACAGAACTGAGCGGCTTCACTTTCAATTTCTTTAAACTCGCTCCTTTAAACCTCCTTTAAAGTCCATCAATGCACACCATTGATCCACAGCCTGTAGATCGATGCTAAAGTTGGTAGAAAAGTCATAATAGCAGGACGCTATACAAAGAAGATTGATGCTTTTGAACTTGGTGTTGGAGAAGACTCTTGAGAGTCCCTTGGACTGCAAGGAGATCCAACCAGTCCATTCTAAAGGAGATCAGTCCTGGTTGTTCTTTGGAAGGAATGATGCTAAAGCTGAAACTCCAGTACTTTAGCCACCTCATGAGAAAAATTAACTCACTGGAAAAGACTCTGATGCTGGGAGGGATTGGGGGCAGGAGGAGAAGGGGATGACAGAGGATGAGATGGCTGGATGGCATCACCGACTTGAGGGATGTGAGTTTGACTGAACTCCAGGTGTTGGTGATGGACAGGGAGGCCTGGCGTGCTGCAATTCATGGGGTTGCAAAGAGTCGGACACAACTGAGCAACTGAACTGAACTGATACAAAGAAGCATGCAGGGATCACACAAGAAAACATAACTTTCAATCAGTAAGGAACAAAATAACATGAATAATGGATGGGCGATGTATGGAGGATGTTGAGATCAGTCCATCATACTGCTAGGTGCCCATTCATTTCAGTTAGAGGCTGAGGGTGTACTTTTTAAAAAGAGCATTGTTCATTTGTTTCCTGTCAAGTACAACTTTTGCAGCATGCTACTTTGGGGTGCCTACTACAACATGAGGGACCCTAAGAAGCTGCTCAAGTCAAAAATCCCTCCTTCTCCAGCCTGTGCTAGTCCATGAAAATTTTGCTGAAAATACACCCCTTGGCTTGAGTTTAAAACCACGACACAAAACACAGATGTGACTGAAAGAAGTTAAAGAAGTTTTAAGCCATGTTCTGCCACTGACACCCTGATGTGACTTCATTTCAAGATGGCTAATTAGCTCAGGTTGGACAAACTTGAATACAGGGTTAGAAGCTAGAGATACGTGTCCTAGGCAGTCCAATGTCCAAAGTGGGATAGACGCGAAGTAGTATTAGGAAACCATAAGCTTGGAAAAGAGAGAATACTATGAAAGATGAAATGGATGTGAACAGGAAGTAGGAAGGGGAAGCCATTTCACAACTGTATCAACCAACTGCAATCTTGACCTCTGATTTCCGTAAAGTAAAGATCTTTCACAAAGTAAACATGTCATTTTAAAGAGTATCCTAGACATCCATGCAATTATGATGTGCAGTTTAAATGGATGATGGGAGAGCCTCAGCGGGAAGAGCACAGAGACCAAGCTACGAGGCTGTAAGAGGAGAAGAAAAGTGGCTACTTTTGCTTGAAAATGTTCTTAACTGACTTGGTCTGCCACTGATTTGCAGGCTTCAGACTCCAACTGCAAGGGAAGCATTTTCTGAGCTTCCATGGAGAGAACCCATGACCTCAAAATCCTCTCCCTGAAGCTGCGTCCAGAGGCTTGGTACTGTCCCAAGAAGAAATTTGGATTTAGATTCTGGGAGGCAGGACGGTGTGTGAGTGGTGAGACTGACATGGTGGTGACAAGCCTGGAGCTTCTTGGCTTTGATGCATGGCCTTTGGACCATCTTAGGAACAGGACACCAAACCCCCAATATCACACAGTTATATCAATCTGGAATTCTCTAGCTTGCTCCTCTTTTGCAAAAACTTTTACATTTTAAGAAAGATGGAGGGTCAGTTTTGAAAAACTATAAGGAAACCCAAAAGAGACTCCTGTGCATGTCAACTGCCTCAGTTAGAATGAAACACAATTATCAAAGGGTATTTATGTTTGTTTTATACAAGCAAAATGGAAACAATACTTCCATATGCTTAAAGTGATTATGTATCACAACTAAAAATAAATAAAAACAAAGGATTGGAGGGAAAAATGGCAGATTGTTTGTAAATTGCATTTGTAATTTAAAAAATAAAGACAGAAAAGATTTTTTAAATTACAAATGCAATTTACAAATAATCTGGCATTTTTTCCTCCAATCCTTTGTGTTTTTATTTATTTTCTAATATGATCACCTACAAAAGTCAAGAGTCCCTTGTCTCTTGTTCCCTCCAAGCATATTCCCTTCCAGGCAACAAATGATACCACGTTGGTGTTTTTCTACTCACTTTTCAACGAATGTAGTCGCATGTATACATGAAAAAAATGTGTTATATACAAAATCGGGATCATGTTATGCTGTTGCTCTGCAATTCAATTTATGCACTTAAAATATTGCCAATGCTGTCATCTAGAATCATTATTTCAGCCATATGCCTTTAGGTCATTTTGAAATGCCTCTTCTTACAATCTCCGATTCAATTAACATCCTTATACTTCAAATTATTTGAAGAATTAATTATTATTAATTCTTCAGTAGCATGGAGTTCTAAACATGACATTTAGAAACCCCAGTCTCTATCCATTTGTCATTCACATGAGCACTACACATTAATGATTGTACCACCTCATGCTTCCCTAAGGAATATCAGCAATGTTTTGCATTTTGCCCTCCATCCTTTCTGTTTCTCATTGCTTTGAATTTCATTTTCTGACTCAATGGTCACATAGAAAGTCTTTTCACACACCACTGTCTATTGGTGAGTAGAGTCTAAATGCTCTTTTTTGCAGGCAAGGGAAAAGGTGACCTTTTTGTGTTCTGGATAAGAAAGGGTATGGTGGGCTTCTCCCCTCCCCAACTGTGTAAATTAGCAAGTTCTGCACCAAGTTGCAGGTCTTCCCCAGAGTTGCACCTCTAACTGCAGGTTGACTTTGACCTCTAAGGAGCAGGCAGCACACTGGCAAGTGACAAAGCAAATTTTCTCCAAAGACCAACAAAGATCCACTGGGCTTAACTGGTTGTCCCCATTCTGGGAGCCAAAGTTTCTGAGTTTCTCACCTGGAACATCAAGCCTGTTTCCAGCCAGGAGCCACTGCCTTCCCCAGTTCTAGAAACACTTACGCTCCACACCTGACGTGTATTCATAAGACTTATATTTTGGAAACCCTTAGGCCTTGCTTATTCAAGTTGTTGAATCTTGCCAGCAAGGCATTGACAGGAAGAGAGGGTCATGGATTTGCGATCAGATTATCATTTTCCCCAATTTCTTATGTCTTCTTCATCTGTGTGCTCAGAGATTATGGCCACAGTTGTGCTCTGTGAACTTAAAAACAAGTTCATAAGTCCAGGCTGTGTAGCAGGTAAAGAGGAGAACGTTTTTAAATACTTAAAGTGGACCAACTCTTAATAAAGTTATCTAGAATAAAACTCACCAAAGTCTATTAAGTGACTTCCCAATTCTTGCAAATGCTAATCTTGAAGTTACATTCTGGGTATGAACGGGTGCAGGCTGCTGTGGCATGAAGACCATATTTGGCTTCCCCGGCCCACAATGTGAGAAATTCCTTCTACTGTAATAATATTAGGGAGGCTGTGTCCAGCCAAGCAGGGTTCACTTTCTTAACTCACAGAGGTTTATCAGGTCAGGTAAAGTTTCAGAATCATTTAATCTCACCTTTCATCATCCATTAAGGTGGAGCCTAAACTATATACTTCTAGATTTATGTGTCTGTAATTTTTGCATGTTTCTCCAAAATGAGGAGTAAGTTTACACCCCAGATAAAGCCAGGTTTCTGGAATATAGAAGTTGTTGTTGTTGTTCAAACTGATGCAATATAGTCTCTCGAGCAGATATTATGAAGCAATTCAGAGATTGTCACCCTTTTATAGGATGAAGACAATCGAATGAATCATTCTGCTTCCTGCAGCTCAGCTGCCCCTCTGAGGCCAGAGTCTTCCTCGGCCCCTGCCCATGTTTCTGCCCACCTCCCTCGCGCAGCTTGGGTCTCTTAGCTGCTGGGGATTTTTGCATCCATCTCTTGGCCATACAGAGAGAGCAGAGGGCTGCCTTCAGAGCCAGCAGCAACTGTTGCTGCCAGTCCCATGACTAGAAGCTGAAGACCCCCCTCCAGCCTTCTCAGGCTGCTCCTTCACCACGTACCTCTTGGCTGGCACTGCAAGCTGGCCAGTGTTCAGGGTAATTTAATAGTTTCACCTCGATCACAGTTTATGACATATTGAACGTTGAAACATTTATTCTCCAGTTAGGTTTGGGTTTCTAGTACTAAGATTAGAGCAAGTCTTAAGCAAAGAGACAGTATCCCTTTCCTGAAAAAGGTGTGCCAAGACTCTGGCCCATTTTCCTGAGAGGAGACGATTCTTAGCATAGAGTGTACCGCAGCCGTCCTCCTTGACTGAAATTACTGTCGTTCCGGCTCAGCTGCATATTCCGGTCGCCTCACATTGCTTGTTCTCAGCGTCACGAATGTCCCACGGAAATAAAGAGCAGACTCAACTCACTCGTTTATCCATCCCAACTTTTGACAAATAATTACTGAGGATCGGTTAAGAGTAGTGGAAGATTACTAGCGTCTTATCATCCGGTAGAAAGACAAGTACACACACATAACCAAGGTTTCCATCTGAAGTGTCATGAGAAAGGTATAAGTACACACACACATAACCAAGGTTTCCATCTGAAATGTCATGAGAAAGGTATAAGTACACACACACATAACCAAGGTTTTCATCTGAAATGTCATGAGAAAGATACAAGTACACACACACATAACCAAGGTTTTCATCTGAAATGTCATGAGAAAGATATAAGTACACACACACATAACCAAGGTTTCCATCTGAAATGTCATGAGAAAGGTATAAGTACACACACACATAACCAAGGTTTCCATCTGAAATGTCATGAGAAAGATATAAGTACACACACACATAACCAAGGTTTCCATCTGAAATGTCATGAGAAAGGTATAAGTACACACACACATAACCAAGGTTTCCATCTGAAGTGTCATGAGAAAGGTATAAGTACACACACACATAACCAAGGTTTTCATCTGAAGTGTCATGAGAAAGATACAAGTACACACACACATAACCAAGGTTTTCATCTGAAGTGTCATGAGAAAGGTATAAGTACACACACACATAACCAAGGTTTTCATCTGAAATGTCATGAGAAAGGTATAAGTACACACACACACATAACAAGGTTTTCATCTGAAGTGTCATGAGAAAGGTATAAGTACACACACACATAACCAAGGTTTTCATCTGAAATGTCATGAGAAAGGTATAAGTACACACACATATAACCAAGGTTTTCATCTGAAATGTCATGAGAAAGGTATAAGTACACACACACATAACCAAGGTTTTCATCTGAAATGTCATGAGAAAGGTATAAGTACACACACACATAACCAAGGTTTTCATCTGAAATGTCATGAGAAAGGTATAAGTACACACACACATAACCAAGGTTTTCATCTGAAATGTCATGAGAAAGATACAAGTACACACACACATAACCAAGGTTTTCATCTGAAATGTCATGAGAAAGGTATAAGTACACACACACATAACCAAGGTTTTCATCTGAAATGTCATGAGAAAGGTATAAGTACACACACACATAACCAAGGTTTTCATCTGAAATGTCATGAGAAAGGTATAAAACAAATTCTACAGCCACCCAGAGATCTCTTCCAACTTGGGAGAATTACTAATTTCATGAAAGACTTCTTCAGGAAATACTTATCATCTGAGATTTACGTTAAATAATGGCTGGATTTTCCCAAGTGGATTTGTGTGTTTGGACTGGAAAGCTGGATGTCCCACACGTAAAAGCAGCACACAGCAAAGCCTGAAGGTGGAGAGAAACACAAAATCAATTTGAGGAGAACATATAATCCTGTTTTACTAAAATGTAAAGAATATAAAAGGAACTAGCAAGATGTAAGACTAGAGAAACATGTTTGTAGCCCAGGCTGTGATGCTTACCTTTTATGAAAAGTTTTGGGAGCTGTCGAAAGTTAACAGTCCAGAAATGAGCTGAATGGAACCAGGCCTCGGGGCAGTGGTCCTCACAGGAGGACCTGAGCTGCATTGAAGGGGACAGAGGCTCAGGCAGTGAGGCCTGGGGGCTGCAAAGTCTTGTCAACAGGTGAAAGGCAATGCAAAGGGAAAGGCAGGAAGGCACCAGAGGTGTTGTGGAGGCAGAATTTACAGCATTCACGTGTGGTGGTGATGGTGGTTTAGTTGCTAAGTCCTGTCTGACTCTTTCGACCCCATGGACTGTGGCCCACCAGGCTCTTCTGTCCATGGGATTCTCCAGGCAACAATATGGGAGTGGGTTGCCATTGCCTTCTCCAGGGGATCTTCCCAACACAGGAATCAAAACCAGGTCTGCTGCATTGCAGGCAGATTCTTTACTGACTGACCTATGAGGGAAGCCCAGCTTTCATGTGTGGAAACCTAAGGAAAGAGAGGGGATCGTGAGAAGTCCAGGCCTGGGGCCTGAGCCCCCACCCCGGGCTTCGTGGCAACATTAACTGATATTCTGGAGGCAGGAGAGGGACCACGAGACCATCTGCAGGCAGGAACTGATCCGACCAGTCACTCAGTCAGTGCCGATCTCACAGCAGAAAGACTGAGCAGAGTGAAAGGTTGTTGCTGAACCGCAAAAAGATGCTGGGATTCTTGGCCTCCAGAAGAGAAGAATTCAATCCAGGGCCAGAGACGAATCTTGATCACTCAGAGGTTTTGTGCAATAAAGTTTTCTTAAAGTATAAAGGAGATAGAGAAAGCTTCTGATATAGACATCAGAAGGGGGCAGAAAGAGTGCCCCCCTGCTAGTTTTTAGCTGGATGTTACATAGTCACTAGCAGTCTGTTAATGAAAGAAAGCAATGTCTTAAAACTCAGAATAGTACCAGGAGTCTCCTCCATAAGATGTATTTTGGGATAATCTTGACACCAGAGGAGTCATGTAGGGCCATAACAACCATCGACTTGAATCTTGTAGGAGGGAAGATTACCATACAAATAGTTTCGTTTACACAGATTAGGGGAACAATGTCTGAGTATAACATAATGGTTTGTCAAGTCGGTTCTGAGCCATTAGGCAGAACGGACTTGAAGACAGAGTCTGGGGTAAATGCATGGTACATTACCATGGCTTAAGACAAACATCTCCATTAAAAAAATGCATTGGTTAACTCAAGGTTTGAGACTAGTTAACTTCAGGTGGAACCAGGTGTCATTATGGCAACACAGTATTTTAAGAGAAACCTTTTAAATTTGTATAGAGAAGGGGAAAAAATATAGTTTGTTTCCTCCTTCAGCTTAAGAGAGAGATAAAAAATGCCCAACACTTGCAGCTTATTTCCTCTGGTTGGAGACCCTGGCCTTCCTGCCTGTTACCCTCTCAAGAGGAGCTCTCAGTTAAAAGAGGAACATTTTGTTAAAGGGGTTTGAGACAGACCAATGTGACTTATTTGTATACCACATGTCTATTTCCTGGAAGAATGTAAGCTTCACAAGAACAGGAATATTTGTTGAATCACAATGAAGATGGTCGCAATCAGGATTCAGTAACGCATGTAAAGCTGATCGTGGGCCTTGCTTAACTAAGCATAAGGTTGAGTTCACTTACAATCAATACAGGTTGCAGGTTTGAAATGCAGCACTGGCTATTGTCAGATATCAATTATCAATGGCAGTGGCTGTTGTCAGATGTACGTTTCAAAAACTTTTGAATAAAGTTGATTATAGGATTTGGGAGAAAATAAAGAGTAACATTTTCATAGTGACGCCTTGCAAGTATGTAAGTCTACACCTCTTAAGTGATTAACGGGCGGGACACTTGACCACGTTCATCACCTGCATGAAGGGAAATATTTATGGTGCTCTGCCCCAGTGCATGGCACTCCACCAGCGGTGGAAAAGATATGGATACAAGTTAGTGTTTAAATTAGCTACTGAGAAATTGGAGTTTCTCCCATGATTAGGAAAAGTAACAAGGAGCTACCTGAAGCCAAGGCATTGAAAAACAAAAGTGTTCCCTTCACTTTCTCCTTTAACTGTGAAGAGATGAACATGCACCCAACACCAGCCATGATGACGGAGCAAACCTGTGTGGGTTTATAACAGCCCTTATAAAATAAAACTCACATCAAAATCAACCTGACTCACCTTTATGCAACTGTGCCACAGGGGAATTAAGATGAACAGTGCACATAAATGACTTTATTGGTAATCGTGTGGCCAAACCACACGTTTTCAGCTCTTCTTAACCACTTCCTCTTACATATCTATTATTGGCATCAGCATTGATATTTTCTTCAAAATAGTATATGATATATGTTATCTTTCTAAAAAATCCAAAAGAATCAAGGGATGACTAATTAGAACTTGAAAATCCAATCAGATCTCCAGAAGAATCAATATAGAAAAATCTACTCCCTTCTGCTCTACCAGCCACAGTCAATGAAAAAATGCAAATCAAAACTGTAATGAGATTATCCCCTCACATTGGTCAGAATGGCTGTCATCAAAAGTCTACAAGCGATAAATGCTGGAGACAATGTGGAGAGAGGGGAATCCTCCTGCACCCTTGGTGGGAGGGTAGATTCACACAGCCTCAATGGAGAAAGTATGGAGGTTCCTTTAGAAACTAGGAATAAAGCCTGCATTGACCCAGAAATCCCACTACTGAGCATATACCCTGAGGAAAATCACAATTCAAAAAGATGCATGCACCCCAATGTTTACTAAAACATTGTTTATAATATCCAGGACATGGAAGTAGCCTAGGTGTCCACTGACAAACGAATGGATGAAGAAGTTGTGGTGCATATATACCATGGACTATTTCTCAGCCATAAGAAGGAATGAAATTGGGTCTTTTGTAGTAATATGCATGAACCTACAGTCTGTCATAAAAGGGAAGTAAGTCAGAGGAAGAAAAAAAAACAAATATTGTTTTTATTTGTATATTAATGCATATATATAGACTCTAGAAAAAATGGTACTGATGACCGTATTTGCAAGGCAGAAATAGAGATGGAGATGTGGAGACTGGACTTGTGGACACAGTTGGTGAATGAGAGGGCACTGAGACCAGCACTGACATAGGTGCACTGCCACATTTGAAACAGACAGCTAGTGGGGGCCTCTGCAGAGCACAGGGAGCTCAGCTCTGCGATGACCTAGAGCAGCGGGGTGTGCAGGGAGGTGCAAGAGGGAGGGGGCATCTTATGCTTTAGCTGACTCATGTTGTTCTACAGCAGAAACCAATACAGCATGGTAAAGCAATTATCCTCCCATTACAAATCTAAGAAACAAAAAATATCCAAAGAGCAACATTCTTTACAATACTAAGGAAACTATTACTTTAGCATATTATTTCAAGCACCCTAGGCCTGCCCCAACACACACACACACACACACACACACACAATTACACCTGCAATTTAGAAAGCAAAATCTCTGGATCATTTTAAACTCCAGATGAAGTTAATTTCCCTGACTCTCTTTTCGAAATATACCAAGGCAATCATGTCCAGGGCTGAAATCCATCTCTTTTCCCGTTTAGTCAGTTTCCTCCTCAATACGCCACCATCACTATCAATGTGCATCCCTATTAATGAATCTTTGAGAAGCTGTTCCTGCTCCCTATCTGTGGTCAGATGAATTGTTTTTGTTGTTGTTCAGTGGCTAAGTCATGTCCAGCTCTTTGCAACCACATGGACTGCAGCAATTTTCTTGAAGAGATCTCTCATCTTTCCCTTTCTGTTGTTTTCCTCTATTTGTTTGCATTGTTGATTTAAGAGTGCCTTCTTATCTGTCAGGCTTCGCTGATAGCTCAGCTGGTAAAAAATCTGCCTGCAATGCAGGAGACCCCAGTTCGATTCCTGGGTCAGGAAGATTGCCTGGAGAAGGGAAAGGCTACCCGCTCCTGTATTCTGGCCTGGAGAATTCCATGGACTGTATAGTCCATGAGGTCTCAAAGAGTTGAACAGGACAGAGTGACTTTCACTTCCGCTTTCTTTCTTATCTCTCCTAGCTGTTCTCTGGAACTCTGCATCCAGTTGGGTGTATCTTTCCCTTTCTCCCTTGCTTTTCACTTCTCTTCTTTCCTGAGCTGTTTGTAAAGCCCCCTCAGACAGCCATTTTGCTTTCTTGCATTTCTATTTCTTTGGGATGGTTTTGGTCACTGCCTCCTGTACAATGTTGCAAACCTCTGTCCATAGTTCTTCAGGCACTCTGTCTACTAGGTCTAATCCCTTGAATCTGTTAATCACCTCCACTGTATAATTATAAGGGATTTAATATCCATTCTGAAGGAGATCAGCCCTGGGATTTCTTTGGAAGGAATGATGCTAAAGCTGAAACTCCAGTACCTTGGCCACCTCATGTGAAGAGTTGACTCATTGGAAAAGACTCTGATGCTGGGAGGGATTGGGGGCAAGAGGAGAAGGGGACGACAGAGGATGAGATGGCTGGATGGCACCACTGACTCGATGGACATAAGTCTCAGGGAACTCTGCGAGTTGGTGATGGACAGGGAGGCCTGGTGTGCTGCAATTCATGGAGTTGCAAAGAGTCGGACATGACTGAGTGACTGATCTGATCTGACTGCATTTCAGACTCTTGTTGACTATGATGGCTACTCCATTTCTTCTAAGGGATTCATGCCCATTGTAGTAGATATAACGGTCATCTGAATTAAATCCACCCATTCCCATCCATTTTAGTTCACTGATTCCTAAGACGTCAATGTTCACTCTTGCCATCTGCTTGACCATGTCCAGATTACCTTGATTCATGGACCTGACTTTCCAGGGTCCCATGCAATATTGTGCTTTACTTCAACAGGCTTTTCTTTCACCACCAGACACACACACAGCTGGTCACTGGTCAGCTGAATAATGGCCCTCAAAGATTCTCAAGCCCTAATCCTCAGAAACTATGAATTTGGTACTTTATAGGGACTTCGCATTAACTAAGATCCTTAGTTAACTAAGATTCTTAGTTAAAAAATAAACTCTCTCACTGTTTCCATTGTTTCCCCATATATTTGCCATGAAGTGATGGGACCAGGTGCTATGATCTTAGTTAAACCTGAGATTGTAGTTATTCTGAATTATCCAGGTGGGCCTGATATAATCACAAGGTTCCTTATAAGCATGAGGCCGAGAGCAGAAAGAGAAAAGATGCTAAGCTTCTGGTTTTAAAGATAGGAAAGTGGCCCTGAGTCAAGAAGTGTAGGCAGTATCTGCTGCTGTTGCTGCTGAATGGCTTCAGTCATGTCCGACTCTGTTCGACCCCATAGACGGCAGCCCACCAGGCTCCCCCGTCCGTGGGATTCTCCAGGCAAGAATACTGGAGTGGGTTGGTAGGCAGTATCCAGAATCCAGAAAAGGCAAAGAATCAGATCTCCCCTAGAGCCTGGAAAATGAATGCGGCCCTGCCAAAACCTTGATTTTAGTCCCTAAGACTCATTTCAGAGTTCTGACCACCAGAAGTGTTGAGAATAAATTTGCATTGTTTTAAGCTGTTAAATTTTGGTAGTTTGTGACATCAGCAGTAGAAAACCATTAATACTATATTTCTTCTATGCATCATTTGCCATAAATCCTGGACCATGACGCTGTGCACTGCCTGCTGAGAGTGCAGTCAAGATCAGTGCACACTTCAGTATGAGAGCACCTGGAGGATCCAGTACAAAGAGCACTGGCTCAGAAAAGAACGTGTGAAGTGAGATCCAAATGGAGCTTCTAGTGAGGAACACCCGGTGCATTTCAGACACTGTACTAAATGCTTTACATACATTACTTCTGCATCTTCTTGTGTCAGTCAGTTCAGTCGCTCAGTCGTGTCCAACTCTGCGACCTCAGGCTTCGCTGTCCATCACCAACTCCTGGAGCTTGTTCAAACTCGTGTCCATTGAGTCGGCAATGCCATCCAACCATCTCATCCTCTGTCGTCCCCATCTCCTCCTGCCCTCAATCTTTCCCAGCATCAGGCTCTTTTCCAATGAGTCAGCTCTTCGCATCAGGTGGCCAAAATATTGGAGTTTCAGGTTCAACATCAGTCCTTCCAATGAATATTCAGGACTGATCTCCTTTAGGATGGACTGGTTGGATCTCTTTTCAGTCCAAGGGACTCTCAAGAGTCTTCTCTGACACCACAGTTCAAAAGCATCAGTCCTTCAGCACTCAGCTTTCTTTATAGTCCAACTCTCACATCCATACATGACCACTGGAAAAACCATAGCCTTGACTAGACAGACCTTTGTTGGCAAAGTAATGTTTCTCCTTTTTAATATGCTTTCTAGGTTTGTCAAAGTTTTTCTTCCAAGGAGCAAGTGTCTTTTAATTTCATGGCTGCACTCACCATCTGCAGTAATTTTGGTGCCTCCCAAAATAAAGTCTCCCACTGTTTCCACGGTTTCTCCATCTATTTGCCATGAAGTGATAGGACCAGATGCCATGATCTTAGCTTTTTGAATGTGAGTTTAAAGCCAACATTTTCACTCTCATCTTTCACTTTCATCAAGAGGCTCTTTAGTTCTTCTTCACTTTCTGCCATAAGGGTGGTGTCATCTGCATATCTGAGGTTATTGATATTTCTCCCAGCAGTCTTGATTCCAGCCTGCACTTTATCCAGATTGGCATTTTGCATGATGATTGAGGGTGGGAATAGAAGGGGATGACAGAGGATGAGATGATTGGATGGCATCACCTACTCAATGGACATGAGTTTGGGTAAACTCTGGGAGGTGGTGATGGACAGGGAGGCCTGGCATGCTGCAGTCCATGGGGTCACCAAGATCAGACACTACTGAGCGACTGAACTGAACTAAACTGAATTCTGCCTATAAGCAGGGTGACAATATACAGCCTTGACCTACTTCTTTCTCAGTTTGGAACCAGTCTGTTGTTGCATGTCCAGTTCTAACTGTTGCTTCCTGACCTGCATACAGATTTCTCAGGAAGCAGGTCAGGTGGTCTGGTATTCCCATCTCTTTAAGAATTTTCCACATTTTGTTGTGATCCACACAGTCAAAGACTTGGCGAAGTCAATAAAGCAGAAGTAGATGTTTTTCCAGAAGTCTTCTGCTTTTTCGATGATCCAGTGGATGTTGGCAACAGATGTTTTCTTGTGTATTAACCTTTTCCATGTCTTTGAGATATACAGTGCTTGTCTTCTCTAATGGTAGTGTTTGATCACAAGCTTATGATTTAATCATTATTTGTAAAAGTCCTAAATTCTAAACTGGGCAATCTTTCCATCACCATGCATGGGCCAGTTCAGTTTCTTTGAAAGTCTTGGCTCAGCAGAAGAGTCAGAGGTTCAGTCCCTGTTGTCCAAGCCTCAGAAGTGTCATTGGTACCCATTCTAAGGGCAATGCCACATCTGTCTCTAAGACCCAGCTCTTAATTTGGGGGTTAGGAGAGAGACTGTGCATTTCCTGAAAGGATCAACTACCTGTTGCATGATCAGCATTGTCTCTAAGAGTTGAAATCTTTCCAGGGCTCAGTGCTTCTGCAAGAGAGAAATCATGGCAAAAGGGGAAATGCTATGAAGCTGGGGGAAAGTTCAGTTCAGTTCAGTTCAGTCGCTCAGTCATGTCTGACCATTTGCGACCCAGCATATCAGGCCTCCTTGTCCATCACCAACTCCCGGAGTCCACCCAAACCCATGTCCACTGAGTAGGTGATGCCATCCAACCATCTCATTCTCTGTCATCCCCTTCTCCTCCCACATTCAATCTTTCCCAACATCAGGGTCTTTTCAATGAGTCAGTTCTTTGCATCAGGTGGCCAAAGTATTGGAGTTTCAGCTTCAGCATCAGTCCTTCCAATGAATATTCAGGACTGATTTCCTTTAGGATGGACTGGTTGGACCTCTTTTCAGTCCAAGGGATTCTCAAGAGTCTTCTCTGACACCACAGTTCAAAAGCATCAGTCCTTCAGCACTCAGCTTTCTTTATAGTCCAACTCTCACATCCATACATGACCACTGGAAAAACCATGGCCTTGACTAGACAGACCTTTGTTGGCAAAGTAATGTCTCTGCTTTTGAATATGCTGGCTAGGTTGGTTATAACTTTTCTTCCAAGGAGTAAGCATCTTTTAATTTCATGGGGGAAGTAGATAAACTTAAAAATATATTTTAAAGGAAGAACATATTAAACCTGCTAGTGGTTTTTACATAGGTTCTATGCAAAGAAATGCTCAAAACAGACTCTCAGAGTTCTTCCTCAAGAAATAGGAAGGGCGGTAGTACCATTTGTAGGTGGAATACTGAGAGGGAAAATTGTTGGGCTGGGAGACTAGAGGTATATTTTGTACATGCTAACTTTGCTAACTTCTGCTTTATTCTAAAACGAGCTTTAAAATTGAGTGTCCAGGATAACTATTTAGCTATATATGTCTCAGGTGTACAGTGTTATATTTGAACACCTGTATACACTACAGAGTCATCACCGTTGACTGTATTATCACAAATAGTCACCATCCATCACCATACAGTTGACTGCCATCACCCACTCTGCCCAACCACCAACCGTTTTCCCGTCTTGGCAACCACCAATCCAGTCTCTGTATCTATGAGTTTGCTTTTTATTTTGTTTTATTTATTTGTGAGTTTGCTTTGCTTTTGAATTCCACATAGGCGTGAAATCATATAGTCCGTGTCTTTCTCTGTGTGATTTATTTCACTGACCACAATGTCCTCAAGGTCCATCCATGCTGTCAGGAATGGCAGAAGTTCACTGCTTTATATGACTGCTGTTTCATTGTGAATGTACATTTACATACACCATGTCGCCTTTATCCACTCACCCGTCCGTGGACACTGAGGTTGTTTCCATATGTTGGCTACTGTGAATAATGCTGCAATGAACACACGTGTATATATCCTTCTGAATTTTTGTTTTCATGTTCTTTGGATAAATACCCAGAAGTGAAATAGCTGGGTCACATGGTAATTCTCTTCTTAGTTTTTTGAGGCATATTCATGCCATTTTTCATCGTGGCTGCACCAATTTATAGTCCCATGTTCTTTGCAGGCAAAGATGGAGAAGCTCCATACAGTCAGCAAAGAGAAGACTTGGAACTGACTGTGGCTCAGATCACGAGCTCCTTATCGTAAAATTCAGGCATAAATCTAAGAAAGTAGGGAAAACCAGCTGGCCATTCAGGAATGATCTAAATCAAATCCCTTATGATTATACAGTGCAGGTGATGAATAGATTTAAGGGATTAGATCTGATAGACAGAGTGCCTGAAGAACTGTGGACAGAAATCCATGACATTGTACAAGAAGCAGTGACCAAAACCATCCCAAAGAAAAAGAATGCAAGAAGGCAAAGTGCTTGTCTGAGGAGGCTTTACAAATAGCTGAGGAAGGAAGAGAAACCAAAGGCAGGGGAGAAAGGGAAAGATATACCCAGCTAAATGCAGAGTTCCCGTGAATAGCAAGGAAAGATAAGAAGGCCTTCATAAATCAACAGTGCAAATAGAGGGAAAAAATAGAATGAGGAAGACTAGAGATCTCTTCAAGAAAACTGGAGATATCAGGCAACATTTATGCAAGCGTGGGCACAATAAAGGACAGAAATGGTAAGGACCTAATGGTTAGGGTTAGGGTGATTATTACTATGAATCAGTACCGTTTCTTACAGTTTAAGGAAGTCCCTTTTAACACTGTTGGGCCAGTTTAACAGTGGTGAACTTTCTTAGCTTTTGTTTATCTGGGAAACTTTTAAACTTTCCTTCAATTCTAAGTAATAACCTTGGTGGGTAGAGAATTCCTGACTCAGAAGTTGTTTTGATTTTTATTTTAATTTTGTCCTTCTAGTTCTTTGAATAGCTCACGCTCCTCTCTCTGGCCTGTGAGGATGCTGCTGAAAAACTCTGCTGATGGCCCTGTATTTAACAATTTGCTTTTCTCTTGCTGCTTTTAGGATTCTCTTTTTATCTTTTATTTTTACCATCACAATTATGACGTGTTTTAATTCTAATATTTCACTTTTACCATTTTAATTATATGTTTTGGTGTGAGTCTCTTTAAGTCCACCATATCTGAAACTCTCTGAGCTTCCTGGACCTGAATGTCGGTTTCCTTCCCAGGTTAGGGGAGTTTTCAGCTACTACTTCTTTAACTAATTTTTCTTTCTCTTGTCCTTCAGGGACCCCAATAATGTGAATATTCTGCTTGGTGGTGTCCCAAAGGTCCCTTAGAGTATCTTTACTGTTTTAAATTCCATTTTCATTTTGCTGCTCTTTCTGGGTGAGTTCCATTGTCTTGTCTTCCAGCTCATTGATTCATTCGTCTGCCTCATCCAGTCTGCCGCTGAACGAGTCTGGTGTATTTTTCAGCTCAATTATAACTTCTGTGTGGCATTTGCTTGTATTTTCTGTCTCTCTGTTAAAGTTCTCACTGTGTTTGTCCATTCATTTCCCGAGTTCAATGGGCATCTTTATGACCTGACTTTTCACATCATACCAGGTAGATTGTGTGTCTTGGGTTTTGTTAGTTCTTTGTCCCAGGTTTTGTCTTGTTCTTTTGATAGGGACCTATTTCTGAGTCTCCTCGGTTTGCCTAATTCTCTGTTTTCCATTCTTGTGTGCCTCTCTCAGACTTGAAGGGGTAGCCTTGTGTAGGACGTGCTGTGGGGCTGAGACATGGGCTGGCACCTGAGCCGATGCTCGGGCTCTCTCTCCTGTGTGGGCTGCGTGCCCCATCTTGACGGGGCAGGGCTAAAGCTGCTGCTGCGGGGTGATGATGGCCAGGGATGGCTGCTGACCCGGCAGACCCAGCGCATCTCAGACACAGCAACGGCAGAGCTGGATCTCAGAACTGATGGGACCTAACCACGGGAGCTGCCACCTGCTGGTGGATGGGGTTATTGCCCAGTCAGCTGTGAATCCTGTCTGGGTTGCAGTGGTAGAGGAGGCTTTCTGGCGGTGTGCTTCTGGTACTAACAGATTAGATGGAGGTTTACAAAATGGAACCTACCCTGCCATTGGCAAGGTGGCTCCAGTTGGTGTTGAGAAGTAAAACTTAGGGCCCTTTAAGGAGGAGGTGAACCTTCTCGCTCATGCATTCTTTGAGTCTCATGCAACAATGGATCTTGCAGGAAAGCTGATCTTTCTTTAGGTCTGGAGCTAATGAATACACAGCACAAAGTCTTACTCATGGAAATGCTTTCTTAGGCTCTATAGTAATGATTATAATTGTTACAAATCTTGCCTGGGAACCTGCCTCTCAAGACTTGCACCCCTGACGACACAGCAGCAGCATCTCTCATCCAGAGACCTTTCCTGGAACCCATTCTCCCTGGCTAAACTTGTGCCAAAATTATCTCAGGATGTATGCCTTGTGAAAGGGTCTGGTGGAATTTTACAGACCTCGAGATCTTCTTTTCATCTGTTCTCAACAGCCAGTTGAGAAGTATATAATAACCTGCTTAAACTAGTGAGGGTTGGTACTCTTTCTTCCACATGCTGACGTCTGTGTCAGAAGCTTTCTCGGTCCTGTTTCATTAAATAAAATTTCACTGCACGAAGCTCTGAGTGACTGAGACCCGTCTTTGGTCCCAGAGTTAAGTCTTCTGCTTTGGAGACCATGAACTCTGCACCTACCTCCATCAGCCACCAGTGTCTCAGTCTCCATAGAGAGCATCCCGACTGGTGTCTGCCTCTCTAACATACACTCCAAAGTTAGTAAGCGGATCTCCTTTACTTACAGCCTGAAATGGCCAATGTAATGTTTCTGTGATGGTTTTGGAGTCAAGTGAGTTTATGTGCAAGCCCTTTAAAAGTGAGTTTCCCATCCCCTGTAGTTTTAATAATTTTCCTGAATTTCCCATTAATTTTCAAAATCAGGTGTGTTGGAAGCTCATTTCTCCTGTGCAGGGTCTAAGGGTTGGAATGCCTGAAAAGTGAAAGTGTAAGTTGCTCAGCTGTGTCCAGCTCTTTGTGACCACATGGACTATACAGTCCACGGAATTCTCCAGGCCAGAATACTGCAATGGGTAGCCTTTCCCTTCTCCAGGGGATCTTCCCAAACCAGGGATCGTACCCAGGTCTCCCGCATTGCAGGAGGATTCTTTACCAGCTGAGCCTCCAAAATTACTGAAGTGGGTAGCCTATCAGTTCTCCAGTGAATCTTCCTGACCCAGGAATCAAACCAGGGTCTCCTGCATTGCACATGGATTCTTTACCAACTGAACGATGAGGGAATCCCTTGGGATGCCTGATGTGGAGCTCAAATCTCTTGCTTCTCAGGGAGATAATCACGCCTTTGTGATCCTTTCTGACTGTGGATACTGTTTTATCCTTAGTATGACCATATCTCAGTTTTTTCTGCCCATCTCAGTGATATCCTTTTACCCTGTGTTGTGGAGTCTCTGTTTTTCTACTTGTTATCTCCCTTTCAGAGGGAATTATTCCACGTGCAGCTGTAGGCTTGCTGTGTCTATGGGAGAAGATGAGTTCAGGATCTTCCTAGCCCACCATCTTGAACACAACTCTTAGGCCAAATTTGATATTTAAGTGTCATTGGAACACATGTGTGCCTTTTTTCATGGAACAATGGTATTTCAACTTATAAATTAAATGGTTGGCTTGATTTTCTATTTAAGATATGACTATTTAAGAAGTGACTATTTCAAACATGATGGGTAAAGACTCTGAAAAAAAACACGAAATCTCATCTTTTAAGTTTTCCTGGAAGGATTTATGGGAAAAGGACTATGTAATTTGTTCCCAAAGACTGGATGATGGAGACTTAATGAAGCTTAAACTGTTCTTTCTGTATCTTTGTGTCTTGTTCTTTTTCTTCTTTTTTTTTCTTCCATTAACCAAATGCTACAACCAGGAAACATAATCTGTCTGGGATGATTATCACATGCTCACCATGTTCCTCTAAAGAATTCGGTCTCCTCAGTGGTATGTCATATATAACTCTAGTAAATGGGTTTTGAGTCAGCTGTGCTGACCTTCAGTCCAGTTCAGTTCAGTCACTCAGTCGTGTCTGACTCTTTGTGACCCCATGAACCGCAGCATGCCAGGCCTCCCTGTCCATCACCAACTCCCGGAGTTTACTCAAACTCATGTCCATCAAGTCAGTGATGCCATCCAGCCATCTCATTCTCTGTAGTCCCCTTCTCCTCCTGCCCCTAATCCCTCCCAGCATCAGAGTCTTTTCCAATGAGTCAACTCTTCACATGAGGTGGCCAAAGTATTGGAGTTTCAGCTTCAGCATCAGTCCTTCCAATGAACACCCAGGACTGATCTCCTTCAGAATGGACTGGTTGGATCTCCTTGCAGTCCAAGGGACTCTCAAGAGTCTTTTCCAACACCACAGCTCAAAAGCGTCAATTCTTCAGTGCTCAGATTTCTTCACAGTCCAACTTTCACATCCATACATGACCATGGCGAAAACCATAGCCTTGACTAGACGGACCTTTGTTGGCAAAGTAATGTCTCTGCTTTTTAATATGCTATTTAGGTTGGTCATAACTTACCTTCCAAGACAGTTTTCAGAGAGTCTAGACATCCCAGGGTAACTGAAGGAGGTCATACGGGCCATGGTGGAATAAGCTGTGTTATAACTTCCACCACGTTGTCAACTAGATGTAACATGCCGTTGCAAGCCACTTCCACTGGGTTCTTGCCCAGAGGAGAGAACAGAACCTTTGATACAATCGGTCTGTTTCTCCAGCTTCCCTTCAGCTTCACTTCTGTCTCCACGTCAGGCTTTTTTTAGTTTGAAACCCAATATTTTACTCCTTTCAAACTCTCCCCACCAGTTAAAATAATAAAGGTCCTGATGGGATCATTCGTACTTCACTGAACCTCATTTTGCTTTGTTAGATGTTTCCAGTATATCTGTTTTTTGAGTGTAGTTTATATTTCCCGAAGTCTCACCCACCAACCTGTAAGGACAAATTAAGTCACTGATTTCTTGATTGGATCTGCTGAAATAAGATTCTCTACTCTCTGACCCCAAATGAAACCTCACCCCCCATTCATCCTTGGAATCCTCTAGGTTTGTCATAGTTTTTCTTCCAAGGAGCGTCTTTTAATTTCATGGCTGTGTTACTGTCTGCAATGATTTTGGAGCCCAAGATTACAAAGCCTGCCACTGTTTCCTAGACAGTATATGAAAACAGCAGAGACATCACTTTGCTGACAAAGGTCCATATAGTCAAAGCTGTGGTTTTTCCAGTAATTGTATAAGGATGTGAGAGTTGGACCATAAAGAAGGCTGAGCGCCAAAGAATTGATGCTTTTTAATTGCAGTGTTGGAGAAGACTCTTGAGAGTCCCTTGGACTCCTAGGAAATCAAACCACTCCATCCTAAAGGAAATCATGTATATAGACCCTGTATAGTCATTGGAAGGACTGATGCTGAAGCTGAAACTCCAAACCTTTGGCCACCTGATGTGAAGAGTTGAATCACTGGAAAAGACCCAGATGCTGGGAAAGACTGAGAGCAGGAGGAGAAGGGGGTCTAATTATGTAATTGGTATTATACTGTATCTATTATTATCCAATTTAAATTTTTGCTTAGTTATGTTTTTGAAATTTATCTGTTTTGATGCATATAGTTATGTTTACATTCCACTGTATGACAATGAATTTGTCCATTTTCCTGTTGGATGACATTTGTTTCCAGCTTTCAGCTATTAACCAGTGAAAATAATGCTTCAATAATTATTTTTTCCTTCTAATGGAATTTAAAACAATTATAGTGTGGAAAACTTAGAATAAGGAGGTATTCTTCAGAGATTGTGGTTATGGTTGTTGGGGAAGGTCAAAGTACTTGGCTTGGGGTAAGAGAAGGGTGGTAAGAAAGAATTGTTTTCCTAGAATATCTCCTCCTTTCTTGTACTTTCTTCCCGACTCTAACAACTTTTGCCTCCTCTCTTTCTGCCACCAAGAGTCCCCTAAGTAGCCATGAGAGCCAACCTAATCTCTTCTAGTACAATAGTCTGCGTTTGGAATTTCTACCTCTGTGAAACTTTGAACAAAGTGGTATAAACCGACCAAACTTTATTTTTCTCATCCATAAAATTTAAAATAATATTAACAACTTAAGAGTGTTATTGTGAAAAGTAAGAGATAATATCTGGGATCTTAAGGCAGATTAGACTCTTCCCAAACAAAACTGGAGTATGTCCCCTCCTGTTGAATCTGGGGAGCTCTGTGACTTAGCACCTCTTAATATGATTTCTCTAGCAGGGCAATCAACTTTTTAAATGCAGACTTATGCCTCCAAGAGCTTATATACTGGATAAAGAAAGTTGAAGTTATCAGCCTCAAGGCCTGAGCCTGGAAATCGGTGCAGTCTCTTTCACCCAATTCCACTCGTCAAAGCAGGACTAGAGACTGGAACAGTCTATTAACTGGTCTCATCAATCATAAATGCTTTCCTTACTTCAAAGCTATTAATAATTTTCCACCTCATTTAGTATAAAAGAACTTTACACGTATAAGGCCCTGAATGACTTTTTAAGTGTCTACTTTTTAAAAGCATTTCGTATCAGTTTCCGCTGTTCACTGGGCTTCAGTTTTTGTTTCCATTCTTTTGCAGGTAGCAGACCACCCCCCAAAATCTGTGATTTAAGGCAATTATTTTTTTATCTCACAATTGTGCGGTGTGGGGGATCAGGGGGTCAGGAGGGCTGTTCTGGTTTTGCCTGGGCCCACTCCTGCAGCTGTGTTTAACCAGAGGCTCAGAGGGAAGCTAAACTCTGTGGGCACCCTTGGGTGATCAGGCTTGGCTCTCCAAGTTGTGTTTCCATTTGGGGAGGCAAGACCAGGCAGGCTCTCTCTCAAGGCCCACCTGTGTTCCAAATGAGTGCTTATCAAGCTTCTGTTGTTCGCTGATGTCCCACGAGCCAATGAAGTCATGCAGCCAAACCCAAAGTCAATGGAGGGCGGGGGGTAGATTTCACAAGGGCATGAACACCAGCAGGCAGGGCTCATTGGGGGCCATTAGTGTGACAAGACCCAAAGGCCTGATTTCATTGCCTAGACTTCACCAGGTTCTTTTCTACCCTAGGCTGCATCGTTTCCTCCTTTACTCATGCAACAAATATTTAGATACCCACGGGTCCTGGACATCGGGGCTCTTAGGAAGTTTTCCTTTTAAGAGGGGAAACATAGCTGGCAGGTGCAAAAGTAAGCAAGGTGATTTCAGATGGTTATAAGAGCGCTGAAGAAGTCAATCAGGATCGCGGGGAGACAGTGGCCGGCAGAGGTGGAGACCTTGAGTTGAGCGAGGTCAGGAAGACTTAACAGACAGCTCGGGACCTGAAGTCTGCATGAGGAGAAGGAGTCGGCCCGGGGCGGCGCAGGCGCGGAGGGCTCCAGGCAGAGGAGCAGCCCGCCCTCAGCCAGGCCCGGGCCCTCCAGCCGCCTCTTCACGCGGCGGGTGCCGGCTGCTCTCAGCCTGAAGGCCACTTCTCTCGCTGGTCTCTCTGCCTAACCTAAAGTAGCCTATTCTTGCCCTCACCACTCCCTACCTAGGTTAGTCTTTTAAAGAACTTACAATTTTCAGGTATTTGGTCATTGTTTACTTATTACCAGTCCCCAATAAGCTATAATTCCCATGAAAATAGGGTCATGTCCCAATGTTTCTTGAATAATTTCATCAGTCAGTTCAGTTCAGCCGCTCAGGTGTGTCTTGCTCTCTGGGACCCCATGGACCGCAGCAGCCCAGGCCTCCCTGTCCATCACCAGCTCCTGGAGTTTGCCCAAACTCATGTCCATGGAGTCAGTGATGCCATCCGATAGAACTATGATTATTCAGCATTCACAAATATTGGGTAAGCAAATACATAAATGAATTAAGATAGTCCCAGTCTGAAAGGGTGACCACAAATGCCTGGCGTGGGACAGGTTCCCAAGTCCGATTCTTGATGAGCCCAGACAGATGCAGTCCTGCAGGCTGGTTGGGGCATCCGCTTTCCGGAGGTTTCTTGCTGGTTGGGGCATCCGCTTTCCGGAGGTTTCTTTTTCAAAGCTCCTTGGAGCTTCTTGGACTCTGAGTCTTGGTCAGCACTGCCGCGATACCTCAACAGGTTTCCATCGTTTTAAACCCAGAAAGGAGACTTGGGAGTCTGTTTCCTTAAAAACTCTCCAGAGATTCTTATACAAAATTCCTACCTCTCTCTCCTGCTACTTTCAAAATTCTTCATGGGGAAAAATGAAAAAGATTTTAATTCTTTATCTTTAGACACCATCTGCCACGAACATTGATAGGGGGGTCAATCATCCGACTTTGCTTACCAGATAGCAGACACTTGAAGCATAATATTAGTAGCCCTCCCTTCAATCCTGCAAGGTAGGAATTCTTTTCCTCATTTTCCAGGTGGGGAAACAGACTGTCAGAGGTCAAGAAACGTGCACAGTCTCATCTCAGGGCTGAGTGAAAGAGCAGATAATCAGACTCCTGAGTCTAGAGCTGATGGTGTTCCTACCACCCACATTGCCATTATGCTGACCCACTTCACGCAGGAGAGGGAAATACAGATCCACCATGGCTTGCTCCCAACCCTGAAATCCAAAACTTTCTGCAAACCAAAAACTTTTCTGCAAAAATCTGACCTGACTTGGCCTGAACTCATTTGTGAACAAAACTTGACCTGAACTGATATGAAGCTAATTATACTCCTTACTTATGCCACTTATTATGACTAGTCTTACATTTTGGTATACAAATAGTAAAATGTTAAATTGCAGGGTGCTCTTCCACCTCCTTAGTGCCCCATTAGGTCATTATGCATATAATATCTGCCCTGTAATCCTCCTTAAGGTCTGAAAGTTCTAAACTCTGAAGCACACGTGGTCCCAGGAGTTTCAGATGAGCAACCAGGAATCTGTTATATTTGTGAGTGATCCTATCGTCCACAAAGCTTTTACAAACTGGAAGTAATTTTTTCTTATCTTCTTCTCATGCCCAAAGAGGAATTGAGAAAATTTTCTAACATGCCTTATTTTCTTGCTTTTTATAAAACCACTTCATTCTGTGGTTTCAAGGTATTAGCTGTACTTGATGTTAAGAGAAGTTTGCGGTTATTTGTTCGAGAAAAAAAAATTTAATTTTAAAAATTAATAACATGCTAAGTGGGGGAGGTGAAGGCCAAAAATGTATACAGAGTATGCTAACTGTATTCTTTGAAAGAGAAAATCTTCAGTTTTTTTCATGTGTGTTTATCAACTAGAAAAGTATGAGCAAAATTGATAACTGTGGTTCTCTCTGCGATGATTGAGGGAGATTTTTTTCTTTAATTTCGTACCCTTTTATACCTGTAAGTTTAGAACCACATGAACTTATTATCCACTGAGAAACTTATAGTCATAAGTAAACATACCCACGAATGATTTTTCACAATGTGTGAGAGACTCGAGACACAGGTGCCAAGTCAGTGGAGGTACCGTTCACAGCCTGTGTCAGTCATTCGCGCGGCACACAGTTGATGGCCCGTGTTTTCCTTGCTTTCTCCCATTCCCATTTAGGACAGGTGTTTCCCTCATCTTCCATCCCTGAAGAGCACTTGCTGGCCTTTGTTTCTGGCTCATGCCAGCCTTCCCTCTCTGCTGCTTCAGTCTCGGAGAGTATTCTTCTCTGGCCAGAGCTCTCAACCCCTGGCCTAAGTGGTCATCTGAGTCAGGGCAAAATGAGAGGGTCCTGAACAGGAGGCTAGGCAAAGCTGGTGGGTGGGGTGGTCAGAGCGGGCCCACAGGTCTCGAAAGGCAGCGGTCGGTCTGTGACGGGCAGCCCCAGACAAGGGCAAGGGCCGGGCAGGCCACGGAGACAGGGGCTGAGGTGCAGAGGGCAAATCCACTGTGGCTGGCACCCAATGAAACTGAAGCTGGGGTGCAAGTGTTGGCTTGACGTTCAAGCTGGGCACGTAGAACAGAGTTCAACTTCCAGAAAAGACCGGCTCACACATGTTTACGCCAGAATGGAGCTATAGCATTCCCGCTGGACTGGAGAAGACTCTTGAGAGTCCCCTGCACTGCAAGGAGATCCAAACAGTCCACCCTAAAGGAAACCAGTCCTGGGCGTTCATTGGAAGGACTGATGCTGAAGCCGAAGCTCCAATACTTTGGCCACCTGATGCGAAAAAAGGACTCATTGGAAAAGAACCTGATGCTGGGAAAGATTGAAAGCAGAAGGGAACTACAGAGGATGAGGTGGGTGAATGACATCACTGACTCAATGGACATGAGTTGGAGCAAAACATCTGGAGATGGTGACGGACAGGGAGGCCTGGCGTGCTGCAGTCCATGGGGTTGCAAAGAGTCAGACGTGACTGAGCGACTGAACTGAACTGAACTGGACTAGTTTAGGCACATTCCCCTCAAGGAAAATGAGAAAGCTCAGGATTCTGTACGTGCTGCTTGTAACACAGAGTGGATGAGATTTCCTCCCCTCCCTCACGCAGGGCTGTCCCGCCCAGTTTTATACTCTAAGAAGCAACAGGTCATGGAAATCCCTGCAAACTTGATTTGTCCTTCCCCAAAAGTTGGGTTGAAATGATCTAGGGGCAGCCTTGACGGCTAAGGAGGCAGACTGGTGACCTCAACGGCAGTGTGGGTGCAACAGTGAGTCACACACTCAACCCACAGCTCATTGCAACAACCAGAAGTCGTGGTGCCCAACTGCCGTGGTACCTTTTGTCTTACGCTTTGTTCATATTGTGATGAGGGGATTAACTGGGCTCAATTTAGCTTTGTGTAGACACTGCAATTCAAGGCTTGTCCGTAGCTGTATTTCAATCCTCCTAAATCTAATAGACTTAAAAATCTCTCAAGGGCCTCCGATTATCATCCATCTTTGCACTGGATCAACAGGAGCCTGACAAAAATAATATAATGCTGCCTCACCTCTAGGTTCTCTGCAGAGGGAATGGAAAGAACTGGACTTTCCAGCTCACTTTGAAAGAGGCAAGTGGGAAGGAGACCGAGAGCAGACCATAAATCTGTTGCTTGAGGCAGGACACCTGCCCTGTCAGTCTTTGCTCCATCCAAATGGAAACATGGGTGATCTAGGATTACCCTCCCACAATGCCGACAGTCAACGCACTGAAAGGTCACGTCTATTACGGTTGGCGTTGCTACCCTGCTGAGCTGCTTTCTGAGTGGACGTCATACTCATCTCATGCAGAAGGCATGTTCTCCATGCCAGAATGCTGCTGCTAATATTTGATCTAATAAAAGACACCCTATCTTTTCTTCAAGCTTCATGACGACTAGCTGCTGTTAGATGATCATTCTTTTCTTCCTCATCATTCCAACTTTGTGTTCTAAGGACTTGAATCCTTCAGCAAAGTTTTATTTGCCACCTCTCATTTTAAAGTGATTCATTTAAAGAGATGGTATAACCAAAGTAAACAGCTTTATTTGCAGAAGTAACTTTATGTGAATAGTCGGTGTGCCTTTGGAAGGAGCCACTGGCCTTTACTAATACTATCAGCTTCCCCAGCAAACCACACAGTGCTGTTTGTGTAGGATTGTAAGCGGGGAGAGGAAGGACTGGAAACACAATCTTCACCAAAAAACAGGGTTGAAACTTGCAGCAACAGCTGGAACCAGCTGGGAGCAACTGCACAGTGGAATCCTGTCCAACTCTGCCGACAGAGATCTGAGCACTCTTGGAGCCTGGAACAAGAGGAACAACAGACCGCTTTGTAAGAATGTCACACGTAAACCCAGCCAGCTAGCACCCCCAGAAATCGGCAACAGGAGGAATTCATCTTCTTAGATCCAATCACTGGGTAAAATCAGCCCT
Organism: Bos mutus; assembly: GCF_027580195.1. NCBI lineage: Eukaryota > Metazoa > Chordata > Mammalia > Artiodactyla > Bovidae > Bos > Bos mutus. The sequence goes on along the minus strand of NC_091630.1, from coordinate 4,966,218 downwards.
GTTTGTTCTAGGAGGTCCACGCACATGAACTTCATGCTAACTGGAGCTTGGTTCTCAGCCACTGGGACCCTTAAGGACTCCTTTGGACTCTGTGGGTCTCCACTTCAAAAGCATTATTGACATGAAGCTGGGGAGGTTTTTCCTGGGGTTCTTTCTCACCAGACTGGTTCTGGCTGCCTCCCGGGTGATGATGGAAGACTAAGGCGCTAGCCAGCATGTTATCCCCTCATTTTGTAATCATCAGGCAGTTGCACAAAGGTTATGTGGAACTTTACCAAGTAGTCAAAGGCACAGCCCCGGGCAGTCTTCAAGGATTTAGGATGGTTAACGCACTCCCCAGATTGCATATTAAGGAACTCCACCGCCGGCCAGGTAAACGAGGTATGAGGGAATACAGTCATCACCTTTTCACTCTCAACCGTGACCTTTGGAAACCCAAGGCCTTTCAAGTCACAGTTGTGAACTGCTGCTTGGCTAACCTCTCCAACATTTTCTGATCCCAAAAAGGAGCCGTAAGAAACCACAGGAAGGACCCTGGGCACTCCTGCCGAGTCATTGCTAAAGGAGGAGCATTTTATCAGAGATGCTTAAGAGCCCTTAAAATCCTTCACTTATGGCCAAGTCCTTCTTAGAGATCAGCTTAATGTAAGTTCCATGTTTAGGTAGCTCTCATTTGCCTCAGGGCTTTCCAGGCGGCACTAGTGGTAAAGAATCCGCCTGCCAATGGAGGATATGTAAGAGACACGGGTTTGATCCCTGGGTTGGGAAGATCCCCTGGAGGAGGAAAAGGTACCCTACTCCAGGATTCTTGCCTGGAGAATCCCATGGACAGAAGAGCCTGGAGGGTTACAGTCCATGGGGTCACAAAGAGTCAGATACAACTGAGAAATTTAAATAACAGCAACTAAACAGAAATTTAAATTATAGCAACTAAACAAATAATCTGAATATGGGAGACAAGACCTGAAGGGACTTTCATTAAAATCTTGCTATTTGGCCTTTAGCGCAAAGGACAAGAATCTTTTCTGAAATCCTATTGTAGGGATTCTAATGTAAATTTTCTTTTTCTTCTTTCAGCCCTAGTGATAGAAGAGAGGAGGATATATTATGGTCCATCCTGTGCTCTGATCCTTCACCCTTAGGACTAGAAGAAATAAAGTAGATTTTTGTGTGAATGTAGAAATATGTTTACCAGCTACACCGGAAACAGGGAGTTGAAGTCATGTGTAGCTTGGTTTCTCCAAAGACATGTTGGAAGTGTGGGCACTGAAAGAGTGTCACGGGCATTTAACTCTCCTGTCCAAGTTAACCACAGTCCATGCAGTTTCCCATCATCAGCAGTACACTCAGTGGAAAAAATCACAGCTGTGTTTTACTGTGCATCAGCTATGTGCCTGTATCTCTAATCCTGATACAAAAAGAAAAACCTTCAAGAGAGTACTATCATTAAACCAGTTCAAAATAAATAATACAATGATTCAGAGAAATTGGGATAGACAAGTTTTGGTTAATGCTAACGACTGAAACAGCCATGAAGCAAATGACAGTCTTTAGAGCCCTCGGGAGCACTGTGTTAATAGAACGGCTTCGTCCCCATTAGGTGGCTGCCTTCACCCTCTTAAGATCAATAAGCAGAATGCCGGCAACGTGCGTCCTCTGAGCGCTCCGAGTCCCTCTGCACACCACTATTTCAGGTGGTGGTCTTGCCACTCTCCTTTGGTAGCCTCAGGAAGACGAGGATCAGTTAACAGTAAATTAAAATGGCAGCCTCTGGCATGCAGCCGTGGGTATTTCCACTACTAAAAGGCATTTGGTTATTAGGCTTGTCTTCACTTAATCATGGACCTGACTTGAACACTCGATTCAAAATCCCCTGCAGAGCAAGCTATCACTCTGTTGTTGTTAGCATGTTGACCCAATAGATAAAAAAGCATAAAAAAAGAAAAGAATGGAAAAAGGTTTTCTTTTCTGAAGTCAGGAACTAGTAAAAGGCTCAAAGGATTTTTAAAATCTTAGACAGATTAAAAGCTAGTAAAAAAGTAAATATTTCTTTCAGTGGCTGCTTATATTTGTATTCTTTCTAAAGGTGGAAGGCATGTCAGGAAGATGACATTTCTCTTAAAAGAGTGTTTGTAAAAGTGTCTAAATGTATTTGATCAGAGCTGTTTTCATTAAAGCATATCTTTCGTTAGTTAGATTGTGAAGGCAGATTCATATAGCCCCCAGATGCATCTGAAAAGGCTTCAATACCACTAATGCAATGCCCCTGAAAGAGCCTGAAGTTTGTTAGCAGTCCAAACCAGCTCAGGCTATCTCACAGAAGTAAGGGGCTGGATGAGATGTGCACATGCATTTTCACTCATGTGTCTGTGACTCCAAAGCCAGTGATCTACAGCCTGAATATTACAAACCACAGGATCAAGAAAGGACATGCTGCTGCTGCTGCTAAGTCGCTTCAGTCGTGTCCGACTCTGTGCGACCCCATAGATGGCAGCCCACCAGGCTCCGCCATCCCTGGAATTCTCCAGGCAAGAACACTGGAGTGGGTTGCCATTTCCTTCTCCAGTGCATGAAAGTGAAAGGTGAAAGTGAAGTCGCTCAGTCGTGTCCGACTCTTAGCGACCCCATGGACTGCAGCCTACCAGGCTCCTCCATCCATGGGATTTTCCAAGCAAGAGTACTAGAGTGGGGTGCCATTGCCTTCTCCGGCGAGGAAATATTCAGTTGCAAACTTGCCAGGAGCCAGCGTGAGGAACTCCGCCCGTGGCTAAGGTCATGAGGAAGGAGGCTCGGCATACGCAAAGGTGCGATCGAGCCTCAGGAGTCTCCCTGGAAATTCTCAAGCATCTACCCCGAAACCCAGAGTCTGCCTACTTTCTGCTTTGTGCTCTCACCTACACCTCTGACTTTACAGGGGGCTGTCCCCCACTACCTCTCTCTGAAAAAAAAGAATTAACTTACAGCTCCAGTTAATAAAGTTCCTGGGTGTGATAGTGTTTCAACCTACAAACTCCTTTGGAAATCCTCTAGCCTGCCTAAATAGGTTTTTCCAGCCACATGTGATTGCTCAGAGCCTCCCAACTGTGAGAGGCATGAGATGTTCTAAACTGTCTAAATACAGATTCCTTTGAGCAGTTAAAAGATTGATTTAGAAATTGTATTGGTGAAGGGTTTTTCACTTGTTGGGCCAATGTTTGCTGCTAAGTTTCCATATCCCTTACCTGCTGTGTCCCTGGCAGTGTATTGATTAATATAGTTGGTGTAAGTAGTAGCTTTAATGTTTGTAACCTTGGACCCTTGAGTTAATTCTTTTTCTTGTTATAGCCCACCACACCTTTGCTGTGTAGGAATGCAACTTTATCTAATGCTTTTGGAGGGTGGCTCCTGACTGATCACCTTTAGAGAAAAATAAGTTTTCTGAAGAAAAGGTCTTAAAATGTTAACAGGCCTCCGGGCCAGAAGATGATGCAAATCACCTAAACTTTTGCATATGATAAGTTTGCAGGAAGAAAGCCTGGCTTGCTGCCTGACTCTACCCCTTCCCCCATTATCGTCTATGCATAACTTAAGGTATAAAAACTACTTTGGAAAATAAAGTGCGGGCCTTGTTCACCGAAGCTTGGTCTCCCCGTGTTGTTCTTTCTCTCACCTTCTGGCTGAATTATTCAGCCTCTTTTCTCCACTGAATTTCCTCACTGAGCTATCCTCATTCTATTACTCTTTATATCCTTAATTAATGTTTAATTAAGCAATTGTTTTCCCTGGATCCACTGGGGCTGGACCCCGGCACAAACTTGTTTTAGAAATCTAGCCTTTGATAAAAATGGTTTGAGAGCTAACAGAAGTATTTGGGAAGTCAGGAAAAAATGTTTTTAACTCTTCAAATAACTTTTTGGTAGATGGACCCCAACAAAGTTTGCTTGAAGGATGTTACAAGGCAGTTGATGTGACTGACTTTCACCCCTTTAATATTTAAGTTTGAGAACTTATCTCCTTTTGTGTTTACATGTGGGATTTACTTTAATCTATGGCAAGCTGATTTCTGTTACACAACTGTTTGAATTTCAGGCCACATGCAATCACTTGAACTATTTTACTTAATTTCATGTGTTTATATTATGTATTTACTGAGAGTTAAAAATCGAACTTTTTTGAGGCTGAAGTTAATCATTTACATTTGTGCCGTATTTTAAGGTTTGTAAAGCATTATACATACTATTTTCTTTTTAGATGAAAAATATTGTTTAACTATGTCATCTGCTATATAGGAGCTCATTAATTCCCTAAACATTATAGGAGATAAGACATAAATATTATTTTGTCTGTTTTGAAAATAAATACAAGGATAACACACTTAACCTGCTCAAGTTACCCATTCATCTAGTAGAAGAGGCTCAACAATTAGCTTTAAAGTGCATAAGCCTATATTTTCAGTGTATTCAGTATATATCTTTCCAATCAGTGATTTTTAACATGTATGACAATCAACTAGACATATTTAAAATGTAATGTTTTCAAAAGCAAGAAATTGTAAGAAACCAGAGCCTCTATGCTGTGGATTAAAAGTCACTTTGGTTGACTTGGTTATTAGAAAAATATTCATTAGTGAATTTTAAAACTGCCTTCAGAAATAAAAATAAAATGTTCCAATGCAGAAAATATCAAGTTAAAAGTTTTTCTTTAAGAGTTAGGGATTTATGAAATTTGTATGTCAAAACTTCAAACCACATTTCAAGAGTTAAGTTTTGACACTTTCAATGTATCAAAAACTTTGACACTTGGAAAGACCAACATTCTCACTCTCCCAGCAGTGACTGACAGACACAGGCGGGTCCCTTCCTTCCTCCATTAATAGAACTGAAAAGGGAAAGCTCTGTTTTCTGAGTTCCGAACATGAACATGAGTTTACCTCCGGCAAAGCTCCTTCACACCTGAGTTCAGACCAGTGCATTTGGGTGGGCGTAGTTCCCAATGAGGGTTCTATTCTTCCAAGTCTTTATAAAAATACAATAATTAAAGTTCAAAATGACCACTTAATAGTTCTCTCTAAACTGTTTATTGAACACCACAATTTACCATGCATGTTATAATTAAAGTTAACATAGTGAGATAAAAAAAACAATAAAATTGCCCATTGTTATCAAGGTGTCACTATAGAGATGGTTGTAGGTATTAAGCAAGTAAACAAATAAATTTCAGAATGGAAAAGAATGAATAATTTCAAGATGTAACAAATGTAGTGAAAGAACTAAGATGGAAGGAAGTAATAGAGTGACTGAGAGCTGGGCAATATGTTCAGTTTGGAGGTCAGGAAACCTGTCTCTGAGAAGGTGATATTTGAGCCTGTGGAAAGATCTGGACACAGAGAAATCCAGACAGAGGGGAGAGCAAGTGCAAAGTCCTAAAATGGGAACCCCATGGTGGGGGTGGACACAGACCTCCTTGGAAAGGATGAAGCTGGTAAAACGGCTGGTTACAAGGGGAGAGAAAGACCAGTTTGGAAGAAATAATCCAGCCATTTAAATTGATTCAGCAGAATTTCCAATTGTCTTACTGCAGAAATGTCCGAGCTAATATTACCATTTTCCATGTCCCACTTCTCCACTAGAATTAAGCTTTCTCTTGTCACCCTAAACAATATCAATTCTGGAGAAGCAGGGACATTAAGAAGCGATGTGAGAGTTATGCCAATTTAATAAACATGACACTTGATTTTCACTATGTATATTTCTTAATTTTAGGGAAAATATGAGTCCCAGGAAATCCACATATCCTATGGAATACTAAGCATCATAGAACTGCTACTGTCTTTTGGAATTTCTCTTCAGTGGCATTTACAGATTTCTACCATAATGAGACATCATTCTTTCATATTCTTAGTTCCTTCTCTACCAAAGAACTATTTTTAATTATAAATTTAAACTTGGAACTCATCATAATTTACTTGCCTTCATAATACTTCATGTTCTCAGTTTTAAAATATGAAAGTAGGAATCAGAGGAAATGTTTGTTTAAGAGACTAGGAGAAAAAAACTCAGTTAAGAAACACTAAGACTTAAAAATATATTTTAGAGTTGGCTCTTACTCCTTGGAAGAAAAGTTATGACCAACCTAGATAGCATATTGAAAAGCAGAGACATTATTTTGCCAACAAAGATCTGTCTAGTCAAGGCTATGGTTTTTCCAGTGGTCATGTATGGATGTGAGAGTTGGACTGTGAAGAAAGCTGAGCATCGAAGGATTGATGCTTTTGAACTGTGGTGTTGGAGAAGACTCTTGAGAGTCCCTTGAACTGCAAGGAGATCCAACCAGTCCATTCTGAAGGAGATCAGCCCTGGGATTTCTTTGGAAGGAATGATGCTAAAGCTGCAACTCCAGTACTTTGGCCACCTCATGCAAAGAGTTGACTCATTGGAAAAGACTCTGATGCTGGGAGGGATTGGGGGCAAGAGCAGAAGGGGACGACAGAGGATGAGATGGCTGGATGGCATCACTGACTTGATGGACATGAGTCTGGGTGAACTCTGGGAGTTGGTGATGGACAGGGAGGCCTGGCGTGCTGCGATTCATGGGGTTACAAAGAGTCGGACATGACTGAGGGACTGAACTGAACTGAAATATGGTTTTCAAATTTTGTGAAACACTGAGAAAATGTCTCTACTCTGTTAAAAACATTTTAGGGCGCTAAAATTATCTTCGGTAAATTTAATTGATGTTACTCAAAAATAAATGTCATCAGCTATTAACTAAGTTTAAAGCAAACATTCTATGGACAGCCTGTTAAAGATGGTCATGTGATAAAATAGAGCAGAGGATGCGCTTTTGGGTTTTAGATTCAAATCCTGCCTTGTCCACTGGAATGTCCTGAGCCTCAGTCATTCCTTTTTAAAAGTGGAGTGAGACTAACCTAACCCCAAGTCTTCTGTGAGAACTGAATTAGATCATCGTTTTTAATCTTATTCAGTGACCCATAGTTTTTTTCTAGTCTATTGCAATACTCCTAAACGTGTGCATCGTAACTAGCTGGCCTTAATCACAGTAAATCTTTTGTGTCAGATGCTCAGTCATGTCTGACTCTTTGCACCCCATGGACTGTAGCCCACCAGGCTCCTAGGTCCATGGAATTTTCCAGGCAAGAATCCTGGAGTGGGGAGCCATTTCCTCCTCCAGGGAATCTTCCCACGCAGGGATAACACCCATGTCTTTATGCGCCCTGAATTGGCAGGCGATTCTTTACCACTAGCACCACTTAGTTCGGTTCGGTTCAGTTCAGTTCAGTCGCTCAGTCGTGTCCGACTCTTTGCGACCCCATGAACCTCAGCACACCAGGCCTCCCTGTCCATCACCAACTCCTGGAGTCTACCCAAACTCATGTCCACTGAGTCAGTGATGCCATCCAGCCATCTTAGGAACCACAGTTAATCTTTAGCCTCTTAGTAGTTCTTTTTGTTTGTGTGTTTGCTGCAAGAATTTTATTTATTGCAAAGGATGGTCAAGAGATAAAATTAGGGCATATAGTTTAAGAGTAAAGATAATATCAACATTTTAGCTGTAAGTTTTTTTTCAGTAAATATTTGACTTCTAAAATTCCATTTTAGAAGGTTAAGAAAGGAATCTTTCTTCCCTCTCCCCCAGCCCATTAATACATTTTCATCAAATTTGAAAATTAAGCCAATGTAATTGTTAAAATTAAACATTCTGCACATCATTCTTTCAACATTTAAAATTTTTTATTTCAAATACTACAATATTTTATTCCTATTTTCTCCATTTTCTGACATATAGCTTGATACTTCTAAATGTTATCAATTAACCAATACTCTATGAAAATTGATTTATGCAGTTTTACAGTACTTTTAAAATATATGTATGTTTTCCCATCAGGTTACTTGCTCCTGCACCAGTTCCAAGTACCTATGGATTTCTTTGGAATATTCTAACAGGGCTTGGGAAACCTTCTACATATGTGCTTGCATCCTTGATGGTTTTAAAGGAATAAACTGTTTAAATCAGAAGAGCAGAGTTCAGTGTAGACTAAACTCTTCAGTATGCAGAAGCAGTCCAAAGATTATAGGCTTAGAAAAATGTCCTGTGAGGATGTTACAGGTGAAAGTGGAAGGAACACAAAGGGGACATTTGGATTTAGTGCCGATATTAAGCTGAAAGGTGACGTTTGTAAGCAGAAAAACTGATGAAAGTAAATGAGAGGCGTGTCAGGATGTAAACCACAGATGCTCTTTAAATTGTACATCTTTCTCTGTGTAGCTTTCTGCTTGTGGTCGTAAACAAGCACACCCAAGCTACATAATCGAATAAAGGGTCATAATGGTTAGGATTCAAGCCAATCTTGTGCCTAAACTTTAAACAAATTACCATTCCTATATGAATGTTAAACATGCATGTGATGAGTTGTCATGTAATCATGAAATAAAAAGGGAGTTATCTCTTCTCAAATAGGTTGATTAATATAGTAGTTCAACTTAAAGTTACTTTTAACAAAGTATCAGTCAGCAGGCGTCTTAACTAGACACAACTTAGCAACTGAACAAAGAAATAAGAGCAATAACTGACAAAGCGTAGCCTATTTCTATCCCTCTATGTGCTTCTGGGCAACCTGAGACTCTAAATCTAAAATAAAGTAACCCAAGAGTCAACACTGACTATTGGTCATCTTGAGACAGACTAATCTGGATCCACCAAGTCAGTCCTTCTGCAAAAAGAATCAGGTGGAGATTAGTGGGTATTTGTTGACAGTGGAAAGTCAAGAAAGAAGACAAGCATTGGAAACAAACAGATCTAGGTTTAAACCCTCGCGTGACCCAATGTACACATCCACATATAAGCATTTATAACCCTGCGGAGTTGTCTTCAGTTTCTTCCTGTGTGAAATACAAATGTTAATGCCTGATTGGGTTATTGTGAGAATTAATGATTTGCTGCACATAAACTTTTAGCACAGCATTTGGGATATCCTGGACCCCCATTCTAGTACTCTTGCCTGGAAAATCCCATGGACAGAGGAGCCTGGTAGGCTGCAGTCCATGGGGTCGTGAAGAGTCAGACACAACTGAGCGACTTCACTTTCACTTTTCACTTTCATGCATTGGAGAAGGAAATGGCAACCCACTCCAGTATTCTTGCCTGGAGAATCCCATGGATAGAGGAGCCTGGTAGGCTGCCGTCTATGGGGTTGCACAGAGTCGGACACGACTGAAGCGACTTAGCAGCAGTAGCAGCAGCAGGACCCTCAATAAATGGTATCTTTTAAGAGTTCCCTTTTCATAATAATTCTTTCCACTTACTAAAGTGAGGAATGGAAACTCAGGTGTCTTCCCGTTCTACGTCTGAACCGTTGGGCTGTCAGCACCCAAAAGGGGCAGAAAACGTGGCTCTGATAAGCCTGGCTAAGAGCTGTGACAGACCCTCTTCCTTCAGAAAGCCCAGGGAGCTCACAGTACACGAATATGGAAGCAGGTATGACTCCCAGGCATGGAAAGCGTTACTATGAAGGCTTTTTTCAGGTTGCGTTTCCTCTGAGCACATTTAGAGCCTTGGGAATGCAGACCTAGCCAAGATCTGACACACATTCATCACTCCTCTTTGCCTCCTTAACAAGTCCTGTGAATCTTCTCATCACTCAACAGCTGGCAAGTCTCACCTCAGTCCAGGCTTCAGCTGGGCTTAAGAGGATCGTGGGCAGAGACGGAAAACTGGGGATCAGCCACCTCCTGGCTCAGCCAGCGGGGCCTTCCACGGAGATGGAGGCAAAGAAAGCAACTAGATGTGGAGGCTGGAGCCTTGGCTTCTCCCTGGTTGTGGTGAACCCCTCAAATTTTCTCAGTTGCAAAATGATAACACATTGTATAGGATTTTTATGTGTGGTGTGATGGTAAAATAATATGAAAGTGCCCTATAACCATATAGTCGTGCCTCACTCTTTGGGACCCCATGGACTGTAGTACATGAGGTTCCTCTGTCCGTGAAATTTTTCCAGGCAAGAAGACTGGAGTGGGTAGCTGTTTCCTCCTCCAGGGCATCTTCCCAAGCCGGGATTGAACCCTCATGACTCTTAATCTCCTACATTAGCAGGCATGTTTGTTTGTTTTCCTATAGATTCTATAGAACTATACTAAAGAAAGGCTTCTATTTCAATATTTGATGTGTAAAAAAGTATTGCGCTGTATGTAATTTCAGTCTTAATAAAATGTTCTCCATTTTTGGTGGCTCTTGGGAGAAGGAACTGGCAACCCTCTCCAGTGTTCTTGCCTGGGGAATACCGTGGACAGAAGAGCCTGGTGGGCTGCTGTCCATGGGGTTGCACAGAGTCATACATGACTGAATTGACTTAGCATGCATGCACGCATTGGAGAAGGAACTGGCAACCCCACTCCGGTGTTCTTGCCTGGCGAATCCCAGGGACAGAGGAGCCTGGGGGCTGCCGTCTGTGGGATCGCACAGTGTCCGACAGAGCTGAAGTCACTTAGCAGCAGCAGCAGTGGTAAAGAATCCACCTGCCAATGTAGAAGATGCAAGAGACACAGGTTCAACCCCTGGGCCAGGAAGATCCCCTGGAGTTGGAAATGGCAACCCACTCCAGTATTCTTGCCTGGAAGAATTCCATACAGAGGTGCCTGGCGGGCTACAGTCCATAGGGTTGCAAAGAGTCACACATGACTGAGCACACACAATGATTTGTTGAATGCATGACTGAGTGCACACAGCTCACAGCTGGCAGCCTGTGAGGCAACAGAAGGGCGGGGAGTGGGCTACAGTCCAGGGGGTTGCAAAGAGTCGGACACGACCGTGCTCACACATAAAACAAATCTCCATTTGTGAATTCCAATACTGCTCAAAACGAGGAACTTGACTCTCATCTTGTATGTCTTTGAAATGTACTGTCATCAATAATATATTGAGTTGGCCTAAAAGTTTGCGTTTTTCCCTAAGATTTTACAATATACTACAAACGGCAAACCCAATGTATTACAAATGATGAGTGGTTCTCTTATCTGATTTTAAATTAACATCATGATATTGGTTCTGATCTGCCTGTAAATATGCAAATTATTCTCCTGACTCAATTCCTGTTGCTAGTATTGCTTAAGTGTCCAGCAAGGGTAAAAGCTGGGAATCTCAAATGCACAGTCCTTTTTAACTGGAAATTCAAAGCATCATGTGTGATAACTCAGCCATATCTTCTACTAACATGAGAATGACAGGGCTTGGTTTTGCAGAAGCTAAGATTTTGATATTTCTCTTCAACAATATAAGAGAATAAAGCAATTGGAATTGACCTTACCTTTGTGAGCTTTTTTAAACAATACCTTTTTTTTAACATGCATATACTTCCTGATAGGTAAAGATGATGAAATAGTGGGCTGAGTGACTAACACACATGCACAAAGGCAGAGACTTTCTATAAAAACCCTGTGAACTGCGGTTTCAGTTGTCTATCGCACACTCAGTTACAGTCAGTTATTCCAGGTATTGTCTTTGTTTTCAGGAGAAGAAAACTAAGTAGAAGATCATGGCAAGTCCTGACTGGGGATATGATGGTGAAAACGGTAAGCATTCTTCTGCTCATGTAGATCAAATAACGGCTTCTTCCCTTTTCCAGGAAAAGAGATATTGAGCACTTAAAATAACGGTAAAGTCATAGATTAATGGTTTGAAGTGCCTTTGACTTACACCAGCTTTGCATACATTCTCAACAGTTGTCCTTAGGGCCCATGATGTCTACAAAATGTATTCTGCCTCTTTTCTCCTCTCTGCCTCTCAGCCTCTCTCCCTCCCTATGTATAGAGGTTTATTGCTAACAGCAAAATAGGTACAGTCTGATCCCATAGACTATGAGACTTCTGTTGACAAAGATACTATTTGCCAGTGTAGCATAGAAAAGGGGCATTCTCACACCTGGGATTTCCATTAAGCTAACCGGAATACCATTTGAGATACCTGAATAAATCTTAATCTAGTAAAACTATATTCCTAAAACTTGGACTCAAGCATTAGATCAGTTTTGATTGTAATCATGTTCGTCCTGGTAGGTCCTGAACACTGGGGCAAGCTGTACCCCATCGCAAATGGAAATAACCAATCTCCTATCGACATCAAAACCAGTGAAACCAAGCGTGATCCCTCTCTGAAACCCCTCAGTGTCTCCTACAATCCAGCCACAGCCAAAGAAATCGTCAACGTGGGACATTCCTTTCATGTAAACTTTGAGGACAGTGATAATAGATCAGGTGAGCCAAAAGGTCCTTCTAATTTTTGTCTTTGACTTTACTGGGGAAATGTAAACAGCAGGGCTTTCAGAAACACGAACACCCATATGCAGTGGGTGCACACGGGTAGCATTGATGCCATCTACTGGGGTATCTTGAAGTTTTAAAATATTTCCAAGTGTTAAAGGTGATTCTGGGGACTCCCAGCTCGGTCTTTTTTCAGCGTTCTTCTCAGTGACTCTGTTCCATCTCTTCTGGTTTCCAATATCTTTATGCTAACTTTACACCCTCTGAATAAACAGTACTTTTTCGCAAAATTCTGGAATCATCATGAATATAAAAACTGAAAAGGCAAATATTTTCTAATTGAGATGAGGTTGGACGAGTGCATTAGGGAAGAAATACAGATGAAGAGTATATTTATTTTTTGTGGCCAGGAAAATGGCTCCATAACAATGAATTGCTTCAGTTCAGTTGAGTTCAGTCACTCAGTCGTGTCCGACTCTTTGCAACCCCATGAATCATAGCATGCCAGGCCTCCCTGTCCATCACCAGCTCGTGAAGTGCTTGGGTACCAGTACCAAAAAAAAAAAAAAAAACTGGTCTTGGGTGTATCTTGCATGGAATCATTCTGTGCATAAGTATTTTTGTCTAGCTTCCCCTCTCCCTATTAGATCATAGTAACTGAATTATCTTCATCTCCCAGAATCTAGCATACTTCCTCGCTCACAGGAAAAATCTCAAAACTGTTTACTGAATAATTTACTAAATGACAATTTCATAAATCAGCTCTACTGTCAAAAGGCAAAGTTAGTCATAGCACTTTCCTTCAAGGTTCTGAGCCTAAGTTTTAGACATCTTGGGGCTACGTCCTTTGTTAATATTGGATTAGGTCTGGTACTACATGTGTTTTATTACTCGTATGGTTGGACAGACTCTCTACAGCAAAATGATCCTTCAGTGTTAGAATTTTAAAAGTGACTCTACCATCCTGCTGGAACTTTCTTTTGGTCCCTGGCTAGGGATTCTCAGTAAAGCTGTCAGAATACCCTCTTGTATCTTGATCAGTTACAAGATACATGCAGAGTGATTTGTTACTAAAAATAAATTGCTAGATATCTTAATGCATACTGTCCATTACTGTCTGTTGAAAGAATGAATGAATTTATAAACTAAAGCAGAATCAAGGAAAGAGCTCTAATCCTAGAATTCACTCATCTTCTAATATGTTTTCCTGAAAACAGGAAAAGATAAAATTATAGCCCATGTGCTGAGAACCATGTAACTCACGCACCATCTGAAGGTGCTCTGCACATCTGAAGCCCATCATTGTGGACACGGGGAAAAACCAACAAGACGGAAACTTTAGACTACTGGTTATTTTCATTTCTACTCGCCCCAATTTAATGTTAATTTGTATTAAATGCAAAGACAAGCTGGAGCTCATGACTGTAACACTAATAGCAGTTTCCTTTTTCTTCTAGTGCTGAAAGGGGGTCCTCTATCTGAAAGCTACAGGCTGCGGCAGTTCCATTTTCACTGGGGCATCACAGATGACTGTGGCTCTGAGCACTTAGTGGATGGAGCCAAATTTTCTGCAGAGGTAATGTAGCGTAGTAAGTGAGGGGGAGCCATACAGAGCTCTCCCAGAAGTAGCACCCTTATAACATGTGGATGTGTGTTAGTCGCTCAGCCATGTCCAACGCTTTGTGACCCCATGGACTGTAGCCCGCCAGGCTCCTCTGTCCATGGGATTCTCCAGGCAAGACTACTGGAGTGGGTAGCCTATCCCTTCTCTAAGGGATCTTCCCCACCCAGGGATCAAACCAGGGTCTCTTGCATTGCAGGCGGATTCTTTACCTATCTGAACCACCAGGGAAACCCCCCTTATCACTTAAGACACAATTTCAACGGCTCCAAAGGAATGAACATTTGGGGCCTGTAAAGAATTCCTAGGCTCATTTAAACTTAAACAGTAACACACTGCATTTGGCAATAGGGAAATTTTTCACGTGAGGGAGGCAGGTGAATTTGCAGTCAAACTCCTGGGCCTCAGAATCCGCTTTCATTTCAGAATGTCTCAGAAACTGCTGCCTGACATCAGACTAACCTCAAGGGGAGTTGCTGCTGTCCTTTTAAAGCTCTGAGCCCCAGGGGAACACACCATCATTCTCTTCTCATTTAAAGGTTCGAGTGTGCACACACCCACAGCAGAGGTGTAACCAGCCCAAGACACTCCATAAGATTCGACTAAGAGGGCCAGTTTAACCTCAGGAGTCATCACAACGAGTAGCATACTCTAGACGAGGGTTTGGGGCTCCCTGGCAGCAGGCCACTACCCTCTGGCCTCTTGACTTGCCTCCACATGGAAGTCTGTGATTCAGTTCAAGACATTCTGCCTGTATATCCACAGTAAAATCAAGAAAATGTGCATCAAACTCTCAACAGAGGGTATGGAGACTGAAAACAAAAAACTTTTGTTCTTTGTATGCATGACTATTCAATAAGTTTGTACCAGCACAGACTGGTTGGCTTTTTTGTTTTACTCTTGTAGAATGAATCTGTAATACACATAGTTTTGCAACAATCTTTTTTTTTTTTTTTTTTCATTTACCAATGATCATGATCATTTTTCCAAGTCAGTAGGAATTCCTAAAGTCTGTACGGTATTTCCATGTATGCATATGTTAGAATTTATTAACTAACTCCTACATAGGAACAATTGCAATGCCTTTCGCATTTCATTCTGCTGTTGTTTTTTGTTCTTTACCAAAAAAATGGGTAATAAATACATTTGTACAAATATCTTACACACTGGTGAAGGCAATTGTGTAGGGCATTTTTGTAAGAGGGATTGTTAGGTACAGAGTGTGTAGTATTCATTTTGATACAAGACTTGGGAATAGTATACAACTAAAACTTACTTTATGTTACACTAGAAAGCCAGGCTAGGAACTTTCAATGGTGCAGAAATCTATTACATGTTTTATTTTTTCCTATTTATTTTTCATAAAATTGAAAGTGGACTGAAATCAAATGGGCTGAAAGTCTAAATTAGTAATAGTATTACGTCTGGGGGAGGATATTTGGCTGTATCTAAGAAATCCGGCAGTTGGTGATGGACAGGGAGGCCTGGCCGTGGGGTTCATGGGGTCGCAAATAGTCGGACACGACTGAGCGACTGGACTGAACTGAACTGAAGAAATCTGAATCAATGAATCTCCTATCTAATTTGAGAAAAGTGAAGTTAATCCAGGCTGGAGGCGACAGGCACTAATCACTAAGTTCGACATACGAGAGGGTAGGGAGGGTGGGAGGGAGACCAAGAGAGGGGAGTGGTGGGGAGAAAGACAGAGCCGAGACAGAGAGGAGACGTGTGGGTGGCGGGGAGGGACTGCTTTGGTTTAGAGTCATCCAAGCGACCCGGTGATCACTTGACATTAGGTGGACAGAAAAAGACTTTTTCAGGAGTAGCATTTGAGTTCAGCCATAATTCAAGTCAAAATTCTCCCATTTTGACTTGACTTCCCAGAGGAAAGTCAGCAGTTATGCAAAGCCTTAAAGCTGTGGACTAAATGCAAGGGTCACATCCATGCGCTGCAGAAGCATGGATGCCAATCAGTGGAGAAGAGTAAGAATGAATAACTGCAGTTTTCAATTGAGCAGTTAGATGGAAGGTGATGCCTTTTCTTAAAGCGGGAAATTGAAATGGATCTGGAAAAGAGAAAGTCAAGAGTGCTAGTTTAGCTGTGTTAAGTTTGAGATGCATATCAGGCATCCATGTGGAGGTATCAAGAAAGCATCATGAAGACATGCACATGCACTTGGATATACAGGTCTAGAGTTTCACAGAGAAGGTAGGCAGGGGATGTTGGTTTGAAAGGTGTCTGGATACGATCAGGAGAACCTGCCCTTGGCCACCACTCCAGACATCTCAGGAGCCCCTTCTCACAAAGTTACCGGGTACCTCAAGTTAGAAAATTATTTCAGTTTTTGTCTCCAAACTAGTTAGCTAGAAATACTTGATCTTCTCACACCAAACAGAGAGGTGTTTGGTTTTTTTGTTTTGATATTGTGGAAAAAAGAAGTTCTACTTACTGGTTCCAGGATTTGCAACGTGCCCACTCTGTTCAACTCTATTTTCTTAAGAAAACCCTTCTTAAAAGTGCAAACATAGCCCTTCCCATGCCCTGGATAAAGGGTCACACAAGTTTTGTTTACCCAAGCCAAGATGTATCTGTATATATCAACATGTTAAGGTCTAACCTGCTTTTTCCCTTCACCGTGGTGTGAACAACTGGTCCATCACGCTGTGTTTTTTAGCTTCATTTAGTTCACTGGAATTCTGCCAAGTACCCCAGCTTCGCTGATGCCGCCTCGCAGGCTGATGGTTTGGCGTTGATTGGCGTTTTGGTGAAGGTGAGTCGTAGAGCCTCTCGGAGCTCTGCTAAATTTATTCCTTACCAATCAGACCGCAAACTAGGGTGAAATAGAGCAGAGGGACATTTGCATCTCTCTTCTTTGAAGTGTGCCCGTCTACTAGTGACTGCACAGGTGAGCAAGCAGGTCTCCGGTATATGTTTGTTCCGCTGGACTTTCCCCTCTTGAAGAGAGAAATACATTTCAGGCAGAGATGAAATGGGAGGCTGTTGATGGTGGCACTAATTTTTTTATTTTTCAGCTCATCTTCCACTTTTCTTCTAAACTTTCTACGTCACGGAGTCAGGAGTTTATCAATTTAATTTTCATCTGAAAAAAATATGAAGAGGACTTTTGTCTCATAAAGAAAGTTGAACTGATATTTAATATGGAAGATTCAAATCTTCTGTAGGGGAGTCCCTGAAAAGTCCTATAGGGAAATTACTATTAAATTCAGGATATTTGGGTGACTAACTTTTGGAATTATAGTAATTCTAGTGAATCTTTATTGAACACTTGTAACATATTATTCATTTTACTGATTAGAATTAATAGAACAGACCAAAGAGGTTTGCTTTTGTATTTTAGTTGTGCTAAATTCCTGTATTTTGACTTGCATATCTTTTCTTCAGTTACTGGTTTTAATTTTTTAAAAAGTAACTAAATAGGATTTTACTTGGTAACCATTTTTATCTCACACTTTATTTTTTTAATCTCCAGGTGGGTCAGGCCAACCCAAACCTTCAGAAAGTACTTGATGCCTTAAAAGCAGTTAAAAATAAGGTAAATAGACTCATTAAGTTAGTTTAAATCAGAGAACAAGAATCTACAGAACCTCAGAAATCATTTAATTGCATATTTGATGTGAGGAGTAGGAAGACCTGAGCAAAACCATCAATCGGAAAATCAAGGTGCTGCTTACACGTCCCTCGTTTCTGAGGTCTCTGAGCAGTGATTTATTTGGGTTTCATTTTTCATAGTTACTGCTTATCTATTTCAGCAAGATGAAGCCTGTAGAAGAATAGTTTTCATAGCTTTTTCATACATCATAACTATGATGCCCACTGTCAGCTGAGAAAAAGATGGGTTGTTCTGATATATTTAACCTTAGCTTCACCATTTTGACAATAAAGAGTTAAATCATTGTCAGAGATTTGCCATTGTCATTTACAGTTTGTAGAACTATCATACCTTTATATAAAATAAATCTAGTTCATGTTGAGTCCAAAAAAATTACACTTTTTAAAGTGAGAAAGTTTACAGGTAAATAAGCACTCAATTCAAGAATGTAAAAGATGATAAATGAAAAGAAAGTAGAAGGAAATGATTAATTAACATGAAGTAAAACATTAATAAAATAAGAAAGAAAATGAATAAATACAGGTAAAATTTTTTCAATAAAGTGAAAAACTAACTCTTTGGGGAAAAAACAACCAAAAAAGGGCACTTTTGGCACGTTTGATGATGGGGGGAAATAGAAATACAACAAATTATTACAAATAAGGAAATGGGTCATAACTCAAGATGCATTAGAAGGTTTTAAAAGAGAAAAGTTTGTACAGTGGACCCTAGAGCAACATGGGTTTGAACGGCACAGGTCCAGTAACCTGTGGATTATTTTTTTGATAAATGCTTGCTCCAGCACCACACAATGGTCCCCTAAATGAACCTGCTGATGCACAGCCACGATTATGAGGGACGACCATAAACTTAAGTGCGGATTTCTAACTGCTCAAGAGGTCAGCACCCCAACCCCTACATTGCTCAAGGGTCAGCAGTACCACACTACATGAGCAAATTCGAAAATTTAGATCACATAGAGGAATGTCTAGGAAAACGTAGAGAAACTGACTCAAAATATGTTGAAAGTCTAAATAGACCAATAATATAAAAAGAAGTAAAAAGAATAGTTTAAAAAAAATGTACCTAATAAAAGAAACCCTAGGCCCAGACCACTTTATGGGGAAACGTCACACAACTTTTAATAAACAATCATGCTACTTTGAACTAAACTGCCTAGATTAGGGGACCAAAAAAACCTAATTCAAGGAATTAATTTAATTTAATGAAACCTAATACACAAACTGGGTAAGAACACCACAAAAAGGATATCATAGGCCAATCTTACTTAGCAGTGTAGCTAAAAGGAATATTAAAATAGATTACAGAAAATCGTATTCAACAGTATGTTAAAAGAGCCATGCTTTCAAACTAGTAGAATTTACCAAAAGCATGCAAAGATGATTCAGTATTAAACTACCTCTCAATATAATTCATTACGTTAGCAAATTTCACTTGTTAGATGCTTGAAAAATGTTTGATTAAAATTCAATATCCATTCCTGAAGAGTAAAAGAGAGAAAGAAAAATATTCCTCTAAAATTTAAACTGAACTTAAGAAAGAATATCAACTAGAAATTTGAAACAAGCATCAAACTTCATAGTGAAATATTTGAAGCATTTTCATTTCAATCAAGAATAAGACCAGGGTGTCAATTGTGACCACCACAAATGAACATTCCAATTATTGTCCATTCAATGTAGTTAAATAAGGAAAGAAATGAGTACATATTAGGATAAATATTAGAAAAACAGAGACAAAGCTATCATCAAGTGTGCTGCTAAGTCACTTCAGTCGTGTCCGACTTTGTGCGACCCCACAGACAGCAGCCCACCAGGCTCCGCCATCCCTGGGATTCTCCAGGCAAGAACACTGGAGTGGGTTGCCATTTCCTTCTCCAATGCATGAAAGTGAAAAGTGAAAGTGAAGTCCCTCAGTCGTGTCCGACTCTTAGCGACCCCATGGACTGCAGCCTACCAGGCTTCTCCATCCATGGGATTTTCCAGGCAAGAGTACTGGAGTGGGGTGCCATTGCCTTAAGTGTAGAGGATATGATCATTGACATCCACCTGGAAAACTATAAAATCAACATAATTAATACACAAGTTCTAATCAAGTTGACTACATAAAATATTAACATATGAATATCAATTTATTTGTATATACCAATATGACCAATCAGTAGAGAAATAAGAATAAAGAATATAGATGATAAACAAATGTTTAACCTCTGCTTATACTTAGCCAAATGAAGGAGGAAGAAGATCAGTCACAATTCTATTGTAGTGTATTTTCAGTCATCTGTTACTTTTTCTGTTTGTATCTACCAACATGTTGTTGTTTAGTCACTAAGTGGTATCCAATTCTTTGTGACCCCATGGACTGTAGCTCACCAGGCTCCTCCATCCATGGGATTCTTCAGCAAAAATACTGGAGTGGGTGCCATGTCCCTCTCCAGGGGATCTTCCCCACCCAGGGATCAAACCTGTGTCTCCTGCATTAATGGGCAGCTGAGCCACCACAAACATACCAGTCATGCAATACTATATAGTAGAAAAACTGATTAAATTCTTTGCTAAGACCTATCTACCAAATAATATGTATGTCATATATACAATGATGTAAATATTTTACATCAGGGCATAATGATATATTGCTTATCTTTTTCTTTCAGAACAAGAAAGCTCCATTCACAAATTTCGACCCCTCTGTCCTCCTGCCTCCATCCCTGGATTACTGGGCCTACTCTGGTTCACTGACTCACCCTCCTCTTCACGAGAGTGTCACCTGGATCATCTTTAAAGAGACCATCAGTGCGAGCTCGGAACAGGTAGAGTGTCAGAGGGGCATGTACGGGAATTGGAAGTGCAAAGCAGGAATATCAGTTCAATTCATACTGAGAGAAATTATTACTGCCATTCGATTTTAGAGAGTTCCCTTTGCCTTTCAACTGAAAAAGATTTATTAGTGACATCAGATCTATTTAATAGTCAAAAAGTAGAGTGTATTTGTAAGCACTTTTTTTTCTTTATGTAGAGATTCAGAATTCCTGCTCTTCTTTTCACCTTAATAAGGAAAAATCCAACTTCTTCGGGGAGCTGTGACTCTCCAGTGGCATACCTTGATCGCTGACATTGGTTTTCCATTCTTTTTTAAAGCTTAAGCTCTTCAATATTCAGTAAAATATCTCATTAATCACTGTTTATAATTTTGATAAAAACTGCCATTGATTGAGCAGCTCTTTTCATCAGGTGCCTTACGTACATTCTGTCAGTCAAGTCTCACAGCAAACCTGCAGTGTGACCTGTTAGTATTAAGCTACATGCCAAACACCATTCTAAGACCCTTATCTGTGTTGAGCCATTTAGCCTTCACCAAAACACAATGAAATAGTACCGTATAGAAACTGAGGCGCCAAGCAGGGAAGTCTCTTATCCAAGTGTGAGAAAGCTGGAATGCTAATCCAGTCAGTCATCAATAATTTAAGCCAAATGCTTGGTGCAAAGACATGTGGAAGTACTGTTGGCTTCCTCCCTTTCCATCAGTGAAACCATTGCAGTCTTCAACCTGATTTTCTAAATAACATTGCATCAATCATATTAGGAAAAAAAAAAGTGTTCTGTGTGACATCAATAGCTTTTGCTTCTCTAAACATGTTATCCTTCCCCCAAGCTGGCGCAGTTCCGCTGTCTGCTAGCAAATGCTGAAGGCGATGGAGAACTCTGCATCAAGCAGAACCACCGACCACCCCAGCCTCTGAAGGGCAGGACAGTGAAAGCTTCATTCTGATGGGCCCAGGAGGAAGCTCATCTTCCCTCAAGAAGCACAGCTCTGCTTCTGACATAATCCTACAAAACAAGCTTTAAAAACACGTTTATTTCAATACTAGCAAGACAGCCTGCTTGCAAATGCAAAATCTTTTTCTTCTTTCTGTTGAACTCAAATAGTAATCTGGAAGTTCACTAAACTTGAGCTTAAATTCAAATCTATTGCATTGACTTCCTTATCTTGCAATTAAGGCATACTTGATTTCTTAATGACTTTTATCC
The DNA here is from genome assembly GCF_027580195.1 of Bos mutus. NCBI lineage: Eukaryota > Metazoa > Chordata > Mammalia > Artiodactyla > Bovidae > Bos > Bos mutus. The sequence continues at coordinate 4,944,686 of NC_091630.1, read as the reverse complement.
CTTCCCATTTTATTCTGTTTAATTGGACCAAAAATCATTTTATCCCTTTCTTCTTGTCTATTATGTACTATACTTTTAAATGGCATTAGGTTTCTACTCTATTTACATTCGAGAATCTTATGCTTTCATTTGCAACATTATTCTGATGCAATATCAGGTCTATTACTCAAATATAATGACCTAAGAGCAGCTTGAGATGAAATGTTAAGAATTCATTTGCTTACTCTTGAAGACAAATATGCAGCTACGATGACAACTGGATTTTATATTATGATGAAATAAATGGCCCAACATTGCTACCGTTTGCGTGCTCTATTATGAAAACCATGTATCTCATATAAGAACTGACACTTCTGGTTATTCCTCCACCTGTTAGCAAGGCCAGTGGGGCTGTTCCATCATTATAACTAGTTAGCCTACATGAAGAATCTGTACATCAAATTTGGAAGAAAAATCACCTGTGACTTATTTTTAAAAATAATGAAGGAATCACTTGACTTAGAATCATATAGAAACATCACATAATCTTTTAGTCTGGTGTGTACTTAACCTGAAGTCAGTTCTTTCTGAAGCCATATCTACACTCAGAATTCTACAAATCTTGTGTTCAGCGTTGAGTTTTGTGATTTACTTATTTCTCTTCTTTAAGAAATCATAATGGTGATCAAAACCCACATCCATTCCCATGTTCCAGTCTTGTCTAATGTCACAGAATCAGTCAAAACTTCTCATGTAATCATGGTTAAAAAGACAGACAAACCAGATTCTTTATTGCTCTGAGGGCAATAAAGATCCTAGGAGACATCTTTGTACCTCAAAATCCTAGGAGACATCTTTGGAAATTTTTATTTGGAGCCCAGAATTTAAGTGAATCTTTATTAAAAATGGCAGGGCCAAGGAGCACTTCATTTACCTCAGCCCCCATAAGCATTCTAAAGAATTGAATACTTTCTTTGCAAACCTACTCTGACTGTGTGTTTTAATATATATTTGCCAGATATTGAGAAGGCCTGAAACAGGCTTGATAAAATTTTCAGCTTAAGTTATCAAAGGTCAACATGAGGGCCAAAGAAAGAAGAGTATGATTTTAAGAAATACCTTTGCAAAAGAGGCTCAGGACCTATAATGTTTGAAAGTATTTTCTGAAAATAAATCGAACAATTTAAAAATAAATCTCATGGCAAGGATAAGAAAAGGACCTGACTTGATGATCCATATTTTTTTAAGAAAGTTAAAAATGGATTCCAGGATTTAAATAAGTCTGTAAGTCTTAGTATGGAAAGGGCAAAGAAGTGACAGAAGATATATGATGGTCATCAAACCTTATCCCTTAGCTAAATGCCAGTTGGAAAGCGTGGTTCCCGGTTACTTGCTTCTGCCAGAATTTCACATGTTTGGCAGAGCTCGCGAGGTGCATTATGGGAGCTGTCCACGTTTCTCTGAAGTAGCCGATGAAAGCACCTGCTGAGAGGAGGCACGTGGACAAGACATCGGATCACCTAAGCGTGCAGCTCAAATGTTTTTTTGACTCATGTTCCTGTTTTGTGCCCTCTCTCTTTGTTGCCAACTTAGGTGGAGGATTTGAACGTCCTGCAAGGATTCTCTGTTTCTTCCCCGATGTTTGGCAGCTAACTTCCTTTATGCCAAATCTGCTGGGCTTCTACCCATCCAGAATAACAGTGCCAGCTGATGGCTCAGAAATAGGTTCAAGAGTAGAAAGCTGCTTCTACTCCCTGGTGTCTTTTGTCTTAGGACGACCCTCTTCATAAATATCACGCTGAGCTTTCATGAAACCCTTTAGTTAATCTGTGAGTCCAGGTACCTCCAGCTGTTTTCTAAGTTATTCATTTCTCTAAGCTTCAGCAAAATAACTCTGAAAGCATTGAATTCATCAAAGAGAATTAGGGCAAAGGAAGGGAAGTGGGGAAATGTTGAAAGATTTAATTTCCTGACAGAACTCAAAAGAGAAAATTGTCCTTTCTTGTAATTCTGGTTGTTCTATGTTAGTGGTTCTTCACCCTTTTGTGATCATGGATTCTATAAATACATGAGTAAAGCTATGAAACTTCTCCCTACCTCCCCACAAAATGAAAAGAATTCTATATATGTGAAATCTGACATAGATTTCTAGAGTATTTAGGGACTCATTCCCTTCTTTGGTTTCCCATAACAAAGTCAATCCTGGACCCCAGGACAAGATCCTGACTCAAAAGTATAAAAAAAAAAAAAACCAAAACTGAGCTACCACAGATTCCAGGTCTCTCTCTATCTCGCTTCTTAACATTTATTTTTGCTTTTGTGCCTCATTTTTTATAGCGGGTCCTTAGAGATAGAATAAGGGCAACCCACTCCAATACTCTTGCCTGGAAAATCCCATGGACGGAGGAGCCTGGTAGGCCACAGTCATGGGATTGCTAAGGGTCGGACACGACTGAGCGACTTCACTTTCTCTTTTCACTTTCATGCATTGGAGAAGGAAATGGCAACCCACTCCAGTGTTCTTGCCTGGAGAATCCCAGGGACGGGGGAGCCTGGTGGGCTTCCATCTATGGGGTCGCACAGAGTCGGACACGACTGAAGCGACTTAGCAGCAGCAGCAGAGACAGAATAACAGTGTATTTCCAGTATAGCTCATGAATTATCCCTTTGCTGTCTTTCTGTTTTCCAAATATTGTTTTGAGTTGGTATGAGGTCCCATTGTAAAAGAGATGAAAAATTAAAAAAAAAGATAATCCAAACCTCTGTGAATTTGTTCATTTATTTATTTATTTTTATTTTTAAACTTTGCATAATTGTATTAGTTTTGCCAAATATCAAAATGAATCCGCCACAGGTATACATGTGCTCCCCACCCTGAACCCTCCTCCCTCCTCCCTCCCCATACCATCCCTCTGGGTCGTCCCAGTGCACCAGCCCCAAGCATCCAGTATTGTGCTGGACTGGCATCTCGTTTCATACATGATATTTCACATGTTTCAATGCCATTCTCCCAAATCTTCCCACCCTCTCCCTCTCCCACAGAGTCCACAAGACTGTTCTATACATCAGTGTCTCTTTTGCTGTCTTGTACACAGGGTTATTGTTACCATCTTTCTAAATTCCATATATATGCGTTAGTATACTGTATTGGTGTTTTTCCTTCTGGCTTACTTCACTCTGTATAATAGGCTCCAGTTTCATCCACCTCATTAGGACTGATTCAAATGTATTCTTTTTAATGGCTGAGTAATACTCCATTGTGTATATGTACCACAGCTTTCTTATCCATTCATCTGCTGATGGACATCTAGGTTGCTTTCATGTCCTGGCTATTATAAACAGTGCTGTGATGAACATTGGGGTACAGGTGTCTCTTTCCCTTCTGGTCTCCTCAGTGTGTATGCCCAGCAGTGGGATTGCTGGATCATAAGGCAGTTCTATTTCCAGTTTTTTAAGGAATCTCCACACTGTTCTCCATAGTGGCTGTAGTAGTTTGCATTCCCACCAACAGTGTAAGAGGGTTCCCTTATCTCCACACCCTCTCCAGCATTTATTACTTGTAGACTTTTGGATCGCAGCCATTCTGACTGGTGTGAAATGGTACCTCATAGTGGTTTTGATTTGCATTTCTCTGATAATGAGTGATGGTGAGCATCTTTTCATGTGTTTGTTAGCCATCTGTATGTCTTCTTTGGAAAAATGTCTATTTAGTTCTTTGGCCCATTTTTTGATTGGGTCATTTATTTTTCTGGAGTTGAGCTGTAGGAGTTGCTTGTATATTTTTGAGATTAGTTGTTTGTCCGTTGCTTCATTGGCTATTATTTTCTCCCATTCTAAAGGCTGTCTTTTCACCTTGCTAATAGTTTCCTTTGATGTGCAGAAGCTTTTAAGGTTAATTAGGTCCCATTTGTTTATTTTTGCTTTTATTTCCAATATTCTGGGAGGTGGGTCATAGAGGATCCTGCTGTGATGTATGTCAGAGAGTGTTTTGCCTATGTTCTCCTCTAGGAGTTTTATAGTTTCTGGTCTTACGTTTAGATCTTTAATGCATTTTGAGTTTATTTTTGTGTATGGTGTTAGAAAGTGTTCTAGTTTCATTCTTTTACAAGTGGTTGACCAGTTTTCCCAGCACCACTTGTTAAAGAGATTGTCTTTAATCCATTGTATATTCTTGCCTCCTTTGTCAAAGATAAGGTGTCCATAGGTGCCTGGATTTATCTCTGGGCTTTCTATTTTGTTCCATTGATCTATATTTCTGTCTTTGTGCCAGTACCATACTGTCTTGATAACTGTGGCTCTGTAGTAGAGCCTGAAGTCAGGTAGGTTGATTCCTCCAGTTCCATTCTTCTTTCTCAAGATCGCTTTGGCTATTCGAGGTTTTTTTGTATTTCCATACAAATTGTGAAATTATTTGTTCTAGCTCTGTGAAGAATACCTTTGGTAGCTTGATAGGGATTGCATTGAATCTATAAATTGCTTTGGGTAGTATACTCATTTTCACTATATTGATTCTTCCAATCCATGAACATGGTATATTTCTCCATCTATTAGTGTCCTCTTTAATTTCTTTCACCAGTGTTTTATAGTTTTCTATATATAGGTCTTTAGTTTATTTAGGTAGATATATTCCTAATTTTATTAAAGAATAAAAGTATTTTATTCTTTCTGTTGCAATGGTGAATGGAATTGTTTCCTTAATTTCTCTTTCTGTTTTCTCATTATTAGTGTATAGGAATGCAAGGGATTTCTGTGTGTTGATTTTATATCCTGCAACTTTACTATAGTCATTGATTAGTTCTAGTAATTTTCTGGTGGAGTCTTTAGGGTTTTCTATGTAGAGGATCATGTCATCTGCAAATAGTGAGAGTTTTACTTCTTCTTTTCCAATTTGGATTCCTTTTATTTCTTTTTCTGCTCTGATTGCTGTGGCCAAAACTTCCAAAACTATGTTGAATAGTAATGGTGAAAGTGGGCACCCTTGTCTTGTTCCTGACTTTAGAGGAAATGCTTTCAATTTTTCACCATTGAGGATAATGTTTGCTGTGGGTTTGTCATATATAGCTTTTACTATGCTGAGGTATGTTCCTTCTTTTCCTGCTTTCTGGAGAGTTTTTATCATAAATGGGTGTTGAATTTTGTCAAAGGCTTTCTCTGCATCTATTGAGATAATCATATGGTTTTTATTTTTCAATTTGTTAATGTGGTGTATTACATTGATTGATTTGTGGATATTAAAGAATCCTTGCATCCCTGGGATAAAGCCCACTTGGTCATGGTGTGTGATCTTTTTAATGTGTTGTTGGATTCTGATTGCTAGAATTTTGTTAAGGATTTTTGCATCTATGTTCATCAGTGATATTGGCCTATAGTTTTCTTTTTTTGTGGGATCTTTGTCAGGTTTTGGTATTAGGGTGATGGTGGCCTCATAGAATGAGTTTGGAAGTTTACCTTCCTCTGCAATTTTCTGTAAGAGTTTGAGCAGGATAGGTGTTAGCTCTTCTCTAAATTTTTGGTAGAATTCAGCTGTGAAGCCGTCTGGACCTGGGCTTTTGTTTGCTGGAAGATTTTTGATTACAGTTTCAATTTCCATGCTTGTGATGGGTCTGTTAAGATTTTCTATTTCTTCCTGGTCGAGTTTTTGGAAAGTTGTACTTTTCTAAGAATTTGTCCATTTCTTCCACGTTGTCCATTTTATTGGCATATAATTGTTGATAGTAGTCTCTTATGATCCTTTGTATTTCTGTGTTGTCTGTTGTGATCTCTCCATTTTCATTTCTAATTTTATTGATTTGATTTTTCTCCCTTTGTTTCTTGATGAGTCTGGCTAATGGTTTGTCAATTTTATTTATCCTTTCAAAGAACCAGCTTTTGGTTTTGTTGATTTTTGCTATGGTCTCTTTTGTTTCTTTTGCATTTATTTCTGCCCTAATTTTTAAGATTTCTTTCCTTCTACTAACCCTGGGGTTCTTCATTTCTTCCTTTTCTAGTTGCTTTAGGTGTAGAGTTAGGTTATTTATTTGACTTTTTTCTTGTTTCTTGAGGTGTGCCTGTATTGCTATGAACTTTCCCCTTAGGACTGCTTTTACCGTGTCCCACAGGTTTTGGGTTGTTGTGTTTTCATTTTCATTTGTTTCTATGCAAATTTTGATTTCTTTTTTGATTTCTTCTGTGATTTGTTGGTTATTCAGCAGTGTGTTGTTCAGCCTCCATATGTTGGAATTTTTAATAGTTTTTCTCCTGTAATTGAGATCTAATCTTACTGCACTGTGGTCAGAAAAGATGCTTGGAATGATTTCTATTTTTTTGAATTTACCAAGGCTAGCTTTATGGCCCAGGATGTAATCTATCCTGGAGAAGGTTCCATGCGCTTGAAAAAGGTGAAATTCATTGTTTTGGGATGAAATGTCCTATAGATATCAATTAGGTCTAACTGGTCTATTGTATCATTTAAAGTTTGTGTTTCCTTGTTAATTTTCTGTTTAGTTGATCTATCCATAGGTGTGAGTGGGGTATTAAAGTCTCCCACTATTATTGTGTTATTGTTAATTTCTCCTTTCATACTTGTTAGCATTTGTCTTACATACTGCGGTGCTCCTGTGTTGGGTGCATATATATTTATAATTGTTATATCTTCTTCTTGAATTGATCCTTTGATCATTATGTAGTGACCTTCTTTGTCTCTTTTCACAGCCTTTGTTTTGAAGTCTATTTTATCTGATATGAGTATTGCTACTCCTGCTTTCTTTTGGTCCCTATTTGCATGGAAAATCTTTTTCCAGCCCTTCACTTTCAGTCTGTATGTGTCCCCTGTTTTGAGGTGGGTCTCTTGTAGACAACGTATGTAGGGGTCTTGTTTTTGTATCCATTCAGCCAGTCTTTGTCTTTTGGTTGGGGCATTCAACCCATTTACGTTTAAGGTAATTACTGATAAGTATGATCCCGTTGCCATTTACTTTATTGTTTTGGGTTCAATTTATACACCGTTTTGTGTTTCCTGTCTAGAGAATATCCTTTAGTATTTGTTGGAGAGCTGGTTTGGTGGTGCAGAATTCTCTCAGCTTTTGCTTGTCTGAAAGCTTTTGATTTCTCCTTCATACTTGAATGAGATCCTTACTGGGTACAATAATCTGGGCTGTAGGTTATTTTCTTTCATCATTTTAAGTATGTCTTGCCATTCCCTCCTGGCTTGAAGAGTTTCTATTGAAAGATCAGCTGTTATCCTTATGGGAATTCCCTTGTGTGTTATTTGTTGTTTTTCCCTTGCTGCTTTTAATATTTGTTCTTTGTGTTTGATCTTTGTTAATTTGATTAATATATGTCTTGGGGTGTTTCTCCTTGGGTTTATCCTGTTTGGGACTCTCTGGGTTTCTTGGACTTGGATGATTATTTCCTTCCCCATTTTAGGGAAGTTTTCAACTATTATCTCCTCAAGTATTTTCTCATGGTCTTTCTTTTTGTCTTCTTCTTCTGGAACCCCTATGATTCAATGTTGTAGCGTTTAATATTGTCCTGGAGGTCTCTGAGATTGTCCTCATTTCTTTTAATTCATTTTTTCTTTATCCTCTCTGATTCATTTATTTCTACCATTCTATCTTCTAATTCACTAATCCTATCTTCTGCCTCTGTTATTCTACTATTTGTTGCCTCCAGAGTGTTTTTTATTTCATTTATTGCATTATTCATTATATATTGACTCTTTTTCATTTTTTCTAGGTCCTTGTTAAACCTTTCTTGCATCTTCTCAATCCTTGTCTCCAGGCTATTTATCTGTGATTCCATTTTAATTTCAAGATTTTGGATCAATTTCACTATCATTATTCGGAATTCTTTATCAGGTAGATTCCCCATCTCTTCCTCTTTTGTTTGGTTTGGTGGGCATTTATCCTGTTCCTTTATCTGCTGGGTATTCCTCTGTCTCTTCATCTTGTTTAAATTGCTGAGTTTGGGGTGTCCTTTCTGTATTCTGGCAGTTTATGGAGTTCTCTTTATTGTGGCTTTTCCTCGCTGTGTGTGGGTTTGTACAGGTGGCTTGTCAAGGTTTCCTGGTTAGGGAAGCTTGTGTCGGTGTTCTGGTGGGTGGAGCTGTATTTCTTCTCTCTGGAGTGCAATGAAATGTCCAGTAATGAGTTATGAGATGTCTATGGTTTTGGGGTGACTTTGGGCAGCTTGTATATTGAGACTCAGGGCTGTGTTCCTTTGTTGCTGGAGAATTTGCTTGGTATGTCTTGCCCTGGAACTTGTTGGCCCTTGTGTGGTGCTTGGTTTCAGTGTCAGTATGGAGGCGTTTGATGAGCTCCTGTCAATTAATGTTCCTTGGAGTCAGGAGTTCCCTGGAGTCAGGGTTTGGACTTAAGCCTCCTGCTTCCAGTTATCGGTCTTATTTTTACAGTAGTTTCAAAACTTCTCCTTCTATACAGCACCATTGATAAAACATCTGCGTTAAAGATGAAAAGTTTCTCTACTGTGAGGGTCACTCAGAGAGGTTCACAGTGTTACATGGAGAAGAGAAGAGGGAGGAGGGAGTTAGAGGTGACCCAAATGAGATGAGGTGGAATCAATAGTGGAGAGGGTGGGGTAGCCAGTAGTCACTTCCTTATGTGCACTCCACAACTGGACCACTCAGAGATGTTCACGGAGTTATACAGAGAAGAGAAGATGGAGGAAGGAGACAGAGGTGGCCAGAAGGATAAAAGGGGGGAATGAAAAGGAGGGAGACAGATCCAGCCAGTAATCAGTTCCCTAAGTGTTCTCCACCATCTGGAACACACAAATTCACAGAGTTGGGTAGAGTAGAGAGGGGTTAGGGAGGAGACACAGGCAACCTGGTGGAGAAAAAGTAGAGTCCAAAGGGAGAGAGAGCAGTCAAGCCAGTAATCTCACTCCCTAGTGAAAAATGGGTCCTGAAGATTGGGTTCTTAAAGGTACAAAATTGGTAACAAATACATAAAAGCAAAAATTAACAATCTAGAGTAGAGTTTGGAATTTCAAAAATACGATGTTAAAGAAAAGAAGAAGGAAAAGAGAGGAAAAACGAACAAAGAAAAACAAACAAGGTCGCAAAAATTATAAAGAAAATACAGGTACAAAATTGATAACTAATACCAAAAAGCAAAAATTAAAAATCTAGAGTAGAGTTTGGAATTTCAAAAATACAATGTTAAAAAAAAAGGAAGAAGAAACATAAAGAGAGAAAACAAACAAACAAACAAAAACAAACAATGTCGCAAAAATTATAAAGAAAATACAGGTACAAAATTGATATCAAATACCAAAAAGCATAAATTAAAAAATCTAGAGTAGAGTTTGGAATTTCAGATATACAATGTTATATAAAAGAAGAAGAGAAAGAAACAGAAAAAAAAAAAGTCACAGAAATTATAAAACAAACTATAGGTACAAAATTGATAACATATACCAAAAAGCTAAAATTAAAAAACTAGAGTAGAGTTTGGAATTTCAAACATACAATGTTAAAGAAAAGAAGGAAAAAAAAAAAAAAAAAGGTCAAAAATTTATAAAATGTATATATATGAAGTTTGCTGAAGAAGAAAAAAAATAGGGTCTTTTTTTTTTTTTTTGCAAAGTAATAGGTTATAAAAGTGAACATTAAAGGAACAATAGAGGACTTAAAATTTTTTTTTAATTAAAAAAAAAAGAAAGAATGAATGATCGTAAAAATAGTAAAACTATATGTAGGACTTTCTCTGCTTTTCTTGTGAGTATTGTGGGTTCAGTTCATTTTTGGCTAGTTCCTTGGTCTGACTTATATTTCTCAAGATCTATAGGCCCCTTCCTATGTAGTCCGTAGTAACCACAGGGTTTAATCTATTGCCTGTAGCTTCCAAGACATTTCCCTCTGTTATAACTTCTTCTGTTTGCTGGTCTCTTCAGTGTCTGGTTTCCGCCCTGACACAAAGGGCACGGTGGAGGACAGTTTTTTTTTTTTTTTTAGGCTTACTTGTTCAGTCGCGACGTGGGGAGGGAGAGAGGGATGCTGCAAACAAATAACACTGGCGTGCGCTCACAGTGCCTCAGCCACACTGGGTCTGCCCCCCCTCTCGGTGCATGTAGCCTCCCTGCCCACACTGCTCGGGCTCTAGGTTGTTCCACCGGGAACAATCCGAGGCCGGCCCTGGGCTGCATGTACCTCCCAGGTCCAAGCCGCTCAGGTTCAGGCACTCGGGTAGTCCTCAGAGGCGCAGAATCATTTGGGCCTGCCTTTTGTGCTCTTCCCAGGTCCGAGCAGCTCAGGTGATGAGGTGTTTGGCGAGCGCCAATGCTGCGACTTATCGCCTCCCTGCCACTCGGTTATCTGGGTGTAAAACCAGCGCACCCTCTCAGGCAGATGTTGACCGTCCAGACCCCCAAGAAGTTTTGGTTAGCAAGGAAGCCTGCTTACAGTTTTATAGATAATGTCTCTCTGGGGCTGCGATTGCCCCCTTCTGGCTCTGGCTGCCTGTCACCGGAGGGGGAAGGTCTGCAGCCGGCTATCTCTGTTCAGTCCTTTGTTCCGTGCGCGGGCCTGGCGGTGTCTTAGGTTAGGGCTGGCTTTTCACGTGGTAGATATCCCACAGTCTGGTTTGCTAGCCCAAATTATTTCACTCAGATAGTGCTCGGGGTATTCAGGCCAGATTCTTGCGATGCAGCCCGCGCCGCGCCTCCCTGCCCAGCCCCCGCTTGCTAATGGCATGTGCAGGCGTCTGCGCTGCTTCTCCGCTGGGGGAGTTACCGTAGGGCTCGCAATCTGCGAGTTTTACTTATTTATTTTTTCTCCCTGTTATGTTGCCCTCTGTGCTTCCAAAGCTCGGCACAGATTCAGCAGTGAGAAGGTTTCCTGATGTTTGGAAACTTCTCTCTTTTTAAGACTCCCTTCCCAGGACGGAACTCCGTCCCTCCCTCTTTTGTCTCTTTTTTTGTCTTTTATATTTTTTCCTACCTCCTTTCGAAGACTTGGGTTGCTTTTCTGGGTGCCTGATGTCCTCTGCCGGCATTCAGAAGTTGTTTTGTGGAATTTACTCGACGTTTAAATGCTCTTTTGATGAATTTGTGGGGGAGAAAGTGTTCTCCCCGTCCTACTCCTCCGCCATCTTGGCTCCTCCTGAATTTGTTCATTTATTTGTGGGCAGACTAACCAAGAATTATTATGAGAGTATAAAGGCTTAGAAGAAAAATATCTTTTGAGGAAGAGATCATCAGATAATAATAGGTTCAAATCACTCTGAAAGTCATTGACACTCTTTGTATCTAAGACCAGGAAAGCATAAGGAAATACTTACATTCTGAACATTATCTTCATGATTATCTATAAATACCAAATACTTAGTTACCTACTGTTCTCTATGAGTCATTGTACTAGGATTCCCTTATTACTCTTATCAGATTTGGCTGCTTTAAATTTCACAAGGTAGACAAAGAGAAAGACAGGCATAGATAAACATGAAAAGCTGCATTTACTCCAGGACTGCTCCATTTGACATAATGGAAACATGGATGTGGATATTTAACCTACTGCAAGAAAATAGTGGATTTTATGTTCCTAGGCTTATATGGACACATGTATAAAGCTAAGGGGAAATGTATAAAATTAAAAAGATCTTAATAGAAATGTAACATACTTGAAAGAAGTTAGGAGAAATGGCCTCACGTATTTCTGCTTACAAATACCACTTTTAACAGAGAAGTAACTCATAGGAGTAACCTAGAGTCTTAAAGATATGTGCATACCCTCATTTTGAATCTTTACAAGTATCTTTATCCTAAAAGTAAACCGATGGACAAAGGGTAATGTTTGCAAGCATTAGAATGCTCAGAGCCCAAGTGCACTCACTAGAGGTTTCTCAGAAAGGCATGTAGGCTAATCCCCTTACTAGGAGAAGGTAGAAATAGCAATTATGTCAGGGAGGAATAGCATTTAAGTGGCCTTATTTTTTCCCCTCAAAGACTAGAGAATATAACTTCCCCAAACCATCAGCAAATATTTTAATACCCTTTTAGAAGCAGATACAAGCTAAGCTATTTGGATGTGTTATTTTCCATCATGTTATTAAATCACCCAAACTGCCAGCAAAAACAAACAAGCATACTATGCAGGAATAATGTTTAGTTACTCAGAAAAAAGTAGTTAGAAAATTAGTTACTTTGGTGTATCTCACTCATACCCCATAATAAACCTGAGATGGATTAGATTTTTCAATGAAATAATATGCTATAAAAATAAGTAAATATTGAAATATATGGTAGGAGAAGAACTTTTTCTCAAATACCAAAGGCACACACTTAGAAATATCTTAAATATGTAGGTCAAACAACAATAACAAAAAAATTTAATGAAAAGGAAAGTGGTAACTGGAGGAAAGTTTTCAGTAGAAATGCCAGCCACAGGAACAAGGCCTTTGCTATAGAAAGAGTTTTCATTATTTGCCAACATAAAAATTGAATTCCCAGGAGAAACTAGCAAGAAGTTAAAAATAGGCAACTCTGTAAAGAAGACAAATAATTGACAAATATGTAAAAACACGCTCAATCTTATTAATCAAAAAAGTATAGCTTTAACAATGTTTTCTGATTCTTTGCATATAATATTGGTAAATTTTAAAAATAATACACAGAGTTCTCAGTGACGTAAAGAAATAAGAACTGCCATACATTGCTGAAAAGAGCATAGTCAGTCCATTCATGAATAATGCAAAAGTTGAATTCCAGAGGAAATTTTACTACCAAAAATTAAGTAAACTCTAGGTTCAATGTAGGAAAGGAAATTTAAATTGTAGAATTCTAGACTTGCTATAATGTGATCAACTTCTCTATTACTCTGGTTTCAAAGGCTATAAAAATTCTATTTTTTTTACATTAATGATTTCTCAAATTTATATTTTCATTTGAGATCAAGGTTCGAATGCTCTCCTCCAATTGCCTGTTTGATATCTCCACTTTCGTTCAATTGGTAAAGAATTCGCCCGCAATGTGGGAGGCCTGGGTTCGATCCCTGGGTTGGGAAGATCCCTTGGAGAAGGGGAAGGTTACCCACTCCAGTATTCTGGCCTGGAGAATTCCATGGACTGTATAGTCCACGGGGTGGCAAAGAGTCGGACACGACCGAGTGACTTTCACTTTCACTTTCTGCCTCCACGTGGCTGTCACGAGGACATCTCCACCTGTTCAAAACACAACTCTTGGAGCCCCCTGGACCTGGCACCTACCAGCCCCAGTGGGGCCTGTGCTGACAGACAGGAGGATTTGCTCATAGCCCAGGGGCCAACTGCACGGTTGTTGTTGGGGCTGTTAAGTTGTTATGACGTGTCCAATTCTTTTGCAGCCCCATGGACTGCAGCCCACCAGGCACATTTGTGCATGGGACTTCCCAGGCAAGAATACTGGTGTGGGTTTCCATTTCCTTCTCCAGGGGCTCTTCCCAACCCAAGGGTCTAACCCGCATCTCCTGCTTTGGCAGGAGGATTCTTACCCCTGAGCCACCATCAGGGTGGAAAAAGGTCAAATGTGGCTCTGACTAACTGATGCCACCTCTGAGCTTAAAGTGATTCCTTTGGTTCCAACTTTTTAAACACAATTTTTATCACTACAATCCTCTATGTCTATTCCAAAAAGCTAGTAAACAGAAACCTCAATAGAACAGAGTCCGGAAATCAGAATAGGGTGCTCTCATGTCCTGTGACCGTAGCAGAACCCGGCAAGAAGTGGAGCCAAAGACCTACCTTCCCTGACGAGGACCTGGTCGGTGGAGAGCAGTGGGTTCTGTTTCCTGTAGCCTCCTAACTTCCTTCCCCTCCCTGTAAAAGCCTTCTTCCCTTCCCATGCAGGCGAGACTTGAATGTGGCTCTCCAAGGCTGCAGACCCCGAATTGCAATTCTCTGCTGATCTTAAATAAATTTTGTTTTCATTTTTTCGTGGGGAAATAGCTGGCAGTCTCTTTGGTTTAGGTCAACATTCAGAAAAGATGCCCATAGGTATTGGGGCTCGTGAGCAAACAGGTAGGACCCCCACAACTGAGCCGACTGAGCTCACTGCTTGTCTCGCTGACCCTGGAGCCTGAAGGTTTGCTTGTCTCCTGGGTCCAAGCTTACACCAGTCTTGTATTTGAAGTTCTTCAGGCTTTATCCAGAATCTGTTTCAAGGTTTCATCCTTTCTGGTTAAGACTTCGTTCTATATGTGATAACTCAACCGGCACTTTGGTCTGATTTTTATATAAGACTGTTTCAAGGGCGACTGTGCTGGTTAAGCCATCAGCCCACTCCTTTGAACTAGGGCCTATTCTATGGAAACTGGCTGAAAAGCCTTTGGCTTGCCTCCTATAAAACCAAGTTGTTCCCTTAGAACTGACTGGTTTTAGGTCTGCAGGCTGTTAGAATTGTAAGCTGTTTGAATTGAGTTGTTTGAGCTCTAAGCTATCTGAGTTGTTAAAGATTTTGAAAACACCGATTTTCCTTGAGAAAAAAAAAAAAACCTCTGAGAAATGGAATCGCAGTTTCGAAGGTGCACCCCCCTCCCACAGAAAGTCCAGCGGATGCCCTTTCACGTGTGTGTTTCCGCACCAAAGACAATTTAGAATATCAATGGCCACGACGGGGAACTTTGGAAATCCCCAGGCTTGCATTCCTTAAAGCTAAATTGGACAACAATAGTGTTAAAATTTCCAGAAATGAACAGGATGTTTATTTTGATTGGCATTTGGAGCTGTCCAAACATTGTCGGGAGCCTAAATTTGCCTCTCTGCAAAATGAGATTCTGAGAGTGACTGAGGCAAACATGCTTTTGGAGATGGTAAAATGGCTCCCACAGCCTCCCGCCAGGCCCCCCTCTGTGACTGCTGTGTCTCAGGCTCGCTGGTGGGGCCACCGTGTCCCTCTCTCTGATCCTTGAGCTCAGGCGTCAGTCCAGCAGCCAGCATCGTCTTCTTCCTTCCCATCTGTGCTGCCTACACCTCTTCTGTACATCGTTTCCCTATACTAATTCTCTCATCAAACTTACCCTTTTCTCTGAAACTCTCCCTTCTCCCTTTTTCTCTAAACTTATCAGAGCCTATTCCGTTTAAAATTAAGCCTTCTGAGGATCCAGAGGTTAAACCTTTAATTTTTTATATTCCCCCGACTGAAGCAACATTCACAGCTCACCTCCCTTCAAGAGTCAAATACATCCCTCAAAACCTCTCCCCAGAATTAATCTATGAGTAAAGGAGTTCTTCAAGGCATAAAGTCCATAACAGAAGATTACAAGGCACAGGATCATGTTATTCCTTGTACCAGACCCTGTAACGTTCCCATTTTATCACTGAGAAGACCTGAGGGTCAAGGGTGGGAGTTTGTCTAGAACCTCTGAGCAGCAAATCGCATTGCTATTCCTTGATACCCTGTGGTCCCTAAGCCTCATTCTGCTACCGACATCCTTTCCCATTGGAAATAAAATTTTTACTGTAACTGATTTAAGCAGTGCATTCTTTAGTACTCTAGCTCTTGAAGCTTACCAGTACTTTTTTTTTTTTTTTTTGCCTTCTCTTGGGAGAAAAACAATTCACCTGGCCAGAGAACCCTCATTTCATACTGACCTGAAGGCTGATCTGTAGGATATAACGTCCCCTAGGGGTTCTACTTTATGGCGATATATAGATAATTTGCTTTTTTGTTCTCTTTTTCAAACCTCTTCACAGGAAAACTACATCCATTTGCTAAAGCCTTGAGCCTGAAAGGAATGTAAAGTCACCAAAGAAACACTGCAAACCCAGATTCAGTATTTATGGCACCTGAGATGAGAACAAGCACTGCTCCCAGATCCAGACAGACTTCACAGTATCCCGAGTTTCACAAAACCCAAAACGAAGTGGCAACTGCAAGGTTTTCTTGGGCTAGTTGGTTGTTGCCAAAATTGTATTCTAAATTTCTCTCTCATATCCAGATTTCTGCATGTTTTACTAAACAGTAGCAACACTGACCCAATCTAACAGGGAAAACCAGGTAATTTTTAATCCTTTAAAGAAGAGTTTGATGAAGCCACCTGCCATTGGGCATCCCAAATATCAGATTCCTTTTTACTTTTTGTGTATGAAGAGGAAGGGAATGCCCTTGGATACTCACCCCAAAAATGAGGGGACCACCATTGACCTACATAGTATTTTAGCCAGCAAATGGAGCTTGTGAGAATGGGCTGCCCTCTTGCCTTATAGCCTCTGCCCTTTTTATTAAGGCCACCAGGAAAATCACTGTGAGATTCCCTTTAATCATTTGCATATCTCACGCTATAGAAGCTGTCCCAAACTCTCAATTATACTCAACGTTTCTTAGTCAGCTCCCTCACCTTCTACAAAGTCCTTTTGTTAACTCCTCCTAACATAAATCTCACACATTGTGATGACCTTAATGCTCCTGCTCTTTCCCTTCAATCACTGATGAAGTCCTTCACAACTGCTTAGCACTGCCAGGTCACCTCCTGACTCTTTGTGTTGATCTGCAGTAAATTCCTCTGAGTAATGCTAGCTGTTCATGGTTCACTGGTGGCTCCTATTTACAAGATGACAATGGTGACTATTGTGCCAGGCACGCTATTGCAACTCCTTTTGATGTTGTTGAGGCAGCTCTTTCACTTATAATTACTTCTGCCCAACAGGCTGAATTATACACTCTTACACAGGCTTGTACTTTAGCCAACAACAAAACTGCCAGCATTTATACTAATAGTAGATATACTTTTGGAGTATCTCATGACTTTGAAATGTGGAAACAGCATAGCTCCCTAATTCCAATAAAAATAAAATTTTAATTAGCACCCGTATTCAGGACTTCTTAGACCCAATACTTTTACCCGCTGCTTTAGGTGTTATTAAGATTTAGGGGCATTCTCAATTTGACTCTGGAAGCTAAAGGATATCACCTTCCTGATATTTCTGCAAGGAATGGCGCCCTTAGAGTGACCAACAGCAGTCAAACCTTGGTGATGTTACAAAGAGATGTTTCCCCAAGTAACTAGAAAAACTTAATAGAGAAGCTCAACAAGTGGTCTTGGGGGGAAAAAATTAAAAATTCAACAATTGCTGGTTTTATAAAAAGAGAAGGCTCTGTTTTAGACCAAATAACAACATAGTCCTGCAGGAGACCCTAAAATTCTCACTCCTCACCACTGTGCATGCATTAAATCATTGTTCTACTACAAAGTGATACCTATCATGAATCAATATCGGTGGGAAAACGTTAACAAAGCCACAAAAAGTGCCTACCTCCCTAGTTCCAGGTGGCACTGGTGGTAAAGACCATGCCTGCCAACTCGGGAGATGTAAGAGACACAGGTTTGAGCCTTGGGTCAAGAAGAGCCCCTGCAGGAGGGCATGGCAGCCTGCTCCAGTATTCTTGCTTGGAGACTCCCGTGGACAGAGGAGCCTGGTGGGGTTGCAAAGGCAGCCACGACTGAAGCTTAGCACACACTGGTTCCACTTGTCTGAAGTAAAACCCAGGGAAGCCAGTTCGTGCTGTTCCCCAACATTTTAAACTGCTTAAAGAACAGCTGGGGGTTTGGCAAGTGGCCTTCATACGTTGCCTTCTGTCTAATGGGTATATCTGAGTCACCGTCTATGTGTTTTCACACTGGTCGGAAGCCTTCCCTTAAAAACAGCCTTTTATGTGGCTGAAGTCCTTTTGGAGGAGATTATCCCTACCTGGGGAAACCCTCTGGAACTTCATAGGGATCAAAGAACCATTTTACTGGTCAGATACTTTGACAAGTAAGTATGTGCTGTTTGGACAGTTCTACAAGACTTTTCCTGTGCTTACCACACTTAATCCTCTAGTTTAGTCTAATACACTAATAACATTACTAAAACACAATTGGCAACATTTGTAGAGGCCTTCCAAATACCTCAACCAAAAGAATTGTCATTTGTCTTTAATAAGTCTTGGATCCACACCTTTGAGAGTTCGTAAATTTTTAAACTTTTGAGGTAGTCACAGAATGCCCGGTGTACTTCTATCCTGCTGTCTTTGACCCACAACCCATAAAAAGAGATCGATTTCAGTGGTTGCTACAGCCTGAATGCTTCTATTAAACATAACCATGTTTTGGTAGAGCAATCTTTTCAAAGGATGCTCTCAGGAGACACAGGCCATGCAATTTGTAGATTTCTGTCTATTGGAAAAGGCACCTCTAGAACTCTCTTCAGTCTTAGCAGCCAGGCTTCCTATCAGGTACTGCTAACCAATCCTTGTGCGTCGGACTCCACGGAATAGATGCCTGGATTCAAGGCAGACACGTAGAGAAGCACTGGACCCCAACTGGAGCAGCACATGGTCTGGGGGCCTGAGTGACCACTGTCCAGAACTGGAGAGGGTGACATCTGATGACATGGCTTTCCAGAGGCATCCAGACCAGGCCTGTAAGAAGCGTGTCCCAGCCCTTCAATGATGACATAATGCTTTAGGTGATCTCTAGTTAGACGCTGACCTTTGATCATGATAGCATGTGGATTTTTAGAAAAAACATGCTTGAGAGCTTTCCCTCTTACCCTTCCTTCTTACTCAAATGTGACCTCAATAAGTTTCCAGTCTGTACACTTTCCCTTCAGCATGGGACACTACACCTGGGAAGTATTGAGGGACGGAAGGTTACTGACACCAGGAGTCCTAATGTTGATCCACACTGCTCTTTCAGAGAAAGCTCTTGATCAAATGGGGAAATGTAAAAAATGAATCAATAGAAACCTTATCAAATAGTGAGGAGACCAGAAGGGAGAGCCCAACAAGAAAAAGACCGACTCCTCTTCTTTCTCGGCAAAAACTCAGCCTATGAAAACCATGAACTTTTTGTTTACCGTAGCCCTCCCAACTGTCTTCTCTTTTTTATAAAATAATTCTCCTTCCTTTGCTGTGTGGGGACTTGCACATGGCTCACTGTGGTTGCAGGCCCTGAAATGTAGTTCTCTGCTGATCCCAAATAACCGCTCGTTTTTCTCTGAAGAAATAACTTGAATTCTATTTGTTTCAGGCCAACACTGTCATTAAAAGCAAAATGCTCTCAGACAAAGCTAAATTCCCTGCATTTTTCTAGTCCCAGTTGCAGATTCCTAGGAAAAGGACTCCAACTGACCCAGCTTAGGTGGAGCTCAGCCTTGTTCCTGTAAAGTCTGGCTGGGCGCTGGGCGGGGGGTCTCATTGAATTCAGGGGCTTCCAAGAACACTTAGGCTCTGGGAGCAGATGCAGTTTAGAGCGTCATTGGGAGCCAAATGGAAACCCCAGAACGGGTTACCATTGCTCCGAAGGTTAGGAACAAAGAAAAGAAAACTTTAGACTCGCAGGTAAAGTTCAAACTGGCCTTATTGTAGAAAGACATCTCTGACTCGGGAATCTCGAATGCTTCCTAAGATATGCAATGTCAGAAACTTACCATGTCACGTGGGCATCCCAAAAGCAGCAATTTAATGTCACTCCCTATATAAATAGAATAGCAGGTAAAGAAATTACTTTTATTTTGTAAGTGCAAGAGCTAATCATTAAGCCAGGTCAAAAAAAAAAAAAAAAAAAACATGTTATGATCTTCAGAAAACTAACCCAAAGGGAAATCTAAGCTCTCAGACGGAATACAGATAAAACAAGGGCTTTTCTGGTTCCACAGAAATTTGGAGCCCATAAAGTTCTGCAACTTGAAAAACAAGTAAAGGAAAAGGAATTATCCTTGGTAACACTTACCACTTTCTTAGATGGCTAAGACTCAGTGAAAGCTAAAGAGAAAAGAGGTATTTGGAGAAAAATCTCAAAACTAACAGATTGTTCAGCCATGTTTTTTCCTTTCTAAAATTGGAAAAGGAATGTTTTCCTTTTTTGTATTTTTGTAAATCTGCATTGTGCAAGAATGATCTGTAAACTCTTAATTGCTAACTCCAGTAGGCATGCAGTTTTCTGTTGCCCTAAAAAAGGCCTTAATTCCAGAGAGCAAAGTGCCAAGTCAAAATTTAAGCGCTCAGACAATGGTATCAATTTTCTTTAAAGACCTGCTGAAGCTATAGTCCCATCAGGAGTTTGGCTCACTTGCCTGTGCTCGTGCTTTTCTTTTTTTTGCTTTACCTCCTGGTTCTTTGCTTGTAATATTTTCCCCTTGGTTTCACAAGGCTCAGCAGACAGAAACTGAAGCACACTCATCCCCTCCTTTACTATTTCAGGTCTGGATTGCGTGCGTGTGCGTGCTCAATCATGTCCACGACTCTTTGCAACCCCAAAGGCTGTAGCCTGCCAGGCTCCTCTGTCCATGGGATTCTCCGGGCAAGAATACTGGAGCGTGTTGCCATTTCCTTCTCCAGGGGACCTTCCCAACTCAGAGTGAACCTGTCTCTCTGTCCCCTGCACTGGCAGGCAGGCTCTTTACCCCTAGGCCACCTGGGAAGCCACAGGTAACACAGGTCTTTACTGTTTCACCCTAAATTACCAAAACAGAGTTCAAACTCTTCCCTGACCTAAGCCCTGAGGGTGACCAAAGTTCCTTTCCTGAAGGTGATTTCTCCCCAAACCAGAGTTATCAGGCCAACTCACTACATGCTCTCATGGCACCCTAAACTTCTTGGCAGTACTTCATACAGCTGCAATGTGTGCAATTATTCATCTCATGTTGGTTAACCTGGCCAGACCACAAACCACGAGATCAATGACAGTATCTGTTGACTTTCTCTCTGTATTTCCAGTAACTAGCCTAGTATCTGTTACATAATAAGCACTTAACAGAATTTCCGTGAGTGAAAGAATAGAATTCCCTAGCCAGGAACCTATATTCAAAAGTGACTCCCAAATCTGGAAAATATTATCCATCTGAGGAGCTTTCATTTGTTTTCTAAGTCACCCTAATGTTCTCATTCTACGGACCTGAGTTGATTCATTATCTTTCTCAAAGATCCCCCACGTGATTACAATAACCTGCTACAGTTACTGTATGTGTTTCTGCATTGTTTTCCAAACTGCAAGTCCCCTAAAGCTCACATTACGTTACCCACCCACCCCCTGCTACACCACCACCTTAGCTTGTACGGCTTATCTCCCACGTGTTTACTGTTTGCACGTTATGATCTAGCCTGGCAAATCCACATGACACCCTCTGGACATTTTGTTTCCCTGCTTATGCTCACGTCCTTCCCTTTTCCAATGGCTTATTACTCCATCTACCATTAAAATCCTGCCCATACTTTCAAGCTGACTTCAAATGTCACTCATCTAGAAAGTCTCCTAAGTTGCCACAGCTGGATACACATCTTCCCTAGTATGGAATCCCTCAAAAAACTTGCATGAGCATTCATTTTTGGTCTTGTTTCATAATTCCTGTACATGTTATCTATTAGACTATCAGATCAGATCAGATCAGATCAGTCACTCAGTCATGTCCGACTCTTTGTGACCCCATGAATCGCAGCACACCAGGCCTCCCTGTCCAGCACCAACTCCCGGAGTTCACCCAGACTCACGTCCATCAAGTCAGTGATGCCATCCAGCCATCTCATCTTCTGCCGTCCCCTTCTCCTCTTACCCCCAATCCCTCCCAGCATCAGAGTCTTTTCCAATGAGTCAACTCTTCCCATCAGGTGGCCAAAGTACTGGAATTTCAGCTTTAGCATCATTCCTTCCAAAGAAATCCCAGGGCTGATCTCCTTCAGAATGAACTGGTTGGATCTCCTTGCAGTCCAAGGGACTTTCAAGAGTCTTCTCCAACACCACAGTTCAAAAGCATCAATTCTTCAGCGCTCAGCCTTCTTCACAGTCCAACTCTCACATCCATACATGACCACAGGAAAAACCACAGCCTTGACTAGATGAACATTTGTTGGCAAAGTAATGTCTCTGCTTTTGAATATGCTATCTAGGTTGGTCATAACTTTCCTTCCAAGGAGTAAACGTATTTTAATTTCATGGCTGCAGTCACCATCTGCAGTGATTTTGGAGCCCCCAAAAATAAAGTCTGACACTGTTTCCACTGTTTCCCCATCTATTTCCCATGAAGTGATGAGACCGGATGCCATGATCTTCATTTCCTGAATGTTGAGCTTCAAGCCAACTTTTTCACTCTCCACTTTCACTTTCATCAAGAGGCTTTTGAGTTCCTCTTCACTTTCTGCCATAAGGGTGGTGTCATCTGCATATCTGAGGTTATTGATATTTGTCCTGGCAATCTTGATTCCAGCTTGTGTTTCTTCCAGTCCAGCGTTTCTCATGATGTACTCTGCATATAAGTTAAAAAAGCAGGGTGACAATATACAGCCTTGACGTACTCCTTTTCCTATTTGGAACCAGTCTGTTGTTCCATGTCCAGTAACAAACACCCTCTTCCAACAACACAAGAGAAGACTCTATACATGGACATCACCAGATGGTCAACATCGAAATCAGATTGACTATATTCTTTGCAGCCAAAGATGGAGAAGCTCTATACAGTCAGCAAAAACTAGACCAGGAGCTGACTGTGGCTCAGACCATGAACTCTTTATTGCCAAATTCAGACTTAAATTGAAGAAAGTAGGGAAAACCACTAGACCATTCAGGTATGACCTAAATCAAATCCCTTATGATTATATAGTAGAAGTGAGAAATAGATTTAAGGGCCTAGATCTGATAGATAAAGTGCCTGATGAACTATGGAATGAGGTTCGTGACATTGTACAGGAGACAGGGATCAAGACCATCCCCATAGCCTCCCAAAAAGAATGAGAGAGAAAAAGCAAGAAGGCACTGATTCATTTTTTCACTCATCTTTCTGTCCCCTGAAGAACTCAAAACATTAGAGCATATAATGCATATGGAGTTATTCTGGCAATTTAAAAAAAGGAATAATACATTGCCTATGAAAATTAAGCACAGATAGTTGATTTGGTATGGTTTCTGATTTCTATGCAGGAAAAATATCGAATAGTAAATTATTAACCCAGACATTCGAATTAGAACTCTTATTCCTTCTTATTTCAAATGTTTACAAAGTATTTTCGTACGTTGAAAGCACTACACTCACCTGTGGGGGATCAAGAAATGAGAACACAGATCCTATTAATAAGCATCTTATAAAGTCTAATTTTGTGTTTCTTTTTTCTTCAGCCATTTACTCTGTTTGCCACTTGGAGAACACTGTGTATACTGGGTAAATACAGAAATAAGTAAAACAGACCCTGTCAGAGAGGAGATTACAGTCTATTGTGGGAGACATCTACGTAAACAACCATAAATCAAATTAGGTTTAAATACATAACATGATATAATATAAATACCAAAAAATGCTATGGGAAGGACAAGGAGAATGATTCAACTTCCTATTGCTTCATCTAGCTTCCTATAACTTCATCTAGCAAGACTGTTCTGCCTTATCAGTTCAGTTCAGTCGCTCAGTCATGTCTGACTCTTTGTGACCCCATGGACTCCAGCATGCCAGGCCTCCCTGTCCATCACCAACTCCCGGAGTTCACTCAGACTCACGTCCATCGAGTCAGTGATGCCATCCAGCCATCTCATCTTCTGTCGTCTCCTTCTTCTCCCACCTTCAATCTTTCCCAGCATCAGAGTCTTTTGAATGAGTCAGTTCTTCACATCAGGTGGCCAAAGGATTGGAGTTTCAGCTTCAGCATCAGTCCTTCCAATGAACACTCAGGACTAATCTCCTTTAGAATGGACTGGTTGGATCTCCTTGCAGTCCAAGGGACTCTCAAGAGTCTTCTCCAACACCACAGTTCAAAAGCATCAATTCTTAAGCACTCAGCTGTCTTTATAGTCCAACTCTCACATCCATACATGACTACTGGAAAGACCATAGCTTTGACTAAACAGACCTTTGTCGTCAAAGTAATGTCTCTGCTTTTTAATATGCTATCTAGGTTGGTCATAACTTTCCTTCCAAGGAGTAAGCGTCTTTTAAATTCATGGCTGCAGTCACCATCTGCAGTGATTTTGGAGCCCAAAAAAAGAAAGTCTGACACTATTTCCACTCTTTCCCCATCTATCTGCCATGAAGTGATGGGGCCAGATGCCATGATCTTAGTTTCCTGAATGTTGAGCTTTAAGCCAACTTTTTCACTCTCCTTTTTCACTTTCATCAAGAGGCTCTTTAGTTCTTCTTCACTTTCTGCCGTAAGGGTGGTGTCATCTGCATATTTGAAGTTATTGATATTTCTCCCAGCAATCTTGATTCCAGCTTGTGCTTGTTCCAGCTCAGCATTTCTCATTATATACTCTGCATATAAGTTAAATAAGCAGGGTGACAATATACAGCCTTAATGTACTCCTTTCCCAATTTGGAACCAGTCTGTTGTTCCACATTAGTTCTAACTGTTGCTTCCTGACCTGCATACAGGTTTCTCAGGAGGTAAGTCTGGTGGTCTGGTATTCCCATCTCTTTCAGAATTTTCACAGTTTGTTGTGATCCACAGAGTCAAAGGCTTTGGCATAGTCAATAAAGCAGAAGTGGGTGCTTTTCTGGAGCTCTCTTGCTTTTCAATGATGCAGCGGGTGCTGCCAGTCTGATCTCTGGCTCCTCCGCCTTTTCTAAAACCAGCTTGAACATGTATCAGGCCCAAGTTTGCACGTCCTTCAAGGCACCACCAATCCGCTTCAACAAGCTGGACACAATAGAAGGATTTAGAATCTATTTTCAGTCTTGTCTTCTGGAGTGAGGAATGTGCTAGGAGAGAGTATACTTAACTCAGTGAAGTGAAGAGATGCCATCTTGTCACACAAAGTAAAATATGTAATAGGTAAGACACAGACAAAAAGTAATGGACCTATACTAAAAGATAAAGCTAATGTCATGCCATCCAGAACCAGCTGGATCATCCAGAATGCAGTCACAAAATCAAGAGCCCCATACAGAAACCTGAGATTGAGAAGCCA
This sequence comes from Bos mutus, assembly GCF_027580195.1. Classification (NCBI taxonomy): domain Eukaryota; kingdom Metazoa; phylum Chordata; class Mammalia; order Artiodactyla; family Bovidae; genus Bos; species Bos mutus. The sequence continues at coordinate 4,919,869 of NC_091630.1, read as the reverse complement.
GGTTTCAACTCCTGGGTGAAATAAAAAGTAGATTAAAGCAATTATTATCCATATCCTAAGAGAATTGTCTTATCATTGCTTGGACTTCACTCTACAGAGTCTGGGCAAAAGCAGTAGTTTTGAAGTTGTAGTTACAAGGTTAATTGCAGGGCTGGTAGGTGTGGGGGCCCGGGTTAAGGCTAGATTTCTCATATCCCTCTATTTAAGGTCAGGATAAGTTTTAGAGACCAACAGAATTAAATTTGCATCAAGTGGTCCCATGGCTCCAGCTATGATGAGAAGACTTACTAAGCATAGATAAGAAGGAATTTTTAAAGAGAGATAAACAGCATAATCCTCATTGCCTGTGACTATCAAAGTTCCAGGCCAACTTCAAGCTACATATATTATAAATCTGCTCCCAGTCAGTTCTGAAAAGTCGTTGTTTACTCACTAAGTTATGTCTGACTCTTTTGCAACCCCATGGACTGTAGCCTGCCAGGTTCCTCTGTCCATGGGGTTTCCCAGGCAAAAGTACTGGGGTGGGTTGCTATTGCCTTCTCCAGGGGATCTTTCCAACCCAGGGAGCAAACCCATATCTCTTGCATTGGAAGGTGGATTCTCTACCACTGAGCTGCCAGAGAAATCCCTTTGAATAGTTACATGCTGCTGTTGCTAAGTCGCTTCAGTCGTGTTGGACTCTGTGTGATCCCGTGGACAGCAGCCTACCAGGCTCCCCCATACCTGAGATTCTGCAGGCAAGAACACTGGAGTGAGTTGCCATCTCTTTCTCTAATGCATGAAAGTGAAAAGTGAAAGTGAAGCCCCTCAGTTGTGTCCAACTCTTAGCGACCCCATGGACTGCAGGCTACCAGGCTCCTCCGTCCCTGGGATTTTCCAGGCAAGAGTACTGGAGTGGGGTGCCATCACCTTCTCTGATAGTTGAAGTGAAGTGAAGTGAAGTCGCTCAGTTGTGTCTGACTCTTTGCAACCCCATGGACTGTAGCCTACCGGGCTCCTCTGTCCATGGGATTTTCCAGGCAAGAATACTGGAGTGGGGTGCCATTTCCTTCTCCAGGGTAACTTCCCAACCCAGGGCTCAAACCCAGGTCTCCCGCATTGTAGGCAGACGCTTTACTGTCTGAGCCACAAGTTGTGTGTGTTAGTTGCTCAGTCATGTCCCAGTCTTTGCGACCCCATGGACTGTAGCCCACCAGGCTCCTTTGTCCATGGGATTCTCCAGGCAAGAATACTGGAATGGGTTGCCATTTCCTTCTCCAAGTTACATGAAGCCACAAGTTACATGAAGTCAAATAAAACACAACAAAACAACCCCAAAAAGTCATTTAGGTTAAACTGGATTTATAAATAAATGATTCAGCACTTTTTAAGAACAAAGGAACACTCTCTAAAGTTAGAGTCTATTTAGAAAACTCAAGAAGGATTCCAACTAGTTCCCACTGAGCAAAGCAGACAAAGAGTCTTACCAAAAGTAACTAACGGAAGGGCAATGTCATATGTGCAGAAAACTTTTTGATGAGCAGTTATATTAAAACCCAATTATCTCTGACCTGATGGGTCTGTGAGATGAGCATCTTGGACTCAAGGAGACAGCAACCAAGAAACTGCTCATCCTGGGACTGAACACAATCGTGTAACAGCATCAGACCAGTTTCACTGAGAACTTCTTGGTTCTGAGTCTCCCTGGAATCAGTCTTTTCTTAGTAAGAATGCACCCACTTTGCAACTCAAAGTATCAAAATAATATATTCAAATTAATTCACAGGGAGACAAAGGCGTGTGATAGTATAAGTAGTTAAAATGCTGGAGGCGATGGAAACAGGAGCACACTTCACTTCAACAAACATCTCTTAAACCACTAGAGTGTGCCAGGACTACCCAGAGCTCCAGCCTCTTGCCAAGTCCCAAATCCCTCTCAGTTTCTCTCATCATCTCCATTTCCACCACAGCTTTCTTAAGGTCATCGGCTTCTCACTGGAATAACTGCCACCCCAGTTGGTAGGCTCTCTACCACAAAGTTCAAGCTAAACAAATCCCTCCCCTGTGAGAAACCCTTCACACTTCCTCCTTGTTTGGGGCTAAGTTCTAAATCACCCTGCAACCTCTGTGAGGTGCCCCACCTGTCTCTCCTGCTTCACTCCCGCCACTCCCCTCCGGCCCCCTAGGCCCCAGCCATATAGGCTTTTTGCCAGCTCCCCGCAGGCCACACAGCCAACCTCAGTGCCTCTACACCTGCTGCCAGCAACATGCCCCGTGCTGCCTGTTTCCTTCAGGAGCCACACAGATATCTCCCTCATCCAAAACATGCCTTGGTCCCAGAGGTAATTGTCACACAGCATCATCTCTAAACCCAAGCTAGAAGGACCCTGGGCTGGGCCCTGCCCTTTGGAGGCCGATAGACATCATAAGAGCTTCCCTGGTGCCTCAGACTATAAAGAGACCAGGGTCTTCTGATTCCTGGGTCGGGAAGATCTCCTGGAGAAGGGCATGGCAACCCACTCCAGTATTCTTGCCTGGAGAATTTCATGGACAGAGGAGCCTGGTGGGCTACAGTCCATGGGGTTGCAAAGAGTCGGGCATGACTGAACGACTAACACACTTCAGACATCACAAATAAAAATAAATTTATGAAAGATCGTGTGGACACCTCTGTCCCCTGGGGTCTGCTGCTCAGCACTGACACAGCAATATCCACAGCCCTAGGTGTCTGCTCTCCTGGCTAACACGATTCAGGCCCCTAGGAGATCTCCACAGCTCTATCTCTGCTTCCTTGAAACAAAAGACAAGAGTGTCTGAATGTCCCTGAGGTTGTAGGCTCTCGCACTGCTGCAGTGTGGGAAGGATTTGAGCAGCAACCACCGTTAGACAAGAGAAGGGCCACATAATCGCTTTTTCCAGATAGTATCCGTCCCTGCAAAACAAACTGCTGTTCCCAGCAGAGCCAAGGACCCATATTCTTGTTTGTCTGTGGCCTCAAATTTATGCCTCCAGAGCTACTCAAAAATTAGTGAGTATTCACAGCAGTTGCACATGGCAGCTGGGAAAATTTTCAATTCATATTACTCTTAAATTTGTATATAAATAAGTCTAGATGTAATATGTGTGACCCATCGATTCAATTAACAACTACATGACTGTTGATTGTTAGAATGGGGATTCCTTTGATTTTTATAGATAAAAATGTTTAATACAATTTCATTACATTTTCAAAAAGTGAATAAGAAATGTCAGCTGTAGTTAAAGAAAAACTTTAATGCTTTTATTTTCTATTTTATTTTTAATAGATAACTTTGAATACATGGAAAATAATTTTTTGAAAAAATATGAAAGGAAATAATTTAAATTTAAATTTTGTACACTTTTAAACATATAATTTGATGAAAATATGCTCAAATTTTTGACTCTTTGTGACCCCATGGACATACAGCCTGCTAGGCTCCTCTGTCCCTGGGGATTCTCCAGGCAAGAATACCAAAGTGGGTTGCCATGTCCCCCTCCAGGGGATCTTCCCAACCCAGGGATCAAATCTAAGTCTCCCACATTGTAGGCAAATTCTTTACCATCTAAGCCATCAGGAAAGCCCAATAATACTGGAGTGGGTTGCCTATCCCTTCTCCAGGGGATCTTCCTGATGGACCCTGGAATCGAACCAGGGTCTCCTGCATTGCAGGTGGATTTTTTACCAGCTGAGCTACCAGAGAAACCCTAAACATACAATTTGGTGAAAATATGTTCAAATTTTATGCAATTTAAAGACAGTGTATATTGAGACATTTAAGTCATCAACAGTATACAAAGTATGTGAAAATCTCAATCATCAAATTATTATTAGTTATTTTGCTAAAGTTAAGTCCAAAAATACATTCGTGGACTATATACTTTTTACTCCAGGAAAGGGAAGACTGGCATGTTGCAGTCCATTGGGTTGCAGAGTCAGACATGATTGAGCAACTGAACTGAACCAGTATGCATTTTATTTACTAATTGTGCTTATTTTTATTTTATTACTCATCCAAATATTGCCAGCTCTTCTGCAGAATACACAGACATGCCCACTAATATTTAATTCAGTTGATTTTGATATTGTGCCAGCTTCTAATAATAAAAAATGCATAGATTTAAACATTTTTCAATTTTTTTCATCACAAAAGCAGCATTGTGAAACTTGGTTTTCAATGTTTAAATATTTTGGCATAAGGAGTGTGTTTCTCCATTTGTCCTTGTTCCCAGCCCCTCAGATGTTCCAAGTGGGCCTGGGTTAAGCTTTTTTTCTGCTGTGCTTCTTTAAAGGCTGCCCATTTGTTTTTACGAATGTGCAGCGTTGTATTACAATTTTTTTCACAAACCTCTTTTTAGCTCTAACTGTGGTAGTCTCAGGGCAGAGACTTCATTTTTGTAACCCAGTTGTTGCGACCCAGGACATAGAAGTTAAATAAATAGGTTGAATTAATACATAAGCAAAACAAGGCAGCATGGTCTAAGAACACGAATTATTGAGCCTAACTGCCCAGGTTGCAACCCCAACTCTGATATTGTCTCTTAATCAAGAGTAGTAACCTCTTAACCCCTCAGCTCCTTGAGTTCCTCACCTGCAAAATAGAAATAACAAGAGTGCCTACTTCATAAGGTTGGAGTATTAAATGCAGTGATAAGTGAGTTCATATTTACAAAAACTAAAATTGTGCCTGCACATTAGGTAGTCAGTATTTGCAAAATCAATCCCTAAATAAAATCAAGTACATTTGTTTAGGTTTAACTAGACATAATATCTCATTTCATCACAGCAGTCCTACGAATTATGTACAGTTATTATCCTTATTTACAGATGAAGAAACTGAAGCTTAACAGGCTTTAGAGGCTTGTTAAAACCAAAACCTAGGAAAACTAGGATTGGAATTGCAATTTTGTGGCAGCAGAGCTTGAACCTTTAACTACCAAATGAATTTTCTTTCCAGATATGATCACTTAGAAATACATGTACATCAAACCAGTCAATTCTAAAGGGAACCAGTCCTGAATATTCATTGGAAGGACTGATGCTGGAGCTGAAGCTCCAATACTTTGGCCACCTGATTTGGACTGACTCATTGGAAAAGACCCTGATGCTGGGAAAGATTGAGGGCAGGAGGAGAAGGAGATGACAGAGGATGAGAAGGTTGGATGGCATCACTGACTCAATGGACATGAGTTTGAGTAAACTCCATGAGTTGGTGATGGACAGGGAAGCCTGGCATGCTGCAGTCCATGGGGTCGCAAAGAGTCAGACATGACTGAGCAACTGAACTGAACTGAATATATATATATACATACATATATAATGAAAATTCTTAAATTTTAAATTTTAAAACTGCTTTCTTGAAACCAAATTTTACTTAATTTTTTAATTGTCATAATGTTCTAAAAAGATTTCAAAGGGAAAGGTTTTTAAAATTCTAACAGCAAATCAATAAAAGTTTAGTAGGCAGCAAGTCAAAAAAGGTAATATATTTTATTGTTAAATGTGAATAAAAGAAATGAGCGTAAATATCTATGACATTAGTCCTTAGAAATGCAGTATGCTCCACCTAAAAGACCTTGGATATTGAAGGATTTTATTAGCGTTGTCATGCTTATCTTGTGGTACAGGAAGTATATAAGAATTATGGATAGTTTCCTGGTGAAAAAAAAAAAGTGAAAGGCAATGACTTCTGTCTGGTCATCTTTGGAGCTTAAACAATGAACTGAATTTGAATGAATAGCTTTGAATTATATATAATTGCTCTAACACCATAGGTCTGTATTACTAAGCGACTTCATGAGATTTGAGGGTGTTGTCACTGTGTTTTATGCTCTCAAGCTTATAAACATGATATGAGGTATTCTCTACTGTTAATGACTTCATAATGTAATAGGAAAGCAAAATAGCCAGGCAGAGGTTTTATTAAAAAGCAAACAAGCAGTACAAACACAAAATATACTGGTAACATGGCCAGAAATGGGGAAAATTTAAACTTATAAACATAGGGATGTTGGATTACTCTGTGTTTACCCTGGCAGGATGAACTAAACAACATTGTCAGAAAAACATACTAAGTAATAGGCCAAATGGCAACAAAGGAATCCTAATGAAGGAACAGGACAAGCCGCTTGCTCTATTGAAGCAAGAACAGTACAGGTGAAGGAGATGTGGTGAAGATGGTGATGCCATAGCAGGAACACCCAGTACCACCACTGTAGAAATAAAATGTACTCTTCCTGCCTTGGGCTGTTACTCTCCCATTCTCTGAGTCACTCTATAATGGTTATAAGCTCATTATATGTTCTTTAAGAAGTCATTTGCTGCACAAAGGAGTGTAGAACCTAGACCACAGATGCATAAGACGCAACATTAATTCTTAAGGGGAGCCATTAAAGGAGGAGAAAGAGAAAAGGCGATAGAGGGTCCCACATCGCCGTCCTTCCCAGCGCTCATCCCACACACGAGTACACACTGAGGTTTGACATTCCCGCGAGGTCAGGGCCCTTGTTTGTCATTTCACTGACACATTCCAACTGCCTGACACACAGTAGTTACTCCACAAATATTTGTTCATTGATGTAGACAATTTGTTTGCCAGTAGGTAAATTTGTTTTGTTTTTGTCCTGAATGAAATTGTATTGTTCTTGGAGGAGGAAAAAAAAAGCATATTTATGAAATTATACAGGAAAAGACTGCCAGAATTCTAATATGGTGATAGCAAGGCTTCCATAGAGAACATACTGGTTTTCTTTATTAACTTCCAAACTCTTCCATTTCCTAAATTTCACATATGGAACAAGTCCAGTTAAAGAATCATGACCAGCAAGAAAAGGATGGATTGGAGTTGGGCAAAACAGGCTTCCCTGGTGGCTCAGTGGTAAAGAATCCACCTGCCAATGCAGGAGACACAGGTTCAATTCTTGAGTCGCAAAAATTCCCTGGAGGAGGGAACAACAACCCACGTCAGTATTCTCACCTGGGAAATCCCATGGACAGAGGAGCCTCACTGGCTACAGTCCATGTGGCTGCAAGAGTTGGACACGAGTTAGTGACTAAAGCAACAACAAAGACAACAGGAAGGAAAACCATTTCGTGGACTCTGCACCTCATTCGCTCAACTGCAAACTGGTGATAATTTTTTGAGACTATTCTGAGACAACAGTGATTTTTAAAGAGTATACTAAAAGAATACATTATAGATTATAATTAGACCTGTGTGTATATATATATCCAGGTATAAAAGAAACGGATGCATAGTCCACATTCAATAAATCTCATTGAATCTAATGAGTACAAATATTGTCCTTTAGAAGAGATATTTCCAGGAGGAAGAGAGAAAGTTGTCTGAAGTTTAAATGAGAACTAGGATATAGAAAACTTCAAGATGACCTTTTTCAAGTGCTTGCTAAGAGGCTTCCCAGATCACTCTCCCTGAGGAAAGTTCTCCAGTCCTTTTCCAGTTTACTGGAATAAAGATGCTTCCTCACACACTCAATCTGCCTGAGTTAAGAACCTCGCTCTTATCTGTGTAGCGTCGTTTTCAAACATCTTTCTCAACCTGTGACCTGATGGTCTGAGATTTGTCATGGTTCCCTTCAGGAGCTTGTTAATAAATAAAAGTGTTAGTTGCTCAGTCATGTTCAACTCATTGCAACCCCATAGACTACAGCCCACCAGGATCCTCTGTCCATGGAATTCTCCAGGCAAGAATACTGGAGTGGGCAGCCATTCCCTTCTCCAGGGGATCTTCCAGACCCAGGGATCAAACCTTGGTCTCCTGCCTTGCAGGCAGATTCTTACCATCTGAGCCACCAGGGAAGCCCTTTTAATGGGAACCTCTGGAAAAACAGGTTTTGAGACTAAATACTGGCTCAATGCAGCCTCTTTCAAGGGGCATTTCACCAGTGATTTCAAAATTAATTTTTAAAACTCTATGCATTCCAGTCTGTGGTGTAACATTTTAAAAATTGAGTTGTGATATTTTATTTAGATCTTAAAAATAAGTATCAGGTGAACTAAGGGATATTGAGCTAATTTCTACTGCTGCTCTTTACTGGTAGCGTAAACGGTAGTTAGGTCAGTAGGTCCTGTGTGTCTCCTTGACACCCACAGACTTTGAGAGCTGAGTATGTAATGTGTCAGTGTGGAAAAGACAATCTGAACCTTTTAGTAGCAAAGCAACTGAAAGATTATACTATGCTGAAATTGACCCTGAACAAATGCCTTTGAGGTGCGTTAAAGTCACCATAATACTGTTTGCTTACTTCCTGAACAAACATTGTGCTTAAGAACAGAGTCTGTTGGCAAGAGTTAGGTCCTTAACTAGCAAAGTTTTTAAAAGCTGATAGTAATCACAGTGAGCTCTGAATTTGGGTGGGCATGCCGTGTTGAATGCTCTGGCGTGGGAACCTTACTTTGATAATCCTTGAGCTAAAAACACCATGCAGAACACAAAAGGAATCCTGACTACGGGGACTGGCAATGCTCCCCTTCTCTGTAACCAAGCCAGTATGATTCGTAATTGCTGAACCATCTTCACTTCTGCTCTCCCCATCAGCATTTGCTGCCTTGTATCATTGTAGCTTGCTGGTCTTCTCTAAGAAGAACTTAGAACTCTTTTAAAGGAGACCCAGAATATCATGCTAGTCTTCTGAATATATGGAAACTAGGAAATGTGATGCTATATACATGCAGGAGGAGCATTCTCTTTCTTCAACAGAACTGTGAAGTTGCCACCCTCTGTCATTTTCCAGGATGTGCAGAAAGTAGGATCGTAATACAGGTTCACTTTGTAAAATGCAAATCATCCTAATGAAGGAATAAAACTTATCCATAATCTTCGAACTGGTTCAAAATTGAAAAAGGAGTATGTTAAGTCTGTGTATTATCACTCTGCTTATTTAATTTATATGCAGAGTACATCATGCAAAATGCCAGGCTGGATGAATCACAAGCTGGAATCAAGAGTGCCAGGAGAAATATCAATAACCTTAGATATGCAGATGATACCACTTTAATGGCAGAAGGTGAAGAGGAACTAAAGAGCCTGTTGTTGAAGGTGAAAAAGGAGAGTAAAAAAGCTGGCTTAAAACTCAACATTCAAAAAACTAAGGTCATGGCATCTGGTCCCATCACTTCATGGTAAACAGATAGGGAAAATGTGGAAACAGTGTCATGTTTCATTTTCTTGGGCTTCAAAATCACTGCAGATGGTGATTGCAGCCACAAAATTAAAAGACACTTGCTCCTTGGAAGAATAGCTATGACCCAGCTAGACAGCATATTAAAAACCAGCAGCATCACTTTGCCAGCAATGGTCCATAGAGTCAAAGCTATGGTTTTTCCAGTAGTCATGTATGGATGTGAGAGCTGGATCATAAAGAAAGCTAAGCACCAAAGAATAGATGCTTTGGAAATGTAGTGCTGGAGAAGACTCTTGGACAGCAAGGAGGTCAAACCAGTCCATCCTAAAGGAAATCAATCCTGACATTCATCGGTGCTCAAGCTGAAGCTTTAATACTTTGGCCACCTGCTGCAAAGAGCTGACCCATTGGAAAAGACCCTAATGCTGGGAAAGATTGAAGGCAGGAGGAGAAGGGGACAACAGAGGATGAGATGGTTGGATGGCATCACCGACTCAATGGACATGAGTTTGAGCAAGCTCCAGGAGATAGTGAAGGACAGGGAAGCCTGGCGTGCTGCAGTCCATGGGGCTGCAAAGAGTCAGATGTGACTTAGAGACTGAACAACCACAGTAATCTTACTACCCAAAGACAACTACTCAGATTTTGGTACACAATCTCTAGATATGCAAAGTCAACTGGAGAGAGAGAGAAAAAGGAGAGAGAAGGAAGAAAAGAAGGAAGGGGGAGAAGGAGGACAAGTTAAGACTTATTCTTCTATGATTGGCTTGCTTCATTTGTCAATAATCTTTGAATGTTCTTCCATATCAATTAATACATTTCCTCCAGGTAATCTGTAATCACAAACCAGTGCTCTAGTGTGCTGGTGAGCCATGGTTCATTTCTCAAATCCTTTAGAGTTAGACATTTGGATTGTTGTCAGTTTCGTTTTGACAGGCCACTATGTGGTGATCATATTGCAAAACATGTACATAAATATTTACACACTTAGCTTCTTTTTCGTTGGTGTAAAGTTACAAAAGCTGGAAGAAGAGGCCCATTTCAAGCTTTTGGTGCATCGTTTCCTCTGAGAGGCACACCTGGTGTCCTAGGACCAGAGTTGCCATTGCTCAGGGACAATCTACCAAATATGGTGAAAGGGGAATCTTCTTAGGAAAAAATGATCAGGTTGTTGTCCTCATGTGAAGGAAATCTGAGCTTCCCTAAACCTTGCAGACTAGCCTTGGCACCCTCAGCATAGCCAGTGGGCCAGGTTTGACCACCTGTGACAGTTGAAGGTAGCTTGGAGAAATGAGAAATTCCTATCTTTAACAAGGTGTCAGGAACTACCTGCCTGCCCTAGGGGAGAAAAAGGGAACTTTGTCATTCTTCATTAAGTGGATTTAGGAAATCCATATCCATCTTCTCTTTACAATAGAGCCTCAGACCACAGCCCTGCCAGCTTTGAAGCATGTTCTTCCAGCTGTGACATTTTCACAGAGGGCACCTGCTTTGTGCTTAGCATTTTCTCTATCACACTTCCAAGAATCCACCCATGCTTTCACTCTTATGTAATTTTTATAATCCTTTATAAACTATAAACCTTTTTATGGGCACTCCCTTCTCACCCTCTTTTATTTACCACGTTCACTTCCCTATTGCACAAAATTCCTACATCTATATTTAATCCCTGTTCCTGAGTCTCCTTCCAGAGGACCCGAGTCTTTCCGACAAAGGGCAGGAACTGATCACTAATGGTCTGGGGGTAACCTGGGGAGTAGTAGCAAACACCATGGAAAGAGACATAAACACGTTCTGCTGATTGTGCTCAAAATTTTCAGCAGTTGCTTTGAGCCAAAAGTTAATTTACACAAAGCCACAAAGAGATACCACATTATGTCTCCCAGGATGGTCTTGATGAGGGTACAGAGAAATTGGAATGCTTGTGCATGGCTGGTGGTATATAGAATGGTAAAGCAGCATTGAAAAACAGTTTGTGCCTCACAGAGCGAAACACGTTCTACAATGTGATCCAGCAATTCCAGAACCAGGTATATACCCAAAGAATTGAGAGCAGGACCTCAGACAGATATTTATGCCAATGTTCACTGCAGCATTATTCACAACTGTCAAAACATAGAAACAATGAAGTGTCCATCAACAGATGAACGGACAAACAGATCCATGCATCACGTATGCAATGAAATATTCAGTTCAGTTCAGTCGCTCAGTCGTGTCCGACTCTTTGCGACCCCATGAATCGCAGCACGCCAGGCCTCCCTGTCCATCACCAACTCCTGGAGTTCACCCAGACTCATGTCCATTGAGTCAGTGATACCATCCAGCCATCTCATCCTCTGTCGTCCCCTTCTCCTCCTGCCCCCAATCCCTCCCAGCATCAGAGTCTTTTCCAATGAGTCAACTCTTCCCATGAGGTGGCCAAAGTACTGGTGTTTCAGCTTTAGCATCATTCCTTCCAAAGAAATCCCAGGGCTGATCTCCTTCAGAATGGACTGGTTGGATCTCCTTGCAGTCCAAGGGACTCTCAAGAGTCTTCTCCAACACCACAGTTCAAAAGCATCAATTCTTTGGCGCTCAGCCTTCTTCACAGTCCAACTCTCACATCCATACATGACCACAGGAAAAACCATAGCCTTGACTAGACAAACCTTTGTTGGCAAAGTAATGTCTCTGCTTTTGAATATGCTATCTAGGTTGGTCATAACTTTCCTTCCAAGGAGTAAGCGTATTTTAATTTCATGGCTGCAGTCACCATCTGCAGTGATTTTGGAGCCCCAAAAAATAAAGTGTGACACTGTTTCCACTGTTTCCCCATCTATTTCCCATGAAGTGATGGGACCGGATGCCATGATCTTCGTTTTCTGAATGTTGAGCTTTAAGCCAACTTTTTCACTCTCCACTTTCACTTTCATCAAGAGGCTCTTTAGTTCCTCCTCACTTTCTGCCATAAGGGTGGTGTCATCTGCATATCTGAGGTTATTGATGTTTCTCCTGGCAATCTTGATTCCAGCTTGTGCTCTTTCTAGTCCAGTGTTTCTCATGATGTACTCTGCATATAAGTTAAATATTATTCAGTCATAAAAGAAGTGAAGTTCTAATACATGCTGTAACATGGATAAATCTTCAAAATGTTGTGCTGAGTAAACAAATTAGACACAAAAGAACTCCACTACCATGGACTATCTAAAATAGACAAATTTGTAAAAACAGAAAGCTCTAGAGGCGCCAGGGTCTGAGAGGAGGGAGGGATAGGGAGTTATTGCTTCATGGTTACAGAGTTTCTATTTGTGGTCATGAAAATGCTTTGGAAATAAACAGTGGTGATGGTTGCACAATACTGTGAATGTAATTAATGCCATTGAATCCAACAATTGAAATGACAAATTAAGTGCATGCTAAGTGATTCAATCGTGTCCAAATCTTTGCAACTCTATGGACTATAACCCGCCAGGCTCCTCTGTCCATGGAATTTTCCAGGCCAGAATACTGGAGTGGGTTGCCATTCCCTTCTCCAGGGGACCTCTCAACCCAGGGATAGAACCCAGGTCTCCTGCCTTGGCAGGCGGGATTCTTTACCACTAGTGCCACCTGGATACTATGGTAGTTCTGTATATTTTATTGCTATGAAAGAAGTCGAAATGTAATACACCAAAAAACATTGAATTTTACACCTGAAGTGGGTGAATTGTAATGGTATGTGGACTATATCTGAATAGTGTTATTTTTTCAGTTCTCATAAAAATTCTCCCTCTTTGCATCTGAATTACTTTCATTAAGAAGAAAGCACAGGCAAATTTGAACATATTTTTAAAATTAGGTTTCAGTGGCTTATTTTTCTTTTCCTACCTACAGTTCCTGGTAGTACAGGAAAATGCCTTCCCTGCACTGTGCTACGCGTGCATTCATGCTCAGTCACTTCAGCCATGTCCAACTCTTTGAGATCCCACGGACTGTAACCTGTCAGGCTCCTCTGTCCATGGGACTCTCCAGGAAAGAATACTGGAGTGAGGAGTCATTCCTTTCTCCAGGGGATCTTCTCAACCTCAGGACTGAACTGGAGCCTCCTGCATTGCAGGCAGATTCTTTACTACCTGAGCCACCAGGAAAGCCCTGAATAAAGCAGTATCTGATACGGATGGTTTTCATCAGAGCTCAGCTTCGTGCTGGAGAATTCCAAGGACAGGGGAGCCTGGCAGGCTACAGTCAATGGGGTCACAAGAGTCAGACATGACTGAGTGACTAAGCACATAGGCTTTGTGTTGTGAAAAGGGTGAAAACCACTCTCAGTGATGGAAGCAAAAATCAGCTAACCTAAGGCTGAGGAGGTAACTCCAACTTTTTAATTCTTAAAATATTTTCAAAAACTAGTTTGTGGAAAATAATATATACCCATTTTTGCACCAGACATAGAAAACAAAACACAGCTTTTGAAGGAAATCTTTATTATGTTTCAATACTCAAGGATATGTAATAAGATTAAGAAAAAGACTGACCCAAACGTATGGGAAAAACATCTGTATTGAGGATGACGGACAATCTGCAGGGCATTGTGATGGGCTTTGGATCCTTTTTCCCCTACTTTTTGGATGGACCATCTAACATTTTTCAGTTTTGCTTAACTTCTTATACACAGTCTTCCTTATATGAAATAGAATAATACAAATTAGGGTAGTCATGAAGACCAAATGAAATATTTTATGAAGTGATCAACAGCATGTTAATTCTCAGCAGTGAATAAGAACACCATGTAAGAACCAGCTCATGAAAATTTGATCATTTTTAGATGTCTCAAGCAGTGGCTAAAGATTTTATTTTCTCCTTTTTCCCGCAGAACTGTTTTTAACATTAGTCATTATCGAAGTACAGTTGATTTACAATGTTGTCTTGGCTTCAGGTGTACAGCAAAATGAATTAGTTATACATATGCAGATATCCACTCATCTTTAGATTCTTTCCCCATGTAGGTCATCGGTTCAGTTCAGTCGCTCAGTCGTGTAACAGAGTGTTAAGTATTGGAGTTTCAGCTTCAGGATCAGTCCTTCCAATGGATATTCAGCACCAATTTCCTTTAGGATGGACTGGTTGGATCTCCTTGCAGTCCAAGGGACTCTCAAGAGTCTTCTTCAATACCATAGTTCAAAAGCATCAAAAGTGCTTTTTCTTTATAGTCTGACTCTCACATCCATACATGACTACTGGAAAAACCATAGCCTTGACTAGATGGACCTTTGTTGGCAAAGTAATGTCTCTGCTTTTTAATGTCTAGGTTGGTCATAGCTTTTCTTCAAATGAGCAGGCATCTTTGAATTTCATGGGTGAAGTCACCATCTGCAGTGATTTTGGAGCCCAAGAAAATAAAATCTGTCACTGTTTCCATTGTTTCCCCATCTATTTGTCATGAAGTTATGGGACAAGATGTCATGATCTTAGTTTTCTGAATGTTGAGTTATAAGCCAGCTTTTCATTCTCTTCTTTCACTTTCATCAAGAGGCTCTTTAGTTCCTCCTCACTTTCTGCCATAAGGGTGGTGTCATCTGCATATCTCAGGTTACTGGTATTTCTCCTGGCAATCTTGATTCCAGCTTGTGCTTCATCCAGCCCAGCATTTCTCATGATGTACTCTGCATATAAGTTAAATAAGCAGGGTGACAATGTATAACCTTAAGGTACTCCTTTCCCAATTTGGGACCAGTCTGTTGTTCCATGTCTTGTTCTAACTATTGTCTCTGGACCTGCATACAGATTTCTCAGGAGGCAGATCAGGTGGTCTGGTATTCCCATCTCTTTAAGAATTTTCCAGTTTGTTGTGATCCACACAATCAAAGGCTTTGGCTTAATCAATAAAGCAGAAGTAGATGTTTTCTGGAACTCTCTTGCTGTATCTATGATCCAGCCAATATTGGCAATTTGATTTCTGGTTCCTCTGCCTTTTCTAAATCCAGCTTGAACATCTGGAAGTTCACAGTTCCACATACTGTTGAAGCCTGGCTTGGAGAATTTTGAGCATTACTTTGCTAGTAATGCTAGTGTGAAATGAGTGCAATTGTGCAGTAGTTTGAACATTCTTTGGCATTGCCCTTCTTTGGGATTGGAATGAAAACTGATCTTTTCCAGTTCCATGACCACTGCTGAGTTTTCCAAATTTGCTGGCATATTGAGTGCAGCACTTTCACAGCATCATCTTTTAGGATTTGAAATAGCTCAACTGAAATTCCATCACCTCAACTAGCTTTGTTTGTAGTGATGCTTCCTAGGGCCTACTTGACCTCTCATTCCAGGATGTCAGGCTCTAGCTGAGCAATCACACCATCGTGGCTATCTGTGTTATGAAGATCTTGTCTGTTTTCTTATTAGAGAAATGCAAATCACAGCTACAGTGAGGTATCACCTCACACCAGTCAGAATGGCCATTATCCAAAAATCTACAAACAATAAACGCTGGAGAGGGTGTGGAGAAAAAGGAGCCCTCCTACACTGCCAGTGGAAATGTAAATTAATATAGCCACTGTAGACAATATTATGAAGGTTCCTTAAAAAAACTAAAAACAGAGCTATCATATGGTCCAGCAATCCCACTCCTGGGCATATATACTAAGAAATCCGTAATCTGAAAATAATATGTGCACCCCAATGTTCATTGCAGCACTGTTTACAATAACCAGGACAGGTAAGCAATGTAAATGTCTATAAACAGAGGAATAGATGAGGAGGGTGCTGTGCATATATACAATTGAATATTAATCATCATAAAAAAGAATGAAATAATGCCATTTGCAGTACCATGGATTGATCTAAAGATTGTCATACTAAGTGGAATAAGTCAGACACAAAAAGACAAATATCATATATCGCTTATATGTGAAACCTAATAAAAGGTACAAATGAACTTATCTACAAAACAGGAATAGAGTCACACATGTAGAAACAAATTTATGGACACATAGGATAAGTGGGGAGAGGCAAGTTGGGAGATTGGGATTAGCATATACACACTCAGTTCAGTTCAGTTCAGTCGCTCAGCCGTGTCCAACTCTTTGCGACCCCATGGACTGCAGCACGCCAGGCCTCCCTGTCCATTACCAACTCCCGGAGTTCACCCAAACCCACGTGCATCGAGTCGGTGATGCCATCCTGCCATCTCATCCTCTGTCGTCCCCTTCTCCTCCTGCCCCCAATCCCTCCCAGCATCAGAGTCTTTTCCAATGAGTCAACTCTTTGCATGAGGTGGCCAAAGTACTGGAGTTTCAGCCTTAGCATCATTCCTTCCAAAGAACACCCAGGACTGATCTCCTTTAGAATGGACTGGTTGGATCTCCTTGCAGTCCAAGGGACTCTCAATATATGTAAAATGGATAATTAATAAGGGTTTCCTGCACACCATAGGGAATTCTACTCAATACTTTGTAATGACCTATATGGGAAAAGAATCTTTACAAAAGATATGTGTCACTGATCATTTTGCTGCACACCTGAAATTAACACAACATTGCAAATCAACAGTATTCCAATAAAAATATTTTGAAAAAATGTAAAGCTCATAGGAGCCAAGAGTTCAATGGTGGCTTCCGGGGGCTGAAGGAGTGAGGGAGTGGGCAAATGTTTGTCAAAGAGTGAAAGCTTTTCATTGCAGAAATGGATGAAGAAGCTTTGGAGCTCTAATGTACAGCATGGTTAATAATAATGTAATTAATAATATTTCATTGTATACCTGAAATTTGCTAAAATAGTAAGTTTTTAGAGTTCTTACCATCAAAAAAAGATAACGATGTAACGTGATGGATATGCTAATTAACTTGAGTGTGATAATCATTTTACAATGCATATATATATAATATATATATTAAGTCATTACACTATGCATCTTTAAAAACTGAAAGATACTTTATTTTTATTTGTCAGTAATACTTCAATAAAGCTGGGGAAGGGAATTATTTTAAAATTTTAATTAATATAAATCACAAAAAGTGGCACCTCTTCTTCAGTCACATCTCTGTCTCTAACCGCATGTAGATACGGTTCTCCGTTTTTAAGAATTTGTGTGATTAGATTTATTCCACCTGAATTATCTGGGATACCGTCCCATCTCAGTGTCTGCTCCTTTATTAACATCTGTGAAGTCCCTGTCGCCATGTGAGCTAATCTATTGACAGCTTCTGAGCATTCGGATATGAGCATCTTTCAGGGCCATTTTGTAACAGTGAGGACAGACACCGCCACGCAACGCCTGCTCTGAGCATGCGTCTCCATACATCCAATAGGGTGCTCTGATCTCAAACCCAGAACCTAGTCCAAATGAGCGCTGGTTTAAGTTACAGTCTTCTACGACCAAACCAAAACCTACTTTATTGTCGTCGCTGCTGCTGCTGCTGCTGCTAAGTCGCTTCAGTCGTGTGCGACGCTATGCGACCCCATAGACGGCAGCCCACCAGGCTCCCCCGTCCCTGGGATTCTCCAGGCAAGAACACTGGAGTGGGGTGCCATTTCCTTCTCCAATACATGAAAGTGAAAAGTGAAAGCGAGGTCACTCAGTCGTGTCCGACTCTTTGCAACCCCATGGACTGCAGTCTACCAGGCTCCTCCGTCCGTGGGAATTTTTTTCCAGGCAAGAGTACTGGAGTGGGGTGCCCAGGTCAATTTTTTACAGACTCCTACATCACAGATTGACGGACTTAATTTCCAATATGCCTTTTACTCTTTTCTGGAAAATGATAGTAAGAGGCATAAGACTTTGTTAGAAGCTGTATTAAACTCTGGGAAAGCTGACAAGGGAGAGAAGAAAGACAATACATTAAAATAGTTGAAAATAACACCACAGAACTGGTAATTAGTAAGTATTATTACCTAACGCTATAAAGAGCTTATTATGCCTATGCACAATAAGATTGAAGGCAGGAGGAGAAGGGGATGACAGAGCATGAGATGGTTGGATGGCATCACTGACTCAATGGACATGAGTTTGAGTAAACTCTGATAGTTGGTGATGGACAAGGAAGCCTGGTGTGCTGCAGTCCATGGGATTGCAAAGAGTCGGACATGACTGAGCAACTGAACTGAACTGTGCCTATGCAAAAAGAAAAAAATGTTTATAATAGACTCTCCTGATGGTCCAGTAACTCTGAGTCTATAGTTTTACATTTTCACACCTGGAGCCAATACTTACCCCCACACCTCCAAGGAGACAAGCAGCTCACTTCCTCCTACAGTGGAGGTGACATTTGTTTCTACAGAATCTTCAAGAGCATGCATCTCACTGTTGCACTGTATCATGTCCTGATATAATAGATGCAGCTTTGCATTATCTTTCCTAACTAAAAAAACCTCACTCAAGAAAACTGATAATACTGGTAAGAAAATTGTAAAATGTCTTCAGAGTTCCATGCTATTCTAGAACACCAGCTCATATACCACGCACGTGATAACTAAGCCATTTGCTCAAAAAACATTTGACTTCCAAAAATAAGATCTGGTTTATAGAGTTCATTCTCTTTACTCATGGTTTTTTTTGAATGATTGCATGCCCTCCTTTTTAGAACCAGGGGCTGAACTGTCTTTCTTTCTGGTATCCCTCGTAGTCTTAGGATCTTGTGCATCTGGATTGTACTCCCTGTATAGTGGGCAAAAAACTGTTGCCTCTGCGCAAGTCCTTGTTTTTATCTTTTTAATGTTATTATTTAGGCAATTTTTAGAAGTTATCATTTACAGTTATTACAAAATATTGGCTATTCTCCCCACATTGTTCAACATACCCTTGAGCCTACCTTACACCCAGTGACGGGCCTCCCAGTCCCAGACCCGGTATGGCCCCTCCCCCCTCCCCCCTGATAACCATAATTTATTCTCCATATCTGTGAGTCAGCTTCTCTCCTATTATGTTGACTAGTTTGCTGAAACATCAAAATTCCATGTGTTAAGTGATATCGTACAGTATTGGTCTTTCTCGGTCTGACTTACTTCACTTAACATAATGCCCTTCAAGTGCATTTGTGTTGCTGCAAATGGCAAACATTTGTTCTTTGTTATGGCTGAGTAGTATTCCGTGATATAAATATACCACATCTTCTTTATCCACTCATCTATTATTATTATTATTTTTTGGCTACACTGAGCAGCATGTGGGATCCTAGTTCCCCAACCAGGGATCAAAGCTCCCTGCATTAGAAGGCGGACTCTCAACCACGGGACTGTGGAGAAGTCCCCTCTACTCGTTTGTTGATGGATTCTTTAGTTGCTTCTGTATCTTGCCAGATATAAATAATGCTGCTGTGAACACTGAGGATGAAACATGCCCCTGTGTCCTTGTCTTCTGAAGGACAATGCTGACTCAAGAATTAGTGATTGGGAATTGTGAAGATGTTGAAACAAAGAAGGGCTGTTGGGCTAAGGAAATGGTAACAATTTAGAGGATAATTCAGCCACACAGCAGAAACACCAGAATCCAGGTTCCCTGAAAGAATAGATAAGGGCTGGACACACATTCCGAAGCTGTTTTTACAGGCAGCAGACCCTCTTCCAGATGGAAACTTCTGACCACAAGAGCAAACCCTGGCTGACACCAGAAGGTTAGTGATGCTTGGAATGTCACCTTGCTGCCAACCCACGCAAGGACTGCCCCCCGGCTGATCATGCTCTGCCCCTGTGATGCTATGAAACCCCTCACTGCCCGACACAGCCTGGAGGGCGTTAGCCCACTGCGGCCTCCTTGGCCTGGCAAAGCAATAAAAGCAACTCTTTTCCACTTTACCCAAGACTCTGCCTTGGGTTTCTACTCAGCACCGGTGAACAGAGGCTGAGTATCTGCAACAAGGAGCCTGTATTTTTTCAAATTAGTGCCTTTTTTTTTTTTCCCAGATATATACCCAGGAGTGGGATTGCTATGTCATAGTTCCTTTTATAGTAACCTCTGACCTTTCCTAAATACCAGCTGAGTCTCTCGGGCTGTCCTTTCATATGTCATGGGTCATTAATAACTAGGACTCCCCATGTGGCTTGACCAACGAAAGGAAGCCTCTCGCAAGCCCTCCCAGCTGGCCTGTGAGGCTGGCTTCCACTGAAAGCAAAGCCTGATTTAAGACTCTTTTACACTTATCTTGTTAAGTTCTCACTTTACCAGAAGCCAGGGATGTTTGGGGAGATACAGTTGCTTGCTGCTAGTGTTTCTGGAGCAGTAGAGAATCTCAACAGGGCTCTGCAGCGAAGAACAGAAACTTTCTCTCTCTCTTTTTCTCTCTTTCTGTATTTCTAGCACGACTACTCTTCTCCCTGGCAGTACAAATACCCAGCACTGTGTTCTTGCTGATAAAAGAAAGAGGAATTACTCATAAATATATCTTTTTCTGAGTAGTACAGCCAAGAAATTAGATGTAGTTTATATGTTTTTGCTACTTACACTCTTAAAATGCCATTACTGACTCTAAATTCACGGTGAAAAAAAATTCAAGTTTAAGAACATTTTTCTATTTTACAAAACAAATAAATGAATAGACTCCACACTTAGACGGCCACCTCTCTCACAAGGCTGTGAACCCTTTCAGGTCAGGAGCCATGTCTTAGCTTCCCGTACCAGTGCTCATCACAATGCCTGGTATATAGTAGGGACTCAGAAAGAATGGTTGTGTGCTAAGTTGCTTCATTCGTGTCCGACTCTTTGCAACCCTATGGACTGTAGGTTGCCAGGCTCTTCTGTCCATGGGATACTCCCGGCCAGAAAGTGACTTGCCCTTCCCTTCTCCAGGAGATCTTCCCAACCCAGGGAGCAAACCTGTGTCTCTTATGTCTCCTGCATCAGCAAGTGGATTCTTCACCACTAGCACATCACAACGACTGACACATAGTCGGGACCAGGAGAGAATGGTTGAATAAACACCGATTCTTGGAAGGTGTTCATTGGAAGGACTGATGCTGAAGCTGAAACAGCAATCCTTTGGCCACCTGATGTGAAGAGCTGACTCATTTGAAAAGACCCTGATGCTGGGAAAGATTGAGGGCAGGAGGAGAAGGGGACGACAGAGGATGAGATGGCTGGACGGCATCGCTGACTCAAGGGACATGGGTTTGGGTGAACACCTGGAGTCGGTGATGGACAGGGAGGCCTGGTGTGCTGCAGTTCATGGGGTCGCAAAGAGTTGGACAGAACTGAGTGACTGAACTGAACCTTTACTTTTACTAATTCACCAGTAACTATAACCTATTTATAAATAAATGAGTTTGTTCAAAAGCATTCAGCAAGCACTATGTGTCTGATACCATGTTAAAACTGGGGATAAAATCATGAAACAGACACAGCCCCTGCCCCAGAGGAGAGGCAGTATGCCAGCAGTGGGAGAGGCAAATACAAAGAGTTGTGTTATAAGGTGGACCCGGGCCACAAATGAAACAGACTGAAGCGGAGATGAAAAAGCTCTTAGTTCTGCCCAGCAGACAGAGATACTCACAGAAGGATTCTGAGAGGAGGTTGCTTGTGCTGGTCCTTAAAGGACAAAGGAATGGAGAAAAGGAATCTAGTGGCAAAGAAAAAAAGCATGAGCCCGAACAAAAGGAGCAAAGAACAGGGCTTGCTTAGAACTCGGCAAGTTGTCTGGAAAGTCCAGACGCTGGGAGTGGGGGACAGGTGCTTGCCACTGAGTGGCAGGAAATGAGGCTGGAAAGGGGGTTGGAGGCAGAAAGTGCAGCCTTTGAAGGCGAAAACCCTTGATGCTAAGACTTCACTCTGTCAGCTGTGTCGCCCCATCAGAGGTGTGCAGCTGGGGAAGAACCAGCAGGTCTGCGTGGCAGAGAAGCGATCAGTACAGAGGGGAAGCTCTTGGGCCGAGGGCAAGAGAAGGGGCGGTGAGGACCATCAAGTGCTGACCTGAAGCACACACGTGTCCCAGCCTGCGGCTCTGGGTGAAGTTGTGAATGGCAGGCACTCAACAGCCCCACTGCTCCACTCCCCACTGCATCCCACAGAGCCAAACTTAAAACGGAGTTCTCTGTGCAAAACGGCAAACGCATGACTTTCGCCAAAGTCCTGGTGACTCTTTGTACACCTATGTAACAAAAAAGGCATGTTCTTTCCTTGTTTGCTCCACCCTTAATCCTGCCTCTGTGTGACACCATAGACTGCATATCTCTGCTTTATGAGAAGAGAGATTAGCACCACAGGGCACTGTGCAACATGCTTCAACCATTTGCCACTATCCTGCCATGGATGATGTCATGTGGAGGTGAGGAAATAGAACAATTTTTCCTCCCGTCCTCTCTGCTGAGCTAGCAGGCAGAGATGCCAGCTGGAGGGTTTCTGTTTCACTGAGGAAAGTAAACCAGAGCTTTTGGATTTAAAAAAAAAATAGCCTTTATCCTTCACATTATAAAATACATTGTAAGTTTCTGCAAATCTGGAACTTACAAGCATGGAGTCACAATCAATTTATCTGATCCCTTCAATTTTCCACTGCATTATCCGATCTATAAAAAGTAAAACAAACTATCAAAACTTGATAAAAGCAAGATGCACTAGAGGGTCATTGTCTCAATACTAAAAAAGGCAAAATGGTCAGAGTGTTATTGGTATGGAAGTAAGAAAATTAGTGATTTTTTTCTCTTTTTTTCCCCTTGTCTTCGATAAATGATATTTTAAAGCCACTGTCTGCATGTGTTAAATGCGTTAACATTTTCCCAGTAGAGCCTATGAATGGGCTGCACCAATTAAATCCTGCTGGTCTAAACTTCAGAGGCAAGATATCTTCTGGAAAAGCCCAGTTCTCCAATTCGCACTCCCCTCTAGGATGGCCCCTCACAGTTCCAGGAGGCCAGGGTCTCTCACCTTTTCTGCGGTCCTTGAATAGCCCTTTGTGAGTGGCTCCTGACCGTCTTCTACTTCAATAGACCCTTTATTCAGGGTCAGGCTGCTTTCCCACTGACTCTCTGGCCACCTCCCACGGCTTCTCAGCAAGCTAAAATTCTTTTCGGCCAACCCAACTGAGCCAGAGTCAGCCTCCCGTTTGAGGCACAGCTTGCCTTTTCAATTAGGTTAGTTTGAATACACTAACTCACATTGCCGATTTTTGGTTTGCCTGTTTGGGGTTTTGCTTGCTTTTGCCTGTTGCTGTTGTGTTGGTTTTAAAGCTGTTGCCTTTGGGTGGCGAGGTGGCTGGCTTTGTGCTCACATGGTGGTTGGCAGGGTAAATTGTAAATTGCCTCAGACAGAAGTTTGCTGCCTAAAATGCTTGTACACAGGAAAAGAATTGAAGGCAAAATAGATGCCCTTAGGAGTATTATTTATAACAATAAAAAATGGAGCTAAACTAAATGCTCACTAGAGGAATTATAAATTATGTATTTTAAAAGAAAAAATTAAAACAAAAGGGAAAAATGAAATAGAAAAAGAAGATGTTCTTAGGAGTATCGTTTATAACAATAAAAAAACAGCTAATCTGAATGCTCACTAGAGGAATTATAAGCTATGATATAGTTAGTTTAAACTTGGTTGGATATCTTCATTGAAACATTATACGTAAGCTAAATAGGCAAGTTGATGGAAGATATTTTTGAATACCAACTGCTGTGAGTGAAGCAGGAGGAAGGGGAGAACCCAAGGCCTTCCTGCTGGTGCCCCCACCCACCCTCCACTCTGCACAGGGCCCCAGACCACCTCTGAGGCAGCCACAGAGCACCGTGGAGCTGGGGCAAAACCACCACTGCACCGTACCTGTTGTCACTAAAATAAGTGTACAGCCACACAAGCAAAACATGTCTGAGATAATGCTACAAAGTAATGATAAATGAGTAGAGAGGAGCTCAGCCACATGATGCACACGCAGATACATGCAGCTGCATAAAATGCATGCAATTAAGACGATTGGAAAGATGGTAGGTGGGGAACATAACTGGTCTTATCTTGTGCTTAGTCACTCAGTCGTGTCCTACTCTTTGCGACCGCATGGACTGTAGCCCCCAGGCTCCTCTGTCCATGGGATTCTCCAGGCAAGAATACTGGAGTGGTTGCCATTCCCTTCTCCGGGTCTACTCTTACACGGTTGTTTTAGACTTAATGGAAATGTATTTTATCAATGTCTCTGAGGAGCCCTAACGCTTTAGGCAATTAACGTGGTTTCCCTCAGCATTCTCATCTGTACAATGACAATCATGGGGTTACTGTGAGCCTCAGATGGGTTGATTTGTGTACAGAGCATAAAGCAATGGCTTGATAGATATTAACCACCATTAGTGATATCCTCAGTCCCTTACATGCAAGGGGTGTAAGGGACTGATGGCTCAGCTGGTAAAGAATTCGCCTGCCATGCGGGAGCCCTGGGTTCGACCCCTGGGTGGGGAAGATCCCCTGGAGCAAGGCATGGCAACCCACTCCAGTACTCTGGCCGGGAGAGTCAAGCACAGCACACTCCAGTGGGGCCTTGAAGAGCTGGACATGACTTGGCGACTGAACAACATTCAGGTGTAAAACTTTTGAGGTAAAGTGATAGCAAAAGAGAAGCGTTCAGATTTAGCCAGCTGCCCATCTCCCTTCTCTTTCGCTAAATGCAGTAAATGTCAGCCACACTCTGTATGGAAGGCCACCGCTGATCTAAGACTCTCCACCACTGCAGAGGCTTCTAGATTTCCAAGCACCTCTCTTTTTAATACTCAATTAAAATTGTATTTCCCTCTCAAACCTCTAATGCAATTAACAAAATCAGCACAACATGAAACTTCTTTCTTCTTGGGTGTATACTGAATTGTGGAATTTTTGCTTTAGATTATTTTCATTTAATCTGATGTTCTACACACATACAGACCAGAGAAGGTACTCGAAACAAGGCTTCGATATTTAAGTACATTGACTACATTTTTAGTGGGAAGAGGAAGATCTATATTTATATGACATCCGTTATATAAATACAATCAGTAGGATGTTTTATGTCTTGTTGTTTTTCTAACTTCTGTTTTTCATCTGTTTGCTAACATTCCCCCTCCGTCGTCTCATCCAAGCCTCTAATTTCTGAGGCTGATTCCCTTGCTTTAAGCTTACATCAGAAGCAGTGGCATCTTAAGTATAGTATCAGTATTTATTCTTGTACCAACTTGAATTGGTTAATCAGCAAACCATAAGTGGCTTACTTGATGTCTAAATACGTTGATTAAAGTCATGATTTTTTTAAAGCTGACTCACTTTTATTATGGTATTTAAATAAATGCTTCCGGGCTCACGTTCTTAAGAAAGCAATCCCCGCCCCCATCCCTCTTTTTCCTTTAGACCGTTTTTTTTTTTTAACCTCCACTTGGAAAGTAGCAAACATCAGCAGTGACATCTAGTGTCTGAGTCTAAAAGGAATCTGGAACTCCTAGGTTGCTGTTGCATCTCCTTGGCTGACAGACTGGGTTTATTCTTGAGTGTCCCTGTGATGACTCCTTTAAGTGCCTCTTCTTGTCTACATTGCATAACCAACTCATTGGGTCGAATCCCTTTTTCTCCCTTTTTTGTGGGTTAGCAAAATGAGACCTGAAGAAGTTGAGACACTTGCTGGTGCTCACAAGCCATTAAACTCCCCCTCCCTTCTGATGAGGAGCCGTGCCCCTGGGCAGCCGCAGTCTTAACCTCAGATCACTTAAGCTCAGATTAACCCCAGGTGATACAGTGTGGGAAGGTAGGGCCAGAAACCCTGAAGGCTTTTCAAAAGCATTTATCTTTTTGGTAAAAAAAATTTTTTTTGAAAAACACTTTTCTCTTATATGAGAAAGTAGTGATCTGATATCTCTAGAATTTTATGACTAGAAAAATCCTACTTATGCTCCCTTTTTGTAGACATTTTTTGTGAATTTTTTGTTGTTGTTTTTTAATTCCCCTGATTGTAAGAATTGGTGCTTTTGAACTGTAGTGTTGGAGAAGATTCTTGAGGAAAGTTAGGACCAACCTAGACAGCATATTGAAAAGCAGAGACATTACTTTGTCAACAAAGGTCCATCTAGTCAAGGCTATGGTTTTTCCAGTGGTCATGTATGGATGTGAGAGTTGGACCATAAAGAAAGCTGAGCGCAGAAGAATTGATGCTTTTGAACTGTGGTGTTGGAGAAGACTCTTGAGAGTCCCTTGGACTGCAAGGAGATCCAACCAGTCCATTCTGAAGGAGATCAGCCCTGGGATTTCTTTGGAAGGAATGATGCTAACGCTGAAACTCCAGTACTTTGGCCACCTCATGCGAAGAGTTGACTCATTGGAAAAGACCCTGATGCTGGGAGGGATTGGGGGCAGGAGGAGAAGGGGACGACAGAGGATGAGATGGTTGGATGGCATCACCGACTCAATAGACATGGGCTTGGGTGAACTCCGGGAGTTGGTGATGGACAGGGAGGCCTGGTGTGCTGCGGTTCATGGAGTCACAAAGAGTTGGACATGACTGAGCCACTGAACTGAACTGATTCATTAGAAGCACTGATTCTGAAGCTGAAAATCCAATACTTTGGCCACCTAATGCGAAGAGTTGACTCATTGGGAAAGACCCTGATGCTGGGAAAGATTGAAAGCAGGAGGAGCAGGGGATGACAGAGGATGAGATGGTTGGATGGCATCACTGACTCAATGGACATGAGTTTGAGTAAACTCTGGGAGTTGGTGATGGACAGGGAGGCCTGGCATGCTGCAGTCCATGGGGTCGCAAAGAGTTGGACACGACTGAATGACTGAACTGAATTGAACTGAATTATAAGAATTGCTGGGAGGAGAGGAGGTGTGTGTGCTGTGGATGGATATATGGGAATCTGCGGGAGGAAAGCCAGGCTGAGCAAGGTGGTAGACTGCCTTGAAAGATCTCTGAGCCTTGAAGGCAGGGATGATGCTTTGATACAGAAGAGAATGCGGACTGAAGAAAGAATACCAGCTGGTCTCCTAACTCCTAACTCGCCTAACTCCAAGAATCTCAACAAGACTGTGAAGTGAAAGTGAAAGTTGCTCAGTGGTGTCTGACTTTTTGCGACCCCTTGGACTATACAGTCCTTGGAGTTCTCCAGGCCAGAATCCTGGAGTGGAAAGCCGTTTCCTTCTCCAGGGGATCTTCCCGACCTAGGAATACAATGGGTGTCTCCTGCATTGCAGGAGGATTCTCTACTGACTGAGCTATCTGAGGTGGTGCAAAGAGAAGGACAACATGGTAAAAATGAGACAAATGCCTTCATAAGTGGGCGTCTGATAAGAACACTTTTAATAAGTAAATTTCTGATATCTGCTGATGCGTCCTGAACACTGCTTACAGATCCCTGACCTAGTCCGTCCATTTTGCACAGGAAGAGAACAGCACTCACGGTGCTGTTCTTATGCCATTCATTTAAAAAAAAAAAAAAAAAAACAGGAATAAAGGATGACATATTTACAGAAGTGAAGAGCTGCGGCTCAGCATTAGAGCAGGCCTGACTCCAGGAAAATGTCATGCACACTGAGGCCGCTTCCCTGGTTTTGGGCTGGTAAAGGCAGACTGCAGAGGGCGGGGACATCCAGTGTTTACTGTTAACGTGCTTCCTCAGCTTTCTCTCCCTTGGCAGGGGCAGAGAGGCAGCGCAGTGGAATCTGTACGGTGCTCAGAGGATTAAGAGACACCCAGAGCAGCTGGCAGGGCTGCACCCAGAGGGCACGGTAGCCTGGAGATGTACCTGTGGGAGAAGGGAGAAGAGGAGGTAAGAACAAAAGAGAGGGAATTAAGGACACCAAGTATGAGCTGACTTAAACACGAGTACAAAAGGAGACACTCAGTCTCATACTAAAAACTAAAGGAGGGGGCGCCTGTGGCAGGGACTGGAATCCTGCACCAGGAGGTGGAAGGGGGCCCAGGATGGGTGGTATGGGATGGGAAGGAGGCCCAGGATGGGCGGTCCCCCTGCAGCCTCTCCACTCCCAGGGGATCCTATCGCTCTCCTTCTCCAACAGCACCATCTGGGGGCTAAAAAAGGAACAGGTCTGGTGCCTTCCTCCTTTTTTAGGGAGATTCTCCTCACACAAATTTTTCCTCCAGAAGATTTTTTTTTTTTAATTCCTGATAAAATACTCTTTTTCTTTCACCAAATGTTCTCCCTTTCAGATATGGACGGTTTACTGCAAGAACATGTTTCCCTGCTCCGCATCCTCTTCCGTGTCCTTTCTCTCCTTTCTCTCAGTGTGCCTCTCACTCAAGCAGTGTTATTTCGGAAGGTCGTCTCTCAGTGTGTCTCTCACACTAGCCACATTGTTCTGGAAGGTCTGGTGTCCAGGGTAAAGTGACCACCTGAGTTGGAAATACATCATCCATTCAACTATAATGGAGGATCTTGGAGGGAATCAGGGACTTGACAGTAAGATTTATACACTCATACATTGCATGAAAACTTGCAAAAGCCATTCAAAGTACTAAAAGCACTATTGCAAATAGTGTGTGTACATATATGTATATGCATTACTGTATTAACTCACACCTTCAGATCAGATCAGTTGCTCAGTCGTGTCCGACTCTTTGTGACCCCATGGATCGCAGCACGCCAGGCCTCCCTGTCCATCACCAACTCCCGGAGTTCACTCAGACTCACGTCCATTGAGTCAGTGATGCCATCCAGCCATCTCATCCTCTGTCGTCCCCTTCTCCTCCTGCCCCCAATCCCTCC
This sequence comes from Bos mutus, assembly GCF_027580195.1. Taxonomy (NCBI): domain Eukaryota; kingdom Metazoa; phylum Chordata; class Mammalia; order Artiodactyla; family Bovidae; genus Bos; species Bos mutus. Next base: position 4,891,129 of record NC_091630.1, on the reverse strand, counting down.
CAGCATCAGAGTCTTTTCCAATGAGTCAACTCTTCGCATGAGGTGGCCAAAGTACTGGAGTTTCAGCTTTAGCATCATTCCTTCCAAAGAAATCCCAGGGCTGATCTCCTTCAGAATGGACTGGTTGGATCTCCTTGCAGTCCAAGGGACTCTCAAGAGTCTTCTCCAGCACCACAGTTCAAAAGCATCAATTCTTCGGCGCTCAGCCTTCTTCACAGTCCAACTCTCACATCCATACACGACCACTGGAAAAACCATAGCCCTGACTAGACGAACCTTTGTTGGCAAAGTAATGTCTCTGCTTTTGAATATGCTATCTAGGTTGGTCATAACTTTCCTTCCAAGGAGTAAGCATCTTTTAATTTCATGGCTGCAGTCACCATCAGTAGTGATTTTGGAGCCCAGAAAAATAAAGTCTGACACTGTTTCCACTGTTTCCCCATCTATTTCCCATGAAGTGATGGGACCGGATGCCATGATCTTCGTTTTCTGAATGTTGAGCTTTAAGCCAACTTTTTCACTCTCCACTTTCACTTTCATTAAGAGGCTTTTGAGTTCCTCTTCACTTTCTGCCATAAGGGTGGTGTCATCTGCATATCTGAGGTTATTGATATTTCTCCCGGCAATCTTGGTTCCAGTTTGTGTTTCTTCCAGTCCAGCATTTCTCATGATGTAAGACTGCTAAATCTTGAGAAATGTGTTTTAAAGAATACTGCACACTGTATATGAATCCCAAGCTGACATATAGTTGTAAGTCTACACTCAGTCTTCTACAGAAGCACGAAACTGCTCCAGAAAATTAAAGATTATATTGTGAATCATGGTGTTATTTTACTTGTTTTTATTGAGATATAGTTAACATACAACACTGTATAATTTTAAGATGTGCAATGTGTTGATTTGATATACTCATATATTGCATTAGCTAACACCTCTCTCACGCCATGTAACCATCACTTCTTGTATATGGTAAGAGCATTTAAGGTCTAGTCCCTCAGCAACTTTGAAACGTATCATATGTAGCACAGTGCTGTGCGTCAGATCGTCAGAATTTTCTTTTTCGAGTTGCACGTTGGTACCCTTTGACTATGTTTATTTTAAATCTGGGTGAAAAAATATTCATTTGGTCATCAAATACATATTTATTATGTCTATCACGTACCAACGACTATTTCAGGGCTCAAAACACTAGTTAACAAAGTAAAACTCCTGTCCCTAAGAAGGTTAACCTTCTTGTAGGAGAAGATGACATTAGAATTGAACAATATTTTGTTATATTAAGTGCTATGAGAAAATAGTCAGGCAGAGTAAGGCGAAAGAGACTGATGGGCGCTACGTCAGTGTGATCAGGGAAAGCCTCTCTGAGGGGGTGACCTGTGGATGAATGAAGGGGTGATCCGTGAGAAGATCCAGAGGAGGGCCTTAAAGGTGAAGAGACCGTGAGATGTCAGGACTTGAAAGGCCTGTTGCAGGAAGCACAGGGGCGTGCGGGCAGCAGGGACGGTAGGTAGCAGGAAGGGGCAGTGGAGAGAGAGGCAGCCAGCACCCGGTGCCACGGGGCCCCCAGCCCTGCGAGGACTCGGGCTTTTGTTCCGAGTGACAGGGAGTCCCTGCAGCGTGGAGCTCGATGGAACGAAGCACTTTGACCTGTTGGTTTCTGTTTTAAGGTTTCCTCTGGTGCTTTGTGGAGCAGGGAGGAGGTGGCAGCAGTGCAGCAGGGAGCCAGTTAGGAGTGTTAACTGGAGAGTCCACAGGGCTTCTGAGAGACCGACATGGTCTGAGAGAGAGGGTTGAGAGACGACTGTGGGTTTGCGGCAGCTGGTGGTGCTCCTCCCTGGGACAAAGGTCCCGGGAGAGCACAAGGTGCAGGGAAGCGCAGGGGTCTGTCTGGGCGTGTCAGTTGTGGGTGTCCAGCAGAAACCCCGTGAAGCTGCCCTACAGGCAGTTGATATATGAACTAGAAGTGCAGAGGAAAGGTTGGGGCAGGCAGTTGATATATGAATTAGAAGTGCAGAGAAAGGTTGGGGCTGGAATACACATATGTGTATCATTCAGTTCAGTTCAGTTCAGTCGCTCAGTTCGTGTCCGACTCTTCGCGACCCCATGAATCGCAGCACGCCAGGCCTGTGTATCATTAGTATATTTAAATATTGCTTAAAGTCATGGAACAAGAAAACAACTCACCCACAGAGGGAGTGAAGTAGAGAGAAGACCAGATGAGAAAGATACAGCTGGAAAGGACAGAGGAAACCAGGAGGTGTGTCGCAAAAAAGTGAAGAGATGCCTGCACAAGTGTGTGTGTGTGTGTGTGTATGTGTGTACACGTGTATAGGGGTCCGTGTAGGGCTTCCCTGGTGGCTCAGGAACTAAAGAATCTGCCTGCAGTTCAGGAGACCCAGTTCAATCCCTGGGTAGGGAAGATCCCCTGGAGCATGGAATGGCAAGCTACTCCAGTATGCTTGCCTGGAGAATTCCAAGGACAGAGGAGCCCAGCAGTCAACACTCCATGGGGTCACATGGAGTCTGACACAACTGAGCAACCCACACTTTCACTTTCAGGACTGTGTGTGTGTGTATGGATGTGTGTATATATAGATGTATATGTATGTGCCTGTGTATGTATATACACGTATGTGTGTATGTATATCCATGTCTAGTTTTTAATTAGTTATTAATTAGTAAATAATTAATTTCATAATTAGGCACATAGTGTTTCTCTGATTCTATCCCAAGACTACAGGAGATTAAAGGAAGGTTGGGGAGAAGGAGCACAGACAATTTGGGGCTTTGATTTATGACTTCATTGCAGAACATTCACATCTAAGCCCACATATCAGAAATTATTACACAACAATAGAAGGTGACTAAGTTTTACCAAGTCATTTGTAGCATACTGTCTGACCTGGTGATTAATTGACACATCTACACATCATCAGTTACGGGGACTAATTCAAGAATGAACTGTTATTGAACATTAACAGTTTGGAGATGTATATGAAATAATTCTTTTTTTAAAAAGAATATGTCTCATAACCTTGTCAATCTTCCTAATTTTTTAAAAGGAATCATCTTCATTAAATGCGACAGAGATTTTTTTGCTTGGATAGAAATGTAGTGTATCTTCATAATGAAGACAGTAAGTAGAGCTCCCTGCTTCTTCCTTTCTTTAGTATTGGTTGCAAAGTCAGATTTGGATTTTCTTTTTCTATAATGTCAAAGAATACTTGGGGCTCAAATCTCAAACTCTAGTGATAAGTGAGTATACTCAGCCAAAAAGTATGCTTCTGGGTAGCTCCAAAGCACGACAGAACCTTCCATTGTTTGAGGAAGGAGCACTTCAAGCTTGCATTTGTCCAGGTTCCCATTTCTAAAAGAAAAACACAGAAAGTATATTGACCACACAGCAAATAAAAGTAGCTTTAGGAATTACTGTTTCCGTGCTCTGTTTCAGGATTGAGTGGCAGCTGGAAAACCCCACACCCCACAGCAGAGTTCCTATGACAAGAGGAAAAGGCACAGTGAGGTAAATGTTATTTGAGAGACCCCTTGGGATCAGGGCTGCAGGAGTCTCCTGGATCCCAAAGATGTTTATTGTATCAGCTCAGTTCAGTTCATTTCAGTTGCCCAGTCACATCTGACGTTTTGCGATCCCATGAATCACAGCACGCCAGGCCTCCCTATCCATCACCATTCCCGGAGCTTACTCAAACTCTTGTTCATCGAGTCGGTGATGCCATCCAGCCATCACATCCTCTGTCATCCCTTTCTCCTCTTGCCCCTAATCCCTCCCAGCATAAGGGTCTTTTCCAATGAGTCAACTCTTCCCATGAGGTGGCCAAAGTATTGGAGTTTCATTCAGCTTTAGCATCAATCCTTCCAAAGAATACTCAGGACTGATCTCCTTTAGAATGGACTGGTTGGATCTCCTTGCAGTCCAAGGGACTCTCAAGAGTCTTCTCCAACACCACAGTTCAAAAGCATCAATTCTTCAGTGCTCAGCCTTCTTCACAGTCCAACTCTCACATCCATACATGACCACTGGAAAAACCATAGGCTTGACTAGATGGACCTTTGTTGGCAAAGTAATGTCTCTGCTTTTGAATATGCTATCTAGGTTGGTCATAACTTTCCTTCCAAGGAGTAAGCATCTTTTAATTTCATGGCTGCAGTCACCATCAGTAGTGATTTTGGAGCCCAGAAAAATAAAGTCTGACACTGTTTCCACTGTTTCCCCATCTATTTTCCATGAAGTGATGGGACCAGATGCCATGATCTTAGTTTTCTGAATGTTGAGCTTTAAGCCAACTGTTTCACTCTCCTCTTTCATTTTCATCAAGAGGCTTTTGAGTTCCTCTTCACTTTCTGCCATAAGGGTGGTGTCATCTGCATATCTGAGGTTATTGATATTTCTCCCTGCAATCTTAATTCCAGCCTGTGCTTCTTCCAGCCCAGCATTTCTCATGATGCACTCTGCATATAAGTTAAATAAGCAGGGTGACAATATACAGCCTTGATGTACTCCTTTTCCTATTTGGAACCAGTCTGTTGTTCCATGTCCTGTTCTAACTGTTCCTTCCTGACTTGCATATAGGTTTCTCAAGAGGCAGGTCAGGTGGTCTGGTATTCCCATCTCTTGAAGAATTTGCCACAGTTTATTGTGATCCACACAGTCAAAGGCTTTGGCATAGTCAATAAAGCAGAACTAGATGTTTTTCTGAAACTCTCTTCCTTTTTCCATGATCCAACGGATGTTGGCAATTTGATCTCTGGTTCCTCTGCCTTTTTAAAACCAGTGTGAACATCTGGAAGTTCACGGTTCACATATTGCTGAAGCCTGGCTTGGAGAATTGTGAGCATTACTTTACTAGCGTGTGAGATGAGTGTGATTGTGCGGTAGTTTGAGCGTTCTTTGGCATTGGCTTTCTTTGGGATTGGAATGAAAACTGACCTTTTCCAGTCCTGTGGCCACTGCTGAGTTTTCCCAATTTGCTGGCATATTGAGTGCAGCACTTTCACAGCATCATCTTTCAGGATTTGGAATAGCTCAGCTGGAATTCCATCACCTCCACTAGCTTTGTTCATAGTGATGCTTTCTAAGACCCACTTGACTTCACACTTCAGGATGTCTAGCTCTAGGTGAGTGATCACACCATCGTGATTATCTGGGTCATGAAGATCTTTTTTGTACAGTTCTTCTGTGTATTCTTGCCATCTCTTCTTAATATCTTCTGCTTCTGTTAGGTCCATATAATTTCTGTCCTTTATCGAGCCCATCTTTGCATGAAATGTTCCCTTGGTATCTCTGATTTTCTTGAAGAGATCTCTAGTCTTTCCCATTCTGTCGTTTTCCTCTATTTCTTTGCATTGATCACTGAGGAAGGCTTTCTTATCTCTCCTTGCTATTCTTTGGAAATCTGCATTCAGATGCTTCTATCTTTCCTTTTCTCCTTTGCTTTTCCCTTCTCTTCTTTTCACAGCTATTTGTAAGGCCTCCCCAGACAGCCATTTTGCTTTTTTGCATTTCTTTTCCATGGGGATGGTCTTGATCCCTGTCTCCTGAACAATGTCACGAACCTCCGTCCATAGTTTATCAAGCACTCTATCTATCAGATCTAGTCCCTTAAATCTATTTCTCACTTCCACTGTATAATCATAAGGGATTTGATTTAGGTCATACCTGAATGGTCTAGTGGTTTTCCCTACTTTCTTCAATTTAAGTCTGAATTTGGCAATAAGGAGTTCATGATCTGAGCCACAGTCAGCTCCCGGTCTTGTTTTTGCTGACTGTATAGAGCTTCTCCATCTTTGGCTGCAAAGAATATAATCAATCTGATTTCAATGTTGGCCATCTGGTGACGTCCATGTGTAGAGTCTTCTCTTGTGTTGTTGGAAGAGGGTGTTTTCTATGACCAGTGTGTTCTCTTTGCAAAACTCTATTAGTCTTCGCCCTGCTTCATTCCGTATTCCAGGGCCAAATTTGCCTGTTACCCCAGGTGTTTCTTGACTTGACTTTCTATACTTTATTGTATAACATACCTGAAAATTGTCTTTAAAAGTCTTTATACACGTGAAATCTTTAGTCACAGAATTGTGAATAGTCTGATTTGTATTTACCACAGTCGATTCCTCCCATCTATATCCCTGATTTCACCCTTTGGTTTCTCATCTTGGCCGACTGAGTAAACAGTGCATCTGTCTGTATCACATATTAAGTTTGCCCAACTTAAATGTCCATCCATAGGTGAATGCCAAAAGATGTGGTACATGTATACACAACGGAATCCTACTCAGCCATTAAAAATAATGGAACAATGCCACTTGCAGCAACATGGATGGAACTAGGGATTAGCGTACTAAGTGACTTAAGTCAGAAAGACAAATACCATATGGTACCGCTTTTATGTGAGATCTAAAATATGACACAAATTAATTTATCTACAAAACAGAAGACTCCCAGACACAGAGAACAGAACTGCTTTTGCCAAGGTGGGGACAGAGGGGTGGATAGAGAATTTGGGATTAGGAGATGAAAGCAATGATATACAGAATGAATAACAGCAAAGCCCTGTGATAAACCATCATGGGAAAGAATATGAAAAAGAATATACACATATCATTTCAATGTACAGTAGAAATTAACACAACATTGCAAATTAACTACACTTCAAGAAAATAATTTGCCAACAAAGGTCCATCTAGTCAAAGCTATGGTTTTTCCAGTAGTCATGTATGGGTGTGAGAGCTGGACTATCAAGAAAGCTGAGCACCGAAGAATTGATGCTTTTGAACTGTGGTGTTGGAGAAGACTTTTGAGAGTCCCTTGGACTGCAAGGAGATCCAACCAGTCCATTCTGAAGGAGATCAGCCCTGGGATTTCTTTGGAAGGAATAATGCTAACGCTGAAACTCCAGTACTCCGGCCACCTCATGCAAAGAGTTGACTCATTGGAAAAGACTCTGATGCTGGGAGGGATTGGGGGCAGGAGGATAAGGTGATGACAGAGGATGAGGTGGCTGGATGGCATCACTGACTCGATGGACGTGAGTCTGAATGAACTCCGGGAGTTGGTGATGGACAGGGAGGCCTGGCGTGCTGCAATTCATGGCGTTGCAAAGAGTTGGACACGACTGAGCGACTGAAATGAACTGAAATAAAATGCTGTTTCCCTAGGAGAAAATCACCATAAAAATAAAACAGAATAAAATGAAGAAACAGGATATATTGAATTCTTTTTAGTATGCTGCCTCATTTTTTTTCTTTTATATCTATTCAGTAAATAGATTTAAATAATACCATTGTTAGTCTTGAAAGATTTACTGAGACTTTCCAAGGGAAAAGAAAAATCCTTGAGAATAAGAAAAATAAGTTTAAAAGTTTACGTATCAGCTAAATAGCTCTACGAGTTTGGTTTTATAATCTATATATTATGAATAAGAGCAGACATTTGAAAACTCTCCTTAAAGGCAGAGTGGCCTTCAGATTTTAAACTCTAACTTGAGTGAATGTGACTTGTCCAGAAAAAAATGTGCCAACTGGGGAAAAGGTTGATTAGTCAGAAAAGAACAGAAAAAAGGAAAACTGCGGAGGCGCATATTAATAAAGTTTATCCAAGCATGACCCAATGTAGAGAAAATATTAGCCAACAGACTAAAGTCCTTCTGCCAAAACTATCCGTATTTTAGAGGCAGTGCTGTGTAGACACAACCAACAAAATTCTATCATTATGATCTCATTTTTAAAAGCACCCTTTTAGGGACTTGGATGTTTCATGCCTTTCCAGGTCTAGTCATATGAAACACTTACTGCTTCTACTTACTCTTTGTTCTGAGTTCCATACTCACCAAGCAAACGTTTGATTCAGTTTTCTGTGTATGGTAGCCTTCCTAGTGGAACTCAGTAAACGTCCCTTGAATGAATGACCCAGCTAAGGACCGTACTCAAGGTCCAGCTTGAATATCCCAAGCTAAGGTAAGGCTCGTGTCACTCTTCCTAAATTAATAACTTGAGTTTTGTTTATATGAGAGCCTTGCAAACTCACTTATTGTGGGTGTGCACTTGAAAAAAGCATTCATTGCTGTGAAGAACTGGGTTTCAGACCTTGCAGAGCTGAGCCCTGTGACTAGACCTGGAGAGTTCCGTCAAGGCAGATAAGCTCCGGAGACTTCTTAGGAAAGTATTGTGATGGCCAACACCTGGTCGCACATCACCCTCTTGTATTGCTGCTGCCGCTGCTAAGTCGCTTCAGTCGTGTTCGACTCTGTTCGACCCCATAGATGGCAGCCCACCAGGCTCCCCCATCCCTGGGATTCTCCAGGCAAGAACACTGGAGTGGGTTGCCATTTCCTTCTCCAATGCATGAAAGTGAAAAGTGAAAGTGAAGTCGCTAAGTCCTGTCCAACTCTTAGCGACCCCATGGACTGCAGCCCACCAGGCTCCTCCGTCCATGGGATTTTCCAGCCAGGAGTACTGGAGTGGGTTGCCATTGCCTTCTCCCTTGTATTGCTATGACCCAGCAAGAAAGTAGAATCGTAACTAACCTGCCAAGGCAGCTACTCTTTTCCAAGAGGAGAAGCAAGAACTGGAAGATAGAAGCCCTGGAGAGATAATTCCCTAAGGGTGGAAGTGAAGGAGATATGGAAAGGGGATTGTTAAATGTAAAAGACGGGGTTAGGAAAGGATGTGGCAAGGAAACTTGAAGGTCATGGTCAAAAGCATTCAGAAACATCCGATCAGAAAAAGAGAAAGGGCTGGAAAGAATTTTTCCAAGCCGAGTACTTAGAACAGAAGGAAGAGAAGTTTACTAGGAGGAAAAAGTCTTAGGAAAATTTCTTTGAGCAGAACCCAGGGAACTACTATATAACTTGAGTGACTACAGTAGGTAGTGTGGGCTTGACTTCAAGGAGTTAACCTAAATTTAGAAAAAATTATATTGTTCCTTCAGCACCTAAACAGAAATTGATGCAAATTTCTTGACCTTGAACTTGATGTTAGGAAGAATAAATCTAGAAGTACCTGAAATTAAGTGATTAATCCTATGTCAAACGTGAGACTATGTGACTACCATTTACCTTTTCTATGTGAGTAATGCATATATACGTGCATACATGCGCTTCCCAGGCAGTGCTAGTGGTAAAGAACCCGCCCGCCAATGCAGGAGACAAGAGCCGTGGGTTCGATCCCCAGGTCAAGAAGATCCTCTGGAGGAGGGCATGGCACCCTACTCCAGTATTTTTGCCTAGAGAATCCCATGGACAGAGGAGCCTGGTGGGCCACACACAGTCCATCGGACATAACTGAAGCGACTTAGCACCCACGCATGCACGTGTATGACTACTAATACTATTTACATACTATTTACAGTCACAACCCTGATGCTAAGAAACCAGCAGTTTTAAATGTCATTGCTTTTGCATTAGCGTTGCAAGTGTCCAGAAGTGAAAAAAGCAGATAGCTTCCTGGGACAATTAGGCAATAGTTTTCTTTTTTTTGGGGGTTTTGTTGTTGTTGTTCATTTGTTTGTTTGTTGTTTATTGAATTTGTTACAATATTGCTTCCTTTTTTTTTTTCTTTAATGCTTTGGTTTTTTGGCTGTGAAGCATGTGGGATCTTAGTTCCCTGGCCAGGGATCAAACCCTCTGCCTTGGAAGGTGACGTCTTAACCACTGGTCTCCAGGGAAGTCCTTGTTTTGTTTGGTTTATTTGGCTGTGCTAGGATCTTCCATATTTTTGGTGGTACATGGGATCTTCCGTTGTGGCATATGGGATTTAGTCCCCTGACCAAGGACTGAAGCCAGGATCCTGATGTGGGGAGCCTAGAGTCCTAGTCACTGGGCCACCAGGGAAATCCAGAAAATAGTTTTGACTTCATCGACCCCTTGAAACTGTCTCAGAACCCTCAGGGGTCTTCAGACCAGACTGAGTGCCGTTGGTCTGCAGCATGTGCTATGGAAGGCAATTCTCTAGTTGTCCAGCTGAGGACAGTAGAAGGTTTTACTTGGAGGAGAGGTATGAGAACCTTGGCTTTGGCGAGAACCTTGGCTTTGGCGAGAACCTTGGCTTTGGCAAGAACCTGTCTGGAGACCGTCCTGGGGACGCTGGTGGCTCAGATGGTAAAGAATCCGCCTGCGGTGTGAAAGACCTGGATACAAAGAGTTGGACACGACTGAGCGACAAGGCACAGCACATCCTGGGGAGAGGGTGTCCCGTTTAGTTACAACACAACGATATAACCTATAGCCCCTACACATTTATCTTGGCTTAATTTCACAACTGGTGAAGTAACATTCCCTTTACAGAACAAATTGCTTGGATTTTTAGCTTCCCTGGTGGTTCAGACAGTAAAGAATCTTCCTGCAATAGGGGAGACCCGGGTTCTATCCCTAGGTCAGGAAGATCCCCTGGAGGAGGGCATGGCAACCCCCTCCAGTATCCTTGCCTGGAGGATTCCGCAGACAGAGGAGCCTGGCGGGCTACAGTCCATGAGGTCACAAAGGGTTGGACATGACTGAGCAACTCACACACAGAGTACAGATCAGTAACTTACGGGCACTTGCCAGTTTATTGAGGAAGGACACACTTCAGGATGTGCGAAGTTTACACAGAGTCAGAGCAGTTATTCATTCGTGTGTTGACTGGTTAATTCTTTCAACAAATGCTTCTTGAGCCATCCATAAATACATGGCCCTGTGACCAGTAGGCGTCATCACTCCACACTGGTTGATGGACAAATCCGAAGGAGGCTGAAAGAGGTGAGGACAAGATCTAACCGAGACACCTTGCTTCCCGGGAACCTGAGAGCTCAACAGGAGACAGAGCACAGTGGTCAGAAGCCGATGTCTACACACGGAAGACCCGCTGATCCAGTGGACAAGCGTCTCTGTCCTGCACAGGCCAGGTTTCCCGGCTCCACTTTGGGTACCACATCTGCCGACCTCTGTTCTTCCTTCTCCCTGGGGGAAAGGACCCATTTATCACTTCATGAGAGTTGGACTATAAAGAAAGCTGACTGCAGAAGAATTGATGTTTTTGAACTGTGGTGTTGGAGAAGACTCTTGAGAGTCCTTTGGACTGCAAGGAGATCCAACCAGTCCATTCTAAAGGAAATCAGTCCTGAGTGTTCATTGGAAGGACTGATGTTGAAGCTGAAACTGCAATCCTTTGGCCACCTGATGTGAAGAGCTGACTCATTGGAAAAGACCCTGATGCTGGGAAAGATTGAAGGTGGGAGGATAAGGGGACTGCAGAGGATGAGATGGTTGGATGGCATCACCAACTCCATGGACATGAGTTTGGGTGAACTCCGGGAGTTGGTGATGGACAGGGAGGCCTGGTGTGCTGCAGTCCATGGGGTCGCAAAGAGTCAGACATGACTGAGTGACTGAACTGAACTGAAATGATTGAGTTACTTTCAAATGGCATAGGCAGTGATAAAAAAGCAAGGTTAACCTCATGGAACTGACTCATTGGAAAAGACTCTAATGGTAGGAAAGATTGAAGGCAGGAGGAGAAGGGGACAACAGAGGATGAGATGGTTGGATGGTTGGATGGCATTACCAACTCAATGGACACGAGTTTGAGCAAGCTCCAGGAGTTAGCAATGGACAGGGAAACCTGGTATGATACAGTCCATGAGGTTGCACAGAGCCGGACACAACTGAGCAACTGAACTGAACTGAATCTCATAGCTATTTTAGCCATACTATGGTTCACGACCCAGATAATCATGATGGTGTGATCACTGACCTAGAGCCAGACATCCTGGAATGTAAAGTTAAGTGGGCCTTAGAAAGCATCACTACGAACAAAGCAAGTGGAGGTGATGGAATGCCAGTTGAGCTATTTCAAATCCTGGAAGATGATGCTGTGAAAGTGCTGCACTCAATATGCCAGCAAATTTGGAAAACTCAGCAGTGGCCACAGGACTGGAAAAGGTCAGTTTTCATTCCAATCCCAAAGAAAGGCAATGCCAAAGAATGCTCAAATTACCACACAATTGCACTCATCTCACACGCTAGTCAAGTAATGCTCAAAATTCTCCAAGCCAGGCTTCAGCAATATGTGAACCGTGAACTTCCTGATGTTCAAGCTGGTTTTAGAAAAGGCAGAGGAACCAGAGATCACATTGCCAACATCCGCTGGATCATGGAAAAAGCAAGAGAGTTCCAGAAAAACATCTATTTCTGCTTTATTGACTATGCCAAAGCCTTTGACTGTGTGGATCACAATAAACTCTGGAAAATTCTTAGAGAGATGGGAATACCAGACCACCTGACCTGCCTCTTGAGAAATCTGTATGCAGGTCAGGAAGCAACAGTTTAACTGGACATGGAACAACAGACTGGTTCCAAATAGGAAAAGGAGTACGTCAAGGCTGTATATTGTCACCCTGTTTATTTAACTTCTATGCAGAGTACATCATGAGAAACGCTGGACTGGAAGAAACACAAGCTGGAATCAAGATTGCCAGGACAAATATCAATAACCTCAGATATGCAGATGACACCACCCTTATGGCAGAAAGTGAAGAGGAACTCAAAAGCCTCTTGATGAAAGTGAAAGTGGAGAGTGAAAAAGTTGGCTTAAAGCTCAACATTCAGAAAACGAAGATCGTGGCATCTGGTCCCATCACTTCATGGGAAATAGATGGGGAAACAGTGGAAACAGTGTCAGACTTTATTTTTTGGGGCTCCAAAATCACTGCAGATGGTGACTGCAGCCATGAAATTAAAAGATGCTTACTCCTTGGAAGGAAAGTTATGACCAACCTAGATAGCATATTCAAAAGCAGAGACATTACTTTGCCAACAAAGGTCCGTCTAGTCAAGGCTATGGCTTTTCCTGTGGTCATGTATGGATGTGAGAGTTGGACTGTGAAGAAGGCTGAGCACTGAAGAATTGATGCTTTTGAACTGTGGTGTCAGAGAAGACTCTTGAGAGTCCCTTGGACTGCAAGGAGATCCAACCAGTCCATTCTGAAGGAGATCAGCCCTGGGATTTCTTTGGAAGGAATGATGCTGAAGCTGAAACTCCAGTACTTTGGCCACCTCATGCGAAGAGTTGACTCATTGGAAAAGACTCTGATGCTGGGAGGGATTGGGGGCAAGAACAGAAGGGGACGCCAGAGGATGAGATGGCTGGATGGCATCACTGACTCGATGGATGTGAGTCTGAGTGAACTCCGGGAGTTGGTGATGGACAGGGAGGCCTGTCGTGCTGCGATTCATGGGGTCGCAAAGAGTCGGACACGACTGAACTGACTGAACTGAACTGATGGTTGTGTAGGGTTTCCCAGGTGGTGCAATGCTAAGATTCTGCTTGCCAATACAGGAGACATAAGACACACAGGTTTCATCCCTGGGTTGGGAAGATTCCCTGGAGGAGGGCATGGCAACCCACTCCAGTATTCTTGCCTGGAGAATCCCATGGACAGAGGAACCTGGCAGGCTATATTCCATAGGATTGCAAAGAGCTGGGCATGACTGAGTGACTGAGCACACACACGCACACACACACACACACACACACACACACAGTTCTGTAGGATAATGTCCTAACTTGTGAAAATATACACTAGAGTTTCTGAGATGATACAGTAACCTGTTGGTAAGTTTCCTCTCAAATCCAGAGGGAAAAACAAAGGTGTTTACAATTTTTCTGTGGATTTGAAATTGCCTTCTAAATACAGAGTGTAAAAGTGTAATTTCATTCTGTATCTTGCATAAACAAGTTCAAAGTTTGTCTCATTATCTTTATTACGATTGAATCCAATTTAAGTTAAAATACAAAATGCTTAACAAATATAAATCCAATCTAGGTGGGAAACAAAATATTAGTATTTACAACTCTTTAATCTTTCCACAAGATAACAATTTTGGATAACACTTAGACCTTTTGCCTCTGAGAGATAAATTATCAGACAATCTTCAAGGAAATCAGTGCTGTGCAGACTTTTTCAGTCTACTAAAGTCCAATTTGTAGCATAGAACTGGTGGAATACTGTGGCAGGAACCGTGACTTACAAAGTGGTAACGCTCATACACAGTAATTAGAATCCCTGTCTTGCATGCTAGTTACTTTCTCTGAGAAAATAGACTTCTTTGACTCACTAGAGTACTAGTGAGGGAGACAACATGTCTTTCCAAACTAAAGAAATTCATTCAACACCGGTCTTTCTAAAGCCATTAGAACTTCTGGATACACAGGTAGATTTAATAAGTATTCCTTTAAGAAGAAAATAATTTTCAAGAGATAAATTGCACTTTACTTGTTACATGAATTAACAGTGCATTTGGTTGCAAGCAGCAAGATAATTACCAAACATACAAAATAAAAGTTTTTTAATATTCAATTAATTATGTATTTATTATATGTCAATCTCCTACAAGGCCTCAAGCTAGAAAATGTAAAGTGAAAAAGAAAATCAATGGAGCTTTCATCTTAGGAACTCATCTTAATGCAAATATATATGTCTTTATTACACAATTTACTGGATACTTTCAATTATGAAAATCTATATCCAGAGGAAGACGGGTGTCTGAAACAAATCATCACAATTAAGGAAACTCAATTAACTCCTTTCAGAAGGTGGCAGAGTGGAGTATGTGTTCATTTTAAATTTGATTATTAAGTTAATGCTGAGAGTCACTCTGTTTGAGCCAGAAAGAGCAGAAGGACCTCTCCGTTTCTTCTTCACCAAAACCAGGCAAAGATATGTGAGATAACAGGTTAAGGTGAATGTCAAGAGCCAGCTTACAAAACTGCTTAAGAGATGGAGGGACACGTGTGTCAGGGGAGACAGGTGTTGCTATGGAAATGGGTTGATGGGACTGTGGACTGAGCAAATATTTGAGACTCAAGTAATTTTCCCCATTAGTTGATAAAACAATGATCTTCACAGGACTGCTGTCTGCTCTGCTGCCAAAACACAGGTCAAAATTAGGCAGTCTGTCCCTCGAGCCCATGGGCAGCTCTGCCTGCCCTCATCAGTGGCACCTCATCAGTTTCAAACCACACCATAAACACCGCTTATGCCATATTCTGACAATCACTGTGTCTGATCAATTATTAGCCAGTTTATTATTAGCATCACCAAGTGAATGAGATAGGTGGTGTAAGTCATTAAAGTTTAAAAGCTACTTATATCCCGGGGAAGTCCTCTCCAAAATTGGATGGGCTCTTCTTGAGCTGTGGAATAGATGCTTTAATTCACTATATCCCATGTCTCCATAGCTCTCATTCTGTTTGTTTTATTAGAAGTACTCTGCAATGAAAACCAGCAACATAATCCAAATGAAAATTCACTTGAAAAGGAAATAGTATCTACTTTTACGAATTGGAATGATATCAAGATATCCAGCAGAATCACTTGTTTAGAAAAAGGTACCACAATCCTATTATTCTGGGAATGAATTTAGGTATATCACCAACACCACTGAGAGATGTGACTGATCAGCCTCTAGGGCAAGAGACGATTCCTAACACATTCTGAGGTTTACGATGCCCGCCATGCGGTCACACAGGTGGAAACAGATGTATTCCACAGGCTTTAATACACATCAAACAGTGTCTGCTGCTTATAAACCTAAGAGTGCGAATCTGAGACAGGTGACTTAAGTCAGTTTGATTCAAAAGATCTGATTTTCTTTGGGCACAAGCTGATAGCAAAACGGCTATGTCACCCCATAAACGTCACCCCATAAATTACAATTCTAGGAAAGTTGGGAGTTTTGTGTTTGTTTTCTTTTCTCTCCACAGGCGTGTCTGGGGTGGTCTCTTGGCCACGACTTTTAACGGAAAGAGGCTCTCACTTTTCGGCCCTTCAAAGGCTGTGGTGGACGGTGATTGCTCAACAGAAAAGCCGCCGTTTCACCCTCCCTGCTGCACAGGAGGGTGCGGAATGCGGCCAGCTGTTGAAGAAAAGAGGAGAATTATTAGCAGAGAAAGTCACACCAGCGTTAATGAACTGCCCTGACTGGAAAGTTAAGAAGCTTATAAGCTTTCTTCTACTACGAATTAAATGTATTTCAATGAAAATTTTCTAAGTTATGGCTCATATATCATAAAGCAACTCTTCTGCTAGAGTCTTCAGTTCAGTTCAGTTCAGTCGCTCAGTCATGTCTGACTCTTTGTGACCCCATGAATTGCAGCACGCCAGGCCTCCCTGTCCATCACCAACTCCAGGAGTTCACCCAAACATGTCCATCATACAAATTCCTATGGCTTCAAAAATAAGTATAGAAGCATTCTTCATTTGAAGATCAAATAAGGGAGAAAAAACAGTCAGGATGTGGTTTAAAGACAACATATGTAGAAATCAGAAAATGTGACCTCCAGTGGCAGAATGAGAGTGGGAAGAGTTTTCCAGGAGGGGTCCCACTCCCAGTTCTGCCACGAGCGCGAGCTGTGTGACCTCGGAAATTCACTTACTGTCTTTAGTCTTCAGTTTCCTCAGCTATAAAGTGAAGCATTGGATTAGATTACCTCAACAGGGGCCATCGGTTCTTAGAATTTACACTCAACATTTAAAACACTCCAATATAATGGGAACCACGTGCTGTTCATCCTACAGAATGTTCACCTTTTATGGACTTTATAAAAGTGATCTATCCCTCACCATAACTGCGCCTTATAAGCAACTAACTAGGGGAAAAGCCCAGTCCTTCAACTGCTGACAATATTTCAATACAATTTAAGTGATACAGGCATATTTCTCAACACAAAGGTTTACTTTTTCTTATCACACACGCAACAAAATGCTTACTTACCTTATAAATTTCATATAGTACACAAGTGTCAAGAAGAAAATAGAAATTACTAGTAATCATGTCACAAAATTTAACCACTGTTCACATTATGGAGTATACCCTTCCAGAAGTTTCTCTGTGTATAAACACTATGCATTGGTGTTCGCATTTGAAAGTTTTCGTGCAAAATAAGCCCAATATATTTACTCGTCTGAAACCTTAGTTTTTCACTTAATATATATCCTTTGCATGTCAATAGATATTATTCTATGTCACTTTTTTTAATTGTTGAAAAGTTTATGTTATAAGCATGTTTATGAGTTATTCAGCAATTCCTTGGTGATTTAACATTACTAAGATTAAGGACAGGTTTATAGTAGTAAAATGAAAGTTGGGTAAAGTATCTGAATAATTCTGCTGTCTCAAAAACATTCACTAAAAACATATTGCCACATGAGCAAGATTTTGCTGTTTTGCTGTTTGTGTGTGCACAGCTTTATTAAACTGTTGAAAACAGCTTCTATTCTCTAAGCTTTGATAGTCATCTAATCAAAGAGTCACAGAAATTCAGACCAGGACACGTCACTTAGGTTTCCATCCTTACCATTTATCTAAAGCCTAAAATAGTTCTCTTACAATACTAGCCAGGACAGGAGACAGAGGTGATAGCTGTCCTTCATAATAAATAGGCAACAGTTTATAACCATGCTCTATGGAGATAAGTTCAAGTATCATATACAAGCAGTCATGTGTTTCCACAGTGATATTTTGAGGTGTCTTTTCAAAGAGTAGAGAGATGAGGAGTATTTACAACTTGGCATTACTCATGTTTCATTAGACCACATCACTATGGCAAAAGCAAGATGAGACATAAGTAATTATCTGGTAAAGTCAAGCTGGAATCAAGATTGCTGGGAGAAATATCAATAACCCCAGATATGCAGATGACACCACCCTTATGGCAGAAAGTGAAGAGGAACTAAAGAGCCTCTTGATGAAAGTGAAAGAGGAGAGTTGAAAAAGTTGGCTTAAAGCTCAATACTTAGAAAACTAAGATCATGGCATTTGGTCCCATCACTTCATGGCAAATAGATGGGGAAACAGTGACAGACTTTATTTTGGGGGGGGGGCTCCAAAATCACTGCAGATGATGACTGCAGTGAAATTAAAAGATGCTTACTCCTTGGATGGAAAGTTATGACCAACCTAGAGAGCATATTAAAAAGCAGAGGCTATGGTTTTTCCAGTAGTCATGTATGGATGTGAGAGTTGGACCATAAAGAAAGCTGAGCGCACAAGAATTGATGCTTTTGAACTATGGTGTTGGAGAAGACTCTTGAGAGTCCCCACTGCAAGGAGATCCAACCAGTCCATCCTAAAGGAAGTCAGTCCTGGGTGTTCATTGGAAGGACTAATGCTGAAGCTGAAACTCCAATACTTTGGCCACCTGATGTGAAGAGCTGACTCATTTGAAAAGACCCTGATGCTTCAAAACATTGAAGGCGGGAGTAGAAGGGGACCACAGAGGATGAGCTGGTTGGATGGCATCACCAACTCAGTGGATATGAGTTGGGTGGACTCCAGGAGTTGGTGATGGACAGGGAGGCCTGGCATGCTACGGTTCATGGGGTCGCAAAGAGTCAGACATGACTGAGCGAATGAACTGAAGTGAACTGAAAGTCAAGTTGTTGTTGAGTTGCTATGTTGTATCTAAATCTTTGCAACCCCATGGATGGTAGCCCACCAGGCTCCTCTGCCCATGGGATTTCCCAGGCAAGAATACTGGAGTGGGTTGCATTTCCTTTTCCAGGGGATCTTCCCGACCCCGGGATCAAACGCTCATCTCCTGTATTGCAGGAGGATTCTTTACTTCTGAGCCGCCAGGGAAGCCCAATATATACCCTTAGCCCTCTTCAATGCCTCTGCACACTGATAGTGGCTCCCTACCTCTGCAGCGTTTTAGCCTCATCAGTTTAGAACTGGAACTTAACTCTGGATCTTTCTCTGACCAGTTGCTCATTTTGCTGAAAGTCTCTGAGCCCATCCTGATGTCTCATCAAGCTCCTTCCCTTTCTGGCTCTGGCTCGCCCTCCCAGTCACTTAGTCCAGCTCGGTAGACCCTGCATCTCCCAGGCCCTGCTTACACTGGTTTCTCTTGGCTGTGGGGTTCTCCACCGCCGCACTGGCTGCAAAATGCAGCCCCTTGACTGGCCGCTACCGGCCCCCTGCCCTCCCCAGGCCTCTGGCTTCATTCCAGCAGAAAAGCTGTCCCTCTGTTCCTAAGGCTGACACAGCGTCTTCACAGCTCCTGCAAGAACCTCCACAGCTCAGTCGGAAGGCTGAGGAAGGTCTGACCAGTCTTACTGTTTTCTTGGGCTCTAATACCGAAAGCTTACATTTCTTCTGTAGTAACCCCAGTAACCAGAAACAGCTTTTCTAATGCTTTGGAAACAGTTTTGATTAGTCACTCTCGGGCTCAAATGTTTTTAATAGCTGTCCATTGCCTGCCAAAGTTGAGTAATAATAAAAATAAGCTCTCTTATAAAATATGATGGGCCAGGTACTATGCTAAGTGTTTCACATTACAGATTGCATTTAATCCCCTGAACAACCCTATCAATAATATACTATTATCCTATTCTAAAGGTGAGGAACTTACAAATGAACCATCTGGTAAATAAGACATGCGCTAAGCACAGCACTACTCTGCATCTCTAAGTGCTTTTCTTGTTTTTTTGTGTTTTTTCACCATTTTATTCTGATCTCTTCTTGTTCACTTTTTATTATGGAAACTTTCGGACATACGCAAAGGTGGACAGGGCAACATAATAAACCATCACCCAGCTTTAGCAGTCATCAACACATGGCCGATTCTGCTTCATCCAGACTCTCACCCACTCTCTCTCTCCATCTCTGAATCCTGCCCACATTGTATTATTTTGAAGCCAATTTCAACTATCATTTCAGGTAGAAACATTTCAAAATATATCTCTAACATATATGACATTTTGAACTTTATTCAGGCCCCAAAACAAACTTGTGAGCACGGCTGCTAAGCCTCTTGGCCACCTGGTTCCAAATCATCTTTCTAAATCGTCTCCTGTTATTCCACACACAGGTCCCAGTCTAAGGCAGTCTTGTGAAGAGGGTGGGGAGGGGGACCCAGAGAATCCGAATGAAAAGACTTTGGGGTTATTCTTAAAACTTTAGATTCCCGGACCTCATCTCAGACCACTAAATCAGTTTTCTAATAAGGCTCAAGGACCCACATGGCTTTCTCAGGTGACTCTTTACATATATAAATAACTTTATTTATGTATCTGGTTTTGGCTGCGCTGGGTCTTCGTTGCTGTGAGCCTTTCTCTATTGCAGTGGCCAGCGGGCTGCTCTCCACTTACGGTGCACGGGCCTCTCATTGCGCAGCCTCTCTCATGGCAGGGCAGGGCTCTGGGGCGCGCGGGCTCCACAGTTGCAGCTCGCAGGCCCTAGAGCGCAGGCTCCGCAGTTGCAGCTCACAGGCCCTAGAGCGCAGGCTCAGTAGTCGCGGTAAACGGACTTAGTTGCTCCGAGGCATGTGGGATCTTCCCAGATCAGGGCTGAGCCCGTGTCTCCTGCGCTGGTGGGCGGATTCTTCACTGAGCCACCAGGGAAGCCCTGTCAGGTGATTCTTGCATACCCCAAACTTTGAGAACCACAGGTGCAAAGATACCCACATGGTTTTTGCATTCCTTCTTGGCTGATGGAATTCCAGTTGAGCAATTCCAAATCCTGAAAGATGATGCTGTGAAAGTGCTGCACTCAATATGCCAGCAAATATGGAAAACTCAGCAGTGGCCCCAGGACTGGAAAAGGTCAGTTTTCATTTCAATCCCAAAGAAAGGTAATGCCAAAGAATGCTCAAACTACCACACAATTGCACTCATCTCACATGCTAGTCAAGTAATGCTCAAAATTCTCCAAGCCAGACTTCAGCAGTATGTGAACTGTGAACTTCCTGATGTTCAAGCTGGTTTTAGAAAAGGCAGAGAAACCAGAGACCAAATTGCCAACATCTGCTGGATCATGGAAAAAGCAAGAGAGTTCCTGAAAAGCATCTATTTCTGTTTTATTGACTATGCCAAAGCCTTTGACTGTGTGGATCACAATAAACTGTGGCAAATTCTTCAAGAGATGGGAACACCAGACCACCTGATCTGCCTCTTGAGAAATCTGTATGCAGGTCAGGAAGCAACAGTTAGAACTGGACATGGAACAACAGACTGGTTCCAAATAGGAAAAGGAGTTCATCAAGGCTGTATATTGTCACCCTGTTTATTTAACTTCTATGCAGAGTACATCATGAGAAACGCTGGACTGGAAGAAACACAAGCTGGAATCAAGATTGCCAGGACAAATATCAATAACCTCAGATATGCAGATGACACCACCCTTATGGCAGAAAGTGAAGAGGAACTCAAAAGCCTCTTGATGAAAGTGAAAAAGGAGAGTGAAAAAGTTGGCTTAAAGCTCAACATTCAGAAAACGAAGATCATGTCATCCAGTCCCATCACTTCAGGGCAAATAGATGGGGAAACAGTGGAAACAGTGTCAGACTTTATTTTTCTGGGCTCCAAAATCACTGCACATGGTGACTGCAGCCATGAAATTAAAAGACGCTTACTCCTTGGAAGGAAAGTTATGACCAACCTAGATAGCATATTCAAAAGCAGAGACATTACTTTGCCAACAAAGGTCCATCTAATCAAGGCTATGGTTTTTCCTGTGGTCATGTATGGAATGTGAGAGTTGGACTGTGAAGAAGTCTGAGTGCCAAAGAATTGATGCTTTTGAACTGTGGTGTTGGAGAAGACTCTTGAGAGTCCCTTGGACTGCAAGGAGATCCAACCAGTCCATTCTGAAGGAGATCAGCCCTGGGATTTCTTTGGAAGGAATTATGCTAAAGCTGAAACACCAGGACTTTGGCCACCTCATGTGAAGAGTTGACTCATTGGAAAAGACTCTGATGCTGGGAGGGATTGGGGGCAAGAACAGAAGGGGACGACAGAGGATGAGATGGCTGGATGGCATCACTGACTCGATGGACGTGAGTCTGAGTGAACTCTGGGATTTGGTGATGGACAGGGAGGCCTGGCGTGCTGTGATTCATGGGGTCGCAAAGAGTCGGACACGACTGAGTGACTGAACTGAACTGAATCCAAAGGAAACAGTAGTCATCAGAGAAAAACAACAGATCCAGAATCTCCACAACTTAATGTTCATAACATCTAGGTTGCAATACAAAGTTACTCAACATACAAAGAATCAAGAAAATGTAAACATGATCAAAGAAAGAAAAATCAGTGAAGTCAGACTCAGTTCAGTTCAGTTCAGTTCAGTGGCTCAGTCGTGTCCGACTCTTTTCAACCCCATGAATTGCAGCATGCCAGGCCTCCCTGTCCATCACCAACTCCCGGAGTTCACTCAGACTCACGTCCATGAAGTTGGTGATGCTATCCATCCATCTCATCCTGTGTCCTCCCCTTCTCCTCCTGCCTTCAATCTTTCCCAGCATCAGGGTCTTTTCTAGTGAGTCAGTTGTTCGCATCAGGTGGCCAAAGTATTGGAGTTTCAGCTTCAACATCAGTCCTTCTAATGAATATTCAGGACTGATTTCCTTTAGGATGGACTGGTTGGATCTCCTTGCAGTCCAAGGGATTCTCAAGAGTCTTCTCCAACACCACAGTTCAAAAGCATCAATTCTTCTGTACTCAGCTTTCTTTATGGTCCAGCTCTCACATCCATACATGACTACTGGAAAAACCATAGCTTTGACTAGACAGATCTTTGTTGGCAAAGTAATGTCTCTGCTTTTGAATATGCTGTCTAGGTTGGTCATAACTTTCCTTCCAAGGAGTAAGCGTTTTTTAATTTCATGGCTGCAGTCACCATCTGCAGTGATTTTGGAGCCCAAGAAAATAAAGTCTCTCACTGTTTCCACTGTTTCCCCATCTATTTCCTATGAAGTGATGGGACCAGATGCCATGATCTTAGTTTTCTGAATGTTGAGCTTTAAGCCAACTTTTTCACTCTCCTCTTTCAGTTTCATCAGAGGTTCTTTAGTTCCTCTTCACTTTTTGCCATAAGGGTGGTGTCATCTGAATATCTGAGGTTATTAATATTTCTCCCGGCAATCTTGATTCCAGCTTGTGCTTCAACCAGACCGGCATCCATTGTGAAGAGCAGAAATTTAAAAAAAAAATGAAACTAATAGAGTCTTGGAGGATCTGTTTTGAACAGGTCAAATGTATGCATAATTAGAATATCACATATGGAAGCAATCTATAAGTCCATCAAGAGATGAATGGATAAAGGTGTGGGGTATATTATATATGGTACATATATACATATGGTGTGTGTGTGTGTGTGTGTGTATACACACACATACACAATAGTATATTACTTGGTCATTAAAAATGAAAATGCCATTTACAGCAATAGGAATAGACCTGGAGAGTATCATGTTTAGAAAAATAAGTCAGAGAAAGACAAATATTGTATGTTTACATTCATATTTGTATCTACAAAATAAATGAATGAATATAAGAAAACAGAAACAAATTTACAGATACAGAGAAAAAACTAGTGGTTATGGAAAGTAGAAGGGTGGGGGAGAGGCGATACTGGTGAAGGTGATTAGATGTACAAACCATCAGGTAGCACAGAATAAAGAAGTTACAAGGGTATAAGGTACAGCGCGGGGAATATAGCCAACACTTCACAGCAACTTCACACAGAACACAAACAAATATTAAATAATTACACTGTACACCTGGAACTGATACAATATTGTAAGCAAACTATACTTCAATGTAAAAAAGAATATCAGAAGGAGAGGAAAGAGAATGGAGCATAGCATACACAAAAATTGACTCATAAATAATACAAGACTTAAAGGTAAGAGCTAAAACTATTACTTAAAGTAGGAAAAATATTTTGTGGCATATAGCTCGGCAAAGATTTCTTAAATAGGACACCAAAGCACACACTATAAAAGGTATTTTGATAAAATGAACTTCATCAAGATTAAGAGGTTTTCTTTAACTTTGGCTCTTCAAAAGACACGGTGGGGGCAAAAAAGACAAGTTTTGTAAAGCATATGTTGAAAACAGGGCTTTTATCCAGATTGTATTAAAAAAAAAACCCTTGCAACTCCATAATGAGAAGACAAACAGTCCAATTTTAAAGTGGACAAATTATCTGAACAAATATTTCACAAAAGAAGATATAAGCATAATCAATAATTATATGAAAAAGTGCTCACCATCATTAGTCATCAGATAAATACAAATCAAAAATCACACACGTGATACATACCCACTAGAATGGCTAAAAGTTAAAATTACTTACAGAACCAAGTGTAACAAGGATGTAGAAAAACTAGAAATCTTTTGCATTGCTGGTGCAAATGGAAGACGGAAGAGTCACGTTGGAAAACAGCAAGGCAGTCCCTTATAAAAGTAGACGTGACCCAGTAACCCAGTGCTAGAAATCGCCACAGGAAGTGAAAATATGGGTCCACATGGAAGTGTATATGCCAATTATTCCTAACAGCTAAACATGGGTAGTTGCTATTTATAATGGTCCCAAACTGGAAGCAACCCAATGGCTAATTAGTTAGTGAACAGATTAAAAAAGAATGCTGTATCCATACCATAAATACTGCATGCATGCGTGCTAAGTTGCTTCAGTCCTATCTGACTCTTTGTGACCCCGTGGACTGCGGTCCATCAGGCTCCTCTGTCCATGGGGTTCTCCAGGAAAGAATACTGGAGTGGGCTGCCATGCCCTCCTCCAGGGGATCTTCCCAACCCAGGGATCAAATCCGCATCTCTTTATTATCTAACCTGCTTTGGCAGGCTGGTTCTTTACCACGATCGCCACCTGGAAGGCCCATAAATATTACTCAATAACAAAGGGGAAATCAATATATCTTAAAAATATTATGTGAAGTCGCTCAGTCATGTCCAACTCTTTGCAACCCCGTGGACTGTAGCCCGCCAGGCTCCTCTGTCCATCCCCAGGCAAGAGCACTGGAGTGGGGTGCCATTTGTGAAATGAAGTCCAACACAAAAGTCCGTGTAAGCCTCTGTCACGCCTCTCTTTGAGACCCCACGGACTGTAGCCGACCAGGCTCCTCTGTCCATGGGATGTTCCAGGCAAGAATACTGGAGTGGGTTGTCCTTTCCTTCTCCAGAGGATCTTCCTGACGTAGGGATGGAATCCGCATCTCCTGCACTGGCACGTGGATTCTTTACCTCTGTGTACTATATGATTCCATTTTAATAAAATTCTAAAAAAGACAAAATTCTTGTGACATCTCAGCCATTGCCTGGGGCATGCGTGAGGAAGACGGTGGAATATAAAGGAGCACAAGCAAACTTTTTCAGCCAAGGGATCTATTCCATACTTGGATGGCAGTTGTAGTTGTTGCAATAATCAAAATCCCCACTTGCATACTAAAATGTATGAATCTTACTGGATGCAAATATCATAATAAACAACAAAGATCATTTTTTTTCAAAAAAAGGAGCTCAGAACTAAATTCTGCACATCAAATTTCAGCAGATGAGGAAGCCAATTTAGATAATCTGGGATAAACCACAGAGATGTGGCAAGAGAGGTCAGCCTTCCAAAGGATGACAGATCTGTTATCAGAAGTATCAAAAACAGTGTATCTTTCTACTGGCCTGGCAGTTAAATCAAGCATTTCAGTAAATGACTCTAGGGATAAAAATGGACTTGAATCAAGAAAAAGGAAATGGAAACCATCTGATTTGCCCTTTAGGTCAAACAGTGACTTGGCAAGAAATAGAATCAGGAAAAAAACGTTGAAAAAATCGGCACCAACTTACTAAACAGAGGATTTAATCTTCACAACTAGTGACATTATATGGTGGAATTGGAAATGAAATAAAAACAATATTTTCCAGATTCTTCTAAAATAAGGACCGCTAAAATTGATATTAAAAATTACCTTTAGTAAAGTAACTTTCAAGTCAGTGGTGTACACAAAAAGGACCTTCATTTTACTTTATACAAAAGAGCTGAGCAACTAAATAATCTTATCAACCCTCTCATGTGTTGGAATATTTTAAAATCTGCTTTTTTATTTTAGAACCGATTTAGATTTACCGAATTACTTCAAAGATAGAATAATTCTTGTACATCCCACAATTCAGTTTCCCGTTTGTTTTTTTCTCCCTTCTTTCACTCTTAAAGGATTCACACAGAAGTGCCCCCTGTCATTGACATTCTGCATTACTATGGTACATTTTTAACAATTAGTGAACCAGTACAAATATTATTAACTGAAATCCACCCTTTATTTCAATTTCTTCTGTTTTTACCTAATATCATTTTCTGTTCCAGGATCCTATCAGGAAATACATTTCATACTTGTTGTCTTGTCTGCTTGAGTATTTCATGATTATGACAGTCTTTTGTGTTTTTCACAACCTTGTCAGTTTTGAGGATTATTGATCAGATATTTTGAGAACTGGGCACTGCCTGATGCTTTTCTCATGGTTAACATGGTACTGAACTTTTAAAATATCTTTTACTTCATTCTTTAAATCTTAAAATCACCATAATAATTTGGATTACTAAGCTATTATAGTCATCATAATAATTGTGATTACTACTCAAATAATCATTTCAATCTGACTGAAAATGTCTGTCAGTGTTCCTGCCACAGCAGATTTCAGTGAATGCCTCAGAATAAGTTATCACTCACACTAAACCTCTAAAGTGCAGCTATTAGTTTATAAACTCTAACGGCATAAAAACCACATTAATAATTAATCTTAACAAATGGAACCTCAAAATGAATTGTTGCTCACACTAAAGTTCTAACATACAGCTATTATTTTATAAACTGCATAAGAACTACATTAATAATTAATGTTAATGATTAAAGTGAGATACAATAGTGAATTCACATCTAGGCAGTCATTCCTACATTTGCAGGGTGTTATTTTTGATTAGGTAGGGACGGGGGAGCCTGGTGGGCTGCAGTCACTGGGGTCGCACAGAGTCGGACACGACTGAAGTGACTTAGCATAGCATAGCATGTATTGTATATGACTAAATAATATTTTGATATTTTCTTTTCCAAATCACAGGTGGGTTAAAAATATATATTTTCCAAATGGTTTTAATGGATAAATTAATTCTTAAAATGTGAGAAAAAACACGATTCCTTTATTATTACTACCTTGTTAACTCTTACTATTAACCTGTTCAAATTTAATAAAGAAAAGTAAAAGCAAACCACTTAGTGCATGAAGGGGAGAAAAGTGAGCTGCATTAACAAGGCCGCTGAGTCCATGAAGGCCACTTTTCTCATGGTGCAACTCACGTTATAATTTATGATGGAAAAAACCCACAGGAATTTCCATGTCAGTCAAGCTCTGGCTATCTACCCAGATTTTTATAAAATATTTTAATAAGTATGAGCCAGATGATTATCTGGCTTTCATCCTAAACATGAGGTCAACAGAAGTTGGATGATTCAACACCACAAGGAGAAATGTTACCTGATGCAACCTTCGTAAAGGTGAACCAACTCTAGTCTTTGCTTAGGGGAAAGATGAATCAGTTAGGTGTGTGCGCCAGCCCAGAACGGGAGTACATCATTAGCTGCAAAAATTACCAGGCTGTGTTCTTGCCAAGATTTCGCAGCATATAATTCGAAAAAGAAAACAATAACAAAACCAAAACCAAATCCATTAGGCAAACAGCATCACCCAGCAGATTGGTCAGTCCCATGGTGGGCTTCCCCGGAAGATGCAGATTTGACCCTTGGGTCGGGAAGATCCTCAGAGTTGTGTCCGACTCTGTGCTCCTCTGGAGGAGGGCATGGCAATCCACTCCAGTATTCTTGCCTGGAGGACCCCAGGGACAGAGGAGACCCGCAGGCTACAGTCCATGGGGTCTCGAAGAGTGGTTCACGACTGAGTGACTAAACCACCACGATGGGGGATCACAGCTCTATCTGGAGTCTTTAAGCATCAAAGACACACTGAACCTGCAGACTGTTGGGCCCACCGACCCCGGGAGCCTGATCAGAGGAAAGGTGTTCCCATGAAGAGCACAGGCGGCCACCCACAGCTTCTAGGCAAATGCTTTAAAGCCCCTCAGCCAGCTTCACAATAGCTTTGTCAACAAAAGCCAAAAGATCAGACGGATTTCCTCAATCTAGCAAGGGCAGAGTGCTGGGCCCAGGCTGTTCTCACTGTTCCCTTTCTGAACGTGAAATCTGCAGGAGGAGCAGGTCCAGACACCGAGGTCAAAAAGGAGAATGTCGCCCTTTGAAGGAAGACTCGCTCCTGATTTTCCCTTTTGTATCGCAGACCTTTAATACCTCGGACCACACAAGAGAAGAAAGAGCAGAGCCCGCAAGGGGGCACGTCACGTCCATCCATGCCTGTCTGCACATTACATTTCTAGGAAATGGGAAAGAAATAATCTAATCATAGAAGGTCAAATAAGAAAAGAGAAACCTCACTGGGTTCAACCACTCATCTGACTAATGAAGGGAAAACACAGGCTTCATAACAGCAGAAATGAAGGGCAGGGTTTGAAACACAAACACACACACACACGCACACACACACGATTCAGCCCCTCTAGAGAATCAGGGTCAATGTGGAGGAAGCGATGTACCTGTTGAGAGCTGATGTTTATGGGCTGCTTTAAAATGATCCAAGTGACGCTCTCCAGAAGAGGTGGGACCGTAAGAGAGCCAGGATATGTCCAATAATCCCGGCATGGAGGAAGTAGACATACCGGGTCGAAATTCGTAAACCGAGTTTGTTTACCCTGAGGAAGAAAAGAGAATTCTCATAAATGACAGTGGGAAAGCTTTACACAGACCTCAAAAAAATAAATACCCGTGAAATGCTATTTCACTGGAATTCTGTAATTCATGGAACGATTTAGTATCTGCTGTTAGGTCTTTAAAAAACTATCTGCCTTACTCTAAAAATTGAAGATGAAGTAGCACCTCACTTAGATTTATTTAAGCAGCACTGGATTTCTTTTTAATGTAAGTGGCCTGACATTATTTGTTTTAGATAATTTTAGAAATTTTAGATAATTTACATAAAATTTAATGTAAATTTTAATAATTTACATTATTGTTTTAGATAATTTAAGATCCCGTCATAATTTTCAAGAGATAAGTGGCAATGTTACTTCCGCTCTATTGGTCAAGGATGTTTCAAACCCGCTTCCAAGCCAGCAGCATATGCTACGTCAAAGTCTAACAGAAGATAAGAGAATTCAGGAGAAAACAGGGAACATATTAGTCACTGGTAAACAGTAATTAACTTTACCTTTTCTTTAATGGAATCCAAAATGTCAGTAATCTTTTGCAGTTGGGGATTATGTTCACCAATCTGAAAACATGAAATTGCAAAAGAAATGGTTACTGTCTGACTCACTCCATTTCAGTCCCTATTTTTTGTTTTTTTTTAAACCCTAAGTCAGCTGAGAACAAGCAGTGATTGTTCTATAATGAGGCTCTCTTTCACCTGCCAGCCGTATCACACCAGAAAAATCTAAACTACAAGATAATATTACAGGGCTCCTTGGCTGAACCATACCTTTGATGCCAGAGCTGGAAGTAATGGCTTCATATTCTTCCAGCTTTATGAACATTTAGGGTACAGGTTCTCTCGAGAGAAACTTTGCTTAGGAAACTCCTCCATAATACCTGCACTGTTTAACTAGATGTGACTTTCAGACCCTGATTCTTGGTGACATCAAACATTAGAGGAAAACATCTCCCACTTTCCTTTTAAGATGACTTGAGGTTCTGAATCAACAGACTATGTCATCATGAGGAGAAGCCTTCAGAAAATATATACGTACTTATTTTCCTTTGTTTGGGGTGTCCTGAATTACCTGAAGGTTTTAGGTCATTCAGGGTTCAAGTATAATGCCTTTCCCCACTTGGCCTTCACAGCCACCGCCAGACCTGGGGACCCAAAGAAGGAGCTGCTGCTGTGCACGCTGGTCTCCTCTCTGCCCCCGGCTTCCCCCAGCCCCCGTGCAAAGAGTTATACCACACACAGAGCTGCTGCCATCACGAAAGGGCACACCCTAAAGAATCTGGCACAGTGGGGGTTGAGCCGCCCAGCCCTTGCACAGGTATCAGGACACTGGCACTTATCTAACCTCATATGAATACCAGACAAAGGAAAACACAAAGAAATCTTTAAAATCGATCAGTGCATTTGGGATAATAAACCATAATAAACTAGTGGTCAAACTAGTGCTTCAAGAATCAGGAACTTGAACTTTACCCTAAGCTGTATCTCCGAATATTGAGCAATCAGGAAGAGCCTATCATAAAGATTGCCTTCTCAAGGTATCAGTGTAACACTTCTGCTATTAGGTAATACTTCTGATATTATTGTTATTGCAGCTACATAAAACTGATCCGTGGACAATAAGATGAATCATAAGACAACCCTCCTAGGGTAGTTCTGGGCCCTTAGATGGACCATAAACTAACATAAAATGTGAATATTCACTTCAAAAGGAAAACAGTAAGCCTAGAACAAGTTTACTATTATTGAATAAAAAGTGGTAGACTATCTACTCCACAATGAAACTCTTTATCCAACACGACTGACTAGTTATTCAAAACGAAATCAATGGATTTTTTTCACCTGTAAAAATATTCCCAAGACAGCTAGTCCATCTGGCTCATGAGCTGCCTCAACAAAGCTGGGGTATTTGTCTGAATTCCAGTGAACAACGTGGAGCTGAAAGGGAGGAACAGGACATAATTCAAACATTATTTTTTAGACACCTTTAAAAACATAAAAGCAAATAAAACATTTATATATATCTTCCTGTCCTATGCACGAGAACCTTGGACAGAATCCTCCTATTTACTTTGGTCTGAAAACTACACAAGGGAAGGACCCTGTCGCTTAGCTGGTCTGTGGTGTCCTGTGCTGAGGTCTACATCATAGAAGGTTCTGGAGCATCCTGCCAAGCCTCTCTAGCCCCCAAAATCTCCAACCATTGCTTCCAAAAGACTTGGGGCTCCCCCACGTCCACAGCTCTGTCCAGTCACTCAGTCATGTCCGACTCTTTGCGACCCCATGAATTGCAGCACACCAGGCCTCCCTGTCCATCACCAACTCCCGGAGTTCACCCAAACCCATGTCCGTCGAGTCGATGAGGCCATCCGACCATCTCATCCTCTGTCATCCCCTTCTCCTCCTTCCCTCAATCTTTCCCAGCATCAGGGTCTTTTCCAAAGAGTCAGTTCTTCACATCAGGTGGCCAAAGTATTGGAGTTTCAGCTTCAGCATCAGTCCCTCCAATGAACACCCAGGGCTGATCTCCTTTAGGATGGACTGGTTGGATCTCCTTGCAGTCCAAGGGACTCTCAAGAGTCTTCTCCAACACCACAGTTCAAAACACCCACGTCCACAGATGGAACTACAATTGCGCAGCCTTCCGTCAGACCCCCGCTGGCGGCTGAGTCCAGCACACAAGCTCACACTCACAGATGGGTGGGGAAGTCAACCCTGTAAAGAAGGTGATCGGGCACAATCCTGCTACTAAGGGCAGTGCTCAGTTGTCCATGAAAAGTTTTAAGTCTTAAAAGTTTAAGACTATTTATGGCTTGAAAATGCAAATTCACCTTAATAATTGTTTTCAGCAATAGTTACATATATTCTACTTTCTATGAATGTTCAAATTCTTTGCTGAGAGGAAGTTTTAACAGGAAAAAGAGGCCTCAGGGTGTTCCAAACAGAGGCATCTCAGGAAGAAAATGAGAGGCAGCTGCTGTCACTGACAAGGGGAAAAGGAAAATCGGGGAGACAAGCAGGTGGAGGGCCTGGCACTCTAGAAGACAGGCTTCACCCACTTCCAGCTCCACCGCAGCAGCGGCTGACTGCAAACTCCAGAGGTGTGCTCCATGTCCCACCGTGGGGCGCAGTGCAGAATCCCCAACTCACAAACAAGTGTGAAGGGTTGTAGAGTGACAGCAAGGTGGAAAACCCTTCCTGGAGGATCTTCATTCCTGGCTAAGCGAAGGACAAACTGAGGCAGAAGCCAGAGGGCCGCGAGGCACCCACCTGACTCGGCCACGGTCACAGCTCGGCCCTGCTCAGCAGGGACCCTCCCTGAAGCATGGCTTCAGGTAAGACCTCCGTCAAAGGAGCCCTTCTGGCGCTCAGGGAGCAAACGCCTGTGAAGGGTTTCTTGCACAGATCACTCTTCTAGCTGTTACAGAGAGGATTTAGTACCCTCAAGGGAATGGTTTTATCCATTCTTTTAACCATAACTTCCCATCTTACAGGCAACTAATACGGGAGTATTGTAAGATAAATAAGAATTCTCCTAAACTGTGAACTATAGCAACTTAAAATAGTACACCGCCCAGAAACAATCAAGGCAGACTGGAATATCCAGACAGAAAACACAAGCGCGGATTCTCGCGGTGCCGTGCTCCTCGCTGACTTGAGGTAGTCGGGGGAAGCGCAAAGCGCCTCAAAGCATCGGATGATGAAGCAAAGTCCATCGGCATCGGATGATGAAGCAAAGTCCATCGGCTCACAGGCGACCAGCGCTGTGCCACACTGAGGGAGCGGCAGGCAGGCACGCTGGAGCTGTTTGAGCCGGCGCCAAGGCAGCACAGCAGTTCACTTGGTAAGAGATGAGAGCAGAGGCAGACAGATGTGAAAAGCCCTCTTGAGGTTCACAACCCCAGAGGACTAGAAAAGGAATATGCCGCTGAGGAGATGTGAATCCATCTATCATCTTTCCACTGGTTAAAAAGCAACAAGTGTTTGAAGTGCTATGGGAAACTAAAGCAAGAGAAATCTTTTGTTCTTTCAAACGAGTCCTTCTCGCTCCCACACACCTTGCTTAACTGCAAGTGTCACCTAAGGGGAACTGACACAACTTTTACTAGCATTCATAGATGAACTGAACCTCAAACAAATAACAAACGCACATTTCCGAACAGCGACAGCCACAGTGATTTGAACTGAATGACAAAAAGTCATTGCAGCCGATGTATAAATGGGAATAAGATTCTCCCCTAATGAAAAGCAGTTTCTAAATAACAGCATTATTCAACTTTAGTGTTTTTAAATTGCATACTGATACATAAAATGAGCTCATGATGATGAAAGTCCCCATTAATGTTGAAATCATAATTTTACTATCAACTACATAATCTGCTTATCATATATTTGGTATAAATTATAATCAGATAAAGTTCTAAATATGCAATGGACTATTAGCCTACTTTTTTTTATTAGTAGATATGCAACTCGAGATAAAGTCTTCCATGATTTAGATTATTTTAATCTCTGTAATGTCACAAATCATTAGATTAGGCTCCAAATTAAACTTTTTATATAGGTTACAGCCTTAAAGGGCTTCCCTTGTGACTCAGCTGGCAAAGAATCCACCTGGGTTCGATCCCTGGGTTGGGAAGATCCCCTGGAGAAGGGAAAGTCTACCCACTCCAGTATTCTGGCCTGGAGAATCCCATGGACTGTATAGTTCATGGGGTCGCAAAGAGTAGGACCCAACTGAGCGACTTTCCCTCACAGCTTTAAATGGTTTTCCCTTTCATTTGTTTCTTCATATTTTTATTTCTTAAGAGGATACAACTTGATGATAATCCTGAAGTTAGGTACAAAAGTAGGTGGAGAAACTAAGGAAATTCTTTGGAATCACTTCTATAGCCAAGCACAAAGGGATACTTCTGAACTGAAATCAAATGCAAAGGGCTCCCAAATGCCTCCGTGGGCAGCTCTGACCTCCTCTTTAGACTCAGGTTTGTATCCAGCACCCTACTTGAACGCAAGCCTGGAATATCTATGTTGTCGCTGTTTAGCTGCTAAGTCACGTCCGACTCTTTGTGACCCCATGAACTGTAGCCTGCCAGGCTCCTCTATCCACGGGATTCTCCAGGCAAGAATACTGGAGTGGCTTGCTATTGCCTTCTCCAAGGGAACTTCCCCACCCAGGGATCAAACCTCAGTCTCCTACGTCTCCTGCACTGGCAGGCGGATTCTTTACCACTGAGCCACCTGGGAAGCCAAGCCTGAGGCATCTCCAAATTAACACATCCCAGCAGTTAATTCCTGTCTCAGCCTGCTCCTCCCTGAGCTTTCCCGTCTCAGCAAAAAGCACAACCATCCTCACAGCTGCTCAAGCCATAGTCTTTTGGCTTGAGTTCTCTTTTCTTTCCTTCAGTCTGGACGCCCTTCTTCTGGACAGGTAGCAGGGATTTTACCTCCCAAACATATCCCGCACCTGTTTAACTCTCTTCACCTCCACTACCCCATGGCACAAGTCACCATCACTGCGCATGTGAACACGTTCACAGCCTTCTAGTCTGCCTCCCTGCTTCCTCCACGTTTGCCCAACCTCTTTGCCACAGAGCAGCTAGTTATAGTTTATAAAGTATAGACCAGAATATGCCATTGCCCTACTCGAAACCCTCCACTGATTGGTCCTGCTACACAGAGATAAACTGCAAACTCCCTGCTAAGCCCCCAAGCCCGATGCGGTGTGGTCCCTGTGGCCTCTCTGGGACATGACTTACAACTTCTCTCATTCGCTCCAATCCTGGAAGCCAAGGTCTCTCTTCTTGAACATGCCAACCTCGTCGTTTGCCTAAGAGCCTTTGTACCGGCTGTTCCTAGTCACTAGAAAGATCTCCCTGGATCTCCTTCAGGTGGCTTCTTCCAGCCATTCAGTCTCAAAGATGATCACATGTCATCCCAAAGAGGCCCTCTGTAAGCACCCAGTCACTCCACCAGATCATGTGGTGTTCCTGTTAAAGACCTTACCGCATACGACTTATCTACTTGTTTACTGTCAGCCCTGAACACCCCCGACCCCGAGGTCTGACCCAGACCGCCCCTCCAGTAGCCTTCCTGTCTCTCGACAGAAACACTGAGTCCTCCCCCGCCTCCCTCTCGCCTCTGATCAATCACCAAACCCCAAGGAAGCAGCACTTCCGCCGGCCAACGCTCCAAGGGCACCCTCTTCTATTACCTGGAACTGCCCCCAGAACCTCCTCACTGACTCCCTTGACCCACCTCTGCTTCAACCCAATCCGTTTTCAAACTGTAGCTCAAACTGGTATTTTTAAAGCACAAAGATGACCACTTCTTGATTCAAAGACAGTCAGCGGCTTCCCGCTGCACTGAAAGTGTTTGCGATCCGTACACGATTCATCTGCGAACGATCAGGCCCCTCCGGCCTCCGTGATTTCACCCCTGACAACCCCGCTTTGTTCTTCATGCTCCAACCACACCGGCCATTCTGTTCCTCAAATGTGTGATAATCGGTGATACTGTTCCCCGCCCCGAGTGCTCACGCACGATTCTCTACAGCTCCCTCTCCGCGTTGCCTGGCCCACTCCTGCTCCTCCTTCAGGCCTGCGGTTAGAAACCTCTACCGTGAGGAAGTGCTCCCTGACCACCCCTCCTCATTCCCAGTACTCCCTTCATGATGAGCGCGGGTAAGTGGGCCCTGACTGGGGACACGCTAGGATCTCAAAAGAATGAATGAATGAGCGCATGCGTGAGCAGATGAACTAAACAGCCTGAAATACACACTAAGAACAGCATGAAATTCCAGTCAAAGCTTTAGCCACGTCAAGAAGGAAAACCTAACAAGATGGTCCTTGCTCTACAAGTCAGGACTCTGAGCCGCTGGCGAACTGCAGGATCTGAGAGCCCTTTTCAGGAGGCCACTTGCCAGCTCACAGTCGGCCTATCTCAGAGTGTGCTTTCAAGTGTAGGAGGCTAGAAGGCTTAACCATAAAGCAATGCGACCAACTTGCCTGACTTAGGAAAACTACGACAGTGATGCAAAGCCAGCTCTCAATCCCCACAAAGCTTCTGAGATTTAGAAGAAGATGTCAAATTTAGAACACAAAACTCTAGGAAGCAAACACAAAAACTATTCAGTAGGT
Source organism: Bos mutus (assembly GCF_027580195.1). Classification (NCBI taxonomy): domain Eukaryota; kingdom Metazoa; phylum Chordata; class Mammalia; order Artiodactyla; family Bovidae; genus Bos; species Bos mutus. Next base: position 4,855,375 of record NC_091630.1, on the reverse strand, counting down.
GATATAAACTGAGACGCCATACAGATTCAGGAGTCCCACTTTCCACATTCCAGGCTTTTTTTTTTGTCCATTTTAAACGTAGATTTTATTCCTCCAGCCCAGGGACAGGGCAGGTCACATACCCTAAGCACTCAGCCTCAAACAAAAGTGCTTTAGTAGGCAAAAAGGAAGCTTCGATTGATGGTCTCAGAGAGCAGCTGTGCACGCCAGTGGGAAAAGAAAACTGGAAAGAAGTCTGAATCTGAATCTCTGTCATCAGCAGGGCTATGAAAGCATACCTCAACTCCACAACTCAGTAATTAAGAGAAAAAATGAAGAAAAATTGAACATGGCTGGTAACATTGCTCTGTCTTGCTGAGACTACTTACAAGACGCATTATCAGATCAGATCAGATCAGATCAGTCACTCAGTCGTGTCCGACTCTTTGTGACCCCATGAATCGCAGCACGCCAGGCCTCCCTGTCCATCACCAACTCCCAGAGTTCACTCAGACTCACGTCCATCGAGTCAGTGATGCCATCCAGCCATCTCATCCTCTGTCGTCCCCTTCTCCTCTTGCCCCCAATCCCTCTCAGCATCAGAGTCTTTTCCAATGAGTCAACTCTTCACATGAGGTGGCCAAAGTACTGGAGTTTCAGCTTTAGCATCATTCCCTCCAAAGAAAGGGCTGATCTCCTTCAGAATGGACTGGTTGGATCTCCTTGCAGTCCAAGGGACTCTCAAGAGTCTTCTCCAACACCACAGTTCAAAAGCATCAATTCTTCAGCGCTCAGCCTTCTTCACAGTCCAACTCTCACATCCATACATGACCACAGGAAAAACCATAGCCTTGACTACACGAACCTTTGTTGGCAAAGTAATGTCTCTGCTTTTGAATATGCTATCTAGATTGGTCATAACTTTCCTTGATGCATTATATATTTTCACTTAAGTAGCTTTGGTTGAATCATACAATGATTCACTTTCATCTCATGGTAAAACTAGGTGTTAGCAATATTTAACTATAAACTTGAAGAATATTTAATTAAAACTTAAAGAATATTATGCTTTATCCTTTAACCAGAGGATTAGAAAAAGCAGAATATAATTAATGAATATCAGGTATAAGGAAAGGAAGTAACTCCCCAATGGAAAAAAACAAGTCAATGAACACTTCATACCAAGGACTTGAAGAATTAACAGAGACTGCATTTTAATACTTGAGGTTGTAGAGGTAAGGTAGAGTTCAGGAGAGTTTGTGACTTTACTTTTTGTCCCAAAGGAATTTTGCCATTTACAGTTAACTCTATAATATGGACTTTGCATGTGTGTACACAGTTGGGCCTGAAACAAATGTTTCTTTCCCTTCCTTCCACTTAATCTGTCTGCAGTTTATTCATTTCTAAAACGGGCAAAATAACCCTAAGCTTTAAGGCTCAGAAGGGGCAAATTTGTGGCTCTCATGTTGATAAACTCTCATGCTGACACAATAAAGCAATTTCAGCCACTGAGATAAACGAATCTGGTGTAAGGAGAGCTGTCTCGTGCGTCCCTTAAATCCCATCACGTAGACAAGCTCCGTGAGTATGTATAACTGAACCACCCGAAACTAACAGCATCCTGGAACAACTGTACTCCCGTACTCCAATCAAATTTTTAAATGATAAGGACCTACTGTACAGCACAAGGAACTCTACTCAATGCTGTGCAATAACCTACTTGGGAAAAGAACCTGGGAAAGAACAGATATATGCTCGTGCATCACTGAATCACTCTGCTGTATGCCTGAAAGTTGCATGACATTGTGAATTAACTATATTCCAATAGGAAATAAAAATCAAACTAAAACAGAAGGGAACAACTCTGGGCCACGAATACAGGGCTGCTGACTCACCTCTGCAGCGTACCTCACGCCGTCCACCACGTGTTCAGAGCCGTGATCATCAGTGGACCCCCAGTGAAAGTGAAACTGCCGTAACCTGTAGCTTCCAGTGAGGGGGCCCCCACGCAGAACTACACATCAATACAGTTCAAATTGTTAGCAGGAAAGAAAAACATGTGAATGTCCACAAGCCACAGCATCGTCCTGGATCATTCAACATCTCCATGTCCTCCAAGGGATTTTTTTATAAATGTGTCATTCAGTTTGCTGACAAGAATACAACTTTTAGGTATGCAAGGAATAAAACCAAGTGTTTTAAAAGGTTAGAGAATCCACAATAGATTTTTACAGAATATCTGGGAAATCAGATGCCTGGGAGACAGAATATCTGGGAAACAGACATGCTGGTTAGAAAGTAGAAAAACTGGGAGTTCATCGAGGTAAAGAATTGCTCTGTGAAATGGAGGCTGTCAGCCTCTTTAAATAAGAATGTGAAGTGTAAAGAGGCCCACCTTGAACTCGGTAGACCAGCCCAGCATTCCAGTCTGAGAACAGGCCTCAGTGTTAGAAGACCTGGGCTCACACTCTATTTACTGGGTCGTCTTGCACACATCCTCTAGTTTTGAAACCTCAGCTTTTATGTCTATAACTTCAAGAAGAGTATACCTCCTCCTAATGCTGCTGTGAAAACAGAACAAAAACTGGAGGCAAAGCACTTATCACTGCCTGGCAGAGAGGCAGCAAGCCAGACACGTTAGCTGTGGCTGCTTTTTCACTGTGGTTACAATCACTACAGAAATTGGCAGAGTAAACACATCTTCTATACTCGAATCCCATCCTCTTGGAGAAACATGAAATACAAAACAAAATTAACTCTTTTAAATTAATCCATCACATCTTTGTCACTTTGGCAGAGTATATTTTAGTCCTTTGCCTCAACACATATGATCTCTAAAACCATGCCAACAGAATCATATCTTAAGTATAAGCTTCTTAGTAGAAAACAGTCCTAAACTGTCTCCTCCCAATTAATCTTTATTGGGCAAATCTTCAAAGGATATGTGAGGATAAGAAAGCAGGGTAGGCTGATTACATCAAAAGCACAACTAATCTTTCATCAACACCAATAGGCTTGAGTGTGGATCCGTGAGGTGCAGCCTTAAACGGTAGCTAATTTAAATGACCCTCCTCTTCAGAAGAAATATATATACATATATATCTCAAAACTCATCAAGAATGAGCCACCTCATATAAGCAGCAAAAGATGTTAAGCAGCATCATGAAGTTTTCTACAAACAACAATAAATAAAAGACAAAACAATTATACAGAGTGAAGTGAGTCAGAAAGAGAAAGACAAATACTGTATATTAACACATACATCGGAGACGGCGATGGCACCCCACTCCAGTACTCTTGCCTGGAAAATCCCATGGATGGAGGAGCCTGGTGGGCTGCAGTCCATGGGGTCGAAAGAGTCGGATACAACTGAGAGACTTCACTTTCACTTTTCACTTTCATGCATTGGAGAAGGAAATGGCACCCCACTCCAGTGTTCTTGCCTGGAGAATCCCAGGGACGGGGGAGCCTGGTGGGCTGCTGTCTATGGGGTCGCACAGAGTCGGACACGACTGAAGCGACTTAGCAGCAGCAGCAGCAACTAAACTGTGCCATCTTTCAAAACTCACTTAAGCGTGCGTCTATGGGCTTCAGCTCTTGTCTATGTTTGTAATTGTTTGACTATTTTTAATTAGGAGATTGGACTGAATGTTCTTTAACTTCTACGATCCCCAAAACTGCCTAAGGAAAAACAAATTGGGGGCATATGTAATAAAATCTGTTGTAAGACTGAATGGTTGGGACTTCCTTTAGATTCATTTATGTCCAGATTTCTTTAAGATAGATAAAGATCGTTGTGTTTCGAGCCATCTGAAAAACAGAAGGGAAGAGAGAACCACTTACACCACACTCTAGAGCTCACTCTTCTGTTACTCTGACACAAAGAGCAAATTGTAGTTTCACCTCCCACTGGACAGGAGGACAGAGGCTGTCTGCTGGGGTCCCTGCCACACCCTCACCCAGCGGGGTAACCATCACAGGGGAGATGAGTGGTAAATATTTGACAAAGGAATGAATAAAATATTTTATTTGTATGTAGACAAACAGTTTCAAGGATGATTCACAGATAAATTAGTTTAAAAGGCACATTTCCCTAAGTGACTCCATACAGCATGGATGTAGCGGCATTTCAAACAAAAAGAAATCAACACTCCTATTGTCTCTTTTTCCCTTGCTGTTGCATAAGACCTGAGCCGAACCATGAAGTCTTTCCTTCACATATAAAAAGCGGATGAGAGAGCCTGAGGGATCAACGCAGAATTAACTTTGGAAGAAGATGCAAACAAGCTGGCTCAGGAAACGACAGTGATATAAAAATCACACACACGCTATCAGGGAATGTCCAAGAACACTGGGTGATCTCTTGAAAGCTTGCTCTGAATCCAGGGTCTAAAAGCCAGATTAGCACAACTCTGCTTAGTTACGCAATGGAGACCGCCTTACTCTATATGTATCTGGACTTTGTTTCGATTAAAATGTCCAACCTGGGACTATGGTCAGCAAATGTCTAATCACGAAGACCATTCTCGAGGAGCAGTGCTCTACCGAAGAAACACAGAGTGGGAAAAAATGAGTCCAAATACCAAGGCTCATCACAAGTGTTGAGATGGTTTATAAGAAAACAGCTAAACAATGCTATAAGATAAATAATGGTGACAAAAATTATTTTTAATGAGGCTGATTTAGTGTTTGCAGAAGTCAAATTATTCATCTTACTTTTCAACCTAGATGAATAAATATAGTATTGTTGCCATCTTAAATTTTAAAATTAGCAATTATTTCACCCAAATCATATATATATGATCTCCAGGGGATCTTCCAGACCCAGGGATCAAACCCAGGTCTCCCACATTACAGATTCTTTACCATCTGTGCTACCAGGGAAGACTTATACATGTATATATGCCTCCAATAAGATTTTAAAAAACTATTTCAAGTAAAACTCATATAAGAGGTCTATACTGATTAAGAAAGCCAGGTTAATTTTAAAGTTTGGGAAATTGTAATAACTTAGTAGATAGAAATCAGTCATTTGCTATATGCTGCAAAGACCAACGAGAAACGTACACATTATTCAGTTGAACTTAACTTTTTTAAATTGTTAGCACACAGTAGTCAGTTGCCCAAAATGACAAGCAAGGCTGGCAAAACAAAATTAAAAAAAAATTTTTTTAATCAAAACACTTATCTGTTAATGCATTTACCGTCTATCTCGCTAGAATACAACTCCCCTGAGGGCAGCACTGACCTCCTTCTCCTGGATAACCAGTGTGGATGACAGTGCCCGGGTCAGTGAACCTTATAAAGTAAGAAAGAGAAGCACTCCTTCACAACCTTCAGTCCGTAAGGACGCTACTGAATCAGCCGGGGCACCGCTAAAGAGCAAAGTCTTAGGACCCGGAGAATCTAATGAACGTCGTGGCCTGGTCGTGGTGGGGCGAACAGCTCCCTGAAGTAAAAGTAAATGAACAGCACGCTTATGTTTTGGTTGGAATCTAGGAAAAGAGGAAACAGAGAGCACAAATCCACCAGGATTATAGCAAGAGAGAGAGAGAGAGAGAGGAGACAGGAATGGTCCCAGCTGCTGGGGCTTGAATTCTTTCTGGATCCAGGAAGTCTTCACAAGTCTGGCTTCCTCTGCTCTGAGCACATGCACGTCAACTTACTCTCCGCTCACTCATTCATACAGCAACCCTTAAGAGCTTACAGTGGGCCAGCAACTGTGTTTGGGGTAGGAACACATGAGCAGCGCCATCTCTGTATCTTGGCTGGGAAGGGGTGGGAGAGCATGACTAAGGTGTGCTCACACGCCCCATAACTGCTCCTGCTTCTTCTTCCTTTTTAATGTGTAATTTGAGATCCTGTACACTTGGTTGACTTTGGGCAGTTACCTAGAACTAGATAACAGGATTATAACTGAGACACTGACAATTTTTAGAGTTGAAAAATCAAACTACAACCACTGAATCCACCAAGTGACTGGTGTTCCTTTGTTGTTCAGTCGCTCAGTCGTGTCCGACTCTTTGCGACCCCATGAATCACAGCACACCAGGCCTCCCTGTCCATCACCAACTCCCGGAGCATACTCAAACTCATGTCCATTGAGTTGGTGATGCCATCCAACCATCTCATCCTCTGTCATCCCTTTCTCCTCCTGCCTTCAATCTTTCCCAGCATCAGGGTCTTTTCCAATGAGTCAGTTCTTCGCATCAGGTGGCCAAAGTACTGGAGCTTCAGCTTCAGCATCAGTCCCTCCAATGAGTATTCAGGACTGACCTCCTTTAGGATGGACTGGTTGGATCTCCTTGCAGTCCAAGGGACTCTCAAGAGTCTTCTCCAACACCACAGTTCAAAAACATCAACTCTTCGGCACTCAGCTTTCTTTATAGTCCAACTCTCACATCCATACATGACCACTGGAAAACCATAGCTTTGCCTAGATGGACTTATGTCAGGAAGTAATGTCTCTGCTTTTTAATATACTGTTTAGGTTGGTCATAGCTTTCCTTCCAAGGAACGACTGTCTCTTAATTTCATGGTTGCAGTCACTGACTGCAGTGATTTTGGAGTCCAAGAAAACAAAATCTGTCACTGCTTCCACTTTTCCCCCTTCTATTTTCCATGAGGTGATGGGACTGGATGCCATGATCTTAGTTTTTTGAGTTTCAAGTCTCCTTTTTCACTTTCCTCTTTCACCTTCATCAAGAGGCTCTTTAGTTCCTCTTCCCTTTCTGCTATTAGAGTGGTGTCATCTGAGTTTCTGAGGTTGTTGATATTTCTCACGTCAGTCATCAATCGTAATACCAGCTGTGATTCATCCAGCCCAGCGTTTTGCAGGATGTGCTTTACCTATAGGGCTTCCCAGGTGGTGCTAGTGGTAAAGAACCCACCTGCCAGCACAGGAGATGTGGGTTCGATCCCTGGTTCAGGAAGATCCCCAGGAGGAGGGCATGGCAACCCTCTGTCCATGGGCAGAAGAGCTTCACAGGCTACAGTCCATACTGTAGCAAAGAGTTGGACATGACTGAAGCGACTTAGCACAGCACTGAGTCACTTTGCATATAAGTTAAATAAGCAGAGCAACAATATACAGCCTTGACGTACTCCTTTCCCAGTTTGGAACCAGTCTGTTGTTCCATGTCTGGTTCTAACCGCTGCTTCTTGACCTGCACACAGGTTTCTGAGGAGATAAGCAAGATGGTCTGGTGTTCCCATCTCTTTAAGAATTTTCCACAGTTTGTTGTGATCCACACAGTCAAAGTCTTTAGCATAGTTAATGAAGCAGAAGTAGCTGTTTTTCTGGAACTCCCTTGCTTTTTCGATGGTCCAATGAATGCTGACAATTTGATCTCTGGTTCCTCTGCCTTTTCTAAATCCTTTTGTACATCTGGAAATTCACAGTTCACATACTGCTGAAGCCTAACTTGAAAGATTTTGAGCATAACTTTGCTAATATGTGAAGTAAGTGCAACTGTATGGTAGTTTGAACATTCTTTGGCATTGCCTTTCTTTCGGACTGGAATGAAAACTGACCTTTTCCAGTCCTGTGGCCACTGCTGAGTTTTCCAAATTTGCTGACATATTGAGTGCAGCACTTTCACAGCATCATCTTTAGGATTTGAAATAGCTCAGTTGGAATTCCATCACCTCCACTAGCTTTGTTCATAGCAATGCTTCCTAAGGCCCACTTGACTTCACACTTCAGGATGTCCTGCTCTAGGTGAGTGACCACACCATCATGGTTATCCGGGTCATTAAGACTTTTTTGTATAGTTCTTCTGTGTATTCTTGCCACCTCTTTTTAATCTCTTCTGTTTACCATTTCTATTCTTTATCGTGCCCATCTTTGCACAAAATGTTCCCTTGATGTTTCCAGGTATTTTTAAGAGATCACTAATTTTTCCCATTGTATCGTTTTCCTCTATTTGTTTGCGTTGTTCATTTAAGAAAGCCTTCGTATCTCTCTTTCTATTCTCAGGAGCTCTGCCTTCAGTTGGGTCGGTCTTTTCCTTTCCCCCTTGCTTTTTGTTTCTCTTCTTTCCTCAGCTTTTTGTAAAGCCCCCTCAGACAACCTCTTGGCCTTCTTGTATTTCTCTTCCTTTGGGATGGTTTTGGTCGCTGCCTCCTGTACAATGTTACAAACCTCTGTCCATAGTTCTTCAGGCACTCTAACAGATCTAATCCCTTGAATCTATCCATCACCTCTGTTGTATAATCATCAGGGACTTGATATAGGTCATACCTGAATGACCTAGTCGTTTTCCTTACTTTCTTCGACTTAAGTCGTATTTGGCAATAAGGAGCTCATGACCTCAGCCACTGTCAGCTCAAGGTCTCTTTTTCTTGCTGACTGTATAGAGCTTCTCCATCTTTGGCTGCAAAGAATATAATCAACCTAAGTTTGGTGTTGACCATCTGGTGATATCCATGTGTAGAGTCATCTCATGTGTTGTTGGAAAAGGGCATTTGGCATGTGCTTTGACCGGCATGTTCTCTTGACAAAACTGTTAGCCTTTGCTCTGCTTCAAGGCCAAACTTGCCTGTTATGCTGGGTATCTCTTGACTTCCTACTTTTGCATTCCAGTCCCCTATGATGAAGACATCTTTTTTGGTGTTAGATCTAGAAGGTTTTGTAAGTCTACATAAAACTGGTCAACTTCAGTTTCTTCAGCATCAGTGACTGGGGCATAGACTTGGATACTGCGATTCTGAATGGTTTGCCTTGGAAGTTAACCGAGATCATTCTGTTGTTTTTGAGACTGCACCCAAGTACTGCTTTTCAGATTCATCTGTTGACTATGATGGCTACTCCATTTCTTCTAAGGGATTCTTGCCCACAGCAGTAGATATAATGGCCATCTGAATTAAGTTTTCCATTTCCCATTCATTTCAGTTCACTGATTCCTAACATATCTATGTTCACTCTTGCCATCTCCTACCTGACCACTTCCAGTTTACCCTGATTCACAGATCTAACATTCCAGGTTCCAGTGCAGTACTGTTCTTTACAGCATCAGACTTTACTTTCACCCCCAGACACATCCACGACTGAGCATCATTTCCCCTTGGGCCAGCCGCCTCATTCTTTCTGGAGCTGTTAGTAATTGCCCTCCACTCTTCCCAGTAGCATATTGAACACTTCCCAACCTGGGCGGCTCATCTTCGGTGTCCTATCTTTTTGCCTTTTCAGACTGTCCATAAGGTTCTTGTGGCAAGAATGCCAGAATGAGCTGCCCTTCCCTTCTCCAGTGGACCACGTTTTGTCAGAACTCTTCACTACAAGCCATCTGTCTTGGGTGGCCCTGCACGGCACGGCTCACAGCTTCACTGAGTTACATGAGCCCCTTTGTCATGACAGGGCTGTTATTTACTATATTCTAAGAGCTATTTCACCTTTTAAAATTTCAAAATTAGTATCACAGCCTATAAAAAATTCAATGTTTGAACAATGAATAATCCACCAATGTTTAAGCTATTTATGTATCAAATGGTAAATATTAATTGATTGCTGGTGGTTTATAATTTTATTGAGATTTTGCCTATATAGGGCTTCCCTGGCAGCTCAGACAGTAAAGAATCCGCCTGCAATGAAGAAGACCTGGGTTCAACCCCTGGGTTGGGAAGTTCCCCTGGAGAAGAAAAAGGCAACCCACTCCAGTTTTCTTGCCTGGAGAATCCCCATGGACAGCGGAGCTGGCGGGTCACAGTCCACGGGGTCACAAAGAGTCGGACACAACTGAGCAACTAAGCCCACCACCTTCGCCTACATATAGCATAATGCCGTATCATGGTATTTTCCATATCCTCCAAAAAAATCATCCCCCAAAAATATGCATTTAACTGAAACTTCCCTGGTGGCTCAGATGGTTAAGCATCTGCCTACAATGCGGGAGACCTGGGTTAGATCCCCTGGGTTGGGAAGATCCCCTGGAGAAGGAAATGGCAACCACTCCGGTACTCTTGCCTGGAAAATCCCATGGACAGAGGAGCCAGGTAGGCTATAGTCCATGGAGTCGCAAAGAGTCAGACATGACTGAGCGACTTCACTTTAACTGAAACATACATTTATTGGTTACTTTCTGTGTGCTAGGTGCCATGCTAGGTAGATGAGTAAGACACAGCTGTTGCTCATTTTAGCTGAGTGGAAAGAAACAGCTGGCAGTCACAATGCAGTGTGGGAAGTTCTGTAGGAAGGAGGTCTGGGATGCTCCAGGACCTGACTGGAGGAGCCAGCCAGGTGAGATTCCCAGAGAGACGGGATCCTGTCTGGTTTCAGAAAAACCAGACGCTCCGGTGAGAGCACTCTTGTCTTTCCTCATCTGATTACTATTTCCCTTACTATGGCCGATAGGAGTTCTTCCTCTGAAATTCCTTCCTGGGTGAATTTCGTGTCCACCTGTCCCCCTTTTATAGGACCATTAAAATTCTGAAAGGCAGCTCCCCCAGGTTAACCTTGGTTGTGCAGCAGCCCAACCAAAGAAGCCCCGCCAGGACTGTGCAGAAAGCTTTCTGCCTGTGGTTCTGTGACTGGTGGGATTCAGAGTTAGCTTGGGGAAGAACTGCTTCTTTACAAAATGGAAACTGCTTTATTCAAATTAAAGTGACCTGCTACAGAAGTATCTGTGTTTTTTATCACTTGTATTAGCTATGGTGGTCTCCACCTTTTAAATAATTTAACCCCTCAAATCACCATGAAACATCCCCCTCATTTATCGTGAGAAAAAAAGAATGAGAATCATGACCTATATTTATGCAGCTTCTGGATCAGAGGAATACAAAGGCCCTTATGGTGATTTCCAATTAACCCTGGTAATCTCATTAGATAGCAGTGAGACCCTCGCTTATGGGTGAAGGCACACGCTACCCATCACAGACCCAGTGTCAAAGGTGGAAACAGACAAACTGATTCCACTGATTAACCCAAGGTAGAGGGAAAATGAGAGAGGAAGAGAGAGGGGAAGAGAGGGAGTGAGAAGACCCAGATCATCACTGCACAAATTAGAGGAAGAATTTTTCATAACTAAGGTTTTTATGATGAAGTACAAGCTAATCAGTTCTTACTCTAAAAGTCGGAATGGATAGCCTCAGTTTTTTGCTTGAGATATCATAAACAGTATCAAACTACTATAGGGGTTATAAACTTTGTACTTAGAAACCTTGGACTACTATAGTGTACCTACCACATCAATCATGTCTGTTAATATGGGTTCATAAAGTTGAGGGCTTGAAATACAATTTAATAAATGTAAAAAGTGACGTTGCTTCTCCCCTCCCTTACACATTTACTAAAATGTTCTGATGAAAATGAATCACTTTTATGAAGTTAAGAAAGATGAGGAAGAAATGGAATGGGCGTTTCATTTTTGCTAACAACGTAACATTATATAAACACATGAAGACCTTATTACTTATCTAAATCTAAGCTTAATGACTAAATGGGGGATTCCCCGGTAGTCCAGTAGTTAGGACTCCAGGCTTCCACTGAAGAGGGCCTGGGTGTGATCCCTGGTTGGGGAACTAAGATTCCTCAAGTCAAGTGGCAAGGCCAAAATAACGAATGCATGAAGACTTCTAAATAAGGATTTTTATAATCTAACTGTATTTTTCATTAATAAATACAGCATCATCCTAACGTTAGACTAAAAATAAAATTAAAAAATTATCAGAAACCTTTAAAGGTATTTCAAAATATGATTCTCTCTAATTTTCTCTTTCATCTATTTTTAAACTTGGTATCATCTATTCTTTGGGCAAGAAGTATACTTGAAGGAGGATTAAATGTTCGTTTTCAGGAAATGCTCTTTTCTACTTCATTCAGTTAACAAATATACTAGTTTTTGTTTTTTTTTTCCGGTTGGCCCATTATTTATTCACAGTGTGAATAAATAAGACCTTATCCTGTGAACTAATCAAACACAACTTTATTACAAGTTCTAGCAGAACACTAACAAGGAACACACAAGTGTTTCAAATGTGGAAGATAAGAATGAGCCATCCACTGATTCATGCTGATGTTTGGCAAAAACCAACACAATCCTGTAAAGCAATTATCCTTCAATTAAAAATAAAGAAATTTTTTAAAAGAGAAGAAGAACGCACCATCCAATCATTCAAACTCCTCACCCCCAAGCAAGAAAAAAGAAAAGGTAACGCCAACCTGATTTGTCGTCCGTGTCGTCAAAGTCAACGTTGAAGGAGTGGCCACTGTTACTGATGATTTTAGCTGAGCTGGCGTCGTACTTGATACCAAGAGGTCGGAGGGAAGAATCATATCTTACTTCTTTGGTTTTAATCTCAATCGGAGATTGTTGATCCCCATCAGCAATAGGGAAAAATTCATTCCAATGAACAGGACCTTCAATACACAGGACCAAGCAAAAAGGAAGAAGTAAGTTATTTCGTTCAACCAAAGGCTTGTTGAGTACCACATGCTGTACTTGACTTTGACGAAAACACACAGATGAGTAAAAAACGACCTTTACCTTCAGGACTTTAACATCTAACTGTTTTGCTTCATTTTACAAGATCAAGTATTTGGTCTTGCATACTTTATTGCATACTTTATTATAAGTATGCAAACCTCTTGGTTTGCCTGAATTCATCTTCAGAGTTAAACTCACCCTTGTTGACAAAAGAGTATGTAAGTTTCATGAAGTACTTTGCAAATGCCTTCTATCAAACTAAAAACAACAGCACAGTTCATCACTGAAAACAGCCAGACTCAGTCTCAGCTCCAGGAACGAACTGTGACCATGCCACAGGCCAGGCTCATGAGCTAAAAGAACTAACGTCGCGGAGAAAGCGGTCTAGTGAAGAAAGGGTGTCGTTCTTTCAAATGTTCTTCCCACTTCTCTTCATTCACTGTATCCCTGGGTATCACCAAGGCCTCAATTTAATTTCCTGTAAATAATGTGCAACAGACAAACTAAGGAAATATATAAATTTTTCACATAGTATAATCCATATAAAATGACTCCACCATATCAGGAAATATAATATGGTTGGTTTTCTGCAATAGAGTCAAGTAACAATTTATTTCTCTTTCTATATTCCAGAAGGTCCTTCCACGGTTGTTTTGCCAATACTACATTTGAGTTCCCACCCAAGGAACAACTGTCATCCCAGTTCTGCATTTATAGTCAAAATTGCATTAAGTTCCCAAATTAAGCATGTTTGGTAAATTGAGGTGAACCAAAATCAACAGCAAGACGCAACTTCAAATAAGCTCCAAGCTAGCCTCCAGACTTTACAGGTTAGAGGTTCTTCTCACCTTCTCTCCTCTGCCTGCAATTCGCACAACCTCTACCAGGCCAGTAGAAAAGGCTGCTGACTAAGCTTTTCCCTGCTCACTAAGCAACTTACTTGATTTTTCTAAAACTCAAGTACTTACTAAAATGACACAGCATGACAATGAATTAAGCATTTGCTACTGACAACACGAAATATTTTTTTAAAGATAAGATTTAGAATGAAATTTCAAGAAGTGCAAATATATCAGAGTTATCAACCGCTTCAGTCTAAATCAAATGTTCCTTCTTATTCATCTTCTTTGCAAAGGAGATAGTATAAATTCTTTACTTCATACATGCATCAGGTATAAAAAGTCAGAACACGAATACAGAACCACACACATAACTTAGACGTTGTTCTCTTATGAATCATACACTTTGGACTTGGAAGCAACTTGAAAACCAACATTCTTTGGTTACATCTTATTACAGGAAGGTGCTGCTGCTGCTGCTAAGTCACTTCAATCGTGTCCAACTCTGTGTGACCCCATAGACGGCGGCCCACCAGGCTCCTCTGTCCCTGGGATTCTCCAGGCAAGAACACTGGAGTGGGTTGCCATTTCCTTCTCCAATGCATGAAAGTAAAAAGTGAAAGTGAAGTCTCCCAGTCGTGTCCCACTCTTAGCGACCCCATGGACTGCAGCCTACCAGGCTCCTCCGTCCATGGATTTTCCAGGCAAGAGTGCTGGAGTGGGGTGCCATCGCCTTTTCTGAGGAAAGGTACTACATTTCCTTATTTACTAGGTACTGTCATTCACCTTTCTAGCACTCTTTTTATAAACAAGCCAGTCCTTTTCTAATGTGAAAAAAAAAAAAAATGTTCTATTTCACTGCCCTCAAGTATGCATTAACCTATTGAGAATCAGACTTCAAATATACGTGTGTGTCATAGTATGTTGTTAACTATTTTTCTAATTAGGAAAGAGTTTCTTTCTACTCTTAGTCCCTTTATGCTTCTATTTTCAGTTCTTTACAGCCAGAACTACTTTTTAAAACAGAGGCAAACCAAAATAAAACAAAAATAATATCATTTTGCATCAGTCAATATCATCTATTAAACACGATGGTATGTTCATTTCCCTGCCTCTTAAAAACACCCCTTCCTCTTTCATAAATTCTCCATAACATGCAACTTTGAAACTCATCTAAACACAGGTGTAGAGATACATGGTAGTTCTTTCATTGATTCAGGAACTTTTGAAGACCCTTGGAGATGTGTAATTTTCAACGACTGTCATGTTTCCTAAACCAAACTAATAAAATTGTCAAAGATTCCTGGAAGAAGTTCTCAGTCGTCTGTGAAGGTGGTGGCATCTTCCGATGCCTCCCCTTCTGATGTTCCATTTATCATTGCTACTATTCCCAGTTTGCTTCCTTTAACCTCCGCATTCACTGCTTTTGCCAGTCTAAACTGAAAACAAGCAACAGAACTTGCCCAGTCAGGAAACAACATATGAATGGGATTTTGCCAAAGTTGATCTACTTAAAGGCATGGTCCTCAGAAAGCTACTGAATTAAAATCAGGGAGTGTTAGTAGTATCCAGCTCTTTGCAAATCCAGGGACTGTGGCCCAACAGGTTTGTTTGTCCGTGGGATCTCCCAGGCAAGAATCCTGGAGTTTCATTTCCTTCTCCAGAGGATCTTACTGACCCAGGGATGGAACCTGGGTCTCCTGCATTGCAGGTGGATTCTTCACTGTCTTAGCCACTGGGAAGTCAAAAGCAGAGAACAGCCCTACAATTCTTAGCGGAAATATAAAATAATTCCTTGTTAATGGCTTTTCTACAAAGGATCTTTCTTTTATGCTTTCAATTTTTAATTTTTTCCTCCAGTTTTATTGAGATGCTATTGACATACAGCACTATGTAAGTTTAAGGTGTACAGCATAACAATTTGACTTACAATACATAACCCATGATATGATTACCACGAGTTTAGTGAACATCAATCACCTCATATGGATACAGAATTAAAGAGCAGACAAAATATGTCTTCATTGTGATGAGAACTAAGACTCACTCTCTTAACTTTTATACATAACATACAGCAATGTTAACTATATGTATCATGTTGTCCATTAAATCCTTAGTACTCAGTTATTTTATAACTGGAGTGATCACCTTCATCCAGTTCCCCCCTCCCACTCACTCTGGTAACAACCATAAATCTGGCCTCTTTCTCTATACGCCTGTTTGTTTCTGAAGCATAATTTATCTACAACACGACGTTAGTACCTAGTACACAACATAGCGATTTGATATTTTTATACACTTCAAAATGACCACCATAAGTCTAATTACCATCTCTCAGCACACAAAAACATGACATGATGTTTCACCACATTCCCCACTCTGTACATCTCATCCTCATGAGTCATTTATTTTGTAACTGGAACTCTGTACCTCTTAATCTCCCTCACACATTTCTAAGATGGATTTTTAAAACTTCAGATGCACTTCACTGGAACCAATATTTTCTAACCTATTAAAGAGTAATCAATATTCATTGATTGAAAATACCCTTCCCTTCCTAATCATAGTGAGGGCATTGTTAACACCTAGCAACTATTAAACAGGGAAGATCCCCTGAAGTAGGAAATGGCAACCCACTCCAGTATTGTTGCCTGGAAAATCCCATGGACAGAGGAGCCTGGTGGGCTACAGTCCCTGGAGTTGCAAAGAGTTGGACAGGACTGAGCATGCAGCCACCCAACTATTAAATAACAAGAAAAATTATTCCAGCAGAGGGAAATTAAAAGAAATTTCAATTTTCCCAAACATAAATTGAAGATTAGCAAAATGTAAGACTATAATTGTAGTCTCACTCAAAGAGAAATCCACCTAAATATATTTTTCATTATTAAAACTCTCACTTGCTGCCATTTTTCAACTGGCAAGTTTATCATAGTCTCAAAAATGCTACAATTAGAAATGAAACTCTTCTGTTTCTTTGTGAAAGTAAGCTTTCTATAAAACTAAGTGTATACTACTGCTCAATAATATGCATGTTGATCCAAGGAAAGTATTATTACTATTATTATTCACAGATCTAATATTGAGAGTAAGACTTTCTTGGTGTCACTTTGCACATAATGGCCATTTGAAATAATCAGTTTAATATAAAAATAAGAAAAAATAGTTTACTTTTGATAACTTAGAATATACAAGAAGAAAAGTATACATATTATTAACTGTTGCTCCCACCAATAAACATGTTTTGACCAACGCTTTAAAATATCAATGATCCGTTGCTAACCGCCAGTCTCTGCAAGAATGAGTGGAAGGAGAAAGAAAAAGCGTGGAAAAGTAGTTTAAAATATAACTTCACTTCTCAAAAAGAACCTAAAATCTTGCTAAAATCAGCAGTTCCAGACAACTACCTGCAGGCTGCTGGGGGAACAGTTAATAGTAACAGCTATTAAGAAACCTGCGGGGCATTGGTGGCCAGGAAGACAACTTAAATCTCAGTGCTGCGATTCAAGTCATTAAAATTTCTTAAGTATATTGTCACATCTTGGCCATGATTTGCCTCCCCTAAATGAATAACGAGTTTAAAGGAGCAAAAAAGCAAGCTTGTCCTCAGCTCATAGAAGTCTGCCGTCAGATCTGTTGTGAACTGCGAGCCTTTGACGGGTCGCTGATTACTGCTGGGGGCAGCTCTCGGCTGGTCGAACGCCAGGGAGCGGACGCGTCTGAAGGTGGGGGGCCGGGGTGTGTGGACCGGGGTCACCCCCGGCGCTGTCCGCGTCTACACGGCGTCCAGACTCCCGCAGCGCCCGCCCCCCCCCCGCGCGCTGTCCGCGTCTGCACCGCGCTCAGCCCCCTGCGGCCCCGCGCTCGGCTCCGCGGAGCGCCGCTGTCTCCAAGGAGGACCCCAGAAGCCCCCCGGCGCGCGGAACCCCGTCCACCCCCTCCGGGCTCACCGTCGCGCTCGCCGTAGCCCCAGCTGAACCCCGACATGGCCCCTTGCGGCGGAGCCAGCGGAGGGCGGCCCGGCTCCAGGCCCCGCGGCCCCGCCCGCCCTCCTCCGCCCGGCCCTGCTCCGCCCGCCCCGGGGCCGTGTCGGGGTTCAGCTGGGGGCGCCCTGGAGCCGCGGCCGGGCGCGGGGCGCGGGGCCCGTCCGGTCGGTTTGATCCAAGGGGAGAGACTATGCTCGGCGGGGAGGCGGGGGCAGCAGACGGAGAGACGGAGAGGGAGAAGGGGAAGGCTGCCCGGTGGGCTGCTTCTGAGCAGGGGTCCTGCTGGAAGGGAAGGGCTGCCCCAGGGCCGTCGGGGACCGGGGAACCCCCCGGGCTGTTTAATGCAGTTTCACTTAATGTTCAAATGCAGTGTAGTTTATGTACAGATTTATGCAAAGAGCTTCGTAATTGGCATGAACCCCAAGGCGATGGCACCCCACTCCAGTACTTATGCCCATGGACGGAGGAGCCTGCTAGGCTGCAGTTCATGGGGTTGCGAAGAGTGGGACACGACTGAGCGACTTCACTTTCACTTTCATCCATTGGAGAAGGAAATGGCAAGCCACTCCAGTGTTCTTGCCTTGAGAATCCCAGGGATGGGGGAGCCTGGTGAGCTGCCGTCTGTGGGGTTGCACAGAGTCAGACACGACTGAGGCGACTTAGCAGCAGTAGCAGTGAAGTTTCTCAGTCGTGTCCGACTCTTTGTGACCCCATGGTCTGTAGCCCGCCAGGCTCCTCCGTCCATGGAATTCTCCAGGCCAGAATACTGGAGTGGGTAGCCTTCCTTTCTCCAGGGGATCTTCCCGACCCAGGGATCGAACCCAGTCTCCCCAACTGCAAGCTGACGCTTTACCATCTGAGCCACCAAGGAAGCCCCTAATTGGCATGACCCTTGGATAAACCCTGATAGTTCAGTTGGTAAAGAATCTGCCTGCAACGCAGGAAACATTGGTTTGATTCCTGGGTCAGGAAGATCCACTGGAGAAGGGATAAGCTACCCACTCCAGTATTCTTGGAATTCCCTTGTGGCTCAGCTGGTTAAAGAATCCGCCTGCAATACGGGAGATCTGGGTTCCATCCCTGAGTTGGGATGATCCCCTGGAAAAAGGAAAGGCTACCCACGCCAGTATTCTGGCCTGAAGAATTCCATGGACTGTGTAGTCCATGGGGTCACAAAGAGGCGGACACGACTGAGCGACTTTCACTCACTCACTGCATAAAAGAATGTTTGAAAATCTTTCATTTTCTCTTGCCATCCACGTGGCTGCTGCATAAAGTGGTAATTGCAGGTCCCCGGAGGTCCAGCTTTAGGAAACCGCTCATTGTTCAGGGACCACTAACTAAGGATCAGTTTGAAGTGTTCTTTGGACTTGAGGTAGATGTTCTGTGGTCAGCCAGTGGCTCCTTCTGCTTGTACAGATCTTAATGAGGCTAGAATGCAGCAGCATAGAAGAGAATGCGATGAAATACAATAAACGATGCTTCTCTTGCACCTAGGAGAAGGCCAAGGCTTTCGTATTCCATATTCTGTGGCATAACTGGATTCATTTATGCCAATAATATAATAGGAACCAGACTTTCAAGAATAAGGTCTAATCGATATTCATTTTTCACCACAGAAGACAATATTCACACATATATGGGTACATACAGGGACTTCCCTGGTGGCTCAGACGGTAAAGCGTCTGCCTACAATGCGGGAGACCCAGGTTTAATCCCTGGGCCAGGAAGATCTCCTGGAGAAGGAAATGGCAACCCAGTCCAGTGTTCTTGCCTGGAGAATCCCATGGACGGAGGAGTCTGGTAGGTTACAGACCATGGGGTTTCAAGAATGAGACACGACTGAGCAACTTCACTTTCACTTTTCACTCCCCAGGTGGTGCTGGTGGTAAAGAACCTGCCTGCCAGTGCAGGAGATGCAAGAGATGTGCATTCAGTCCCTGGGCCAGGAAGATCCCCTGGAGGAGGGGATGACAACCCACTCCAGTCTTCTTGCCTGGAGAATCCCATGGACAGAGGAGCCTGGTGGGCTACAGTCCACAGGGTCGCACAGAGTCAGACCCAACTGAAGTGACTTAGGACGCATACATGGGTGTATATAAGATATAAAAGTATTTATAACATATACATGTGTAAGATACATATAAGTATCTTAAACCTATTTAAGAATGTTGTCTTGAAAAGTTAAGTCTGGGTTACTCAGCTAAGTGCCCTAAGTCTACTATAGATATAGTTGGGGATATTATGAATGTTGTGAAGAAGATTGTGAAAGCTCAAAACTCCATAAGCCACCTTCTCATGGTGTCCTTGTCTCAGATCAACTGTCTCGTATTTTACAAACTCAAGGATCCTCTCTGTAAGGAGCTTGGTGTCCCCTTTTCCAGCAACTCAGATGACTTGGCACTTCAAGGTTAATGATGGTCTATCTGGTCAGTTCCTAGTGCTCAAGAATAATCCTTGGATGAATGAATAAATGAATGAATGGACCAAAATTGTTAAAGAAGTTCCAATTAGTGGGCTTAAAATCCTTCCCAAATTGTTCATTTCACTGCTTAGGTTCACAGTGTCCTCTGGCTTGAATTTATTGTGTACTCTATCCAGTTTTCCAAAAGAGCAAGCTAACCATTGGAATCAGACTGCCGTTTACAGATACTGGTTAGATAATCCGTAGAACATCCGCACAATCAGCTACTGTCGATATTTGAAAAGAATGAAGAAGATCTCCATGAACAGAGACAGGGTGAGTCCTGGGACAGATCCAATGGGGGGAAAAAAAGAAGAGGAAAAATAAGCAAAGGTGCAAAAGAATGTATGTAGTATGCTACATTTTCTTATCTTTAAAAAAAGAAAAGAATTTCAGACTATCTGGGTTAGGTTGGGTAGTTACACTGAAAGGAAGTGATGGGAAAGAGTAGGTCACGGAGCACGTTGATCTTTCTGTCGACCATTCATAGGTCATGCGTGGGACTGGCCGTGTCTTGCCACGCCGTCAACCTTAGATTTGTGTGGGGTGACACCGCTGTTTATGGGCCGGTCTAAAAGCCCTATCAAGACCAGGAAAGTACTATCAGCAGAACTTCTGGGTGAGGACACGTTACGTGTAAATGACAGTTGACCTGCCTTTTGTCATTAAAAAATATCAGTGGTTGATTGCATCTTCAAGCCTCCTCTTTCATTCTGGATCACTATCAAGTGGAAAATAAGGGGCTTATCACACTCATAAGCTCATACCTTGGTTATCTGTAGCTTCAGTTCAGTTCAGATCAGTCACTCAGTCATGTCCGACTCTTTGCAACCCCATGGACTGCATGCAGCATGCCAGGCCTCCCTGTCCATCACCAACTCCCAGAGCTTACTCAAACTCGTGTCCATTGAGTCGGTGATGCTATCCAACCATTTCATCTGTAGCTTAGGGAATGGTATTCTCACAACCATCTGCTGGATGATAGAGGCTGACCTTCTAAAGATTTTGGCTTTAACTACTTTACCAACTGAGCTATCAGGGCTTCCATGGGTTGGGAAGATCCCCTGGAGAAGGGATAGGCTACCTACTCCAGTATTCTTGGGCTTCCCTGGTGGCTCAGCTGGTAAAGAATCTGCCTGCAGTGCAGGAGGCCAGGATTTGATTCCTGGGTTGGGAAGATCCTCTGGAGAAGGGAAAGGCTACCCACTCCAGTATTCTGGCCTGGAGAATTCCATGGACTATATAATCCATGGGGTCGCAAAGAGTTGGACATGACTGAGTGACTTTCACTTTAACACAAACATATATAAAACTATTGTATTTTCCTTCTTTAGTAAATGATACTAAAATAATCATGGGCTTCCCAGGTGGCTCAGTGTTATAGAATCCATCTGCCAGTGCAGGAGACTCAGGAGACATGGGTTCAATCCCTGGGTCAGGAAGATCCCCTGGAGAAGGAAATGGCAACTTGCTCCAGTATTCCTGCCTGGGAAATTCCAGGGACAGAGGAACCTGGTGAGCTACAGTCCATGGGGTTGCAAAGAGTCCTATAGGATGGACGGACTGAGCATGCACCCACACATACATATTTGCAAATTTTCTAAAAAAAAAAAAAAAAAGTATAAACCACAAATTACCAAAAACAGTTCCCTATAGCGGATGGCTGAGGATGGGGTGTAGGTATAGAGATGAGAGTGAGATTTCTCAGTACATCTTTTTAACTTTCTAGTCATACATGTTTTATATTTTCAGAAAAATTAAAGATAAAAAGCAAAACCTAAAATTGAATTTTGGAAGAAACTAATGAACTTAACTGTATATTAATGTGATAATGTAATGACACAGAAAAAAAAGTATGTTTTGAATAGAGTACTCTGGTTGTATATCCTTAGTAGAATATATTACATACTAAGAAGAACAACAAAACAGTCTTGAACTTTACTGCCAGATTTAATTTTGATCATACTGTTAGTGTTGTAATTGAGAAATCATTTTTGTGTACACTTCTTATGTTAAGACCAATAAATAAATATATTGTTTTCCACATTGATTTTCATTCTGGCTAATACAAATATGAAATGCAAAAGCTAAGATGAACACTGTGGTACTGGATTTGAATATTCTGTTCACTGATGCCGAAAGCAATAATACCACAATGACAGGGAAGCTAAGAAAACAAACTTAATAGCTCATAGTTTATGGACCTCTTGTAAGGCTGAATGCCTGATTTTATATTTGCAACTTTGCATTCCTCTTTTTAAAAAAGACAGGTTCCAAAATTATTGGGTTGGCCAAAAGTTTCATTCACTTTTTTTGTAAGATGGCTGTAGTAGCACTTAGTTGTCTTTGACTTCATTTACAGCACTTCATACAGTACCATTTGGTTGTCTTTAACTTCATTTGAAACAATTTTGTAAGTTGAATTGTGTCAACATACATTTTAAAAATTATCAAAATTGGTGAGTGTTTGTGTAGCCATTAATATTGAAGATGGAAGAAAAAAGTAACATTTTCAGCATATTATGCTTCATTATTTCAAGAAAGATAAAAATGCAACCAAAATTTTTAAGAAAGATTTCTGCTGTGTATGGAGAAGGTGCTATGACTGATCAAACATGTCAAAAGTGGTTTGTGAAGTTTCATGCTGAAGATTTCTCACTGGCAGGTCAGATAGTCCTGTTGAAGTTGATAGCGATCAAAATCAGACATTAGTTGAGAACAATCAACATTGTGCTATGCAGGAGATAGCCAGCATACTCAAAATATCCAAATCAAGTGTTGAATATCATTTGCACCAGCTTGGTTATATTTATCACTGTGATGTTTGCATTCCACATAAATTAAGCGGAAAAGAACCTTCTTAACTCCTATTTCTCTATGTAAACATAAAGAAAACATTCCATTTTTATGGATTAAAGATCTAAATGTAGGACCGGAAACTATAAAACTCCTAGAGAAAAACACAGGCAGAACACTCTCTGACATAAATCACAGCAAGGTCTTCTATGACCCACCTCCCAGAGTAATGGAAACAAAAGCAAAAATAAACAAATGAGACCTAATTAAACTTAAAAGCTTTTGCACAATGAAGGAAACTATAAGCAAGGTGAAAAGGCAGCCTTCAGAATGGGAGAAAATGATAGCAAATGAAGCAACTGACAAAGAATTAATCTCCAAAATATACAAGCAGCTCATGCAGCTCAATTCCAGAAAAATAAATGACCCAATCAAAAAATGGGCCAAAGAACTAAACAGACATTTCTCCAAAGAAGACATAAAATGGCTAACAAACACATGAAAAGATGCTCAACATCACTCATTATCAGTTCAGTTCAGTTCATTTCAGTCATTCAGTCGTGTCCAACTCTGTGGCCCCATGAACTGCAGCATGCCAGGCCTCCCTGTCCATCACCAACTCCCGGAGTTCACCCAAACTCGTGTCCCTTGAGTCAATGATGCCATCCAACCATCTCATCCTCTGTAGTCCCCTTCTCCTCCTGCCCTCAATCTTTCCCAGCATCAGGGTCTTTTCCAATGAGTCAGCTCTTCACATCAGAGAAGTGCAAATCAAAACCACAATGAGGTATCATCTCACACCGGTCAGAATGGCTGTCATCAAAAAGTCTACAAACAATAAATGCTGGAGAGGGTGTGGAGAAAGGGGAACGCTCTTGCACTGTTGGCAGGAATGCAAACTAGTACAGCCACTATGGAGAACTGCGGGGAGTGAGCTCCGCCCGTGGCAAAGGTCATGAGGAAGGAGGCTCGGCATACGCAAAGGCGGGATCAAGCCTCAGGAGTCTCCCTGGAAATTCTCGAGCATCTACCCCCAAACCAGAGTCTGCCTACTTTCTGCTTTGTGCTCTCACCTACACCTCTGACTTCACAGGGGGGCTGTCCCCCACTACCTCTCTCTGAAAAAAGAGCGACAGTGTTTCAACCTACAAACTCCTTTGGAAATCCTCTAGCCTGCGTGAATAGGTTTTTCCGGCCACATGTGATTGTTCAGAGCCTCCCAACTGTGAGAGGCAGGAGATGTTCTAAACTGTCTAAACACAGATTCTTTTGAGTAGTTAAAAGATTAATTAGAAATTGTATTGGTGAAGGCTTTTTCACTTATTGAGCCAATGTTTACTGCTAAGTCTCCATACTCCTTACCTACTGTGTCCTTGGCAGTGTATTGATTGATATAATGGGTGTATAGAAATGTAAGTAGTAGCCTCAATGTTTGTAACCTTGGACTCTTGAGTTAATTATTTTCTTGATTGAGCCCACCTCACCTTTGCCCTATAGGAATGCAGCTTTGTCCAATGCTATTTTGGAGGCTGGTGCCTGACTTTGGAATAATCACATTTAGAGAAAAATAAGTTTCTTAAAATGTTAACAGGCCTTCTGGCCAGAAGATGATGTAAATCACCTGAACTTTTGCATATGATAAGTTTGAAAGCCTGGCTTCGATTAGAACCAGGAACTGCTGTCCTTGCATGACTCCACCCCTTCCCCCATTATCGTCTATGCATAACTTAAGGTATAAAAACTACTTTGGAAAATAAAGTGCGGGCCTTGTTCACCGAAACTTGGTCTCCCCATGTCGTTCTTTCTCTTACCTTCTGGCTGAATTATTCAGCCTCTTTTCTCCACTGAATTTCCTCACTGAGCTATCCTCATTCTATTACTCTTTATATCTTTGATAAATATTTAAATAAATAGGTCGCCTATGCCGTCTCTCCTTCGAATACCCTGGATCAGCCGGGGCTGGACCCCGGCAGAGAACAGTGTGGAGATCCCTTAAAAAACTGGTAACAGAACTGCCATACGACCCAGCAATCCCACTGCTGGGTATACACACTGAGGAAACCAGAATTGAAAGAGACACGTGTACCCCAATGTTCATCACATCACTGTTTACAATAGCCAGGACATGGAAGCAACCTAGATGTCCATCGGCAGATGAATGGATAAAGAAGCTGTGGTACATATACACAATGGAGTATTACTCCGCTATAAAAAGAGAATATTTGAGTCAGTTCTAATGAGGTGGGTGAAACTGGAGCCAATTATACAGAGGGAAGTAAGTCAGAAAGAAAAATACCAATACAGTATATTAACGCATATATATGGAATTTAGAAAGATGGTAACAATGACCCTATATGTAAGACAGCAAAAGAGACACAAATGTAAAGAACAGACTTTTGGACTCTGTGGGAGAAGGCGAGGGTGGGATGATTTGAGAGAATAGCATTGAAACATGTATATTACCATATGTGAAATAGATGACCAGTCCACGTCTGATGCATGAGACAGGGTGCTCGGGGCTGGTGCACTGGGATGACCCAGAGGGATGGGATGGGGAGGGAGGTGGGAGGGGGTTCAGGATGGGGAACACATGTACACCCGTGGTGGATTCATGTCCATGTATGGCAAAACACCACCACAATATTGTAAAGTAATTAGACTCCAATTAAAATAAATTAATTTTAAAAATAAATAAAATAAAATTATATGACAAAAGAAAGAAAACATTCCATTTTTAAAACAAATTGTGATGGGTGATGAAAAGTGGATACTGTACAATAATGTGAAAAGGAAAAGATCTAAATGAACCACCACCAACCACACCAAAAGCCAGTTTTCATCCAAAGAAGGTAATGTTGTGTATATAGTGGGATTGGAAGGGGGTCTTCTATTATAAGCTCCTTCTGGAAAACCAAATGATTAATTCCAGCACGTACTGCTCCCATTTAGACCAATTGAAAGCTGCTCTCAATGAAAAGTGTCTGGAATTAGTTAACAGAGAAAGCACAATCCCCCATCCAGATAATAAAATACTCTGTGTTTCTTTGATGACCAGCTTGGCTGGGAAGTTCTGATTCATCTGCCATATCCACCAGACACTGTACTTTCAGATGTCTATTTATTTCAGTATTTGCAAAATTCTTTTAATGAAAAAATGTCAGTTCCCTGGAAGACTGCAGAAAGCACCGGAACAACTATTTGCTCAAAAAGATAAGTTTTGGGAAGATGGAATTATGAGGTTGCCTGAAAAATGGCAGAAGGTCATGGAACAAAATGATGAATACATTGTTCAATAAAGTTCTTGGTGAAAATGAAAAATGTGTCTTTCATTTTGGCTTTAAAAAAAAAAGGCAGGAAACTTTCGGCCAACTCAGTATATTAGCTTCAGACTCCGCAAATCTGCACCTCCCTCTTGCTGTGGAGCACCGGGTACCCAGATTGCTCTTTACAAGGACTCAGAGTCCCTTGGAGAAGTGGCTGCTTTCAGAAACAGAACCAGGAAAGATTGAGGTGAGCCTAGAACCTATTATTATGCCAGAAACCTAGAAAGTGTTTAAAAACTGAGTCAAGAGAATGAGACAAGCCACAGAACTGGAGAAAAGGCTTTCAAAGGGCTGCTGTCCAAGACAGACACAATACTCTTAAAACTTAACAGGAAGAAAATCATTTGATTTTTCAAATGTGCTAAAGAGCTTAACAGGCACCTCACCAAAGAAGATATACAGATGGCATACTGGCTAAGCCACGTCTGACGTCTGACTCTTTATGAGCCTATGGACTCTAGCCCTGCAGGCTCCTCTGTCCACGGGATTGTCTAAGGTTCTTCACCACTAACACCATCTGGGAAGCCCTGTATGGATGGCAAATAGGCACATAAAAGAGGCTGCACATCAACACGTCATCAGGGAAATGCAGATGAAAACAAGATACCACCTATTAGAACTGGTGAAAACCCAGAACACTGACAAGACCAAACGCTGGCCACAATGTAGAGCAAAAGGAACTCTCATTCATTGTTGGTGGGGATGCAAAATGTACAGCCATTTCAGGACACAGTTTGGCAGTTTCTTACAAAACTAAGCATTCTCTTACTGTACAATCCAGCTACTACACTACTTGTTTGGGATTTACCTGAATG